>NW_022145595.1:7417229-8912229 GCF_000002235.5 Strongylocentrotus purpuratus | reverse complement strand
TGGTGTCGATTAGACACGTAGCTCCTCCTTTTTTATCCCTCCTTTCCGTATCCTTCTCCCTTCTTGCTGCTCCTCCCCCTTCATAGCTTTCTCCCTCCCTTAATATCCCCCATCTTTCCCTCTTTATCTCCCCTCTTCTACATCTACTCACTCATGTCTTGATCCAATCTTACACCTTCCCTCTCTCTTCATCTCCCTCACTTCTCCCCTTCACCTCCTTTTTTCATTTTCTCTCTCCCACCTTTCACCTTCTCTCTTTCTCTTTATAATCACCCCCATTCTATCTCTTTCGCCCATTGTGCTTCTTTCTATTTCCACAATGTTCTCCTTATCCCTCCTTTCCTCTAAAACTCTTTCTCCAAGCCCTCCCCCTCTTTCTCTCTATCTCTTCCACACATCTACCTTTTAAATAAAACATCAAACAAAGAGTTGTGAAGTTACCAGTAGTAAATGACCAAATAAAACTTGCATAATGCCACAAACAAAATAATGCTAGAAACTCCATCATTCACTCTGTCAGCACGATTTATTCGCAGCAAAAACAATAAAAATTAAAAAATTGAAAAAAAGAACCAACAGATAGTCAACTGCACACAGACCGGTCCTCTGCCGACTTCTAACCTATACATACTCAATTTGAAAAAAAGAGAAAAATTTACAAACCTATACCTTAATTCTCACATCTTCGAAAAAATATTTAGTTAATCACATTATAAAAAAATGACCACAAATTAGGCTTGGCAAACGAAACACCCAATGTTGAACTTCTTTTTCATTAAGACATGGGCTTTGAAGAAAAAATCCACAAAAATAGCAAATGCAAGCAATCCAAATCATCTTAAATTATAAAAAATCAGCATAGAAACTGCAAATGATATTGCATTACACTATCAAAAACAATTTTAAGTAGACCAGCAAAAAAATATCTTTAACCAAAGGAAATAAAGCATGACAATGATTTCTATAATTCTTGTGACAGTCACAACTAAAAATAAATCTGCATAAAAAACACAACTTCTAAAGATGAGCTGGTGATTGATTTGTGACATCTTTGGTTTAAAATAAAGAATGACAAAGACCAACAGTGGTGGGTGAGATCATCTAATACACCTTTCATACTTGAATGTAATTTGCTCAGCGTCTACAAAATGGCGCCTGGCTGGAATGCTCCCCAGGGAGTGGAGAGAGTGTGCATATATAGTGTGCGGGCAAGCCTGAATCCTATGACCGGGTTAATAATATATTAGTAAAGTGTTTACAGACTCTGACGATGCATTAAGCACTATATAAAAGCAAAATATTATTATTATTTGTGAACGGACACTCATAAAATTAATACTTCCATTTAGCGGGTCTTCTGAGTTTGTGAATACGATTGTAATTGTTATTGCTCAAAATTTTAGTCTGCATCATTATTCACAGGTTTTGTTTAAACAGGTGATCAGTGTGATGAATAGTGTAGGCAGTGATTGAAAGATAAGGGGATGGCATACTAAACAGTTTCAATAGAAAGACGGCGCTAAAGGCAAGTACTGTTCAGATGGAAATATTCACAGAGTCAGAATTTTCATGTTATTCTACCGGAATTCAAAATAACTATAATTAAGATTCTGAGAAGCTGTATTTTCTTCCAAGTTGGTAAGAGGTCGTCATTAAAAAAAAAAATTGCATGGAATAAACACTGATTACTTGTATTTTACTATACAGATGTCTGTCCAAACCAAATGCAAATCTGACCGGCTACGCACAGAAATTAATGAATGACCTGTATTAATTTCTGTTATGAGACTTCTCACATTCACAAAACTAAAAAAGAGAGCAAATGCGTTCTATATAAATGTAACATGATGATTTCTTTGTATTTATTCTATAATTTGAGACCAGTTTCACAACCAACGTAAATGCAATGCTTAAGCCTATGCACAGTTGTTGATTTGTGAAATCAGCAACAAATTCTGCTCAAAGCAATTGTTGCAAATATTATGTCTTACTAGCATTTCTTAAGAATGAGACACTATGACTTTAAAAAATAGGATCAATAAAGATGTCCTACCATATTCAATAATTTTTTCATATCAATGGATATCACCATTCTAGTTAATCTATATAATTCTATATTTTGATTTCATTTAAGTGGTTCACTGTTCAAAATGCATGATACAATCCAAAAAGGAAAAAGAACCATTTCCAACTAAAACTTTACCTTTCTTTCACGACCGAGTATTTGGAAAAGCTCTTAAAATAAAGAAATGATGAAATGATACTGGTATTTCAGAACCCCTTCAAGGCATTCTAATGCTTTATGTTGAATCAGATAATTGGTTGAATTAAAAACTGTAAGTACAAAGCTTATTGGCAAAGCTCCAAGCAAATTGCAACGTTTCTTCTCTACTTGAAAACATTTCCAACCGAAAAAAATACATTTATGCATGTACATTTCAACGAAAAAATAACTGTGGGACACATTCATTTCATTATCCCAAGACTCTTCTTACAGAATATATATATATTTCTATTTTTCTTTCACTCACAATATGGCTTCCATGCAAGCATTTGCTTACATAATTACTGTGTTGCAAAGTGGGTATTCTACATGAAAAAATTTCATCAAAATAGCATGAATTATGTACAACATTTCACTTTCTACAAAGATACACCACCAATAAAAGTTGGCTTCTTCTCCGTCAAAATATTTCTAATTCTTTCTCACGAAATAAATCTACACGTTATCAATGCATGCTAAATATACATATCAGCGGACAAAATGTCCTTACTTTTAAGTGTTATTAAATTAAATCTTTGAGTCAGAATATAAATTGCAAGAGAAGGACAAAAAGATTTCATTTTGAATACATTCAGTATGGATTCAGTGTCATATCCCAACACTGGTTGGTTCACACAAATCACAAATCAAATCGTTTGTTCAGAGCCAGAAGTGTGTTAACTCAATGTTGGGAGTGTTAACGCCCTTTTGGCTCTAAGCATCCAATTTCTTTATCCATATCCATACACACAACAATTGATCTTAAGGCAAGCATTTTTGAAAGTCATCTCACATCTCCTAACCCTGCATTCACACAGTGAACGCATACTATACAGAAACATCATTTCATCATTATTAAGGCAATGTGAACACAATTCAGGATTGTGGGCAGAGTTCCATCGAAGTATCTGGCTGCATTCACATTTCAATTTAAACCACGAATTAAAAACAATGTGAACATTATACCTGTACATCTCAACTCCTATCTATACCAATCAAACAGAACATATAGGGCAGTTTGAACACAATCAATGACTGTGGGCAGAGTTCAATTATGATAGCTTGTTGCATTCACATTCCATTTTAAGCCACAACTTCTCCTTACATGTATGACCTTACCTCCTGAACCCAACAAATAGATCACAGTCAGTGTGACGCTTCAAGCACTGTCATAAGCCACCGTGTAAACACACAGGCCATTACATTCCTAACGGTAACCAAAATTTACACAGAAATCAAACACAATCAGTCTCTTTTTACTTCTTCCAGCGCACTTCTTTCAAACATGGACCTTTTAAAACAACTTCTTTGCATCTGCAAATATTTCATACTATTTCTGAGCAGGACGTACATTTACCCTTCTCTGCTGGCTGTGGGTGCCACGTGGATGAGGCTAAAAAAACCATCTCACTCCCGAGAGCTAAATGGGTGTTCTCTCATACCGTAGTCTTCTCTCAACAGATGCTACAAGTTTCTAAAGTTATAAGTGAACATCATCCATGTAAACATACTATTTCATTAAATACAAAGGCAAGGAAATGGTTCTCTAATCGACGATTGAGAAAAACTTTCATCAAACTCCGCTCTCCAAAGCTTACAAAATTCTTCTTTTTTCAGAAAAAAAATCTGTTTCAATCATAGGGAAATGAAAGAAGTTGACAGTCAGTCTCACCCAGTCTTTTGATAAAACAAATCGAAATGTCATAAACTTTGGTTGAAATGACATGACAATTAATATCAGTTTATGACTTTGACATTTCTTTGGAATTTGATTTTGATTTTTACAAAAAGTATGACCATGCTCAAACATTAATCTTTTTTAGTATTGAATCGGAATACAGTTTATCTGCTACTTATGCCGAGCTTACATGGAATAAAATTCTCAATAGAATTGATCAAAAAGAGATTTGGCAGATTAAGTCTCACTCATGATAAAAACATCTGAATACAAATATAATAAAAGCCCTGGATAAATTCATCAATATAATCTAAATTTTGTCAATCAATTTCTCTTTATAATACAAGAATTCAAATTTAATTCGGCAGTAGGTGTGTTTTGAATGTATCAATACGTGTCTGAAGAAATCATTTAAATTATGGCAGGAAACTGAAGCCCCATATAATTCATATTTCAATTTATATTGAACCTTATAAGTATATCGTCTGTTCAAAGCCAGAAAGGTGTTCAGTTTAACCCCCTTCTTGCTCTAACAGATGATATGCATTCCTTAACTAAGATTATCAATTATGATACCGAAACAGCTATTATAAGACTATATGTCTGATGAAAACACAGGCAAAGTGAATGTATCTACGTAACTATGGCAGTGAAAGAATTGTAAAGCTCAAAATATCACAAGTTTAGACTATGAAAGCAATGAGAATGTCCAGATTTATCCCCATCGTTTCCCTTTCAATTTGTGCATAATTTAAAGAAATTGCACTGGACTTTAATTAATCAAAATCAAATAAATTCCTTCTTTTAATTTTAATGTGAAAAACCAAAAGAAAAGGGTTTTATCTCTCACTATCACACACTCTACATGGTTCAAAGTCTCTTATTCTCATCCATCCCATCTCATACTTTCCTTATTAAACAGCAATCCATAAAAGAGTACTGTACGGGTACAGTATTCTGTTGATTGAACAGTAAGTAAGGCATTTGGCCAAGACTTTCCATGTCATCCCAAGTTGATGTCAGACTGATGTCTGATATTTTTTTGGGGGCCGATGTCAAGATGGTGTCTGCAGACTTTGATTTTCTGATAACAGACTATTGTCTGGTATCCGTGATTGGCTAATATCAGACTGATGTCTGTTAGCTGTCATTGGCTGATGTCTGCTTGCTGTAATTGGCTGATGTCTGTCTGCTGCTAGCTGTGATTGGCTGATATTAGACTGATGTCTGCTAGCTGTAATTGGCTGATATCAGACTGATGTCTGCTAGCTGTGATTGGCTGATATTGGACTGGTGTCTGCTAGCTGTCATTGGTTGATGTCTGCTTGCTGTAATTGGCTGATGTCAAACTGTCTGCTAAGTGTGATTGGCTGATGTCAGAATGATGTCTGCTAGCTGTTCATGGCTAATATTAGACCAATGTCTGCTAGCTGTGATTGGTTGATGTCTATCTGTCTGCTATTAGTTGATGCAAGTCTGATGTCATAAATCACGATAGTTTAAAGTATTCAACAGTCAACAATGTAAATTGTTCCTAGAGTGGCTGACTTGAGGGTACCCAGATAGGTTTGCGCTGCTCAGTATCAATCAAGTTCTTGACACGAAGTGATATACTGGCCAAGTTTCCTCCTTGAATAATATCTGCATTTCAAGATAAAAAAAAGAAAATCATTTAAAAGTGAATCTGTGCTCATCTTTTTGTAAGTACTCAAATTTGAAAAAACACAATTACTATGAAAAGACAATCATTCAAAAGGGAATATCTGCCCATCTTTTTGTATGTATTCAAATTATAAGAAAACACAATTACTATGAAAAGAGATTCATGCACAAATATATCACTGATGTTGACATTTTTCTAACAGTTTTTTCTTCTTCCATTGAAATGATAAGTAACAGGTACATCATATCGTAGCTCACAAATTGCCACTCTTCTTATCACTTAAAATGAATTTAAATGAAGACTAGTTTGCCACTCTCCACTCAGGCGTTAAATGGTTACTGGTAGGAAGGACTTCCTTGAATGCTGTGAGCGCCAACAATTGGTAGCGTAGCAGAGCCAGGGTAATATTGGAGCACCTTGAGAACCTTGTATGGTGGATATCTGGGCTATATAAATCTCTAATATTATTATTATTATTATTAATTAACAAAATCAATTTTCAAATAAGATGTTGCTACACAAGTTTTCTGAATATATCATGTACATTAAAATTGTAAGAGATGCAAGATTTTTTTTTTTTTTTGGGGGGGGGGGGGGGGGGGGGGGAATTGACTTACCTGAGAAGAGGGACTTGAAATCCTGCTCAATCTTATTGGCAGCCTCCAGGAGTTCCTTTGCTTGTTTGTGAGTTACTTTTTCTCGGAGGAAGTGAGGATCTTTCTGCTCCCTATAAGATGAGAGAATTCAAAAGTTTATCATTGATATCATTAATACAATTTATCTTCATTGTCATCATCATCATCATCAGCAATGTCTAACGTCTTCCTCCTCCTACTCATATCTATCAACATCACCATCACCTCGTGAAATAATCATTGATTTTGGTTGGAGCGCCTTGAGCACCTTCGGTGATGGATATGTGCACAATATAAGTATCCAACAATAATATTATTATTATTATCAATTTTGTTTGATTAACATCTACAATACTTACTTAATGTTCTTGATTGTCTTGAACTTGACAAAGATAACGATGGGGTGAAGCTGTAGTCTCTGAAGTCTCTCGGCAACATGAGGATTGAGGCCATTTAGGATGCAATGACAACCCTGTAAGGCAGGCAAAGCAGAGTCAAAGTCATACCGGTAATTACTTTTTTAATTACAAATTGGCAATTTACTTGGTTTACTTGGTTGCTGAGGCTTGAAGCATCAGCTTATGAGCCCATTTTGACAATCACAGCACTAGTTACGTTAATAAGGGATATAATTGAGAGGATAGTGATGCCAATACTTTTCAAGTTCAGATTTAAAGAGCTCTGTTAATACATGTAGATGGTGCTGTCGATTGGGGTAGCCCGTTCCAGTTGTTACTAGATCAAACAGCAAGGAACCTCTGCCTAACACTTCTCTTACAATGTGGCTTCTCAACTTTGAAGTTCTTGTTCATTTTTTGTGATTTTTGTAAGCCTCATTTCATAATTTTCATTCAAACTGTTTCAATCAATACACATATATATTTTTTTAAACTATGAGTGGAGTGGAAAGTACACATCGTTGTTGCCAACTTAAGGAGCAAACGCAGATTTATTTATACCTTTTACAGAAAACTCTTAGCTGCTATTGGTAAACTCTTTCATCAAGGAAAAAAACAAAGTTCCTTTGACCTTTGACCTTGTGACCCCAAAATCTAATCAGTTCATTAGCTCTGCAAGATACATACATGACCCAAGTTTGGCAGGAATCCATCAATCGTTTCTTGAGATAACGCGATTACAAGAACGGGACGTACAGACGGACAACCCGAAAACATAATGCCTCTGGCTACTTCGTAACGGAGGCATAAACACAAAATCCTTGCTTCTGATTGGTTATCAACAGATTAGTCACTGATTTTTGTCATTTGTCATTGAAAAAGGGCTTTGTGAAACAGGTCCCAGGCATCACTTACCTTCTTGCAGATATCTTTGACATCCGATGTGTTAATGACCTCAAACATGCCGTCCTTTCGCTGGTAATCTAGGATGAGTCCGTTCTCGATGTCCTTTTCCAACATGTGGCTTGCCGACTGTACCATTTCTGCAGAAAAGGATGAAGGATAACACACATTATTTACAATCCTGACTAAAAGACATGGTTAATCATCATCATGATCTATTAAAGTGAGAATTTTCCCTCTGACAATGGGTTACTGACTTTCAAGACATGATGACACTCCCTCCCTTCGCTTCTTTTTGTCTCCAGAATACTCCTCATTTAGACCAACTTTACTGCATTCTTTCTTCAACACATCTTTTCATGATACCTTCAGTCTTGAATTTTTGCTTTTGAATATATTTGATTTTAAGGCTACAAATGGCTCTCCATAATGTTTAAGACCAACTTAGAATTAAGTTTGACTTAGGATCTTTGTGAAACACCCCCAAGAAACATGTGTTTCCAGGAAACTTTTGTGAGTTTCACGAATGGTTTTAATAATCACTTAATCATAAATAATATCAATCATCAAAACAGATGGGTTGGACTTACTTGGATAAGCTCTGAAGTATTTGTTGGGCGATTCCTCCGTCATCTTCAGAGCGACTTTCTCTACTAAAGGCCCCAGCAAAATGACAGGCCGTTTGATGTGCACTGGAAGATAAAAAATTTCAGTGAAAAAATAAAGTTCAGAAATTAAAATATTTCATTTTTCCTAGAATATTTAGAGGGCAATGTTATAGTTTTTAACTGATCCTCAATAGATATTCTTTTTTTACTTAGATTTAAATGAAGATACGAAAGGCTTTTTCTTTCTTTAATGAAATGTTAAAGACTAGACTTTCTGAAGAGACCTTTGAATCCCATTATGTTGATAATAAAAATGAATATCAGGTTATTGAATTTATTCACTTTACAAATAATATGAATCATTATAGTCGAGGTGTCGTGGTCTAGTGGATATGTCGACGGACTGTGGATCACAGGGTTCGCGGTTCGAGTCCCACCGCAGCACTAAGGTCCTTTGGCAAGATATTAATCTACATTTGCCATTCTCCACCCAGGTGAAGTAAATGGGTACCTGGTAGGAAGAAATTCCTTGACTGCTTTAGCGCCTTTTCATGGCAGCTCAGCTTTAGCCAGGGTAATAATGTTATACTTTGTATTAAGCGCAGTAGAGTATATTCATTTAGTTAGGGGCTGCGCTATTTATATATATGGACTTATTCTTATCATTATTAAAAAGGAAAACAAAAAAATAAATATTTAACAAAACTTACTGTCTAGAGGCTCCACCCTCAGGTATGTAGGGACACTTGCATCTGTAATTAAGATAAAATTACCAATGTTTTCAACATCTGACTGTATCCTCGATAACGTACATGTACAGCCTATCAATTCAAATTTCTACCGGTACATGTAACGGTACAGTGGTTTACCAAATGCTTTAATTTATCACTGACTTTCTCAAGATTATGTTGGCTTTCCTTTGCAATCTGTGCAATCATTCTTCTTCTTTATTCAGCCTAACTATTGTGGGTATTTCACTTTAGGAGCATGCCATTTAGTTAAAAGAGAGCGCAAATGATGAATTTAATCATCCATGTTGCCTATTTAGACAATATGTTTCCGTCGGTAAAAGAAACCTTCAATCCTAAGTCCTGGACAAAATCAGAAAAAAAGGGCAGAGGAGAAGAAATTTCTGATCATACATGAACAAGAACTGCATTATCAAAAAGCACCGACAGGATTTATATAAAGAAAACAGGCATCAAGATCCTTCGAATCGTAACGTGTTGAAGCAGTTAAAATCCTTGCATTTTCATACAAATCGGTAATTTTCTAAATATCTCTACCACAATTCTTTGCATATTATATTCATTCATGATAAATGACATTACGTGAGAAAAAAGAAATATAGCGATGAGAGAAAATTACAGATGTTGCCAATTTGAGGTAAGAGAGTTCATCAACTCATTCTTGGTCTTGAATCATATTAATAACAATATTTATAAAGCGAAACATATCCATCTCTAGAGATGCTCAAGGCGCATACAAATAATTCAAATTAATATTCAACATACTTAAGATTAAAGGAATATTAAATGTTAACTTGCATTAGATAACACAACTTCATGGTGTCAAGGTACATACAATGTGGCACAGTGCGATTATTCATTTTGCATGCATTGTTTAAAAAGAACATTGAAATTTAACAAAATGCATTGAGCATCAGGTGAGTTTTAAGCCCAGTTTTGAAAGTAGAAAGAGTGTTGGCCGTCTGAATAGAGAAAGGTAACTTATTCCACAAAGAAGGAGCTGCTGATGCAAATGCTCTATCTCCCCCCCCCCCCCCCAATTTCTTTTGGTACATATTTCTTTAAGCCTATTATTATGTGATGATCATGAGCTAGTCATTTAGTGCACGATAGGTTAAGTGTAGAATTTTATAGATCACACGTTGTTGAACAGGGAGCCAGTGCAGAGATTTCAAGATAGGAGTGATATGTGATGATCTTCGAATGTCTGAAAGAAATGAGCAGAAGTAATTTAGTACCTTCATGTACGGGGACGTCCGTCATGGAACCCTCGCTGAGTTCCCTGCTGTCCTTGGAGTTGTTGTGCTGGTGTTTCTTCTTGCGCTTCAGGAAGCTGCGTCGGGCGGGGCCGGAGCTGCGCCGGGAGGATGCGGTCCTCAGCTCCTCCTCCTGCATCCCCTCTGAGAGGAGGCGACGCCTCACCATCTCACGGTGGAGACTAGAAAAAAGAGAAACAATTGGAACATGAATCCATTAACCTGGTGGAACTATCAGTAAGATGAGAAGAATTCTAAAGCAAACGCTCAAGCTCTAACACATTCTACCACTGATAGCCTGTCCAGACTATTTATCTATCTATCTAAGTATTTTCTCCCGCTTCGGAGGCTGATTGCAACATCTCTCCATTCTCTCTATCTTCTGCCATTCTGGTGCACTCTTGCAGTTTTAGTCCACTCCAGTTCTTGACATTCTCTTCCCATTTGATTCTGGGTCTCCCTCTAGGTCTACTTCCTTCCACTCTTCCTTCCAATATATCCTTTAAGAGGCTTTGGTGCCTTATCACATGTCCAAAGTATTTGATTTTTCACTCCTTAAAGGGATCCGGTAACTTTGTCTCAGATTCTGAAATAAAATTCTGGATTTAGCTCATGATGCAATGATAATTATAAACCTTAAGGTCAGTCAGGAGCCCCATGACTTTTACAAGCCGATCGCCTGTCTGATTATCAAGATATTTATGGTTGGAATTACAAATTTTGAAAACCGTTCGCCTGACGGTTTTCATAACACTACAGTCTATTGGGGGAAACGAGTATGGTAAAACCGGTCACTCAAAGATTTTTACTTTTTTGAGGCACTTCTTGATCATTTTGAAGCGCAATTTTTTTTAGGGCTTCAATATTACACCATATCACAGACACTGATAACACGTAGGGCCGTGTATCTCAGAGTTAACATTGTTAAACGATCCCTTTAACTAATCCTACTAGTGCAATTTGTTTACGCCCAGAATATTTATATTAAATTATATAAAGAAACATTGTATTGGATAAAAATAATCATACAGGGAAAGGAGTGCACAGACTAGAAAACAACATCTTATAAAGAAATGTCGTATTAACAAATTTTTGGAGTGGTCAAGTGACATTGACAGCTGGCCAATCATCAGTGTACACTCACGATAAGCCCCACCCAGTTAGCAACACAAATTGATGGCAAATCTATATACAATTTCCTAAATCTTAAATACACAGTTGCAACTGATAATGATTTCAAGTTGGGTGTTTAGGCCTGGTGTTAGTGTTTAATAAATACTAACACCAGCCCTTAACACCGAAATGGAAATCAGCTGGTGTTAAGGCTTTGACCTCTAAATATTGTCAACTTCCGGTAGCTAGTGTTATCAATTTTGCAAAATTGTCTTCTGCTGAACCAACCTTTGTGGCTTGTCTTAATATTTTACATACAAATGTCCTATTCACTAACACTAGCCCCTCGGGATTAAGCAAATATCAATTTCCAGTTCGGTGTTAGTGTTGTACCCGCACAACAGTCAACGCACGAACGACGCTAATTTGTTGTCTGGCGATCAAATAAAATTTAATAGCTCTTCACTGCTCTAAACACTTACACTAACACCCAACTTGAAATCACTCGTTGAGTTACAATTGATCTATCACAACTCGTTATAAGACTGGCCCCAGGGGTTGCGGATACTTACGCTGTCTTGCTAGGAATCTGACCGCCGGGGCCCCTGCACTTCTTGCCCTCGTGGTTGATAAGCCAAGAGAACCATACCCCGAGAGAACCGTTGTACATGGTGTCTTCCACGACCAGGACCTCTTCCTTCTTGAAGGACAGCTGGCCTTCCTTCTCTGCGGAGAAATCCACCAAGGCCTTGACGTACAGCTCATCGCAGTTGCGGTTCTGGATCTTGTTGAATACTAGACAAAATGAGTCATAAAAGGGATGAATAATGATTGTCGTCACGTATTGTGTAAGCACACTCTTCCCCCGTTCTCAATTGTGGTGATTTTACGCCATACTGCACAGCACTCGTAACTCCTTGCCAACGATAAATCATGTTTACGCCAACAGGCACAAAGAGATGGCACTACTCAGATTTTTTTTTTATTGCTGACGTTGTAGGAAGCATGCCAGGTCCGGCTACGAAAACCCACGCTTTTTTACTGCGAGTTGCAATTGAAGGCGCCGATTTGTGCTTGTGAACTTCTCATAAATAATAGTAACAATGTTGTTTTTAAAACTAAAGATGACAGACAAATTATCCTCCAAGTTCAAACAGAAATCTGGACATTGGCAGCTAGTTTGGTCCTAGTTTCTTAGTGGTGAGTTGATAGTGACAACCCGTGTATGATTGAGCTGGGAAACATTTTTACTGACAGTACCGTGCCGGTGCTTTGCCGGGCATGGGTGAGCGTATGAGAAATCGTACTGGGGTAGTTGTCAACAGTGAGAGTACTCGTCGCAGCCTTAATTCAAAGAATACTCAAAGTTCTTCTAATTTTCATTTATATAAAATAAGACTAAAAGACTGTATGATGGTCAGTCAAATATTGGAGAAGCATGGGTCTGTCACAGAATCCTTCTTGGTTTACAAAGTACTTACTTGATAGGTTATGTTGGACCAGGATGCTGACCTCTTCTGCTGGTTTCTGGAGCTCAATAGCAGCTCTCTCAGCCGTAGCCGTTCTCAGATTAACGCCATTGATCTGCAAATGAGATCATTCAGAAATAAAGTTAACATATATATTCTTTTTTAAAGTGACTCGGTAACATTGTCTCAGATTCTGAAACAAAATCCTGGACTTAGCTCATGCTGCGATGATAACTATCAACCTTTAGGTCATTCAGGAATCCCATGACTTTTACAAGCCGATCGCCTGTCTGATTATCAAGATATTTATGATTGGAAATAGAAATTTAAAAAATTTGTTTTCCTAACGGTTTTGACAACACTACAGTCTGTTGGGGAAGCGCAATTTGTTTAAGGGCTTCAATATTCCACCATATCACAGACACTGATAACATGTAGGGCCATGCATCTCAGATTTGTAAACTGGAAACATTGTTAAACAATCCCTTTAAAATTTACAAGAAAACTATCACTCCCGATTTATTTCACTTACCTCTATAATCTGATCCCCAATCAAAAGCCCTTCCGACTTCGCAGCGGGACTCTTTGGTTCTATTTCGGCGACAAAGATGCCCACTTTGTTTCCTCCGTACATCCGTATCCCCAGGCTTCCCCCGCCCTTTCCCCCGGCGAGAAAGACAAACCGAGGCTCACTCAACATTACAGATGACGAGGAAGAGAGGATACTGGAAGAAAGAAAGAAAGATAAACAGTATTATGATGTTGATGATGATGATGATGACAGTCACAATGATAAGAACTATCCGTACACTTTCTACAGACTTCGTACAAAAGACGGAAATGATAATGAAATGGTAGTAGTGATGATGATGATGATGATGATGGAAGATGATGATGATAAAGATGAAGATGATGATGAAGAAGAAGAAGATGATGATGATGATGATGATGATGATGATGATGATGATGATGATGATGATGACAGTCACAATGATAATAACTACCCCTAGTTCCTACAGACTTCGTACAGAAGACAGTAATGAAATAGTAGTGACGATGATGATGATGATGACGACGAGATGAAGATAATGAGGATAATAATGAGGATAATAATTATGACGACAATGATAATAATACTCTTAATCATAATAATCACTAGACTAACTCATTGCTGATTTGATTTTGTTTTTGTATTTGATTGAGATAGAGTGAAACATTCAGATCTAATATCATTGTAGAAGGCGTAAGGTACAATTGATCCCAGTTCTGATTCACTGCAAAACAAAACATCTCACATGACACGGATACTTCATACAAGAGTTTGCCAATGGGACACAACATGAAATACTACTGCCTGTCCAGCTCAGCTAGTTTAGCAAACAAAAAAAATGGACTCAAAGCTCATCAACTGGAAATACTTCAGAGGTCAACCTATAACATTGGCTGATTTTTATATGGTCATTTCATGCCCAGTGTAACATCAGGGCCTTGTTGCATAAAACGTACCATTGATGGCAACTACCATGGTAACAGGGCTCAACAGCCAATCAAAGTCAAGGTTTCCATGGTAGTTACCATTGATGGTATGTTTTGTGCAACAGGGCCCGGAGTTTGAAGAAAAATAACAGCAATAGCAAAACAAGCATCTAGTGTGATACCCCCAAAGACACTGCTATGTATAAAAGTAGATGTACTGTATTATGTCCAGTGATCGAGTCACCACCAAACGGAAATAACATCAATCCAACACAGAAGTTATTCCCCTTACCATAAACACCAAGCAGACTCCAAAAAGATGAAATATGACTGTATTTATTCTCACATCATGAAAGCAGAACTTACAGGACTTATGAAATTTTGTAACTTCGCATGAAATGATGTCGACAGTGCAGCTTTCTTCAGAATCGGAAGCGGTACTTTTTTTTTTATCCAAAGAAGAAGAAAGTCATACTAAAGTTGTTGTCTTGTAAATGGCAAGAATAATTGAGCCCTCCCGTCCCCCCAAAAGAATATATGCATATAAATTTATCAATGCTTGTGAGCAAAACAAGATTTTAAAATCTGAAAGATTCTTAACTATCACTGTTTACAATTTAGATGTACAATCAAATGTTCTATGAAGATATAGTAGGGAAGAAAAAAAAATTGATCATGGCTTTAACATATGTATTGCTAAATTTGTTTGGAGTATGTTTGGAGTATGTTTGCAGACCGGAATAAGGGAACTATACGGACAACCGGTAGAATGAAGAACCAGTAGAAGGCAACTTGATAATAATAATAATAGGCATTTCTAGCTATTACAGCACTCCAGCATTTCAAGGAATTAATTCCTGCCAGGTGCCCATTTACCTCACCTGGGTCGAGTGTGGCAAATGAAGATTAATGCCTTACCTCTGTGTTCTGCTAGCCCTTGGGGTAGGAGGAGTGATGGTAGGGGTTGGTGAGTTGGTCCTGGTGCTGGTCTGGGAGGCGATGGGGGTGGACTGAGTGCTGGAACACATCGAGCTCCTATGGTCATCTTCCATTTCTAGATAGGGAGAAAGTGTTTGGAGGATTGAGGGTTATTTGAGAACCGGCATGTAGCAAGTGGAAACATGGAGATTCCACACACCTGTCTTTACCTGTACACTAGTTTGGCCAGGAGGGATTAGACCTCCCTGCATGGTCACTGGCAGGTGCTTATCTCATCAAATCAGCTCTCAATAAACATAAGAAAAAGGGGACCATGGGGGATCACGAGTAACACAGGCATTGTTGGCTATATAGAGGGCGCAATTAGCTACAAGTAGTGCAGTCCTGCTTTAAGCCTCAAGATGGTTTACATACATGAACATGAGGAGGCGGTGTGGCGCAATTGGATCATCGTCTGGCTCTCGGGGCTTTCGTCATGCACGTGGGTTCAAGTCCCGCGCTGAGCAGACAATAATGCAAAAATGATTGCGGGGAAGCACGCCCCTCCCCTCTGTTCTTGATGGAGGTTCAAGGGAAAACAATCCATTCCTTGGACTAAAACGTTAACTGAGGCCCCCTTTGAAGGAGAGACACACCCTATATGCACATTAATACGTTACACTTCTTGCAAAGAGTAGGGTGTAAGCCCGGTGTACAAAACTGGTAATCTTTTGACAGATCTTCATGAAAGGCTTCATAGTGCTTTGGAGATCAACAATAGACAGAGAAGATGATTTATGATATATACTTGCTTCTATACTTGCACTGAGTGTTAAAAGAGGCAATAGAGGTAATAATTAATAAAACTAGATGGAATTTTGACTGCGCGCAGTCGAAAATGATGCCTCCGCCATAGAGCAATTTAAACAAGTTTGGAGTTTAAATCTCCAGTGGTTCTTGAGATATCATGATAACAATCTCAATGTATGGAATTTCATAAGTTGACCTCTGTGACCCTTGACCTTTGACCTACGTGCTCCAAAATCTAATCAGATTGTCTTCCTATGGTGATAGACACTATCATTAAGTTTGAAGTTTAAATCTCCAGTGGTTCTTGAGATATTATGATATGGTGATACATACTATCATTAAGTTTGAAGTGAAAATTCTCCAGTGGTTCTTGAGATATCGCGATAACGATCTCAATGTATGGAATTTCATAAGTTGACCTCTGTGACCCTTGATCTTTGACCTACGTGCTCCAAAATCTAATCAGATTGTCTTCCTATGGTGATACACACTATCATTAAGTTTGAAGTTTAAATCTCCAGTGGTTCTTGAGATATTATGATATGGTGATACATACTATCATTAAGTTTGAAGTGAAAATTCTCCAGTGGTTCTTGAGATATCGCGATAACGATCTCAATGTATGGAATTTCATAAGTTGACCTCTGTGACCCTTGACCTTTGACCTACGTGCTCCAAAATCTAATCAGATTGTCTTCCTATGGTGATACACACTATCATTAAGTTTGAAGTTTAAATATCCAGCGGTTCTTGAGATATTATGATAACAATCTCAATGTATGGAATTTCATAAGTTGACCTCTGTGACCCTTGACCTTTGACCTACGTGCTACAAAATCTAATCAGATCGTCTTCCTATGGTGATACATACTATCCTTAAGTTTGAAGTTTTTACATCTCCAGTGGTTCTTGAGATATCATGATAACAATCTCAATGTATGGAATTTCATAAGTTGACCTCTATGACCCTTGACCTTTGACCTACGTGCTCCAAAATGTAATCAGATCGTCTTCCTATGGTGATACATACTATCCTTAAGTTTGAAGTTTAAATCTCAAATGGTTCTTGAGATATCGCGCTAACAAACTCGATACAAGGAATTTCATAAGTTGACCTCTGTGACCTGTGACCTTTGACTTACGTACTCCAAAATCTAATCAGATCGTCTTCCTATGGTGATAAATACTATTCCCGAGTCTTAAGTTTAAATCTTAAATGGTTCTTGAGATATTGTGATAACGGTCAAACGGGACGGACGGACGTACGGACGTACGGACGGACAACCCGAAAACATGATGCCTCCGGCACCACCTTCGGTGGCGGAGGCACAAAAAATAAGAATTGTGGACTTACTGCTCCTGTTGTATTGCACCTTGATACAGATGCTGTTTCCGGCCCTCGTTAAGATCTGCACAGCATTGTCGTAGGTAGCACGACGAAGATTGATTCCATTTACCTGTAAGGGTGGCAAAATAGAGAGGATGATATACCTAGGTCCCATTTTACAAAGCCTTTTTACAATGACAAGTGACAAAAATCAGTGACAAATCTGCTGATAACCAATCAGAAGAAAGGATTTCACTAGCTTATAACAAAAACTGTCATTTGACAAGTTTTGTGAAATGGGGCCCTGATGTATCTATTAATTGTTACGAATGTCATGAATACTAACATTGAAGCACAGAGGCAGGCTGATCAAAAATTTGTCATGTTGTGGTATATGGGGGCCTGTCTGGGATTAAGTTACTTATTTTGATGTGTGGGAGACTGATTTTTTCACCAAGAAAAATTATCATATTGTGATACTATTCAGCAATGTTATGCCTACATCTACTTGAACACGAGTCACAAATTTATGATTCGACTTTGAACACAAACTTCTAAAATCTTCCAAGGGAGCTTCGCAAATGAAGTTTATATACTTGTACTTGATACTAGGTGATACTCAATGAGTATTTAATTTCTTTGTCATTAAAAATAGCTGTTGCAACAAGTATGAATAGACTGTTGAGTATCCCGTAAAATCTGAATTAATGGACTATCCTTCATAGAACCCCCCTTCTCCTCCCCCTCCTCCCCCAGCCTACTGCATACCTCTAGTATTTGATCTCCATACTTGAGTCCACCTCTATCTGCAAGACTGCCCTCTGTGACGGTATTCACAAAGATTCCTCCGGCTTCCTTAATGCTGAAGCCTAGCCCCGGCTCCAACGTCTTCTCGATCTCGATCAGACGAGTATCGTTAGGTCCACTGCAAAAACAAAAGGAGGAATTAATCATAAATTATTATGGATCTATACAGTGCGTCCCAGAAAAAAATAAACCGAGAATTATCGATGTTTTATCATAACTTAATCACAATTATAATTAATAAATGAAACAACATCGATGATTCTCGGTTTAGTTTTTTCTGGGACGCACTGTATAGCACTTAGTATGAAAGATCGTCTCTAAGTGCTTTACAGATATTATTATTATTACCGGTACCTCTGTCATCGGATTCATTGATGCACAGAGTGCTCCATCTCCACTCCCTGAGGAGTATTCCTTTCATATGGTTACCATGAGGACATATGGGCAATTAATCTTTTGAAGACAAAAAAATTGTTAACCTACCAGGTTCCCATTTCTCTCCTGGGTATGGAGTGGCGAATGTAGATTTATGCCTTGCCAAGTACATTAGAACCCATGACCTTTGAATTTCCAGTCTAGTTCTCAAACCCTCTTCAAGTTAATTATGTTTGTTAATCTTAAAGTTTTTACGAACATTGGAAATTCAAGGCCTTGCATTACACGGGTAAACAATGACAGAGAATAGGATTTTTTTTTAATATAAGCAAAATAAAATGGTACTCATTATCAAAAGTGTATTCACTTTAGCCCAGAACAAAGTCCTGACTAATTGTGGACTTAGTGCGTTGATATATCAACCGCTATCTGCCAAACTCTTCATCATGTGAAAAAATAATGAAATTTCTAAATTAAATGAACAGTAGTCATGACATTACAAAATAAATTTCTCTTTTTCATTCCATGAAGGGATTAATTTCATTCAGTCACAGAATCATAGAAATTTGTCCCGAAAAAAAAGGAGCTTGCAGTTGGTACTCCATGATCAGCGTACCGAGTTAATCAAGCTTAAACTTTAAAGGGATCCGGTAACTTTGTCTCAGATTCTGAAACAAATCCTGAATTTAGCTCATGCTGCAACAATAATTATAAACCTTTAGGTCAGTCAGGAACCCATGACTTTTACAAGCTGATCGCCTGTCTGATTATCAAGATATTTATGATTGGAAATCGAATCCAAATTTTGCGTTTTCCTAACGGTTTTCATAACACAACAGTCTATAAGGGAAAACGAGTATGGTAAAAACCGGTCACTCAAAGATTTTTAGTTTTTTGAAGCACTTCTTGATCATTTTGAAGCGTGATTTTTATAGGGCTTCAATGTTACACCATATCACAGACACTGATAACACATAGGGCCGTGCATCTCAGATTTAACATTGTTAAACAATGCCTTTAATAGTCCATCCACTTCATGAATACAAACCACCGACTCTTCATAAGGACTTACCCTTGACTTGTGACAGTGACACTGGCTTCTACCGAGACGGCAGGAGAGAGGTAAGGAGAGTCATCGATCACACTTGGTGATGTTGGGCTGCTGTGTCCAGAATTGATAGAAGCTAAAAAACAAAAGAGAGACAAAGAATTCAAGGATTGCATTCGAGGGCTGCTTTTGCTTGATCGATAAAGAAATACTTGGCACCTCCACAAACATCTTAAGGGCTCCAAACCCATTTTTTCTTACAGGTGTCGCGTCCTATATAATTTACACAGAAGAATGTTGAAAATGATTATTTTACTTAATAATGACAAAATCACGATGTTTGAAGAAAATTTAGGCATGGTGTGGCAAACCCATGTAAAATATCTTTTGCAACAAATTAAATGAAGAGAATAATGCCCCCCAGATGAGGGTAATGGGAGATGTCTTACCAATATCTGAGGAGCTGGAAGGTCCAGGACTAGGGCGACTGGGATAGCAGGGAAACTGAATCCTGGTGAACTTGTTAGGCAGAGACGCCGTGCTGTAATCGTGCTGGTGTCCTCTCCCGCTCCCAGGCAACGATGTCCTCGAGAGGTTGATCGGCTCTCCGGGGTATTTCGGGAAGGGGTCGAAGTCAGGTAGGCCTGGTGATGGTGGCTGCTGGCAGCTGGGGCTGTCCGGGTAGTAGCGGTTGTTGGTGATGGCCGACTGTAGCTTATAGCTGATGGCCTTGTAGCTGGGTACAGTGACAGGCTGGATAATCACCTGGGCTTCTGTTGGCATGGAGATGTGTGCCCAGGTGTTGTAGTGGCTATGAGTTCCCGACTCCGACGGGAGCGACGAGGTGTCCCAAGGTGGTACTGTCACTACTGGATCTGCTCGGACAATCTGGAGTGGTTCTGGTGGCCTTTGGCTAGAGTAGGATCCCGGAGATGTGGCGTGAGTGGGAGGGTCCACTCGGGGCACTATTGCACTTTCACTGGGTAAATATTTGATTTGCGACACGGATGTAACCGAGACAGGACGATAGGCCACAGCCTGCGTGACATCTTTGGTCACGGAAACGTACGATTTGGTGTTTTCGTGAGGAGAGTCAAAGAGGAAGAAGCCATTCTGCTTTGGCGAGTCCCTGCCATTGCCATTGCGATTGATATTATTCATAGGACTTGAGGGGTTGATGGGTGAAACCTTGACAGTCGGGCTTTGCGCTGTATGGAGTGACCCCTGACTTTTTCCGTCTGACCCTGCAGTTGATGACTGCCGCCTAGATTCTGATCCGTTTGAGGATGCTGACGATGGCTCCACATGTCTCAACGAGGCTTTGAATGATGATGTACGACTGGGTGGAGTTGGCTTAACAATCGCTTCAATATTATCATTCCTTGGGGTCATGTCTGGAATTGGTCCCCTTCTACGCTTTTTACGTCCCGGTTTGTGAGGATCAGGTGGCCCGTGAGATCGGGGCCAAGTACTGTGGTCCTTGACAAGAACTTGCTGTTTGGGGTGCTTCACAGGCACTGTTTTGCTTTCAGCATCTCCTGGGGAAACGTCATTGGATGCATGTTTCTGATCCCACTCATGAAAGTTATCCTCCCTGTCAAATGATGCATATTCCTCAGGCCTGAAATTGGCTTCCATGTCACGTCCACTGCTGCTAGACCAGCTTCGCGTGTGCCCAGAGAGTACCGACTGCTGCATATGAGGCGATGAGGCATGGAAGTCCCTCGGGGAACAATCCTGTGATGTAGGTCTCGATACTTGCACATTCCCATTTACATGACTATTACGTACACTTTCAATGTTGCAATCTTCCCAATGAGATTGGTTGGACTCGTAAGAAGGCTTGTTGTTGGGCACTCGTGCCGGATACGTGAAGCGGCTCGGCTCGCTCCACGGATTGAATTCCCTCTTGCGATTTAGGCTCTTACTGGCGTGTCGGTTGTGGATGCTTTCCCTGTGGGGACCAGTTCTAACAAAGTACTCTTGAGAAAAATCCCCATCGTGACTCTCACGATTCCCTTCCCGTGGACTCCCCCTCGACCCTGGAAGAGGTCGAAGGTCACCATTGGTGAGTGACTGTCCATCTTTCTTGACCTCATTTGCGTGAGCAACATCTCTCCGGCCACCATCCTGAGGTCTGTGTGCCGTTTCGTTTCCATGAGGACTATCGTTAAAAGAAATGAGGTTCCCATCACTACGGTAGTTCTCGTGACGCAGTACTGCACCCGGTGACGACGGTCTAACGTACTCTCCTACACTATGCCGCATATGATCATATTGTCCATTGGAATGACCGGGATGCGAAATAAACTCTAAATTCTCACGTCCAGAGTACGACTTTCTGCTCTCACGTTGCCCGAGCTCACTCCTCTTTAGCGAGTTCTGCGGATAATCCCCCACCGTCATTCTCTTGTCGCGCTTCGGGTCCAGGTTGTGCATTTGTTCCTTGACAGAATTTTGCCTGGACAATGCCAGTGGAGTCTGTTCACCGCTGTTGGCCGACTCATGGCTGCTCTCCCTCGAATGCATGCTCTCCCTGCGCTGGACAAACGCCCTCAGGGCTTGCTTGACATTCTCGTCCTTGGCGCTTGGAGGCTGCTGGAGATTGCCATTCCTGTCCGACTTCTGTCCTGCGAGCTCCATCGGGGGTAGGTATTGGGTCAGGCTGGACTTGGAGGAGGACGTGTCATGGCTCTGGATGGACTCTACTGTCGGGCTGGTGCTGGATGACATGGACATCGCCGTTACCCTGACGATGTTCAGCATCACTGACTCGCTGGTCGAGGATAGCATCTCTTCGACTTCAGTGACAGACTTGTTTTCCACAAGGTATCCATCAATCTAATCAAAGACAAAACAAATATAAACAGTTTGTAAATCTTCCTGCCTTTTCATTTAACACTAAAATGTTTAATAATTTAGGTCTTACAGAACTACATTATCATAGTTATCTCATATATAATGCACACAGCCTTAGTATGGAATGCATCTTTACACTTCATCACTTTCATTGGTTTGAATTTTGGAAAATGTTAAGATTCTGTTTTGCAAATCCATATCATACATAAATCAATGTCTCTAAGGTATGCCATTAAAAGTGCTACAGGAATAAACAAACTGGCTGCAACTAACAGCCAATATAAAGAACTCATATGTTCAAGGAACTCTTCCTATCAAATAGCCACTAAATACATGTCAACCAGGGATGAGAGATACTACACCTGGGGCTGTTTCACAAAGACTAAGATCGACTTTAAGTTGATTTTAACAATGGCAGACCGTTCATGCCACCGTTTGCTCTCATCATTATGATCTTTAGATAATACTTTTTCCTTTAATAATGAATTATCAAAAAAAATGTATATTCTGTAGATTTGTGACTATGATTTATGACCCATGCCAGTAAATGGTGAGAGCAAACAGTGGCATGAATGGCCTGCCATACATGTAGTTAAGTACAACTTAAAGTAGAGCTTAGTATTTGTGAAACACCCCCCTGTGGCAACTCTAAATGAAATGGCTTTAATAGTACAAGGACAAATATAACAGGCAAAGATTTGAACCCCCAACCTCTCAGAGTAAATGAACCACAACACCCCACTTCCTTTCCATGCAGCATCCTGTATACTCACATAGAGTATCCTGTCACCAGGCAGGAGACTGCCCTCTTTAGCTGCCGCAGAGCCAGGCACTATCCTACTGATGAAGATACCATTATCAAGGACAAGGCCATGCTCTTTCCCCCCGTAGAATAGCTTGACTGGATGATGACGAACATTAGAGGGCCTGCGTCGCTTCACAACCTAAGAGAAAGGAACAATGTCATTTATAATAATAATAATAATAGCTCACATTCATAATCCACATAATACTTTGTTTCTAGGCGCAGTACATATTATCTTCAAGTTTTGGGATTTATTTTCATATGATTATATGTTTTTAAAGACATGAGAGATTGTAATGATCAAGTTGACAGAAGACACAATGATCATTATAAATATATGTAATAAATAAAATACAAATTAAATTTCATTTTCACTAATGTCTCTTGAAATTTACAATTTAATCATATCATCCCAATACACATTAGTAAAACCGTAGTGAGTTGCATTTCCAATTGATAATGCAAAATAGGATTAATAAACACAATTTTTGGAACTTAGTTTTATATATGTGTAAGAAAAAGGGGACCATGGGGGACCAATGGTGACTGATTAGGCATTGTTTGCTATAAAGAGGGCGCAAGTAGTGCAGAGGGGCTTCAAAGACATGAGAGATTGTAATGTTTTCCCCTTGTTCTTCATGTCTACTCCACTTGTGTTATTCTCATGTTATATATTGATACATGTACATGTATTATATTTTTAACTTTTATATGTTGTTTTCCTTGCAAGTATTGAATAAAGTGAACTTGAACTTGAAGCAGGTTGTAGAACCAATTTTTTCAGATATTCTCTAAACATGTGATCAAGATGGAGGGACCTTGTCTACATATAGCTTTAGATTTTAAAAAAAGTGTAAATTAATAATTTTCTTATTGAAACATGTGAAACGTGATATAAAACGTGATATGAAAGTATGAAACGTGAGTGGTGTTCTCACCAGGTTAAGAACTCCTCGGTTGTTCTTGACGGCTTGCACTGCAATGCTACAATCTCCGCCGTTCGTCAAATCAACATTGTTCACTCTCACCACGCAGTCATTCACTCTGGGGAAATAAAGTAGATAAAAAACAGTAAGTCTTGGTGAATAAAAATAGTCATGTTTTCATTAAAAAACATTTGCCTTATATTTTGTACAAATAATGTCATAAATTTCCATTCTTCTCCTAAGCAAATTTTATACCTAGGCCTAAAATTCTTAGCATATACAAGTTTTGACACATCTCCCTTGTGAAAAAAAATACATTGCTTTATCAAAAACTAAGAAGACATATGTTTCTTTGTATCATTCTGCATAAATGATATTTTTTTCATAACACTAACAAACAAAGGAGTTGCCAATTTGTGAAGAATTATATTCAACCTTAGCATTGAAACCATATTGATTTTTCTAACTTATTTGTGGCTCTCATTCTCTGGTTTATATCCAACCTGTTATTTGGGGTGGGGTTCCCCTTTAAAAAACAAACCCATCTACCTCTCTGTATAATACACGTTGGTTTTCACAGCAATAAATGACCACCCCAAACCCCCGTCTGTTAAAGCTCATTTAGATATGCCACTGTAAAGCACCACAAAAAAACTTGCGTGTGTTAACAGAGCTCCTTGTTATAAGATACAGAGATGTGTCACGTATCACACTTTACGTTTACGTTTTTAAAAAAACGTAACAATTTTTCTGCGTCATGTCTGAACAAGGTCTTAGGGATAGGTTAAATGGTACAAAGAACGTACTTCAATCTCCCATCAGCAATGCTGCCCTTGTCAACCTTTGTGATGACGACGGAGCAATCATCAGGGAACTGGTGATCCTTGTTACAGTCTCCGATGTCGAAGCCTAGCATCGTCATATCACCATCATCCTGTGATGTAAAACGAAAAATAAGGGGGGAAAATTTTTCAGGCTGGAGAGCTGAGTATACTGATTACATGTAGAGGTAAACCATATCGTTGCCAAGAATCAGAACCCTTACTTTTTATTTTAAAGAGAAGGTTCAAGTTCAGGAAAGGTGAAAAATATTTGGAGCTTTTTCATTCTTCCTTTGTGGATGAGTGTCATATAAAAAATGTCCTCTGAATCATATATTCTTAACAGCATGGGGTCCTGCTACAGCTTTTAATAAAATAATCATATCAAAAAATTAATAATTGTAATTAAAGGGTCATTGTATATCAGTAGATCTTTTGCACTTGAATAGCTAATATTGAGCCCTCCTCAACAACTGGGGGGTGTTTCACAAAACTTGTCATCAGTGACAGAGCAGATTTGTCACTGATTTTTGTCATTTGTCATTGAAAAAGGGCTTTGTGAAACGGGTCCCTGGTCTTTAAAAGTTTTCTTAATATTTGATACCCTAATATTCTTTAATCCCTAAAAACAAGCTTGTTTCCAAACACCTGTTTCGTCAGAACAAATGTGTATAATTTTGGCAGGCTTCCATAAGAAATCATACCTAAGGGAGATAAACATATGTTTCTATATCATATAATTACTTGATGAACAAAGGAAGGTTCTGTTTATACCCCTTTAATACAATAATTATGACAATTTGGGGGTAACTTTGAATTTGAGAAGGCCATATACACTCTGGCCCCTGTTGGCGACAAACCCTGCATTTGGAGCTGATTATCTTGTTTTTATAACCCATGAATTAGTCTTTCATGAGTCACTTTGTGTGAATACTGATTTGTTTACCCATGAATATTTCAGGGATATGGGTGTGTCAATGCTTTATGATGCAGAAGAAAGGTTTGATGCCAATTGATGAATCTAATCTATAATTCTATAACTGTATTAAAAAAAGACAATGACAACGTTACTGAACTCCTTATCATAATCATAATTTTCATGGAACTTTAATTATAACAAAAAATATTTCGCTTTTATATAGCGCTTAATACACCGATGATGTCTGAAAGTGCTTTACAAATATATTATTACCCTAGTCATCGGATTCAGGCTTGCCCGCACACAATGTATGCACATTCTCCTGGGGAGAATTCCAGCCAGGCATGATCTCAGCAAACTACATTTATGTTCGCATCCTACCGGTTTTGCCAAAGGCACTAGTGCTGGGCTGGGATTTGAACCCGGTGCCTTGTGATCTGCAGTCGGGTGACTTATCCCCTAAACCACAACACCTCTGCAATTGATAACTACAGTCAAACCTGCTTTAGTGACCACCTGTCTACAAAGACCACCTCTCGACAACAAGCACATTTTTTGTTTCCCTTAAAAATGGTTTCTCATTGAAACATGTACTAAAGGAACCTGTCCACAAAGACCACTTTTTGCGTTTCCCTTGGGCGGTCGCTATAGACCGGTTTGACTGTATTGATATTAAATTCTGACCATACCTTGACTGTTTCTAACTCCACCATCTCCATCTGCCATTCCTGTGAGTCGGCATCAATGGCTGAGTCTCGGCTCCGAGGAGCAATCAGCTGCCTCATCCTCGCTTCTTTCTCTTCCTGCTGGATCACGTTTTGTCTGCAGAGATCAAAATCAAATCATATTAAATTATATCAGTCTTATCAGATCACACTAGGTTTGCAAGATAACATGTAATTTTAGTAAATGCAGTACCGTATTGTAAAATTCTTGTCAAGGATTTTCCGTATGTACACAACAAAAGTTCTCACTTATATATCTAATAAATTAAGTAATGTGCTATATAAATTTAACATATTATTATCATTACGTGAGAGCACTTTTGGGCTCCCAGATTTGACAACAAAAAGCCACTTGCATCAACAACATTTTCTCAGCTCTGCAGTCAAAAATATGAACAAAGATTCTACATTGAGGAATTGTTACAATCTCAACAACCTTCATGTATCAACTAAGTAACAAGCATAAATAGAGTGAAAACACAGATGAAGTCACCATGCCTATTAAAGTATGAAATAAAGGACTCCATATTTAAGCTCACTTTGAAGGGTTGACCCAAAAAAATCCTTCAGCAGCTCACTTATCTAATATTATAGAGGGATCGGCGAACTTTGAATCGAGATAGAGCTTCTTTTTCACAAAGCAGACATCACTGAATATAGACATGACTGGACTCTTCCTTTAATTCTGTCCCTGCCTAGGGAGATAAATGACCTTTAAATTACATCACTTTAATGGTTTGCTCATTAGTACATACAAATACAGATGAGGGCAGTGCAATGTCAGACAATTAAAGGCTGGCTAGACAAGTTTCTTTAAAATAAATATTGACGCAGCCTATATGTCATCACAAATTTAATGATTCAGGAACTTGGCAGAACAAAAGGCAGTCTCTTTAATGTAAACAAAGATTTTGCTCACAAGAGATCTTAAAAAAAATATACATCAGAAAATGTTGGACGTTGGAAGCAGGTGCTTGTGAACAAAAGTTTTTTTTTATTTCAAATATTTTTTCCTTAGTTCATTTTAATTACTACCAATTTGAGATTTGCATAGACTTAGTGATCTCATATTTCAAACTTTCATAAATTTCTTACTATTGGTCCAATTCATTTCAAACTTTGCTATACTTTTTCTGTTTTCTGCTTTCATACAAATCAACTTATTACAAGGGTAAGATTTCCCTTTAACTCTCCACAGCTGGTAAACTTTAATCCTTCTCTCTAATGAGAATAGACCTATCAATCATTGCCTACAAGGACCCTTCCATTGCAAATTAGCATGCTGGTATTGTCCTTACACTAATGCCCTTGTATTATAGAATTATGTCTTGTAATCACCCACCAACACACAGTACGGGTACAACCCCTAAACTTGATTGAGACTGCAAGAACTGGGGGGTATTTCACAAGGACCCTTAGTTGAACTTATCTTTAAGTTGGACTTAACAATTATGGAAAGCCTGAGCATCTATGAAAATATTTTGTAAAAGTTATATTAAAAGGCATTATATGTTGATTCAAATCATCCATATTTTCTATTATCAAGGAAATTTCATGTTCTTGATGTGGAATTTATAAAAAGTCTAAAATACTTGGATTTTCGCTTTTGAATATACTTATTTTAAGGCTACAAATGGCTCTCCATAATGTTCAAGTCCAACTTAGAGTTAAGTTCGACTTAAGATCTTTGTGAAACACCCCCCTGCTCATGAACTCTAGGGCAACTGCACAGCTGAGAAATCGTCAGTTTGGAGCCAATAAGGCATTAACTCATTTACTTTACCCCAGACTTGTACATGTAATACCTTTACCCTTTCAACAACAAAAATGCGGGGGATAAATTTAATGCATACCTGTGCCATTTGGAACGTATCTTTGCATGACTAATCCTTCATGGTTTTTTGAAGATGTTTGACCCAAAGCATTATTTTTCCAAAAATTGATATAAACCAGAGGTTGTCTAAGAAAAAAATTGTCCCCATGCCTTTGAATTGTACACACTGCCTCGCATTGACAGTAGAGGGCTCTAAATTCAACAAGCGTCATTTGCTGTTTTCCAAGATTTTGCTTATACTCGCTTTTCCGAAGTTGTGTCTGACTGTTTTTTGTGAAACACCCCCTGATCTCAAATATATTACTTACTTGACCTCGTTGAGTTCTTTTGTGACCTCGTTCTTCTTGCGCTCGACATCGTCCGTCTTGCGCAGCGCTTCTGCGTAGTTACTGACTGCACGGTCCCGCTCCCGGCGGAGTTTGTCGCAGAGGGCGCGTATGCTCTCCCTCTCTGCCACAATCTTGTCTCTCTCCATGAAAGCCCAATCTCGTAACCTCTTGGCATTCTCGGACTCCTGGAAAACAGAGAGATTTTATTGCAAGAAAAGTCAGCTTATCTAGCAATGATGGCAATGTCGCATAAATCAACATTAAAGGCATCGTTTAACAATGTTAAATCTGAGATGCATGGCCCTATGTGTTATCAGTGTCTATGATAAGGTGTAATATTGAAGCCCTAAAAAAATTGCACTTCGAAATGATCATGAAGTGCTTCAACAAAGTAAAATCTTTGAGTGACCAGTTTTACCATACTCATTTTCCCCCAAAAGACTGTTGTGTATAAAAACTGTTTTTTTAAACAAATTTTTAAAAAAATCTTTGAGTGACCAGTTTTACCATACTCATTTTCCCCCAAAAGACTGTTGTGTTATAAAAACTGTTTTTTTAAACAAATTTTTTAAAATGAATTTCCCATCATAAATATCCTGATAATCAGACAGGCGATCGGCTTGTAAAAGTCATGAAATTCATGACTGAACTAAGGGTTTATTATTACTATTGCAGCATGAGCTAAATCCAGGATTTTGTTTCAGAATCTGCTCAGGCAATGTTACCGACAGCCTTTTCACACACAGCTAAAATTCATCGTATCTAGAGCTGATTAGTTTAAAGATGTTTAACTCAACAGTTTTAAACATCTTTAAAGAAAATTTTCCCTGTGTGAACATTGTTTATACAATGTTTGGATTGATACGAAGTCGCGATTCATATACGCCCCTCAAAGCAGGCTGCAGATACGAAGTTCGTATCTAGAGAGCTTGACAGGATTGACTGTACATTCAAATAACAATAATTAGGGCTGTGCACAACAGTGTAATGAGGTACCCGAGTACACTCCCAGGCTCACAGGCGAATACTCGAATATTCGGACGCCATGTTTTTTTATAATTTTTTGGATTTTTTTTTGAATTTTTTGAATTTTTTTGATTTTTTTTGATTTTTTTTTAATTTTTTGATTTTTGGATTTTTTTCCTTTTTTCTTTTTTTGCCACTACCATACCACCGGCAGTTTCTCAGGTCCCTCGCGCAGCTCACTGAAAACGCATGCAACTTTACTTTGAGTTGCAGTTGAAGGCGCCGATTTAATAAGAATAATAACAGTAAACAATGCTGTTTTAAAAACCAAAGATGGCAGAATAATCCATTTTCCTCCAAGTCCAAACAGAAATCTGGACATTTGGTCCCAGTTTCTGAAAGGTGAGTTTGACAGTGCTTGAGTTGGGAAACATTTTTACCGACGGTACCATGCCAGCGGACGCTGCTCTCCCTGGCAAGGGTGAGCGTGGGCCTGGACATTTTTTTTTTTTTTTTTTTTTTTTTTTTTAATTTTTTTTTTTTTGCGGCCGAATATTCGGGTACAAGAAATCGTACCCGAGTAGTTGTCAACCGTGCGGGTACTCGAGCATTCGACTACCCGTCGCAGCCTTAACAATAATAGTATATAATATAATTAATTTACATCAAGAGTGACAACTTAATACACACAAAATAAAATATTTAAAAAAATGCATAATTGAAAGCTTGAAAGTATGGAGGTAAGTAAAAATAATCAAGATAAATGCAGAGGCCAACTATCATAAGCAAGGAAGCTTGATTCGATATCAAAAGCTCTTTTTTGTGTGTACTGGAAAACAATTTTATCATGTATACAAATGTCCTTTTCAATTTAATTCACTCTAAATACAAACAGTTTCCAAAATGAAATGTCTACATTTTACCATTTTATTACAGAGTTATCTCATTCCCATAGGCTGAGTATAGGAACAACCTGGTTTCCCGTAGCCAATGATTAAAAGGAACGTACCGATCATACTTTGAGATTCCAAGGGAAGAAGAATATTAGCATTAAACATTTCACTGCAAATGACAAGTTGTAGGAAATTATGCTCTTACCTGTACTGATTCCTTATGTTCTCTGGTCAAGGAATCCACCTTCCTTCTCAAAGACTCCACTTCCTTGTTGACTTCTTTGTACTCATGGTTGGTCATCTCCTGCTCCTGTCTGGCCTTGTACCTCTCCTGGTTGACCTCTTCCAGCTGGTCCAACGCTTCCTTCCGCTCATGACGCGCTACCTGAAGCTCCTCTTCATACTTTCTGAGTTCATGAAGGATACCCTCGCGTTCCTTCTTAGCCATCATCGTGTTGTTGATCATGACCCGGTAGCGTTCCGACAGGTCGCTGATCTTCTTTTCCGACTGGTCCTGCTCGCGCAACGTGTCAACGAGCTTCTGATGCAGGTGGCTGTAGTCGTTCTGCATGGTGGCAAGTTTTTCTTCGGCGGTCCTTCGCTTGGCAGATTCGTGCTGCGCTTCGTCCTGGAGCTTTTCAATCTCCTTGTGGACTTCGTCGCGCTCGCTCATGACCAGACGGTGCTCCCGTACGGCCTGATCACGTTCTATCTGTGTCTTTTTGATGGCTTGTTTCAGGAGCCTGTTTTCCTGCTGGGCTTTGAACTCCTGCTTCCGGAGTTCCTCCATCTCCCGACGAGCTTTCTCATACTCCCTTATTGCACCTGTGCACTGCTGTTTCAGTGCATTCCGCTCCTTCACAGCCGTTTCCATCTGAACCTGTAACTGGCTCTTATCTTCCTGCAACCTTTCAATCTTGTTCACACCTGATCCATGAGAGCTCTTGACATCAGTATATCGCTTCTGAAGACTGTCATACTCATGTTTCAAGGTCTCATACCTATCCATAGCCATGTCGTACATTCTCTTCACATCCGGTTGTCCCATCACACTCACAAACTCCCGACTCTGGACTCTGAGTTCATTCAACTCTTTGGCATCGTCGTCATATCTCTGTCTTAGATCATTGATTTCCTGTTGCACTTGGGTTCGCTCGGACATCAGCTCGGCATACTCCTGCTGAAGCCCCTGAAGCTTCCCCCGCAGTTGATCTCCATTGCTCATAGCTGTCCGGTGCTGCTTGCAGTAGTAGTCAGCATCTTTTCTCGACTGGTCACACATCTTCAGTGTCTCTTCGTTCTGTCGCTTCAGGGTCTCCAGCTTGAGCATGGTATCATGGCACTTTGACTGCAGCTTCCGGTAGTCTCGATGGGGGACTCCCCTGTCGGCCACACCCCTCTCGGACAAGGACTGGTCCGAAGGACCCATGTTGACACCCTGTTTGTTGAAGACGAGTTCCTCATTGTCACTGTCGAGACTGCTTTGGACGGAGACACCATGTTCCTTGGAGCCTGTGCCAGGGATCATCCTCTGGATGAAGGCAGAGTTTGGACGTGGCATCAACATCCTAGGACCTGCATCAGAGGGAAGAGAGAAAAGGAGACTTTGTTTAGATTTCAGAATGCTGTCTTTCAGCAAGGATAACATAGATACATGCAGCAAGTAGAGACCAAATCAAAAAAAGAAGATAACATGTGATAGGAGAGGGGTAAGGAAATGTGATGATACTACAAATGTGGAGACAAAAAAATAAAAAGGTAGAAAGGTGAGTTAGGAGAAGATATCACGATTAGAAGTAGTATATAAGAGGCAGATGGACTAGAAGAACAGGGCAAATGAGAATCCATGTAAAAAGATGACGGAAGAAAAACATTAGGCCTGTCTTCATCAGCTCGGGTTGGGTAATTAGCCCGCTCTTTCTGGTTTGGGAAACTAGTCCGATCACGAAATATCGGGCTATTTGGCAGGTGAAGACCCAAATAGCAAGCTTGATGCTTGGGAAATCTTCACAAGATATCTTGGACTAGTTTGCAAAATAGCCCACGCTATTTGTCCAGTCCGTCTTCACCAGCACGAAGACTCACACGATGAGCGCACATTGAGCAAATTTCTCGAGCTTGAGTTTCGAGCTGATGAAGACGGATTTGTAACTTCGGGCTAATTTCCTGTATCAGAAAAAGCGGGCTATTTGGCCAACTCGAGCTGATGAGGACAGGCCTATTGAGTAAACTAGATGAAGCTACATCTCCTTAGCAACATCGTACAATGTTACTGTTTAATAAGTCTACCCCCTGCAGCCTGACGTTGCAATATAATTCTGTCATATGCACGAGTACACACCCAAGCTTCGTACCAGCTCGAATTGCTTATTGCCTTAATAGCTCCCGCATCCATCTCTCTCTCTCTTTCTCTCACTCTTTCTATCTCTTTTCTCCCTCTCTTTCTGTCCCTCTCTACATGTATTCCCCGTCTCTCCCTCTCTCCCCGCTTTCTCACCCACCCACTATTTATTTCTACATCTCTCTCCCCTCTCTCTTCTGTCCTTTATCTCTGCCTCTCATCTCTATTTCTCTCTCCCATCCTCTGTCCATTTTCCTCTTTGATCCCTCTCTCTATTTGTCTCTCTCTCCCCACTCCCTTCTCTCTCTTTCTTTTGTCTCAATTTTTTTTCTCTCTCTCTCTTTCTCTCTCTCTCTACATGTATTCCCTGTCTCTCTCTCTGCTTCCTCTCCCCCTCACTATTTATTTCTCCATCTCTCTCCCTTCTCTCTCCTGTCTGTATCACTCTCCCTCTCATCTCTATTTCTCTCTCCCATCCTTTTCCCCTCTTTAACCCCCTTCTCTCTCTCTCTCTCTCTCTCTATCTCTCTCTATCTGTCTCTCTTCCTCACCATTCCTCTCTATTTCTCTTCCCACACCCTCCTCTCTCTCTCTCTCTCTCTCTCTTCCTACTCTCTCTCTCTCTCTCTCTCTCACTAATCAAGGACGACATGAAGCAGTCACATTACAACTCCTATGGCAAATCCATGAGTATTAGCCACTAATGAATAAGCAGACATGCATGCAAACACATCACTGATCACCAATTATTAGACAACAATGCCCAATAATATGCTCAGCTCAGTACATCATATTAAACATTTTCAATATCAAATGTCTTTTTTCTCCTTTATGCTATGCACCTCAAAAAGAATGACAGATTGCTACATTTTGTTTTTGATCACCATTAAACAACAACGCCCAATGATAAGCTCAGCACATCATATTAAATATTTTTCAATATCGAATTTCTTTTTTCTCATTTATGCAATGCACCCCAGACAGAATGACAGATTGCTACGTTTTGTTTTCAATTAAAATATAATTGACTGCCTCTCTGTGTAATTATCTTGAACAATAATTATTCATCTGCTGAAAGTTCAAAGGGCATCAACTTCATACAGATTAAATCAATCATTAAAATCTATCATCAAAATATCATTGTTTTGATAAATTAGCAACATGGTCTTGGATCGAATACTATTATTCCATCTGCTTTAGGCCATAACAAAGCATTCAAGCATGCGAGGCATTTCTTCCTGCAAGGTTCATGATCACCTGGGTTGAGAGTAGCAAGTGTAGACTAATGTGTTACCAAAGGACTTTGGTGGTGATTAAATTGCAAACCTTGATATATTTGTATGAGAACTAGGGGTGTTTCACAAAGATCCTAAGTCGAACCTCTAAGTTGGACTTTAAAATTATGGAGAGCCATTTGTAGCCTTAAAATAAAATATATTCAAAAGCGAAGATTCAAGTATTTTAGACTTTTTTTTATAAATTCCACATCAAGAACATAAAATCTCCTTGATAATAGAAAATATAAATGATTTGTATCAACATTTTATGCCTTTTAAAATAACTTTTACAAAATATTTTCATAGATGCTAAATGCATTCCATAATTGTTAAGTCCAACTTAGAGATAAGTTCAACTAAGGATTTTTGTGAAACACCCCCTAGATGACACATCGTCTGTTGAGAGCCAGAAGGGCGTTAATTCCATGTAAAAAGAAACATGTGGGAACACCCTTTGGCTCTAAACAGACAATATTTCACTGACGTGTGCATGTTTTTATCTATATCAAAGACACTTCACTAATTTCTCCACGTCTCACTTCCTTCAAAGTTCGCAGTATGTATCTGTGGTTTGCTGAGTAACAGTTTGAGGGTGGCACATATAATGTGATTCAATGTTAGTCTCCAACAATGATATTCCTTTTTATTTTATTATCTCATACATGAATGTGTCTAATGAAAAGCAAAAGTATTATAATCATATACAAAATACCTATAACATATCTGATACACTCTAAAATTAGCAGACAAATCACCATTTTTAAAAGGCAAATGAATGACAATATTTTCAAAATAGTTAAATTATCATTCTCACAAGATTAATTCTAACTAAAAATGTTGAATGCAGCAATTTCAAAAGAGAAAATACAACATTTTGAGAACAATGAGACCCTTTTGCCCTTCTAAATGCTGATTAAAATTAGATGTGTACCAGTAGTCTAAATCAAGCACACATCTTAAATACCCCCATTTAAAAAAAAAACCTGTTTTGACTGAGAGGAAGTCTAGGTGTGCACTCATCGATTGATTTTAGGAGAGAGTGACTAATGAGTATGCAAAACATAAAATGCTAATCCCGTTTAGAGCCATGCAATCCCCTATCACAGTTGAGGCTTTCATGGCAGGTAATCAAGATGACGATGATGATCATCAGCTTATAAGCATGCAGACCAGACCGTGTATTAGGTTTTTGATGGTTATAATATCATGTGCAAGAGTATCCCTTTTTTTTCTTCAATTTTTGATGAATTTGATGATGCATTAGGGGAAAGAGAGGATGAGGTATAGCCTTCTTGTAATTGAATACTTAAGAAAAGATCTCCCTTATTCTTTAGTTACGTACGAATGTGGAAGAGCAAACAGCATTTGAAAGGAGAGGAATACCATATATTTCATTCTGGTCTAAATATCTTTCATATGCTTGTCAGACCTATTCTTTAATTAATTATATTAGCTTATTATTCATTAGGACTTAATGATAACGATGATGATAATAATAATGAGCCCAAAGTCTGTCAGACAATGTCTCTGCACAATCATTCATCTTAATTAATGCAATACAATAGGTGTCTGCTTCTTTTCTATTTAATATGACTCTAACTAAATCTTTCAATGTTTTTTTTTAAGAATGATGTATCATATACTCCTCAGCAAAGGTGTATTTTGCAAAACAAGTTCGATCAAACCTTTCCATTGAGGGCCTTTTTCAGGCCTCCAAAAGGAAAACAAATAAATAGTCCACCGTAGACAGGTGGCCTTCATAGACAGGTTCTAAAACACAAACTTCTTCCTAAAGGGAAATGAAATACATAGCCACTTTAGACGGATGGCCATAATAGAGAGGTGGCCACTATTAAAGACAGGTTTGACTTTGAACACAGAGACAACAACACCAACGACCATGAGGTATACCTACTTGGAACCTTGTCATTCTCTCCTGCCATCTCCAGAAAGTAGAACGGTTGATTCCGCCGAAGACAAAGTTTCATGAAATTAAGTCTCTTCCTTTGGCAAAACGTCAAGGAGGGGGTGTTTGAATACAACAACGATGCGATCCCTGCGTTCAAATTCTCATCCAATTTCAAACCTTGGATGAAAATGGGGCTGTTCTCATCAATTTCTTGGTTAAAGTTCACTTTGCCATTGGTACTGAAGTCTTCCTTTATTACGTTGTTGTTGACTGACAGTGTAGGGTTCTTTTTAGTGTTTCCTACACCAGACTTTTGACCATTCCTGCTGCCAATGTCAAAATGGCCATTTTGTAACCATTCACCTACTGTAGTGGTTGCATTGATATACACATTATTTCCATTCAGAATGCTGTATTCCTTGCGATGTCCGTTTGTGACATGAAGGTCCGGTCTAACTGGAGCGCCGTTCACATCAAATTTCCTCAAGTCTGATCCACAGTGACTATTGAGATGCTCTTTCCTTGGCTCAGGAGCAGCCGTATGATAACGGACACCATTCCTGTCCCTTTCGCAATCACCTTCGCAGTGACCATTCACGGGAAGTCGCCTCACGGCCGAATACCTTGCGTTGACACCGTTACTTTTATGACGGAAGACAAAATCAGCATCGGAATCGACGCCGGACGACCTGTCTGAATTCTGCCGACTTCTGTTAATATGTACGCTCTCATGTAGCCTCCAGGTGCCCATGAGCGGGATTCGTTTGTTGGGGTTATGCTGGACGGCTCCAAAATTTGGAATCACAATAGATTTTCCGATGCCCTCTCGAGGGGAGCTCTCACCGCTCGAAGACAGCTGGTCTGATTCTGAATCGAACATGTCTGCTCTGCGCTGGTAAACCAGCGTACTGTTCTCAAAAGCCATTTTCACAATGTTACCATCTATTGTGGCTTCAGGATATCTTTAGAATTAGGCAGACGTAGCTGAAAATTGCTCCTTGATTAGCTCCATAAGCAATGCATAGAATCAGTCACATATACCTCGCATGGAATGAATATAACTTCATTAGAGGTAAAATCATATCAACTTTGGCGACCCGAATACACTTTATTATTAATGGCATCAATGTCATTTATCTATTAGCTGCAACAATACAGCTGAGCGAATCACAATGCCCTAAATAGCTTCTCCCCTGAGGCAATCACAGCCTTGTGGTTCCTCGACGAAGACATCTGTATACATCTTCAAATTGAACTTCATTACGACTCTTCCACTGTTAACCCACCATCGTCAAGTCTGAGGTAATAAAGCTTGGGATCAAACAAATCTCCTGGAAGGCTGAAACCCCCCTCTCTCCCTTTCTGAATTCGACGACGAAGCAAGATGAAGTAAAATTGCTTTTGTTCCACAAATAGCACTCGGACATTCGCACCAATCCCCTAACTGTCATTTCAATTTAAAGAAGAAGGGGCCTCATTTGAAGTGACAAGTTCCTGCTGCAATCATTTCTATTGCCACCGCTTATTCCCTTGGCTGTTATCGTCACTTCAATCTATCTGCTGTTTTTATTGGCCTTCTGATTGGAAAAACAAGTTAACATTTTGCAGGCAAGATGAAAAAATGCTCATCTGTTTCTGATGCAAAACATCAGGCGACAAATTGATCACTTTCCAAAGTCGCGGAAAACATTTGTCCCTTCCGTACACAATTCAGACGGCGGCGGAGCAACTTAGAAATTAGGTGAGAAAAATTGATTACTTATTGAAGTCTGCTGACGTTGAACATCTCCCCGAGTTACGGAGGCCAATCGATTCCCTTCCATAACATTCTCAAAGTCAAAACATTACCTGAAGGTCATTCCGACCAGAGTACATTTCCTCCCTTTTTTTATCTGTCTTCAATGTACCGTGTCTTTTTCCAACCTTATCATAATCAATCCTGCTCGAAGTACACACATGCAGAGTTTCCAGACATCACACTTGGCCGAGATGAAATTTATTTTCCATGTGTCTGCCCCGATGACGAAAGAGAATGGATGGAAGTGCTCGGGTTCAAGTCGAGCTTTCACTGATTGCCCCGTCAGATGAAAAATTACATCCAGCAAGTCGCATGTAATCAAGTCTCCATTTCCTGAGTGGTTTTATGGCATGAAGAATTGTTCTCTATTCCCCCCTTACACCTGCCGAATCACAAAAATGATGGGAGAGAGTTAGAGATCGTTGATGTTATCCATGACGTCATCTCTCTTAGCCAGGCTGAAGACTGCGTTTCTTCGAAGATGGTGGGAATGTAAGACGAAGCGGTTCACCTGCAGCAGCGTGTCGGTGCAGGGAAATGTAAACTGGTTGGGAGAAGAAGGGCAGGTTAATTCCAGGAGCAATCAGTGAGCGAGGCACACCAGTCAGAGATAGCTCAGCAAATAATGAATGAATCCCAACCCAATCTACAGTAGCTCGGTGGATGATTGTCTAGCGTGCTTCAACAAGATTCTTCCTCGCATCAGACATAATTAGCTCCGGCGGGAGCCTGCCATGGAGGGTCTGCGGGGTAACGACGAGATGCACGGTGGACCCCCTCCACTCGTTACATAATACCCACGTAGGTGGGCGGTTAATATGCTTCACCGTCCACGGAGCATTTAACACTGATGAGAAAATTAGCAGTGGGGTTCCTTCTCCCTCCCCCTCGCTCTTATGCTCAACGCAGCGATGGTCACAAGCTGTTTGAACAATTAACAGAGGGTCTCTAATATCTTGTATAGCTCGTCATGAGCAAGCTTGGAAATGAAATTGGGACTATACGAGGCTCATTTAGCAATGTTCATTGGATTATTACTCCCCCTCCTATCCTTCAGTCTGTATCCCTTTCTCTATCACTCCCTCCGTTTAATCCCGTGTCCTCATTTCTCGACCTTCTTCCTTCTTCACGCCGCATCAACCACCGCCTCTATGAAATGCCACTTGACTCGGCGCAAATGTTCGATTCAGCGATCGCTCCAGTGGCTGTATATTTGCCGACGGTCGATGTCTGGAGTATACACAGAGAATCACAAAATAATTGCCAAGGTGATGTTTGATAAGAGACAAAGTTATACTTTGCACAGGTATCGTGCAGTGTCTATTTTAGGTGCCTTCGGATACAACATTGAACATCAAACATTGAGGGGGTACACAAGAGGACGAGGGTTACACGTACACCAAACAGCATGCATTCTCAAAAATTTAAGTATCTAAACCATCTAAACCAAGGAAAAGCAATTATTGCTGGAATACTTTCTCAAAATCATATCGTCTGCACGGAACAAGAAAGGTTTTACCTCATATCCTCAATTATTGCTGGAATACCTTGTGCCTTAAGCAATTAATTTCAAGTGGATTTGCCGCTTATAAATCTCATATTTATTATTATTATCATTATATCCTCCACATACAGCTTTCCAAACGAGCAGCATCAAGTATGCCAAATTAAACAAAGTAATAAAAGTGACATACTTTCATTTCCCTTCAAGTACCTGTATTAAAATTACATTGGTAAAACATGGCTATAAAATACTTCCCAATTATTGAGAAAAGATCAATTTGAATTGGATTTGTAGTTTTTCATGACATCAATTTATTTCAAGAAAGCAATTGCATTGCTTTAATCTTAGATAACTCCCCCTACCAATGATGTAAAAATAAGAATAATTTCAATAGCATATCACATGCACACAAATGTCCCAAAACATGATAGGCAAATCCTCTTGGAATTAACATGTTCATGCAATAGCAAGCACATACCGGGTACATAAAACTGTGCAAATGATATGAAGTTCATTAAGCACAAAATATACCCTTATCCAACACATCTCGACTTCATGTCCCATATCTCAAAAGAATGTAACCAGGTCACATCTTGCAATAAGACTAGCAACCCTACAATATTTGATTTAAAAGATAGTCTGGATGAGAACGAAAATATTTGATCTGAAAGATTATTCCGAGAAGAAAAAAGGAGAAACAAAATATCCTACCTGAAGCCATAATCCCTACATCAAAAGCATCCACCTCGAGTACTAAAACTTAATGTGAAGATATGTTACACTACTGATTCCTCGTTAGTCACTCAATACTTTATTCACGTTTATTCCTCCCTCAAACACGGGGGAAACATACATGTACATTTTAGATTTGACAGCGAAACAGCAATGCTCAAACTCAAAGTAAGTAGTCTAGGGTGTTAGCCACATTTCAATCTGAAATATGTCGTTGTACTTTTTCCCCTTTCATATCAAGCTTTATAGAAACACATCTTTTATAAATGCACATTCCTATCATATGCTCTAATGCTCTTACTAAGTTTTATATTTACACTCTAGGAAGTTTATCATAATTGAATAATTTTCATTAATTCAGTTCAGACAATTAGATCATAAAAAGTCTGTGATACAAGACCAATTTCCACAATAATAGGCTGATAGGACAGAAATGATTAGCGCATAATTCCTTATAATCCTTTGGGGCAGGGATATCACAATGGCATCGTCAAAAACTATTACATGGCCGCAGCCGAAGGACGTTGAAGCACTACATGGTCAGTGTAGGTCCATGGTCAGTTTTGGCACCCCCGCACCTGTGCCTCTCAGTCCCCAACCCTCTCCGAATGACGGATGGGTTAATATCAAAGAGGGCAGCACTGTTTTATAGGATCAGTGCCTTTTGTCGGGAGTATGAATCACCAGCTCCGATCAAAATCTGGGTTTTTGATCTCTCCAAACGCTTGTTTGTTTCGAACAACTGCTATTTTGGTACCCCCTGGTTGATGATTGTGCGTGGCAGTAGTTTGTAAAGGTTTCGGGATCCAGTTTCGTGCATATAATAATGGGGATAATCTGAAACAACTATCCCTTATGATTGTCAATTTTGCCGGATATTCACCCCCCCCCCCCCCCCCAAACAAAAAAAGAGTGAGGTTCCTGTGATTTCAGAATGTTTAACGAGAGAAATTAAAGATACTTCTTGGAATAGCATTTTGTGAAATTAAGTTTAACAAAAAAATGATTTGCAAAATATGATTATAGAAGATATTTGATTCTATGGGTAAGGAATGAAGAGATCTTTGTCTAAAAGTCTCCCCCCCCCCCAACAAAAAATACCTATCTCTTTCACATGTGTGGTTATAACTATATGTTCATATAGTTTGTGAAGTCATATATCAAATTAAAGTCTTTATGTTGCTACCCAATATAAATACTTACTATTTTTCTACTGTCATACAAAGTAATAAAAACAAATCAAATAGCTATCATTAGAAATCATCCTACGCTATTATGCTTTTGTCGAATTTAAAAATCATAATAATATTCTGATCTACACTCCACAATATATATCTGTTGAAGCATCAGTCTAACCTCTTGCAAATACTTATGACAAATGCAGTACATTGATTCAACAACATTTTTTGAGAAAGTATTCACAACTAAACCCATGTTGTTTTTCCCCACACTTGTGTATGCACGGCACACTTTCTAAGTACTGAATGCTTGCTTTGAATATCTTATGTTGTATTTCTGGGGTCCCTTAGAAGGCAATAGTAGAATTGTCGGGGGAAAATGTCACCGTCACAAACACCTTTTCTTTGCTCCACTTCCCTTAAAAATGCATGATGGTGACGTCTGCTTCCGAGCTCTCTTGCCCATAATGCATTTGTTAATGCCAGAGTACGACGACTGTTCATGTATGGAGCAAAATTGCAGCAAGACAACGATATAAAATCAGACAATTTGCCATCGTTATTTTGATCGTAACATTTTGTGTTTTGTGATGGAGAATATATTGTCTGTTGAAAGTAATCTTCATATCATCCCTTATGTTCTCAATTAAGGGTGAACCCAAAATTTAAAGGGTCCACTCCAAAAACAACTTACTTTCAAGAGAAGCAGAAAAATCAGTGACTTGCCAATTTTTCTTGTGATTTGTAAAGCTTTTCATGTCATTGAAAATTCATAACTTTTGTAGTTATCCAATTTTGCTCAACCTTTTTTTGATTGGTTTGTCTGATTGTTCTGCTTCTATTGAAAGTAAGTTATTTTTGGAGTGTACTTGCCCTTTAAGTATCTCTCTGTTTTTCCAATTCTTCATCCAATTCCCCCCCCCCCCTTGTATAATATCTTCCTTTATGTTCTAAACTTACTGGTGGACCTATCTTTAATAATTGCATTAAAGACATATAAAGTGTCATTGGGTTTTTCCAATTCATTATTATTGAATTACTCCAAGGAGTATCCCACTGTCTTCTTGGATTTCAGGCTCAAGTTTAGCGAAGGAAATCTCGGACACTTGACTTTGTCCTGGAACCACCAGTGCTTGCCCTCTACACGGGCGTGTTCACACACAGTTCATTCTTAACTAAAGTTAATCTTAACTAAAGTTATTCTTAGAAAATCTTTTTTGGGGGAGAATTCCGATGGGAATCTGAATTTAAAATGTATTACACAAAATTCTTACATGTAGCTATCTCAGAAAAGTGTAATTGTAAAGGGTTTATATGGAAGACTTCAGCTGCTGTTTTCATATTCACAGAAAATTATTGTTTCAAATTACCTCGGTAAAGTGCTATTTAAAAGATTTCTATAGGAAATTTCACCTGCTGAATTAAAAATGTGCACAAAAATGTTTGCTGAAAGTAATGTAAGAAAAGGGTGTATCAGAGATATTTTGAGGGAAAATTCAGCTGCAAATCTCACGAAACTGTTTTTAACTAGAGAGTTTCAGGGAAATTTCATCTGATGAATTTTAATAACCATTTCACTTTTTTTCCAGTAAAATCTAGTTCAACCATTCCCAATTGAACCAGATGCCTGCCAAGCACACACAAATTTGAAGATTTTCCCTTTTTGAAAGCAATCTATATAAAAGTAGTGTGAACTCATTTTGGAGATTACATTGCATTCCAAGAAAAAACGGAATTTCATAGATGAAGCCGACGTAACATGACATTACCACAAACTTGTGAAGCACAGGGACATTTCCTATTTCAGGTCAAGGGCTTCGTATTCCTACACTTTTCGGGGATAAGGGTATGGTTTTGGTTAACACTGCGCGCTTAGAATCAAGTGCCCTTTAGTCTGTTGAGAGCAAGATGGATGCTAACTCTGTGTAGAGGTAAATGAGGTGACGTCCTTCTACCTCTCAACGGACAGTGTCAGAGTGGACTATGCTTTATTGTAAAAAAATCTACCAGTCTGCTGAAATTCTGTGAAATCTGGTCACAAAGACTAAGATCGACTTTAAGTTTGACTTAACTATGGCAGGCCATTCATGCCACTGCTCATCGTTTACTTGCATCAGTCTCTCAAGGGATGTACAAATCTTGGTCACATATCTACAGAATTTACATTTTTTGATAGTTCATTATTAAAGGTAAAGACCAGTATTGGAAACGCCCCCAATTTCAAAAAATGAAATGGAAGCTCTCATTACCAATCATGTGAAAGAATATGTTTTGACTAATACATGATGATAAAAAATTAGCCGGGAAACCGCCTACTAATTCATATATTTGGTAAATTTGTTTCTCTCATGGTCTGTGAGAGATATAGGGTAGTCCCATATACATCTTTCTGTGTATAGTGCTTGTAACTTTACGAAGAATGGGCCAAATTTCTTATCATTTTGATGATTCCAGAACCTTGCAGATGCTAGATGCTAGATGATCAACCTTTTCTGATCGATTCCACAACGTTTCTTTCACAATGCAATCGCATGACCATAACTGGTCTTTACCTTTAAATGAAATTTTCATCTAAAGATCATAATGTTGAGAGCAACCAGTGGCATGAATGGCCTGATATAGTTAAGTCCAACTTAAAGTCGATCTTAGTCTTTGTGAAACCCTCCCTGAAGCATACTGTCTGTTGATAGAAAGAGGGTCATAAACTCCGAGTTAGAGGATGGGATTTAATGCCCTTCTGGCTCTCAGCAGACAATACAATATAACATGCAATGGGCTTAGTGCAACAAAATTAGACTGCAATGTGAAAATACTGGCTGAAAAAGAGCAAAGCACGTGATTCCAAAGAATCTTAAGAAATCAACTTTTAAGGGCATCTTCATTTACTCCATTGTACAGTTGTACTACCTGTTAAAATCATGTTCTGATCGTATACCAATACGTTATTGTAATAATTGCACAGTTCAAAATGTGATGGACAAGACCATTGAAAATGACCAAGGTTGATTTCTTTTTTGAAACTCCTGTGATCGTGTTTACGAAACCTATGCTACACTCTTGATATTCTGCTTTTAATAGTTTTAGCGGAGAGAGCCAGAAGGACGCTATACGTTAAAACAGAGTTAAAACTGCCCCTCTGTGTTCACTACAACTTTCAAAACGTCATCTACAAGACTTGCTTCTCTGCAGATAAATTCATCATCTTATTATTATTATTTAACACACTACCACCGTCATCATCCTCAGCCGTTCATTCCAAACCTCGCACAGACATGCAAGCAGCCGATCATCTTTCGAAGATGGGTTGAACGGCACGCCAGATCCCAGACCCTCCCGGGAGCTCCGAAAAGGTGTAAAAGATCTGGCCAAATGAGAAACGATATCATGGGTCTATACGACCACAAAAGGATGCAAATTAATTTACAAGCCTCAGGGAAGAATTAGCAGACCCGTTGGTGAGAGTTTGTGGCTAAGGTATATCTTAGTGTTTCAATGTACGACATATCCTACTCATTTTACACCAAAGCTTTGGTTTATCTCATCTCTTTACTTTATTTTTCTTTTAATCTTCTTCTTCTCCCTGTCACTGTCTGTATGTCTCTCCCTCTCTCTCAATTTCTTTCTCAATCTTATTTTCATTTTCCTCTCTCTCTCTCTTCATCCATCCATAATTTTCATATCTTTCTCACTTTCATATTATTGCACTCCTGATCTCATCTCTCTCCATCCAATCTAAATCTTTCATTTGGTTTTTAATCAATTCTTTCCCTCCTAACCATCCATTTCTCCTCTCTTCTAAATGTATTGTCTCATCAAAGCCTGTCTTTCTGCTAAAATTTTAAAACCTTTCTTTTTTCTTTCAGAACTCATATTTGTCAGCTTATCCCCAAGAAACCACCAACCCCTTCCTTTTCTTTCCTGTCCTCTAGTCTTCATACACTCCCATAGCTCGTCTCTTTACTTTTCTCCTACCCCTCCTTCTCCCTCTACTTTCATTTCCCTCTCTTGCTCGTTGTACCAGTCTGCTTTTCTCTCTCTCTTCCCTATATCGCTGTCTCTACCTCTGTCTTACCATCTCTTTCCCCTTCTATCTAATTATTTCACCAACCCCTTCCTTTTCTTTCCTGTCCTCTAGTCTTCATACACTCCCATAGCTCGTCTCTTTACTTTTCTCCTACCCCTCCTTCTCCCTCTACTTTCATTTCCCTCTCTTGCTCGTTGTACCAGTCTGCTTTTCTCTCTCTCTTCCCTATATCGCTGTCTCTACCTCTGTCTTACCATCTCTTTCCCCTTCTATCTAATTATTTCTCCCCTCTCTCCCCCGTGGCTCGCCTCTTTAATTTTCTTCCACCCCTCCTTCTCCCTCTACTTTCATTTTCCTCTCCCTCTCTTGCTCTTTGTACCTATCTGCTTTTCTCTCTTCCTCTTTCACTTCCCCCCTCTCTCTCTCTCTCTATCTCTCTCTTTCAATTCTCTCTTCCTCAACCTTTGTCTTAGCATCTCTTCCCCCTTCTCTCTAATCATCCCCCCCCCCTCTCTCTCCATCGATCCCTCCTTATCTCTCCCCCCCCCCCTCTCTCTCTCTCTCCATCGATCCCTCTCCCCCTCTCTCCATCGATCCCTCTTTATCTCTTTCCTCCGTCCCCCACGCAACGGGACCGCATCCTGAGGCGAACAACATCCCGCGGTTAGCGTTCCCGAAACCCCAAGAGACCGGATGCCCGGCAGCCTGCACCAACAGGAGAACGCAAATCAGATAACGAAGCACAGAGTCACGCCTTCCACGACACGCTTTTAACCGAATCACAATGACACCTGCAACATCAACTCGCTAAAATCTAACTCAATTTATCGCGGGGCACGCCTCAACACGTGGGTTTGATTGTCAAGACTTTCTATTCTTTGTGTAGCGGTAATGCCAAATGAAAAAATGAAGAAAAAAAAAAGACTAACACAGATACATGTAATTTGTCCGTTAAGAGCCTTAGGGGAATTAAAGATAAAGTTGAATTCTGGTCATGGAATTGCATTGAACATGTGGTATAAAAATCTGTCCCGATTTTTATGTTGTTCAATGCCATTTTTAGAATATGAAAGCATTAGTGGAGCCATGCTTTTCAGGGAACATTTTTTATCAGATGTTCTTCCACACTTGCATAATAACAATGATGACGCTCACAACTTATTGGTCACATCTTCCCAGAACTCAACCTTCTCTTTAACACTTGTATTGTTACTGAAAGTTACGCCCTTTTGTCTCTCAGCAGAAGATACGCAAAAAGGAGTCAAGAGGGAGGCAGAAAGGAGCCAAGACGCCCAACTACCGATATTGATTTTTCCCCGTTTCTCCCAGATTTGTGGTTACCTAAAGTGTCGGACCAAACACATTAGCACTTGAAGCAATTAGGTGCCCAGTAAAATGTCAGATAATTTAAGAATAATTAGGTAATGAGTTTTTGTGGATATGGAGAGCATACAAAAAAAACTCACCTTTTTCAAAAATTTAAGACTATATTTTCTTTATCGCAATAGGCAAAATGTTATTAGAAAATGGAGTTGGCAATGCATTAAAAAACAAAAAAATATCAAGCGCTTTACAGATATACTATTACCCCGGTCATTGGATTCAATAGTTGCCCGCACACACGGTGTGCACAATCTCCACTCTTTGGGGAGCATTCCAGCCAGGTGTTACTTGACGCTCAAAAAACTGTTTGACCAACAATGACGGTCGCATCCTACCAAGTACCCATTTAACACCTGGGTGGAGAGTAGCAAGTGTAGATCAATGTCTTGCCAAAGGACATTAGTGGCACTTGAAGGGTTACTCATTCCCAAAATTGGTTTATTCTTTCTCAATCTCCGTTTACTATTTTACCTATCTCTATGTATTCATCTGAACATTGTTTGCAACAGGGGCCCGTCTATCCATGCCCACTCGATTCCTCTACTCGCCTCACAGCTGTTACTCTCCTCTCCAAACCTATCTACTTGAACCCTGTACACAGGTGACATATAACTCTAACGAGATACACGGATACCTGTAAGCCAACATTAAAGGGTGCGTTCCAACTGCCACCTATACAACGACCACAGGCACATGATTAGGGGAGGGGGTGTTCCCCTGTAATACTTTATCTTTTGTGTTGCACTTCATGCACAAGAACAGCCTCTGTGTGGCACTTTCAAAGTTTGAATTCCTAGTTCTACCTCAACACAACCACGAGATATTACTCATTGGTTTCCAGTTATGTTTGGCAGTGTTAACGCGTTGTTATATTTCTCTCGATCCCACTCTCGTATTTGATTAAAATTTGGGCCCATGTCTTCACAAGCTTTCATCTCCATACCATTAGCCTTATTGCCAATATCTTTCCCGCAGAGGCTAAGCTCTTTCCGTTATCTGTACCTCTCTCTCTCTCTCTCTCTCTCTCATTCCCTAACTCTTTTTTATTTTCCTCCTCTCTATGTCTCTATTGAGTCTATTCCATCTCATCCTCTCCCACTCTCTATCTCTCTCTCTCTCTCTTCCTCCCTCTCAGTATTCTTTTATCTGAATACATTTCTGCAAATAAAGGAATTATCTTGAAGTTGCTGTCTATAAAAAAAAAAACTTCTTTCTGTGTTTCTGTCCTCAACCTCTCTTGCTCTATTCTGCATATTTGTATCTTTGTCTGTCTGTATCTGTGTCTGTCTCTTCCTCTTTATCTCTGTATATCCATATTGTATGTCCGCATGTCTGTCTGTTTTCCTCGACCCCCCCCCCCCCCCTCCCCTTCCACCTCTCTCTCTCTCTCTCTCTCTCTCAACCGATTCATCTGTTTACTTATAAACAGTGTCATGCACAGTACAACAGCCATAAGACACTCCACGTAGCAAAGTGCATTCCTCCTTTTAGGAAGATAACCCCATCAGAGTCAGACAAATCTATCGAGCCCGGCAACCGACGGATCCGCCACAGACCACTCTCCTCCGTCTCCTCGGAACAGTCAAACCAGGCTAAAATGTTGACACATAGCCTAATAAGCTTTCATCTCAGCCCATTAGTTCTATTGCTTCAAACGCCAAGTGGGACTGAGCCGCAATAACCCCTAACAAGCTTCTCGTTTTTAATCTTACCCCTAATCCTCCACCTTCTCGTTCACCCCCCCCCCCCTTCTTTCCCTCCCCCACCATTCTTTACCTCATCTCACTTTTACTTATCCCTTTTATATTCTCATTTTTGTTTCTATTTCATTTGTACTTTCCTTGCTTTGAATGCTAAGGAAGGAAGGCTGATTTCAATAATAACATGTAACAAGCTCCTTGTTTCAATTATGCCCCTAATCATCCCCCTGCTCCCTCCCCACCTTTTTTCACAACCACTCATTCATGCATCCCCTCATCCACCCTTCCTTCCCACAACCCCCTCTCTACTCAAATTTTCGATACTGTTTCATTTGTTTCTATTGCTTCAAACGCCACATGGGACTGAGTCGCAATAACCCGTAACAAGATTCTCGTTTTCAATCTCTCCCTAGTCCTCTACTCCATTCCTCTCACCCCTCTCCCTGCCCCCCTCCCCCATCCCATTTTTTGTTGCGCAATCCCTCAGGCGGAAAATTCACTTCACAGATACACTCTCCAATCCATTTACGATAGCCTTATCCCTTTGCTTACCAATGCAGTAGAAATGAGCACCGTTCTCTAAGGCTTCGCTACAGAACAAGCAATAATTTTCACATATTTTATCATACTCTAATAATTTCCCAAAATATTTTCCTGCTTTCAAGAGCTCAACCAGAGCTTTCCAGAGCCAAATTCACTCTCTTCTCCATCATATCATTTTCTATTTCACTCTCTCGTGTACAAAATTTACATCAAGCTCCATCGAAAACAGCGATATAGTTTGCAAATGGCTAAAACGACTGAGTGAGCTGAATGATGGAAGAGCGTCCATCTCACATGGGATGGGTAAGACTGCCGAAACATGACTTGAATGGAAGAAATCGTCTTACCCGGTTTCATTCTCGGGGGATAGTCCCACTCATAGACCCTGGTGGATGTTGTTTTGATTTCATTTATTTTAGTCGGATCACCCTGCCGGGGATTAATCAAGATGAAGTTACGCCGTATATCTATCACGGTATTCGAGAGAGGATAGTGATGGATGGAAATAAAGCAAACGAAAGGCATCTCCAACCATAACATAAATGTTTATGCAAATGTAACTCGAAGCAAGATGAATGGTGGATATCTGAATGGAGGATGGAGGAATGGGTGGATTTAATCCAAATAGCCATAGGTCCCTTGGCACTCTGACAGAGTCTGAGTCACTATACCCTTCTACACATACTAATAACCATCTTCCAACTAGAAATGCACGTGGTCAAAATATTGCCTGAATAAAAATTATTTAAAAAAATATGTTTCTTTTAAACGCCACCTGAAATTCCACCTATTTTTTACAGTGTAAATACTCACTCTTGGAGCAGTGGCGACTGGGGCATTTGTACAACTCAATCCCCCTCTCCCCCCCCCCCCCCAAAAAAAGAGATTTTTAATGGGTTTTTCAGTCCTGTAAATGGTAGTTCCAACAAACCAATGTTTTTTTCAAATTGGTTTTTTGGCAATGTAAATGTAAATTCTGTTTGTCATCAGTACATATAAAGCCGGTGGCAGAGTCATGTACCGAACATTAAAAATAAACACTCCCAGCGCTCATACCCAACCTAATCAATATCTGAAATTAATTGGTCCCCGTCCTGCAGCAAGTCAATATACTGAATGGTAAACTACATGGCGCTACTGCAGTTAATGTTTGTTGAATGTATGTCTATGGTTGTGTTTCTACATGCTGCAATTAGAGTCTTGGTCAAAAGAAATGAATTCGTAACAAAATCAATCGTGTATCAAGAAAGCAATGCACTGTCATAACGATGTCATGCAATATCAATTTTACTGAAAAAAAGAACTCAAATAGTGACATTCTGTCAAATCTTACAGTGACTTTAATAATGCAATATCAAACTCGTGGTGGTGATGATGGTGATGGTGATGGTGATGATGGTGATGATGGTGATAATGGTGGTGATGGTGATAATGGTGGTGATGATGGTAATGATGGTGATGATGGTGATGGTGATGAAGGCAATGGCAATTATGATCATAAAACAAATCATGACAGTAAAATAAAGATACATTAAAATCTTTAAAGACAATGACCATGGTTGATGATACATATGATAATGATGATGATTAATCTTATCATCATCAAATTTACTAGTTCTTAAGAGCAAATAAAAGAAATGAATCACTCAGATAACATATTTTGATGAAACTCTAATGTGAACAGGGCCTACCAGACAAGCTTTCATCATTACACCCATGTTACATAGGCTGGAGGCAGTTAGAAAGATCAATACCATGGACTATAAAGTAGTCATGTTCACATCAGATCTAGTTCATCACATACATCTCTAGAAATATATTTAATCCGGGTCAAGTCGTCTCTGTGGAGCTGAAAGGGTGCTAAAGATGTTCATGCGTCGGTATATAGTCGTCCTTGAAGTAGGCAACTTGGTGATTACTATATAACACTGAGCCAACGGGTATTACGCTCCCGTGCATACGTCCGTGTGCTGCCCTCTATATACCCACGCATGATTAACTTTAACTCTGTGTGAAATGAAGAGTTAATGCCCTTCTGGCTCCAAGGTTCCAAAGAGAAGAAATGTCAGTGTGAACAGGGCAATACGACAAGCTTTCATCATTACACCCCATGTTACACAGGCTAGAGGCAGTTAGAAAGATCAATACTGTAGACTAATAGAGCATGTCCGCATCAGATCTATACCTCCTACGCGTATATGCAAAGTTTTCTCTCTATATATCTTTCCTTCTCTCTCCTTCTCTCTCCATCTCTTCCTCTCTCTCTCTCTCTCTACATCCGTCTGTCTGTCTGTCTGTCTGGATGTCTGTCTGGATGTTTCTATCTCTTTATTTCACCTTGTCTGTTTGTTTTTCTCTTCAATTATCTTGCGACCCTTACACCCCTTTTCTATCTCTCTATCTCTCTATCTCTCTTTATTTCTCTGTCCCCACACTCTCTCACACTCATTCACTCCTACTCCTCTCTCACATTCCTTCTCCTCCTCTCTCTCTCATTCACTCCTGCTCCTCTCTCTCTCTCTCATTCACTCCTGCTCCTCTCTCTCTCTCTCATTCACTCCTGCTCCTCTCTCTCTCTCTCTCATCCACTCACTTTCTCACTCTTCTCCTTCTCCTTCTTTTTCTCCTACTCCTCTCGCTTTCTGTCTGTCTGTCTCTCTCTCTTGTTCTTTCCCATCACTCAACCCTCTTTCCATCTCCATATCTAGTCATCTGTCGTCAGCAAGAAGGGCATTAATTCTATGTTCAAGTATCAGAGTTAATGCCCTTCTGGCTCTCAGCAGATATAATCATCCATCAACCAATCCACCCATCTAGCCATTCTTATGATAACAAAATTTAAATCATTTCTGAATATGACCTTTTGAAATGTTATAAGTTTTCTTTCTACCTCTAACAGATTTCTTTCCTTTCCTGCATTTTTTTCAGGGGCCTCAAAAGTGATATCTCACTTCCTCCATCAAAACATCTTAATTCCTCATTTTGAGACGTTTGGAAATAAACAAAATGACCTTTCCAGAAATGCATTCCATCATTCTACTTCTATAACGTCAAAAAGACATATTTTCATTTTCCACCCTTCCTTCCCCCTGTTGTAGCCTCAGTACATAAATATGCAGGACACGAAAAAGAAAACATTGTATATCATGACATTATGAGTTAGCCCACCCCCCCCCCCCCCCTCATCCTGCCCAAGTATAATATAAGAAGTCCATGTTGTGCTAACATTTCATGCATTTGTGTTTAGAATGAGAAAAACAACATTTGACAGAGTATAACTCATTTTTCTCGTCATTCACAATCATGTGACTGAATTTCATGAGGATATGATGATCCAATTCATCACCCACTCGTCTATCCCATCAAAAGACAAGTCAAAATAGACAATTTTCGTAATTTAATCAAACTTAATGAATGAATCTTTGTTTAAGCCCCTCTAAAGTGTTGGGAGCCCCTAAATCTGCCAAAAAATTAATTAAATTGTTTCATAATGTGAAAGAGGGTGTCATTTAAGACACACTTCTGCAAAGATTTCCCCCCAAAAATGTGTCTGAAGACAAATATTGATGAAAGAATGTATGCAATTTGTACGCAGAAAACTTAAAATTTTGTGTTCTTTCATCAATTTTCGACTTCAAACACATTTGTTTTGTAAATACTTACAAAAATGTACATCTTCTTTCACATAATGATACAATTTAAGTGAAATTTTGCCATCAAATTTTTGGGGCTTATAACATCATTCCATTCACTTGTTATGAATAACTGTGTTTCAATAGTCCAAATGTGAATTGCATACATTAATTGTTGCTGAGTAGGACAAACATTATTTATGCAATTTGCATTCTGACTTTTGAAATACAATTATTCATAACAAGTGAATGAAATGATTTGTAAAAATGGAACTCAACAAAGATTTACGCATTAGATTTGATTTCATTACAAAAATGGTATATTAAAAGAAAATTAAAACATCATGAAATTGTGTCAGTTTTAACAAAGATTCTAAAAACGTATTATTCGTTAAAAAACAAAGTATGTGGCTTGGCATGAATGCCTTTTTTAAACACAATTCATGAATATAAATCAGGAGAGTTTCAACATAAAGAACACTTCCTATATAAACATTAATACAGATAAGTTTTTATGACTTGTATAATGCATTTCAATAATATTTATCATTTATGGATCGAATTCGGTGACAATTTCATTTCACTGTTTCTAGTTTGTATGTTTCTATTATCAAAAACTCTAATTTGTTTTACTGTAGCATTACATTACTGTCCTATTCTGTTTCCGTTAATGGAAAGTAACACTTAGCAATAGTAATTGATGCAAATGAATAGATTACGATGAGGGACCACAATTTTCAAAATGTAGTTGCAGAAAAACACTGAAATAATCGACAGCTGGCATGCAAGGCAAGGATTGTCAGAGCATTCAACATGGTGATACAGAAATGACATCAACATTTACAAAAGTACAAAAAACCACAAACACACAAAATAACACTTGAGGGTTTGAAGGCACCTAAAATACTTATCAAATATTACCTTGGAAACTTCAAAGAACCCCAAAACACTGTTAAGCAGATGCAGCAGCGCTATCGCTAAAAGCAACCCGAATAATCTCGTCTAAAATTCTCTCCAAAGACAAAATCCTGTGGTACTAAGGAAGAAATTTGTCTTAGCCAATCTCCATCTCAACCGCCAAAGCCAGAGCCAAAAGTCAGAAAAAACACTCCATCAAAATTAACTGGGCATTGTTTTCCGCCGCAGCTCGAAACATCTCCGTCTCTATGGCGGTCTCAAGCCAACTGTCAACAATTTTCTCGTTTGGTGTTCGCCGGAGCAGGGTTCCTTGGTGGTACTTCCGCGGTAGACAGCAATTTACGAGAGGACTTGGGTAACAATCATTACCTATTCATCTATTCCTGACGTCGGCGGCGGGTGAATCAATACTTTGATATTGCATGCACCCAGTGCCTTCCTAGGGGGGAGGAGACTGCATGAATAATTCATGATGCCTCAAGAGGGATGTATGCATATTCATGAGTTCCCCTTACCAGGGCGTCCCCATTTCGGCTGGTAAAGGAAGGCTAATGCTGTTAGGTGCGCAATACATCATTTAGTGAGCGAGTCTGCGTGTATGAGAGTGTGTGTGTGTGTGTGTGGGAAAAGTGGGTGTGTATGCTCATTTAACTCACTTGCATGATTGTCAAGGCAAGCTCTGCATACAATGCCTTCAAGTGTCGGCATTTGGCGGTGAAAAGCACCCTCATTGTCGCCACCGTCCCATCTCTCCAAACGGAAGGGAAAAAACTCCCTCCCTCGCTCCATATACTGTCACTTGGCTCCAAAATCCAATTCATATCCCGTACCACCAGTGATGTCCTGGTACTCAAGGGGTTAACATCAACCCACAGTCCCATCTATTAATAAGACCAGGGGCGTAATGAGACACCACCACTGCGCACCCCTGCCCCGGTCCGTGGCACCCATTTTGACAATGATTGGTGGCGATTACTCGCAACCCTCTACCAGAATTCAAGCGTGTAACTCAATACTGACTCCCAGTGACTCATCAGAAGGGTAAAAAAACCAAAACATCAGATTTTTCTTTTTTCTTCTCCTTTCCTCCTCTTTTTCCCTTTTTCCCTTTTTCCATCTTTACAGGAATTGTTTTATCTGCTGAGAGCCAGAAGGACATTAACTTTGTACAAAAAATATGAGTTAACGCCCTCTTGGACCTCAGACAATGATTTAAACTTTACAAGAGAAAGAGTTGTGTTTTTAAAAACCTCTCCTTTGAACACTTGAAAAGGCAAATTAAAAGGAATTCACTTTTAGGTATTTCTTTTTCAGTTTTCTAATCCAATATATAAAATGCTACGATAGATGGCTATAATCATCTCACATTTTGCTTTCTATATATCGCTAGTGCTTTTTTTCTATTTTTCATTTCAACCTTACCACTCATAAACATTATGATTGATTTGATTCTTAAACATTGCCCCAAATATTAAAAAGAGGCTTTATCATATTTTTTTGTCATCCATATCATTTTCTTTCCCTTATATTGAGAAAGATGTAATTTTCTTTTTAATGATATTCAAGCGGAATATAACTCATCGTCTGCTCAGAACCACACGGGTGTTCACTCATACCCTTTTAAAGGCATCGTTTAACAATGTCAAATATGAGATGCATGGCCCCTACGTGTTATCGGTGTCTGTGATATGATGAAATATTGAAACCCTAAAAAAACTGCACTTCAAAATGATCATGAAGTGCCTCAAAAAGTAAAAATTCTTTGAGTGACCGGTTTTACCATACTCAATAGACTGTAGTGTTATGAAAACCGTTAGGAAAACGAAACATGAAAATTTAATTTCCAATCATAAATAACTTGATAATCAGACAGGCGATCGGCTTGTAAAAGTCATGGGGTTCCTGACTGACCTAAAGGTTTATAATTATCATTGCAGCATGAGCTAGATCCAGGATTTTGTTTCAGAATCCGAGACAAAGTTACCCAATCCCTTTAATCCCAAAGAGCCCTTTTGACTCTTACTAGGACATCTCGCATCTCGGTAAAGATTTGCTTGTCTCTCCAACTTCTTCATGCTGCAATGGGCCTGATCACAATGCGTCATTGCAATACGTGGCGTGAAAAAATAATGCCAGCTATTTGCGCCAGGGGAAATTATGGCCACCTACACTGAATAAACAGCAGAGTCCTAGGCTAGGGAAAGTTGCATGGTGGTAGATGGAGTGAGTGAGAAAGAGAGAGAGGGAGAGAGAGAGGGAGAGAGAGAGATGGAGAGAGAGAGAGAGATAGAAGAAGAAATACACAGAGGTAAGATAATGGACGGATGGAAGAATGGAAAGATCAAGAAAGGATGGAAGAGAGAAGAGGTAAGGAGAGAGAGAGAGAAAAAGGAAACAAAGGGGAAGAGAGAAGACAGGACAGAAATAGAGGAGAGGAGTGGAAAGATCAAGAAACGATGAGGAGAAGAAAGACAGGAGAGAGAGAGAGAGATATATTGAAAAAGAAAGAAAAAGAGAGAGAATACAAGAGAAAGGAGACTGGGGAGAGGACAGATACAAGAGATAAAGAGAGAGGAAAGACAGAGAGAAATGTAGAAGGATAGAGAGGATAAAGAGATAAGAGGAGAAAGGGAGAAGTCAAGAGGAATGGAGAGAGAGAAAAAACGAAAGAAAGAGAGAGGAAATGAGAGAAAGGAGATCGGGGAGAGGACAGATACGAGAGATAAAGGGAGAGGAAAGACAGAGACAGAGAGAAAAGGAGAAGGATAGAGAAGAAAAGGAGAAGAATAGAGAGGAAAAAGAGAAGACAAAAAGAAAGGAGAGATTGAAGAGAGAGGAAACTGAGAAGGAAACCCAAGTTATTTACCGAGCATGCACTGCTATGTGTTCTGGTGCTTGAGGCCAACAGAGCACGAGGCAAATTTACACTGCCAATTCCTTCTCGTTTCAATATCCATCAAATATTCAGCAGATAGCATTCAAATCCAATTATCTCACTATTTGCGTTGCTTACTCAGTCAACCGACGGGTCTTTATTCATCAGGCAATATTCAATCAACCTGCTTTTAATTTATTTCTATTTAATTACAAGCTGACCCTACCTTTACAATAACAAATTATAGAGACGTTGAATAAAACTAATTCCATTCCAATTTTTCTCTCTGTTTAAGTCCAATATTCTCAATTATTTGTTGATGGCTAGAATCTGTAATAATCCATATAACATATTTAGTCTCTGGATAAATTTTCATTTTGTTAATAGATTCCACAGCTTCAAGTATCATATTTTTCTTATCTATATATTATGTAAGTTTTGTTTTTATGCACAGACTTGCAGAAGAACAGCCTTTGGCTGAAGCAAATGTCTTCGTGCTGAAACTGCATTTCAAGGATTATAGCTACAGCCATAGCAATTTACAGTTAACCACTAATTTATTCATACCCTTTCCAAGTTATGTCATTTTCAAGTCTATTAAAGGTAGTATGTCCCATTTGCAGGCCAAAAAAATGAAAAAGTTAAATTCCAACTGCATTTGAAAGATAATACTAATTTAGAACTTCCCTAAAAAAGGTGGGGCTTGAAAATGTCTTCAAGTGGGAAAATAACGACTATTTGTTGTCAAATCGACTTTAGGGCTGTAGAGCCCAAAAGTAATAGTCTTGATTTTCAGACAATTGTACCGAATGGTCATACGTTTTATGCTGCGCAAAGATTCAATCAGTTTAATCTTGGCCATCACAAGAAGTGGGTTATTGATGTAGACAAATGCTCATGTACCCTTTGCAACTCTTTCCATGTATGTTATATGACATATTCATAATTCCTGCAAAGTTCTACAGAATTTGAGGTTGGCTGCAAAATGGACAAAGTACCTTTAAACATTGATTTTTAAAATTTCATTTATGCTTCTTGAGCATGTGGCATATTAAAGGCCCACTGCACTACTGGTAGCTACTTGCGCCCTCTATATAACAAACAATGCCTAATCGGTGACCATTGGTCCCCCATGATCCTCTTTTTCTTATGTTAACTGAGAGCTGAGTTGATGAGATAACCACCTGTCCAGTGACCTTGCAGAGCGGTCTTATCCCTCCTGTAAACTACGGCAGATAAGCTTTAAAGCTTACAACAAAAAGTATTCAATAAAGACTCTAATTCAACATTCCACCTTTCATTCTTGAAAAAAGCGTAAATTTTACAAGGGGTATGAATAATTCACTTGTTATTGTATCTGCAAATGTTCGTACATGTAATCACATTGCTAGTAAAATGTCAATGCTATAAGGGACGAGATAAAACCTTTTAAAACATCCAAACTGGCCTTCAGTACAGGACTCTACGCCCCTGATTGATTTTCAAACCCATTACCTATTACCAGAGTCCACTCAATATAATCCATTTACTAACGACCAATGCACCCCCTGACACCTCCAAATGGATCGCTATCCCGGACTCATTAAAGAGATTAAAGAGCTTCTATTGCACTCCTGGGTATACTGTTATTAATAGTTATAAAAATGGATACACTTTTATGGAAATTACGGGTACGAATTGAAAACAGAAATGCTATCATTTTCCAATCTTGCTGCAAAGCTGTTATCATTTTACCACAGATTTTGAACAATAATCACAGATTTATGGAAAGCTTTTTCCCCGAGGGATACAAAGAGATAATATTATTATTACCCTGGTCTTAGCTGTGCTATTGTGTCAAGGAGATAAGTTATGCATTCAAGGAATGTCTTCCGATGGCGCATCCATTTTTTTCACCTGGGTGGAGAGTGGCAAATGTAGATGTAGAAATTTGAAGTCACGAGCAAAGAATCCTTTGTTATTTGTTATTGTTTGTTTTGTTTAATATGTAATTGTTTATCATTGTATTTTGTTTGTTATAGCGCTTAGAGACTTTGGTGGTAAACGCTTTATAAGCACCGTTTTTATAATTATTATTTAAAAAATAGATTTCATATGATATATCAGTGTATTCACAGACACAAAGGGGCATGTAACACTCTCCTACTGAAATCTGTTTATATCTAATAAGCGCATATTGTTCATGACTAATAATGATGGTCAGAATCAATTTTTAGTCTTTTCTCAGAAACTTACTCTTTGTGGAATAGAAGGTATAAGTGTGAAACTTGTAGCACAGCTGCATAGAACATTAGTCATAATGGAGGGGAGAAAATACACAAAAAGGCAGCAAACAGGAGGAAAAGGCATATAAGGCAGAAAAAAGGGTAAAAAGGCAGAAAAGTGCAGTACAATTTGCATCATTCGATGCACCACGTAATTGATCAATATGTTTCACATTCACACCCTTCTCGTCCGTGTTCTGCAACAACTCAAAAGGAACGATGCAGACGATTTTGGCACATTCTACCCTTTCCTGATAACGATAGACCAGTCTTGACAGCTCAATAATTGCCTAGCAACAGATGCAGGGATTAAATTTTGGAGAGTGTGTTTGCACCTTCAATTTTGAACGATGAAGCCCAGGACACAGATGAAAGTCTTTCTTAATGTGCGCATTGAACAGTGAATTTCATTGAGGTGCTACCATGTTAACCCCATCACTACCTTATAGTAAATATTTCTCTATATTTCCTCTCTGTCTCTCTCTCTCTCTCCTTCTCTGTTATAATGCCCTTTCATCATCCCTCTCCATTCTCCACCCTCTGCCCACTTATCTATCTCTTTCTCTCTCCCTCTCTCACGCACGCTCTCTCTGCCTTCCTCTGAAATTTCCTTTATCTCACCTCTTCCAGCTTCTCTACTTCTTCTCTTGTTCATCCCCTCTTTTTTCTATCTCGCTCTCTCTCTCTCTCTTTCTTATCTGTACCTAATGTTTTCCTCTTATCTCTCTCTACTCTCTATACCATCTCCCTTTCTCTCTCTCTCTCCCTCTTTGTAATCTATATTTCTCTCTCTCTCTCTCTCTCTCTCTCTCTCTCTCTCTCTCTCTCTTACATCCCACTATCCATCACTGTCTCTTGCTCTGACTTCCCTCTCTATCAAAAGCATTCTGACTGGAATAAACTGAATTCATAATGATGTCATGTCTAATGTTGCATGCATTAATAACATGATTAATGCATTAAATGAGACATAACGCCAAATACCAATGAGTCATTCTTAATGAAAACTGTACACACTAGCCGTCCTATGATAAATGCAAGAGGTCCATGCGTACCCCTCCTCTGACCACAATGACACACCTCGTCTCACCCCCCCCCCCCTCCCCTCTCTATCTCAAGAGTGTAATGCCCCTCATGCAAATGTATGAGATGGTGCTGTGGTCGGGCAGCAGTGTCACAACTGGAAGGTCCCGGGTTCAACACTATGTTGACGCACTAGTGCTCTGAGGTAAGGCATTGATCCTCATTAACAAGTCCCTAGGATAGGACTTAAAGCTGTAGGTCCCCTGGATGTCTGCTACAAGCATACTTGTTTTAGCAGCAGTCAGATAAGACTATCTGAATAATAATTATTAGAGTCATTGGGATTATAAATAGCAGATAGCAAACCATATAACATGCCGTCTTTACTGTCATCCCTCATTTCGCCCCCCCCCCCTCTCTCTCTCTCTCTCTCTCTCTCTCTCTCTCTCACTCTCTCTCTCTCTCTCTCAAGAATCCAGCACTTCCTCCTCCTCTCTTTCATCTTTTTTTATCTTGTCCCTTTTTCAGACCATAAAATTAACCTCATCCTTTCAACCTTCCCCTATAAATGCAGATCATACTAATTTAAATAACACATCAACATCAATCCTCAGTTTTACCCCTCTATCCAGAACCACTCCCCTCACCTCACCCACCCCTACCCACTTTTCAAAACAGGTGACTAACCATTTAGATTCAACCTTCCAAGTTCAAGTAACTAATAAACACAGACACAAAACCAAGTGACACTCCATGTTCAATATCAACCCTAATTAGTACCCCTCTATCCAGCACCACTTCGCACCCCCCCCCTCCCCCACCCCCTTTTCAGACCATGTGACTAACCTCGCCCATTCAACCTTCCTTAATAAATGCAGATACCAAACCCAATGACAAGCCATCTTCAATGTCATCATATTGAGTGATGCCTCAAATGAACCAATAGCCAGAACACACATGACTCATCATTCTTCATGACAGACGGATGTGTGTTTGAGACAAAGGTGTTCTACTAGGTATATATTTTCGGTTGAGCACTAAAAAGAAACTCAGTAGATTTACCAGTTGAAAACCAGTTGATTATCCAGTAGAGACCAGCAATGAATAGTCAATTATGACTGAATTGCCTTAAACCCAATCAAACAACACCAAGAAGTCCACAGGCTCAATCTCTCATTTGACGTTTCACCACAATTCCTAAAGCCTTGAGCAGAGCCTAGGTCTGTCATTCCCTGCATGGTCTATGGCTGTGTCTAGGGGGGCTGCTATAGTACAGAGCCTATGCAGTATACCGTCGGCCTAGTCTCAAAGTGCAGACACTGCTACACACACAACGAAGAACAAGGGTTCGTGCTGCAAACTAGGGTGCGTTCAAGTGATCTTTTGAAGCAAGAATCACAAACATGAATCACAAATCAAAACGCTGTTAAAAAACACAGTTACTGCGGGAGAGCGTTCAAGCGATTTTTCATCAACGCTGATTTTGGCTTATTTCAGGCCCTGCTCAACACACTGCATATATAGTTTGACCCAGGAAGCATAGGTCAACATCGCTGCGTGATTTCTGCATTTGTTTACGGTCAACTGTCGGCCAAACCGGAAGCAGGCCACGATAATGACGTTATAGAATCATGATTGAGATCTTCGTTCGTTCAAGTGATTTTTAGCAACCGTGATTCTGCAGAATCACAATACTAAACGCATCTTTTTCAGCGTTTCATGTTTGCATTTTGAAACGCGTTTATTTTTACGACCGACAGAAAATTGCTTGAACACAACCATGTTTTAAACTAAACGTCTTTGAAAACCGTGTTTCTAGGGTGAAAAAGTGTCACTTGAATGCTTCCTAAACTATCCTTGCATCTCCACTGGTCTCATAATCCACCCTATTTGCATTCCATCATGGCCAGAAAAACACCAAGTGCGACATTCAACTAAACCCAAGATGGGGATGATACTTGACATTTCCCAGAGAAATGAGAAACAATAGCAGCTAATATCCCATTTCCACCCAGACAGCCCTTCACATTGAATTACATCCATCATCCATTATACCGATCATCTGAGTAAGCTATGTGCTATCCAGTATCTGAACTGCAGGAAGACATTGGAAAATGCTGAGAAGTGACAGTAACCATGACAATGACAATGGTAAAAGACTGATCAGAGCTCAAGATATTATACTTGAACTAGAATCTTGTGTTTAATGTAAATCATTAACTAATATAAGCAATTAATAATTCAGCTATCTTCATGTTAATCTATATCTCACAGTCAAATCAATATATTTACAATAAACTATCTTATTTCTTTTCTCTCTAACAATTTTTTTCTGGTGGTGTCTTTCTGGTGTTTCTCTCTCTCTCTCTCTCTCTCTCTCTCTCTCTCTCTCCCTCCATAAGAAATTATCTTCCTCTGAGAACATATGAATACTACATCAGTTTGCACATATCAATTCATTAATATTTCTCCCCCTCTTTCTCTCTTTCTATCTCTCTCTCTCTCTGTCTTAGCTTTATATTCAACTATCACCGTCAAATCAATATATTTTGAATAAACTATCCTACTTCTTTTCTCTCGAACATTTGTTCTCTCTCTCTTCCTATACAAGAACTTATCTTCTTCTGAGAACACATGAATATTAAATCAGTTTACACATATCAATTCATTAATATTTCTATCCCTCTATCTCTCTCTCTCTTTCTCTCTCTTCTTCTGTCATTCAATCATCTATTAACTCTCTCTCTGTCTCTCTCTCTCTCTCTCTCTCTTGACTTTCTATTCTTACCCATCACTGTCTGACAATGTTCAATTGTCCAATAAGCGCAAGCACTCATCTTCAATGTCATATTGATAACATGGGTGCTTGCTATCTCCCATGAAATGATACAACAAAACTGATGAGTCATTCTACCCAGGGTCGTGGAGTCAATCCCCCTCCCCCCCCCCCCCCTCTATCTTCTTTGTAACAACCCTGTTCGCACTGCTTCTAGAACAGGGGTCGTTTTAAGCTCAAACCCCTTCTCTTGCTCTCTCCGACCGCTGTTACACTGCAAAAAAGGTGGCCCCGGGGCGGCCCCGGGGCTGCCCCGAGCTTACTTCATGGGAATGTACATGCTTGAAACATTTCATTGAAACATTCATTGAAACATAAAAAAGCTAAATATTCTCTCTCTGCCAAGAATAAAAGGAAGAAGATCCTCTCTGTTACCTTCTCATCCCTTCTCATCCTTTCTCAATGTCTCTCTTTCTCTCTTTCTCTCTTTCTCTCATTCTCTCTCTCTCTCATTCTCTCTCTCTCTCTCTCTCTCTCTCTCTCTCTCTCTCTCTCTCTCAAGAATAAAGGGGAGAAGATAAAGAAGATAAAGAAGGACATATAGATCCACAAGTTCCTCCAAGGAATAATTACTTCATGGGTCAGAATGGGAACGTGTAAGAAATTAATTGCCAAGAGACCTAATCAAGGTGTAATGTACCAAAGAAAGCAAGGTAGGTGCAATGATTTCCTTGGAATTCATAGAAAATAGCAAAAAAAATCCATCTACTCCATAAAACAGCCTAAATGATTCCATCAATTAGACCAAGGTTTCTTCCGTATCAAATTGTGTCTCTCTTCTTTTTTTGCAGATGTATTGATAAAATTTTGTCCTTCTACTTTGCCAAGCAATGACTAATGAATCTAACGCTGACACTCTACCAAAAGTCAACCGTTACTCTGAATAAACAAGACTCAAATACTGATTAAAATGAAGGATATTCCAGTCACATTGTACCTGAACGAATGTGGACTGTGCATATATTCAAAGGGAAATAAGTATATACCTAATACCTGGATCAACTATTTGCATTCTCTTTGTAGATCTTAAATGAGTCACAGGTTTGTGTCTCATTGCATTTGTGATTAAACACTAGAGAGGTACCAGGCTGATTCTTATCTCAAAGCTCCGGAGCTGTTTGGATGCATTTACATGTATAATAATTAATATGTATATGTATATGTACATACATAATGTACAAGTAGAGCATAATTCAATTCAGAAATGAATAAAATAAAATAAAATGAAATGATATTAAATTAAATGAATAAATGCAAAAATGGATGCCACTTATGGAATTGTTCACAAAGAACCATGTAATCTTCTACAAAATAATGTTTCTTACTGATGTTTAGACATAAAATGCTCCATTATCGTCTTAATTCAGTCTTAGAGATAATTTTTTGTCTAACATTTCACGTTAGACACGATGACATCACCGCACAGCCCTCCAGTCATTCAATTAAAAGCTTTTCTTCCAATCAATTAAGAATTAATCCTCCGCTTAAAGCTTTTATACGTCGCGGCCACTTAAGGAAATTCAGTAAAGGATATTCATTATGAAAACCTTGGGGCAATATGTGCGGATCATCAAGGGGGTCGTAGGCCTGAGAGACGTGGCATCCATCATTCATGCACATGTATGAGGAAAACATCTTCTGTCATTGTTATGACCGAAGAAGAGTGTATTGTTATCTACTTTGTCTTCCATCTTCTTATGCTATGTCATATTGTCTTTCCTCCCTTCTTCTCTCTTTCTCTTCCATCCTGTATCTGTCCTCCTTCTCCCACTCCCTCACTCCTTCTCTCTCTCTCTCTCTCTCTCTTCTCTCCCCTCATTTTTCCTCTCATTCCTCTCTTTATCTGTTTCTTTCTCCTTATCGATCACATTCCTTCTTTTCTTTCTTCCTCTCTTTTGCCTTCTCCTCCCTCTCCTCCATTCCTGATGTCTCTCTCTCTCTCTCTCTCTCTCTCCCATTCTTTCTTTTTCCCCCTCTCTCTCTCTCTCTTTCTCTCTCTCTCTCTTCCACTCACTTTGTTGAAGTTTGATTAACTGTTTTTGTGTCTAATCTAATCTAATTACCTAATCGCTTACTATCTATGCATTCTAAGATCATTTCTATTCCTGTCTATTCCATTTATTCAAATCAATCTAAGAAAGATTTATTCCTAGTGCCTTTATCCATCAGGAAAAAAAATTGTCATACTCCCAATCAACTTCAATCAATCTACTTATATTCATTTCTTCACTTACCCATCATACCTTTCCTGCAAATCCATTTATCATTTTCTGCTTTTGACTACCATACACATCTTGTGTAAATCCACTTCAGAACAATCACATACTAAAAGCGGGACAGAAAAGAAATGTTAGAAGAGACAAAGAACGCTGATTTCACCGTTTCCGAAAAACCCTCTCAGGAGCGAATTAATCAGGATAGACATCCATTAGTAGGAAATGCACCATGGGCATTCAGTTCCCTTTTTCAGACTTTCATCTCTCTATCTCTCTCTCTCTCAAAAAAAAATATATATACCCTCTAGAGCTTTCTACATCATCAGACAAAGAACAATGCATTAAATGTAGCTTAAGTCTACGACTGTACTTCTTAGATGCAAGAATAACTTAGCATTGTTCTAAAACAAAAAATGAAATGAGTTAAAGTTGCTGGAATATTGGTATGATTCTCCAAAATTAAAAAAATACTGTTATTTCAACCTTGCCATGGAGCAAATAGTGGAAGACCTTTTTTTCATAATGTCTGATGAGAGACATAAAGACATTGACTCATATCAATCCATGTATGCAAAGTAATGCCCTTCTGGCAACTATTAGATGACACATTTTTCTGTAAATGAAAGGCCAATTTGGCATGTTATTAAACAAAGCATTGTAATGAATTCAAACCATGCTCGGATTTGAAATGCTTTCATTGGTATGAAACATGTCATTTCAAGATAGAGAGAGGTGGGGGGGGGGGAGAGGGGGGATAGAGAGAGGAGGAGGGGAAGATTACAGAGAGAAATGGAGAAATGAGAGGGAGAGAGAAAGAAAGTTAGAGGAAATGGAGAGAGCTAGGCTACCAAACAAAACAGGGAAGGTACATTGAAAGGGGAAAAGAGAGAGAGAGAGGGAGAAGGGGGGTAGGGGGAGGGACAGAGAGAAAAATAAGAACAAGTTTTTATTCAAATCAAACCAAAAGCAAAATAAAGGGCAGAACAAAACAGATATTTCTACTCCACATTGATTATACAGAGAAAAAGTCAACTAACACTTTATCTCGACCATCCCTTGAGAAATTATAAGATAATCGCACAGAAAAATTGTCTGGTGAGAAACAAAAACATCATCAAGCCAAAATTTCATTCAATACTCGGAGGAGGTTTCCACTGAAACAGCTTTGACAAATCAATGAGATTTGGGTTGAGCTTTTTCAAAGGAGCTCAGACAAATTGGTCGCATCAACTGGCAAACTCGGGGTACAATGCATGACTCATCTCGCATGTATAATCTCATCTTTCATAATCCTCTTGATTTATATGCATGATTAGAGGCCTGTCATCATCAGCTCGAGTTTGCTAAATAACCAGCTATTTTAACTATCCCGATCGCAAATTAGCCAGTTAATTTGTGTCCTCATCAGCCCGCAGTTGCAATTAGCAGGCTATTTGGTCAAGAAAATATTTCGAGAAATATTGGTCTTGTTTCCAAAATAGCCCGCTATTTAGGAAATAGTGGGCTAATTTGCGCCCGTCCTAGTTACTATGTGATGAGCGCATCGGTCTGGTGAGGACGCAATTTCGAGCTTCAGGATAATATCCCGAGTCTGAAAATAGCGGATTATTCAGAAAGCTTGAGCTGATGAAGACAGGCCTGAGGAGGCTGATTTAAACTCCCCGGACAATCACCAATCATTTGGGCCAATTCAATGATTGTATTTGATTGGACAAGTCATGTGTTCCATAAAATTACAGGATTATATACAGTTGTTTTTCATTCGTCATTTTATTATTTGACTTCAGAAACTTTTTTTCCTCCAACCTATTAATACTTTTAAAAAAATCTATTGCTAAATAAAATACAAGGAGATCATCGCAAATATGCCCAAGTGATGGACAGTCTAGTTCATGGGCATGATACATTGAATCTTGTTGTACATGTGCACTATACTACTTGAAATCATTTACGACATTGTTATGCAATCAAGACTTGATTCAAATGGCAGCAATTAAGTGCAAAATTAGGGTTTATATTTGTAGACTATAAGTTCAGTCTATGATGAGTCACAATGTTTTGGGAATGGCCATGATACAGAACAAGGCAAACTGAGTGAGATTCTAAACAATGGACAACAAGAAAAAAGAGGTAGAAAAGAAAAGAACAAAACAAGCCGACAGAACAATGAAGAGGGAGAGGGAGAGGGAGAGAGAGGGAGGGAGAGGGAGAGGGGGAGAGAGGGAGGGAGAGGGATAGGGAGAGAGAGGGAGGGAGAGGGAGAGGGAGAGAGAGGGAGGGAGAGAGAGAGGGGGAGGGGAGGGGAGAGAGAGAGAGGGAGGGGAGGGGAGGGAGGGGAGGGAGAGGAGGAAAGAGAGATATATCTAAATAGAGAGAAGGAGATAGGGAGAGGAAAGGGAATATATAGAAAGAGGGGGGTGCAAATATAACTGAAAGAAATAGAGGTAGGTAGAGTGGGAGAAAAAGAGTAGGAGAAAAAGAGTAGGAGAAAAAAAGAGGGGGAAATGGATTTTCAAACAAGAAAATAGAGAAAAGAAGACAGAGAGGGAAAAAAAGAAATTGAAAAGTGAGAAAAATACAGTCTTACAGTGACTGAAGTTGAAAACATAATGGAAAGAATATTTCAGAGGCAAATCAAAAGAGAATGAAAGATGTAAAGGGGACAAAAATGGAAAGAGGGGACAGAAATGGAGGAAGAGAGAGGAGAGAAATGGAGGTAGCTAGCCAGAGCAACCAAAGTTTACCAACCCTTGCACAATGGGCAGGAGTGAGGGTGAACTGCATGTCTGCTATGCTGCCCTCTCCAGTTTAGAGACAGGACAGGTTTGCCTTGAATTCAGTTTGCAAGGCTGAAATAATGACAACGCACTGAACTTGTACAGCGGCTGCAAGAATTAGGCCTAACTCAGAAATAATCTGCAGATCTAGAATCTGCAAGACAGGTACTCCAATGACAGATTTCCCCAGGCAGGTCCAAGGGAAACATTTTTCCGAACAATCTATCAATTTTATGGAATTTTTATTTGAGAAACATCAAGACAAATGATGCAATACAATAATTTCATTAACAACGCCTTGTAAAATTCTACCCTTCCCTTAATTTAAAAAAAAAAAAAAAATCAATGAGTTCCTTGAGAAGAAAACGTAGAAGCTCTTGCTCAGCCACAAAGCCCATAAACATAACAGGAGTATTTAAAAGTAATACCCAGTTCATGCATTCAAATGCTTCAAATTTGTTCTTGAAGGGCAATCCAAACCTTATAATAAGTTCATTTGAATGTAAGCAGAACAATATGAGAAATGGAATAGCAAAAGTTTGAAATAATAAATTGGAGGGAGAGGGATAAATATGCCCCTCCCTAGCTCTAGTGCTGATCAAGAGAAGTTTGATATCAGGGTTGGTTTTCACTTTAATTTTACTCCAGTGCAAGAACTGCAACCAGAGGGAGAGTTCTTTTGGTTACAGCGCCATCTCTTGTCAGCTGAATGCACAACATTTGACCCAGCTTGTATGGAAAGGCGACAGTCTAGCATTTTCTGATAAGGCATATGATTTGTACAGCACCATGTAAACATCTGTAGCATGTACAATGAGTGGATACACATATTTATTCAGCAAGGATCGTGTAAAAGATAATATAACATTAATAATTAATAACATGGACATTTATACTTTCAATATTTATATTTCCGTGTACCGGTATTACATTTTTATTCTGTTCAGGGCCAGGATGTAAAACAGATTTTGTATCTACGATGTTTATCTGATTCTTGTTATCCTGATTACATATATTTCAATAAAATGACAAGTGTCCGGCAAAATCTGCGTCAAGGCCCTCAAAATCGATGTATTTTCCAGAGGGCTTGATGCATATAAGCCCCCAAATCTCAGTCCGGTGCCCGAACGTTTATAAGAAGCCCTGAATAAGGTTACTAGACCTTTTCTACCTCTATTGTGTATATAGACATGAGACATGCCATTCAGATCATCTGTGACAGTATCATAATGATAGTAACATTTGTATTAGAGCGAAACAATTCAAATTCACATGTAGCAAAGCTGAGCTGATTGTTTACATAACGTCCATGAATGAACGAATGAACGAACAAACTCTCAAACTCTGTTTCATTTTTTGTTTGATAATAAAATGTTTGATTCCATACAAAGAAAGTAAGAAACTTAAAGAGAAGGTTGAGTTCTGGGAAGAGGTGAAAAATAATTTGTGGGCATTACTCATTCTTATTATGCAAGTGTGGAAGAACATCAGATAAGACATGTTCCCTGAAAAGTATGGCTCTTCAAATGCCTTCATATTCTAAATATGCATGTAACATCGCAAAAATCAGGGGGGGCGGCTTTTTACGCCACGTGTTCGTGTAGTCCCATATACATCTTTCTCTGTATGGTGTTTGTAACTTTACCAAGACTTGGCCAAATTTCTTATCATTTTGATGATTCCAGAACCTTGCAATACACACAAATTCTTATATGCTAGATGATCAACCTTTTCTGGTCAGTTCCACACCGGTTTTTTTCACAATGCAATCGCACGACCAGAACTCAACTTCATCTTTAAGTCTTCAAATTAATTCAAATGAGAAAACTTAATCACACATACATTGTAGCTATCATGCTACTGTATGCAACATATAATTTTTCACGTCTGAACAGGGGGTCAGGATCATATTCCAAAGACACACTTCAATTACTGTCACAGTTAGATGTACATGTGGATCATTACACACAATGATCTCCTTGTAACACTATCAAGTATCAACAAACAAACAGAAACACTGTTTCATCATAGATACATGAACATGCCCAATATATCTAACACATGTACAAACTCTGAACCTCTCATATTGAGAAGAATTCTTTTCATCTGTATTTGTGGTAATGAGGACAGATGAAAAAGAGACATGAATATAATGCAACTAAATTCTTCTTAAAGATACCGATATCTTAAAATTTGTTGATACATTAAAGATGTTCATGCGAGGGTATATAGTCGTTTATGCGTGAGTATATAATCATTCGTGAAGTAGGCAACTTGGCGATTACTACGTAACTCTGAGCCAACAGGTATTAGCTCCTGTGCGTACGTCCGTGTGCTGCCCTCTATATACCCACGCTTGAGCAACTTTAAAGGTAATCTTGAGCGCTGGTTGTGGAATCGTATTTTGAGAGGAAATTGCTATGATTTATTCTGGATTGTTTATCCTGCAACAGATCGGTGAATAACAATGAATAACGCAATTCTTTGTTGCACGAATGCAGTTGACATTCACTTACATGTATAAAAAAAAAAATGTGGCGCAATTTTTGTTGCCTTCTACTATTCCATATCTAAACATGCCTTTACGACCAGTATGAACAGAGCTCACAAGTACACGTAACCCAAGACGGCTCTGTCTCTCATCATAAAACAAGCAGTGTACAAGTCAATCCCTGTCTTTAATTAGTGATAAAATATACTTTCTTAAATTACACCAGCCTAGGTTTCCATTACGTGAAGATGCTCTTCTCTGCATTGATCTATAATAGCACGCACTAGAGTCATTCAGACAGAGAGTACTTTGTTGCATGCCCCGCAGATGGGTACGAACATGTAAAATAGTACTACAAAATACTGAGTTATTATAGCACTTCATGTATTCATACGGTTCATGTATCATGCATGCGTATTGCGTAATATACGTATCCAAAAGCCATTCCCAAATTTCTCTCTTGTCCGCTGCTACCGACTTTCTTTGATTTTTCTACACCTCCATGATTGTTCGGGAAGAACGTGCAGTGATTTCAAACTTGTCTTGCTATCGGAGCAACTTTTCGTCCCACAGGTGAAGGAGCGCACAAAAAGGTGAAATTTCAACTGCAGTTCAATTAAAGATGAAGTTGAGTTCTGGTCATGCGATTGCATTGTGAAAGAAACGGTGTGGAATTGATCAGAAAAAGTTGATCATGTAGCATATAAGTATTGGTGTGTACTGCAAGGTTCTGGAATCATCAAAATGATTACAAATTTGGCCCAGTCTTGGTAAAGTAACAAGCACTGTACACAGAAAGATGCACATGGGACTACACAAACATGTGGCATAAAAACGGGCCTCATTTTTAAGCTGCTTCTTATCATATTTAGAATATGAAGGCATTTAAAAAGCCATGCTTTTCAGGGATCATTTTTGTCTCTGTTGTTTTTCCACTCGCATATATTATACAATGATAATGCTCACAAATTATTGTTCACCTCTCCTCAGAACTCAACCTTCTCTTTAAACACATTTTCTTGTGTGTGAAGGGGGCCTAGTGTATTCACCAGGATCCATGTTATGGTATACCAGCTGGAGGAGAAGTGTCAGTTGACAGTATGGGTTTTCATTTACATGCATGCAGGAGTACATGTAGCTCACCCTCTTCCTACTAGCCCAAACAAGCTTGAGCTTGAGTTCCAAATAACCTAAGGAATTAACTCAAGACATCTTATCTTACGAGTGCTTCTTCACCACCAAATTAGCTCAGAAATTGGCCAAACCACAGGCTACGAGGTGTTTCGTGAACACATCGTAATTTACTTTTGATTATATCTCAAGCTAATATACCAAATACAGGTGTGGAAAGCCTGCTAATTACAATGTCATCTTCACTGCGAAAATATACTTACCGTACATCTCTGTGTATAAAAACGCACCTGTGTACTGTGTATAAGACACACCCCTATTTTGGGGGCCCGACTTTCGCTCCCCCTTCCCCCTTCCCCTTTCTCTCTCTATCTTTCTCTTTTAATATATTTCCCCTCTTTCTCTCACCCTTCCTCTTTCTCTCACTCACTATCTTTCTCTTTCAATATCTCTCTCCCTCTCCCTCTATCTCTATCTCTATCTCTCTCTCTCTCTCTCTATGGATCTCTCCTACTCTCTCGTAATCAAAACATGGTTCTTGTCTAAATCTATCTTCCTATGCATGTGCTGATTGATGCGGCTATCGTCCTATACCCTAGAGTTGACTGAGATGCAAACGAACGGTCTTTCATCCGTGATGCCCTCCGTGCTGTAAACATGTACATGTATATGTTTGAATACATGGTCATTCACTTAGCATTTTGCAACTCGCACTCTATTTATACTCCAGTGATGGTTACCGTGGTGCGGACTGTGTATTAAAGGGCTAGCTTTGAATTCAGGTCACATGATTGCAATTACTTTTAAAAAAAATCAACCTAAGGTGCATCACCTATTAAATTGATAATCATACCATCAGTGCCTTCCTCCCCCCCCCCCCCCTTCCCCCCTCCCCCGATATCATTGTCTGGAAACATGATACACTACTGACTAATTTTCTCCTTTTTTTCCCAGAGGCTCTTTTAAATAGCAGATATGAAATATAAAGTTCTAGGCTTGTTTCAGCAACTACATGTATGTTAATTACAAAAATGGGCTGATCAAAATATAATTAATTTTCTACCTTGGAGCCACTTTCTTGAGCAAAGTTGACATTTTGGATAAATGAATTTCTTGTAATTGGGTTTATTTTTACACATGTTTATGAACAAAAATTGACTGATAAACATTTAAAATTACTCATTTTCTACCTGGGGCCAACTTAATGGACAATCACTAAAAAACAATCTTGAACTTGAACTTGATTTCCACATGTTTACAACAAAAATGAACCAGTCATCTGTAAATAACCTATTTACTACCATTGGACCAACTCCAGGGGTGAAATTCAAGAAAACACAGTTCGTGAACTTGGGTTTGATTTTCTCATATATATGACCCTTTGCGGACCCTCGCATTACCACTTTACAAACGCATTACGATAATGGAGTATCCGCGAAAGGGAACCATGTTCCCATCCTAAAGTCTTGGTGCATGTCACTGCCGACAATGCCAGTTTTTCTTTCAACCTGAAATTTGGGGGTGCTATTCAGCGCCTTCCGATCTAACACAAGGCAATCACATGAGCATAAAGGACCTGCACTTTTCACCTCCCCTTGCTATTGTCCAACATATAAAAACGGGCTATACCCCCTTTTTCATCCGCAATAAAAGAGAGTACAAACACACCAAAAAGAATTATGAAAAGAAACCAACGAATCCCAAGAGATTTGCTTCCCAATGTGCGTCCCTTTTTCTCCCAGATCATATCGTTTTTGCCACAATAGGAAATTATCAGTTTCAGGGCAATCCCTGTGAAGACTATATTTAGGGATTGTGGAAGAGAGGTTAGAGTCTTAACTTTAAAGGGATCCGGTAACTTTGTCTCAGGTTCTGAAACAAAATCCTGGATTTAGCTCATGCTGCAATGATAATTATAAACCTTTAGGTCAGTCAGGAACCCCATGACTTTTACAAGCCGATCGCCTGTCTGATAATCAAGATATTAATGATTAGAAATCGAAACCAAATTTTGCGTTTTCCTAACGGTTTTCATAACACTACAGTCTATTGGGAGAAACGAATATGGTAAAACCGTTCACTCAAAGATTTTTACTTTTTTGAGGCACTTCTTGATCATTTTGAAGCGCAATTTTTTTTAGGGCTTCAATATTACACCATATCACAGACACTGATAACATGTTGGGTCGTGAATCTCAGATTTAACATTGTTAAACGATACCTTTAAGTCACAGGAAATAGAGAATTTGAATTTCCAGGGGGAGAGGGCTTGTTTCATAATATCGCTCTTAACTTTCTTCGCCTTGCATCTGTTTGCTACCGGGGACAGGGTTTGCCTAACTTGGTGCTCGGGGATGAAAAAGAATTGCTTTCGGAGGCTAAACATAACCCAATTATGATGCATTTGCCGGATGCTCTTGCTATCAAGTTTCAATCCGTCGAAAATCAGATTCCGCTATGTTGACAGACATACAGATCAATGTGCTACTAACAAAATTGTGTTAAAAGAAGACACAGATCATTAAAAAAAAACTTACTTAAAATTTTGCCAAAGGAGGATTAACTCTTTGTACTTTAACATGGAATCAACCCCTTTCTGGCTCTGAACAGATGATATAAAGCAAACAAAACAATAGTTCTACTCTTTAATGTGTAAAATGTTATTACAATATCCTTTCTTGAAAGACCGCAGTGGAAATATTTACAATCTGAGAAAAAAAGAGGGTATTATTATTATTATTTATTTGACCATTCATTAAAAAATCACAAATACAATACAGCATGGCAAGAGAAAGAAAAAAACAATAGTCGATCATCGTCAATAGCACAGCCTTGACAAGACCAATACAGTTTTTTGCAGTGTCATTAAGAAATTAATAATATATTTAAATTTCTATTTCAATGTGTGCCATTTTGGGGGGACGCTATTATTTGTCATCTACTCTATGTGCAATTATCTCTTTAAGTTTTTATGAACGGAACTGATATGACAGAAATTGAAAGAAAAGACAAAAGAATATTGTTTTATTTCCAATGTGACAACACACAGCAACCTCGTACACCATGGCAGCCCTTGCAAATGGTGGCTGCATGCAGTCCCATGGCAGATGTTTACTGTCGAGTTTAGCAGTGCATGCGCTAATGAGAAGGTCATGATATAGCATTAATGAGACAATTGATCGGCGTCTGGATCAACGATGAAAACAAAAGGTGAAAATCCCTGAAAATCATTCTCATTTGTTCTCGAATAACCACAAAGTCCTCCAATCAAATGGAACAATTTAAGTTTTTCTCAATCGACTCATTAAAAGTTCGGTTTCAAAAAACAGATTTGGCACACATCTTATTAGCTAAGTTCACACACGATCATCGCAATTTTAAAGTTTAAGTTTGAGAAACCTCAAAGTTATCAACAACGATCCACTAACCATGACAAGGGTTCATTCACACAGGAGTGAACAACGAGTATCCAAAGTTAACTACAAGATAGGGAAAGCATTTATTTTAAGTACAAGCCAATGTTACCTCAAAGTTAATTGCGTTCGCACGGCACTTAACTTCGAGTGAGAACCCCATAGCTGCTTGTAGTAACACGCGCCTTGAGCACTCCACAGAGTGGATTTGGCGCGATATAAGTTACATTATTATTATTATTATTATTATCATGTCATGGTTTATAACTTTGAGTTAACTTCAAGTTTGGTAACCACAAGTGCATCTGCACAGTACATAACTACAAGATAACTTTAGATATGTTTATAACTACAACTTTGACTTTAAGCTGATGGAGTGTTGCATGAACCAGACTAATTGCAGCAAACAAAGGCTTGCTAACTACTAGATAACTTTTGATTTAAGTTTATAACTACAACTTTAACTTTAGGTTGGTGGAGTGTCGTGTGAACCCGACTAATTGCAGCAAACAAAGGCTTGCATCACACACAGCTCTGCACACCATTGTCTGTGAGAAGGTTCCACAAAGAAAGATTTGATTGCTGATATCATTTTCAGAGTGCGCTTTGTTGACTCTGCCATGCTTTCGATTTCAACAGAAGTGTACCAGGGTGTCTGGTTCCCACTTTAAAGATGCCGTTAAGTTCTGGTAATGTGATTTCATTACGAGAAGAACCCTTTGGAAGTTAGCTGGTTGTAGTACAAAAAAATGAATATGTACTAGGAGGTTTGGGAATTATCAAAATGGAAAGAAATTGACTTGGTTTTGCTGTAAAATTACATGAACTGCACACAGAAGTTTGTGTGTGGGACTACACACCCATATGGCATGCAGTTTGGTTCAATCTTTTTGTATAATTCTTGTCATATTTCGAATGTAAGGGCATCTGAAGACCAACTTTTTACAGGAGACATCTACTATATACTATTCTTCCAAACTGGCAAACAAAAAGTGTATTACCGGTATCAGAAATTATTATCATCTTTCCCGGAACTCTGCCTCCTCTTTAACAAGCAGCTGCTGTATGCACATCATTTGCATCATAATAACTTCCAACTCATGATTACCATTGTGCAATACGTACAGTGCACAAAAGATCTGGTTAAGTCCCATCTATTTACATTTGTGTGATTGCGTGCAAAGCTCAATAAGGAAATAATCCCATTGCGTCCATACACTCACTGCATTTAAAAGAAAAGCGGATACAACGTATTTGGCTAATACTCTTTGATTTATCACCAATATCGCTCAAATCACATATCTATTGGCACAAGTACTTACTTTTCTTTAACATAAGTATGGAGAATTTAAATTCAGTTCTAAATTTGATACAATATCATAAGGTACAGTACTTACTGCTTTCAATATCTATATCCGATTCCGATGTGTATGGAGACACCGTAGAAGGGGAAGAACCTGAAAGAATAAAACAAAAACAAAATATTGAACTTATAATCAAATTTTAAACATACCTGTACATGTAATATGCACATTACAAGAATAAAAACTTGCATTTCCAATCAATGTTAGTCCGGTGGGTAACTAAAAATATTTTTCTTCCTTTGGGGAGTATCCATACAACATTTTTCAGAAGGAAAACAAAAATATATGTGTAGATTTCAATTTTTTTAAAGTCAGAAGCATTTAGAAAGCAAATCAAGGAGCAATTGTTACTCCAAATTAAGAACATATATGGACCCTGATAATATGTTTGTTAAATGGTGTACAAATAATAATAATACTCAGTTCTTTTATAGCGCATAACAAATTACAGAATAGCATGTCCTTATGCGCTTTAAATAGAAAGGAAAGAATTACAAGAAAAAGTCATACAAATTAGAAAATCCACTTAGAAATGATCTTGATTCTTTAAAAAAGGGTAAACATTTTGTTAATATCATGATGATGCAATGACTCTTTCCTAATATGATTTCACATACCATGTTGGTATGCTATAAGCAGACTCTGGTCTATCACATTTTGAGCTTGTCATAATTAGAAGGGTTAATTAATCTACAGATTGAGTTAACACTTTGATTATCACTACAACGTCTATGGAGTCTAGACAATCTTGCTGACCTTTGACCCCCAGTAAATGTTGAGATTACATCTACACGTACATGTGAGTTCATTATGAGTCACAATATTTGTTTACATAATGATGTCATATGATTATAGCATGTCTAGAAGGAAATGTTATAACATGGTGGATTACACATTTCTGCAGTGTAGTGGAGTGAAGGGAGTTCTTTGCATCTTGGAAACAGGAAATCCAAGTTTTTTTTTTAGAGAAGTCAATGTACCAATGCCCTTTGGAGCAAAAATTTCAACTCTGGACCCCCACCAACATTTTTTTTTGGAATAAATAGAAAGATAGTGAATATTAATAATACAAAAATAATGAAATGAGGAAATGTACACTGATGTCTTGCCAAGGGACATTTAGATAGTAACACATATTAAAGCCCCCCTGTCCTACTTGTAGCTACTTGCTCCCTCTATATAGAAAACTTCCCCAATCGGCGCCTGTTGGTCCCCCATGATCCTCTATTTCTTATGTTATTTGAGAGCTGAGTTGATGAGATAGCCACCTGTCAGTGACCTCGCTGTGTGGTCTAATCCCTCCTAGCCACACAAGTGTTGATAAGCCTTAAAGGGGGTGTAGCTTGGGAAAATGCTAGTTAACGCCATCTATGTCTTCTTTTGGACAACTGCACGTAAACGGGTGGACTTGATTATATCGGAAGTCAGCTACTTGATATCTACATGGTCAGCATTCATGAAACAGACCGAAGTTCTCCTCACGCTTTAGTTTTCGCGTATGTTGCACACACATGATTGCTGCGGTCGCGTCATACCTTATTATACCTGATTGGCCCCGAGTCAGGCCACTGGAAAGACGCATAGTTTCGTCATGCTACACTCCCTTTAAAGATACTATGTCCCTTTTGCAGCCAACCTCATTTTATGTAGAACTTTGCAGGTATTCGAACCCCGGCCGCGTCATACCAAAAGACGTTAAAAGATGGGAGTTGTTGCTACCTTGTTTGGCGTTCAACAATAAGGGATAGAGCAACGTCGATCTGGCGCTGCTCAGTGGCTGCCGGGCTCACGATCAATTGGGCAAAAAGAATTTCCGTTTTGGTTTAATAAAATTTGGAGTGGACTATTAGGCTATTATTATTATTATTATTATTATTATTATTATGAATATGTCATGTTTGTCCTATCTGTAAAATTTAAATATTAGCAGTGTCCTAATATTCAAATTAGGCAAGGAAACCGTTTACCTGCTAGACTTCACTGTCAGACACTATTGAGTGAATGACTGGCTTTTTTCTTCTTCTTTGGTAATAACATACATAAAATGAGCTGTAAATGGTACATGAGCATTTGTCTACATCAATAACCCACTTCTTGTAATGGCCAAAATTAAACTGATTGAATCTTTGTGTAGCATACAACGTACAACCATTCGGTACAATGGTCTGAAAATCAGACTATTACTTACTGGCTCTATAGCTCCTAAGTCAGTTCGACAACTAATAGTCGTTACTTTCCCACTTAAAGACATTTTCAAGCCCCCCTTTTCTTAGGAAAGTTCTAAATTAGTATGACCTTTCAAATGCCGTTGAAATTTAACCTTTTCATTTTTTGGGCTTGCAAATGGGACATAGTGCCTTTAATTATAATAGCATACATAAACTGTCTGCTGAGCGGAAGAGGGGCATTAACTCATATATTTTTACACAGTGCATGGTGGTTACAATGCCCTTCTAGCTCTCACCATCAGTGACAGAGAAATCCATCTAAGACCATTCACTTAGTGAATAAATCCAAATCTCCTTAAAGTCCTATCCACGCATAATTGATTATACTCCTTTTTTACTCATCCTTAATAAGAATTACAAATGTAATCATTTCCTCCAAAATCTCAAGAATCTTTCCAGGAAACTATTTATAGATCAAAACAAAAGAGTTGAAAAGTTCAAACATCTGCTGGCATTAGATAAATGTTCCCCTCCTATTGTCATCATCGATCATTCACCTCTTCAATTTTTTTGGAACAAGTCAATGTCCACCTTCCTGTTTTTAAGGAGTTGTCACCTTACACCGGTATAAGGGGGTCAACTTTACCCCTCTCCCATTTTGTTTCCACCGGTATCCAGTCAGTGTTTCAATTTAGGAGGAATGGAGGTTAATCGTGAGGAACCCATTGAGGGGTATAGTCAATGTCCACCTTCTGTTTTAAAGGAGTTGTCACCTTACACTGGCATAAGGGGGTCATCTCTGCCCCCTCCTATTCTGTTTCCATTGGTATCCAGTCAGTGTATCAATTAAAGAGGGATGGAGGGTAATCATGAGGAACCCATTGAGGGGTATTGTGCAGGAGTCACTGGTTCTGATACAAGGGTGACGGAGTCCAACTTCCTGTCAGAAATCATCACCTGACACCGGTATAAGGGGGTCTTCTTTGCCCCTCTCCCATTTTGTTTCCACCGGTATCCAGTCAGTGTTTCAATTTAGGAGGAATGGAGGGTAATCATGAGGAACCCATCGAGGGGTATTATGCGGGAGTCAGTGGTTCTGATCGAGGGGTGACAGGATCCACCTTCCTGTCAAAAATCATCACCTTACACCAGTATAAGGGGGTCATCTTTGCCCCTCTCCCATTCTGTTTCAACTGGTATCCAGTCAGTGTTTCAATTAAAGAGGGATGGAGGGTAATCATGAGGAACCCATTGAGGGGTATTATGCGGGAGACATGGGTCCTGATCAAAGGGTTACAGTGGGCGGACCGGCTAAGACCACAGAACAATGGTCGGACCATTCATGCATTATCTTACAGGGAGATGCTCACACACAAAAAACACAGAAAAAAAAGACCTGTAGCCTGCTTTCCAGACTGGCAAATCCCTTGTCATTGTATTTTTATTCAGTGAATTATCATCAATATCATACACATCCTGCCCTTTCATCTAATCTTTCTCATAGTAGAGGCAATATTACAGGGGTATTACCCCAAGGGATAGATAAACCAAGGATATATGCCCCCCCCCCTTCCCCCACCACAAAAAATTACCCCCTCCCCACACAAAGTGTAAACACTATCTGACATAAAACACAGTTAGCGTTCAAAAATACTCACTAAAGGTATGAAAATGTTAAAATTGATTGTGTAAAAAGAAATTTTCAACCAGAACACATATACTTGAATAAATCTTTCCCTTGCTTCAGTCCTAATGACTTAAATTTTGGATTTCAAATGAATATTGATTGACTGTCGAGACTATAAAAACATTCTTTAGAACTGGCTCTATGCACCAAGACACCATGTAGTCTCAAATCACAGACTACCTTTGTATAGCTTTTATTTTCACTGGAACTTCTTATATGAGTTTATTTTATTTTATTTTATTTACCAACAGCAATACAGTAATACATTTCATACAATGTGTTTACATATACATGTACAAGAATAAAAACTATTGGCTGGTAGATTAAAAGCAAAAGTATTTAATAACCATAATTAGTAGACATTAAATATTTTCCATACGTTATTGGGGTCTTAGATTTGGGGCGCTAATGTGTCCTGAGTGCCTGTTCATGTCAAGCCCTGCATACAAAATGGTATAACTTTTTATTGTAAATTACATGATATTTTCATAAGTCTCTGTGATTAAGTTTCAAATGAAGTATTTATCATAGTACATTGAAAAAAATACACAGGGGCTCGGGGCGAATTAGCCCCCGAAATGCCCCCAAAAGCCCCCGAAAGTCCCCGAAAGTTATAAAAGAGCCCCAACAAATTTGCATAGAGTTCAATGCAAAACAAATTAAAGAGTGTTATTTTCATGCAAGCAAGCTTGAAAAGTAGCCCTAAAACTTTTTAAGTATTTTTTTCCCTATCATAATACCATTATAAGAACAGCCTAAGCAAACAATCATAAGGTAGAACGGAAACTGAAATGGACCTTGAAATCTTTAAATGCATCTTCAAAGTTCAAAGAGATGTCCAAGATCTACAGACAAAGGGTCTGTAAACAAGACTAGGCAGGGGTAGACTAAAGGGCAATGTCCTTAGACACAGGGGGCAGTACAATAGGCCTCTGGAGATATCGGAGAAAGGACGAGAATAAGAGGATATACCAATCCTAATGGTGATAGCACAGACACCATACATTCAAAAGGTATGGCTTTTCATTAAGCGATGCAATACAAGCACGAACAAAAGGAATAAGTCCTGATACAATGACTCTCGAGTCCACTTGTATTAAGTGGAGAATAGATCATGAAGGTAAGGCTTCAACTTTATCTCTTTAGAAAAAATACAGGCATATTGCTATATTATAGCAGTAGGCAGATTTTTAGGAACTTGGTTTCTTATTGTATAGTTTTGCATTTTTCTGAAAGTTATATGCAATAAGCTACATGTATACCGGCCAGAAGCACCCCATACAGTAATCTCAAAGAAGTTCCTACACATCTGCACATATACTGCTGTCCGCTACTCTAAAGGGGCCTCATGAACAAAATAATAATAGACTTTAACGCACTTATAAATACAGATGTTTATTTGACTTCGGAGAAAAGACATCTCTTCTTTGTCAACAAAATTATAAAAATATCCATCATGTAGTCACTTCATGTCATCAATTGTACATACTGTAAGGGTGAAGGATGAATTAGGCCTGTCAGCACCAGCTTGAGTTTACCAAATAAACCCACTATATTCAGACTCAAGATATTGTCCCGAACCTCGAAATTGCGTTTTCACCAGACTGATACACTCATCACAAACTAGCTTGAACAGGCGCAAATTAGCCTGCTATTAGGGAAATAGCAGGATATTTTAGAAACAAGACCAAGATTTCTCAGGAAATTTTCTCTACCAAATATCCCCCAATTGCCACTGCGGGCTGATGAAGACGTATATTAACTGGTTAGTTTACGATTGGGATAGTTCAAATAGCGGGTTCTTTGGCAAACTCGAGCTGATGAGGACAGTCCTAATATTGATGTGAGAAACATGAAGAAAAACAAGGTGTGAACTGAGCTTTATACATTGCATGAAGACCAGACAAAAAAAAATCATCTCATAAAGCAAATTATTATTTCTATGGATTACCTAAATGATAACAGAAAAAACTTGTTATCTGCAATCCTGCATGCCCTTGAACTTTTTCTTTATAAACCTGCCTTTTAATTGGGGCATGAAACGAATCCATGCAGGTTTTGAACCGGATAAACTCCCAGGTAGACAAAAAGTGGGCTATTATTTCCTCTTTTTGTTCTTCTTCTTCATTTGGATTGCTCACCATTGCAGCAAAAAAAAGGCCATGAGTCTTTTGAAGCTTGGGGTTTGTGACAATGAAATCAATGACATGAAAACAAGATTACAGGGGCATTCACACTACAAGCAAAATCCCGGGTTTTCTTTCTCACATTCCGGAGTTTCGTCAGAAGTTGCTACATATAGGCAGCTACCCATAAACAGACGAAGACCTGAATCGAAAAACCCACCTTGGTCTGTGTTGTTTTGAAACTCCAGCTCCAAAACTCTGATTTTTCACAGTGTAAATGCTCTCTCTCAAAAGACAGGTGAATTATTCCAGTTTAAGTCCACGTGACTCTCTTCAGGTCTGCAGTATATATCCCATGCAAAGCAACGACAAGTCGCGAATGCATACTACTCGTCAAAAAAACAAAATAACATTGTTGCGTAACAAACACTAACGTTTTTCCTGTTTTGAAAATGGAAATTTAAAAAAAAAAAAATGTTTTTATAAAATTATGTTTTATGCAGTGCGAATGGGCCTCGAATCAGGTTTCAAAAACTTGTGAAGAGGACACGTCTGAAGGATATATTGGGAAACATTGGATTCAAGGGCAAAAACATTCTGCAATTGATCGATTAAAGTAAACAAAATCTCACATGCGCTTGTCTCTCTCTCTCTTCACAGACAAATATCACACTTTGTGGGTTTTACCTGTACGTGCTGCTTGCGGCTACATGTACATTGCTCGCATTGTCTGCATAAAGCCAGAAGGGCTCAACTCGCATCATTTAACAGGTACTTAGGGCCCTTCTGCTTCTCAACAGACAACATACAAGTACACCTGGGTATTGACAAAATTGATACTCTTGAACTTTTAGCACTGAATAGGCGACTGCCTCCATTCAAGTCAGTCAGATTCACAGGTACCTTTTTTTTATTTTAGTTTGAAAATTGTCAAATCTGTAACCTGGTACTTCATCAGGAAATGTCCTCATCAGACTACAGTATTCCTTTGATTTTTTTTTAATTTTCAGGGGCTTTTGAATAGTTTTTATTGTGTGTCTGTAAAGCTATGGTCACAAATTAGAGCAGCGACCGACCGATCAGTAGCCTGCTCGGTCGCTGCTGGAATTAGGCATCGCCCAGCGATTAGTTCGGTGCCCGGGCGGCGACCGCCCAGGCACCGAGCGTATTTTGGGCGGCGGGTGAAAAGTGGGCAGGCGCCGCCCAAATTTTAACTCCGCGCTAAAACTTCAGCGGCGACCGAGCGATGCCCTAACAACGAGCGGTGACTGGCCGGTCCCCGCTCGGTGGCCGGGCAGCCGCCGGGCAGAATTGGTTAAAAACTCGCCGCTCGGCCGCCGAGCAGGCTACTTTTGGGTAATGTGACCATAGCATAAAGTAGCATTTGTTTTTGTTGCAGTAGTTTGCTGTTGTTTTGCAGTAGAGTATATTTATATAATAACTGCACTATATAAATTGATCTACCAGTAAGTATTATTATCATTATTATTCAAAATATTTCCATTCGATACAGAAATTCTTTGCTTACATCTAGTAAATTCACAGTCAATTGAAAAGGTAATAATTGAAATGATAAAAATTGCATTACTGAAATCAATTCAATCAGATTAGAAAAAGACTCACAATTTTGTATCTCTTAAATTTCAATACCATAATTTCATTATTTGCTTCTGTTGCTATCCAGACAAACCCACTCATTGCGGAGGTGGTGAAAAGTTGATGGGCCTTGTATCAAATTTATGGTCTTTCTTTTTGGCATTTGTCCACCAAACTCGCAATAATCACCCAAACCCACACACCTTTTGATAATGTGAAATTCGAAGCTTGTTTGTTATGAACTAAGCATTTTCAGTTTCGTTATCTGGGGGGTGTTTCACAAAGGCTAAGATCGACTTCGGTTGGATTTTAACTATGGCAGGCCATTCATGCCACTGGTTGCTCTCACCACTGGTATCTCAAGGGAAGTCACAAATCTACAGAATTCACATTTTTTGATAGTTTTTTTATTGAAGGAAAAAACATTTCTAAAGTCATTAATTTCTAAGGTTTTTGTTCCCTCTAATTTACAGCTGGTTAAAGACTTTTTGAGGGCATATATCGCCTGCCATAGCTTTAGTCGATCTTAGTCTTTGTGAAACACCCCCCTGGAGTCTGGACCCTGATTCATGAATCTTATTATCAATGACATGTTACAAAAAATGGCATAAGAAAGCAATTTTGGTATTGACTCTTGGGACTTGCTAGTAACATGAATTGTTCTTCTTCTTCTATTTTCCTCTCTCCCTCTCTCTCTCTCTCTCTCTCTCTCTCTCTCTCTCTCTCTCTCTCTCTCTCTCTATATATATATATATATATTTTCTTTTTTAATGTTGGCAATATTGTGCCCCTCTTATACAACATCCTGGACCCACCGCTGCAATATGTTACAATTCAGCTTCATGCAAATCATGCTCATGTGCAAATATATAGTACGGGTTTGTATAATCAACCAATATGTAAATAAAATGTACTTGAAATTCAGATTTTGTTGTATTAAAAAAAAACTTAATTCCAGTTCCCACGATATGTACAGGATGTTTGCACAAAGTAAAGCCGCAGAAAATCAAATTCATATTAAGGAGCTGACACTATTAATCATCTTTTGAGAGCCGAAAGGGCGTTGACTCTGTGCTAAAAACATATGGACGGATGTCTTTCTGGCTCTGACCAGATGCAATTAAATAATACGATGAATTGAATGCTACATAAATGTGAAATAGCAGATATACAATAACTAGCCAAGATCATGGGAAATACATTATCTACATGTACAGAATCACTAATTTTCCATCAAATTGGCAACAACTTCAAAAGACTCGGAAGAGAAAGCTTTCATGTGTATCCTTCGCTTAACATCTTATCGTAATACATTCTGTTAATTGTTTCGACATAGCATGTTTTGTGTAAAATGTTGATACTATGCCAATGATGGAATCGTTAAAGATCATGATGATTATCACCGATTCATCCTATCAAATTGGCAAGATCATGATTATCACTGATTCATCTTATCAAATTGGCAATGTGAGATGAAATATATCCTCTACATTGTAGGTGAAGCCTGACTAGCCTCTGTTAAAACGCTACAAGTACAGAGCAAGGAAAATTAACATTCATCATCTTCAATAGGTGGGCAGAGGCATAAAACTCAGCTTAGAACAACAAAACAGATTAATTCACAAAAAATCACAGGTCTGAAACAGCAGACTAATCCTGCTACCAGACTGAACATGGAGGTGACCTTGTGTGCTGGTTTAGCACCATGGCGATCACACTCCGAGCCCACCTCACTGCCTCACTACACAAAGTCTTAGTAGGCCTGTCTCCACTAGCCTGGGTTAGCCTGGGTTTTTAGCGATTATACCCCTTCTAATTCCAGTCAGGGGAAGTTCATTGCAAGCACAAGCTCATGGTGGAGATGCAAATGAGACCCATTTTCATTAGCCTGGGTTTCAAAATACATGTAGCCCACAAATTCTGGTTTAGGGAAAGTAGCCCAGTCAGAATTATCTAATGCTTACTTGGAGGAAGATGCAAATTGCAGGCTATTCTGTTATTTCAGAGCCAGAAGGGCATTATCTCTGGTTTAATGCCCTTTTTACTTCAAACAGGTGATTTCACTCTTGCTCTTGGGATAAAGTGTATCCCAAGATAAAGTTCCAAACAAACTATGGCTTGTTTTGTTTCTAATCACTTATTGTCCAGTTAGAGAGTTAATTGAATGCAATGAAAACGCACTTGGTCTTTGATATACTCTGAAATTTGAGTTCAGTCCTTGCACGAGCAGTGACTACCTGACCTTTGCTAATGGAAATGGTTAACTTCAAAATTCAAAACTTAGACTTTTATCTTGATAAACCCTGATTGGTCTCTAATGTCTCTAGCTCAAGCACGTTTGGCCTAATGGAAACACATCTCGACTAGCATCCAAGCTTTGGGTGTTTGGCTTGGTACTTTGATTCCGTTCAACGCACTCTTATGAACTTGGCTGTAGGGGCGATTCGGCCTTAGCAAACGATTACCGAACTGTGTGAGAGGCAGTGTCGAGTCCGTATTTGCGTATTACTGTCACACACAAAAAAGAGTAAGAAATATATTTACTAAAGAGAGAGAGAGAAAGAAAGAGAGAGAGAGAGAGAGAGAGAGAGGGAGAGAGAGAGATGAAGATGAATGAAACTGAGGCACATAGAGAAGGACAGACAAGGAGATACATTGAGAGTGAGTGAGGGAAGAAAGAGAGTGAGTGAGGGAAGAAAGAGAGTGAGAGAGAGAGAGAGAGAGAGAGACCACAGGAGAATAAAATTGAAAGTCAGAGAGAGAGAGAGAGAGAGAGGATCAAATTAAAAAATAGTCTAGACACAGGGATACTGCACCCGTCTTTCAAGAGTTAACAAGACTACTTCAAAACAATCTTTAATATCTTTTTTGTTTTTGAAGTTTTAGTTGTAAACTAGACCAAGATATTGTATGCTGAGACTTGAGAGCAAGAAGGGCTTTAAATCTGCATCAAAGTGTAAGAGTTAACACCCTTCTAACACTCAACGGGCAACTTTTGAAAATCTAGGGCATTGCGAAAGATACAATCAAACCTGACAAAATTGAGAAACACACCTTCCTTCAGAAATAAAGAAATATTGTAAATAAATAAAACCACATGTTTCTTGACTTACCGGTGTATTAAAAGATAGGAAACAATAGCTATGACTAACAAGGGCTTGGGCCAGTCTGTATCTGGACTTGATTTTACAACCTTTCTCATAAAAAATACAGGTCACTTATAAGGACGAACCTAACCCTACATCACCACACCCTATGATATCAACCTAATTTGACAATAAAGAGTTTTTCAGGTAGAAATCAAATTATTACAGAAAAGAAGATTATTGCCCCTAATGCTATACAATACAGTCATACACCACTCTGCATGTATGACTAAGGGTTATATAGGTGCCTGCAACACCCAGTAAACAAGCAATTGTTGTGCTATTTGCCCAAACTGTTGTTGTTATTGATTATTGTTGACAAAGAAGGGGTCACCGCACATCTGTGTTTGGTCACACCTGTGAGAGAGAATAGCCAGCGACTTGTTTGTTGTGGTCAAGCCCTCTCATTTTCAGTGGTCAAGTCCCCTCGCTTTAAGGGAGCTGGACACTGGAGTTGTCATTGAGCCTGTTTCAATACCAGACAGTCCAAACATTGAGATTTTACAATTCCATATGTCGTTGTTATCGATGTTATGATACACGTTGCTTAGCAACCATGCCATTTCCACTCTCTAATAAGGAAATCTAAGGGAACCTATCATATATGCTATTTCTTTTATCTACTTCAAGCAGGACAGTGGAGTTGTCATTGAGCCCATTTCAATACCAGACAGTCCAAACATTGAGATTTCACAATTACATCGTTGTTATCGATGTTATGGTGCAAGTTGCTTAGCAACCATGCCATTTCCACTCTCTACTTAAAGGGATACTATCATATGCTATTTCTATTATCGCCTTCAAAGATAGCATTGCGAGGTTAGGACAATTAATTTGTAAGATAATTTAACAAACTGAACCACAGTGAAAATTGACCTACATGTACATGTATATGTTTGTCCTATGGCAAGACATTAATCTACATTTGACTCTCCCCTCCCCCCCCCCCCCCCCCCCCCCCCCCCCCCCCCCCGGGTGTTAAAAGGGTAACGGTAGGAAGAATGCTCTGAGCACAGCCTAGCAGAATCAGAGTAATATATATAATAGTGAAGTGTCTTAAACACATGAGGTGGATATGTGCGCTATAGAATATCAAGTATTATTATATCATTATCATCATATTACACTGTATGTTTAGAAGAAAAAAAAGTTGTTGCTTTGACTTACAGTCAAATCAAGATTCAAGCATAACCATCTACATTATAAATGTCACTGCCAAAATGAATAAGTTTCCAGAAACATGTACCGGTACTAGTAATTGAAATTCAGTTTTGCTCCTTTGCTCTATACATTGCTGCCCTTTTGCTTCATAAATGTCCATATAATTCAACAAATACATCTTGCTTCGTTGTTTTCCATTGAATTTGAATCTGCCTCTCATACTAGGCAATCTTGTCTTTCAAATCCAGTCCAATTTCAAACATATTGCCTCTAGATGTATTGCTCCTCTAAGCATTTTAATAAAAATTCTCATGTTATGGATTTACATTTATATTGCATTTTTATATTTGGCTGTCGATCGCTCATCCCCACAAACATGTATATTGCATTTTTCATATTCGGCTGTCACTTATCCCCACATACATGCACAGTCAAACCTGCTTTAGCGACCACCTGTATAGAAAGACCACTTGTCTACAAAAAACATATTTTTCATTTCCCTTGAAAATGGTTTCTCATCGAAACATGTAACATAAAGACTAACTGCCTGTAATTCTCATGTTATTGATTTACATGTATATTGCATTACTTTATAATATAATAAGTTATTAAAATTATATCAAAACAGAACTTTGGACATGAAAACAAAGTTTCGTTTTGTTCTCCAACTCTCCAAGGAAGGGGTGCTACAACCCCTCCCCCCCCCCCCCCAAAAAAAAAAAAAACTTTCCTTCAAACATCTGCCTACAGGAGTCTGACTAGACAAATTCCTTTTTGTGGTTAGAAATTTGTCAAACAAATAATATTGATCAACGTGTGATGTCGGCTCGCCAACCTCCATAAACTTTTTTTTTACGACTTTGACTTTGCATTTTCGCTGAAGGGCTAATTACTTATCCGTCGCCTATCTGGGGGTACTGTACGCAGTGACTCACGGTCGTTCCTGTTTTCTGAACATGCTCGGCTAGTTTGTAAAAGGTTTAGAAAATTATTTACGGACCATGTGTGACATTTTGGCTGTTTTCTATCCCACCACCTTAGATGATTTGATAAGAAAAAGGATGATCATCATGAATGACTTGCTTAAAAGCTTTAAAGAGAATGTAGAGTTGCTGATATAGGTGATTTCTCATCTCTTTTCAATAGTTTGGGAGCTTTTTTTAAATACTTAGAGGTTGATCACTTTCTCTTTTTACTTTCAAGGATGTTTTTATAGTTAATAATAATAAAGATAGATTTATTTAGCGCATAATAAACCAAACTTTCTCTATGCGCTTTACGAAGTAGTTATAGTAAAACCAATCCAACGATTCAGCCACTCCCACGACATTATACTCCTAACAATATTCAAGAAGGCAATGCAAATATTTGAAGTTAATGAACATTGTAAAAATCCCAAACACATACATGTACAACATTGTTAATTCTCTTTGAAACATACATGTACATGTACATTGACCGACCCTTTTCCAGCTGAAAAAAAGGCTATTTGCCACATGAACTTGATACTAGTGCAATTTCACTTTTCCAGGAATAGAAAAATATGTTCCAATCTTCCTGAAGGAAAAAAAGCTTAAACTTGTAGAGCAACCTACATGCATGTACATGTACACAGCTCTGCCAAAAACCTGTCAATTCATGAAAAATGGCGAATATTAAAAAATACCATGGCCATAATATTGACTCTTGAGGGCATTTCATTGAATTCCATCTTGCCAAGAAATGAACCTTATTTGGCAAATCTGTGGTTCAAGATGGTCTATAAATTTGGTGACAGCCTTTTTCCTCAATGCTTACAGTACAGTGAGTGTTGATAAATCACACCAATATGCTTTAATACACAGGTTATTCCTTTAAAAAATCAAACTGTAAATTGTGATGATAAAAATTACATATTGACTATAAAAGCAGTCATGACAATGGTCCTAACTAAATAACAATGGTGAGATAGGCCTACATGTGGTACACAACAGGATGCTGAGCCTCAGTGAATCTTGTTATTGCTATTTCTATTGAAACCTAATTGAAAATTGGCTATAAAACTCATATTCCCTTGTACAAAATGTTGTTGTATTTTTGTTAATTATATGGAGTTGCCAATTTGAGGAGCCTGTACAATAGAATTCAGGCACCGAATAAATATAAAATTTGACCCGACAAATACACATGTAACAAAGGATGCCCAGCTTAAATGTTTTGATATTGCTAATTGGCTCTAGTTAGTCTTCATTAATTCAAACTACTCTTTGTTGTAATGCGTGTATTTCGTCAGTATGCCTACATGTCCAGACCTGCAATCGTATCTGAGAAGATTGCCAATCCACCTTATTTAAAACAAACCAGAATAAATATAAAGCAAAATTGGAAATACAATTTTAATACTCGAGGTCCTCAGGCCATATAGAGCCACTCAAAAGGTCTGTCACATAAGCTTGTTCATGCAGTCCCATACATACAAATCCATGTATGCGGGATATTAAAGATGAAGACTGTACATGCATAAGGTCAATTGAATAACAAGAACATATTATTCCAATATGGGAGTACACGTCCACTCACGAGCACAATCTCGCGAGCACAATCTCTCAAGCTCTGTATAGTAATAACATTTCTGTCTATTTCCACCCAGCTCCTTTTTGTTTGGATGGCAGAAAATTTGTGGTTGGCACAGAGGGAGATGAAATGTACTTTTCATGTAAATGAGGGCTTTCTCTGGCATTAAAGGCACTCTAAAAGTTAGAATAAATCGATGCTCATCAGTCAAACCGTGCTTTTGGTTAGTAAGATAATAATCTGAGAAAGCTAATACAGAGTGACAGTATAAAAATTACTTTTTTTCTTTTTTTTCTACTCAGAAGAGCTCGAAAATTGTTTCATTTATTTCCAGAGATCGATCAATCTCAGCTAGCTCTCCACATTGGAATTGTTTGGACAACAGACAATTTCATGCTGTGTTTTCAATAAATGGACCTGTTTACTATTAAACATTGACATATTTATGTGAATATGAATGTTTCCTCCAAGTTCCCGTGGCAACCAACAATCTTCCTGTAATATTTGACTGATTCTCTATAGTGTCTGGTTGGAATCCACCTTTAACACATAAATTGTTGATACATGTATGTCAGACAAACTTCTGACAAGCTTTCATATCATCAAGAGAGAGAGCTAAGAAATTCTGCATATTTATGTAATTTAAGATTCTTCATAAACTGGTCTGAATTAAACCCATTTACTAATCCCAAATGTGTCATGATGTATGGTAAACAAAAATAGAGAAAATGAAACATGAAATTAGGAGATGTTTCATACAACTAATTAGAGGCCTAGCTCATATTATTATCCAAACAACTTGATTAACATTCAGGAAGTGGTAATTTTGTAAGTTTCATATATCACATTTTTTGTGTATTTGCTCTTGAAAGTGAGATTTTCGAGAGCTTCTGTGCGAGTGCTGATAAATATTTTTGACAGCAGCTGGAAATGATATGGATTGATTAGTCATGTCATACATAGAAAAGCAAACATCCGATTATAGCGTAGCAGCTGCATCGATTCGCAACAATCATATATTACATGTAGATAACTAGACAATAGGCATATTCACACTGGAGAAATCTATACAAAAATCATGTTAAAAAAACATCATGTTTACAAAGAAACTAGTTTTGATGACGTAAGTTATCCAGACAGTCGGCCAACTATCAGTTAGCACTCACGATTAGCCCTGCCCAGTTATACGATTTGCATATAATAATACAAGATTCACATTGGAAATGCATGGACCCTGATTGGGGTGATATTGAGTCTAATCGAAGTAATAGAGATATTACCTAGTCCCGCGTCATGAAACTATGGTTCACTCACGATCCCATAACATCATTATTTTTCAAAATTTGCGTTCCAGACGCACCTTTTCGTGCCTCTAATTTTGTGAAGCTACCTGAGAAAAGAGGCTTTACTACAGCATTACTACCTTTTTCTATTTATTACATGTACCATCCACTTATATGTATGTATGCACTTTTGTATTTTGTACAAAGTTCTAAATGTTTAAAAGTGAGATTAGGAATATCTGCTACATAAAGATGTGAACCACATATTGCACATTTCTCAGAAAATATGTGAAGCATTTGTCCTGTTTCAGTTATAAAATCCCTGGCCTGCATGAGATATGTTGTGTGGATTTTGCAGATTGGTCCCATTTATTGACTTTCATGTGGAGGATGAATTGAAATAGAATCAACACAACACTGCTTTCTTGCCATTCACAGCAGGTTCTAGCCATAAAATGGCTCGTTTACAATTTGCGAGTTTCACGTTGCAAAAGTTTGTGGTTTTACATTAGATATGATACAAAATGTAAGAAATGAGACATGGTATTTATAAAGTTCTGCTTTTAACCAACGTTTTAAAACCCTATACAATACGTACTAGTAGAAACCATAATGGCAAAGTATATACGGCATCTGCAATAATCTTCAGAGTTGAAGGAGGCAGATTATCTTGAAGAAGAAGAAGAAGAAGAAGATATAGAGTTTTTGTTTCAACAATGCTGAAACCTCGGTTTTCCTTTTTTAATGTTGCAGTAGAAAAAATAATGATTTCTTTGTTCGAACAATGCTAAAACCTAAATTTTGCTATATGACATTTGAGAAGAATTTTTTTTTTCTTTTTTTTTTTGGTGTAGATAGAAGGATTTAACAGTAATTAACAATTAATTTTTTCTAGTCCAGTACAAGTGAAAACTAGAGGGACATAATTAACTTTGAGCAAAGTCCAAAGACAGATGGACATAGATTAAAGTCACTGTGGCTTTCAAGTTAAAATCACATGCATTACAGAAAGATTTCAGTTTGAAAATTTGATAAGCTATCTTCGGTTAGCAGCCAAATATCGTAAATGAGATAATGTTTTTATTTCATACGGTTAGAGATTTATTGGTTCATGAATGCAGGCTGCTTAATCTGTTTTCGGATTGAAATCCATCCATGTCTCAAATTGGCAATGCATGTTCATGACTCGATGAAATGTAACGATAACAAGCTTGTACAGAGTAACAATTTGTCCACGATACTTCATGTATTCAAGTTGTCATTACTATGTACTTTTTTATGGTCAGCTTAAAACATTAATGTGTGATTTTGCTAGCTGTGACTCATGTAAGCCATACATGACATGTCAGCTTAGATGTAATATATATCAATATTCATTAATCTGCAATGAGACTTTCTGATTTTCTCTTTTCATTTCTTACAGTGTCAAAATTATTTATTCATTAGTCATGTGAAATAACATTAGCACTGCTACAAAAAAACTATAAAAAAAAGTACCAGTACTAAAAGTTCAAAGGCCATTAATGTTTTTAATGACCACAGCAAATAAAATCATAATAACATCACAAATTTAATTTTGTCACAAACAAAAAATAACTGCTATCATTTTAGTTTTACACAGAGTCTATGCCCTTCTGTCTCTCAACAAAAGCACTACCGACTGATATTCTAGATGACAGAGAGGACCTACAAACTGGTTCATTATACATTACATGTACACATTCAGGTACGTTACATTTCCCAATTCATGTACATTACATGTACGTGTTCATGTACGTTTCGTATTGTTTACATTTCACATGGCCACCAAATTTTATAATAACATAAAATGCTAAATTTAACTTTGTCTCAAGCGCCCACATGTACTTATGAATAGTTTGGATAGATCAACAAGCGAATTGCTTCAATCTACCCTTCAAGACCAACCCTAACCCCCACCCCCGCAGGAACAAGGTTCATTAGAAATGTGCATGATTTCAGTGTTTACTATTGTAACATGGGTCTTCTTGTTGTTGTGGAGACAGGGTGTATTTGGCAAGGGAAGGGCAATGTCGAATGTACTGTAACTGCACTGTGGTTTATGTATGCAGTAACATATGTTTTAATGAGATTTCGAATGGGCAATAGGGAGAGAGTGACACATTAAATTTATATCAATCATTTTTAGTCTCTCTGCGAGGGCAGCACACGGACGTACACATGGGAGCGTAATAACATTGGCTCAGTGTTATGTAATGATCGCCAAGTTGCCTACTTCACGAACGACTATATACCCACACATGAACATCTTTAACAAATACCATATGCTGAGTGTCAGATGGGTGTTGGCTTATAAATACAATAAAATTAATCTTTACACTTGTATATGTACAATGTAGCAGGGGAAATATCCTTTTGGATTTTTAACCCTTCGATTGCTTTCCTCGTCTCTCTGCAGTGTCTGTACAGTTGCTTGCTTGTTTGCCATACGTGCAGTTTTACACAAAACAATTAATAGGCACGAATGGACGGAAGGATTGCTTTGCAAAATTGACCATTTTAGGTCTTGATTAGCTCGGTGACAGCCTTTATAACACTGGTATAGATTAATCTTGAACTTGAAACAGTGAGCCCTTATCTTGAAACCTTCGGTATATCTATCCCACGATGAATACAATAGAGGCGTTCACACTTAGATTTAAAAATATATTTTTGCATCGCGATCCAAAAATCTTCTTCTTTTTTGTGCGTGTGAGCCTGTGTGGACAGAATAATTTCACTAATCTTTGTGATTCGCAGTAAGTCTTGCGATAGTTTGCCGGGCGCTGTTTGTGTGAATGATATTGAGAATCAAAAATAGATTTATTTAATCCCAGGATTCCAAGTGTGCATCGTCAAGATTTAGGTGTGCGCATTTCGGACACTCTTGCTGTCGAGCGAGAATCCTCTGTGTGTGAATGGGCCTATAGTGGCAAAGTGAGATTATTTGTATGGCATAAGGAGTTAAACAATGACACACTCTCAAGAAAAATTTACAATATTCACAAACAATTAAGGAAGATATGTTCCTATGGGCATTTTGCACATGAATCACTATCTCACATTTCAATTAAATGTGATAGACAGGTCTTTGTGAGGGGATAATAATACTGAAATGTGACACTAATATTTTAATAAAAGACAGCCAGGGTAATATTCAATTTAACCGCATCTCTAAAATGTCTGACCAAAATCTTATTTTAGCAGAATAATAATCCACACCGTAGTTGACATTACACTTCAATGGAGAGGGTATCACATATATCAAATTTGCAAGAGGATTTTATCATTAATATGGTATCAATTACAAAAGTTTGTGTTAGGAAAATTCAATAATTGAAATCATATCACCACAAATGGTATTATGTTACTAGATTTAAATGTTGTCATCTTTAAACTTGAGATTTTAAGCCAGCTCTAGACAGAATAAAATTGTAATTTCCTTTCATTAATGTGTTTGTGGTCTGAACAATCAGTAAAGCAGCAAATGAAATAGACTTAAAATTGCATTAAATTCTGGTTTTCTTTTAAAGGGAGGCTTTACTAATTCAGCAAGAAGGGATTAGACCACCCAGTGAGCCATCAGGGTCACTGTGACAGGTGGCTATCTCATTAACTCAGCTCTCATTTAACATAAGAAAAAGAGGATCATGGGGGACCAACAGGCACCGATTTGGGAAGTTTTCTATATAGAGGGAGCAAGTAGCTACAAGTAGGACAGTGTGCCTTTAAAACAATGTCATGTGACATACTATTAAACAAGGTAAATGTATTAAATATACCATTCTCGTATAAATACCATAAAGTAGTGCATATCACAATACAATATCAAATCTCTTTCCACTTTTGATGAGCAAATCACATGTTTTACTACAGTTGATTTTGTTCATGTCAAAATAGAGTATTGTGAATTGTTTATTCAGTTATTCATTAGAAAAGAATCTTCATGAACTGCTAATTAGAAATAGGAAACACTTCATTTTACCTTAATACTTGTCTCACTTTTCTGAAGCATCGTTCAGATATGATGCGGCAAAACTGCAGCATTTTTATTTTAAGATGACCTAAAGAGTAAGTGTAATTTACTTCATATTTCTTTATAATATAACACAGAGCTCAGTGACAACATGCAGGACATTTGGTGCATGCAGTTGTCACTCATTTACACGTATTTAAAACGCAGCATTTTTTCAGGGCATATCTGAACGGGGCTTCTTGTGAATTGAAATCTTATTAACAGCCGCTGATCTTGTTAAGCTTTAGAGTTCAAAAATTCATGTAGGATGTTTTAATTGGGCTACTGTAGGAGCAGAGCTATTCTTTCAACAAATCTCCTCAATATCGACCAAAAAACTTGGATGAATATCATCTTATATTTGATCAACAACCATCCAAAATATCCCCCGAAATCTCACTTTCCAGCCCAACTTTGCTTAATTAGATTTTCAAACATCCTCTGAGAGAATCAAACCATTTGTATCAAGTATTAACCTCAGACAAAACCCTCAACTTCCACACAGCCACATTGTTTTCCACATCGTTCCGGCGTCTTAACGCATAATTAAATCTTTCACGGGCAACAGTTTCGTGGAGATCGGACTTGACGATAACGTCAATATTCATTAACACCCAGTCAAGCTATGAGCAAATGGCTAAAGCCTATGACATTTCACTCACGCTCTGCTTCAATGCGACAGGGTAAATTACCAAATCATTGAGCGGCAAGGAATATCTTGTGATATTTATCCTCATTTTCATGTTAATAATCATAATATTTCACGGTGCAAAAACATGTAAATCAAAGAACATGCAAGATAAGGTGATTACAACTTACAAATAATACAATAACATGAACAAGATTCATGTATACAAAGCAGAGTTCCCAGAACATTTTTTTTGGGGGGGGGGGGGTAGCAGCCAGTCAACCTAGAGCCCCAGACAGTGTACATGTACTTATCACAGACAGGTTGCCAAATTCAACTTTTGATATTCACTTACAATGGAATTAAACAAAAGTCATACATGTACATGTACATGTATACAGCTTCAAAACAAATACAAAAACTACTTGTCTGTAAGATGTTGTAGTTGGGCAATTCCACGGTAACGGAAGGACACTCAGACAAGATTTTTGAACTTCAGGTTCATACTAAAAGAACTGTTTTATTAGTATGTATTAAACTATGGGGAACAAAATGTGTTTCAGTCAAGTGGAAAGCTTCATCATCTTCACAAAGTTTGGATAAACACTAATTAACTGGAAAAACCATGTCCATTTTTATGTCCTTCCGTTACCGAGATAATTAATATGCACATTCTTAAACTACTTAACTATAATGACAATTTTTTTGGGGAGAATTGAAGGCACTTATATAGGTATTATATCTGTACTGTTTCACATCTTATACTAATAAAACAGTTCTTTTAGTATGAACCTGAAGTTCAAAAATCTTGTCTGAGTGTCCTTCCGTTACCGTGGAATTGCCCAGTTGCTTTATGAGCCACAAAAGCATGGATCTTTATTTTGTTGCCAGCTAAAATTCAAGATGGTTTGGTGATATTTGGAAATCCTTCTCAGTAAGCCTAGTCAAATTTTGAACATGCTGCCTACGTAAGAAAAACCTACATGTAACCTTGTTGCCAAACTGCACGTACATTTTCTCCATGCCTACATACAAGGCAATAGAGCGACCTTTTCCTAAAATTTCCCATGTTGGCTTTATGCAAACAACTAGGGGAAAAAAGTATAAATGAAGAGGTGGTGTTATCAGACATGAATATTACACTATAACGATCAAACTGTATGGGGCAAGTGCCACATTAATCAAGACGGCATGAAGCAGCATGTCTACGAAACAGCCAACATTTACAGTGACAGAGAGAAGTACATTCGAACGCCTCACGTACCAGACATAACATGTTGCACTCCATTTAATGCAACAGTGCTTTTAAAGTCACAGTTACATTTAAGTGTAAGAATAACATTTTTTGTTCACAAGAGCTCATTTTGATTCTATTGAAGAAAAGGATGGTTTTCCTTGAGGCTATTTTTGTAATTTTTTTCTTTTCTTTTTCTCGAGCTCTTTCAAGCCTCCCAGGGTTGGATCAGAGGCAATATTCACACCCTTCTTTCTTCCTGATTTTGAAAGTGTCAGAAGTCACATTTCCATTATCTCTCCATTCAAACTTATTGTTTCTTGGGGAAATACATGAATTCTACATTGAGAATCTCTCCATTCTGATGTCAAACGTTTACGTTGATTTTGAAAATGCCATCAGTGCCTTGAAAGGACGTCACATTACCTTCAAAGGATGTCACACGTGGCGGTCCACATTCTCGTCATGTAAATCTAAAAGTCCCTATTGCAAGTTCTTGGGAACCGTTGCAAAATGAATATCATGTTGAATAAAACTGGAAAAGAATTTGAAAGAAATGCATGGACAATTTGAAGCATTTCATCTTGCCAAAAGGGCCAATCAAAGATATTTGGTTCAATGTTTTTTTTCTTTAAGAATTAAAAATAGCAGATCAATATTTAGCATATAATAGTCCCTTTTTCTGTTTTTTCTAATAAAGTTGATATCAAAACACAGAGCAAACATTAAACTTTGGAAGAAAGGTGTGATCCTTGAAGGGTATCGTGCAGAGGCAGTTCTCGTTGCCAACGTGGGTGGACGCCAGCTGTGTGGTGGTGTCAGACTGGCTGGTACGTGGTAGACCACATCATCAAATACAATTCTCCTTGGGATTCAAGGTGGGATGGCGAACATTGTTCAAGTCATTGAACATTGATTGTATCGAGGTGGGCTATCTATCGAGGGGGGCCGTGAAAAAAGTGTATCTGGCACATGCAAGTATTTGTACACGTAGCATTACAAAACAATGCGTTGGATCTACATGTACAATATAGCCATGTCTAGCTATGAACAACAAACAGAGCATAACACGTCAATACACAGATGCTTTAGTACTACACCTGGGTTAAAAAGACAAATGCAGATAAAATATCTCCTATTGAGAACTTACATGTAGGTAGCTATACACTAGTTAGAAAGAAAAAAACATTAATAGAACTCAAACTGAATATGGAGTAAAACTTTTGTCATGTAATGCATCGTGTACATGGGTAATTCCATAAATTAGGGACCTACTTTGTGAGATTTTTGGTGTCCCGCTTACGTAAGGAACCCACACGTACATGTATTTGTGGCTCTGAGTAAAGACTTAAATAGTGGAGTGAGATTGTAAAGTGATTTCCAAGCATAATATTGCATCCTCACTAGAATCACTTAACAATCATAATCCACTATTTAAGTCTTTACTCAGAGCCACAAATACGGGTGGGTTCCTTATGTAAGTGGGACACCTAAAACGTCGCAAAGTGGGTACCTAATTTATGGAATTACCCACATGCACATACACCAGTAGGCTGAAGATTTTTGTTATCATCATTGTTTCTGTATTATCTTGGATGCTATCCATTAATTATTTGGCATCGATTAAGTTCAACTTCAAACGCTAAATGAAAGGTGCCTTTAATATATATTCTCTGCCAGGACAACTGGACACCAACTGTGCAGTGGTGTCACAGTGGCTGTAGTTTGGGGCACACTGAGACACACAAACTATATCCCACCTAAGGCTCGGCGGGCGCTATTTCACAAGAGAAACTACATGTAGTAGGCAATAAATAAAATATTGAGATTGAAATGTAAGCATGGAATCATCCACAGGTTAGAGTGATTCGGTGGGCTTGAGGCTCTGTCTGGGTAAACAAAACTTGATGGGGGACATGACCAAAACTAGGCCCATTTACACAGCTAAACACCATTTTGAAAAATCTTTTTTTTTTTGGACTGGCGTTTACACGACTTACACTATGTTTACAAGAAACGGGAGGGTTATTTGTGACTACTGTACGTCACAATTCACATACCAAACTGCAAATTTAAGATTTACATAGATAATGATATATTTCAAACAGTCACAACATTCTCATCATTGGTCTGATTTATTTCAAACTTTCACCCTTCTGTATCTCTTATCTTTCTGCTTTCATATAAAATTAACTTATTACAAGGATCAGATTGCCCTTTAAAAAGAACAAAGAAAAATTACAAAACCAAGAAATTATCTCAATGGTTTGAGACATAGGCCTCATTGCCATTTTCATGCATTTTTTTCCTGATTCATCAGGGAGGTGTTTCACAAAGATCCTAAGTCAAACTTAACTCTATGTTGGACTTAAAAGTTATGGAGAACCATTTGCCTTAAAATAAAATATTTTCAAAAGCAAAAGTTCTAATATTTCAGACTTTTTATAAATTCCACATCAAGAACATGAAATTTCCTTGATGATAGAAAATATGAATGATTTGTATCAACATTTTATGCCTTTTAAAATAACTTTTAGAAAATATTTTCAACGATGCTAACGCCTTTCCATAATTGTTAAGTCCAACTTAGAGATAAGTTCAACTTAGGATCTTTGTGAAACACCCCCCTGGACTCCTCTGTCCTGACGTATACATCATCATAATCATGGCCTAGCTGACCCAGACATGTCCAGCATGGGGTCATTAGCTTACCAATTCTCCTCATTACATTAGGCCTGTCCTCATCAGCTCAAGATGCTATTTGAAATATCCCGATCGCAAATTATCCAGTTAATTTGCGTCTTCATCAGTCCGCAGTTGCAATTAGCGGGATGTTTGGTCGAGATAATCATCCCAAGATATCTTCGACTAGTTTGCAAAAAATCCCGCTATTTGGCAAAATATCCCGCTAAAATATGTCCGGTGCGTTTTCACCAGCCCGCAGACTCGCAATATGGGCGAACGCCGAGCAAAGTATCTTGAGCTAATTTCTCGAGCTTGAGTTTCAAGTTTCGAGGTCAAGTCTTGAGCTGATGAAGACATGATTTATTTCCCAAATCAGAAATAGCGAGCTATTAGGCAATCTCGAGCTGATGAAAACAGGCCTATTACTTCTTTACACCCATATCCCACATCAAACTAGTATCCAGGGAGGTGAAACTTAGTCTACATCAACCAGACCCTTGAAGAAGGAGGATACCTGTGCATTGTGTACATTACACGTCAGTATGTTATGCAACATACAATAGCATGGAATTATACAATTATGTTATTCCCATGGCAACGACCCATTCAGACAACAACATCATAGGACAATAGGCCTAACCCCTGGATAAGAATATATCCTCAAGACAACTACTCTTGGACCTTGTGCAGACAATCATTCCACATGTTGTGGTTTGGTTCAATAACTTTGGATTCAGAGCACAAAATATGACTATATTGCGTTTGATGCTAGGAATTTTAAGAAGGAAAATAAGCTTTAAAATCCTTGAAGTGGCAACATGTACAAAGATTCAAAGAAAATGCTTTTTAAAATAAAAATTCAACTTTTCAACAACATTCTCGCCCAGAGACATTACATTTTAATTTAATAATGTACATACACTGTATGTAGCGATTAAAGAAAAATAATATTGTTGCCATTTCGAAGAACAATATGTGATCATTTAAAAAACTTAAATGTTGGCAACTTGGGAATTGGGGACAGGAAATATAATTTTAGTAATGTTTTTGTTATTTAGTACAGCTTCCGTTAAATGATTGGTAAGACGGTTGTGTCGTAATTGAAAAATAACCAGTCAAAAGATTATGCGATTGATTGTCGTGGCATTGTATCCCTTGAATCTTTGTACGATCTTACATTGTTTCCACAGGCCATTTAGTTTTGGTCCTTCAAGAAAAGCTTATCAATTCCAAAGCAAGAGATTAACATGGTCTAAAAATAACCATATTAACGGTACATTAATCACCATTGATGATGGATAAGAGTCAAATGGAAGGTTATGTACTGGAACTACCTTGCATTGTTACAAGAAATACAAATCCTCAAATAGGATGTTTAGACTATAGTAAATTCATACAAAACGTGTATAAAGAATCATCGTATAATGAAAGAAGCATACAGACTAGAAAACAACATTGTATAAATACACTAAATTTGATGGGTCAGTTGACATGACAACTGGCCAATCATTAGTGCATGCTCACGGTAAGCCCCGCCCAGTTAAATACGATTTTCGTACAATATGACATTCAGACTAGTGCGGGACCCTGATACTGTATTAAGTTTTTGTTTCTCAAACAACGTTTCACTATATGTTTCTTATGCAACCTTCAGACTAGGACACATGTATATATGTAGCTACAGTATACAATGACTATTGGTTGTCTAAACGCAGGGATATAGGCAACCATCACGGATGATTAAATTCAGACATATTGTCAATTTTTTTTTTAAAGGGGTCTTTTCGGTCTGATCACAGACAAAAGGACCCTTTTCAATTTTGAATGATGGCCAAAATTTAATACTAAGATAGACAGAACACAGGATCCTGTTGTGTGGGTGAATTTTGTTTACATTACATTGAAATATCCTTGATATTGATCAAAAAGTCTCGTTCGGATATTCAGGGGCAAAACCCAGGCGGTATTCTTATGATGATGTAAACAGTAAAGTTTATACACTTCACATTTTTGTATCTTATAACACAGAGTTGAATATGCCTAGGACCTTTGTTGCACTCAGATGCCATTTATTTACAGGTTTTTAAAAAATGCAGCACAATTTTTCCTTTTCTGTGGTTTATCTGCACCATACATGTAACTGAAGAGCCCTAATAGTAGAACACTGAAGGCTGATTGCTAGATTTTCTTCCTGTGCGGCCTACTTTTTTCGGCTTGCCTCATTTCTTTTTGTTACTTGATATTTTTGTTTTGATATCAACTTTTTTCTTAAATCTGCAAAAATATAGACAAGGAAGGAAAAAAAAAAAAAGAAAAAAAAAGAAATTAATGAAATAATAATGGTACCGTTTCTTAGGTGTTTACAGATGATATTTGGCCTACCCTATATTCAGAAAATCGGTGTTGAATACAATTTGTAACTGGCCTAATAGAATTTGCAAATGAGGAACAACAACAAACTAACATGGTGGAACTCCATCTTCATCACATTTAACAAAAATTAACAAGAAACCTAGAGTCAGTTTTACTTGGCTTTCAGTACTCCACTAGATATTAATAAACTCTTATCCAGATTCCAATACTGCCCAAGTGCCTATTATACATGTACTGTAAAATATACTTCAGATGGTCATGAACATGAGTCTGATATTGGAGACTACTTGCTGAGGCAGTCCTGTGGTAGCATATTTTCTTGGGTGTGGTTCCTAAGAAAACCAGCTCAAAGATTGATGATTTGACCCCATGACCCCTGGGTCAGGGGTCAGACCATCTGAACTTGCTGTTGACCTTTCCACTGAGCTCCCTAAGCAGTCATACTTGACATTGACAAAAATCCTGCAGCTTGAAAAACAAGTGGCTGGGACTCCACCCAATCTCCTGCATATTTCGGCTAAATATTCTTTACTTTAGCTCTTTAGTTTTGCCAACTACCATACATAATATGATAATAACATAATATGCTTTTGGAAATCACCTTTTTGCCGACACCCATACATAACAACTTCTATATTGCACTTCCAAGTACCAAAGTAAGATCATGAATGAATTATTTTTATCCTTACTAAATGAAGCAATGAATGTACATGTATCATGAACCTGACATGTACATAATGACTGTCTAACACAATGCCAAATATTGTAGAATACAAGAATAATACAATGAATGTTGTAATTTTGTGTGAACAACAAGGTAATATCTTTAACTACATTGTTCATTTTTATTGAACCTACATGTACCCAAGCTCAAAAGAAAATTCTGAATCATCATTTGTCATTTTCTGGAGAGAAAAACACTGTTACCTTAGCAAAATCTGGTACTTCAATTCTATAAATATCATGATTGAGTAAATGGCAATGAGCATGAATTATCACCCTTTCAGAAATTCAGAAAGATGACTGTTTTAGACATTTGCTGTGACACCTGCCACTGACACGATTACAAAAGACAAATTTTACTAAAGAAGAGGAAATTACAATATTTTGAGCTAGCAAAAAAAAATACAGTTGTTACAGAGGAGATTCACAAAATGACTTTTATTCCACAGGAATTGTTGGGTAAATGTTGAGCTAAATGTAAGTAATAATCTATCTATAATTTCAATCAAGATATTTTTACTAGAATATAATAGCACATGTATGTGTTTGGCAGTTCCATGCCATTCCTCATGGCTTACTGTTGCAAATGTGAACTACATGCTTTACAATTTTTTTAGCTTGTATCTAGGAGGATGTTAACAGCCCTCTCCCCTTCCACTTCCCATTGCTTATGTTTCAAATGTGAACTGGGCATCATGCAGGGATTTGGTATAGAGTAGCTTACAACCAAACAAACTGGACACAAAAATGTGGACACAATTTGATTTTTATTTTGTTGGACTTCAAGAAATGTTTTTTTAAAGATCCTTTCCCGGGTCATGTATTTCCCATGGTTTGGGTTTCAAGTGTGAACTTAGTCCAGAATGTGGCCGAGAATATTGTTACAATAAAATTGACCCAATTCTGGACCAGTGTGAATTGGGCATCAAGGGGGGTATCTATTATACAGTAGCTTGCAACCAAACAAACTGGATGTAAACAGTCCAATTCGGAAACCGGGGTTAAGCAGCCCCTAAATTGAATCCATCAACACACAACTAACCTCAGTGTAATGCTGTTAGTACCTAGACATGTCAAAATGGTTGTACACATGTACATGTACAGTGTACATGATATCATCTGTTGAGTGTCAGAAGGGTATTGTCCAATAAGGCTGCGACGGGTAGTCAAATGCTCGAGTACCCGCACGGTTGACAACGATTTCTCGTACCCGAATATTCGGCCGCAAAAAAAAAAAAAAAAATGTCCAGGCCAGGGAGAGCGGCAGCCGCTGGCATGATACCGTCGGTAAAAATGTTTCCCAACTCAAGCACTGTCAAACTCACCTTTCAGAAACTGGGACCAAATGTCCAGATTTCTGTTTGGAATTGGAAGAAAATGGATTATTCTGCCATCTTTGGTTTTTAAAACAGCATTGTTTACTGTTATTATTCTTATTAAATCGGCGCCTTCAACTGCAACTCAAAGTAAAATTGCATGTGTTTTATGCGTTACCTGGGAAACTGCCGAGTGGTATGGTAGTGGCAAAAAAAAGAAAAAAAAAAAAAAAAAAGTCAAAAAATCAAAAAATTATAAAAAAAATCAAAAAAATTCATAAAAATTAAAAAAAATTATAAAAAATTATAAAAAAACATGGCGTCCGAATATTGGAGTATTCGCTCGTGAGCCTGGGAGTGTACTCGGGTACCTCATTACACTGTTGTGCACAGCCTTATTGTCCAATATCATTTTTATAACAGATTTAAAGCCCTTCTGGTTCTACACAGATAATATTGCTGTTTGAATTAAAGGGCAACCCAACCCTTGTAATAAGTTCATGTGAATGCAGGTAAAACAAAATCAAAGAAACAGAATGGCGAAGGTTTGAATTAAATCGGATCAATAATAAGAAAGTTATGGATGTTAGAAATACATGTATGAGATCACTACAGCTATGCGAATCTTAAATTGGCAATGTTTTCAGTGGATTGTGACGTAGGACGTGGATAACTCTCCCGTTTGTCATGTACAAAGATGTCACTAATTTCTGTTTTTTCTCCCAAATGTCTTTGCCCTTGGGGCACTACTCAAAGTATATTATGATTTTATGATTATGATATTATGATTATCTATATTACTAATACGCAAAATCGCCGCGGGGGGTCCAAACGGGTACAAAACGGTTCCTCAAAAACGTCTTTCCCCGACCCCGCCCGCCTCCGCCGTGGCGCGGGGAGGGCGGCACAATTCCACGAGGTCTGTCTCCCGTAACCCGCGTGCCACGTCGACCCCGCGATCGACGTCCACGCCGTTAAACGCGGTTTCGGGGTGGCCGGGGAGGACGGGCGGACGAGAGCACGGCGGGCGTCGTGGATTGCGAGGAGGCGACGAACCCGCGAGAGCGAGTCGGCAAGGCGTGCACCCGCCCTCTGTCTAATTATCAAAGAGAGACGAAGAGACACACGATGGACGAGAATCCACTCGCGTCAACGGATGTAGCAAGTCTCATTGAAAAGGCTGCGGCGTATCCCGAGTAAGACCTCTTGCTATAGGGTTCGCTTTGTAGCATGTAAGAGAAATACACATCAACAGACGACTCACCCGGGTGAGGGGATGTAGCCAATATGTATCCTCAACGGGTTGAGCTGACCCGTGCTATGCGTCTTTCTATAGGATATGCTTTGTAGTAGGCCAGGCGCCCACAGTGTACGTGTATTACACGCTCTCAGGTCACACACATGCACACACCACAGTCGATTCGAGTCGAGGCGATTGCGACAACTGGCGCAAACCATGGACCTATTTTCACGTAAAATCTTTACTCTGAAAATAATTATACAAATTCTGTGATCTATGCCAACATAATCATAGTCCAAGCTTCTGTTTTATTGGTCTTTTCATGAAAACTACATCGAAATCACAACAAGAATAGCGCAAATAGATCTGTGATAGTACGCCTTCACGTGACAGTTCAGTTGCAAACTGCCTTGAGTCCACAGTGTATTGCCACGGCAGCTGAGCGCTGCTGTCGTGGGTGCTGTCGGAGCTGAGCGTGGAGTAGCGGTGACCGGAGTAGCCAGGTCTGTCCGTGGTGTGAGGAGAGTCTAAACACCACTTTGTAATTGCTATTATTGCCCCGATTTCATTATAGTTTCGTGAATAGATGTATGAAACCTGGGCTTGGATTGTGATTATTCTAGCCATGTATAGTTGTATACTGAATTTTGATAATCATTTTTCAAAGTAAAGTTTTCACAAGAAAATCAGACGGTCGTCATGGTCGTTTAAAAACATGATAATACTTTTAGTATGATACAGTTCTTGCATCAAATCAATTTTAAAAATATGGGGGGGGGGGGGTCAGGTAACTCAAAGCGATTTGAGTGCAGGCGTGGTGTCCACAGGTACAAAGGGCTGAACCCCCGAAAGCTCAGGGGTTTTAGGCATTTAATTACGGTCAGATGAGCATATTTTTAATGCCTTATTTGTGACACTGGCAGGTCGATCACTAATTGGCGTGGGGTCCATAGTAGAGTTGCGTACCAACTACGCTGAGCTGAGAGTACGCTGGCCTACGTTACTATACCCTGAGGGACGCAAAAAAGTACGCAAGATGGACGCAAACAATTTAATATGTTTAACAAAATTCGCGTAGACTTGACGCAGAAAGTACGCCTTTTTTTTTACGTAACACTACGCTACTAAACTAAACAAACTGCATCTTTAAATGAATTAATGAAAAATTAGCACAAGAAAAATGAGCCCCCGAAAGATAAAAAAAAGTAGCCCCCCCAAATTTTCCCAAAATTTGATATAGATCGAGTCCCCGAAAAAAAAATCTTTCACTGGATTCTACGCTCACAGTCCCACACACAGTCGAGTCAATTTGTGCACAAACCGTCCAATTTTTCGCGTAAAATCTTTACTTTGAAAATAATTATACACATTTTGTGAACAATGCCAACATAATCATAATACAAGCCTCTGCATATGTAGTCTTTTTATGAAACTACATTGAAATCACAACAATAATAATGCAAATAAATAGTAATTATCGATATCCTATCTGACATAGTTTGTTTTACGATGCGCCATTCATGGTCAAACAGCATATATTATAAAAATTCTCTATATAAAGATAATCTAAATTTTTTGTTGGATAGCACATAGGCCTCTATCTATCTATCTATTTGGCCCCCTCCCCTAGAATCCCGTGGATTTTCCACGGGTCCTGCTAGTTATATTATATTATGAAAGGTACTTCAAAGAGAAAAGACCATCCTGAGTTATACATTCTTTTTCAATTGAAATTTTAGTCATTTTGTGCTTTGGAACAAATAGGAAAGTTGTCCTCCATTACATTGTACATCACAGAGACATTATTGATTCAGCCAATTTGAGGAGCCCATACATGTACCTATGGTGAGTAATTGCAACTTTAAAATATTAATAACTTTATCCTTTTTTTGTCCCATGTCATTCAAACTTTCACCGGTGTGCTTTCTTCTAGAGTAGATTGCTATCAAGTATGGGTTTCCCTTTATACACGTAATTCCTGTTTTCCAAAGGTACAGGTGCATGTACATGTACATGTAGGTGATGTAAAAAATAAGACTTTTTATCAGATACTGATATTTGTCATTTCCTGGCAAATTACAACTCATATTAATACCCTGTATCATAAAGAGTTACGATTGATTCAAATCTGTGTACTTTAAATATAGGAGCTGCAATAAATTTCAAGATGCCATTGATTCCAACATGCCCCCCCCCCCCACCTCCCACAAAAAAAATACTAGATGCTACACATAGCTACATGTACTGCTATAGGATCAAAAACATTCTTCTTCACACAAAATAGCCCAAATTAAACCTTGGATATCCCTTGTGTCATCCTTCATTAAATTATGAAGATTAAGACCACACTGTCAATTAGAAAGCCTCTTTATACAAAATCTAGTCATCTGATTGACGTACAGGTACATTAAACCCGGATATTGAGATAATCACTCAATGCAACAGGCCTATCTAGAGTAGTCTGCAGGCACAGACTGTAATTTAACACTTTACAATTCCTAAAGCCCAGAGCAGAACAGAGGCTTGTTGCATAAAACTTAACTTACCATTGATGGTAACTTTGCTATCAATGGCAACTACCATGGTAACAGGGCTCAACAGCCAATCAAAACCAAGGTTTTTACATGGTAGTTACATGTACCATTGATGGCAAAGTAACCATCAATGGTAAGTTTGTGCAACCGGGCCTAGAGCTCTGTACACTGAGTCAAATAAGAGCAGCTACATGTACCTTCAGCCTAGTCTCAAAGTGCAGACACTGTTATGTGCAAAAACAAGGGACAAGAGGTTTGTGCCTGCCAACTATATCTAGATCTCCTTAAGGTGCACAAGCAGATTTGTAGAGGTGAACCTGGTGGAGAGGGGAAAGGGGGGGGGGGTCTCAAGACATAAGGGTGATGTGGCATCCTCTCTAGGTATGTTTTCATCAGCTCAAGATTGCCAAATAGCCCGCTATTTCTGATTTGGGAAATTAGCCACAATTCACAAATCGCGTCCTCATCAGCTCAAGACTCGACTTTGAGATATATTGATCAGCGTTCGCACATAGTGCGAATCTTCGGGCTGGTGAAGACGCACCGGACAAATAGCGGGATCTTTTGCAAACTAGCCGAAGATATCTCGGGATATTTCCTCCACAAATATCCCACTAATTACAAATGCGGGCTGATGAAAACGCAAATTATCTGGTTAATTTGCAATCGGGATAGTTAAAATACATGTAGCGTGTTATTTGGCAAACTCAGCTGATGAAAGCAGGCCTTATCTTCTCACCATGATCTTGACAGCCAGCGAGGGGGCTATATCCTAACTCACTATCGAGCACACCTTGTCATAACATTGTGTCAGTTTTAATCAAGCCCTGATGACAACGTATTGTCCATGATAGTCTCATCATACATGTATATCAAGTGCGTTTACACGTCTGTAGTCCCCAAGTTCGGCGGTTTGAACTATACCTACATGTATGGCACTGTGAGATTCATATGGCTTGTGAACACCCTTCTAGCCTTCAATACTCTTCAGAAGTTCAGACCAATGTTGACTACACTGTACCTTTAAATGTTGTCTAATTGATGATATGAACACATTTTTTTCATTCAGTAATGGATACCAATACATGATATAGGACTAAAAGGTCTCATGTTCTGGGGGTGATGCTACAGATCTATAATCTTAAGTTGGATAGTTTGAACTATACCTAATGTTTGGCACGGAGAGATTCAAAGGATTTGATAACACCCTTTTAGCTTGCAATACTCTTCAGATCAATGTTAACTAAACTATAACTTTAAATATATTAGATAAAGATAGATGATTTTTAATCATTCTTTCACTCAGGTACCGATCTAAAATCCAACTCCATGATGTACTGTACATGGATACACAGAGGACTAAAAGGTCTCATGTTCCAGGGTAATGAAAGGTGATGCAATAATCTTAAGTCCTGATTTGGGATTATTTTGGGTGATTTGAACTTTGACACTAAAAGGTTAAAGGATTAGTCAATGCTCTTCTCACTTTTATTAATCTTTAGAGCAATGTTAACTAAATGTAGTCTAACTAATGACATTAACACATTTCTTTCTCTCAGTAACAGCACCTAAAATCCATGATGAGGATGGATTAAAAGGTCTCATGTTCCGGGGTCACGAAAGGTGACGCCGTATCATAATCTGTAGCACACCTCATCACAACATTGTGCCAGTTTCAATCTCATCAGCGAGGAGTCAGTTTGCGGTCAGAGCGTGTCAGTCGCAGGACAACTGCATCTTTCTCAGGAGAGAGGCTCCGCTTCCTCCACGTTAAAGGGATCAGGTAACTTTGTCTTAGATCCTTTAAACAAATCCTTGATTTAGTTCATGCTGCAATGATAATTATAAACCTTTAGGTCAGCCAGGAACCCCATGACTTTGACAAGCCGATCGCCTGTCTCATTATCAAGATATTTATTTATGATTGAAAATCGAAATCAAATTTCGCATTTGCCGAACAGTTTTCATAACACTACAGGGGAAAACAAGTATGGTAAAACCGGTCACTCAAAGGGATTTACTTTTTTGAGGCATTTCTTGATCATTTTGAAACGCAATTTTTTTAAGGGCTTCAATATAACACCATATCACAGAACTGTAGGGCCGTGTATCTCAGATTTAACATTGTTAAACGATCCCTTTAAAGGCGATTCTTTAAAGACACCACCCTGGTCGGTGTGTTTAACTCTTTATATGCCACACAAATAATCTCCCTGTGCCACAATGTATTTATCATGGGATGACTACCGGTATACCAAACTCTTGAAGAAGATTATTCAACTGTTTCCAGTGCAAAATATCTATACCGGTGTTACATGTAAATGGCTGTTAAGGAGTTAATCAAAACCAGAAATGGGTAATGTTGCAAAGCCATTGTGTTGCACAAAATCCTTCTGTCAATGGGTGCCTATTACTTTGTGCAGAATTGCACATGTGACAAATGAGTGACTGCGCAGAGAGGCAAAGAAAGCACATAAAATGTTGATCCATGGAAGTTCAGGTGAACTTTTTGCTGGTATCAGAAGGATATCTTCCGAAAGGCCAGGACACATGCACACCCTCTACTTCATTAATGTCTTTGAACAGCCACTGAACACTGACAGACCCTACTCAAACATTCTGTCATTCAAATTACCATGGCACATCCAGTAGAAGTAGTTTGTGAAGCTTGTGTATGCTCCTTCCCCTCCCCCTCTCCCCCTCCCCCCCCCCCCCCCTCCCCCCCTCTCCCCTCCCGAAGACTTCAGGTCTGACCAGTTGAAGCAAGCCGAAAGCAAGTGGCACTGTCAAGATATATTATCCTCCCCCTTCCATTTAGGGAGGATTTAATCCTTGTACGGGGAAGAACCCCCTGCCCCCTTCTTATCTATTCATGGATACACCACTGATGTTACATAAATCTATTTATTCTACTTGACCATGCTCATTGAATAAGGGGTACTTTGATATAAGAATTAAAGGGGGTGTAGCGTGACAAATACTGGTTAACGCCATCTACGACTTGATTAATGGTCAGCGCGTGCTAGTGTTCGCAAAAAGAGACCGAAGGCCACGGGATCGACACATACATGTAGTCTCGTCATGCTACAACCCCTTTAAAGTTAGGGACTACTGCAGACCTTCAAAATCTTCAAAATCTTTAAAACAAAAGGAAAGTTACTTTTTCTTATCCTCTCAGGGACGATGAGGGATATGGTCCATAAAAGTTTACAAGCAAACTCAACGATGATTTACATCTAATCTTATATCAATCTAAAAGTTCTTTAAGTCTTTAAATATACATTTCAGGATGGGAAAGTAAGTAAAAGGCCAGGAAAGGCATGAAAATTGATCACCGTAGGCGTCATCTTTATATCCTCAGATCGCACTCTAGATAATCTCCAATAACTTCCTCGATTTCTGTGCTCGCTTCCTATTGACCAGGCCTACTTAGTGATACCAATCTGACTCGAAATGACATTTGAACACCCCCTAGATAAACCTAATCATTTTAAAATAGATTTTATCTTCTCCTTTTTCCACCTTATATAGTTATATCCCACTTATCTGCTCGATCTATCCTTCCCAAACTCAGGTTTCGCTTCTCATCTATATGTACATGTATGGATATCACATTATATTTAGTAAGACCGAATATTAGCGATAAACCTGGAGAGAACAAACTCACATTAAAAATTATAAAGCAAAACTACATGATTCAATTATTCTTTCCTTTAAAGGGTGGCGTTACTACTTCAGCAAGAAGGATTAGACCACCCAGTGAGCCATCGAGGTCACTGTGAAAGGTGGCTATCTCATTAACTCAGCTCTCATTTAACATAAGAAAAAGAGGATCATGGTGGACCAACAGGCACCGATTTGGGAAGTTTTCGATATAGAGGGAGCAAGTAGCTACAAGTATTAAGACAGTGTGCCTTTAATCGCTCTTTTTATTTTACGGTCTTTTTCAAAAACTTCATCCCTTGCTTGGCACCTTTCACTTTTCATCAAATTCATCAATATTTTCATTGTTTTATAAAGTTTGGGTGGTCTTAATCTTGGAGGGGGAGGGGTAATTATCATACATGATGTATATATTGCAAATCCTTCTGTAACCTTTCTCTATCAAAAACATTTTATAGGAAAATCATCTAACTCATATAACATGATACATCCTGTAATTCCGAATACAAACCCGTACATGCAGACACTATTCAAACTAACATTTTAAAGTACATGTACTCCCAATACTAAAAATCAACATGTACAAAATGTAAGATGACCTTCAAAGCTTTAAACAATCTCGGTCAAATAACCAATTTGGTAACAGAGTTTATTCATTTCCGTGGCTCAGTTTCAATTAACAGTAGTGAATCCAGTCAGTTAAATTTCATAACTTGATTGATTATCATATAAAAAAAAAAGATCGATGCTAAAGGAATTACAACATCCCCTTGGGAGGCCTAAGGTTGTACATGTATGTACAGGGCCTCGGACGCGTGTAACAGGGGGGCTCAGACACACTAATCCTCAAGTTACAGTTCACATGTACAACGATTGCTACAGACGGATTCCATGACAAACTCCTACAAATCAAATTGCCCTTACAATTTGATATCAAGGTAGCAGCATGAGTGCATGACTAAAGGCTTTTTTCCCCCCTTCAAATTGACTTCATTCATTCATTCATGCACCTTATCTTACCCCTTCACACTAACATTTCATCACTTGGGACATCGCTGTTGAGCTTGACAAATCTCATCAGCAAAACTTGCTCTACTTCGGGATTAATTCCATCACGGTCGCACCTGACGTGTACATCTGACAGTGTAGGGTTTTCATTTAACAGGTATTGGACGGGAAATATAGCAGGGGCTGTCATTAATGGATGATTAGCACATCATCCTTGGGATGAATTATCAGTACATTATAATCTTGATATCTCAACGTGAGTGAGCAAGCGCTATGTAAACTCTTTGAATCAGCAGTATTAGTCTTCAAGAACAGACTGTACTCTTGGAGCAGAAACTGCAATGCAATGCAGTGCTCCAACTAATGTACAGTAACATGTGTATGTACATTTCGTCCGTTTTCACGAAGTGACGGTAGTGAGGAAAATCGTCACGCAAAGTGAATGCAATTTTTTTTCACTACCGTCACTTCGTGAAAACAGCGACGATTTGTAGGTCTACATGATGGCTCAAGGTGATTTTGGACCTACAGCTACTAAAATTATCGTGTAGAACTTTTTAGTCACCCACATCTTTTACTTCACGATTAAAAATAACTATGTTAAAAATTTGGTAGAGTAAAATACCAGTAGTCTTTTTAAGTAAAGGTTGCCAACTACATGTACATTACATGTACATGTACACTGTATAAAGTAGAGGTTGCCTATTAAATATTGCTACATGTAGATAGCACCAAGCAATATTACTTAACATGCATTCTGTAGATGGTCTATACAGACAGGTTGCTTTCTGGAAGCAAAATATTAGCCTCAGTACAAAATACATGTACATACATGCATGCGCACCTTTGCATGAATATGACAATGACCACGCAAAGTACTTTGTCCTATCCAAATCCAATCCAAACATACATGTACAATTTTGTATACGTGCCATTATTGTCACGATGAACTTTCTACATGGTTTCTGAGATGTTACATGTATGCAGTTCTTCTATGGTATATAAAGTACAAGTATGACATTGATGATATTGATTAAATTGCTGTAGGCTTACACTGTCATCTACATGTAGTTTGCATGCACAAACCCAAGCAGTCGTTGTGCTTAACAGTGTCTGCACTCTGAGACTACACTAGGCTCTGTACTTAAGCTGCTTCTGACACAGCCAGAAACTGACATATCTAGGCTCTACTCAAGGGTTTAGGAATTGGTATAAAGTGTCAAATTAGAGGAGTGCAGACTAACCGTAATCCTTCTATCGCACACTAATTCAAGAGGTAGTGAAGTTTGATTTATAAGCTCAGTATATTAGAAAGGGATTAGTCTATGTTAATTAAAGTTTGATCACAACTTTGACCAATAAATAATAAATGTATCATTAGCTAGAAATTATCATGGAAAGTTATAAAAGCTAACCATATTTTGATATGCAGCCATATCTGTCAAACAGTGATGTACATGCAGCTGCCAAGCTGGCCTTCGTATTACGGCACAATGGCAGAAACACTCCATGCTCGCCTCATACATGTACATGTATTAATACATTTGTCAGAAAAGGGGCAACATTCAAAAGCTTTGAAGTGAACGAATTAACCGTGAGCATCATGTCTCAGTTCCTACGACCTTGGGTACAATTTTGCCTCTTACGAAAAATAAAGTATTAGAAACGCAATGATGGAGAAAATAGGCCTGTCTACATCAGCTTGAGATTGCCAAATATCCCACTATTTGAACTATCCCGATCGCAAATTATCCAGTTAATTTGCGTCTTCATCAGCCAGAAGTTGCAATTAGCGGGATATTTGGTTGTGATAATCATCCCAAGATATCTTGGGCTAGTTTGCAAAATATCCCGCTATTTGTCCGGTGCGTCTTCACCAGCCCGAAGACACGCACTATGCGCGAACGCTGAGCAAAATATCTCGAGCTCGAGTTTCAAGTTTCGAGTCTCGAGCTGATGAAGATGCGATTTGTGACTGCAGGATTTTTTTCCAAATCAGAAATAGCGGGCTATTTGGCAATCTCGAGCTGATGAGGATAGGCCTCATGTTTGGCAGTTGACATGGAGAATGGGGCTCGATAAAGGATGGATTGATTGATGACTTAATAATGTGCTTTGTTTCTTGTTTGAGGAACAGACTGGCTTGAATGTCAATCTCAACATACTGTTGATTTTACCGCAGAATCGCTCGGTTATTGGATGAATCACCATGTTGTCTGATCCTCTCCGACTGATCGATGACTACATTTTGTCTGTCGGAACAAGAAGGTCGTTCACTGTATGTTTAATGATACGCATCAATGCCATTCTGGTTCCATAGGAACCATTTCAGCTGTTGAGCTTCAGTAGGGATTGTGTCAAATACAGTGTCTACCGCCCTTCTGCTTCTGGGCAGACAACTTTACCTGTCAAAAGTCAAGAGGGGCGTTAAATTTCTGTAGCGGGCGTATACATGTATGCCCTAGCGGCTTTTACAGACACGACATCAGTCATCAAGTACATACATTGTCTATGAGCATGTATGTGCTGAAACATATGCAGTGACAGATGCACATTAAAGATAAACTTGAGTTCTGGTAAAAAAAAAAGGAAAATAAATTCTCACATAATCAAACGAAACTTACACTGAATGTTCAAGATTACAAATAAATGTCATTTGCCAAACTATTTTGGTAGAAAATGTATACTGGCTGAGTAATGAGCATAGAAAGATTAGGAAATCAAGGTTAGTAGCCCCGAAACCATTTGTGTAGTCCCATACATGTATACATCTTTCTGTGTACAGTACTTGTTACTTTACCAAGACTGGGCCAAATTTATTATGATTTTGATGACTCCAGAACCTTGCAGTACACACCAATACTTACATTCTACATGATGATCAACTTTTTCTGATCAACTTTTTCTGATCCATTCCACAACGTTTCTGTCACAATGCAATCACATGACCAGAACTCAACTTTATCTTTAACTTTATGTACTTGTAGGACAAATGTAGATTCAATTAGACTCAATGCCCTCCAAGCTCTTTGCAGACAATCACATCAGTCACCAAGTATAGTGCATTGTCCATGAGAATGCAGTGCTGAAACAAGTGCAGTGACAGATGAATATTCATATGTATGACTGTACAGACATGTCATAATCGCAATATCTGAAAGGGCATAATACTGGACAAATCACACAAACTTGTGCACATGTGGGACTACCTGTACACACCATCTTATTCTTTGTTTGTTTGATCTTTTGTTTGATCTTACATGTATGTTTGACCTTATGTTTGATCTAATTTTATTTTTGTTATTATATATGCATGATTATATTGCATTATATTTTGTGTGTTTATTACAAGTTTTAGTTGGTAATTTTAAGTCAGACAATGGTGCGCTTAGAAACACCTGTATTAAGCCCTAATAAATGTTATGTATTATTATTATTATTGACTACATGTTGGCAAACTACCTTGATTTTCTAATGATAATGGTTGTGAAGAACTGTCAGAAAAGATTTAAACCGTAAACATGTAATGTACCTATGGTTGCATCTCAACAAATACATTGTAAGTCACCTTTACCAAAACCTTGAATATCCAGATATTTGAAAATATCCCTAAAATTATTATGAACTGTCAAACTTTTTGTTAAATACATACAGGTTGTACATGTACATGTACATGTAGGTGACATTATCACAGAGAGAACATTGATATCACATTTCAGTGGTTGCACCCATACAACTAACTAACTTCACCCTGAAAAGTTGGAAGGCAAACCAAAAGGTCCAAGAATATCAAAATAAGAAAAAATTACCCCCAAAGAAATATACGAACTTTTCAAAAAGTTTGTTAAAAACTAAATACAAGTGTGAACTGTACATGTATGAGTAATGAGTATGGAGAGTACATTTGGTATCACATATCTGCAGGTGCTCCTGAATGACTTCCTTAAGTTCCTTCGCCCCTGCAAAGTTTGAAAGCGAACCATGTTGGACACATCCTTCTTTGGCAAACCTTGGAAAGTTTCTCTCTCAACTCTTTCGAGTGCTATCATTTGTCCATCATCTGCACACCTGAAAGTTTACCTAGTTTAAGTGTAAATACTATCACCAATCTCCTCTTTAGAATTATCACTTTGCCCCGGTGGCTTCCGTTCCCTTCCGTTCCCTAATTGATGCCCATCCCCTGTGAGATTTTTATAAGGTGAGATTATTGGGATGATGCTCTCATTAAACCTACATGTAGATAAGATACCGGACTTACCGGTAGACTAATGGAATCAAGAAGAAGGAAAAAAACGCCTTTAAAGTGTGAAGTGTTGCCAAGTTTTCAGATGCACACCAAATACAGATTAATGAAGGTGGTTTAGTATGGTTTCATCTTTCATCCACAAGGTGTATGTACCAAGGTAAGGTTATGCCAATTTTCTTACAAGGCAATGGTATTTTTGTGGTTATTTCACAGTGCTCAGAATAAGAATAGTTTTAATTCTTGGTATACTTGGGTGTAGAGATTGAAAGCTTCACTTATTTGTCCCTCTTTACTGTTGCATCCCGTCTCAAGTATGGTTCAAACTTAATTGGATTGTTTCTCCAATACCTTTCTAGGGATGACTTAAATTGGTTAATGGTGGCAGCATTGACTACTTCCTTAGGCAGAGCATTCCAATTGTTTACACTCCTTATTGAGAAACTATACCACCTAAGTCTTGTGTTGAAACGTTGTTTGACAATCTTGAAATCATGTCCTCTTGTTGTTGAGCCAATGGCAAGTTGGAAGAATTTTGAAGGATTCACTTAACATGACTCAAATACTGCTCCTACTACTTTTACATTGAGACCTGATACATGTAGTTAAGACTGCAAACAGCCAGGTACATGTACACATATGTAAAAAGGTATCAACTCAATGAAAAGGTTAAAATGTCAATTTTTATTTACAAGACCATTGTCACTTCATTGGATTTTCCTGGTAATGCAAGAATACATTTGATTTATCGTTATTAAAGTAACATGAATCAAATACTACTCCCAATATATTACTTTTATAATGTCAAAACTCATTATACTGATATTGAATTTTCTGCTTGGCACAACATGAAGTAGGGCATCAATAACTCTATGTCATGGTACATGTACGATTTCACACCTTTTTGACTCTCAGTACATGACACATCCTTGTACTTTTGTAGCACATCTGTAACATCCGTAAAAAACCTTTTGGCATATTATGTACATTAGATGAATAAAGTTACAAGTTCTGTTTCAAGACATCCGCAGGCGACATGGTAGCCAGGCATAAAGCCTGCAGATTTCCCTGCCCACTCATCTGATAAAAGAAAACATGGGTAAGTCTGTCTACATCTTGCTCTATTTATTCAGTTCATGTTCAGTTAATTCTACTTCACAGAAAGAAAAAAAAAAGCACTTTACTTTATTTGCTAATTTTTGCTGAGTCATACTGCAACTTGTACGTGATCCAAATATGTACATGTAAGACAACTATTCTATTAGCCAATAGGAGAAGTGCATATGAGGAAAACTTCAAGCCCCTTGTTTGAACATCGAACAAGTTTGTAATAATAAACACTGTACCTCAACAATTGAATATTCACCACTAGAAGTTGCAAATTATGCAAATAGCCAATAATGTTCTGGTTTGACCACACAGTATGAAAAGCCTTATAAAAAGGCATATTCAGCTGACATACACAATGTACATGTGGAGTTGTGTTGATTCAAATCATTTTTGTTCTTGATGTGGAATTTATGAAAAGTCTAAAATACTTGAGTTTTTGCTTTTGAATATCTTTTATTTTTCGAATGGCTCTCCATAATTTTTAAGTCCAACTTAGAGTTAAGTTTGACTTAGGATCTTTGTTAACCATCCCCCTGGATGTAGACATGCTACTTTGTGGACACCTGGGAGGATTTCACGATACCGCCCATGTCCTGATTCATTGGGGCCCAGTCTGTGAACGATGACTAAGTGTTAATCACAGAATCTTTTCATCAATTTAATACTGCTGTTACGTTTAATTTATGTAACACACAGGGATGCTGATTAGAATTCATCAGGCGGCCTGAAAATCACCTACACAAAAAAGCCTAAACTACATGTATGGTTTGAAAATAACTTGCCAGGGCCTGAATTCAGGCTATTGCCTGAAACCTGGCATCCCTAAACACATACACAAAGCAAGGCTCCATATTTCACATGCATGAGCCCTATGTTAACATTGTGGGGGTTGGGGGTTGGTGGGGGGGGGGGGGTTGGACTTGATTTTGGGTGCCCTTGTGTCTCGGATGCTGGTTAGTGTTGCGCCCTGCCCGAGGAAATTTTTTTCATATTAAAAATCATGTCTCATTGAATAGGTTAAGAAGTAAAATGACCATGGTGCAAGACCTGGAAGCTGGGACAATCCCCCCCCCCCCCTTGAAGTTAGACCTGGAAGTTTGGCAGCTGGAGACAGCTTTTTTTTCACAAGCTTTGGTATTCAAGGTATTCAAGAAAAAGTTTAAACTCATTGGTTATCACTTTTGAACATCTTCTGCAAGTTCATTGGATAAAGGAAATTTTGTGCATTAAGGCTCGAGAGAAAGATGATACAATGACAATAGCAATGTAGTAGCATGTTGCAGACCATTATGATAATTCGGGCAAGCACCTGACAAGAGATATTAAGGCAATTTGAGTCACCTTTCCTGCCCTTCTTACAGTAAATAGGACATCACAACAATTGTTTGTTGGGGGCCACAATTACTGTGGTTGGACATAATTAGAACAGGTTAGTCTCAGTCACAATGACTTACAAGCATGTATATTAGCCCTAATCTGACCACCAAAACAAAGGTCTTCACAGCTTCACACTGATCTGACATGACAGTTCAACAAAATAAAGGACTTATGGCCATTTTGGGGGAAAGGGGGCAACAAAGTATTCTGTAGCAGTTTCATAGGGTATTGCCTGGTTACAATTTATGCACATGTACATACATGTTACTCTTGTCAATGACGTACATGTATGTTTGTGTGGGGATAGCACATCTTTGGCATTGGTTCAATAAAACAGGTAACTTATAATATATCTCAATTCATATTATTATACATCTTAATATCATTACAATATATCACAATATACTTGAATATACTGCAACTAGCAGGACCCGCGGAAATCCGCGGGATTCTAGAGGGGGCGGGGGGTGTAAATAGATATATAGAGAATGTCTAAATTAAAACCACCAAGAACGTTATTTGCCATTCAGGCCATTAAAAAATATACATGTTTAGCGTCCCCGCCCGCTTCCTTTTTGGGGGCCGCCTCCTACTTTTTTTTTTTTGATTTTTGATTTTTTTTTTGATTTTTTTTGATTTTTTTTTTTTTTTTTTTAAGAAAAAAAACATCGTCCCCGCCTGCTTCCTTTTTGGGGGCCGCCTCCTATTTTTTTTTTTTTTTTTTTTTCTTTTTTTTTTTTTTTTTTTGAAAGAAAAAAAACATGAAAAGCACTGCTAAAATGTATTTCTGATTTTAAAAAAGAAAACAAAAAAAAACTGTCGGTCGCCATCTTTAAAAATAGCCCGAATGCCATGGAAAATGTACGGAGCGGCCATTTTGAAAGAAAAAAAAAAAAAAAAAAGCGCCTCCTCCTTCCCATTTTTCAAAAAAACAGGACGCTATAAGTATGTTTTTTTTTTAATTTGGCCTTATATTAAATTTAAAAAAAACAATCCAACTGTACCGGTAGTTATTCTTTAAGCCACTGGAACTGTGTAGAGTTCCGTAGTGTGGCGTACCGACTACGCAGAAATTAGGCTGCGTATTAATGGGAAAATAGTCCCTGCGTAGGTTATGCGTAGGCTGGCGTACAGGTTTGCTTATGGTTGCTTACTGTGTGGAAAGCTTTTACTGCTTAGTCGATCTGGCGTAGGGTAGCGTACTGTTGCGTAAAAAGGCGGACTTTCTGCGTAAAAAGGCGTAATTACTGCGTCAAGTTTCTACGCCGAAAGTACGCAAAAAATATTAAACATGTTGAATTGTTTTTGTTCACCTTGCGTACCCCTTTCCGTCCCTCAGCATATAGTAACGTAGGCCAGCGTAGTTGGTACGCAACACTACGCAACTCTACGTATTGACCCCACGCCAATTAGTGACCCGCAAGTGTCACAAATAAAGTATTAAAAATATGCTCATCTGACCCTAATTAAACGCCTAAAACCCCCGAGCTTTCGGGGGTTTATGGCCCCTTGAAACCCGTGGACCCCACGCCTATATTATATATACACTCAACTTGCTGCGATCTGATCTCTCCCCCCCCCCCCCAACTTTGAAGAACGTAACCTCCGAGCTTTTGGGGGTTTATGGCCCCTTAAAACCCGTGGACCCCACACCTATATTATATATACACGCAACTCAGGACCCGTGGAAATCCGCGGGATTCTAGAGGGGGGTGCAGGCAAAAAATTAAGTTTTTCATTTCGGGGGCTCCATTTCAAATTTTTGGGAAATTTTCGGGGGCTACTTTTTCAACTTTCGGGGGCTCTTTTTTCTGGGGCTACTTTTTCATTAATTCATAAAAAACGATAGGCCTACACTTTGTTGAGATTTGTTCAGTAGGCTAATTAGGTTTCAGGCTTTCTTCTTCATAATTGCCTATTTAAAAAAACAAAACATTTTTCTAGTTCAATAACTAAGTTTTCATGCATTGATTTGATGCAAGAACTGTAACATAATAGACCCTAGATTGTGATTATTTCTGACCATTAATTTCGATTATCATTTTTCAAAGTAAAATTTTCACAAGAAAATCAGACAGTCGTTTAAAAACGTAGACATTAGTAATACTTTTACTAATTCTAAGCTCAGGTTTCGTAAATCTATTCACGAAACTATATTAAGATCGCGGCAATAATGATGCAAACCAACAGATAACAATTTCAAAGTGTCAAATCTCTTCGACTCAAGCTTAGGTGAACTCACACACACTGCAGCGTAACTCCACCAATCTCAACACCGGCGCCGCAGGCGTCGGACGCCTACGGTGCGCGGTGTTGGAGCTTCCTGCAAGCTCATCGCAACTCACACACACTACACATCAGCACTGCACTTTGTGATGACTGAAGGCAGCTTGCGACTTAACTGTCAGTCCAATGGTTTTCTTGTGAAAACTTTCCTTTAGAAAATGATAATCAAATTGTAGTATACATTGCCGTAATAATCACAAAATAAGCTTTCATTTCATACCTCCATTCACGAAAACTATATCAAAATCGCGGCAATCATGATAGAAATAGGTCTGTAAGTTTGGACGTCGACGGGAATTAGCCCCGTGTATCTCGGGCTTTTGCAGCTAGTACAAAGCACACCCTATAGCACGATGGCTTACTCGTGGGTAATCCCGCCCTCTGCATAGAGCATTTAATACGCAACATAATGTGAGTTGCTCGTCGTCTGTCGAGTGTCTCTTTGATACAATGTTGAATATCCATGAGGTAGCTCTGTCGTCACGCATATCCTGCATTATGCATGTCGCGTCTGTTTTCGCCCTGGACGTCGACACGGAGGAGGACCTCGGGCGGAGTATAGCCAATTCGCTAGAGTAGACTCTCCCGCGGACGACGGCACCGGTCACCGGTACCCCGAGGGCAGGGTTCAGGAGGAGATAGCCGCACCAACTTGGGTCGGCGATCTCATTAAAAAACAATAGAATACAAAGGCCGGCGGAGACGTCGCGCCCCCCGCGGAGCCTTAGCGTATTACTATTATAGATAAATTGCATGTACATGTTTATGTATTACAGTAATATTGACACATATATGTCTCATAATATCATTTACTGATATTTACACAAATAATATGGTTGATTTATACAAAGTAAATAACTCGCAAGAAGGACATGATACCATCACGCATAAATCAAAAGGGCACAGAACATTGGCATTTTATTACAGACTTACGCAAAACTTCTGCTCAATTTGCCCTTAAATCATACATATCATCAACGATTGTTAGTACAGTTTCACCATATCGTCACGTTATTTGCATCAATTTTCACTGACTTACCGGTGAGTTCCCGATCACGACCAATACACATGACTGTTAACAGGTGCGGGTAGGTCTTCTCCAGCGCCAGGCACAGGTACGTGAAGGCCGCTCGTCCTTTGGCAGGCAAAATATCCAGTAATTTCTCAACTCGGGCATGGGACGAGGGCAACTGCTTCATTTCGGCTATCTCCCTCGTAAAAATTATTTCATTGAGCAGCGGAAATAACAACTCCACATCCACCGATTTCACGAATGTATCGCGATGTCGCCGCAAAAGGGCAACATGTCTTTCATCCATCCTGTCCATGGTGGCTAAATTTTGTTCGTGTTCTGTATCAAGCAAATAAATACGACAGAGGGTGCAAGTATGCCTGAGAAATGCATGATATGGGCGAGATCACCGAGCACTCATCAAATAATTCGTAACGATTGATTCCTTTCAAAACAGCTGACTGATCGGCAGCCATATTGGACGCCGAGAGAATACACAGCGCCGAGAGGGGATACCGATGCGACGGACTCCTGGCCCTACGGTATCGCTATGCGGCGGCGGCGTGCCAATGAACTGCCTAGCTGGTAGCGGTTCAACTCCACTTGAGAAAAACAAGCAAAAACATACCGAGTTTGGACGAAATCGCACGCTTCACAGCGAACTTGCGTGCTCCAAAATCATACTTATCAATCCTTTAGAACGTCAGTCGCCTTCCATCTTCAAAGTTATGGATTCGGTGCCACTCGGAGAGAAATATTCCACAAGTTACAAGTTTTTATACCAGTTTTCGTTCGGTATACCAGCTAAGACTTCCAGTATGTATGTGTGATACACGTTAACGTCAATCAAGAATGATGTCATTGTAAGTCCATTGGGGTTATCTTTGTGGCTTCGCTCCGCCTACATTATGTGTGCACGAATGCACCCCTCTAAAAAAGGTACCACTAAAATACATGAATCACAAAAATCATTAAAAATAATGAATCATTACAGACATGATCCAAAATGTGTAGATGAATATCAAGTTTTGTTAGTGGAGTGTCATATTTCATTCATACAATTGCTAAAGATGACAAAATTACTTTGGATTCAATTATGAGTGAAAACTGATATGATATGAAAGCACGTTTTCTTTCTCGCTTTTTCTTGAATAACATCATGAATGACTTGCGCTTATGTATCTATTGCGTAATGTACTAGGTAATGGTGAAATTAATCTATACATTGACTATCATGTTCCCAAACGTTCCACAGATAATGTAACGCTAGTTTGTAACTAGAAAAGGCACACTGTTCGAGCTCATTCTTAAGTTTCTGTTTAGTATTACTTTTTAGGCGTTTTTGCCGAAGTTCCCCCTAGGCCGCGTTTGACTGTATTTAGGCCTACTTTGACGCCCGGCTTTGACGTCGGTTAAACATAAAAGAAGGTGTTTTATTAACCATGACTAATAATCAATCTTTCTACTCTAATCTGCCTTAATTCTATCCTATAACTCGTAAGTGTATTTCTGAAAATATCGGAACGTCTTCAGTAATTGCGTCTTGGAAAACTTATTTGTGTCAGGAAGAGAAAAAAAAACTAAAAAATACTTTGCTAGTAAATTGGCTTACATAAGCTTCACGTATCACTATCATGTGCTTTTTCTTTTGTCATTAATTAATTAATTCTTGTGTTTATTTCAGTATTTCTGCTTTTCAGATTATTTTGCATCTCAAGTTCTCAACTCATTCACACAACCACAAGTTAACATGATCGACGAGAGAGTGCGCGCGAGGACTTCGATACAGTGATGGCGCTATTTCACATAGCTTTCTGATTGTTTTCGGAGATGCTTGTTTTTCATTACTGCAAAAACGCAAGGATATTTTTTTGTTTTCGTAAATTAATCTTTATTTATGGCTCATGAGAATAAAATGCCATTGTCATAGACATACTATTTTTTTATGCCTGGATAAAGAGTGCTCATAAAGATCACATATTCCGAAACATAATATTTTTATACAGAACTTTATGAAATATGGGCACTATTCCCCAGGGCCCTGGGAACGATTTTTTCACCGGGGGTGCTGAGATATATTATATACGTATATTCTTCTTCTTCTTCTCCTCCTTAATAATAATAATAATAGCTCACATTTATAATGCGCCTAATACTACGTTTCTAGGCGCGGAACATATTATTACCCCGGTCATCGGATTCAGGCTTACCCGCACACAAGGTATGCACATTCTCCACTCCCTGGGGAGCATTCCAACTCCTTCTTTCTTTCTTTCTTTCTTATTTTTAATCAAGGTGCATTTTCCCGTCTGGTGCTAATATTTTCGTCTGAATGATTAATCTTTGTGAAGATTAAATAGTTTACAGAAGTTGTAGCAAGCTGACCTTCCTGCCCAATATCGTCTAATCATAATTTGCATAATATCCAAATTATCCCATTTATCCATGGTTTCCTTGGCAATTTAAGAAATTTAATTTGTCTACATCTATTAGCTGAATGTGGTCACCACTTCACTATCACTAAAAGACAGGAACACAACGAATAAAACTTATCTGACCTTTATGAAATAGTACCGGCTTAAACATAGCTTCAATTTTATTACAGCAATCAGTCTTCGCCACTAAATAATAATCATTATTCTGTCTGCGCCGCAGGAATATGAGCTGAGCCTGAACAACGTTTGTAGCAATATAGTTTATCAAGTTCTCAATTCTCAAATGTTCAGAAAGATTCATTTTACTTCAGCGATGTTTCAGTGTGTACGTGTTTATCTTTCCATTCAAACAACACTGCATAATTTATTTTGATACTTCAACAAAATGTTTAAGATGTTAAGTCATAGATTGATGCAAAATATTTGATTATTCAAACTCAATTGCTCATGGCATGAATCTTAGAGAGTTAAGAGTTTGCGAGAGAGTAAGAAAGTGGATGCATCTCTCCCATATCCTGTACTACTGAGTTGATTTATTGGCCTTTTTATACATCTTGTATTCTTGAAGGCATTTAATCATTTTCGATCATTCATTTTCAGACCAGCAATGATGTGAAATGTGGTTTAGTTCTGGAGAAGAAATATTCATCTAGATGACTTGTAAGTAAGTTCATAATATCAACTTTTGGTCCCACTGCTTGGAACATTTTTCCACTGGATATTCCTTCATGCCCTTCAGTTGGATCTTACAAGAGAAAATCAAAGACGTAATACAGTCTGTGTATTAATTTAAAACATGGTACAAGCAGAAAAAATATATATACATGATATGAACTTTCACAAGGGGGGGGGGGGGGGGGGGGGGGGGGGAGGGGGGGGGGGGGGGCAAGCGGATTTTTTTTTTTTTTTTTGGTCTCGAAATTTAAACTTTGACATTTTTCTTCGTTGGGGGGGGGGGGGGGTAAGGTCACCTGTTTTAGGTTAGCTGTGGGCATATTTTTTTATTTTTATTTTTTTTATATTAAATAATTAAAAAAAAAAAAAATTTAAAAATCCAAAGGGGGGGGGGGGGGGGTTTAGGTTTTTTTAGGGGGGATTACACACATAAAAATACCAAAGGGGGGGGGGGTTTGAACCCCCAACCCCCCCCCCCCCCCCCCCCCCCCCCCCTGCGTACGCCCCTGGCTTTGACCATGAAAATCTCAGAATATGTAGTGGTGATATATAATTTCCGAACGGGAATAGCTAATCGGTCGATTGTAGTCAAGAAACATTGTTCTATAGTTTAATTCATATCTTGACCTTGAGAGGGAGTAATACACAACATAAAGAGATTATTATTTACAATTTCATAACTTTAGACTCGATTTCAACCGTGACAACTATCACTGAATATTGTAAGATCGCACATGCTTCCAATATGTTCATTTGAACCAAATTCATGACCCCATATACCAAAACTTTGTATAACCTTTAATGGATATGAAAGCTTTTATTTCCAATATTGTCTGTCTTGTGATTGATGTATATAATGCATTTTCAGTGTTTCGGTGTTATAATTAAATCGTGTATCTTTAAATAGTTAAATTTCGTGAATCAACATTATAGATCATATAGGGTGAAAACACATTTTGTAAACACTATTAATCTATAAATGCCTAATAAATATGCACCAAATTATCTATCAATAATTTTAACCACACCCCCGGATCACAATATCCTACACTCCTCCGATTACCACATATCAACTCAAAATTATTGAGGGAGGTGTATTTTCTCTCTTTAAGGCCCCCAAAATAAAGGGATACAACCCTCCCCCTGTTTTTTTTTTTTTTTTTTACCGAAATTCCACTTTGAAGGAACCTAAAGACGCATCTCTTCAACAACTAAAAAATTAATGTTCCTTTTAATTTTTTTTAATTTTATTTTGTAGTTTGTCTGTTTAGCGTTAATTTTTCATGTAAGGCGCATTGAGCAATATGTTTCTTTATTTTGCGCTAATGATAAAACAATAACAAAAAATGATTTTATTTATGCACAATAAAATAGCTCTTGCATGATAGGAAAACATATTCAGATAATTGTTTTTCTTATCTACATCGTCTTCATTGTCATTTAAGCAGCAAAATCATCAATATTGTCGATAGTAATGTTGAAATCAGTATCAACTGCAATTTCTTATTTATGAGAATGTAAAAACTTAAGTTTATTAAAAAATAAAAAAAATAAACGCAATTTGTATTCAAAATTATGATAATGATGTCGACATCCGATAACTATTTTGAAGAGGGGAAAAAGAAAAAAGAAAGAAAGGAAAATGGAAGGAATTGAAGAGGGGAGGAAAAAGAAGCAGAAGAAAAAGATTGAGGAAGAGAAATATCAGAGAAGAAGGAGAAAAAACAAGAAGAAAAAGAAGGAGAAGAACAAAAAGAAGAAGAAGGAGAATACTGATAAGAATAAGAATAAGAATAGTAATACATTAGTAATAACAATAACAAGTAAAAGAAGAAGAAGGAGAAAATGAGGAGTAAGATTAAGGAGAAGGAGAAGAAGAAGATAATAATTAATAATTCAATTCGTTCAATTCAAAATAGTTTATTTCAAATAAAACTTTCATCGCGGCGTTTAGCCGAATTACAAAATTTACTAGCACACAATGTAACATAGCATAACATGATAATTATATTGAATCTGAAATATTAATCAGTATGAATACAAGAAATGTAGCTTATTGCAATATAATGGAAACACAAATTAGACAGACATAAGAATTAGCATAAAGTAACAAAATGTAACGTTCTACTGAAATCATGTGCAAGAAAAAGGACTGAAGTAAGCAGTAAATGGTAAACGGAGCAAGTGTATGTGGTGAAAAATATCGAGAGTAGAACTGAAAAGTGAGGAGTAAAGTTTGCAAATTCAATGTAAATTATTGAAGTTAAGAGTGGGAGAGATGTAAAGAGGAAGAGTAAAGGTTGAGAAGGGGAAAAGTATAGAAAAAAAACAGTAGAAAGCGACAATGAAAAAAAATGCATATAGGATAAGGAAAAGAAGGGAAAAGAAGAAGAAGAAGAAGAAGAAGTAGAAGAAGAAGAAGAAGAAGAAGAAGAAGAAGAAGAAGAAGAAGAAGAAGAAGAAGAAGAAGAAGAAGAAGAAGAAGAAGAAGAATAAGAAGAAGAAGAAGGAGGAGGAAAAGAAAGGGAAGATAATGATAAGAGAGTTAAACGAGTGAAAGAACAAAGCAAAGTGAAAATAAACAACCATACTAAAGTGGACAAAATATGGGGGTGAAGAGGGGTGATAAACTATTGTCATGACAGATTCAGTTAAATTCAATTCAATGAAATTCAATGTGGTAAAACTACGGTAAAATGGAGAATAAAATACACTTTAAAAGTCATCAAACTAATGCCATACAATATTGGTAGGAGTGTTTACAAAGGCAAAGGCAAGGCAATATACCAAGGAGTGAAGGAAGAAAAGGAAGAGAAAGAAGAAGAAAAAGAAGAAGAAGGATGTAAAAAAAAGAAGAAAGAAAGCAAAACAAAACAAATGGGTGATTAAATTTCCAAGCCTGGAGAAGAAGAAGTCGAAGTAGAAGAAGATGGAATGAAAAGGAGAAGGAAGAGAAGAACAAAAAGAGGAGGAGCTACGAGGAAAAGGAAAAATGGCGAGTCCCTTATTGTTAACAATATTATTAGGCTTTTCAAGTGATATCACAAACTGACGGGCCAATCGAAAGTAGACGCATCATGATTATGACGATGTGGTAAAGTAAAATAAGAATTCCTGTATTGTTTCACTGAATGTTAAATTGCCAAAATAATTTAAGAACACTATATAAACATGAAAAACAAAATAAAACAGCAACAACAACACCCTCGCCTCCTCCATAACATCAATCGCGCGCGGATCTTGTATTGTTGAGCAAAAGAAAATATTGGTATCGGCAAGAAAATATTGGTATAGCGCCGTCTACCGGTATTGGTATCAACTTCATCTCCATCTCGTTTCGTCAACCATTTTTGGGTGTTTTTTTTACATCGTAATTTAGGAAAAATCTATCAGGTATAAAATAAAGATAAAACGGTATAAAACGTACATTTTCAACAATGAATGAAGATTACACCAGGGTAAATTGTTTAATTGAAGAAAATAATTACTATGAAAACAAGGTCTAATTTTGACGACTAGCTGACCATTGACGATAAGCTAGGTTGAGGCGGGATCTCCTAAAAATTTGCACTGGTCTAACTTTGTATTTTCTCCAGCATCATCCTGTACTTCCGGCGTCCAGAAAATCCATCTAAATTCGGCAAGGTTGATCTTGCAGCTTATCGGGAACCACACCATCCTGTAGCAGACATCCACATTTAGTCATGGAGGAGAAGATAAAAATGGACGCAAATGCAAATCAGGTAAGAATAATGAAACAAGACGGGGGAGCTTTTTCGAGGTTGCGGCGGAATCGCTTGCAGCAGACTCTACGGTGCATAATTTAGACCCCAGCGGTAAAGTAAACAACGCCGGGCCAGCCCGCGCCCCTGCGTGGGCAGGGCCGTTGAGTCCGGTTTCGCATGGCCCTGGTATAGTGTTGTGTAGTAATACAATGCTTATTGATTATTCTATATATCTAGAAACCACATGCATCATCTCACTTAATCAAGTCTCGTAGACATGACTCTATATTGCATTATGCCAGGCATTCAATGACACCAATGCAAAACTCGGCATTGGCATTGTATGATTGTTGAATTGGATCATATTTTGTCGATTTTTGTTAAGCATGAGCCCTGTCCGACCTGATCATGGACTAACTTCTTAGAGTATACTGTTTTTAGTCATCAGCAATTCAGCATTATTACTTTACATAGGGTCTAGAGGTGTGCTCTTGAGCTCTCTGTTTTTCTATAATTTATCAGATCCATTTTTTGTCCAATTCCATCATATGATCTATTGATGATGTTGATAATGATGATGGTGGTGGTGATGATGATGTTGATGATGATGATGATGATGATGATGATGATGATGATGATGATGAAGGTGATTATGGTGGTGGTGATGATTGCTGGTGATGATGATTGTGTTGATGATTGTGATGAAGATGACGGTGGTGATGATGATGATGATGATGAGGATGAGGATGAGGATGAGGAAGATGATGATGATGATTTTAATGAAAATGGTGATGATGCTGCTGATGCTGAATCTTATCTATTAATTAAACATGCTCTAACTAGTATGTTAAATGTAAAATTGCATTTGATAAGCACCTTCCAAACCCTATGAAATAGACCCTAGTCTAGAACTCTAGATGCCTCATGTACAGCTTCAAGTATGATTGGGAGCCATTCCAATTTTATTATTCTGCAATACAGATGACAAACCTCACTGTCGTGTAGAGAGCATATTATGTGGTATACATACAAATTGCAAATTTCTTGTAGCTTTGGCTCAAATTAGAATGTTTAAAAAAAGAATGTGTTCATGTTCTATGGTAATGACAGTAAACAGGGAGAAATTAGATGTACAGGCCCGATTACTGCATGTGGATCTGTACGATGTAACTTGATGTATAGACAGTAGATACATTACATTGTACCTGCTTACAGTGTCCCTTTTTACGCACTGTTGTACAAAGTATATTTATCTCCAGATATGAACAAACATTTGCTTTCTATTGAACTTCAATTGTAAACATGGAGCAAGCATTATTCTGTACATGTCTACAGATTTCATGATGTACTGCACAGTGCACATACTGCAGAACATTTGATTTTGAAATGTAAATAGAAGAGGAAGAAACAAGGGGAGACGGAACAAAAAAAAAGGAAAGATAGAAAGAAAATGGAATTAGAAATGTGTAATAATGATAATAATATTGGAGTCTTGTATAACGCACATGTCTGGTACATTGCCACTTCTGGCACTCCACATTATTCCCCAGCTTTAGCATTGCTGTCATTACAGCGCTCAAGCATTTTAAGGAACTAATTTCTGCCAGGTACCCATTTACCTCACCTGGGTAGAGTGTGGCAAATGTAGATTTAAAAAAAAATAAAAAAAAATTGCACATTCATTGTAAATGAGTAAATCGGTAATAATAGAATGTACAGGTGTATATTGTTTCACTTGGGCCTATTAGATATAACACAAGCACAGTAGATGCAAATTCAGAATGCCATAGTGCTACGTATGACATAACAATTTAGCCTGTAAAGGGGATAGACCAATAGATATTAGATACCAGTGAAAAGCTTGTGAGATGCTGTATGCCAAGGACCTTTTCAAACGCACGCACAACACGTCCATTAGTTTGCCGGCACAAGTCCTTGTTAGTCGCCTGTGTAACCGTGTCTGCACTTCGTCAAGACTACAATATCCCCTGTATTTAAGCCGCTCCTGACATATCCAGAGTCTGACAGATCTAGGCTCTGCTCAAGGTTGTAGGAATTGTGGTTAAAGAGAAGGTTGAGTTCTGGGGAAAGGTGAACAATAATTTGTGAGCGTTATCATTGTTATTATGCAAGTGTGGAAGAACATCAGGGAAAAAAATGGCTCTCCAATTGCCTTCATATTCTAAATATGACAAGTACATGTAAGTGGTAACAGCTTGAAAAGTAGGAACAGATTTTTATGCCACATTTTCGTGTAGTCCTATCTTTCTGTGTACAGTGCTCGTTACTTTACCAAGGCTGGGCCAAATTTTTAATCATTTTGATGACTCTAGTACCTTGCATTATACACACCAATACTTATATGCTACATGATCAACTTTATCTGATCTATTCTACATGGTTTCTTTCACAATGCAATCGCATGACCAGAACTCAACTTTATCTTTAAGTGTCCAATCAGAGTCTGTGCTTGCAGACTGTACGTCCATCCGCGTTCTTGGCAGGGTAATCGCAGCCTATGAAAATGTCAAAAGAACACAGCGAGTGATGAACCGGTTTAATTCTGGGGCCCTGGCTAGTCACAAGTAACTAACAGTATTATGAGCCTGGTAGCATCTCCTCATACTTCAGGCTGGAGGATTTAAATGGCTTGGTAGTGCAGTGACCTTTAAAGGCTAGCTGTACTAGTTTGACCAGGGGGGATTAGACCACCCAGCATGGTCACTGACAGGTGGCTATCTTATCAACTCAGCTCTCAATTAACATAAGAAAAAGAGGATCATGGGGGACCAATGGTCACCGATTAGGCATTGTTTTCTATATACATGTAGAGGGAGCAAGAAGATACAAGTGGGACAGTGGGGCTTTAAACAGATATTTGAGCCTGTCTTCACTGCCTTGTACGTGTATGCACATTTGCATGTTATGTCAAAAAACCAAAAGATTCAATGAAGGAGATTTTTTTGTTTGTTTACATTTGCATTGACTTTGTCAGTGTCCACTTCTACATGTTCATTTGTTTCTTATCAGGGTTTAATAGAGGAAAAGGTGTGTTTAACCTCAGAATCTGATTATCATTGCTAAGCTTATTATTAAACCTATGGTTAACCATTTACAAAAGAGATTTAAAAGTGTCAGAACATGAACATGCTTATAAACAGGAACCTTTTTACAACTAAATTTTTTTATTATTCATCTCGTTTGCAGTAATTTGATGTTCTTGGCTTACATTTTAATATTAAGTCCAACGCTGAACTTCCATCTGACTATGAAGCTAGCCCAGCCTAAAAGTACCCCAATTGCAGTCTTAAAGTGACTCGATAACATTGCCTCAGATTCTGAACCCAAATCTTGGATTTAGCTCATGCTGCAATCAAAATTATAAACCTTTAGGTCAGTCAGGAATCCCATGACTTCCACAAGCCTGAGTAAATTTTACAGTACCATTTCATATTTGTGTAATTGAACATTCAGAATTTTTTTCTTTTTTCCTCTTTGCCTACCAGAAAAGAATGATGCTATTGCCTACTTTAATGGTAAATACTTAAAACCATTAAATATAGCAGAATTCCAGCTGTAGTGAGTTTTATTGCTAAAGATTAGATGTACTAAGGGTGCGTTTAATCGACACTTTTTCACCCTAGAATCACGGTTTCTAAAGACGTTTAGTTTAAAACGCAATGCGTTCAAGCGATTTTTTCGTCGGTCGTAAAAATAAACGTGTTTGAAAACACAAACATGAAACGCTGAAAAAGATGCGTTTTGTATCATGATTCAAAAGAATCACGGTCGCTAAAATTCGATTGAACGGACGGAGTTCTCAATCATGATTGTATGACGAAGCCTCTTCCGGTTTGGGAAAAACCGCGCGCCCGCTTTGCATGCAATTTGCGTTCACTATACCATCGTGGCCTGTTCCGTTATGTTATTCCTTGTTTTTCCTTCTATCATTTTTTCTTTCTGTCTTTCCTTATGTTATTCTTTGTTTTTTCCTTCTATTCTTATGTTATTCTTTGTTTTTTTCCTTCTATCACCTTTTCTTATGTTATTCTTTGTTTTTAGCATTCTATCATTTGCTCTTTCTGCCTTTCCTTATGTTATTCTTTGTTTCTTCCTTCTTTTCTTATGATATTCTTTGTTTTTTTCCTTCTATCACCTTTTCTTATGTTATTCTTTGTTTTTATCATTCTATCATTTGCTCTTTCTGTCTTTCCTTATGTTATTCTTTGTTTCTTCCTTCTATACTTATGTTATTCTTTGTTTTTTCCTTCTATCACCTTTTCTTATGTAATTCTTTGTTTTAAGCATTCTATCAATTTCTCTTTCTGTCTTTCTTTATGTTATTCTTTGTTTCTTCCTTCTGTCATCTTCTCTTATGTTATTCTTTGTTTTTATAATTCTATCACTTTCTCTTATGTTATTCTTTGTTTTAATCATTCTGTTACTTTCTCTTTCTATCTTTCCTTATGTTATTCTTTGATTCTTCCTTCTTTCACCTTCTCTTATGTTATTCTTTGTTTTAATCATTCTATCACTTTCTCTTTCTGTTCTTCCTTATGTCATTCTTTGTTCCTTCCTTTTTTCACATTCTCTTTCTGTCTTTCCTTATGTTATTCTTTGTTTCTTCCTTCTATTTTTATGTTATTCTTTGTTTTTTCCTTCTATTACCTTCTCTTTTGTTATTCTTTGTTTCTTCCTTCTATTCTTATGTTATGCTTTGTTTTTTCCTTCTATCACCTTTTATGTTATTCTTTGTTGTAAGCATTCTATCACTCTCTCTTTTTGTCTTTCTGTCTTTCCTTATGTTATTCTTCGATTCCTCCTTCTTTCACCTTCTCTTATGTTATTCTTTGTTTTAATCATTCTATCGACTTTATCTTTCTGTCTTTCCTTATGTTATTCTTTGTTTCTTCCTTCTATCACCTTCTCATTCTTTGTCTTATTATTGCGATCTATGCTCAAAACAGCAGTCGACAGTCGGCCGTAAACAATTCCAGAAAGCGCGCGCCGAAGTTCCTAGGCCATACTGCGCAGTGTGATGCGCAGTGGTTTGGCTCGCAATGAGCTAGAATCAGCGTAGATGAAAAATCGCTTGAACGCAAACCGCAGTGACCTTGCTTTTTGTAACGGCGTTTTGAATTGTGATTCATGTTTGTGATTCTAGCTTCGAAAATTCGATTGAACGCACCCTATATACAATCCTGACTTCACCCTACAGGTGCTTTGCCAAACATTCATAAATCATTTTTAGTACACGTAACCTCACATTAACAATGACCTCGAAGCGGCACATACACACACACACACACAAAGTCACTCATAATAGACAAGCTTTGATGTCTGTAATGAATTGATATTGATCTAGTATGTATTATCTCTTTCCTTTTTTATTCATTGGGGTTTTTTCCCGCAGGTTGGGCCTGTGACAGGTTCCCTAACCCTAGTCACATTGACAAGACCGACAAGACCGGTAGATTGAAAAGAAATGCTAGAAAAAGGCCAATTAACACAGCCTCAAAACCATTTAGAAAAATCTTTGATTTATTTGACTATCGTTTACACTGCTAGTAGAAGAACCGATTAAAAAAAAAATGTCTGTATTTGCTCATTCTGATTTTGTGTGTGAGTTGTCACTCTGTATGCAATTGCACAGAAGTCAAAAGACTTGCAGCAAGTGAATATTATCTAGAGATAAAATAAGAATCAACATGATTCTAGACTAGCCTGACTGCCTGACACTAGAATACTCGCTGCTTCTCTGAAAATGTCTATAATTATACTGATTCACGAACAGGTCCCTTTTTACATGTGTGTGGGAAAGGATAAAGGATTTGATGACCCACTCAAATCTGTGAGTAGGTGGACAACACCGATAGACAAAACCTGCTATAAACTGACATGGTGAATGGTTTTGAGTCTGTACGATAGTAGGCCCGTTCACACATAACAATTAGTACGATTTGGATCGCGATGCAAAGATCGATTATTTTTTGTGACCGTTCACACATGTCATTTTAGTGCGAATTGGATCGCGATGCAAAGATTCATTTTTTTTGGCGACCATTCACACACACACAGAATTTTCGCTCGATGGTGAGAACGTCCGAACTGGGCATGCGTGAATTTGGACGATGTATGCGCGTATTCTTAATAATACCATTCACACACGCAGGGCCCGGCAGACTACCGCAATTATGCTGAAAAATCGCATGACTTACTGCGAATTGGATCGCGATGCGAATAGCGAAGACTAGGTGTGAACACCCCCTAGTATAACAAGGGTCTAAGGTCTCCTTTAAAAGAGGAATAAAAAAATCCTTGAACTTTGTCTCTGTATGAATGAACGAGTGTCAGACACCTATTCAAAGTGATCCTGCAGTTCTGAATGGAATTATCTGCTGGAGACCAACCTTTTAGATACAAAGTGCGTTGCGTGGGGGTGGATTTTTTCTTCTTCAATTCATTTTTTTAACACATGTTTGCATTGGATTTTGTCAAATATGCATTATTTAGATTTGGAAATGAAAAAGAAATATTTAGAGGATTTGCCAGTACACATGTAGTTTGTACACACATCTGTGAACATGTACCGGTACATGTAATGTAAATGTCAGATGTTGTAGTCAATTTGACATATGATGTCAGTATATATTCACTTGTTCAGTTTCAGTATATACATGAAAAGATGAATTTATTGTTTGTATAACTTATGGGATGATATAATATACTGTACATAAACAGAGAACAGACAATCAGGGTAAATATTGAATTTCAACTACATGTCAAATAAAGTTAGGGTATTATATACAAATCTGAATACACATTGAACGCATTAAGAATAACTAACAGCCAAAAGAATCTCTGTAATGCATCTCTGTCAAGAAAGTACATTGAGATAGCAAGAGTATGTACTTAATATTGCATTTACAAGGTAGGCCTATATGTAATGTACATGAATCTTTTATATACATTTTGTATCACCTTTAATGGACCATCCATTTGTGGCCATTTAAATTTTTTTGTTGTACAGTACTTTCTATGCCATTTGATTTGTGGGTGTGGGCGGCACTAAAAATACTTTGTTTACTACACCGTGCAGAACTGCAGATGTACAGTGTATATATATTTTATGAGATAGAAAAATTAAGCCTGCGTATATAGGCTGGCACGGAACCCCAGTCGGATTTGGGTAGTTGGACTTGGGTTTGATGTGCGCCCTATTCTATGCGAGTACATCCGCATGTGTTAAAGCAAGAAGTTACCAGCAAGGCACAGTTCACTTGGAGTGTATTTAAACTGCAATATCTCTTTGTAGAAGAATGATTTGGAGTTCATAGTTTGACTACAAATTTTGCTACAAGGTTCCCCTTATAAAAGAGCAAAACTTGACTTGGTTATTGGGACACTTCAAGCAATTTTATATACATGTACATCATAATACCCTTTTTAATCTGGCAACGTTAAGCTCTACCTCTATTTGCAGGATGTGCACGGTTCATAATAAAAAGAATCGGAGCGTGGGCTGTTGTGTCAATAGTATAGTACTCCTCTTTTCATTCATGTTTATTGTGTGGAAATTTGAGAAAGAATGAAGGTCATGTATTTTTACACAGTACTATACAATCCGAATGAGCTGTGTGGAATAGTTAATCTTTCTGGAAAAAGAAAAAGGAGAACGTTACAAAAGTAGCTAGAATTGAAGATTTGTTAATATTTTTTATACCCACCTTCTCCTATTATGAAAGGAAGTGGGTGGGAATTCTGCATCTTTTTCATCACAATGTACTTTAGAATTAACTCTTTCAGTGCTGTGGGCGTTCGTTTTCACCTGAGACTGATAGCCTAGTTCAGACTAGTTGAAATTTATACGAAAATTGTCTAAAGAAACGCCGTATAAAGAATCATCGTATAGCTTAAAGAACGTACAGAGACTAGAAAACAATATTGTATCAAGAAACTAATTAGTAGAGCAGTGGTTTTGGGTTTGAAACCAAGTCGATGGATGCCCTAGTGCTCATTGGTATAAGGCATTAATCCTCATTACCAAGTCCCTCGGAAAGGACTAAAGCTGTCAGTCCCCTGGTTGCTTACTTACAAGCACACACATGCTTTCTTTAATAGCAGTCACGTAAAACAAACCACCAAACTAAACCAAACCATACATAGGTATTGTACATGTATGTATCAAGGCTCAAGCTCACATCCACCAAATGCACTTTGAAATATTCCGAATGCGAGAATACTTGTGGAATACAAATGCATTCGTCAAGATTTAGAAAGCAGCAACCCTTACATGTACTCCATGTATAGTGATTTATTAGACACCACCATATATACCGTACGTGCAATGGAGGATTCGTAATGGTGCTGCATACATAAACATACAGTATAGGGAATGGAATGGGAGTTGAGATCTGTTTTATTTAATTTTTTTATTTTGCTTTACATTCTTGTCGGTATTCTCATGTACAGTATGTGTACATGCATGCATGTACATAATGTAATGAAATTTGTATTCTTGTCTGTTCTTGTGGAGAATGTTGAAATGGATTTTCAATTGAACATACTTTAGAAGAAAACAAATCTCATGGTTTCTCTTTTGTATTCTGATGAAAGGAAAGGTGCATTAATGTCACTTTGTATAGAAAAATGTAGATTGATTCACGAGGTAACTCTAATGTGAGTGGTCCACATACAACAAAAGATGGATATCTCTGTGTATTTTGTATACATGGATAGTTCTCATTAAGCCATTGACTTCTGAATTCTCTATTCAAATTATTGTTACACAAGGAGGCACCTAGGTCACATAAAGGCATTGTATTCAAAAGCAGGTGAAAGATTAATGTTTGAAACTGCCAGTAAACAAAGCGATTTGCATGTATTTGGGAATACAGTACAGGTATTTTAAGTGCATAAAATTCATGTCTATGAAACCCTTAATTTCTCAATTTTATATATGATATTTGGAATACCTTTGTTCAGTTTATAATACCACAATTCATTACAAAAGTCATTCTTTAGTCCAAAACCTATCAAAATGTGTTAAGTCCTAATATACAGACCATGAAAATACCCAAAATAAAAGAATACACTTAGTGTTTTGTACAACATTGGTACTGTACATGTACATTTACTCCAGGTCATCTGATTTCAATTCCACATACAAATGTGCGCCAACTCCTTAGAGTATGATCCCTGCCATTATTTGTATGATCCCCCTGTCCACACACAACATTTTCCGTGATTAGCTATACCGTTTCGCGATAGTGATACCGTTTCGCGATAGTTTTACGATGAAATTGTGTGTGTGGACGCTCACTAACGATACGTTGTATAACGAAACTAGTCTAACGAAACGCAGGTTTGGGCATCGTTTCGAACTGAAACTCAATAAAGAATCACGCCTAATCACGGAAAATGTTGTGTGTGGACAGGGGAAGTGTAACTAGTGTAACTAGTGTAACTAACTGGGCGGGGCTTAACGTGACCTCGAGCGACAGGAGACCAGACTGTAGAGTTTCAGGATTACTTTCTTCTGTTTATGGACATCCTTGAATTTATACGATGATTATTTATATGACGTTTCTTGTGTGTGGACACTCTGAAATTTATACTATGATTCTTTATACGACGTTTCGTTATAGAGTTTCGGGATAAATTGTTTTGTGTGTGGACACGCTGTTAGTCTCTCAACCCTATATGCTAGTCTGCAGGCACATATTTGACATTTGATCACAATTCCTAAAGCCTTGAGCAGAGCCTAGCTCTGTCAGTTTCTAGCTGTGTAAAATTAGATTCAACCCTGGTCATTCGCTGTGTGTAACAGTGTCTGCACAGTGAGACTAGACTGGTAATGTTTTAGTTTTATTGTCGTGTATCATTCAATTATGAATATTTACGCAAAATTCAAATTAAACAAAATTAAAAGGCAGCAGAAGAAAAAACAAAAAAACTAAACAAAACAATGTTGTTGTTTTAGTTTTAAGGGCGTGTGTCATTAAATTATGAAAATTTACGCCGAATTCAAGTTTTTTAATAATTTTAAAACAGCATACGGCATAGTCTCTGCTCAAGGCTTTAGGAATTGTGGTAAAGTAAAGAGTCAAGTTAGAGTCTGATTTGCTTGCAGACTTGTGTCAAATACAGCTTAAGTACAGAGCCTATGCAGTATGCTGTCAGCCTAGTCTCATATTGCAGACACTGTTATGCACAGCGACCTACAATGGTTTGTGCATGCAAACTATGTTTATGCGTGCAGGGCAACAATATATCTTACAGGAAACTATATGTAGTTGTATATCAAGAAATTTGGCATTTGTTTAGTACTGATTAAGCCACCCTCAGACTCCAGCCAGGCCAGACATGTCATGAGTTATGTAACCTTTGCTTTGCAAACTCTTAGTCAGATGTTTGTCCAAGGTTTGTTGTAAAGGTGTCAAGTCAATAAAAGCATTGCTCTTGAACAAACCAGAGGGTTTTGTTGTTGGACCTCAAATTATAAAGGAGGAAGACGTGAGATACAAGAATTTTAAGATACAGGCATTCATGTAGGTTTGCCTGTTTGCCTATTAGCAATAAAAAAAAAAAAAATTTTGGGGAATAATAAAATCAGATGCACTCTGTGTCATCTTTGAGTTCTGATTAGTCTGCACACTCAGACTCTAATTTGACAGTATACCACAATTCCTAAAGCCTTGATCAGAGCCTAGCTGTGTCAGGAGTGGCTATAGTATAGGGCCTTTTCTAGTCTCATATTATGAAAAAAAAACAATTAGGAAATGGAAATTTAAGTCTGGAATATTTATAAAAAAAAGGTCTCATAATTAACAATATATACATGTATATTCTCTCTCTTATTTGTTTTCTTCTGAAATACATTAAGTGTACAATAAATAAGATTATGTGAAAAACTGTTCATGGATGCAGTACAAAAAGAGTTCCGATAACCACCACCCAACAACTTGCAACATATACCACCAGCTTTGATTGAATAGAAACTGGGCCACGAGATTGATTTACAGGAACTAATCCATTCTTAAAAGGATTTCCAATTGCGTTTATTTCTTCTCTATTAATGACTTCCTTTAGTGGTGTGAAGAGCTTCCTCTTTCTGTCAAATGGAATCAGCCAAGCATTTTCTGGTGAGCACTGGTAGTTTGCAGATGCAGGAGGTATTCTTTGTTTGTTCTAGTACTGTATACTACAGTCAAACCTGCTTTAGTGACCACCTGTCTACAAAGACCACATTTTTTGTTAACCTTGGAAATGGTTTTTCATTGAAACATGTATACTAAAGGAACCTATACATCAAGACCGCCTGCCTTTAAAGACCACTAATCTGTCTCCCTTGGGTAGTCTTTATAGACAGGTTTCACTGTACTTGTGAATCTGAGCCCTGATTCACAAAACTTGTTATCAATAACAAATGCTAAAGTTCTATGACAAATTTGCTCTCAGCCAATCAAATGCCACAATTTCAGGTGCTTATAAGAGTTATTCTTACTTGTTGTTATAACAAGTTTTATGAAACAGGGCTATTGAGAAATTCGCCATTTAGATATGCATCTTTTGCTGAAGAATAGGCTTTTTTTTTTATAATACAACCATTCTTAGTGTGACTCAAATTCATATTTGGGTTGATGAATTTTGCTCTCTGGAGTTCCTAATCTAAAAGTGCTAATATTTGTGTTCTGCTACAGTCACGTCTTGTAATATAATGTATATTCAGATCAACTGCCAGATAAAAAACATTCTGGAACATTAAATAAGCTTAATGTACACCGACAGCATTGATTCTTTTTCAGGGATTGTTACACTTGAAGAAAAGAAATAAATGCATACTATATAAACACAAATCAGCATACTATTATATGTTCTCCCACTACTGGTATTCAGTCCTTTGGACTTTTTTATATTTTAGGCAGATGGCTTTATTCATTTTTTATCAGTAGTGGTGGCGGCAGTGATTGTAATAAAAGAGAGAATCTGATAAAGAAGCAGAATGTAGATCAGATCATGCAAAGAGATCTTATGGAAGAGAGCAAGGTTCAGTTTGATGAAAGGTCTTGTAGCACATTCACCCGAGAGGAAACATGGTATAAACGCACACACACCTTGTTCATGTACCAGTACATGTACTTGTAAAGGATGGTAGAGAGTAAGGTTAAGTTAGATGAAAGGTCTTGTAGCACATTAACACGAGAGGAAACATGGTAGAAACGCACACATACGTATACATGTACTTGTATGATAAACGTAGTGTAATGCTATGGTCACATTACCCAAAAGTAGCCTGCTCGGCGGCCGAGTGGCGAGTTTTTAACCAATTCTGCCCGGCGGCTGCCCGGTCACCGAGCGGCGGCCGCCCAGGCACTGCTCGTTTTTAGGGCATCGCTCGGTCGCCGCTGAAGTTTTAGCACGGAGTTAAAATTTGGGCGGCGCCTGCTCACTTTTCACTCGCCGCCCAAAATACGCTGTGCCTGGGCGGTCGCCGCCCGGGCACCGACCTAATCGCTGGGCGATGCCTAATTCCAGCAGCGACCGAGCAGGCTACTGATCGGTCGGTCGCTGCTCTGATTTGTGACCATAGCTTTAATGGACATACACATAGAATAAGGATCGAGTATTGTCGATTTCTATTGAATGCTTAATAGGATATTCCTGCCTAGTTGTACAAGGTTATTGTTTATTTGGTGTTCACAAGGATGATGGACCTTGATTAATAACCAAGTCTTCACTTGAAACCATTCTCATAACTCTACTTTCCAGTGTTAAAACATGCAAGAAATGAATTACTTATCTTAAAGATGTATGCTACAGTTATTGTATGAAACGTATAGCTTTTCTTGTCTGGACGGGGTATGGGTCTTGCTGTGTATGAGAGCCCAGGGTACCTGTACGACCATGACTTTGATAAGAACAGAGGTAATCAATGATGAAAGCTTGCTGGGAAATGGTCTTAAAGGTAAAGACCAATATTGGAAACGACCCAATTTCAAAAAATGAAATGGAAGCTCTCATTACCAATCATGGGAAAGAATATGTTTTGACTAATACATGATGATAAAAAATTTGCTGGGAAACCGCCTACTAATTCATATATTTGGTAAATTTGTTTCTCTCATGGTCTGTGAGATATATAGGGTAGTCCCATATACATCTTTCTGTGTATAGTGCTTGTAACTTTACGAAGAATGGGCCACATTTCTTATCATTTTGATGATTCCAGAACCTTGCAGATGCTAGATGCTAGATGATCAACCTTTTCTGATCGATTCCACAATGTTTCTTTCACAATGCAATTGCATGACCATAACTGGTCTTTACCTTTAAAGGGAGTATGTACATGTTGTCAAAAATTTCTGTATGTATCACATGTTGAGAGCTGGAAGGGTGTTAACTCTGTGATATTAAATTCAACAAACTTCAACTGTTCAAAGTTGCAAAGTTACAAAGAGAAGTGCAAATATGACACCAATAGATCAATCATATCTTTGTCGGTTACTATTTGTTCCCCAGAAAAATTGATGCATCAGCATTAGCTACCTGTACATGTAGCATAAGAGTCAGAGACTACAAATTCCTATAACTTGCAGTGCAGTCTTGTAAACTTGGTAATAATTTGATATTAATAAAAATTTATTTGAGATTTTAGCTTATTTATTCAACAATCTTGTAAATTCTACACTAAAGTAAATATAGCAAAATACATGTACTCATCTTTGGGAGAGATGTCAAATACATGATAATAATGAGAAAGAATTATCGGCTATTTTTTGTGTAAAAAATGTTGTCATAATATGTCTAAATTATCATCCATTTTTGGAAAAATAATAAAAACAAAGTGTTACATTTATGCACTTGTAAATCCTTTTTTATGCCTCCGTTACGAAGTAGCCGGAGGCATTATGTTTTCGGGTTGTCCGTCCGTCCGTCCGTCCGTCCGTACGTCTGTACGTACGTCTGTACGTACGTCCCGTTCTCGTGATCACGTTATCTGAAGAACGGATCAATGGATTCCTACCAAACTTTGGTCATATATGTATCTAGCAAAGTCGATGAACTGATTAGATTTTGGGGTCACGAGGTCAAAGGTCAAAGGTCACAGGGCTCATTATGTATGCAAAAACAGCTCGTGATCGCGTTATCTGAAGAACCGATGGATGGATTCCTGCCAAACTTTGGTCATGTATGTATCTTGTAGAGTCGATGAACTGATTAGATTTTGGGGTCACGAGGTCAAAGGTCAAAGGTCACAGGGCTCATTATGTATGCAAAACGGCTCGTGATCGCGTTATCTGAAGAACCGATAGATGGATTCCTGCCAAACTTTGGTCATGTATGTATCTTGCAGAGCCAATGAACTGATTAGATTTTGGGGTCACGAGGTCAAAGGTCAAAGGTCACAGGGCTCATTATGTATGCAAAAACAGCTTGTGATCGCGTTATCTCAAGAACCGATTGATGGATTCCTGCCAAACTTAGGTCATGTATGTTACTTGCAGAGCCGATGAACTTATTAGATTTTGGGTAACGAGGTCAAAGGTCAAAGGTCACAGCGCCCATTATGTATGCAAAAACAGCTTGTGATCGCGTTATCATTAGAACGGATTGATGGATTCCTGCCAAACTTAGATCATTTATGTATCTTGCAGAGCCAATGAACTGTGTAGATTCTTGGTTCATAAGGTCCAAGGTCATGGGCTCATTATGTATGCAAAAATAGCTTGTGAACGCATTCTCATTAGAACTGACAGATGGATTACTATTTAACTCTGGATATCTTGCAGAGCCAATGAGCTGAGTAGATATTAGGATCATGAGGTCAAAGTTCAAAGGGTCATATATGTATATGAGAAATTGTTTGTAATCACGATATTCTGAGAACCTGTTAATGGATTACAATTGAACTTGAATTTGAAAAATTTCTTCTGTTTTGGTTTGTAAAATTGCTCTATGACGGAGGCATCATTTTCGACTGCGCGCAGTCGAATTCCATCTAGTTTCAGTTTGTATGCAATTACAAAATATTGTAAAGTTTGACTATTCCCTTTAAGCTTGGTCCATGCATCAAGAAGAATGTGCTGTGCTGTGATAAAAAACAATAACGAAGAAGAGCTGAAAATATCTGAGATTATGACCTTGCATAATGACCTTCGAGCAGCACTTAATTTTCTAAAGTGATATCAAGCTATTTCTGTCCCTGGGACCCATTCACAAATATCAAATTTGTAGACCTTTATCGACCCTTGCATACTCACTTTGGTTCAGGTTTAATCAATGATGCTGTGGGTTGGAATAAAAAGTGTCCAGGGGGGTGTTTCACAAGATTCTAAGTTGAACTTAACTCTACATGTAAGTTGGACTTAGAAGTTATGGAGAGCCATTTGTAGTCTTATAATGAAGTATATTCAAAAGCAAAAAATTCAAGTATATTAGACTTTTCATAAATTCCACATCAAGAACATGAAATCTTCCATGATAATAGAAAATATGAATGATTTGAATCAATATTTTATGCTTTTTAAAATAACTTTTACAAAATACTTTCAAAGATGCTAACAGCTTTCCATTATTGTTAAATCCAACTTTAATAGAGATAAGTTTAACTGATGATCTTTGTTAAACACCCCCTGCTATACTTGCACTACATGCCAACTATAAAAAACAGGACTTTTTTAATGTATGACCATTTAGGGGGCATATGAGATAATCATGATACCGGTATATGCAATAGCCATAAGATTACTGAGTAATGAGCGGAAATGTAATAGAATGAAGACAAATTCTAACAGCATATTGAGCTACACATTGTACATTTATGGAATTTATTAATGGTCTTGTGAGTCCAGTAAGTTTTGGTTACTGTTTACGTTTTGCTGATTTAAACAAAATATGATAAAATTCAGAATTACTTTTATAATTGGTTTTTCTCTCAAAAACGCAGATCAATCACCAGAATTTAATCTGAGCTGTAAAATAAATCATATGATAAAAAGAAGCTTAGATCGTTTGTGTCCTCTAGGTATTTTTTACCGTACATTTAAAACTAAATTATTCATACCCCATGTCAATTTTATGTCTTTGGGGTTTTCTTAACTCAAGAATGAGTGGTAGACTGTTTGAATTAGTGCCATTGTTGAATATTTTTAGATGTCACATTATCAAGAAACATAAATCGGAACAAATAGATTTTTTTACATACCGTATTTGCCGGCGTTAAGGCCGCACCCCCGCATAGGCCGCACCCCCAATTTTGACATTTAAAAAAAAAAAAAAAAAAAAAAAAAAAAAAAAAAAAAGTTTTTTTTTTGTTTTGTTGTTGTTTTGCTGCCGAAAACCCACGCGTGGAAGGACCTTCATTTAACATCGAGGTGCAGTTAAAGGCACTGATTTGTGCTTGTAAACTTGTCACAAATAATAGTAACAATGTTGTTTTTAGAAGAATGTGTAAGATCATTAATGTGAATTAAAAACAATAAAGTACCTATGGTACCAGTGGTGTACCTTGTGGTACACCATTTGTTATAGAAAAAAATTTGAGGAACTATTATTATAAACTACATATTGAGATCTATTAGAAAGATTACTTTCAAACCAAGATGACAGTCAAATTTTAGTGTTGTTGTAGTTTCCGAGTGGTGAGTCAACACACTGATTACTGAGTTGGGAGACATTGCCAGGCATAGCGCCATAAATCAAAAAAAAAAAAAAAAAAAAAAAAACTTTTTTTACTCTTTCGCCGCATAGGCCGCACCCCGACTTTTTGATATTTTCTCTTCCAAAAATACTGCGGCCTATACGCCGGCAAATACGGTATATCATTCTTGGCAAGGGTATGAATAATCCAGTAGTTAATTGTATGTATATACATGTTAGTGCTTATGAATCCTGTGATATGAAATTTAGAGATATGCAGAAATATATACCTATACATTTAGAAGATACTAGTAGTCAATGTAATTTCAGATATAAATTGTGGGAACATCCCCAAGTATATATTGCCATAGCTTATGTCTAAAATATGTGATTTGTACTGTTTATGAGAGGTGACGAGGGTCATAAACTATTTAGCTCTCATTTCATCCCATCATAAATCAAAAGAATGGTTCAAAAGTACACCATTTATATCTTTGGGGGGCTACTGGTTTTGATGCTTCCTTGTTGTCTATGAAGGTCATCGCTTTCAGCATGCAGTTGACCTTTAAATATCAAATGGTTTAAAAAGTGATGTGCATTCGTACAGTACCAGATGACTTCACGTAACATTTGAAGAAATTAAAATTATAAGCCGTTGGTTGTGGTGTAGTGGATACGTTGCTGGACCGTGTATCGCATTGTTCACGGTTTGAGTCCTGCTGTTGCACTAAGTAATGGCAAGATATTCATCTACGCATTTGCCACTCTCCACCCAGGTGTAGGAGGGTACCTGTTAGGAAGAAATTCCTTAAAGGCCCACTGCACTACTTGTAGCTACTTGCGCCCTCTATATAACAAACAATGCCTAATCGGTGACCATTGGTCCCCCATGATCCTCTTTTTCTTATGTTAACTGAGAGCCGAGTTGATGAGATAACCACCTGTCCAGGGCGCTCTAATCCCTCCTGTAAAATACGGCAGATAAGCTTTAAAGGGTTGTATCCTGGTACATGTAGCTTGACTAAAGCCCTGCTAATGATATGATTTCAGTTAAAGATGGTTAAGTCTTTTTCATTCAAGTGTGCCAATCACCTGAAAAAATAATTATTTGAAAGCTAGAAGGGATAAAATCAACCTCCAAAAACTTTACCTAGTATTCTGTAGGTTAATGGTTAAAGAGTATGACGAATATTAATGATAGCATAAAACAGTGCATATATGGCTATCCAACTCCGATCTTGGTACCGTGCGCAACCTATTCTATGCGAATGCGTACGCTTGCGTCGACGAGCCTACTCAACAAGTTGTTCTTATGTATATGAAGGGTGTATTTAAACTGCCTCATCTATCCATCATTACTATTTACAACTCATATTTAATACAGTTTATACAACACCTACGTGGATCCTTGTCATTTGATTGGACGATTGTTGGTCACATGATATTCAATAGATGGTATATTGCACGGTCGTGCATTTTTGGTTATATGCGCCGTGCATTTTTGGTTATATGCAGACTGCGTACCTCTCTGCTGCATGTGCGCGTATCCCTGCGTGTATCTGACGCGAAGGCAATCTGCATGTAATCGAGAAGGCTTGACTCGAACTTTAATTTATCTTTATAAGGAGTAAAGCATAATTTGTTGATTAACGTTCTATTAGGTCTTCTTCGATGTTGTATAAAACAAATAATGAATGTTTTTCATTCGTTTAATAGTGCAAATATTTTCATTCGTTGAAAGATTAACGTTAATTCTATTCAACTCGGCTGACGCCTCGTTGAATAGAATGTTAATCTTTCAACTCATGAACATATTCGCACTATTGAACTCATAACCATTCATTATTTGTATAATAGTCACATGGAACCTGTTAGATCATGAGCAAAACATGATTTGGTTGGTACACTTTAACATCCCTACAAGAGTATATAGTTGCTCCAATCAACTCCAAACCCTCCAATCTGATTCATTTGCATAGAGGAAGAAGAAGGGGTGATTGTTATTATTAAACCACTTAGAGGTGCATGGTGAGTCACCAAAATTATTTGAGAGAGCGTGTGTTGAATTTGACATGTTGTTAGCATATCAGTGCATGTTACGTCAGCTACGTTGACGTTGTGTTTGGATAAAGCTTTATTACTTTATATGAATGTGTAGAATAGTGTGTTCACATGGTAGAAAAACAGGCCAAGGTGAATGGGAACTGGGAATAGATTGCCTTTGCTCATGTGTTCGGCTGTTTCTCTACATGTATCTTATACAGAAGGCTGTTGCTACATTCATTTTCAATGAACTATAGTCCCAGTCTGCAAGCACAGGCTCTAATTTGTCAGATGTGGAGATGGTGCACATTGTGCATGAATGAATCCGATGACTGGGGTAACAATAATCTGTAGAGCGCTTAGAGACAGTATTTTGTATTAGTCGCTATATATATCCAGATTATTATTATTATTTATCACAATTCCTAAAGCTTTGACGGAGCCTAGATATGTCAGTCTCTTGCTTGCTTGTCAGGAGCGGATACGTTTCAGAACCCATTGTAGTCTCATAGTGCAGACACCGTTATGCACAATGACTCATGCAGATTCGTGCCCTGCATGCTACTATAGCCCAGTCATGTCTTCATATTTTATGCATTCAAATATAAATGCATCAATCCCAAGGCCATTATGCACTTACATGTTCATGTACATGATGAGAGAGCAATTCAATATTCACAATGCAGGCATCATGCATGCTCTGGTTGCTATGTTGGAAATCCTTGGGCAAGCTCTAGATTGCATAATGGTATCAAACTAACAATTCCCATATAGACAGTACAAAACTGTAATGAACACACATAAAATTCACATTTGTGACCTGGACTAGTGGGATAATATCTTGCAAAGTATCCTGTTTGTATTTGTGTGTGTGTGCAAAGGAGGTATACATGTAGCAGTTCTTTGGAAATGGACATCTATTGTATTTTTTCTTTTTTTTGATAGTCAGTATCAATTAGAAAAAATATGTATCGTAAATACCAATTACATTAGTACCATTACAGATATAGATACATGTATATACCATCTGTTCAGAGCCAGAACGGCATTAACTTTGTGTTAGAGTAAATAGAGTATATATGAGGTATATACATGTACATTTAAATGCCCTCCTGGCTCCAAACATATGCAATACATCGTAGGCCTATATTCTATATATTGACGTGTAATGTACATTTGTTTACATCTGCCTCCATCCATCTCTTCCCTTGCTCATGGCTGTAATACATCTCTCCCTCAAAATATCAGAGCCGTGATTGAGTTACATATGTACACCTGATAGAGGGCCCCCTTCCCATTTGCATAATATGCCAATAGACATGTCTCTCTGGAACGTCACCCCTGTCCTGAGCGCCAGTTTAACATACCACAAGGGTCAGCCCCCAACATGCATGTTTAGTTGTTTACGTCTTTTGATGGAGCTACGCCAGATGATACAGAATTATAGAGGCGCTACTGTATGTAGGCAAAATGTTGTTTAACCCATTAGCAGCTAGAGATTTGTAAAAATGGCTTATTACTCACTGGAAGATGTTGCAATATTGCTCTCATTTTGACATTGTTCTGAAAAATATGAAACATGCGCTATTTTTCTATGCAGAATACTGTAGACATAGTAAGGATTAGGCACGTATAACATTATCAAGGTAGAACCTAGAACGGATACTATAGCACGTTAAACACGGTTTGTTAAAGGCAGTTGGCAACTATTGGCGACTATTAGCGACTGTAAGCAAATGTTAGCGACAGTTTTGGGGAAGATTAGCAACTATTTGCCAATCCTTTATATAGGAACCATATGGGTCATGTGGTTGCTAGCATCGATGAGTCAAAAAGAACTTCAGCGACACCGTCTTACAACCGTTTGCAAAGGCTTAGGACTGTTTTGCAAAGGCTTGTAACTGTTTGCGGAAAAATAAATTTGCAAAGAAATTTTGGACATGTTCAAAATTTCTTTGCGACAAGAAAAACTGTTTGGGAACTTTCTTGCAACCTTTTACGAACCCTGGCGTAACCCCAAATTTGCTACGTTTGCAAGTATATGCCGCTCAGTGAGATAAAAGCTCAAGCTAGGGTAATAATTTCTAAAGTTCTTTGGAAGCGCATAGAGACATGGAATAATGTGATATGCGCTATACAAGAACCGAATAATATTATTATTATTATACCCCCTTATATGATGATGATTCTTCCGTCGTTTCTATGAGTTTCGTATAACTTTCCTTAAATCTAAACAAGCTATGTCCTTTAATTGTAAACACTTGTGGTTTTTCACACATGATTTACAGTACATGAAGTCTCAAGTGTGTTGTTGAAAAGCCTTTACTAACCCACAAATACCTATCCTTTACACAAATCCTGCACATAGTGCCTTATATAAATATCAGCCTGAAATGAATTCCCAAAAGAGAAAATATGGAAGATCTTTCAACATTACTAGTTACCTGCTCCAAAGTATGTCAATATAAAGTCATTAATTGATAAACAAACAAAGGAATGGCATGCAATGTATGCATTTGTCATTTACAGAGCATGAAATGGCTTCTGGTTTATTTAATGTCCCCCCTGATTGAAAAGCAATTTGAAATGAGGTATTCAGGTTGGAATGAATGCATCATTTCAAGGGCTCAGACAAAACGTATACAGTACATCAATTTAGTTATTTACATATGGGACAATTTATAGAAATAATTAACAATATGTATTTGTGTTTCATAGATTACCTCCCCCACTTCCTATCAATCTGCAATGATTGGGTACATGTATATTTCTACCTTTTTAATTTTTTTTGGGAAAGGCCATACAAGATAGTTTCCTGGAATATTTATCAATTTTAATTTTCCAACTAGAGGATAGTTTTCCCGGGTTAGTTTTCGAGGTGGTATATTTGTAGTTATTACATGTGGTTCTAGAGCTGTTAGTCCAGGCCCCGTCTTATAAAGAGCTGATATTAATCACAGCTTATTTGCGATTGATATCAATCACAACTATGTACATATACAAGATAGGGGACTGCAAGCTTGCAATTGAATCGAGGACTTGCGATTGATTTGAATCATCTGCAACTCTATAAGACGGGCCCCTGGGGTAGCCTACCTGATAACCACTCTTCACAACAGCCTGTGGTTTTATAAAGCGACATTTTCCCACTGCTTTAGCCTATGTATGTACATCGATTTGTGAAACCGCCAAAAAATTATCTTCCCTCCATCCTTCATCCCTCTCCCTACTAGTGTCTCTTTCTCTATATATTTTCTCAATCTGATCAGCTTATCCTACTCTGGGATATCGGGCAAGGATAAAGAATATGGTTGATTAAATCACAACACGAGTCTGAAGTATTGGCATGATACCCAATCAATATCTGGGGGGTGTTTCACAAAGACTAAGATTAACTTTAGGTTGGACTTAACTATGGCAGGCCGTTCATACCACTGTTTGCTCTCACCATTTACTGGCATTTGTCTCTCAAGGGACCTACAAATCATGGTCACAAATCTACATAATTTACACTTTTTGATAATTCATTATTGAAGGAAAAAACTATTGTCTAAAGATCATAATGGTAAGAGCAACCAGTGGCATGAACGGCCGGCCATGGTTAAGTCCAACTTAAATATGATCTTAGTTTTTGTGAAACACCCCCCTATAGGGGAGCTGCTGGCCTGTGCTAAGATTGTCCAAAAAAGATGTCCGTCTATTCTCCATCAGCGCCAGTTCGATGAAATGCATTTGTCTCTCTCAACTTTTGATCGTTCTACCCTGTATATAAAAAACAAACAATCATCTCTGAACTTGTTTTTTATTATGCTTTTCGTGAGTAGGGATGAAATATGCAATCATTGCGATTTGAAGTTACATCCATCTATCTCTCTCTTTCTCTCTCTTTCTCTCTCTTTCTCTCTCTTTCTCTCTCTCTCTCTCTCTCTCTCTCTATGTATATCAATCTTGGAAAGGGAACCCATTTCTCTCTGTTTGACACCAATCTATTTTCTCTAGAGAAAAAAACAAAAACCATTAGTTTATGAAGATATTGACAATGATAAATGGAATCTAAAAATTATAAATAAAACAAAAAATAAAAAAACTATAGAATTAGGATAACAGAATGTTTAAAGCTTTCCTCCTTGATATCGATGATGCAATGTTTCAGTAGAAATGGAAGAGAAAAGTTTGATAAAGCGCTCCCCCTCTAGACAGAAATTCAAATAAGATGTATCTCCATGTCATGGATGTCCTAGAACTTTTTAGGTTGTAATTAAAAAAGAAAACCAAGAAAGTGTCAATATTGTATCAACCTTATTCGTGTCATGGTGTCTGCTTTCTGCAAGTCAACACTAGAGGGAGAAGTCTGTCGATCGGAATGATGGTGTCTCTTTACAGACAACAGAAGAAGAAAAGGGAAGTGATAGTGCAAGGAAAAGTTGATGACAATGTTTCATATTCAGTATCTAACTTATTTAAAATTCAATATTTGACTATTTTCTTTCTGCAAATGCTCAATATGTTTCTGATCAAAATTAGATCAGAAGTAAAAACATTCTTTAAAGAATTGTTCAGATTTAATTATGATGAAACCTGCGTGACTGTTCTTATTGTTAAGACTTGTTTAAGAAAGGGTCTTGAATATCAATCATATATAAAAAAAATCCCTTAAAATTTTGATTGCCTAAATGTAATATTCTCTGAAGAGTTGTTCAGATTTAATTAAGATTGATCCAACATTACTTTTTATTTTTAGACTTGTCCAAGAAAGAGACTTGGATATCAATCATTAATAACAAATACCTTGAAATTTTGATTGCCTAATTTGAAACATGATTATCATTTATTTCTTTTCATTACTATGAAAAGAGACATTGGAATTTGTAGCATAAGACAGATGACAATTCTCGTTTTTACTGACAAGAAATAAGTAAAGTGGTTCGACATGATCTAATTTGGGCAATTAAAGCTTATACTCAGTGTTGTTTTGGATTAGTTGAGGAGGCATTAGTTGACAATAGAGGGCACTAGCACCCAGCAGGCATAGCTACCTGAAAGAGAGATAGTTATGTCATCAGCATTAGTTGACAATAGAGGGCACTAGCACCCAGCAGGCATAGCTACCAGAGAGAGAGATAGTTGCGTCACCATAAGTTGCTTCTGATGGGTGAGGCATTTCATGAAGCTCCAAAATAGTTCCCTCCTATAGAGATTTGTACGAGGGAGGGATCCATTTGGAAATTGTATTCTCTCGCGTACGCGTAGATGCGGTGTCACAACTTGTGTCACAACTATATCTGTCAATACGCTATGCCAGCAGTAGCTGAAAACTGATGAAGCAAGCAAACGTTTGCGAAGACATTTGAAAATTCACTGATTACTGATTTCAGAATTGTATCTTTGAGTGTGAATTGGGCAAGGTTTTAACTAGCTTAAACCATCAACCTAATGTATTAGGTTCATGCTGAAACTGATGAAGCGAGCAAACGCTTGCGAAGACATTCAAGAAATTCACTGAGCACTGCTGTCAGTGTAAAATGGGCCTTGTTTAAAGTAGCTAAAAAGACTGATGAAGCAAGCAAACGCTTGTGATGACGTTCAAGAAAGCCATTGAGCACTACATACTTGCAGTATGAATTGGACCCAGTATAAAGTAGCTGAAACTGATGAATCGAGCAAACGCTTGCGATGACGTTCAAGAAATTCACTGAGCAGTGCTTTTAGACTTGTATCTTATGAGTGTAAAAATGATCCAGTTTAAAGTACCTGGTAGCTAAACCTGATGAAGCAATATCAATACTTATAAACTTGTATCTTTGAGTGTGAATTGGGCTTGGTTTCAAGTAGCTGAAACTGATGAAGCGAGCAAACGCTTGCGATGACATTCAAGAAAGCCCTCTGAGCCCATCTCTTGTCAAGCTAATGTTTCTCTTGACTAATCAACCTCATAGCAAGGTAGGGCAGGGTAATTCATCTCCCAGGCTTTATACATTATCAATACTATACCCACTAGGTGATAATCAGGTGAGAGTGACGAACCGGGTCAAAGGTCATTTTCAATTTGGTTTCACTTTATTTTTCCATTAAGAACACAATACTGGTAAATGCATAATGAATACATACCAAAAATACATTGGAAGGACCCTATAAGAAAGAAAATATTATTAGGGCCCTGTACAAATTTAAAGAAAAAAATGAAATTTGAATTAAATTAATCAACATGCAATAGTAATTAAAAAACACACCATCATTTAGTCTCTCCATAAAATGGAGTATGATACTTCATTACTATTGTTTGGTATACCGGTAGTTAGAATGTATGGATGCCTACTGGTATACTCTCACAAAATACACAGTGACTTAAAGGGATCGTTTAACAATGTTAAATATGAGATACACGGCCCTACGTGTTATCAGTGTCTGTGATATGGTGTAATATTGAAGCCCTAAAAAAATTGCGCTTCAAAATGATCAAGAAGTGCCTCAAAAAAGTAAAAATCTTTGAGTGACCGGTTTTACCATACTCGTTTTCCCCAATAGACTGTAGTGTTATGAAAACCGTCAGGCGAACGGTTTTCAAATTTGTAATTCCAATCATAAATATCTTGGTAATCAGACATGCGATCAACTTGTAAAAGTCATGGGGTTCCTGACTGACCTAAAGGTTTATAATTATCATTGCATCATGAGCTAAATCCAGAATTTTGTTTCAGAATCTGAGACAAAGTTACCGGATCCCTTTAAAACATATACCGGTATAATCGTAATATACAATGTGAATACAAATGTATATAAATCATATAGCTTGATAGTGTAGAATATTGTATCTGTACTCATTTTCAAACAGTATTGTGAGAGAAACTAAAAGTGAAGTAAACAAGTCATACATGTACATGTATGATCAGAAGAAAATACGAGGTGATATATCAGATGAGTGTAGTCTTGAATTTTATCCATAAGTGGATATCAAGAACTCCATGAACATGACACTACTATATTCTAAAGAAATGAATAATTAGTATCCAAATAAACATTCTAAAGTCATACTTCTATAAAAAGTGACCAAGAAACCGCAATGTCAATCTAAATACTGATGTTTCACAACTACATGTATGCTTGAATCCAGGGTTGCAGACACTCTCCTAGATTTATGGAATATACTTCATGAAAAAGAAAAAAGGAGTGAGAAAATTGATTGAAGAGAAAGGGGAAAAACAAAATTTAACGGAATATACTTCCTGAAAAAGAAAAAAAGAAGCAAGAAAATTGATTGAAGAGAAAGGGGAAAAGCATAATTCTACGAAATATACTTCATGAAAAAGAAAAAAGAAGCGAGGAAATTGATTGAAGAGAAAGCGGAAAAGCATAACATGAACCTGATGGAGTGGAGTCCTTAGAATACTTTCTGCAGGAGTACTTTCATTGAGATATTCATCTGTTTAGAGTCAGAAGGATGTTAGCTCTGTGGAAAATGATGAGAATTAATGCCCTTCTGGTTCCAAACAGACAATTGATAGATCGCAATGTCAATGAGCATTTGAAATCCGTTCGGTTCTGGTGCAAATGGTAAACATGTATTTATAGCATGGCAAACTGCAGTCACAGAGGTGCATGACTTCCCTAGTGTAAAAATACACTTTACATGTAGGCCTGTTTTCATCAGCTCGAGTTGCCAAATAACCTGCTATTCTTACTATCCCAATCGCAAATTAGCCAGTTGATTTGCGTCTTCATCAGCCAGCAGTTGCAGTTACGGTAACGAGAAAATATCCTGAGAAATCTTGGGCTTGTTTCCAAAATATCCCGCTATTTGGGAAATAGCGGGCTAGTTAGTGCCCGTCCGAGCTAGTAGTAGGTTGTGATGAGCGTATTGGTCTGTTGAAGACGCAATATTGAGCTTCGGGATTATATCCCGAGTTTTAAAAATAGCGGGTTATTTGGCAAACTCGAGCTAATGAAGACAGGCCTATGGAGGTGACTCCAGTCATGTAAAAATACACTTTAGGGAATTTGGATTTACGGGATGATATTTGAGAGATTTTAAAGTGGTTGTCATTAGGAAGACTGAAGATTTGGTTACTCCATGTTAGAGAGTGGTTGTTTGTGAGATTGCTAACCACTGTGATCCATCTTCAATTTCTGTGTGTTCTTAACCATTTTAGAACATCCCCCGCCCAGAAAACTACTGCCCTAAGAAAATGCCCCGCCCAGGAAAATGACTTGCCTAGAAAATAACACTCCCTCCGTGAGACAACCACCCTTACCTCTTGTACTGCCAGCCCCGAAGTTACATGATTGTATTAAACTGAAGAGAGTTGTCTGAGGGAATAAATTTAGTTGTTGAGGTGGGGGTAGTATTTTTGATATGGTGTAAAGATTTAAAAGGTGTCTACAGTAAACTTTAAGGTATACAAACTTTCATGTTCATCTGCTATCTCGTAATGATAACAACGCAAAAGATAAAATACAGTGAAACCTTCTTTAGCGACACCTTTTTAAAAGACCACATTAAAAAAAAATTCCCTTGAATAAACTTTGCCATGGATACATGAAGTAAAGAAACCTGTACCCAAAGACCAACTACTTTGAGCGGTCTTTATAGACAGGTTTTACTGTAATGAAAGGAGGATGACATTACATTGTTGTTTCATGATGGGGATGATGTGGGGCAGAAATGGGAGTGCAGGAGACAAGCGGGCCAAGCAGCAGGTTAAGATACATTCCATTTTCACCACCCATGACCAGGGGGGTGTTTCACAAAGCCTTTTTTCAATGACAAATGATAAAAGTCAGTGACAAATCTGCTGATAACCAATCAGAAGCAAGGATTTCAGTAGCTTATAACATAAACTGTCATTTGTCACTGATGACAAGTTTTGTGAAATGGGACCCAGGCTTCATGTTAGACTACTGCTAAACAAGGAGGGGTTCCTTGCTCTTCATTTACTGGTATCGATTAAATCTTCAAAATTTGGGGAGTCATTTACAATGGGTTGTTCTCATTATACCGTAGGATTATCACAGACAAGAAGTTCTGTCAGTTCCACATGTCAGCGAAGAGCCTCTAGACGAAGATCATACCCGACTGTCATTTGATCCGATCAAATCATTTCAGTCAATATCAAATGACATGCACCCGCCCATATCACAGTAATTGAAAGGCGAGAAGATGCTGTGGTGTGGAAGTGCTGGTAGATGTGCTGGTATACCCTCAACCTGTCTCTCGACACCTCTCTGCATGCGGCTATTACAGGGGGTGTTCACACCGTGCTAAGTTGCATTGTTCCTTTAAAAATATCTGGTCTTGTTGGCGTATCCTTACCGCTGGACGAAATGCAGGTCATATCTTTGCTTGTAGAAATTATGTCTAAACAAATTGACATATAGGCCTACGGTATGCACATGTATTTTGCAGATCCATGGAAACATAATTTCCACCAAAGAGTCAATGTCTTACCAGAATTTCTAAATTATTTTTAATATTTCACAAATAGTGCCAGTTGAAAAGCCTTCTAACCAACAGAACACCTTCAATAGAGAACCTGTCTGTAAATGTTGTCTGGTTTGTGTAATGGTAAGATATAATAGACAGCGTGGACTATATTAGCATAATACTGTCTACCTGTAATAAGATTATCCTGAAACTGGCTGGCCAATTAATGGTGTCTGGAGTGGGATACATGTGCACTAGACAGCAATGGGTAATCACAACAAGTGTGTACTGAGGGGTGTTTCACAAAACTTGTCATCAGTGACAAATGACAGTTGTTGTTATAAGCTAGTGAAATCCCTGCTTCTGATTGGTTATCAGCAGATTTGTCACTGATTTTTGTCATTTGTCATTGAAAAAAGGCTTTGTGAAACAACCCCCTTGGTCTGGTCCTATTATCATCAAGGAATGGACATACACACACCCTTGTACTGACCTGGGAATTAGTACTAGGAAAGGTCATTATCCTCTTAATCCCTTGTAAGAGTTCTATAAAGAAGAGATTATCAATGTGCTTATACCAGCTGTATAACTGTTAACTGGGCAAATATGTGTTATTTCACAAGACAGGTCTACAATATGAGTATAAATTCCAGAGATTGACTAAAAAGACAACCAAAAGCCAAGAGTCACACAGTGATGGAGGCTGCCATTTGCTTTATTGGATTTAACTTCCTTGAATTGACCTGGGACTTGGTAGGAAAGATCATTGTCTTAATCCCCTTTTGGAAGGGTTCTGTAAAGAAGAGATTATCAATTTAAGCCAATACAACCGCTGTATAACTGTTAACTGGGCAAATAATTTTGCCTGATTTACTAGGATGTGATGTGAAAGGGATTATGTGAGTGATCTTATGTTTACACTGAGATTTCCTGATTTTCCACTAATATGTAGACCAACATTTAAAGGGATCCGGTAACTTTGTCTCAGATTCTGAAATAAAATTCTGGATTTAGCTCATAATGCAATGATAATTATAAACCTTTAGGTCAGTCAGGAACCCCATGACTTTTACAAGCCGATCGCCTGTCCGATTATCAAGATATTTATGATTGGAATTACAAATTTTGAAAACCGTTCGCCTGACGGTTTTCATAACACTACAGTCTATCGGGGAAAACGAGTATGGTATAACCGGTCACTCAAAGATTTTTTTACTTTTTTGAGGCACTTCTTGATCATTTTGAAGCACGATTTTTTTTAGGGCTTCAACGTTACACCATATCACAGACACTGATAACATATAGGACCGTGTATCTCAGATTTAACATTGTTAAACGATCCCTTTAAGATGTACATGTAGAAGGAACCAAAATCGCTGAATTTCCTTTTCGTCTACCATCCATAAGGTCTAATAATCATTTGATGATTATTTTTATTCATGATTAAATGATTAGTAGACCATATGTATAGTGTACAAAATGGGCATTAGACAAACTGGGAATTATACGTAATGTAAATTAGACTTAATGAGTGAGAGAACGATTAGGTAGTAGACTTATGGGGTGGTATTCTGGTAGCGCGTACTAAGTTAGCGCGTACTTAGTTCACACTTTTATGGAGTGCATGTTGCAAACTAATTTACCCTGTACAGATTATTTTAATCCTTTAATGAAAAGTGTCCAAAAAATTAATTTTGCAATGAAATGGGAAGAAAAAGATAATATGAGTATGAACTGAATTTCAACAAAGTCTTTGGTAGATTATCTTTGTCATGAATATTGAAGGAGGAAGATGAAACCTAGCATTCCATAGAAGTGTGAACTAAAATTCTTGTTTAGTCTGGACTTAGTCCCGGCTTAACTTATGAGAATACCACCCATTGGAGCTAAGACCATATGAAAATTAGACCAAATGAATATTTGCCTAAATGGTCATTGGATCAAATAATAAGTGGACAAAATGATTGTTAGACCATGTGGATAGTAGACAGGCTGAGTGTAGACCATATGGGAATAGACCAACTGGGCGGTAGACAAACTGGTCTTAGACCTAACAGCTGAACCAACAAATGAACAATACCCAATGTACATGTACATGTATGTTACATTCTTATTGTATTTTGGACCTTATGCACAAAATTTTGGAAGAAATCTCTGGTTCAGATTCATTTTCATTCATTATCATTCATTATCATTCTGGCCTCCATCTATGACGATTCATTGTGATGGCACATGTTAATCAATACTATTCATTGACGGCCTTCACCTACAACTCTGCTGGATGGGCCTCAGCCAGGCCAGACTACATGCCGAGTCTGTACTCTCCCTGTGCACCGAGGGTGCGTGTTTTTCAATTTGTTCAGGCAGCGTGAGATTCGGCACTTTTCTTCCCTCGCTGGCCGCCGTCGTCCCTGAATGCTTACTGTCCCTGAACGTGAATGGGACGTTTCTAAATCTGTAGCGGCAGCTGCACGCTGTCTGCTCTGTAGGGGAGCGAGAGGGCTGTAATTCGATAGTATGATATTGCTAGGTTTATTTCTCTCATAGAGATTGCAATATCCGTTCATATCCTGATCTCCTTTTGTGTCAAGAGAGAATGAGGTCCATGCATTTCAATGCAGTTTTACATTTGAAATTCAATACTTTACGTTATATGAGAAATTTAGAAAAAAATATGGGTTATATGCCTGAATACGCATGTGTGTGCATTCAAATTTAGATTCAAACCAACTTTTCCAACACGAAGCTTATCTGTTATGGGCCAGAATGGAAGTACGTGATTTCTTTCTCAAAGATATGAATGGAATAATAATAAACAAAATTATGTGTATTGTAAAACTAGATCAGGGCCATGTATTATAAAGCCTTTTGATTGATCTTAAGGTTAATATTGAGCGGAAGTCTATGGCTCATTGTGTTTTGATCAAACTTAAGATCAATCATAACTATTTGTAATACGCGGCCCAGAACTACAATGTACACACATTTTTTGCAATATATTTGTGTTGCATGAAGATCTGATGAAATAATATGATTCATTTTGGTGTAAGGGGACCAACCAAACCATTTGTACAGTAAAATATATGAATAATTGTATTTTATGAACGCACATTCTGAAAAAGATGGATAGTATTACAAACTGCAAAGCAAAATTCCAAATGAAATAGAAAATCTTAGAAATATAAAAAAATTAAAAAAAGAATTTTGGAAAAAATTGATAAATTCCTCATGAAGTGAAAAATACCATGAAAGTAAGTTTTCAGTTTGATGAAGATGAACAAGTATACATTAAGGCTTTTAGCAGTTGTATTCAAATTGATTTTTTCCTCAATTTTTTCTGATGTATCCTGACGTTAATGGGGAGGGGAAAGAGGTTGGCAACGAATATCATTCTTGTGAATGCACTTTGCTGGTCGCATCTGTGCAAATAGACAACAGTTCCGTGTGCGTGTATGATGCGGCACGTATGTTTGTACGGCTAGTGTACTGCCCTTTCCGCATACTTTTTAAGCCTCCATGCAAATTGCGTCCTAGCACCTGTACGAATGTGCTAAACGAAAAACTTAAAATCTGTATCTCCAAAAATTTACACGCCTATCTGCACTAGTTTCGCCAGGAGGGATTAGACCACCCAGTGTGGTCACTGACAGGTGGTTATCTCATCAAATCAGCTCTCAATTAACATAAGAAAAAGGGGACCATGAGGGACCAAGGGGTACCGCTTAGGCATTGTGTGCTAGATAGAGTGCGCAAGTAGCTACAAGTAGTGCAGTCCCGCTTTAAGGAACATAACCTTATACCTAGATGTACACGTAGGCTACTTTTATAAGTAATACACATTGTTTGTAAAAGTCTAAGGGGTCCAAAATATGTATCTAACGTGATCACAAATACTTTCAAGAAAACAAATCAAGGGCAATGTTGAATATTCCATAGATATCATGCTTAGATTATACAATACCTCGTGTAAAGTTTGCACATTTAATTAGATGATGGACAACGCCACTGAAATTTCCTGCGGTTGATTATTGAAATTCTATGCAATACTGTTACACATAGTTTTCATAGATTGTGCACAGTGTGTGCCGGCAAGCATTGAATCCAATGTGGGGGGTAATAGTATATCTGTAAAGCGCTTACAGACATTTTTAGATGTATTTAGTGCTATATAAAAGCAGAATATTTTTATATTTTTTTCTAGTGTCAATGCAGAAAAATCACAACCCAGAAATGGACCTGTAATACCCCAGTGCCTATGCAGCTTGTGCATCACATATGTTGGCTATCCTATACAGTACCAGTATATCTTGCTATATTTTCTTACATGAAAAATGCCTAGGTTTGGTTCCAATTTCAGCTTAAAGGTAAAGACCAGTTATGGTCATGCGATTGCATTGTGAAAGAAACGTTGTGGAAATGTTGTGGAATAGATCAGAAAAGGTTGATCATCTAGCATCTAGCATCTGCAAGGTTCTGGAATCATCAAAATGATAAGAAATTTGGCCCATTCTTCGTGAAGTTACAAGCACTATACACAAAAAGATGTATATGGGACTACCCTATATCTCTCACAGACCATGAGAGAAACAAATTTACCAAATATATGAATTAGTAGGCGGTTTCCTGGTAAATTTGTTATCATCATGTATTAGTCAAAACTTATTCTTTCGCATGATTGGTAATGAGAGCTTCCATTTCATTTTTTGAAATTGGGGCGTTTCCAATACTGGTCTTTACCTTTAATCTCATTCTGTTGTCCTATTCAACACGTTGGCCATTATGTACTTGGGTGTATTGTACTCTTAGGGTTGGTTTACGCCTACACAATATTTGACGTCTTTTCTGCAATGTTGCATAAACATGATTGGTTTGTTATGAATAGAACAGTTATATCGAGCCAGTCTGACATTCAGGAAAAGTAAAAATCAATTTTTGAGGGGAACCGAATTGAGAATAAATGTCATTCATTTTTGTTTGGGGTGAAGGGAATTAGGTCAAGCCAGTCTGACATTCAGGAAAAGTAAAAATCAATTTTTGAGGGGAACCGAATTGAGAATAATTCATTTTTGTTTGGGGTGAAGGGAATTAGGTCAATTGAGGAAGTCATGAAAATATGAATGATGTGAAGAGGATTCAATATTCTTGTTTCATAAAAGTGGTCTTATAATAATAACAACATTTTGGTTGACTTATTAAAATTAATTTGTCAATTGCATAATATCATTCTATTTCAATGTGTGTACCAGTAGTTCATACAAGAAATGAGGCTTTGTATAGAAAACCCATTCCGTTACCTCAACATTCATACAAACATCTCACAATACCATGTATGTCATTTGATTGATGTTTACACTACGATTAGAAAATTCAATCTATTTGTCTTACCATTTTTTCTCACTTTCTCTCATTTTATTTGCATATTTTGTTGCCTTGATTGATCTAACCTGTTCTTCAAACTTCATTAGGTGAGTAATAACTTATCTTTATGTAACAATGTATTTTCGTATGCCTTTTATGTCATTTTCCCTGAAATCTTTACATCCTGTATTCCACCCATGTTTAATGTTAGTGTTGGGTTCGAGCTCAAACTACAGTTAAGTTAAATAATCAGATGAAAAAATTGTTTTCTTCATTTACTATGCACAGATAATCTAGTTAAAATTTGCCATTCTTTCATCTTTTTGTCTGGTAAGTGAATTTGACAATTTCAGTTGTGACACTAGAATTGCGTTTGACGTATTCGTACCCTATGCAAATCAGACAGCCATTTGTATCCCGTCGTTGGGGTGCCAATTTGGGGGGGAGCATTTCCGATGGATGATGCATGGATTCCCTGGGAGTTTGGTTTATGCATGCACAAGTGTACGACCTAGTCTGCAAGGCACAGACTCTAATTTTGGCACTTGAACACGATGCCATGAAGCCTTGAGCTAAGCCTAATTCTGTCAGTCTCTGGTTGGAATAGCTATAGCATCCAGAACCTATGGGGTGCAGAAGACCATGCATTCTGCTTACGGTAGTTTTATAAGGCCTGACTTTATCAGCTTGAGATTGCGAAATAGCCCACTATTTCTGATTTGGGAAATAATCCTGAAGTTACAAATCGTGTCTTCATCAGCTCGAGACTTGACCTCGAGATATTTTGCTCAGCTCAGCCATAGTGCGAGTCTTCGGGCTGGTGAAGATGCACTGGACAAATAACAGAATATTTTGCCAAATAGCGGGATATTATGCAAACTAGCCTAAGATATCTTGGGATGATTATCTCGACCAAATATCCCGCTAATTGCACCTTCTGGCTAATGAAGATGCAAATAAACTGGATAATTTGCGAGCGGGATAGTTCAAATAGCGGGATATTTGGCAATCTCGAGCTGATGAAAACAGGCCTACTGTCTCATTGTTTAGACTACGACTGACAAGGAGTTTCTGCCTGCAAACTATGTGCGACCAGGGCAACATTAAAAATCATGAGCCATTTGCAGATAGAGGGAGCGAGCGTTTTTTCTCTCCATACTTTCATGATGCATTCATTACCCCGGAGCTAGAATGCATTATGTAGAGGCGAGCTGGGAGAGTTGAAGAAGTTTGTGAGAAACGTGACACATTTCGCAAGGACATATACCTGACTTGAACGTCTGCTGAGTGCCATAAAGGCATTAATTCATCATTGATCGGTATTATTCTAGCTCCCTCTTTGTTTGAAATAGATATTATGGAAACGATGGCTGTGCAGGTGGAATGGTATAAATATAGTTTTTTCATTCCACTTGAAGCTTAAGGATCCATTTGCTTCATTATGGATGGCTGTATTATCACAGTATACAGTGACCTTTCCCATGATTTGGGAAGGTTTGTTCTCGATTTATCTTCAATTCAACCGTAGATGGATGTTCCTTTATCTGTCGTATCCAATCAAATGAATGAATACCAAGCTGGTGGTATTTCTGTCTGCTGTTAGTTCTTTCACCTCTATGTGGGGGGGGGGGGGGATGGGGGAGGGGTGGGTAAGGCACCAGGTATAGCCTTTCACATAATGGGAATTTGTATGAAGAGCACCTGATGATTGTATAATAATAATATTGGTTTCTTATACAGCGCTTTACCATTAGTAATTGACCAAAGAGAATTTGCTGTTAGAGGGTGCTGCACAGTGACATCTTTAAAGAAAATCATAAATATCTTTGTGGTTTGAGAATTTTTTCAGGATTTTTTTGCATGTTAGAGGGTTTATACAATAGAAGGAATATAATAGATAATATTTCAAACAAAATTTATGCATTTTTTTCATCAACCTTCAACATTGTTACCGAGTTACTTAAACTGAATTGACAACTGTGGCACGAATTCGCATTTATAATGTTACAATGGATTTTGTGCATATAGAAGGATGCTTCAACATTTTCAATTTAATGTTTATCTCTAACTGTAATTAGAGCACAGTGAATTAAGCGGAGTGGAAACTAATTTAGTTTTCATCAATCTGTAAAGGGGGATGGGGGGGGGGGGGGGGGGGGGGGGGGGAGGTTGCATGGTCTATGGATAGGCTGTGATTAGGAAAATCAGACTAATGAAACACCTACATTATTAGATGTGAGTGTTGTTATGTAGCCAGTGATATTGAAAACAATTTGCACCTACTTTTTTAATGAGATTGTTGAATCTTGCATCCACAAGTGATTTGCAGCAGATAGAAAATAACCATAATTAGTAGATGGACAGAAGAGGAAAAGAGAAGGAACTTGGTAAGAGATGAGAGCAGAAAAGAAAGGGACATGAGATAGCAACAAAAGAAAGTTAGAAGATGCAGACTGGGAGAGGGAGAGGGAGGGGGAGGGGGATGGAGAGATGATGAGGGGGAGGGGGAGAGATGAGGAGGGAGGTAGGAAGAGAGATTGGAAGATGAGGACCAGCAGGAAAAAAGAAAGAGAGAGAATGAGAGCCATAATTTGGAGAGAGGGGGATCAAAAGGAAGAGAGAGTGTTATCTTAGGGCGTGTTTATGCTTCACTTTTTCTGGCCAGAATCAGGCATCTGTTACACGTTTAGTTTAAAACACGGTTGCGTCCATGCTCACTTTTGTAGAATCACCGAAAAAACGATCGTAAACTCACAAAAAGATGCGATTACAATTTGTAAACGCGTTTAAATGGGGTCAACGCACTGACCTCTAGTGGGTCTACGTAGCATGCACAGTGAAGGTTTGCGAATCCACCTGGAAGACCAATTAAGGCCACACAGGGAGAGGAGCCAGAGAAGTAAGCATAAACAGTACACTGTGGAACTGTGATTACGATGAGCGTTTACGATGAGCGTTACAAACCGCTCATTCTGCCTTCAAAATTTAAGCTTAAACGCACCCTAAGAAAAAAAGGAAGAGACTGGATGATGAGGGAAAGGGGGTTGGGGGTGGGGGATTGGGGTTAGAAGGTGGTAGGATGCTAGTATGAAAGAAGCAAAAAGGAAAGAAATCAAAGGCCTATGCTCAATGGGAGGAGAGAGGCAGCAATTGCTTTGTATTTTCTGCAGAGGAAAGAAAAAAATGATTGGAATACCCAAAGTAAGGCGAAAGATACTAAGCATTAATAAAATAAAAGGAAATTAAACCTGATGAGATGTAAAGTCTGTTTGGCACCAGAAGGGCATCATTTATATACTTAAACACAGACTTAATGCTCTTTTGGCTCCGAGCGGGCAATATATGGGACAGCCTTACTCCATCAGCAGTATAATCAAGGGTAAAATTATTCCAGACTTCTGGACTGAATTCACGCACGCACTTCCTCTCTTATTTATAGACTCGCAAGTGAAGGTGTAACATGCGATTGTGTAAACTGAAAGGGGCTGCTGTAATTTGCACTCCTGCGAGCCAGCCCATGCCCCGCATTAGTCCCATCCATTGAAAATCACGTATGTTTACACTCCCTCTTTAGTAGCATCTCTGCTAATGACCGAGCCAGACACTTCAAACAAGACTGCTACGTGAATGAACATCATCACCCTTCTAACCTTCCTCTTATTATACTGCAATGAGCTTTCGAAAAAAAGGAAGAAGAAAGAAAAAAAGAGAAAGGCAGAAAGAGGGAGAGAGAGAGAGAGAGAGAGAGGAGTTACTTCAAAGTAGAGGTGTTGTAGTCGAGTGGTTTAAGCACTTGACTTGAAATTGCAAAGGCTCTGGGTTCAATCCCTGACACAGCACTAGTCCTATGGCAAGGCATTAATCTATATTTGCCACTCCATACCCAGGAGAGAAATGGGGAACAGGTAGGATGACGAAAGCCTTTGTGTTCATAGTAGTTGCCATATGCCATCACGGTGACCACATGGTAGGAATACTCCCCAGGGAGTGGAGGTGGTGTATATTTCAAAGTGTGATATGTGCTGTACATAAACAATATTTTGAGTATGATTAATAATTCTGTGTGAATTTCTTTTTTTCTCATTACGAGAACTTGAGATTAACTGTATTAGAAATGGTCTGTTGGCTTTCTGGCGCGATGTCCACGCTGACGCTTACTGGTAATGTCAAGCCGATGTTTATTTTTTTCTCCCTTTCATGCTACACCGCTGGCTGTAATGAAAAATCCAATCCATAAATCCTATCTCTAATGTCCATGAGCATTTCTTCATCTGGATGAGGCTCATCCATCGCCCTAACCCTGGAGGAAGATGCGAAGATGCGATCCAAGGGAAATTAAAAAGGGAGGAGGAGGGGGAGGAGGATGGGGAGGGAGGGAGGGATGGAGAAAAGATTATAGACCTTTTGAGCACTGATGAATGTAATATGTGGAGGGGGTGTTGATGATTTATAGAGGAAAAGATGAAGAGCAGGAGAGAGAGGGAGAGAGAGAGAGAGAGAGAGAGAGAGAGAGAGAGAGAGAGAGAGTCACCAGAAGGAGGAGGAGGAAGAGAAAGATGCGATCCAAGGGAAATTAAAATGGGAGGAGGAGGAGGAGGAGGCGGAGGATGGGGAGGGAGGGATGGGGAAAAAGATTATATAATTTTTGAGCACTGATGAATGTAATATGTGGAGGGGGATGTTGATGACTTACAGAGGAAAGGATGGAGAGAAGGAGAGAGGGAGGGAGAGAGAGAGAGAGAGAGAGAAAGAGAGAGAGAAAGAGAAAAAAAGAGATAGAGAGAAATAGAGAAAGAAAGAAAGAAAGAAAGAAAGAAAGAAAGAAAGAGGAGGAGGAGGAGGAAAGAGTTGGAGAAGGAGAAGAGGAAGAGTTGGAGAAGGAGAATAAAAAGAAGTTATTCGTGCTGATAACTTAACAGGTAATCAGGTTTGAAATGGAGAGGGAATAGATAATCAAATGCAGAATAGAATGTAGCAGTAAAGCCGATTAGAGTGAAGAATGTTTTGTACAAGGAGAGATCGATCAAAGGGTGTGAATCTCTAAAATATTCATATAGAGTGATAGTTAATATTTAATGAAATGCAACTACATTGCACAAAGTAAAGGAATTCGGTCGGGGAGGGGAGGGTCGGAAGGGGCCAGAAGGGTCCGGAGAAGGAATTAGAAGAAGGGACAAAGAGAGAGAGAGAGAGAGAGAGAGAGAGAGAGAGAGAGAGAGAGAGAGAGAGAGAGCGAGCGAGGAAGGGATCTATTTCTTAAATACGGGAGAAAGATTTGAAATTGGATGAGGGCTGGAAAAACATTTTTCAAGATGCATTGTTAGCAGAATCCAAGGAAGTTGAGCGGATTGATTTCTATGTCGGAAGATGCTCCTGATAGGCAGGCGTTGAAAGAAAAACACACAAACAAGGATCAAATGCAAAACCTGGGAAACAACTTTATGTTATATATAATAACATGTATCAACAGAAAAAGAATTCAGAAATTCAGGAAAGAAAGTGACAAGGTTGCAGGGAGAGATACGCAAGATGAGGATGAAATGTGATGCAATGATGAAGGGAAATGCACTGGTTATCCAAGGATGAGTAGTTAGATGAGGAGGAGTAGGAGGAAGAGCAGGAGGGAGAAGATGAAGAGAAGGAGAACAGAAAGAAAGAAGAATAAAGAGTAGGAGGAGAGAGAGAAGAAGATGGAGAAGGTACCGGGAGAGAGAGAGCAAAAGAGAGTGAGAAAGAGAGAAATAGAAAGAGAAAGAGAGGGAGGGAGAGAGAAATAGAAAGAGAAAAAGAGAGGGAGGGAGAGAGAAATAGGAAGAGAAAAAGAGAGGGAGAGAGAGAGAGAGAGAGAGAGAAAGAGAGAGACACACATACAGAAAGAGGGGGAGGGGGGGGGGAACAAACAAAACAAATGTAAACAGAAAATAGCCTAGAAAAGGTTAATCAAGGCAAGTCTGGATTTAAAGAGCAGTGGATAAATTGATTGGAGGGCCGAAGGGTAAGCAATATCTGGGATCTCATGAAGAATTTCTAAGGGAGGCAAGAGAGATTAAGAAGGAAGATGGATACTACCGAAGATAGGGTAGGGAGGAGGATGTCGGTGGGGGGGGGGGGGGGAGGATCTCTATTGTAAGGACAAGCGAGATGGAAACCTGATGAGCAAACATCCTTGAGACGAACTATCTTCCGTATCCAGGCCAGATTGTGAAACAGCGATGCTCACTCCGTGTCCTCTCGTCGGACCATCCAACTGACGACTTCCCAACCTTCCCTCCTTGTTTACGGAGCGCTGTTGAATAGATCAGGCAAGGTTTTAACCACTTTTCCTAAGAGTCCAACCCATCCAGTCTTCTTCTTCCCTCATCTCATCATCAACGTTTATTAAAGCGCCTGAACCTCAACTGTACTTGAGGTGCTTTCGAGGGAGGAACACCGGCTTCGTTTATTCACAACCATCTGCTTCCAAATCGGATTGATTTGTCTTTGATTGGAATCGCTCTGCATTGATCATCGCATATCGTCAGACGATCGTCAATGTTTACCTAGACCCATCTTATCAGCTGTATTGTTTTAGGAAACTTTGAGCACTGTTGTGATTTGTCGCCGCTCTTCCTCAACCTTTTTTCACCTCTCGATGACGAGGGATACCGTACGGTCTTGTCGATCACTATCCTGGCGGTGTGCATGCTGAAGATCAGGTCAAAGTTTGCTCGTGTTAGGATGAAGCGTAAGGTAATGGTTGTCATGGTGATTGTCTTTGCTCATCTAATAATGTACATGTAATGTTTTCATGATGTCAGACTTGATTAATTCCCCATCCACAGGCTAGATACATTCCGTATAAGGCCTCTCAAAATCAGATTAGGATTTTGCTGGAGTTGAGATGGAGCTGAAGTTAATGGTTACCATGGTAATGCTCTTTTTACTTAAAGAGAAGGTTAAGTTCTGGGAAGAGGTGAACAATAATTTGTGAACCTTATCATTGCTATTATGCAAGTGTGGAAGAACATCAGATAAAAAAATGTTTCCCGAAAAGCATGGCTCTTCAAATGCCTTAATATTCTAAAAATGGCATCTAACAGCGTAAAAATCGGGACAGATTCGTACACCACATGTTTGTGTAGTCCCATATACATCTTTCTGTGTACAATGCTTGTAACTTTATCAAGACAGGGTCAAATTTCTTATCATTTTGATGATTCCAGAACCTTGCAGTACACACCAATACTTTTATGCTATAGATAATCAATCTTGTCTTGATTCCACACTGTTTATTTCACAATGCAATTGCATGACCAGAACTCAACTTTATCTTTAATCTTGTATTATAATTTGTTCATGACTTGGGCATAAACTACACCCTATGGCCTAGCACAATATTTAGTATATAGAGGCTGTGAACTGGCCTCTACAGTAACGAACTTATTTTGATGCTGAACAAAAAATTAAAAAATTCTGCTCTTTCGTTAAGAATGATGGTTTTTGGTTTTCTTCTGAACCGGAGAGCCTTATTATTCAAGAGGGTCATTTTAAGAATAGGGGAATGAATTCTGCTTTAAATCTCTTTAATAATGATTGTTAAAATGTGTGTCTTCTGTTGAATTTTAGAGCTATTGAATCATTATCAACTTATTGAATTATTTTCGTCATGTAACAGAACTGACTTTAAAGACATGGCTGCATGGAGATCTACTGTATCTTACCCCTTTAAATAATTCAAATGGGGGGGGGGGGGGGGGGGTCAATATTTTGTTTTATGTGTTTCAACTATTATCATTCTTACTTAAGAAGCTATTAACCTATAACCTTAGAGAGATATTGTTCACATTTTCCCCAATGTATGTTATCATGCATGACAATTCATTTGATATGCCATCAGCTGTATCCTCCACTGGAACAAGAGTGGGTGTGGGATGATTTAATAATGAGAAAAGGCAGGTGTGGGACTGGGGATCAATTTTCAAGCACAAGTGTACATCTTGGATAGTGGAGCAAGCTATCAACTTATGTAGTATGCAGTTTCCCCTCTATATTTGGTTGATTGGTTTATGATATAAAGTTTTTCAAGTAACGGTAGTCGGCCCAAACAGGTGTATTTTATGTATTATGAAGTTTATTCACATGGCAGATGTTTATGTTGAATCAAGTATTCAATGATCAAAACAAAATTTTATCAAAACTTTGAATAAAGTCTGCAAAATTATTAATTTTCTTTCTTAAACTTGGTGGCACAAAAGTCGAGATTTGGTTAGGGTTAATTAAGAAGAAAATATTTGTACAAAGGACCATGTAGGAAAATGGAAAGCAAATATTATTCAGGTTTTAAACTTACAATTCTAGGAAAATAAAAGAGACCTGCTATATATGTTAGGAGGTGATTGAGAAAGGGGGATGAAAGTGTCTTGAAAAACTCATTACCGGGCAATTTTCAGTAATTGTTTTCAAATTGGGTAACGTCACGTGCTGCATTCATTACCACATCACCATCTTGAATCAGATCTAAAATCCATTCATCCTCTGGATTTTAGTCGTTAGTCAGTAAACCAAGAAAGACTTTAACCAGAGAGCTTCTTTTATCCTCAGGGTAGTGCCAGTATTCTGTTCAAGGTAGGGGAGGGGTGGGGAGGGGGGGGGGGAGGGTCTAATTGTTCCCAAATCTTAACAAACTGAAATACTATCAAAATTTCAGTTCAATGTTATTTTCATTTATTTCCACAGATTCATAAAAAGATAGTATAAATTACAATCAAACATATAAGCATTGAAATAAAAGATGAACCTGCAGAGGGGGTGATCAAAACCACAGACGTTTATCTGGGATCATCCCCTGCTTAAAACTACAATATTAAAATGCAATTCTTACAAGCACCAAGGATAAAAGAAAAGAAAGAGTTACTGAGTTTAGAGAACAACAAAAAAGAAGCAGAAACAAAAGATAATGTTATGGAGCATATAACATGAGGGAAGGGAGTGGGGGGGGGGGGAGGGGGGAGGGGATAGTCAAATTCCCCCCAACTCTGTCAAAAACAAGAGAGAACAAGATGATTTTGAAAGGAACCAATTTCTGAAAATATCAACAAAAATTAAGGAAAACAAAAATAGGTGTGGGGGTGGGGGGGGGGGGCTATTATACTTCTAGCTCTACCCCGATCCTACATATTTTGTCCAATCAAAGAAGATCTATCCCATCATGCCTCACTGTCTCCTCTGTTTTTCCGACACATATCCCGTTTCATGTGGCATCCGCGATCGTCGATTTGAGGTACAGACGAATGTTATTGGCGCTAAATTAGGTTATCTGTCAAGGCATTTAGTATCGAACCCCATATGTTTGACGCAGAATATGGAAGCTGTTTTCTTTGGGGATGGAGCAGTTGATTGCCAATTTGATGGGGGATGAGTCATGCAGATTTTTATTATCTGATGATTTGCTTCGAGAAGTAACATGAAATGGAGCCATGTGTTGATGTGAACATGTTTATCTCTGGGGAAGTAGGGAGTATAGATCCTTTTCAATCTATAAAGATGTTTTTAGATAAATTTCTATGGTCTTATAAATACTATCAAGTAGATTAAAGATAAAAGAATTTACATACCATTTAATACATATTAAATTCATAAAAATGGATATGTTCAATATTTTCTATGTAGAGGCAGAAGGATGTTAACTCTGTGTTACTTAAAAGTATATGAGTTAAGGCCCTTCTGCCTCCAAACAGACCATAGATGTGGAAGTATAGAAAGAAATAGAATGTCCCTCCTACATGAGTGTAGGCCTATTTTTCTATTATTTTTAATAGATATGTCGTGTATACTCAAGATTTGAAAGTTTCATGCCATAAACAAAATAATCAAAAGTTTGCACACTGCTGCAAAAGTGGTCAATTTATATCGAAACATGGAAGCTTCATTTAGAGTTTCTAGTTAAATTTTGTGCCTTAAAATTGCACGGTGTGTAGTGCTGCATTCTTAGTAAGAATGCTAAGTAAATGTCAATACGATTCATATTATTGATATTGTTTGTGTTATTATCATAAGCCTTGAAGGGGGATATTATACTCACAAGTCTACAGGATTGAATTAAAAAGGTCAACAGCTACATAATGCATTTATATGGAGTGTTACTGTTAGTAGAAGGAGTAAATGTTCACTCTAAGGAAAGTCTTCAGTTGCCATGACAACCACCTAGTTTTCCAGTTTTATTATATGCCTGAGTCCCTTTACCACCCACCTAAGTGAATTCTCATGCGTTCTCAGCTTAAAAATAGGAATATACCATAAGAGTCGTCATGGTCTAGTGTGCATGTTGTCTTGATATTGAGCCTGATGTTTTTTTTTGGTGGCGATTGATTCGTCCCCTTTAAAGGTACTATGTCCCTTTTGCAGCCCACCTCAAATTCTGTAGAACTTTGCAGAAATTATGAATATGTCATGTATGTCCTATCTGTGAAATTTAAACGTTAGCAGTGTCCTAAAATTCAAATTATTCAAGGAAACCCGTTTACTTGCTAGACTTTACTGTCAGACACTATTGAGTGACTGACTGGCTTTTTTCTTCTTTGGTAATAACATGAATAAAATGAGCTGTAAAGGGTACATAAGCATTTGTCTACATCAATAACCCACTTCTTGTGATGGCCAAAATTAAACTGATTGAATCTTTGCGCAGCATGAAACGTATGACCATTTGGTACAATGGTCTGAAAATCAAGACTATTACTTATTGGCTCTATAGCTCCTAAGTCGATTTGACAACTAATAGTTGTTATTTTCCCACTTGAAGACATTTTCAAGCCCCACCCTTTTAGAGAAGTTCTAAATTAGTATTATCTTTCAAATTTAAGCTTTTCATTTTTTGGGCCTGCAAATGGGACATAGTACCTTTAAACCTCAGACTCCTTAGTAAATCCAGCGCTTCTGCACTGCAAACACGGTAAAGCCCTGTTGTTTGAGGAAGATCTACAGAGCCATCTGGGAGCAGGTTTATGGCCCTCATTGGCGCAACAGCAACATGAAATCAAAACATTGCAATTTATTTCCGTTCACTCAAGTGATTTGACAATTAAACCTTGCCCCAACGATTGCAAAGATATGTGGGAGGCCAAAGTACTTTTCATTTGAGGACAATATAAGAGGTACATGAGAATGATTCAGTCGATTGGTGAAATGGTCCTAGGTTGATTCAAAGACAATTCCACAAATCCTCATTTATTATGAAATTCATTCATAGATTGGCCTCCCTTTATGAAATGAATGGTAGGATTTTCTTTTCCCTTTCAAAAAATTTACTCAAAATCTGCTGAAAATGGAGATTTGAAAAGTACACTGCTTGTGCACATGGTGGTTTCATATTTGTTTATTTTTTATAATGAAATGTTATTTACTCAAACTTTCACTCAAATATAAATCATTTATCTTGTTTAGCAATTGTATAGTTTTAAAAGAATGTAAAAAGGAAGTTTATTTTGTAGAGTATATGTATGTGCTTCAATCAGTTCATCTTCATGCAAAATACTGTATGCAGATGCATATATTTGAAGTGGTGTCCTACATTTACTCAAGGTGTCTGTTTTGATCATAGCTTTATATCTTATAATGTATGGCATATCTCAAGGAATTTGAGGTTCTTGTAGAGAAACAAAACAGAGAGGACCAATTCTGCAAAGGTAAATTCTTTTGGGCTTCTTCTGTGTTTAATACTTAAGCCACACCAATGAGACCAAAGCGAGAACAACAAAAGACCGAAAAAGGGATCACATTTCCCCCAAATGGCCAAGCGTCGGTCAGTTAAAGATAAAGACCAGGTCTGGTCATGCGTTTGCATTGTGAAAGAAACATTGTGGAATCGATCCGAAAAGGTTGATCATGTAGCATATAAGTATTGGTGTGTACTGCAAGGTTCTGGAATCATCAAAATGATAAGAAATTTGGCCCAGTCTTGGTAAAGTTACAAGCACTGTACACAGAAAGATGTATATGGTACTATGCGACACATGCGTGACATGTGCGTTATATCTTTCAGGTCCAAATAGATATAATAATTTACCAAATATATCATTTGGTAGGCAGTTTCTCTGCAAAATTTGTATGATCATGTATTAGTCAAAGCATATTCTTTCACATGATTGGTAATAAGAGCTTCCATTTCATTTTTTGAGAGGGGGGTGTTTCCAAAACTGGTCTTTACCTTTAAAGTCAATTTTGAGTCGGTTTAAATGTGTGACAGAGGTGTAAGTGTTTATTGTCCGGTATCTTCAATTCTCTAAAGTACTTTGGAATGAAAGTTAATAGCCAAGTGTTTAGAGATTTTCTTTCTTTTCCCCTTAAGAAACGGTTCAGATTGTGGAGCATCTGCGGAGTAAAGCTTCAATCCTTTAAGTCTCAGGGGCTGCAGGTGAGATGGGTGTGTTTGTGATAGGGAGACGACATGAGAGGAGGAAAGGAGAGAGGGAGGGGAAAGGAGGAGGGGAAGGGGGAAGGAAAGGAAAGGGAATTGCAGAGTAGGGGGTAAATATATATGGGTAGGTACGAGGTGGAGGAGAGAGAGGGAGCGCGGGAGAGACGGAGAGAAAATGAGAGAATATATATGTGTGTGTTTTGTGTGATTGTGTGTTGATTGAATGAGCAAGAGAGAGAGAGAGAGAGAGAGAGAGGAAAAAAGGGGGGGGGGGGAGGGAGGAGGAAGAAAGATAGTGGAGAAAGAGATTGAAGATAGATAGATAGATAGATAGATAAATAGAAAGATGGAGAGAGTAAAAGAAAGAGGGAGAGAGAGAGAGAAAGAGAAAAATCCTGTACATGGCTGAGCACTATTGTATTTAAATAGAAATATACATACAGAAAGAATGAACCCAAAATAGAGTAGTGGGAAAGACAGAGAGAGAGAGAGAGAAAGAGACAGAGAGAGAGAGAGAGAGAAAGAAGGAGGGGAGGGGGAAGAGACAGAGAGGAAAGTTTGACTATAAAGAGACAGGCATGAATAGTAATGGAGATCTTGAGATGCAGAAGTGAAAAAAGAAGGCATGGAAGATCTAAAGTAGATATTAAAGAACCGCCTTGTTATTTATAGAAAATAACTCTAATCAGAATAGTATTTTTGGTGCAACAAACTAAAATGATTTGCACTTTGAACCGTTAGCAAATCAAATTTTGAATCACTTTTCTAAATGCTGTATCTGATAAAGATGCTATTTTTAGGCGAATATAAGAAACAGGTTGTTCAAGATTACTCATCATCTTGAGATACACGTATTGAATGCGATGTAAGATGTATAATGTGATGCGAGCAAGCTAGCATATGCTAGACAATGACTCATTTGTTGATATGCAAACTGCATACATTATTTTTTTTCATTTGTAAAAAGATACTTCTCCTTATCAACAGTTTGTACGGGACCTTCATCTAGAAGTGTAATCATCTTTTATGCACTGAAATTTATCCCCCTTACTGTCGTAAATCATCACATTACCCTCAAATTCCCCGCAATCAGCCTTCAGAAATTATCCTTTTGTGCGCCAGCCAGCTATGACTAATTCCCAGTCCCACCCATACATATCTGTGTGATCTCATTTTGACGATGCTAATAATGGCTGCATTTTAAGCAACCACCGAGTGCGGCGGGTCATATATTCTCCCATCAGTGCCCTGGGGTTAATTCCGTGCTTCGTCGAGAACTCTCTCCTGAGAACTGTTGGATGGCACGTCGCCGTACAAGTTTCGTGGCTGGCCGATCTCTCTTTGTCAGGCGGTCGTTTGGCCATGAGTCATGTGTTCAGAGCTTGAATAAATAGACATGAGATTTCAGCCCGAGTCTCAGGTCGGTCGATACCCCTCATGTGGAGATGCGATATAGTAGAAATGGAGATTTTTTGCAGCCTTTTCAGCATTTTAATGTGTTCCCAAATATATTCTGTTACGCACATTGATATGATGTGATTAGGTTGAAGATGTGAATAGATGTGAATTAGAATAATGTGCAGTATATTTCTTATAATTTTACTGTAATTGTTTTCCACTTTTGATATTCATGATATAAAAAAGTACTCAGGCATTGATTAGAAAATTATAGAATTTTGTTAGAGCTGTTTTTAAAAGCAAATCTTGATAGTCGGTCCATAGTTCATAGCATCTGAGTTCTGATATGTAGTTAGGTAGTGAAGCAGTGAAAGAAAGAAAGACCGAGATAGAGACTAAGAAAGGGAGAGCAGAAGAGAGAGTTCTTTATCATTATCAAGAGGTAGCCAGGACAAAGAAGGCTTGATTTTAATGTCTGTAAAACTCTGTGGCCCGAATTCACAAAGGAGGTTTGTCGACAAACCTTGGTTTTCGTACGTCATATGACGCGTTTTACGCGTTTTTTACAAACTTGGTTTGTAAAGAACAAAAGGAGGTTTGGCGAAACAAAAGAAGGTTTGAGCTCAAACCTTGGTCTGAGCTCAAACCTTGCTTTGTGAATTCGGGCCTATATCAGCTCTTTTAGTTCCATAGTCCATAGCATCTGAATTCTGAAATGTAGTAAGATAGTGAGGCAGAGAAAGAAAGAGATACAGACAAGGATGGGGAGAGCAGAAGAGAGAATTGTTCATCTTTATAAAAAGGTACCAGTACAAAGCAGGCATGACTTTAATGTCTCTAAATCTCTGTATCAGCTCTTTTCTCTCAAAGACAAAAGCACATACAGAAAGGAAAACTAACAAGATTTTCGAATGTAGGGCATGACGAATGATGCAATTGAACAAAGAGACAAACCAGGTCAGTGGCATCTATAAATACGTCCCACGCAAACAGAAAAAAAAGAGAAGATTTCCTATCTCATTTCGAAAGGGCTTTAACGGATCGTGCCCATTCTGATATTGTTTTGCCTCGGATCACTATCTACTCCAAGAAGACTCCAAAGGAGATTTGGAGCGGAGGTGTAGGTATGTGGGAGGAGGGATTGGTAGGGTGTTCACCCAAAGAGGGGTTGTCATGGTGACTTTGCGCTACTCCTGTTACAATTGTCCCTGGCTTGATGATGTCAAAAGTATAAGGTTAGGGTGAGGGTTGCAATTGTGTTTTAGGGCTATGTAAGTTGTTTGGTCTTGGGTTGAAGTGAAAATTTTGTTTTTTTATAGGATAGTGAACAATTTGTTATTGTTGTGCTCTCGGATCACTCTCTACTCTGAGACGACTCCAAGAAGATTTGGAGCGGAGGAGTAGGTATGTGGGAGGAAGGATTGGTAGGGTGTTCACCCGAAGAGGGGTTGTCATGACGACTTGCGTTACTCCTGTTACAATTGTTCCTGGCTCTATGATGTCAAAAGTATAGGGTCAGGGTTGCAATTGTGTTTTAGGGCTAGGTATGATGTTGAGTCTAGGGTTGAAGTGAAGAATTTTGTTTTGTAAGATCATGAACATCTTGTTATCGTTTTGTCCTTGGATCAGTCTCTACTCCAAGACGACTCCAAGAAGATTTGGAGCAGAGGTGTAGGTATGTGGGAGGAAGAGGGAAGATTGGGAGGGTGTTCACCCGAAGAGGAGTTGTCATGACGACTTGCGTTACTCCTGTTACAATGGTTCCTGGCTTGATGATGTCAAAAGTATAGGGTTAGGGTTAGGGTTGCAATTGTATTTTAGGGCTATGTGTGATGTTTGGTCTTGGGTTGAAGTGAAGAAGTTTGTTTTGTAGGATCGTGAACATTTTGTTATTGTTTAACCCTCGGATCACTGTACTCCAAGGAGATTTGGAGCGGGGGTTTAGGCATTGGGGAGGATGTTCACCCAAAGATGGATTGTCATGATGACTCCTGTTACAATCATCCCTGGCATTAGTAACGTTAGCTTTTTCTTGTATATTACATACATAAGGCATTTGAAACTTCAGGAAACAGCCAGGGATCAGCAATTGCTAGCTACTAGGTGCAGAGGTGTAGGTATTTTTGGAGGAAGAGGAATTGTCATGATGACTTATATTCCTGATACAATCATTCCTGGCTTTAGTAACTTTAGCTTTTTCTTCCATATTACATAAATGAGGCATTCAAAACTTCAAGCAATAGCCTGGGAACAGCAATGGCTAGTTACTGCACTCCACCCAATGTATCAGATCGATGATAATGTGATTAGAACTTGGTCGTATCTGCCTGCATTGCAAGTAGGACTTGCTTAAACATCCGCTGGGTTGTGTCAAATGTATTCTAAGATTTATGGAGAGGAAGAAATGGCTGAATTATTTACAGGTGACATACATTACATGTACATGTTGGAGAATGTCATTTAAGCCAATGGTGTAGCCAACAGACATGAATTTTTTAGAGTTGACTAGGTTTGTGCAGGTGAAGGAGGTGTTGGGTGGGGGAGGGGGGGGGGGCGACCAAGAACTAATTGGGAAGGGAACATCAAGACATGGGTGAAATGACACTGCAAGAGTGTACTAGGATGGCAGAAAAAATAGATGAGTGAAACAAAGTTATTCAACTTCCGAGCTGGGAGAAAATACCAGGATAGATAGATGACCTAAAGTATATTTAGGCATAGAAACAATGGAGAGAAAATATTTAGAAAATCAATGCAAAAACCTTCCTTGAAATGACACAAAGAAGACACAAAGAAGACTGAGACTTAGAGGATGTGTGCCAAGGCAGTGCCTCGAAAAGGACTCTCAATTATGCATTAATTAATTAACTCTTGTGCCTCGTTTTGATACGACACACCAAAACTGCAGCATTTCAATAAAAAATGATGAGTGTAATACTCTTCCCATTTCTGAATCATATAACACAGAGCTCAGTGAATACATGTATTTGAATACTGTAGAACCTTGGTTGCGTGCAGTTGTCATTCATTTACGCATAAAAAACAAGAGGCTGCTTTTTATGGCTGTGGTTTAAGACGTCATGTCTGTACTGTTGTTACAAGTTGAATGCAAATGTGTGTTTACAAACAAGTACAGTTCACACATGGTGTTTGTAATGTGTTCTGAGCAAGTCTATAGAAAGGAAAAGATAACACGATAGCAGGAATTATGATGTAGGATCAAGCTTAGTGTAAAAATGAAGGATTTTTTAATAAAATGAAGACACTCACTGGAAGATGGAGAGTTATGAAAATAATAACTTGCTTGCATGGATTCATAATGCTGGATTAGGTATTCTTGTGTGAAAAGGGTTTCTTTCTGTATTGGGGTGATCACGTGGGTGTAGAAGAATTATGAAAAAGATCACTCGCTTGCATGGATTCATAACCTTGGATTAAATATTCTTGTGTGATAATAGGTATCACAGAAGAGCTGCGTTGAGTGGGGACGCGCAGAGCTCAACCACGCAATTTCTCTCTTTTTCAAGGAAGATTTTCATATCATGGAAAAAATAAATATTATAAAATTATATGTCTCTCGAAAGCTCAGGATTCTGTCTTTCATGTCATGTCATTTTCATCAAAATCCATCAATTACTTACGACACAGTTGCTTGAGATTTACCCTCTAATTCGTACCGTGTCACTTCGTTTGTCGTCATTTTTATTTGATCGCTGATTTGTATCCCTAGTTTTAGCTCAATGCGCTTGAACGCCTTTAAAAATCCACTGGTTGGAAAGAGCACATGTAGATACTTTCAAACTTTAGCTGTGATACTTAGTGATAATTGTTTATCTAGAGCTGACCTGAACTGTATTGGGATGATCGAGTGGGAGTAGAAGAATTATGAGGTATTAAAGGATTTTGAGACAAGTCTTTGCGAGATGAACAGTCATTAAAAAGATGGTTGGCTAGCATAGATTCACAACCTTGGATTAAGTATTCTTGTGTAAAGAGGGCTGAAGAGAAGTATACAAAGAAAGAAATATTATGTATGGATTCACAACCTTTATTCAAATAATAATGTCTAACTAGATTTGTAATACTTGTTTGGAACAAGTATAGGTGGGCTGATCCAACAAAAAATTGAGACAAAATAAAGGGTACATTTGAAATAGCTTTTTGTCTCAGCTACAACATATTCGGAGTTCAGCGTAAATGAAGCTAAAACGACGTAGATATTGCTCGCGAAAGACGGGAATGTAGAATCAAGTTTTGAGAAAAAGTCATGTCCCATAGAGAATACACGCAAAATGTGAAAAAATTAGCTTGCCTCCTTTAATTGCAAAAATACGCCATGATGCCTTTGTCAAAATGAAAAATTGTGACAACTGGATTTGTAGAGAATTGTCTCAGCTAGAACATATCAAAATTTTAAAGAAAATTAATCAATTTTTAGAAAGATACAATCAATTTTCCAAAAAAATGCTGACGTCATAATAGGCCAATTGAAATTTTGAGTTCGGAGGCCATTATGATGACGTCATGAGTTAATTGAGGGTCAAATGAGACATGAAATCATATCTCTGATTCATACTCGCTCAAAATATGAAAAAAAAATTGGGGTCACCTTGCATCCTAAAGAGCTATAATGGATTTTGCAAAGGCATGTTTTTGCCCATATATGCTATGTATTACAAGAGCTCGCGCGCATTGAAATTTATGTTAAACGGTCGATTATTCAATTATTTATAGTCATAAAGAGACAAACATGGTATCAATTTGTTTGTAAGAATATGTGGAATATTATGAAAGAAAAAAAATGGCGATTCTATGGTGTCTAATAGTTTTACGCGCGAAAACGCGCGCGCATGCGCGTGTGCGCGATTTTTAAAAAAATGCTTAGAATGGCCTGAAACGTATGCAAAATGATTTTGAGACGATTTTGAGCATTTCAAAATTTTGCGCGCGCATTGACGCGCGGACGTACGCGCACGCGCGCGTTATTTGACCTGAAATTGACCGGACGGATATTGACCCTGATCATGATAAATATGAATCAGAAATACCTTTTGGTTATGAAGATATGATCAGGAGTTGATTTTCGTAAAATTTTACAAAATGGCGCCTAGATGACGTCATCAGTGAAGGTCAATGTTGAAAACGTTATTGTGCTTTGTACATATGCCTATACATATGTGTGCCAAATTTCAAATTATTTGATTGAGCCATTTCCAAGTTATCTTGCCAACAAAAAAGTGGTTAGAAATAAGAAAAATATATAATAAATAATAAATAATAAATAAAGGCAATTCTAACGAAATTATAAGGTGGTCTGTACGTTATACAGCCCACCTGAAAATGGTTGATCTATGTGTACATTATATGTGTAGGATTTAAAAAGATGGTCTTTTGCATCAATTGACAACCCTGGATATTCCAGCACATTACCATTACATTACCATAGGATCACATACAAACTATACACCACTCTCCCTGTTCATGTGGGTCACGTATTTATTCTCCCCAGAGAGAAAAAAATGTCAGCGATATCCGTCCTGAATATATTGTTTGTGCGGCGGGCGGGCCCTGTAAGACTTCACAGGGCGAGAGATCCAGCGCTTATCATATTGACTTGCACAGATTCTTTCGGCCAGGGGAATCAATGATTAATGGAATTTTTAATCAAAGGGAACATCCTTGGGAGGAGGGATGCCAATCCAGACCCCCCCTTCACAATCATATTTTAATCCCAAGAGATTGAACAGTGTCAGAATTAAGATATTGCCTGCCTGAAGCCAGACGGGTTTTATCTTGTATACTGTAAAAGTAAAAGTATTTGCGGTATATTAATTTTTGCAGATTGCGCGCTAAGATTTGCAGGCGAAATTTTAGAACTTGCGAAAATATAAGCATGACTTCTTATGTGGTTTTGAATGGACTGAACTGCGTGCAACATGAATTTAAGATCCAGCGAATATGTTTTGGGGTCGCTCAGCACAAAAAATTAATCACACAAAAAATTAACGCCCTTCTGACTTCAAACAGCCAATATAATGAGTCACTGTAATTGGATGATTGGATTATGTTTAAAAAAAACAATATCCACTATTTTTGTAAAACTCAGATGCAATTGATAGGTTTGGTAGATATTGAACCATAGGAAAAGATAATTTGACATTAATGTGACAGATGTTTTAAGAATATTTAATAGCAGTATTAGCAAGGGATGAACATTATACAAATACAGATGGGGGGGGGGGGGGGGGGGGGGGGAGGGGAAGGGAGGGGAGAGGGAAGAAGTGGGAGGAAGAGAAAGGAAGAGGGAACAAGAGATATAGAGAGCAGAAAAAAAAGGTAAGTGGAGGAGAGGGAAAAGGAAGATAGGAGAAAAGGGGAAGAATATTGAGATGAAGAGAGATAGACGACGAAAAAGAGGAAGAGAAAAGAATTGAGGTAAGATTGATAGAGATGGAGAGAGAGAGAGAGATGGAGAGAGAGAGAGAGAGGGAGGGAGAAAGAGAGAAGGAAAAGGAGAAGGAGAAGGAGAGAGAAAGAGAGAGAGAGAAAGATAGTTGGAGAAGGATACTGTAAAATGGCCGTCAAATGTTGTATAATTCAATAGCATCCATCCTGTTTACTCAAGACAAACGTTCCTCTTGGAATAATATCCTGAGGGAGATTTGGAGCATGGTAAATAATTCATACTAACAAATTTGTTTTGAACATCTTTTAAAAGGACACTCAGGACTACCCACATAGGTAGTTGTTAAATAGATGGTTGAATTCTGGCACGTCAAAAATTTACAATGTGAGCTTTCTCATTCCTTTTTTCCCTTGTAATAATAATATCCTTACTTCTTTCGAAGTACACAGGGACGCTATATCATAATATGATATACACTATACAAGAAAAGTTTTTTATTACATTATTATTATTATTATTATATTGATTATGCTTTTAATAGAAATGGTATCGACTCTTATCATTTAGCTCAGAGGTAAACTCTCATCAGACATTCAGCAGACAATATTGTCTGCCCCCAAAATAGCATCTTTAAAGAAAAACAGTCCAATCTTGCATCCGGCGTATACTACATCTACTTTTGAGAGGAAAAACTTGATTATATGTTAATCACAGAAACTGAGGCTTTATAATGGAATCTCATATAAACAATTCCTTCTTGATTCCAACTCCATCCACATTCTAATGATGCGATGGCCCTCTCCTCCGGCTATTACTCTCATGCTCTCGCTCTCTCTCAACCTGATCCCTTCTTAATGTGCTTCCTCTGAGCCTCCAATGATCGCATCACTCCCATCGCCATGACAACGCTCAATTTTTGGCGCCATCTGCTAATAAGCGTGCACTGCCAGCAATGGTCCTGGGTTTCAGAAGATGTGCTTTGTTTTCAAATCGAGGGTTTTTGTTGTTGAGACAGAGGAAACCCCTCCTTGGGTACTAAGTGGCTCGTTCATATTCTTACTCTCATTTCTTATTTAAAGAGAAGGCTTAGTTCTGGGAAGAGGTGACGAATCATTTGTGAGCGTTATCATTCTTATTATGCAAGTGCGGAAGAACATCAGAGAAAAAATGTTCCCTGCAAAGCATGGCTCTTGAAATGTCTTAATATTCTAAATATGGCATGTAACATCATAAAAATCGGGATGGATTTTTATGCCATATGTTTGTGTAGTCCCATATACATCTTTCTGTGTACATCTAAAATCTTCAGCGAAGTGGTGAAGCAACCAGAGACTGATATTTCCTGTTTTCTCTTTTCCCAATCAGTGATACAGTGCACAAGACTGCGTTTTAACATCAGATGCTTACACATGTATGCACCAATCCAAGCGTTATGGAAATAGATACTATTTAGGGCAGTCTATAACTGTAGATATATTTTTAGATGTTGCAACATTAAAGTTATTCTGTGGTTTTTACATGTAGTGCTTAAAATAGGTTTACCATCATGCAAAGCCGGATGTATGACGTAAATGAAAGGGGGAAAAATGAGAAAGTATTTTTATCATGGGTGTTTGGCCTCAGATTTCTTATGTTTTGAATGATGAAATGTAGAGATATCAAGCAGTATCTGTGTTATGTAGAAAAAAGTGGAGTGGACATTGATGCTGGTCTTAAACAATGACAATCCAATCACAACCCAATCTAATCCATGGAGTATGTGGTATAGAATTCTTCTTCTTCCTTCTTCTTCCTCCTTCTTCCTTCTTCTTCCTTCTTCTTCCTTCTTCTTCCTTCTTCCTTCTTCTTCCTTCTTCTTCCTTCTTCCTTCTTCTTCCTTCTTCTTCCTTCTTCTTCCTTCTTCTTCCTTCTTTTTCCTTCTTCTTCCTTCTTCTTCCTTCTTCCTTCTTCTTCTTCTTCCTTCTTCTTCTTCTTCTTCTTCTTCCTTCTTCTTCCTTCTTCTTCCTTCTTCTTCCTTCTTCTTCCTTCTTCTTCCTTCTTCTTCCCCTTTCTTCCTTCTTCTTCCTTCTTCTTCCTTCTTCTTCCCTTTTCTTCCTTCTTCTTCCTTCTTCTTCCTTCTTCTTCCTTCTTCTTCCTTCTTCTTCCTTCTTCCTTCTTCTTCCTTCTTCTTCCTTCTTCTTCCTTCTTCTTCCTTCTTCTTCCTTCTTCTTCCTTCTTCTTCCTTCTTCTTCCTTCTTCTTCTTCCTTCTTCTTCCTTCTTCTTCCTTCTTCTTCCTTCTTCTTTCTTCTTCCTTCTTCTTCCTTCTTCTTCCTTCTTGTTCCTTCTTGTTCCTTCTTGTTCTTTCTTCTTCTTTCTTCTTTCTTCTTCTTCTTCTTCTTCTTCTTCTTCTTCTTCTCCTCCTCATTTTCCTCCTCCTCCTCCTCCTCCTTCTCCTTATTCTTCTTCTACTTCAGTCTTTATCTTGACTGTCCTTTTAATTTTCCTGTCATTTTCATTTCCTTATTGATTTTTGTGTGCAATATTATTCCTATTTCCTATTTGAGTGAACCAATTTTTCAATATATTGTATTTCAATGAAACTTTTTACCTTTTCTGAAATGTATTTCTTTGAGCCTGGCTGCTATTTTGAATGTACGTTTTTAAATAAATAAACCAATTCAATCAATCACTCAATTCCAACAACATCAAGTCTTTGACTATGCATTTGCTAAATGGATGAAGAAAAAATGAAAATGAACAGTCAAAATTATCTGTTGACACACAAAAATATTCTTACTTTTCATTCCCCCTCGAGACTTCATTAGATTTATGTACCATTTTAACGAAGGAAAAAAAAAAGTTTATTGGCAGCAAGATTAGTTTTGATATAAGCTTCTTATAATGAGATATATGAGTAAATGCACTGCTGGTTTTTGACAGATTTGTAAAATAATGCCTTTTTAGAGAAAATTGCCTATTCGTCTGACATTTAGGGATAATCCTTTTGAGTGGATCGAGAAGACAAATATATTTGTGTGGGAAGATTGCTTAAATTGTCAAAGTAAAAGTCGTTGTGGTCTAAATGGATCTCTTTTTGATGGATGTTGTTTTGAGAGAGAAAGTCACCGAAATCGGTGTCAAACATAGAATCCATTAAACCCACGTGTTGTTGGGAAGTGGATCCCTTTATAATGACATTGCGCCTGGCAGAAAGATGTACATATAAGTAGAGATGTCGTGGTTGTGTGGTCTAAGCACTTGACTGGAAAAGCAAAGGTTGTGGGTTCGATTCGCAATATGGCATAGATGTCTTTTGGCAAGGCATCTTCTACAGTAGTCTCATAACTGGGAAGACCCAGGTTCAAAACCCAGTGAATTCACAAGTGCCCTTTTGGTAAGGCATTAATCCTCATTACCAATTCCCTTGGAGAAAACCTAAAGCTGTTCGCCCCCTGGTTGCTTACTCACATGTACAGCATACACATGCTTTCTTACATGTGTCACTTGGGTAAAATAAACCATCAACCTTAAAGGTAAAGACCAGTATTGGAAACGCCCTAATTTCAAAAAATGAAATGGAAGCTCTCATTACCAATCATGTGAAAGAATATGTTTTGACTAATACATGATGATAAAAAATTTGCCGGGAAACCGCCTACTAATTCATATATTTGGTAAATTTGTTTCTCTCATGGTCTATGAGAGATATAGGGTAGTCCCATATACATCTTTCTGTGTATAGTGCTTGTAACTTTACGAAGAATGGGCCAAATTTCTTATCACTTTGATGATTCCAGAACCTTACAGATGCTAGATGCTAGATGATCAACCTTTTCTGATCGATTCCACAACGTTTCTTTCACAATGCAATCGCATGACCATAACTGGTCTTTACCTTTAACATTACAAATATTACATGAGTTAAGTTCCCTCTGCCTCTCAACATAGAATAAATTCTGAAAAGAAGAAGGAGTGGTTGATTTATTTGATGATGCATTTAGTAAAATATTAAAAACCAGAAAAGCATGGTAGAGGTCTAGAGGCATTATTTTGTAATTATGGTAATTATGGTGTAGGCGGCACTGTTACATGCAATAACTTTTAGATAAGAGAACTTGGACCCATTTCACAAAGCCTTTTTTCAATTACAAATGACAAAAATAAGTGACAAATCTGCTGATAACCAATCAGAAGCAAGGATTTCAGTAGCTTATAACAAAAACTGTCATTTGTCACTGATGAAAAGTTTTGTGAAATGGGGCCAAGTATTTTCTATCAGATATTTTTTTCCAATTTAAATTTGATTTCCACGCTATCTACCAAAGATGTGAAGTTATCATGATTTATAAGTTTTTTGATGAAAAGATAAAAATACCAGATTTTGTTATCAGCAACTATAACGGTTCGTGAGATGATACCCTTCCTCACTCTCAGTCTCAGCAGACAATATGAAGTAGAGTTAATCCGTAGCAGAACAGTGTCTCATTTTAAAGACGTTTTTGTATTATCTTTTGATCTAGAATGCCAGGAACTAAACATACATGAGCAGAAATAGCAAAAATCACAGAAATTCTTTAGTCTACTTCCTATGTAGTACATTGTGTGGTTTTTAAATTTTTTTTTTTTTATATAAGAGCAGTTGATTTGTAACTAATCATTAAAGTCTCTAAATTGGCAACACCATGTAAGATATAAAATCACTATTTTTGATATTATCATTGAATACATATTAGATTACATTGAGAAATTGAGATTTTACCAAAGAGTTAAAAGCCAGCCATATGACATCTCATTTGTGATAGATACTTGAGAATTTTGTGGCACTGGGAGGGTTAAACATGACAAAGAAACATGCCAACTTGCAGGTGCTATCATGTATCGTCGATGTACCCATATCATTTAATGTCGAGCGTCACTTTCCGACGTTTCCGTCACCATTATGTTCCTAGGAAGCACCCTTCAAGCAGAGCACTTAACCCCGCTCTGCAACAGGAAGCGCAAATCTATAGTTGAATGGCCTCCCTTGTCCTAAAGGGTTATTTATGTGCAGGGGCCCACCTGCCTGTGAAACGCTATGCCGAGCGGTGGAGCGACCAAGTGGGGGGAATTATCGGGCTGCGTTTTAGTCGACTGGTGGGTGAGGCAGGCATTTTGGCTTTCGTTTCTGACACGTTGTACATTGGCGTGCAGGAGAATGTCGTTGATGTGTGGCCGCCGATTCTCAAAAGCCAGAAGAAGGAGGATGCAGAGTGCCTTGTAATTGTATTACACTCTTAAGTGCCTACTGTGTTATCTCCTTACTATTTCTGAGTCATGTACAACATTTATTGGCAGTTGGTAGTTGGTACTATTGTAATCATTGAAAGGCTTATATTTCTAAATATTTCTTATATATCTAAATTTATCTCACTTTAATACAGCATTTTCTCAAAGTTAAGGGATGTGACTTCTGAATTGCCAATGTTTATTTTTATTTTTTGAATTTTAATAACTGGACTTGATACATTGTCATAAAACAGTTTTCTTTTTTTTCATCCACTGTATATCTTGTAAAAATATTCAAAAAAAGGACCGCTGTTTAACATTATCTTTTTAATGCATGAAGTCACATTCTCCTTCAAAGTTTATTATTGTACATTTTATAATCTTATTGGGCCACAACTTTCATGCCATATGTTTGTGTAGTCCCATATACACATTTCTGTGCACAATGCATGTGGCATTTAGCAAAACTAGGCCAATTTTCTTATAATTTTTATGATTCTAAAACCTCACAATAATACACCAATACTTATCTGCTCCATGAGCATCCTTTTCCGATCACTTCCACACAGTTTCTTTTACATTGCAATTGCATTTCCAGAACTCGACTTTATCTTTGAAGACTTAATGAGATTTGCAGGCTCCACATTCTCCCTCAATATGCAGAAATCGTATCATCCAAGTTTAATATTTACCCAGTCTGGTGAAATTTATTGATTTTTCTTTCATGGAAGCCCCATTTCCAAACAAATGTCACTGGATATATTGGAATATTTGATTAAATGTGCATCCATTCAACCAAACATATATATATATTGAATCAAGCAAATCAAGCGTACAGTGAACAGAATGTATGTTTTTACTCCATTAACTGCTGCATTCTTTAATTCCCATAGGCTTAATACACGAATAACTAGGTTTCCATAGACAATGCGTTAATTCAGTCTTTCATCTTGTTCTTGTGGTAAGATAAGGGTCAGATACTAATATGGGCCCAGAATACACGGCCCCTGAATATTTTACTCCCAACCTTTAAATTTTTTAAATGTTAATAGAGACCAATAGGCCATTTTCGTAATGTAACCAAATTCTTTGTGAAGTGACTCAATACATATTATTCCATTCACCTGAAAAGATAATAGTATTTCAATAGACAGAATTTGAACTGCATACATTAGTTGTTGCCAGGTTGGACAAACATTATGGCTTGACCTACCTAGCAACACTTAATATATGCAGCTTGCATTCCGACTATTGACATACTATTATTCTTATCAGGTGAATGAAATAACCTGTATTGAGGCACTTCACAAAGCCTTATGCATTACATTTGGTTACATTATGAAAATGCAGCCAGACGAACTGTTAAAATGTCTTTTTGAATTTCCAGAAGAAAAAAAAAGAACTCGCCTTGGAAAGTATACTTCGTCCATGTTATTATTGCTACCTTGTAAACTTTTCTTTGTAAGCCTCAAAACAATCAAAGTGTAATAAATTGTGTACTTCCTGAATCCAATATAGAGGTAATTATGTTTCAAAGAAATTGGATTAACAGATTTTATTACATAAAGGGTACATATTTCTTATATGTGTGGCAGATTTATCACCTTTGGGGCGAGCATTCCACATTTTGTGGTTTGACTCTGTAACTCTTAATTCAGAGCCCTAACAAATACACATGGGGGTGTTTCACAAAGATCCTAAGTTGAACTTATCTCCAAGTTAGACTTGGACATTATGCAAAGCCGTTAGCATCTTTGAACATTTTTTGTTAGAGTTATATTGATTTATAGTTGTATTGTTTTTTATATAAAAAGGTTATGAATACCTTTCATTCTTGTTATATACGTTTCATTATTTGCTTGCCAAAAATAGGTGCGAAGTGATCAATTTGTCTGCCAGATGTTTAGCCAAATACTACAAATTCTACCACTCGAGGCCCCTTTTAGATACAAGGTTGTAAATTAAGCTTAAAAAGCAATATGATGGGGCAAAATTAAATGAGTTTGAATGTTGCACTTTTCTAAATTGAACAACATTCAGATCGGGGAGTAGACCATGAATTAAGGCTATTTTTGTGTCTAGCTCTTCTTATTATCCCCCAAATATTGCCACTTATCTTTCATTATCATGCAAAGTTTTGCCGCAGCATATTTTTTCAATTTCAACGTATTTCTCTGTGGCATGTCTGAATGAGTTTTATATTAATCAAATGTCTGAAGGTCATTTTCACCCTCCCTTTCATGCACTCACCGTTATTAATTAGGATAGAAGCTAGTATATATTTAAATTACACTATAGCAATGCACAATACACACAGTTCATGTATACACAATGTTAGTCTGTGAGATCCAAAAGGACATTAAAGCTGTATAAAATCATATGAGGTATCTTAATGTCCTTCTATTTTTTAGATATGTATAAAGTATTATATAGTAAACATTTCCCCCTCACAAGTACTCTCTGTAGTCTTCATGAAGTTATGCTACTATATTTATGTCTGTTTGACGCCAGAAAGGCATTCATCTATTTTTAAGGTATATGAGTAAGCACCCTTCTGGCTATAAATAGACAAAATGAAGTAAAACCATCCCATTGTTATGGTCACAAAGAGTGTGTATAAAAGAAAAATAGCAAATCACACTCCACTCAACAGTTTGCATTGATAATGTATTCCAACTTGATTTAGCTGTACTCTAAATTGGATGTATAGTCCATCTGTTTTACGGACGTCCATAATAAAGCACCGTGCCTCAAATTTGGATTCATCCTCAGCCATGGTGGCCTAATTCCGCCTGAATTACTGTCAGGTTTTAGAAGCGGGACGCCGGGAGTATTTATTCAGAGTGGCGTTGCATCTTTTTTTGATCCCCCTTTTTTCCTCCGTGGCGTTCTCTCGATCCCTCTCATTTTTTATGAGTGCATTGAAGCAAACTCATTCAGGGTTCCGCTGCCTTAATATGCACCATCCTACTGTAGTCCCGCGTATACATATTGGTGTGTGTGGGGAGATAAGAGATAAGACACACACACAATGTACAATGCATGCATCCCCAACCCATCCCTCTGGGGTTGCTTTCGAGTTCCATACACACTCACACACACACCCATATCATCCATCGCTCTGTGTTGCATGCATAACAGACGATGGCGGTACACATCCACACACATGCGTTACACACACTGCAAGCTTAGATCCCAGTTGATGGACCCCATCCGCATGCATTGCCACAGTTAATATCCCACGCTTGCTTTACCGAGAATGCAACACGAGACCGAGGATTTTGCACTAGCTCGCTCGCGCAAGGGTGTGTCGGCTGTAGGATTCACCAGGCAGCTATTCAAACGGACTTAAAGTAGTGATAGGCGGATAAGATAGAGAGAGAGAGGGAGGACACACAGCGACGAAGGAGTACACTGGATAAACGCAGTCCAAGCGTGGCATCACCACAAACCAGGAAAAACGCTTACTTTCTACCTAGACCTAGATGTAATGAATTTTAAAAGTGCTCGACAAGGACATTTACAGCTTTCTCTTTCAACGACTGCATCTGAGGAACGTACAGCAACGCCAGTTTGAACACACAAATCAGGATATTTATTTCCACCCCACTGGTTTATAACTTGAGGATAATCACGGTCCATCTGCAAAATGGTTGAGGTAAAAAACAAAACCTTCTCTTACATCATCTTCTGCTCTAAATACCGTTTTTCCTTGTTTTTACCCTAAAAAAGGGGTACCTGCATTCGAAGTCGAACGTGTCTCTCATTTTTATCCATGATACACCTGTAGCTCGTAGTATTCATGTCTTGTGTCGTTCATGCTTTATTTGGTCCTCGAAAATCAATCTTCTTTTGGCTTGGTGCCATTAGGTTATTGTCACTGCATCGTTTTCGTTCAAGCTTACTGAGAGACTAGATATTTGGGATATCATCTTTGCATACCGATCCTATCACTCTACTGTGCACAGATTCTGGACCTCTTCCCCCAGATAACAATGTCTGTATATATTCTGAAATGGATGCTATTGTTTTGATACATTTATGTTGTGTAATGAGAAATTATTCTCCTGATAAAAAATACTAATTTTGATTAATTTGCATCTCTGATTAGTGCTGTAAAGCCAACTGTTTGATGAATGTATGAAGCAGATATATATATATATATATATATATATATATATATATATATATATTTATATTTTTAAAATATCTGAGTTCTCTTCACATATTATGTAAGTTTTTGACAGTTCTTTTCTTGAAGAAAAAGACAAACTGCACAATGGTGTCTTGAAGACATTCTTACATTTCAAATGATATGAAGTAGTCATTTGTATTTTCTGCTGTTTTTGCAGAAAAAAGGACTTGAGAAAAAGCACCAAAGCATATAACATTACAAGATTGAATAATAATGACGAATCTGTATCTGTTTGTTTGGTAGTCATTTTAACAATTTAAGATATGATTCCACATTTTCTTTGAAGGAATGTGTATAAAGTATTTGAGCTTGTAAACCTTCTGCTCGATGAATAAATTTGAATCAAGGGTGTATTATGAAAACAAAATATGCTCTGATTCTGATGTTTCAAGTAAATGTATGGCACTTAGACTTTACTAATACCAGTAATAAGCCCATGTTTAATTTTGTACTAAAATGGTTAAGCATGGACATGCATATGTGCATTGTACATACATATTGTCATTAGTCTTAAGCCTGAGGGATCTTATGACATTTAATAGCAAATGAATGCATGTGTAGAAACTGGAAACTCTTTCACTAGACTGTATCATGGAAGTGGGCATATAATAGGTTAACATCAGATGTAGATCAACACTAAACAGCAAAATTACAAAAATATTTATGTTTGTACAGGTTTCTCTTTAATAAGATTAGATTTGGCTTTTGTGCCCTAAGCCAATGTAAATCACTTATCACCCTTTTTTTTTTTATAGGATTGTGATATGCAACTTTAACAGTTTAACATCAGATGTAGATAAACCATTGAAATTTCAATATTATACTTTTTAACATCAATTTAAGCCCATATGCAATCTGAAAGAGGTTCAGAACTCTGATCACTTAACAGTGAACATTCTATCAGCTCACTTTAAGGATGAACACTCTAATATATGATCTCTGTAAGAGTAGGCATTCTATCAGATGATTTGAGGGTGGATTTGTAAGTAGATCACTTTAAGAATAAGGATGATTTTCATTTGAATCTCTGTTAGGATGACATCCTATCAGCTCACTTTAAAGGTTAATATTCTATTTCACCACTTAAGGTTGGAAGCATCCATGTTGAACATTTGACGATCAATTTGATGCCACCAGGTAGTAAAGCTCGGTGATGCGTTGGGCCATGAAAAGAGACATGATACATTGTTTATAGCTTGTACTTACAACAGGCCTGTTCTCATCAGCTCGAGTTTGCCAAATAACCCGCTGTTTACAGACTCGGGATATTATCCTGAAGCTCGAAATTGCGTGTTCACCAGACCGTCATGTTCATCACAAACTAGCTCATCACAAACTTGCAACTGCAGGCCGATGAAGACGCAATTTAACTGATTAATTTGCGATCGGGATAGTTAAAATGGTGGGTTATTTGGCAAACTCGAGCTGATGAGGACAGACCTAGTACTGAGCCTTCCTAGGAATGTAAGGACAAGGCTGAAGCTGTAGCATAACATGCAGTGTTCACACTTGACACCATGTCGGTTGTATGCCACATCCTCTGGTGACTATTGCTCTGCAGACAATTTCAGACCCTTACTAATCTTGGACCAAATGCTATACCGAACCCTAACCGTAACCCTATGTCTTTTAAGAAATAAAAACCAGAGCGATTACTGCTAGAGCATAATTTTGTCAGAGCACCAGCTTGTTTTATGTTACATTTACACTTTGAATCCATATGTGCCCACTAATCCGTTAATGAAAACTGAATGAAGAGTTAAAAGTGATTGTCTTTCTCCCATTTTTTTAGGGTGGGGATGGGGAGTGGAGAGGGGGAGGGGAGAGGGGAGGGGGAGTGGAAAGGGGTAGGAAAGAGGTAGAAACTAGAAAGGCATACACTGTGTCTGCACAGTATATGATGCATGCCATACTAGTTTATGTGTAGATTGGAAAAATAGCTGTCATCAGTAAAGCATGCATTTGAAAGGATATCCACATTATATGACCACAAGTGACAGTACCAAAACAAGTCCCCCATTGCTGGGCAGTGAATGAATAAACTACCCACTCACCAGCAACCAATCCATATAGTTCTAAAGGGTGGACTATAGTAAACATGTGCACTGGTACACATAGTGTGTAGCAAATCACAAGTTTGGATGCAAAATAAGTTTGCATATGTTTTCCTTTAGTCAATGTACGGAAGAAGATAATTTTTATCTAGTTTACAGCTAATTTTGGTAAAATTTGAACTCTTAAAATCATTCTGCTATTTTGGAGGAAAAAAAAGTATAACATTTGACAACTATTTTGTTTTTCAGTGGTAGGCAAGGTCCTTTAGTCCATATAATACATGTACATTTTAAATTTTGTTACTACTCTCATTTTCCATAGACCCCTGCCTGAGGGCACTCTACTCTAGCACCATTCGACACATGCTATTGATTATTTGTTTTGTTTTGTGGTTGTGTGAACACCCCCAGATCCGTACACACATGGAAACATCACATGTGGTATTTGTTCTGGTATACCCATTACCGCAAATGGGGTGTTGAAAATAGCTTTGGCTTGTGTGCTCCATCTAGCAGCTTGGGCATGCCTGCACTGATTCTCCAAGACTGGAAAAGAAAAAAAGATGAGAAATATGTCATCAAAATGTCTCGAGCAATTGCGACCAGAAGTGTTCCGCTGAAGTGTGAAAATCTGAATCGATTCCAGCATGTTGTGCTTGACAGTTATGGATCGTATCCTAAATGGAAATAGATTTGAATTCCCAGGTTATGCACACAAACGTATTTAGGGAGAACAAATATTTCCTCTGCATGGATTTAAGTGACATGGAAATGTAAATGGATCCATGGAGATATTTTTAAAGCATATCTGTCGACCTTTCACAGCAAAACTTAGGAATATCTCAAGACAAAATTAGGAATACAGTCTATTTTGTTTACTTTTCATACAGAATATTTCAGCAAAACAGAGGAATCTAGGGTCAAAACAATAGCTTGAAGTATAAAAAAAATTAGGAATCATTCCTCCAAAATGGTTGGCAGCTATGTCAAAGGTAATATTAACATTTTTACATGGTCATGAATGTAGATGAATTAATCATTTTTACCTGGAAGGTAATGAAAACGTCCCTGGAAGTTTGAAAAGGAAAAATCAGTTTTTGATAGAAGCTAGTAAAGTAATATTGATGGAGAATGATACATGTTGAGTTAGTTCACCCGTTGACTACTGACTTATCTAATCCCCATTGGCTTAATACAGGGAACACCTGGAGGGTGTTTCACGAAACTTGTCATCAGTGACAAATGACAGTTTTTGTTATAAGCTACTGAAATCCTTGCTTCTGATTGGTTATCAGCAGATTTGTCACAGATTTTTGTAATTTGTCATTGATAAAAGGCTTTGTGAAACGCCTCCCTGGTTTCAGTAAGCAATGGGTTAAAGTGAATAAATGTCATGTTAATGAAATTGCACACTAATTCTGAAGCTACATGTATGGAGCTGCAGTGGGTTTCATCTTCTGTTTAACTGGCAGTTTCATTGTTTTCCTTCATATCAAACCGCCTCGGCATCCTTTCCTATCAATGCAAATTCAATTTCTCTTTCCATCATTTGGTAGGAATTGCAGTTTATCAGCAGAAAATTTGTTATGATAGAAAGCAGCAACATTCTCAAATTGAATCTGTTACTTTAAAGTTCTGCTTTTTACAAACACTGCTATGCTTACACAAGTGCCCATATTATAGAACATGATAAATACCAGAAAATTTCAATACCTATATGCAGTGTCAAAGTAAATGCATATTATACAGCATGCTATTTTTCTTAAAATGTCAAATGTTACTATTAATCTCACCACCACCTGGATTTTCTTGATCCCTATTCTTTTTATAAAGGTAAGAAATTGAAATTGAATTACGAGGGTTAGTCTGAGTCTGAGCTTTCATACATATCGATACATTCACAAATATTTATTTAACAATGGGTCTTTGTTTATTTTCATTGCCTTTTAAGGTTAAGAGTGAAAGTCATCCTCAATTCACTTGTATATTTTTTCTCCATTGCCTGGAAGCAACACTTCCAATTTAATGCACAAGTAGATGGCGTGTACAATGGTGGGATCATTTTTCTTAAAATGTCAAATGTTAGAATTTCTTTCACTGTCACCTGAAATTGTCCTGATCTTCATCCTCTGTGGGTTTAATCAACAGCCCAGGTCCATCATTTTGCCCTATTTGGCGCTCGTGGCCTGGGGGTGTTTGGAAATGTCACGCCAATTCATCAGGGCCACTGTTCTGTATATTGTCTCGACTTCTCCCTCTCTTTATTCTGCCCTACATACATTCGTGATACCGATTTAGAGAGATTGGCAGCCCCCGCCGTCGTCGGTTGGAAGATGTGATCCGTTTCACGCTGATGGAGATCGTTTAAGTGCTCTAAGATTCTAGACAAATGTTCTAGAAACTATTAAGGGATGCATAAATCAAGGAAGGGGTCGTTCGAAACCAGGTGACAGTGTTTATCCTGAAAGTGACTCAGTAACATTGCCTCAGATTCTGAAACAGAATCCTGGATATAGCTCGTACTGCAATCATAATTACTATAAACCTGTAAGTCTGTCAGAAATCAAATGACTTTTACAAGCAGATCGCCTGTCTGATTATCAAGATATTTATGATTGGAAATCGAAATTTCATATTTTGTATATAACGGTTTTTATAACACTACAGTCTATTGGGGAAAATGAGTGTGGTAAAACTGGTCACTCAAAGATTTTTACTTTTTTGAGGCACTTTATGATAATTTTGAATCGCAAATTTTTCAGGGCTTCAATATTACACCATATCACAGACACTGATAACACACGTAGGGCCATGCATCTCAGATTTAACATTGTTAAACGATACCTAGCCTAGGGACACAAGATGCTACTGCAGTTCTAAGAAATTGTGTAACTTCGAACTATTACATTTTACTCAGCTGCACACCCTTGCTTTTACTTCTGAAAATGTCCCTTTCTTGGTTTATTATATTGTCAAATACCTTCTCGGATGCTATTAGAAATCTGCTCCTTTTATCATTGTACCCCATCATCTTCATATTTCAACAAACCTTGTGTAATCAATTTGAAAATCTCAGTCATTACTGTATAAGCCAATATTTTCATGTACAGATATTTTTGGAGATGACAGGAACACAGATAGTTTCACTAGTTCTTTTCTTGTTAATTGTGACAGGACACTTACAATACATGTTCCCACATGCATTGCCAGTTCAGTGTTTGTTTATTGTTTATACATTCGTGACTCTACGTCAATTGTGTATTTCATGAAAATAACTCTTTTGAAATTAAATGCTTATGTAGAGTTGTAAATATGTGCAGTCTTGTATAACCATCTGCCTGTTTTGTTACTCATGATGTATGGAATTATTCAACAGATTTCAATAATTCTTGACATTTTTGCTGGTTGAAACAACTATGTAATACATGCACATCAAACCCCAGTTACTACCGGTATCCAGAATTACTTAGAGTATCTCTCCAAATGCAATTTGCCATTACTCCACCTTCTCTTATTAGCTTACCACTTCCATATACAAACCATTCTCCATTACATATTAATGGCCTTTTTTCAGCCACAATTTTCCCTCTCCCTTGGTACTCTCCCCCGACACTATCATCAGGTGCACAAGGTCGCTAGGCACGCTCCAGGTAATTATCAACGGGGGCTGATGCTAACGAGTTCTGGCACGTTGCGCGAGGCTGACCCGTGCCGCGCCGAAATAATTCCATTTGATGCATGGCTCCATTCATCGACATTCTGCCCGGTGACTGCATTTATAATTAGCTGCTGTTTTACACATCGAAGTGAACCCCCATTAATGGAATGTGTAGTTTGCGTATGAATTCAGGCAGCCTGGGAAGCTCATCTGTGCGATATAGTTTGATTAAGTGGGCAAATTGCGCTGCATATGATTAAATGTGTTCACCCTGTAGGCCATGTCTCAGCCTGACTAAACTTCTTGTTCAATGGAATTTGTCATAAAAAGTAAATAACTTTCTTTCTTATCTCAACTTGGAGATAAAGTTGAGTTCAGGTCAGGGAAAAAAAATACAATTTTGGGGGCTACTTTTCAAGTTTGCTTGCATGAAAATAACACTCTTTACTTTGTTTTGCATTGAACTTAATGCAAATTTTGGGGGCTCTTTTATGACTTTCGGGGGCTCTTTTTAGCATTTCGGTGGCTAATTCGCCCAGAGCCCCCGTGTATTTTTTTCACTGGTTCTGGTACTGCAATTGCATTGTGAAAGAAACGGTTTGGAATCAATCAGAAAAATTTGATCATGTAGCACATAAGTATTGGTGTGTACTGCAAGCTTCTGAAGTCATTAAAATGATAAGAAATTTGGCCCATACTTGGTGTAGTAACAAGCACTGTACACAGAAATATGTACATGGGACCACACAAACATGTGGCATAAAGATCGGGCCTCATTTTTAAGCTTTTACTTGTCATATTTGGAATATGAAGGCATTTGAAGAGCCATGCTTTTTAGGGAACATTTTTTCCCTGATGTTCTTCCACTCTGCATAATGAAAACGATAATGCTCACAAATTATTTTTCACCTCTCCCCAGAACTCAAACTACTATTTAAGTGTAGAGGTAGGATAATAAATGTATGTGCTGAGAGTCAGAGAGTCTTTCTGGCTGTCTCAATCGGGATGAAAATGAGACATTTAGCATAGCCTGTGTGGCGTATGAAATGGAATTACACACCAGACATTACCTCAAGTTGTTTACCCTCATGACAGAATGATATACAAGACTAACATATTGCCTACTCTATCGTCAGAGACAATACAAAATTATTTTGATTGGGTGTATCATTACATTAGCATCAGCAATATGTGCATGATTCTATGCACTGCCAGAGGAAAGTTTGATCCGAAATGCAATATAACCTTTCCAGTTGTCTTCTCAACGGCAACTCTCCAGTCCCAAAACTACAACTTGATAGGTTTTCTTAGAAAGATGCGCTATTTTTATTTCAGTGAAATTATTTTGTCCCTTCAGACATTTTGATGTAACCAGTTTGTTGATTGAAAATGACATTGGCAGCAGGATTCTGATTACAAATGGAACTTAGAAGATTTGCTGAGGAGAGGAGAATTTGAATTAAACTATTTTCCTCCTTGCTACATATGCATGTAACCGGCCTATGTTAACAGGGCCTTAAGCTTTTAGATTGAGCAGGGAAACTTGGAAGATTTTCTTACAAGTGCTATTTTCATATAAGGTTAAACCATTCCCCCTTTGCAATATATATGTAACCAGTCCATATTAACAAGGCCGTTAGAGATTGAGCTTGGGGACTCAAAAGATTTTCCTAGCAGGGCTATCTTCATACAAGATAAAATCATATTTTGTGGCAAAATATCCAGGTAACAAGTCTACCGGAATACGATGACAGACCCGTTGGCATTTTAGATTCAACATGGAAACTTGGGAGATTTTCTTAGAAATTCTTTTTTTTATTCAGATTCAACCATTCCTCCTTGCAATATATCCACATAACAATGCTATGGAGTAAGATGCGATTACCATTTTAATAGCATTTGAGATTTAGCATGGAAACTCAAAAGATTTTCCTAAGAGGGCTATTTTCATTCAAGGTGAAACCATTTTTGCAGCAAAATATCTATTTAAAAAGTGTATGGAATACAATGACACACCCGTTGGCATTTTAGTTTCAGCATGAAACTTAGAGGGTTTTCTCAGAAGTTCTATTTTCATTCCAGGTTCAACCATTTCCCTCCTTGCAATGTATCCACGTAACCAGGCTATGGAGAAAGATGACAGTACCATTTTAATAGCATTTAAAATCTGATTTTTTAAATTCTTTACAAGGGCTATTTTCATTCAAGATAAACCCATTTTTGCAGCGAAATATCTATGTAACAAGTCTTCAGAGTAAGATAATGAGGCCTTTATACCATTTAAAATTTATCAAGGAAAATAAAAACATTTGCTTAGAAGTTCAAGATGAAACCGTTTTTTGTAGCAACATATCAAAAGGTATACAATTACAGAGCCGTTGGCATTTTAGAATCGGCGCGGAAGAAAAGTCCATTAATTTATTTCAATCAATCTTGTCGTTGGAGGCATTATCCCTCTCGAGTATTGGGATAGATTCCAGACACTGTCCCCTTTTGACATCTGAGTAAAAAGGGAAACTTTTTTTTTAGGAAAGTAACTGTTTCAAAAAATGCTCTCAGGAGGAGAAGGCTAGAGATTTAACACACCCGGGTTATCAGAACATTGCTAAGAGTTATTTCCAAGAAAAACTAGAAATTTGATATCTTTTTTTTCCCCAGAAAGACATGAGCAATGATGCAATGAAAGTAAAGAAAGTGTCATATTGACATAGAGTGCACATTTCCTTGGGTATTTCTCACAAAGACTCTTATTTTTTGGTCTAGAGAATGAATGTTCTATCTAGGCTATATACCACGATAACCCTTTGCATCTCTTTGTTGTAATGAAGTTGATAACACCATACAGAGTTGATAATTGTCTTTGCCATGACTTGAAAATTGTATGAGAAATTTAAAATCATTCAGTGACCTCCAAACCTCCAGGGTAAAAGAGAAAACAGAATGACTCAAGCATTTTTTTTGTTTTTTGTTTTTGTTTTTGTGTGGATACATGGGAATATGTATGAATAGATTGATCTAGAATAGATGTAGACATGTTTATTGTCGTATGTACATGTGATGAAATCAAAATCATATGAAAAATATGAAATAATTCAAAACCTGCAAGATCAAAGAGAAAATAGAATAACTCAAGCATTAAAATATACATTTGTTTTATTAAAGTGGAAATATATATGAATAGATTGATCTAGAGTAGATGTAGACATGCTCATTGATGTGTGTACATGTAATGAATTGGATCAGAAACATTGTTTTTGGAATTTGATAAGTCTTTGTGTCAATCAGGTTACTTGATACTGTAAGTAAGATGCATGGGATTGTGGTTAAGAAACAGCATTTGCTGTTGTAGTCCCATACATACTTCCATGTGTGATGTTGACACTATGTTTATATAGGGTTAGAAGAAGCCACATTTTAGCTAGGGTCGCGCATGGCTGCACCTAGAACTTGCGATCCTATTCAATGGGAAAATACAGCTGCGTATACGCTGGAGAATTTACTAATATGGAAATTACTTGATTAGACTGAAAATAATATAGAATATAGCACTCTTAATAATGATACTATGATAACTGAAGTATCATTTAGAAGTTACTGTACATCACTTACTGTCAGATATTCTGAATATCACTGGACATGCATTATAGGCACCAAATCCATTTGCAAAATATTGTCTGCTATGGTATCCCTCATGAAGAAAATGCCCATCATTAATTGGTTCCAATTGAAAACAGCAGAGGAATGAAGAGTGTTTAAACTTACTTGCATTTGTAGATCTATATATAAATACATGATAATCAAGGAGCTGGCATTAACTGGACAATAAGGGTGTAAAAGAATTAATTAATATTTAATCTGAAATGTAATGGAGATGACTGCACTGAAAAAGAATAATTGCCCTCATTGTCCAATGGATAATAACTCTGCCACTGCTAGAGAATATCTTGATTGATGAATCGATGGTGAATGACATTATCCTCTTGATGATTTTGAGTTTATAGTCACACGTATATTCGCCATCGTTGACATAATGACACACAGCTTAATAATATACTGACCTAGATCCATGCTTTTAATCAAGTAGTTATAATGCTCTGTATATTTCTGAAATTATTCTGTGCCTATACACTGCGAATGTATGACTCATTGGCTCATACATTTTTGATGAACGTAAGTCTACTAGTGTTTAATGAAAAACTTAAAAGTCTTGTGAATCTATTTAGCCATCCATGAATATTTACTATATAACACAGAACTTAATTAACTTTATTAGATCTATGCTATGTTTATTCAAGAATTGCTGCTGTAGCGTAGAGGACACAGGTTAGGTTTAATGTTGATTATTCTGCACAGCCACTGCTAAAGTATGTTTTATTGTAATTTAAATGTATAGTAATCATAAGCCTCTTAATAGTCTGGAATTTAAAGTTCTTTTGAGCACTTTGCAAATGTTTGCCATTGAACATGAAGCCTAATTAACTTTCCAAGACTCTGTGTATTTAATTTCCAAGACTGTGTATTTAAGAAATAATGCTGTATTAAAACTGCTCCATCAATTCCACTTTCCCCAACGACATTGAGATCCCATATGTTTGACTAAAAATCCATATTTCCATATCAATATTGGCCTTCGTCAGCGAGAATGGTTTATTTTCATGACACTACAACTCTCAATGGCCTGCCCACGCCTAATTCATTCCGCTTCATTGTGCGTTCCGTTTATTATTCATGAAATTGAATGGAGAATTCGCTGTTTGTATAAGTCTGATCAATGGCATGAAGGAAAATGAAAAATTGTTATTAATCATTGTAATCATTCTTGTACATTGCTGGACCTGTATGCATTGTTTGGGTAGAGGCAGAAGGACATTAGTGTGTGCTGAAACTTAAGCCCTTTTGGTTGTTATTCACTTAAAACCCCATGTAAACTCTGAGGCACAAGTTTTCTTTAGGTAATTTCATAAATGAATTGTAAGTTTTTTATAAGTTTATTCAATTTTAAAACATCTAAACATTGATAGAAATTGTTATTGTAAGATCGATTTGTCTGTTGGATGCCAAAAGGGCCACAAAACCATGAACATTACTTTGATTGTGAAAGCATTAAATTTGTTTTTATTTTGATACAATAAATAATGCAGTTTTGTTTAGGGAAGAGCAATAGAAATACATTATAAAATCATCTGATGATTTTTCAATTTGATCTGTCTGTATATATATATTTCTTAACAATGTTCTGTTATATCTACATCCAGTAGATTAAAATTGTTTGAAAGCCGCATCTTATGCTTTTATGTATTAATATGTAGTTACATTTATGATTAGTTGAGAGACCAAGAAAAGGGCATATATTCATGTTTTTTAAAATAATAAGATGATCTAGATAACTGAAAAATGAGAATTGTTTATGTTCTGAAAGTTTAAATTGATCATAAAAGCTCATTCAGATATGATATTGTAAGCCGCCGCAGATAAAAATATTATGCGAAGAAAAATATACAAAATGAAATATTAATACACGTACATGGATAACAATCGGAGGAAAGCCTAATTCAGCAATGTTGATAGAGCATTTCTGTTCTTCCTTGGGGTACTGTAGGCCCTTGATGTGTATTGTTTCTAGGGATTAATTAGACTTCATCTCAAATTCAGAATGTTGGAGCTGTGATGCAAGTGATAACGGAAATTGGATGGCTACTTTCATCTCGGGAGAGTTTATTTATGAAAGTAATGCCACACCTCTCATAGTCCCATGTGTGTAATATTTCATGCTTTAATGCTCCGTTGGTCCTTAGAGTTTAAGAGATGAATCATGCATCCGATGATGGAAATTGTCCGGTGGCAAGGAGGATTAGGGTCTCTAAGAATCAGGTGAGGGTAAAGATACATTCAAGCCTTTTGGAGGTGTATCTAGGAATTTGTAGGAGGGGAGGGGATAGTGGGGTATTATTCTGAAAATTGGCTTTGTGTACTTAGGAAATGCAACAGAATGGATTTCAAAACAATTTTAGGAGGGGGGGGGGGAATGTACAGGTTGGTGTTTCCTCTGAAATCTGTCAATTACACTTTACATTTTAAGAAATAAAGACTGTTCCAGGACTTGTGAGAGACGAGTCAGGTGAATTTAAATAAGCAGGTGATTTTTGTGTGCTGATATCAATGTGAAAAGCTTAAACAGGTAATCTTTTTTTGCTGGCACTTGTTGAAAACCAGTTTTCTGTTCAGTATTTGATTATCATTTCAACAATTAAGTCAAATTTTGGCTTGTCTACTTTTTCTCTGGTTTCGTATATTTCAACCCTTGGATGAGACTGCTGTTACGGTTATTACTACATATTTTTGTTACCTTTCACTTCTATTGCTATATTTAGGGAGAAGTTGGTTTAGTTCACATACGACATGGAACATCATAATGTAAGAACAAAGAAGTAGTGACAAAAGAAGAAGAATTATTCAACTTTAAAATGAGTGGCAAGTGAGGTTTGAAAAAGAAGAAGAAGAAGAAGATGTATTACTAATTCCCATAAGTGTACTCGGATACTCATCTGTCATAAGATACAGCCATACGAAGCATATTCGGCTCACATCATTTCATTTTGCTCCGGCGTTTCTTTTTTGATAAGCAGTTTATCACATCGTGTGTGAACGGAGCTTTAGCCTCCATCTTGTTTTGTCTTAATAGGAGATTCGACCGAGCAGTTAATTTCTCACTCCACTTCCTCCCCTTCTCCCTGTGGAAATCAGATTATTACCTCCGACAGAAAGTAAATATCAGCCAGTTATAGAAATATCAAAGTAGGTCGTCTCGGTCGTCAAGTTTGTTTAGCATATTTGGTCTACACTCCATTTCTCATTCTTCTACTTTTTCCTTTCCCATTTTGAAAAATTTGAAGAAACAAAAGGATTTTTACTTGCGATAAAAGGTTGTTTGTTCTGTATTTCAAATTACTTTAAAATGAAGTCTCCAGTTTGCCAACTATTTGGATAAGTTTGCGAGGAAAATGAGCAAGTGGGCAATTTTAAAGTATTTTGGCCCCTATGTTTCTGACAAACTGAAGATTGTATAAAAGATGATTCAACCCCTACCACAGCTAAGATCAGACAAACTATCAAGGAAAATAAATTTGATAGTTGATAGTTGATAATGTATGGGACACAACATTACCTAATATATACATTGGACTTGCCAAATTAACTATTTAGTAGCTGATGATTTTTTTCCAACTAACTTCCAATTTTCATTATTTATTACAAATTTATAACAAGTTTGGCTAAAAGTGTAAAATTAATTGAAAAATAAACACAATCACTAGAATAAGTCTGTTCAATTTATGTCCCATTTTTACATGTACATCTGAATCTCCTCTTTTGTGGCCTCAATGAGTTTGATTTATATTAAAGGAAATTAAAATTCTAAAAGGAAAAAAAAATACTTGATGGGAAGATGTTGATATGGATGAAAAGTATGGACTTAATATTAACTCCAGGTAATATATCATAAGTTCAATGAAGATGACCGTCAGAGAGAAGAGGCCGAATATAAAGCTATGGCAATTAAATCCAAGTCCACCGAAGCAATTAAGTTTTATGAGAATTCTAAAAACCTCTCGAGCTTGAGTTGGACGGATGAGCGGGTCCCAAGGACTTGGCCACTTTCGAAATATTTGAATGATTGACCCGCTGGAAACTATTTGATTTTAATATGATATGGGGGTGTTTCAAAAAGATCCTAAATCGACTAAACTCTAAGTTGGACAGTTTGGAAAGAAAAACGGTCTTTGATAAGCAAAAGGAAAGAAACAAACCAACCAAACAACCCTGCATCAAGAGAAACTAAGAGAAAAAGAAACAACGTATTTTTTTTTTTTTAGTGCTGTTCTACTTTTTAGATTCTTTACAACCAAATGGATATGTTTTAGGTGAGGGGGTGGGGGGGGGGGGGGGGGGGGAGGGAGACTTGTGTGTTTACTCACATCAAATAATTTTATTGACATGATATTATGTTTGTTTGTTTTAACTGACTGCTATTAAGGAAGCATGCTTGTAAGTAAGCTACCATGGGACAGACAGCTTTATAGCATCCTCTCCAAGGGACTTGGTAATGAGTATTAATGCCATTTCGAAGGGCACTAGCGCATCGACTTGGTGTCCAACCTGGGACCGCCCGGTTACGAGGCCACTGCTCTACCACTGAGATATATACCGGTATGCCAGATTGGGTTTTGGTGGGGGTACTCACATGTCCCTCCTTCCCACTTGATCTACCTAGGAATGAGTCATAGCCTGCAAGTGGTTGAGGCTTATGGATGTGAAGGTATCTCGTCCAGTATTTGAATGTGCTACTTAAGCCCTCTTCATACAGATATGACGTGGCATGACTATGGCGTTTTGTTGTTGAATTGATGACGTAAAGTGTAATAGGTTTCACATTTCTGTATCTTAAAGCCCTACCGTACTACTTGTAGCTACTTGCTCCCTCTATATAGAAAACAATGCCTAAGTGGTACCCGTTGGTCCCCCATGATCCTCTTTTTCATACGTTAATTGAGAGCTGATTTGATGTGATAGCCACCTGTCAGTGACCACGCTGGGTGGTCTAATCCCTCCTGGCAAAACTAGTACAGACGGGCTTTAAAGCTCATTGAAGTTGCATAATTCCTGTGTTAAATGCGCAATTGCCATTCATTTAAACATGAAAAATAACCATGTTTTTACCTCATAGTTTTACCAAGGTATATCTGACCAAACCGTTAGTACGAATCATGAATACCAAAGTCATGTCACACCTTTTCAAGAGAGAGGGGGAAACCCTGCTATTGACTTGTGGCCTCTTGATGCAGATAGCACAATCTTCATCTGGAATGTATTTCCTCTTGATAGTCATTGCAAGTGCACCTGACTTGCACTTGAGTTGCTGTCTTAGGAAGGGAGAAAATGTTTAAAGGCCCACTGTACTACTTGTAGCTACTTGCTCCCTCTATATAGAAAACAATGCCTAAGTGGTGCCCGTTGGTCCCCCATGATCCTCTTTTTCATATGTTAATTGAGAGCTGATTTGATGTGATAGCCACCTGTCAGTGACCACGCTGGGTGGTCTAATTCCTCCTGGCAAAACTAGTACAGACAGGCTTTAAAGATCATTGAAGTTGCATAATTCCTTTGTTATGCGCACTTGCCATTTATTTAAACATGAAAAATAACCATGTTTTTACCTCATAGTTTTACCAAGGTATATCTGACCAAACCGTTAGTACGAAATCATGAATACTAATGTCATGTCACACTTTTTCAAGAGAGAGGGGAAAACCCTGTATTGACTTGTGGCCTCTCGATGCAGATAGCACAATCTTCATCTGGAATGTATTTCCCTTTTGAAATTCATTGCAAGTGCACCTGACTTGCACTTGAGTCCCTGTCCCAGGAAGGGAGAGGAGGCTTAAAGGCATTCTTAATATGTAAATGGTCACAAGTTAAATTTCGACAGAATCCAAATAGTTCAAACCATATATTCTGTGAATGTTGGAGACTACAAGTATTTTGTATATGCCAAATGAATTTGGTAGGAATTGTATAACAGCTGCATAGCTGAGTGAAATAACCGGCTCAAAATCAAAGAAAAATGAAGCGATTGTACCATACACTTCTTCAATATAAATATCCTCATTCAGAGTATTTTTTTCTCAATGTTTGTGAATTTTAGGTTTAATATAGTTTTTATCAACATTCTACTACTTTAAGCAAGGAAAGCAAGAGTGCTTAATAAATTCATGAAAGCTGTTCTGTAATTCTCTTGAAGGCATTTAAAAGAAAGAAAGAAGAGAATTGGGCAACCTGTATTTAAAAAGTGGACATGCATCGTCCATGTAGCACTGTCGCTTTGTGGGCAGTGGAATGCTGCCATCACTCGTAGAGTTCGCATCATCGAGGGCTCGGCAATGGCGCTCATTATGTACAGAGGCTCAGTCAGCGAATGAATTTATTCATGGCGCTGCGATGCGTTGCCAGGTGCCACCGCGGCCTCAGTGAATATCAAGGGCTGCTGGTGGCCCCTCTTTTCCAAGCTTTGGTTTCCTGTCTCATAATGTCTCATACAGAGAGTAGGAGATGGGATGTCTTTTCTAATTGATGTGTGTCATTTGCAAAGGGTTCGGAGTGGAAGGGGAAGTGAATGACATTAAAGATATCTCTCTTGATAATGAATTTATTATGTTAGGATTTTATTGTGATGTATTTATTGAATCTTGTCATGATTAATGTTGTTTGGTAAGGGTTCGGAGAGGAGGGAGTTTGAGATGTTATAGAGGTAGCATGGGAAGTGCCTGTTTGTCTTTAGCTGAATTATTCAGAACATTTCCAGTTAAAATTTTGCTAGTTATAGTTTATTTACCAAACTGTCCAATTTCAGTACCTTTAGTAAATCAGTTGCAGTAAAAAAAGATACATATACTACTTTGTTTTCAGTGTTGTATTATTCCAGTCATTTCCAGAAATACTTTTGCTAGAAAATGTTTATTTTCCTAGATCTACCATTTGTATACATTTATGAAACCATTTACAAGATAATTGTACATGTGAACATCAGTGATAACCTTTAAAACTTCAGTCCAATTTCAGTACCTTTAGTAAATCAGTTGCAGTAAAAAAAGATACATATACTACTTTGTTTTCAGTGTTGTATTATTCCAGTCATTTCCAGAAATACTTTTGCTAGAAAATGTTTATTTTCCTAGATCTACCATTTGTATACATTTATGAAACCATTTACAAGATAATTGTACATGTGAACATCAGTGATAACCTTTAAAACTTAATAGAGGGGAAGAGTAATCCAATCATTCAGAGAGACAGGAATAGAATCCCATTTCCCAAATTGTAAATTCACTGTCTAGGCTTGTATAATCTAATTCTCCACCAAGCATGATATTTAAAAAAAGAAAGAAAGAGATTTGAAACTCGTGTTGAATGCATGCACAAGGTTCTTCGACTTATGCACCAGTCTTTATTTGTCAAAAATATGGGATTAGGGTTGGGGTTGAAAACTTGCAATTAGATTTTAGGATACACTCTAAAAACTAAAATGCTAAAATCACCATTCAAAAAGGTTTGGGCAGTTTTACAATGTTTTCAAAATGGTAACTTAATTCTTTGAACATAATGGATTCAACACTATAAAGGTTGAATCTAACATGTTCAAAAGTATTGAATCTGACATTTTGAAAAAGTGGTCACTCCTAGCTCAGCCCTTTTGAATGGTGATTAAACAGTTCAGTTTTAATGAGTTAGTTTAGCTTTGGGGTTAGGGTTAGGGTTAGGTATAATTGCTGGTCCAGGTTTGAGTTTTGGACTTTGGTTTGTGTAATATGTTAATTGACTATGAAGCAATAAGCCAGTTCATAGTTGCAGTCTGAGCATGAGCAGATAAAGGTCATTGCAGACAAAATTGTGAAAATACTGGATACGTGCTCATGGCAGTTATGTAATCATTATTCATTTATGCACAAGCAGTGCACTCTATGATACACAGGTGGAAGTATTCTTTGAAAAGGGAAAACAAATGCTATTTATATAGCGCCTCCATCGCTGTAGGAGTGATTATTTCAAAATTTACAAAGTGGGACCTCTTCATATTTTGAAGATCTGTGGATATTCGGAGTCACTGCAGTAATGTGCTAACCGTGAACTGGTCTATTGTTGGTCCACGTTTGAGGTTTATAGGAGTATGGTTCGTGTAGTATGAAGCAATTGGTAGGGTAGCATGTGTCTCAGAACCATTATGAGAATTGAAGCTCAGGCACGATGAAAGCATGATGAGTCATAGAGGTAATGAAATATGAGTAGTATCTTCTTCAGAGTGTGAGGGCACCCGAAAGGGTAACACCAAACGCCTATGGTCCCATGCATGCATTTTCTGGTTGGATATTATAGACATGAATACATCTTATCTTACAAGTGGTGCCATACACTTCCTCTGTAGTCTTAGTTTTCATCAGTTAGCTTCTAAAGTTATGAGAGGATGATGTAAGTCAGGCTTATGCCCGTAAATGTGTGTGTTTGGCTCGACAAATCAGTTATCTCTTTAGAAATTCCATATATTTTGTGTTTCTTTTAGCATAACTTTAACTATTTTGGTGGATTGTACACTCAGAAGCAATTTCATCTTTACCATACTCACAATTGAGTGAATCAGCCATAGCACATTAAAAAGTTATTCATGATGTATAATCTAACTGTGATTTAAAAAAAATGGTAGTATAATAAAGGGAGCCTTTTCAGGGACTATGTTCTGCCCTCATATGTTTAAGAAAACTGCAGAAAATAATATTTTTAATTTGTTTGATATAGCATATTTTATCCTATACTGCACTTTACCTTTAAAATATAAATGTAGATTGCAGCTTAGCAGGGGAAAAAATAAAAATGCTTCTTGTGAGAGGTTATCAGAAAATTGGGGCCTGAGGATACGACATTTCTACTAAAAGCTTGGCTGAAGATTGATGGAATGGATGTTTGAGTAATTTTCTCTCCTTGTGGAGAGCAAAGTGTCCTAAACTTGGCATGCGAAAGGTTTTCAAGATTTTATTTGTGATGAGTTAAGTGCAGCTTATACGGTCTGTTGAGAGCCAGAAGGGCATTGACTCTGTGCTAAGAGTGTATGAGTTAATGCCCTTCTGGCTCCGAACAGACATTAGGGACTTTTAGATTTGCGTGGACTGATACGTGTGACGTCCATTCAAGGCAGTGCATTAAAAGGATGTCGATCGTAGCAATCCCCATTGTCTTCGTGCGAATCAAAAGTCCCTATTATTTAGTTCAGAAGGAACGAGTTAGAAGAAGATGAAATGTGAAATTCTAACTGTAGAAAAGCAAGAAAACCTTTGATTGTCAAATTACTGTCACTTTATTTTGCTAATTATGCCTACAGATGTCTAATAAAATGTTCTGTTCTCTCTTTTTCTTTTCATGACATCTTTCTCACTGTTCCTTCTGTCTCCTGCTTGGGCTATAACAGGTGAGTGATTTTTAAAAGTATTTGAAAAACTGGTATGAAAATTCATCCTGCATTTGCTGGACAGTTGGTATTGTATTGAACCTTTATTTACATTCAAAACATGCTACAACCAATACAGCAAAAGATTTTATATTTATTTCAAGCCATGATTTTTCTTTGCACAAAAGTGTTGTGGCACAAATAGACCATAATAACATTTTACTCTTACATAATATTTGTACAATTTGGGTCATTTCTTAATAAACTTAAAAAACTAATCAACCAACTTGCCAAGAGATTATTAGTGTCAATAATGGAGCTCCCTTGTAATTATGGAGCCTCAGTCATTATCTCTTATGAAAATCAATGAATTATTCTATTCTTGTTGAATCAATTAGTCATCACAATGGTATTTCTTTCGGCTTTGTTGACTATTCTGCTGTTTTTGTGCAAGAAGTAAGGGCATCGACAGGTATTTGTATTACATAATGTAGTCCACTAAGTGTATGGAGGGCACATTGTGAACCCCCTCCATTTCTATGAAAATTTTGACTTTTTTTTTGGTAATAAAATTAATATGGTAATAGTAGTAGTAGTAGTGGTTATTTTATCTGACTGCTACGAAAGCATAAATGCTTGTTAGTAAGCAATTGTAAAACTGACGCGACACAAATATTTCATGAATTGCTGAGGACAGTCATTTCTATGGCAAGAAACTTTTGTGAATTGCTAATATTAACTGCTTGCAAAATTTGAGAACATTTTATGCACACCGGTGTTTCTGGTTCAAAAGTATACAAAATGAAACTTAATCATGAAACTAAACCTAAGAAATCAGTTTCATTGTAACAAGATTTTCATTTATTCATTAAGTAGTTGGTTGAAGATTTTTTTTTAAAACAGCACTCAGTGGATTAACTGTAGCCCTTTTTAAATGCTGATAAGTTTCATTCGTAGACCTAGAGATTGACCTCAATTCAATGCTGGTTAAATACAGATCAATTGGATAAACCCAGGCATGCGAGTTCAATTGAATTATCTCTTGAGTGAGGGGTCGCAGTTGCAATAACGAGTCATATAACACACATTAGCTAATCTGGATTAACTGATCAAACTCTGAAATAAATACTCTGTGACCGTGTTGCCAATTTGGGGTTGAAAGGCAATTTTGCGATCAAAACATTTCTGTCAATAAATTATCTAATTAATGATGTTGCAATAACGAGTCATATAACAGACGTTATCTACTCTGGATTAACTGATTGAACTCTGAAATAAATACTCTGTGTTGCCAATTTGAAGATGACAGGCAATTTTGCAACCAAAAGATTCCCGTCAATTAATTATCTAATTAATGATGTTGCAATAACGAGTCATATAACACACGTTATCTACTCTGGATTAACTGATTGAACTATGAAATAAATACTCTGTGTTGCTAATTTGAGGATGACAGGCAATTTTGCAACCAAAAGATTCCCGTCAATAAATTATCTAATTGATGATGTTGCAATAACGAGTCATATAACACATATTATCTAGTATGGATTAATTGATTGAATTCTGAAATATATACTCTGTGTTGCCAATTTTGCATCCAAACCAAAGGATCCCAGTCATTAATTAATGAATGGGAATATTGCTTTCTATAATGAGTCATACGACACTCATTAGCTATGCTGGATTAATGGATTGTGCCGCAAAATGAACACTCAACCGGTGAGTGGTCCACAGCCAATCAGAATCAAGATAACTTGGTTGCTGACAGGGTCCATTGATAGTTAATGTTAATGATATAATTTGTTGATTTAAGGGTCCATAAGGGATTTCACTCTGTATATGCTATGGATTTTTATATTATGGTATAGCGCGACATTATACACTTAGCAAAAACAAAAACATAAAGGGAAGAAAGTGGCAACTCTTTATTGTACAATGTTTGTGTGTGTGTTTAGTACCCTGGATGTTTTCACGAATATTTACCATTTATTTAGATGGCAATTTAAATTTATGTCTATTTATTTAACAAGAAACAAACTTACTTGGAGTAGGAAATTAAATAAAACCTAACAAACCAAAATCTTTTACAAGCTTTAAATGAAATATTGAAATCTCTAGTAGATGTGAAGTTACACATAAAAGTTAATGCACTGGGCCCCATTTCACAAAACTTCGTCATCAGTGACAAATGACAATCTTTGTTATATTTAAAGCTACTGAAATCCTTGCTTCTGATTGGTTATCAGCAGATTTGTCACTGATTTTTGTCATCTGTCATTGAAAAAAAAAAGGCTTTGTGAAACAGGTCCCAGGTGTTCATGCATGAAATTCTGTAGACAAGGATCAAATACATCACTGAAAATGCATGGTACTTTTGGTAGTGGAGCTGATGATAAATGTATGATCTGAGAGGTGTATTGTTTTTAGATGCACCTATGAAATAGCGATATGAAATAGATTTTGTTCTCAACATAGTGATATTAAACAGATTTTGTTCTCAACATGTCTAAGAAATATGATTTTGGATAGTGTGTACATATACTGTGTGTACATATAGGTGTAAGTTCATAATCCCTGTATCATATTGTAAAAAGAAAATGGATTTTTATCTTTTTAGTACTATCAAGTAAACATTCATAAGGTAAATGATGTAGATTTATTTTGTTTCTGTTACAAAATTTCCGAAAGCAGATCCTCTTTGCATAATATATCTCAACTTTAAAGCTTATCTGCACTAGTTTGGCCAGGAGCCTGGGATTAGACCTCCCTGCATAGTTACTGACAGGTGATTATCTCATCAAATCAGCTCTCAATTAACATAGGAAAAGGGGACCATAGGGTACTGGGTACTGGGATCAACGGGTACTGCTTAGACATTGTTTGCTAGTGCAAGTAGCTGAAAGTAGTGCAGTGGGACTTTCAATGGTTCAAGAAGCTTCAGCTTTGTTGATGTCGGAGAGATAAGATAAAGCAACTACCCCATCTGTTGTTGAGACAGGGACAGGATAATATGCTGATGTTGTCGGAGCATGATCGTCCCTATATGAAAGTTGTATGGGATGTATTTGCAATACTTATTAGGGAGCGGGCGATGTACATGGTGTATCAAAAAACAAAATGAATATGATTCAAATAGAGTCAAAATAAGGTACAGTGTATGATGTTTAAAATGGAAAATAACAAATATGAGTCTTTGGAAGACTAAGTCTGCTTTTAACAATTACATGTACATCTGTAATCTTTAATGGAAAAATATAGGATCAACAAAATAAGTACATTAAAAAGAAGTTTGCGTTCTGGGAAGAGGTGAAATATAATTTGTGAGCATTATCATTTTAATTTGCAAGTGTGGAAGAACATCAGATAAAAAATGTTCCCTGAAAAGCATGGCTCTTCAAATGCTTTCATATTCTAAATATGGCATGTAACAACACAAAAATCAGGACAGATTTTTATGCCACATATATTTGTGTAGCCCCATATACATCTTACTGTGTACAGTGCTTGTAACTTTACCAAGACTAGGCCAAATGACAGAATTGGCACAATCATGATTTCCCATCTTTCAGAGAGACAAAATGTTATATGTTCCTAAGAGGCACATAAAAAAGGACCACTATTTTCATTGGATGGAATTAGAGATAACGTTATTCTTTGTCAATTCATCACCGATAATGGATACTACAATGTGAGTTGAAGAAGCCCCCATCCAAGGTGCATTATAATAACATGTGTCTGAGAACTGCAATCTAAATATATCCATTCTCTTTTGGGCATACCGTTGAGGCACCCTGTACTCCCGGGCTGCATTATAAATGTATGCATATAAAACTGTGTAGGGAGTGCAATCTAAAAATACCCATGGCCTTTAGTGCAGACAGGTTGAAGAGTCTAGAATCTCATACCCTAGGCTCTGCCGTTAACGCTCGGTTGAAGACACGAAATAACGCTGCTGCAGAGGATTGCGATGGCCGTTCGTCCATTGCAAATTGGAAGATGCGCCCGAGCACCTCAACGGCTCTCCAAGAATTAAATGAAAGAGGAATTTTTTTTTGTGGGGCCCAGGAGAGATATATGGCCTGGTGATCTTAAAATTGAAACCTGGTAGGTTGTTGTTCTGTAGAGAATTGGAAAGCTAATGAAAGATGAGGGAAATATACAAGAGAAATTCAACACTCAGAATGTAAACATGATTTTGAATTAGATTGAATGTTGTGATACTAACAGTTGCCACTGAACCGTGCGGTTAGGTATGAAAGTGAGATGGGAATTGTTAAAATGAAAATAAAAATGAAAAAGCTTTTTCTTGTTTTTCCAGATGAAAGCATTTAGATCACATTTCTCAATAATATTTAACTTTTCTGTCAGTGATACTTATTAGCTCGTTCAGGACAGGATTTATTTTTAGGGCGAAATACATCATATATTTTTCATCAAGTCGGCAACAACAGTATTTTTGAATTCTTACATTGTTTTAAATTCAAATGTAATGTGTCCAAAATCAATAAATATAAATGTGTATATTTATACATATACAGTGTGAGTCAAAAAAAAGTTTACACCTAGAAAGTTGCTAATTATTTTAAAAATCATCTATAAACAGTAAATTATTATACATCATATGAAAGAGTGTTTTATCCCAAATCATTTGGTATCATTTTTGAGTGGTATGTATTCACGCTTGGATGAACAGGAGGCATTCTTTGCGAGAGTGCAAAATCGACTTGCGCCAAAGTTGCTTATGTGATGTTTGAATAATACAATTGGGATTTGGGTATTAATTCGGCCTTTGCGGGTCCAAATAACATCCCTAACAAAATTAATCATGGCACACATATCAAATATCGAATATCAAATATCAACAAACATTTATGCGCGCACGTGTATGTGTGCGTGTGACTTTGCTTCTGCAAAAAGCATAGGTAATGCATTTCATTTGATACATTCAATTCATTCTCTCACTCCGATAATTCCAACATAATACATACTGTAGGCATCACTTTGGTGCAAGTTGATTTTTGCACTCGCAAATAATGCCTCCAGTTCATCCAAGCGTGAATACATACCACACAAAAATGATACCAAATGATTTGGGATAAAACACTCTTTCACAAGATGTATTGTTCACAGATGATTTTCAAATAAATTAGCAATTTCTTAGGTGTAAACTTTTTTTGGACTCACACGGTATATATGGGTGTCAATGTTATCAGAAAGTGTAAAAAAATGACCCATTTTAATCGAAATACAAAGATTTTGAATCTTTTAATGTGTTGCCATTTCAAGGATTTTAAAGCTTAATCTTCGGTTCTTTTTAAATTCCTGGTATCAAACGCAACATAGTCATGAAGCAAAAATGGTGCAGTGTGTGTGCAGAAATTTATGCTCTTTCAACTCGTGCATCTGGCATATTTTGTAGGGCTTGTTGGCGAAATCATGACGCAAGTCATGTTATTTGAGTGTTGATGAATTTGGGGTGAGATACTAACCAGGACACAATTTGTTCATCTTTTCTGGGAAATGTAAATTTTGAAATCCAATCGGGCACAAGATATTATGACTCGCCTTTCTTCTTAAAATGAATCATATCAATAGAGATATTGAAAACGAAAGAGAATTTTATGAAATGTAGTGTTTGCTCTTATTAAAGTTAATGAACTCTAGAAAATAAATAAATGATATTAAATATAGATGGCATTAGTTAGTTCTTCAATATTCATGTGCATGTTTTAACACTTAAATGGCAAAACGTGACTAAAACCTAATAACAGCATACTGTCTTCAACATAAGTTTTATTCATATGTATCATACATATGAATAAAACTTATGTTGAAGATATTGGGCTCTTTTTGGGGTCTTATAAACATGGTACTCTTGGTTGACTTTGATTTTGAGCTTTTATTGAAGAATGTGCATTAAAAGTGACAACTTGCTGATAAATGTCAAGACGGCCAGACAAATTAAGATGAAATAAATATGCTGTAGTATGCCAGCTGCTTACGAGACAATTACGAGGCGATTGCACCGTCATGGAATTGGCCTTGCGCGTGATAGATGAGCGGTTCGTCGCCGCTGCTGCTATCCCCGTTGCGCTCTTACGGTTAGAGCAGCAGTGTCATCAATATGACGTCATGACGAGAGCACATGTCACGCCCTTGGTTCTACTAGAATGACTGAGCAATGGTTGTATCGACTTGATATCTCCAGAGACAATTGTGTTGTGGAAAGTGCTCAAGACGATTTTATGTAGCCTCTGTTATCTGAACTTTATGCATTCCTTGTGCGACCAAAAAAAAGGAATTTCAAGCCAATAAAAGGAATTGATTTCTCCTTATGTGTACATGGAACTTACCTGTCCAGTTTCCTTTAAATGTTATATTGATGGAAATGTTGTGTTTTGACATGATCTTCAGAATCTCTTGAAATATGTAGATACCTGAAGGAGACATATTAATATCTTCTTGTTCAATCTCAGTAGCTCACTCCTTCTTGGAATTGTCTCATTTTCATTTATGTGATCTTACAAACGAACTGCGTAGGATCGTTAATGTTAACACATAAGTGCAGTTTCGCTGTAATGTTTCCTTTAAATGTTATGGTGATGGAAATGTTGTTTTATGACATGATCTTCAGAATCTCTTGAAACATGTTGATATCAAAAGATGACATATGAACACCCTCTTGTTATTCTCAGTAGTTCACCGAAAAGATACCATCCCTTTTTTTAATTGTCTCATTCTCATTTATGTGATCTCATAAACGAACTGCGTCAGATGATTCATGTTGACATGTTTACATATTTGTGAAGTTCCGCTTTACTGTTTTGCTGTACAGTTTACTTTATATATTATATTAATGGATTAAATAAATAAATAAATAAATGACATGATCTTTATAATCTCTTGAAATATGTTAATACCGGAAGGAGATAAATTTACTCTTGTTGTTCTCAGTAGTTCACGGAAATAGATACCATCCCTTCTTGGAATTGTCTCATTCTCATTAATGTCATCATCATCTCATAAACGAACTGCGTAAGATGATTCATGTTGCCAGGTTTACATATTAGTGCAGTTCCGCTGCACTGTTTTGCTGTACAGTTTACTTTATATATTATGTTAATGGAAATATTGTGTTATGACATGATCTTCAGAATCTCTCGAAACATATCGATACCATAAGGAAACATATTTGCCCCCTCTTGCTGCTCTCAGTTGGTCACAGAAAAGATATCATCCCTTCTTGGAATTATCTCATTCTCATTTATGTCATCATCTCATAAACAAATGGCCTAGGATGGCTCATGTTTACGTATTAGTAGAACTCTGAATGATTGAGCATATAATTAATTCCTGGAAGCGACAAAACCTCTTCCGTAATCTTGCATGATATACACAGCTCCATGTAAACATTTCACGTCATTAGGGTTGGACTTTATCACATTCAATTATTTTTTTCTCTTTCAATTACATTTCACATCTCTATCTGTCTCTCTGTCTCTGTCTCTCTTTGTCTCTCCCACTGCCTCTCTCTATCTCTCTCAAGTGCATTTACATTTTCTGTTTGCAGATATACAGTGAAAAATTGTTTTATGAAAAGTAGTCAATTCCAACACAGAATGAAACTGAAACTGAATCTACAATTTACACAATATAATTATTTACTCTTCTCTAGGATTCTTGATAATATCCTCCTTCTTAATGTTTGCACATGGTATCATGACTTAACCTTTGAACCCGGTTTGAGTTTGTTTAGGTTACATATTTTGTTGTTGTTGTGGGGGAGGGGGTGTGGGGCGGGGGTGTCGTGTAGATCATGTTGTGGTGAGCAAGCAATTATCATTGTTTGTTACCTTTCTATATCCCTCACCCCTCTCTCTCTCTCTCTCTCTCACACACCCACTCTCACTCTCTCCCACTCTCTCCCCTCTCTCTTTTATTTCCCCCTTTCTTTCCCCCTCTCTCTCTTTCTCTCCCCCTTTCTCTCCCCCTTTCTCTCTTTCTCTCCCCCTTTCTCCTTTCTTCCCCCTCTGCTCTTCCTCTCTCATTATTCAACCCTTTCTATCTATATAAAAGTAGTTTGTTCCCTCTGTTACAGCAAACATTGCAGTTGCTAATTAAATTAATGTTGTCTTTAACAAGTTTGTAATCGATCATTTTCTTCCATCTTACATTACTCGGAAGATTTTTCGCCCACACTTTCTCTGTTATTCTTTCTCTGTTATTCTTTTCTCCTTTGTGTGTTATTTTCTTTCTAATATAGTGTTTTCTGTATTTCTTCTATGTTATATCTTTTTCTTTTCTCTTTTTCTCTCTACTTTTTTCCTTTTGAACTTAAAATCTTTCTCTCCTCCTTTTGTGCTTTTCTCTCCTCTTTTTCTCTCCTCTATTTCTGCTTTTATTCTCTCTTCCTCTGTTTAATCTTTCGTTTCATTTCCTGTCTCTATCTCTCCCCTCCTCTCTTTTCCTCTTTATCTCTCCCTCTTCTTTATCTTCTTTTCTCTGTCTTCTCTTCTCTGTCTTCTCTTCTCTGTCTTCTCTTAAGTGTTCTCTCTTTTTACCTATCTCTCTCTTTTTCACTCTCCCTCTCCGCTCTCTATCATTCCCACTAGTTTCCCCAATACAGCAAGCATCGCTAATTAGATTGATGCTTTCTCTAATAAGTTTTTCAATCAGCCTTTACTTCCATCTTGGTTTATAGCATCCATAGGGAACCATTGTCCAGAGACTAATACCTTATCTCCGCTCTCGATGGAATGGGCTATAATTCATTCAGAGGCGAAGAAGGGGTTCCACTCTTAATGCAAGGCAGCTTTTAAGCACGGACTGCACACGGGCAGAAAATTGTGTCTATTAGTGCATGTAGGCTTGTATTAAGAGGTTGTTTGAAGTTTGAATCACTGTCTGAAGCTTTCCTGACATGAAAATCTCACATACAGTTAATGGCTGGTGGTTTGGAGTAATATGAAAACTCTTACAAATTTAAAATGTCAGTGTTTTGATTTGTTAACTTTGCAATCTGAAACTTCTTTAAGTGACACCCAAGATGAAACTTTATTCATGATAATGCCTTTGCCTATAAATGTCCTCACAGTGATCATGTGGTAGGAATACTCGCCAGGGAGTGGAGATGGTGCACACATTGTGCATGAGTGAATCCGCTGATAGGGGTAATTAGAATAGCATGTTTTGACATCAGACAATAAGACCTACGGTTGGATGGACAATTTTATTAATATGGTAGAAAACAGATAGGCCCTAATAATTTGGCATTATATAAATCTGGATTTATTATTATCATTATTATCTTTAAATAACAAAAGATGCAATACACAGAATCAGGTAGATTACTAGATCAGTTACAAGGTGTAAACAGGCTTCCAGTTTCCTCTCTCCTTGCAACACCTCTGCCTTATTATGTGTGGGTGTTATAGCATACATCTTTGAGCAAAGAGGAATAAGATGGAGAAAGAAGTATTAAAAAAAGAAAAAAAAGAAGCAAGACATTTAACCTCTTATGTGACATGGGAAGCAAATTCCTTCCAAGCATTTTAATGTTTTAATAAATATTTGGCTCATGAATTGTTTGTGTTTCTACATGAAACAGCAGCACTTCTATCAGAGGTCTTCTATCATTGAATATATTCTATGCTTTGTTAAGTGTTGGGACCCCCAATATTTGATGGCAACATTTTACTTAAATTGTATCATAATGTGAATGAGGATGTCATTTAAGACCCATTTCTGCAGTCGAAGTCAAATATTGATGATAAATAATGAAATTTAGGTTTTCTGCCTACAACAGAAAACGCAAATTATGTATTCAATATGTGTCTTCAACCACATTTTTTGGGGGAAATCTATGCAGAAGTTTGTCTTAAATGACATTCTCTTTCACATTATAATACAAATCAATTTTGCCATCAAATTTTTGGCAAATTTGGGGCTCCCAAAAGTTTAAGATGGGCTCTAACGATAAAACAGAGAATTAAAACCCAAGATATGTCTCTTCAAAGTTCATTTATGATGCTTGCTTCTGGAATCGGTGGCAAAAGAAAGGTTAAATTTCCAAAATTTCAATATACACACATGTGTAGGTAGATCACTTACATGCTATATCGAGCTTCTCTTCATATTGCAACTCCACGCCCTCATTATGCATGAGTGTTTAATATAGCATAGACTCGTTCGTAACCGGTCTGTGGCCCAAGTCGGCCGGCTTTAATGAAGGGTGCTCTCTACCTGCCGAGCGTCCAAAGGTGATATTGAATCCACCTCTAGAGGCCGCCGCAACCATGCATAATTGTCTGTAATCTGCTCCAGAGCACTCGCTCATACCTTGCCCGAACACCCCGGAGATAGTGCAAATGACCTTTTGTCCCTTCAGCTACCTTCGCATTTGTAATAGGAGATTGGAGGACGCTATTGAGTGCTATAGATTTGATAAATATTGCCTTCGGATGATACTTGAAGGCCATCTCATATACATTTATTGAAGTTGTTCTAAGTGTAAGTGGTCACATGGCATCTCATGGCTATTTCGCACATAGACAAATCAACTATGACTTCGTTTTTAAATATTAAAAATAAAATAAAAATAATAATAATGTCAACTTATAAAGCGCACATATCCATTCTAAAAGACTGCTCAAGGTGCTCTTTATAGTATCAAATTTATTACCGGTTTGCAATATTTAGACCAAGACGTAATTAAACAATATTGAAACTACAACATCATTATACAATATTAAAACTACGACATTAACAAATGGTGCCCAAATATCTTCTTAAATATTTCAATATATCTAAAAGAGAATTTACATTTTATTAGAACTATTTAGTATGTACAAAAACATATTGGTGCCAATTTGAGGAACAAAATTTGATCAATTTAGCCCTTAAAAATTCCCGTTTTGAAAGGGAGATTGTAATAAAAAATCAAGATTGATGAAGAATGTCTTCACATCATCATTAGATGTATCACATGCAATTTTTTTAAACATGGTTGTTTAAAAAAAAAAACGCTGTGAAGATATTGAAAATAGACACATCATGGAAAAATATTACATGATTGTAGTTCATCACCACTCATTTTTTCATAAATATGTTGCTTGATTCAGTCACATGACTGCTTTGAACCATTTTCCTTTTACTCAGATAAACCTTTCAAGTTTTAAAAAATTGATTTAAAAAATTTCAATAAATATTGAATGAATTCATTGTATCAGTGTAGTTCTTTAATTCAGATAAACTATTCAATTTGAAATATTTATAAAAAAGATATCAATAAATATTGAATGAATTGATTTTAAAAGTGTAGTTCATAATGTTAACCAAGTCTTCTTTCCTTTTTTTCCTTTTCTCCTTTGCGCACCATCCCTGTTGCTCTGCCTGGATCTCTCATATTCAACCTACAGGTAAGAACAAACAAAATCATTGAGATTTTTTTAATATCATGTGCTTTGAGTCAGAAGGGCATTAACTCAGGCATTCTTCACATAGTTAACGCCCTTCTGGCTCCAAATTGACGCTGAGTAATTTCTCTCTATCTTCACTGTGGGTGATTTTAATATTTGAACAGATGATACCTACATGTACCATGCTGTGTGCATTTATTTGAGTTTAAGTGTGTCTGGGTTGATCCATCGTATGCTCTGGTGACACTCACATTGTTATTTGCTTTAATCATTTAATGGTATCTTCAAAAAATATTTAATGGTATATTTTTCTTTCAATTTAATGGTATATTTTATTATTTAATGGTTTAGTTTAGTATTTAAGTGGAATATTCATTCAAAATCTGTTTAGCTGTATAAGGTGATTTGTACAAATTTTGAACAAATAAAAGAAAATACAGGCAACCGCACATAACATTATACTAAACTAACATATCATAAGGAAACGAAAATGATCCTCGAAAATGATTATCAAAGATTTAATGTTAGGGTTAGGGTTTGCGATAGGACTTTAAGTTAGTAGTGTCTGATGAAGTCTAGATTATTATGAGTTGCTTGCTGCACATCAAATGCAAACAGATGTTTGGATGCACTGTAGCTGTAATTAAAATGAAACTCTAGTACATTAAATACACCATTCTGCCAAGTAGGCCGTAAAACGTAATAGAAACGTTGTTTATTCATAGTATGCTATGGTTTATGGTAGACTTGTGAATAATTTAGATTTGGCTGATGACTCCAGTTTATGGTTGTATATATTATCTATTTGGAGCCGGAAGGGCATTAATCATGTACTTTAATGAGAGAGTTAACGCTCTTCTAGCTCTGAAAATACGTCCTGAAGATATTTTTTTTCTTGATGCATATCAAGATGTCATCTGTTTCTTTGGGGCAGTATCATCTGTTTGGAGCCAAATGGGTGTTAACTCATATAATTTAATGAGAGAGTTAATGCCCTTCTGGCTTTGAACAGACTGTGTGTTGGACTATTACAGAAGACACTAGCAATTCAGTCTGTAGACAAGTAATCATCTTTTGGCTAGACTGCACAGCCATTTCCAAACCTCTTTCACACAAACCACTCTTTCCTCTAGAAATTCTGTAGAATAATGCTCTTTTTAAAGCTCTGATTAAATGCCATTCATAATGAATTCATATATGACAGTTATGGGCTACTGAAATAATTATATTTGATTAGCCGAGAGAAAAATGTTCTTATAATTTTAGCATTTGAATATTGATAACAAGTTTTGTTACACAGGGCTAAGACCCTGCTTATTTATCAAGTGTGAATGGGGTCTTATTCCTATTTGTCCGAGCCTATCTCTTGCCAAGTCGTCACCATGCTAATGGGGTCCCTACTCCCACGCAGCCTATAAATCGCTCATTCACGCATCATTTCATACCAGCCCAATATACCCAACCCAACAATCTTTGGGGAAAATTTCATGAGGACTGAACAGCAAACAGCAAACATAATAAGGTTTTATTCTCCTTTTTTTAAAGAACTCCCGGCCCACTCCTTGTAACAAATTTTATTGGACTCCATGGAAGAACAAAGCCATTAGGTTATTGGCTTTGAAATGGACTATCCAACCATTTTATCATTCTATTATTGTTATATAAGTCTCTGATTCTATTATATTGTATTATTGTTTTTATGATTTACGGAAATAAAACAAATAAATAAGCCCACTCCTGTAATTCTAGATGACCCTAAATGACCCATGTAATGTAGTATGTACTGTGTTGATAGTATATCCATGGTATTAGGCTAATTATATTTGATTCCTAGTTTCTTTTCTGGATTTTTTTTTAAAATGTGGAGGCGGCAGTTCCACTTAATATTTGATAGTTGATACTTCCTGTACATGAAGGCATTTGAACAATGATCTTTTCACTTCTATGATGTTCTTCCAAACTGACATTAATTTTTTTTAGAAAGGTCACAAATAATTTTGCACCATTACCAGAACTCAACATTGTCTTAAACAGATGTTCATAACTACAATCATTTACAGTTAGTCCACATGTGAAAAAGCATAGTATTCATTTTCTCATCCATTGAGCTGTATAGCTGGACTTTGAGTGTTGACTTTTGAAGTAGTATTATTATAACCATTGTCTGAGTCACGTTGAAAATTACCAGTCCTTGTTTGCTATCCTGAAAAATTGACTTGGGAAGGTCGAAGGTCACTTTACTCAGTAGGCACTTAACAAGTCATCATTCGTATCATACGATTATTATGGGAAGTATGATAATAGTGAGAATGGGAGATTGGTTTCATATTTGTCAGGCTATTGCAATCAGTAGGCTTATCTTCACCTAATTACCGGAAGGAACAAGTCCTATTGGAAGTATTAATTTGATAAATACCCATATACATACAGAATTGTAAGAGTTGTGGACAAGAATCTAAAAAAAACTTTGGATTAGAGAAAAAGAGGATTTATATATGCTGTAGAGGCAATTTGCAATTTGCGGTATACAAATATCTTGTTATTTATATTGGACATCAATACATTATTGTATTGTATTGAATGCATGTCGGCCCTTTATTGAGCAGGGGGATAAAAATCCAACAATAGCGCTGTGGGGTTTCGAACAAACTTCAGCTGAAGGGAACAATTCAATGATGATTAATAATTCTGTGTTTAATCACCTGTTTGTAAGTTGATAACCCACTCACACACACAGAGACATTGATGTATTGGCCATGAAATTGTATGCTCAGAGCCAGGACGACATTAACTCATATACTTTACACAGAGTCAGCGTCTTTCTGGCGCTTAGGTGATGAAATTATTTGTAAAGGGACAACCTGTATACTCCATCATGTTATTTTTTGTAATGACCTTAGGACATGTTTGTCTGGATCACCTAAGCAGACAGAAGCAGACAGAAATTAATTATTCAGGGTTTTACTGACTTGCTTATAACAACATGTATTTTTAGATATCTGCACTATTCTCATTTTAAAAATTTTAAACATTGCATTTAATGTTATGCACTAATTTTGATATTTCAAATGGGATGTTTTCGTTTGGGAAAAAGAGAAGTCTTTGAAGTTCAAGACATAATTATGACTATGGTGGAAAATACATCCTTATTTCTCATAGATTTAGTATCAGACTACAATACTTCTTAAAAGCGAAGATATATATATTTTTTCACTAGATATTGCGAGGGCCAGAGGTTATTTAACACTGGTGCTACAGGAACGATAAAGTGTTATGCAAGTGAAATATCATGTATTTGAGGAAACCTTTACATTTAGGAAAGAGACAAAATTAGCTAACATCTATGACCTAATGAAAATAAAAATTTGATATTTACATTCAATGCATTGACAATTTATCTGGCCTTACAAACAGTAACATTCATGTTGTGAACATGTTGTGATGAAAGGAACACTTACATGTATACAATGTGCATTTTCTATTTGGTCTAGCATAAGATGGATAATGAAGTGCACTTGAAACAAACCTTTGAGTCTCTTAAAAGTGTAACATTGTAACATACATGTAATGAACATGTAATGAACATGTAATGAACATGTTATGCTGAAACAAACTTGTAAGTTATGTGCAATGTCTGTCTGGTATGTCTAGCATTGAATGTAATAATGATACGAACTTGAAATAAACCCTTCAACGCATCTGCTTGGTATGTCTAGAATTCATTAATCCGAACAGCAGGCATTTACATCAGATACTTTGATGCTCCACATGAGATCATTCAGTTGACAGTTTGGAGAGAAAAAAAGATTAATGGAGATGAGATGCAGAGAGGGGGAAAGGAAGGTGAAATTTATAGCCTCAAATTCTGCAATTTCTCAATACTTTTTAGAAAGTCTTCATTACAGATTGTATGATTTATGTACGTAGTGTTTGACATTGATGAAAAAAAGACAGAAATACGGATGTGTGATGAAGTTTATAGACTTTTCGGGGGTTATACTTTTTAAAGAAGTACCATCAAAATGAATTTTGTAGCATTGATTTTTGTGTTCTATCATTTTTGTTATTAAAGACATAGATTGAAAGTAAATACCAATGTTTTAAATTGTTTAAGATTTCACATACATGGGACTATTTCAAAAGTAATGTTTTGCAAAAGCACCAGGAAATGCAGAGTAGAATTGAGATAATGTGGAAAGAAGGGTGAGGCATTATATATTGCGGGGAACTCAAGGGGTTTGTGAGCGATGTAGGCCATATTTGTTGATCAATAACGGCTTTCTGTGGGTGTGCAAATTGATTCAATGTATGGAACATTTACCAAGTCGAAATGTCATCATATAGCACAAATACAGTCAAACATTGTATAGTGACACCAGGGAATAGACTGGTTTAAGGGGTGTAAAATGTTTGTTCAATTCTAATTTGTAGTTCTCATATTCAGAACTAAACATAATTCATACAGTAGAGCAAACTACAAGCCTGCAGGCACATGAACACTGAGAAAAAAAGCATTAAAAGGAAATGAAAATATTAAGACATCAATCAATATGACATCCCGATTTCCTGTGTATGGAACAGCATTGATTTAAAAGACCCATTTCTTCCAGGGTTGTGAATGCATTGTAATGTGTCTTCTAGCCCCACTCCATAATAACACAAGATTGTTTGTGTTGCGAAGAAGACTGACTTTGTTTGTGATGTATACCAGCCCCAAGGATAATTGTTAGAACCTTGACAAAAATGAAATTGTCTTGAGAAAAAAAAAGCTTTTCGAAACCCAGACACGTTTTGCTTGCCTGGAGAACAAGATTTGGTCAACTTCCCACGAATGAGTCATAACTTGTGGATGGACCAATCACAGGAGGCCTTGCATGCAGGGTAGGAGGACTTCATGCCTGGCTGGCCAATACCAGCTTGCGTTTGATAAGGGGGATAGAAGATGAGTAAATATGTTCAGTCTAGGGCTCGGCAGCATGTTTGTTAATGTACCGTGTAGACATACTGTGTGGGTGGATAGTTAGCATTACAAGCATTGCGAATGTATGTGTAGGTTTATAGTATGGTAGCCTGTAGGTGGCATTTGCTTTTTTATCTCGCCATGTACACACATGATAATAGATTCAGATTCCTTATTCGTACCCAGTAGCTCACATGGCGCTGTGAAATTCGATTGCAAGATTTGTCATCGCATATCTGAAAAGAAATAGAATATATGTCCTCGACTGAGATCCAGAAAGAGATAAAACTCTGTGTGAAATGCAAGGAGCTAGTGCTCTTCTACCTCTGGACAGTTAAAATAGCAAAAATACTGTATGATGAGTGTCAGAAAGGGAATGATAGGAGTAAACACCCTTTTTGCTTAAGAGGAAGAATGCAATGTAATGCATAAAATATTAATATGAATTTGTTTCACATTTTTGTTGTCTATATTTGGAGAAAAAAATCCAAAAACTTTCCTTAATTAAAAAGACCTCCATCACGACAAAATTCTTCAAGAAATCTGTCTTTCTCAATGGAAATGCCTTTTCTGAAACTCAGGGATACAGTAGGATTGTCTCTGGAATGATACGTAGTGTAGAAAATAGGGTGTTGGTAGTATTTGTGCATAGGCTCTTAGAGTGACCAAAAATAGACTACCGGTACATGTTGCGGCGTCCGTAAATTCATTTGGTATTCACGGCATCATGCCTCATGCCAGGCCATCGCTGCTCACCCATTTGGCAATAAACCCAGATTTCCCTCAATCTACTCGGTGCCGTTGTCATCTTGTCGAGAGCGAGAAGGGCGTCAACTCTATGTAGAAGTGGATGAGTGGTGCCTTTCAGGACAGGATTTATTTTAAGGGCTAAATTGATCACATAATGTTCTTCAAATTGGCAACACAAATATATTTCTTTTTTATTCAACATTGTTGTATTAAAATGTAATTGTTGTATTAAAATGAAAACAAATACATGGATAGGAACTTAGTTAAAAAAGTTGCAAAAATTACTAATTTTTATTGAAATACCGGTACAATGATTTTGAACCTCTAAACATGTTGCCAATTTTGAGATGAAGTTTACATCTTCTTCGGCATCCCAATCTGTCTCTTTAATACTCATCCTGGCCTCAACCATCATGGATAATATCATACTTCTTAAACCATTCAACTCTTGAAAATACAGATTGAAAAATCAATCTTCAATATTGTATGGGAGGAAGAGATTTCACTTTTTAATCTGTGTACTTCAGTGATAAGGATTTAAAGATTTTGAATTTACATTTCAAGTTGAAGGTTGATCTTCAATAATAAAAGCGTCCATCACCCCCTAATTTGTTAACATCACCACCCCCGAACCTCATTTTCATCCCACCGTCCCCCCCCCCCCCATGTCTCTGCCACTTCCTCAGCTTCTCTATAATGTAGATATGTGTAGGAGTATACCCTCTTCTCCAGCTTTAGCTGTACCCCACCCCTTTTCATCCTCCCTATTTGCTCCACGTTGCACCCATGTGCTTACATCCATAATGTGCGAAAACACGAACAACACATCGCTGCAAGATTTTCATCCATCCGTCGTCCGCGCCCATCTGCCTACTAGCGCTTGCTTACTCCAACCGACCGAACCCATCCCATGCTGTGAGTATTTGGATTGAAGCTAGCAGACAGGCATCGAGCATCCCTACAGCGTGGGCTTACCTTGTAACAAACGAGAGAGAGAGAGAGAGAGAGAGAGAGAGAGAGAGAGAGAGAGAGAGAGAGAGAGAGAGAGAGATATTGAGAAAGAGGGAGAGAGAGAGAGAGAGCTGTGTGTGTGTGTGTATGCCTATGTACAGTGTGTCCACATACTAGCATGTGAGCTCCATGCGTGTGTGTTTTGGTAGACACGCCTTTGAGTCTGAGCTGCTCGCTGCCTCACAACCCAACACCAGTGTGGAATCCGTGCGGCATCTCACGACCGACAACGACGGGGACATCCATCCCTACGAAACATCCTCTCTCTACTTGGGATTAAGTCTCGATCATGGATTAACCGACGACCCTCATCTACATGTAACCGATGATCACATCTGGATTAATACCCGCTGGATAACATATCCCTTCTCTACCATTTGGACCCATATGCTTGTTGCATGCATCTCGATTGTAAAAAGGATCACTGACTCAACCATACATTCTATTCCTACCTGTATATCATTTCCTTAAGAATCTTATCTTCTCGACCTTTTACTCGGAGTAGACGATACCACTACAGTAAATTTGGATTATCTCGATTACACCTCGGATTAGTGCGTCTAATCTCTTGGATTATCTATATTGGATCATTTTCCTGGACATAGACGTGGTGGCGGATCTTGAGTGGATTTAAGAAACGGATTTAATGCAAGATGAGCGTGGTAATCTCAAACGAGAAGCGAGTCAGAATCGCAGTGGAAGAGGACGAATATGAGGTAGGATTAAAATGCAAACTCCTCGTAAAAATAAAAATTTAAGAGAAATTATGCTTATTTGAGAAGTAGAAAGGTGATTGTGATAGGCCTGTGCTGTTCAAAGCATATAGAGTCGTAACAGTATTTCCATGTTTTTTTTCCCAGTGTTTTTATTGGAAGTTTGTTCCTATAAACATGACATGACTTTTCATCTTTCTTCTAATTAAGATTATAAATTTTGAATAGTTAATTAAGCCTGTATGGTAATTCACAAGCCATGAAGCATGCTTCAGATGCTGTCATTTTTCTTGTTAGATGAGTGAGTAAATTGAGAGGAAACACACCCACCCCCCAAAAAAAAAGATAGGAAAAAGACCCCCCCCCAAAAAAAAAATGACACCCCCTTAACCCCCCACACCTTATATTCCTGAAAGGGCAAGGGTTCCATTCCCCTCTGTGTTATTTCATCCACAGTATGGCTAAGGGGCTCACTAACTTTTAAAGTATTGCAATTTAAAATACTTCTAGAGATCTCTTGTGATCGATATTGATAAAATGACATTTTTAAAAAATTATTTTTTAACATCATTTATCATTTTACTTACCATAGCTTTTTTGTGAAGCTTTCCAGAGTTTTCTTGGCACCATACATATATATATATATCATTGATTTATTTCACTGACAAAGTGTACACTGTAGGAGAAACATTTGTTGAGTGCCTTATGTCCAATTCCCATCAACACCTACTACTAGACATTCATAAAATTTGCCAATAAATAAATAACAGAATTTTCTACATTTCTCCGTTTTTTATATTCCACTCCCTGATTTTGTGGTTTTGTCCTGACAGTAAAATATTTTGCAAATCCAATTGAATTATTTACAGTAGTTTGGGCTGTCAGATTTGACAAGATTGACACCTTTATGTACAGTTAAGCTTTGAAATTGAATTTCATTTCATTCCAACAAATTGTGTTTTCTTCAATCAAAGCAAAATATTGCCTGCTGGCTGCAGTATAAATACGTACCTGGATATATTATTATTATGTGATTTTTTTTTTTCTCGGCAGTTTATTGTGAGAGCAACAATGAATCTGCCTTCAAAAGCAATTTCTTGCCCTGTTTTCATAGCATCTAGTCTGCCCTTGACACAGAATATATCATCCAATCATATTTCTAATTGCACTTCATTTGAAGGAATGGGTACACAAAAGATGGCCAATTTACCAGTTACCGGTAATTGAAAATTCAATACATTTCTTTCATCCTTGAAAAATTATAATTGTGGTACTCCAATTTTGATTTATAGGGTCTTTTGTTCAGAATCACAGATCTGTCTGAATCAATAGTATTTACATTTTGGGGAGCTTACAAGTCTGTGTTTTTTGTATAGGATTTCATGTATGATAATGTCAGTAGTTTTCGAGCCCCTGTCCAATGTAAGCCAAAATCAAAATCAATGCAGCAGATAATGTTCACTTTTTATTTTGATCTAACATGATATTTGTGAACTATTCAAATTGGTGCAAGTTTTATGTATATATTATATTAATAAAAAAAAATATAATACCAAGAAGATTAGGGGAAGGGGAGATTAAAACAATTATTAAGATGATGATCATAATCTGGACTGCCAATGGAGCTATATAATCTACATGGTTATGACCAAAGAAGACATTTCATTCAGGTTAATTTTATCAGTTTGACTTCGACCTGTTAACCTTTGAACAATGTGTTTGAAATTTGCCAGCATTGCTGAATCAGAAGACTGTTTAGACAACAGAAAAGTACACTATAATATTTTCTCAAAACATAGTTACTAAAGTACAATGTACATTCATTGCTGTGCAGTGTGTACTTGATTCTCAGGTAAATAATGAGTATCTGTTCAAAGCCAGAATGATATTAACGTTGTGTTATAGTATATTACATGTATATGAAAATGCCCTTCTGGCTCAAAAATGTCATGAAGAAGTGCATTACTACTGTATACTATAGCCTATATAATTATATGTATATATATCAGGCATCATTTTATGTATTGAGAGCCAGATTGACTGTTAACTCTGTGCAGAAGAAATAATCAATGCCTTTCTTACTCAAGCAGATGAATTCATCTTTCTGAAAATGAGCATTATACCTAGAAATGATAAATCCTTGACTTTTTTGCAAAGGTACTGAGGAGCTTTTGAATTTATTTCTCATTCATTTTGCAAATCACCAGATTACAGTATAGCAAGTATAGATTTTAATATAGATTTAAGATTCACATTCAGATTCTAATATATTGATCCAGATTCCAATATATTGATCTGTATTAAAAAATTACAGACAAATGGCCTCCACTGGCAATCTTGCATAATCAGATAAAAATAGTTTGTTGTTTTTGATTAATTATCTGTCATACAAATGTCCAATCACATCTGAAAGAGATCAGTAGATAATCTAGCAATCATACAAAGGTCTTCAAGGAATCGTTATACTTCAGCCTAAATCAGGGACAAGGACATTATAAAAGTGATTGATATCAGTGAGCTGTAATGCATCAAATCACTTAAAGAGAAGGTTGAGTTCAAGGAATAGGTAAAAAATAATTTGTGAGTGTCATCATTGTTATTATGCAAGTGTGGAAGAAGAACATCAGATAAAAAATGTTCCCCGAAAAGCATGGCTCTTCAAATGCTTTTATATTCTAAATATGGCATGTAACATCATAAAAATCGGGACAGATTTTTATGCCACATGTTTGTGTGGCCCCATATACATCTTTCTGTATACAGTGCTTGTAACTTTATCGAGACTGAGCCAAATTTCTTATCATTTTGATGATTCCAGAACCTTGCAGTACACACCAATACTATTCTTATATGTTAGATGAGCAACCTTTTCTGATCGATTCCACCCCGTTTCTTTCACAATGCGATTGCATGACCAGAACCCAACTTTATCTTTAACTTGTAGTGGAAATGTCTAGGAGTGGCTGATAATTTGTCTCATAAGTCTATACAAATCTTTCAGGGAATGAAAATGATTCAAAAACCACCCCCTCAGAATTCTTTCCTCAGTCCATTGAAAAAGAAAAAAAATCCTTGAGCACATATGAAGTAAAAGAACACAAAACATGTTGTGAACCAAAAGCTCACGTCTGTTGGCTATATGCAGCTCTAAAAATACCACATATTCACATCATTTTATTTCATTTATGTGCATCACACACATTCTCATGCCGCAATCACGAGAGATACAATTCAACATGCGCCAGACTTTTCTAATGTATTATTGGCCATGGCTGGATATTTGTATGGACGTGAGATGGTTTTAATGCTAGCTAGCTCTTGTCAAATATTTAGCGAGTCTCTGTTTTGTTAAGAGCCCCCTCGATCAATTATCCATGGGTCGTCTGGCTAGTCTTTCATCAAAGCTGGCTACTTTATAGGTTCCTTTTTCATCGCTAGTAGTTGCAAAATCTGTATATTTTTGTTCCAAGCTCTATGTCAATATACTTCATTTTTTTTCTCACTGAGAATGCAAAATATTATCTGAGAATTATCTGAGAAATATCTGAGAAATATGATAGCAGGTTATTCAAATATAGATATAGGTCCTTTACAGGATACAGTTTCTGCATTTTATATTGCATACGACTCTAGACTATGATCAAATATATATACATCATGCTGTTTACTCTTTCTAAAAGCCTGTTCACACTTCCAGAAAAATTTATATGAGACTTGATAAAGAAGCGCCATATAAGACGTAGGTTATAAGCAGTATGTTGTTTAAATATGGATTACATTTTCTGCATTTTATCTTGCATACAGCTGTAAACTATGATCAGATATATATACACCAGCCACGCTGTTTACTCCTGTTAATAATCTGTTTACACTGTCAGAAATTTATATGAAACTTTATAAAGAAATGTCATATAATGTTTTTATTGTGTGACATGTGTTGGTTGAAGTTCTTGACACAATCGCAACTTACGCAGTTCCCGAGATATTTTGTTGCTGCAGATCCCATCTATCAAAACAAAAATAACGCTAGTTGATCGAGCATTTGCTTGTTCAGCCCCCAAAAATCTGGAATAACTTGCCATTTGAAGTCAGGAAATCGCCATCTGTAAACGTTTTTAAATCAAAACTGAAAACACATCTTATTAATTAACTGTATATCTAGGCATATCAGGAGCTCTTATAGCGCAGTAGAATATATACTTGATGTTGGATAGTTTCTGTGCTTTATAAATGTATTCTTCTTCTTATTATTATTTGAACCATTCTGGTAAGTCTACTCACAGTTCACTTTCATCTTTATTTTGAACACAATTTTTGTACGGCATTCAAACATGAAATATCTCTTTACAGATTTAATATTTACACCCGATATTTTGAATTCATGACTGACGCCTGCATGTTGATGGAACCCCAAACGAACTAGCAAATGACGTCTGGTCCCCTTTAATAATAACCGGAGACTGGAATAAGTTTGATGAAGGAAAAGCGTAATGAATCGTGGACAGCTAATGAAACACGATGCAAGTTGATAAGCTTGCATGACAATAAAGATGCAATTAAGGCCCGCCATGCATTATGCATTGTTTGACATTTAGCTGTTATCTCATTTGTTGGATCTTCAGAGCCAGAACGACATTGACATCTGTCTGTGAGTTTACGTCGTTTTGACTCTCAAGAGACAATCTTATCTTGTAGGGGATGCTATTCAATGTGTAATACATGTAATCACTTTTCCACCAGCTCAGGGCATGTCTTAAAGGTACACTCTAAAAGCTATTATGTATGTATTTATTCATTTATATATTTATTCATTTATCCATTTATTTATTTATTAATTAATTTGTTGTTAATTAATTTATTTATTCACTTATTATTTTTTTTATTATCTTTATTCTTTACTGATTTAGTGAAAATTGTAAAGTTCAAATTAATTGTGCCTCAGTCTATCTTGAACTCCGTAGAAAAAATATAGGAAATACTTTCTGCACAGTTTCAAGCAAGATGATCTTGAACTTGAAAACGTAGAAAATTTCCATTCTTAGTCTTTGAGAGCAGTGTGTCAAACACTCTGGGGTAAAAAAATTCGAAATTATCTACAAATTCATTTTTAAAAGAACATTTCATAATGTGTTTGTGGTTACTTGTTGAAGCCTACATTTTAAAGAAAAATCCCCAAATTTGAGCTATCTTTCGATTGCAACACATATGGTTGGTGAAAAAAAAGAAAGAAGAAGATCCGCATACTGGTAGAGAAAATTAGCCTTTCAAAGTATGCAGTGCAGTCAAGTTGAATAAATGCATTGCATCGAAAAGTGTACAAGCAGTGAGGCGGACTCAAATGGGAGATTACTCACTATGTAGGTACCCATGCATTTGATTACTCCTACCATACATTCTAGGTCTTTCTAAAATATAATGTGTTCCCACTGCTATTCTCGTTTGCTATTGAGAGTCGAGAGATTACAGTATACCTCATCTTGTGCAACAATGCCATGCTGTAGGCAATTACATGCCTTTTAACTTCTTACTTTCGTATTGTACGAAGAGAAGCACATCAGATTTGTTCATGCCTCAAATTTGAAGGTTTTAGTTAATTGATGCGTAATTGTAGCGTAATAGAACGATCAGCCGTGGAAGATTCGACAGTGACCGCGATGTGAGCACTCTTTCCTTGCCTCTTCCTATATGCCTCTGTTAAATGCTGTGTTAACGTGCAAATTTAATGCCCTTTTTGCTATCACTTTTTGTCTCAACATACGACGGATAGATAGATACAATGTAGGTACATGTAAAGAATTGGATTGTATATGGCAGCGAAATGTTTTAACAGGAGCCTAAAGCTGTAGTTATATTTTTGAGCAAGCGCCATAGGCCTTGCTTTGCAAACGTAACAAAGCTCTTCATGATATTCTTTCATATATAATGCAGATATCATTGCAAAGATAAATCGTCTCTAGAAATATATGTGAATGCCTTTTGTCGCTTGCATTAGCCACGCATTGAAGTCAGGCGAAAGACCTTGCTTTGCATGCACACTCTCAACGTTTCATGCGTACATAACAAAGCTGCTATCCAATGTTCTTTCAACCTATGCAGATGGCATCTGAGTTGATTGTATGGGCATGCAGCAAGCGATGAATATTTTATGTTAGTTGGAGATATTAATGGAGACACTCAAGGCCGAAAAATAAACCAACTGAAAGATGTTTGAATAAAAAACATTTGAATGTTGCTCTTGACATTGAAATGTATTTTCGATGGTTGTGCAGCTCTATGAACTTTTCTTTCATTTCATTTGATTAGTAATAATAATAATAGTAATAATAAATTTCATTTCAGATTAGTATGTTCCAAGTAAATGATTTATTATTGTGATGCAATTTTCATATGTTATGAATTACATACGTGTGTCATCTTTAAACACCCTAAATGTTTAGTATTCTCAGAGACATCTAGCCTTTTGTATTCCATCAAGCTCCAAGCTAAAGAAAAACATTTCTTTCCTGGACTTCTTTGCGAGAATGATAAATGCGGTACCTTGTACGGGTTTTGATGGTTGTTGAGAAAAATCGCTCTCACATTATTTGCAAGTGGTTGGCACTCCCTTTAAACTGGCACTGTGTTATTTATTCCCCGCTGACATCAGAATGCAATTAAAATTGGGCAGCTTACAGAGGCGCTAATCAACCTTAGCTGGTCCTATACACATGTTAATTTTCTCTCTGCTAGCACATGAAAAACAATATATTCCACATGGCTTCCATGTTTTTTCTCTCACACTCGGCTGTCTGTGTTTCTCTTTCTCTCCGACTCCATTGAAAATTTTACCCTTATCATGGGATCCTTCCCCCTATTTATCATTTAAGAAAAATTGACCTGGAAAAAAATCTTGTATGACAGAGCTTTTGCTTTAATGATTTTTGCCTAATAACAAAAAAAATCATGTCACTAATTTTTTTTGTAGGCCAATTCGTGAAAATGCTGTTCTCTGTTTTAACGTGAAAGATTTTCAATCAAAGGTGAAATGGGAAAATAAGTATATTCTTATATTTGATAGATTTGATGTGATATAATTCACCCATTTTACATTTATACACTCTATTTCGTGTTAACATTTATTTTAAAGATTGCTGTAAAAACTTCATATTCAGTGAAATCTGTATAGGTTGCAAGATTTAACAATAAATATCCACCTTATATGCTTGATTTGAACTGAGAGTAATTCATCCTTTTTGCCTCTAGTCTATCCCTTTAAACAAGGGGAGATGGATTTGAGGGGGTGGGCTAATAATACAAGATAAAAAAGGAGGTGATGCAATCCAGACATTGGCCCAATTCTTCTGCTTGCACTGCCTGCACGCTTCTCAAAAACATGCACTTCTTCCAACCTTCCCCCGCCTTCACACTTTTCCTCCGAACAACACGCACTTCTCCGAATCCCACGGGGAGACGGAGACGTTTTGAGATTGCCGCAAAAATTTAACAACTTCCGTTTCATCTCCTGGAACCCGTCACCTCTCCACTTACTTCATCTGGGGGCGGCACATGCAATAAATACGTAACGCCCGCCCCGGACGAAGAGAAGAAAGACGAGGCGCGAGGGGTCAGGTGTTGGGTCATGAAAAGGGAGAAGAAAGGGAGAAAGTTTAACATGAAATTCTATAACCTTGAAGGCTGAAAGATAATCATGTATTTTTCTCCACCCATACTGCCAGGGAAAACTATTCTTGAATAAGATGCTTTCCTTGGAGGTGAACTTTCTTTTGTAGAATTGGAAGGGTTTCAGAAATGGTTTGTTGAGACTCGAGTGCAAGAAGGGCTCTGTGTTTGAAAAGGGAATAGTATGAGGTATTTAATGCCTTTATTGCTATGACAAAATGAATGGTATATATCTATTTTCTCCACCTGATAACGATTCTTAAGTAAGGACCTGCCCTTGGAAGTGACTTTTCTGATGTTAATCGGAAAGGGTTTCAAAATTCAAAAAGCAAGAAGGGCGTAACTCTGTCTTTTAAAAAAGGAATGGTATTAGATAATGACCCTTTGGCTCTGAGTAGAGACAAGGTAGGTAATCACATTTTTTTCTCCACCCAACAACGATCCGATACTGCCATTTGAAGTGAATTCTCTGTCATGAATTGTAAAAGCTTTTAGAGTTGTCTGTTGTGAAGTAGTAGGCAGTAGAAACTCTTTATTAAATAGTATAAAACAATGTCCTTTTGGCTTTGAGGAGGGTACAAGGTTCTGAATGTATTGTGAGAATCAGAAAGATATTAACTCTGTTCCATGATATGGCCTTCTGGCCCTTTCAACCTCAAAATGCTGTATTTTTAATTTTAAAGTCTCTTAGGAAAAAAAAAAAAAAATTCAGTTGATTCTGATTCATAGCCATGCAATTTCATTTTGAAGGTCTGTTTTTGTTGCATGTTAATTAAGAAGGAAATGTTGTATAGAAGAACTGTAATGAGAAAAGGAATTTTGGAGGACAGTCGTTATGGCAACCTTTGGATAATTTGATTTGAGCGAGAAAAAAAAGATGCATTGAAATGAATGAAACATCAGATAAGAGTGAGATATCATCTGTTTGGAAGCAGAATGATGTTAACTCGTATACTTTTACACAGATGAGAACACCCTTCTTGTTCCAAACAGACAATAAAACCATGAAGGCTGGCTTGATCTCCAAAAAGATCCCAAGGATTTCTGACATGTTCGTATTGCTCTCCGCGCTTCCAAAGCAATTTAGGTCTGATGAGAAAACTTGACGATAAAATGACAATTTCATTTTCCGTTTCCCGTTTTCCTCCACTGGGCACTTGACATCGCGATGTAATAATGCATGGTGGGTATGCTGAGATGGGATTTGAGAGATGCGGAGAAAGCGAAGGCCTGACATCCACTTTAGATCAGACACATACCTTGTTTTTGAAAACTAGACAAATTGCTATCAAATGTAGGAGTGGGCGATCGTCTTCCAGAGATGGGGTTTCTTCCAGTCTTTTTTTATTTTCTCTGCTGTTTATGTTCTCTTTTTGTGTGTTTGGGAGTAGGAAATGGTAGAGGGGTAATTGAGAAAGGGGTGGATGAGTGAATGGATGAAAAGAAGAGGATGGGAGGAGGAGAGGTGGGGAGGAGAGGGAGGAGAGGAGAGGAGAAAAAGAGGATGAAGAGGGAAGGGAAGAGGAAGGGAAGAAGTGAAGGGGAATGGTAGGAGAGGAAGAAACAAGGGAATGAGAAAGGGTGAAGGAAGGATAAGATGGGGAAGAGATGTTGAGAGGAGAAGGGGAGTGGAAGAGAAGGGAAAAGGAGGGATGAAGAGGAGGGGGAAGAAATTGGCAAGAGAAGGGGGAAGGAGGATGAATAGAGAAGGGGAAGAGATGCAGCTCCTTACCGGGTCATATATGAACGAGCCTTAATTTATCATGGTTATCTGGCACAAATGCAGAAGATAAATATTTGATTTTTATGAAGACACAACAAACTGGAAACAGTGCTAAACTATGATTGTTGAGCAATATATTAGTTTCTGTAACCACTTGTTCGTCAGCATGCACACGCTTGTGTGTAGAGTCTGTAGGGGTGGGGAAAAGGAAACCAATGTGTGTGACGCAATGAAGCACTCCTATCTCCTAAGCAGAGCGAATGGTGGTTTCCCTTTTTACGATAGGCTACCGTTATACTAGAGATGGTCATATAAAATATCACAAGTCTTCTGTAAAAACAGGATAAATTATTATGTTGGTTGTAGTGAACTAGCCTACTTATGGCAGGACGTCCATCCTTCATCCTCCTTTATGACCGATTTGATGTATTTTCCTTTATGAATATTCCATGATGTGGCCTCGATATAGACAAATCTGACTAGGGTGTGTAGCTGTTATATGTACACAACAGATTCCTCTCCTGTATATATCTCCAAATGCCAACACACTTTTGCCTGGGTTCACGTCCAAAATTTCATCAAGCCGGTGTTTTCCGTCTCAGGTGTAAATTCCCTGCAAGCCTCTTCCTATTCGGCGAGTTTGCTTCTGATGATTGAATGCATGAGCCATGCTTTGCCAGCGAGGGGGGTGTTTATACGTCAGAGGGAGGGTGGCTGTGAGGGTGTAGGAGAGGTGCGATAAAACCGGTGGTAGGGTGCGAGTGATACCGGTAGTTGCAGGTTTGAAATTGATAGCTGACAGTACAGTTCTGAAGGAGGGGTAACGAAGGATGGGGAGGGAGGGGAGGGGGGAAAGAGGGGGGGGGGGGGGGGGGAGGAAGAGGGGAAACACAGTGTTCTTGTGAAGGATCAGATGGTACATGTATGCAAGTGGTTCTGTTTGATTCAAATGTGTTTTGCATAGAAGTGGGATGGCAGCAAGATGGCCAACGTAAAGTGATGACGGGATATCTTCTACTTCTAGGTTGTTCTGGAAACCAGAGAGAATTCAGTAACTACACTCACTATGAACATGACAGACAAAGAAAGCGGACAAAATATACAGTTCCTCAGGTAGACAAAGGAACATCCCTTCACTGCTATTATGTAAAATGGTGAATATGCATGTGACACCTGTTCTACACATTTTTACATAATAGCAGTGAAGGGATGTTCCTTTGTCTACCTGAGGAACTGTATATTTTGTCCGCTTTCTTTGTCATTCATGTTCATAGTGACTACCATTGCAATTTTTGTTACAGCATACAGCCACTTAATGCAAAGAATTTTAGAACCACTGGTATTGATTGGGTGGTTAACCGAAGATGGATCCAGCTCTGATTAAAATACAAAGGTGCAGGTGGTTTCCACTGGTAGTGTTAGATGTGGAGGATTTATTTGGTCGTTTCTGTTATATCAAAGAAATATCTTTGGTTATATGAAGAAAAAATATATAACATATAAAGAATGTATTTTGATATTATGAGGTATGGCATATGGCTAATTTTCAATTTCAAGGATAACCATTCTTCCATGTGTGGTCACTTGCTGATCAGTGGCTGGGAACCTAAGCATTTAAAAAAATATTATTTATGGTGAGCTTTGAAGAGTTTAAGCAAATTCAATGCTCTTGGCCGTTGACTAGTGCCTTTGCTGATTGAGTGAGTGCAGTATTCCTCCCAAAATAAAAGTTTGAAACTAGTAAAGAATTGGAGCAATTTTGTAACCTTTTTATTTAAACATTACAGTAAATCTTGTTTTTCTTGAAACATTCAAGTGTTTAAATTCATGGAACATATATCCCCATTTTTCATTTCAAAAAATCAGAAAATTTGAGATAATACCTAAATACCAGTCCTAAAGAAAGTCAGAGAATGTAGACAAAGGGGGAGAAATGGATTCAGGGAAAAAATTAATATTTATTTTTCAGGGGCTACTTTTAAAGCTTGCCTGCATAAAAATAACACTCTAAAATTTGTTTTGCATTGAACTCTATGCAAATTTACGGGGACTCTTTTGGGCATTTCTGGGGCAAATTCGCCCTGAGCCCCCATGTATTTTTTCACTGACTGAATGGATTGACTAGTGATGAAGGAAAGGTTCCACTCACATTCCAGCTGTTAAGTATCAGTGGTTGCTTTCATCTTACCAGACACTGTAGCAATAAAGTCAAGTTGATAATCATACCCTTGGGTTATACTAACTGCAAGTGGGCTGGGACAATGAGGCGTTCACATCACCGCCAAATCTAAGAAATATCGAGCACTTTTGTTTTTGTAGCACTTAAAGGGACAATTGACAACTACCGTACTCTAAAAGAAAGCAGAAAAACAAGAGAAGCAAACTGATGAAAGTTTCAATTAAATCTGAACTGAATATTAGAAAGTTATTATTTTTTGAAAGTTGTAATCACTGTATGTATGGGCACTTCAAATTGGCTGAAGCGGTAATGTCAATGTGATGTAGTGCGGGACTCCTTTCGCATCTGTTCCAACATATGAAATAACTAAAATATAAAATTTTCAAAAAGTTGTGGCTCTTGAGGGTCAATTCTTTAGAGGACCTATAATAATATGCTATCTATAATATATTTTGTGTAGTGCCCCAAGGGAAAAGGAACTTCAAGAAAAACAGAAATTAATGATTAATTGGACACGGCAAATGGGAGAGTTATCCACGTCCTACGTCACAATCCACTAACAAAACTACCAATCTGAGATTCGCATAGACTTACAGATCTCATATTTCAAACATTCATAACTTCTTTGCCATTGGTCCGATTCATTTCAAACTTTGCCATTCTGTTTTTTCTGCTTTTTTTCCTGCTTTTTTTCTGCTTTTTTCTGCTTTTTTCTGCTTTTTTTTCTTCTTTCATGCAAATCAACTTATTACAAGGGTGGGATTGCCCTTCAACATGTAGCACTATTAATTTAGTAAACCATGGATTTTGCTTCTTGTATGAATGTTGAAATAGAACAGACATGGGAGGAAGAACAGAAAGTGAAGAGTTAGACTGAACTTGAGAAAGACAAGTATTTTCGGGGGAGAACAAGAAGAGAGGGTGGATGAATAGGAAGAGTTTTTTAAGGAAACGCGAAGAAAAGTCTATCCTAGTTGCAGCACATGAATCGGAGAGATGGAAAACAAATCGCTGCCAAACCCCTGTGAGACCCCAAAAATGAGAAAGTGTTGAGTAAACTGAATGGAATGCACGTTTGTTGCCCCAAACCACAAACTTTCTGACCCGATTCACCCCATTTACAATATGACCCCATTCTGTAACATGGGTTATATCTCGACCCCTCTTCCAAATAAAGACTTGAAAGCTTGAATATAAGCAGAACAGGGGTGCGTGTGTGTGTGTGTGTGTGTGTTGTGTGAATTGATGGAGAAATGGAGATGGTGGGGGGGGGGGGGGGGAGGGGGGCAGTTGCAAGAAAGAGACATAGAGAGAGACATGGGGGAGTGAAAGACACCTAGAGAGTAGTGAGAAGAAAGGGAAAGTATATTATTCGCCCCCTCCCCAGAAAAAAAAATGATGTGGGCAGGTAGACATTCTATTCAGACAGAGAGAAATGGAGCGATAGAAAGTTAGTCAGAATAGAAAGAGAGAGAGAGGGGGGGGGGGGGTAATGCACCTATTTTTTACAGAGAGAGAGAGAGGTGAAGGAAATATAGGGCTGCAATATTGAACAGAAAACAATTTCAGTGGTTGATGATGAAAGTAAAAAAAAAAAGGATGAAAAATAACAAAATGTGGCTCACAAAAGATGTCAAAGGGGGCTAAATATAGTAAGAATAGGTTAGGGGAGGGATGTTATCAAAGATGAAGAAATGATGCAGATTTGCAGCTGTCCCACGACAATCTCATTTTGAACATTTGGGATGTAAAGAAAGTACATGATGTTCAGAATCGAGTTTGATATTTGAGAACATTCCTCTACTAACCGAAATTTTGTGCCACATGTTTTTCTTTGGGTGTGTGACATCACATATTTTGTTTTTCTGGTAAACATGAAACAGTATACCGGTGAATATATTTCCCCCAAAGGCCCCAACAATGGTAAAATATAGCTATGATGTTGTAGAGAGACAACATCTGCCTCATGTTAAGCTGAAAAATAGAACGATGTTAAAAGTGTTATCGACAGTATACCAGTGAAAATATTTTTCCCAAAGACCCCAACAATGGTTTAATATGCCTCCTGTGAAGCTTAAAGATCATCCCCTACAAATATACAAGCAAATGCATATCATCACCTTTTTTTCGGAGACGATGTAGATTTATTGAATTCTGGAGACAAAAAGTGGATTTTATATCTTGTATCTTTCTTGAGCTGTGGTATACAAATTGATGTAGGCTCATTTTTCAATTAAAGGCTGTCCCAGGAATGGCATCACTATCTACTATCGGGTGAAAAGAGAGAAAATTATAGATATTCTTGTAATACTTTTCAATATGCTATCTTGTTTTTGTAATATTGCAATGGAATATGAGGTTCTCTTTAGAGGAGCCATTAGGGTTGTGCCTCCTCATACTTATCGATCCTAAATGCATCATCAAAGACAATGCTTTCATTTTAACTAAAGGATACATTCCCTGTGAAATATGATGTGCTTGTAGAGCACCCAGGTGGTGGATATAGATATTCATGTTCTCTATCTGGTCTACTCTCGCTGTTCATGTCTCTCTCTCTCTCTCTCTCTGTCTGTCTTTCTCTCTCTCTCTCCGTTTGTCTCTCTCTCTCTCTGCCTGTCTGTCTCTCTCTCTGTCTGTCTGTTTCTCTCCCTCTGTCTATCTGTTTCTCTCTCTCTCTCTCTCTCTCTCTCTGTCTGTCTCTCACTGTCTTTGCCCGATCTTTATTTGAGCACCCTTCCTCATTTTCTCTCCTGCTGTCCTTCTGTCTATACATTTCTATTTCTTCTGGGTTCTTCTCTTTTTTCTTTCCGTCTCCATCTCTTGCATCTTGTGTATCTGTCTCTCTGTCTGTCTGTATCTCTTAGTATGTATCTGTATGTCTGTCTCTCTGTTTTTTTCTTCTTTTTCCTATCTTAATCCATGTTTTTATCTCTATCCTGCACTGTCTTTCCTTATCTGTCACTTTGTATGTCTCTGCAATGTGTGCCTTTCTCTGTCTGTCTCTCTCTTTCTCTCTCCCTCTCTCCCTCTCTCTCCCTCTCTCTCTCCCTCTCTCCCTCCCTCTCTCCCTCTTTCTCTCTTTCTCTCCCTCCATCCCCATGGGGGGATATCGAGTCACAATTAGCTGGGTTATATTAGTAGGCAGGTGGGTGCCACACAAACCCAGTCTTTTTAAATGTTCACACCCAGGCAAAACATTTGAAGGGCATTAAGCATATAGTGAACGGGGAGCCAAATCAACATTAAATCGCTCTTTAAGATAATGTGAACACCCTGCTGGTTCTCAGCAGACAATAAAAATGAATATATGACAAATAAGCCTACATTATGATAAACACTGAGGTAATCTTGCAATGGATGGATGCTCGGCTTATATACCCAGGATGTAAACTGTACTTATTTACTATTTAGAAGAATTTTCGCTATTATACAGGCAAATAATTCAGTGATGACACAATTCTAGACACCACTAGACATCATATAGCCAGTAATTCATAAAAGTGTACAAATCTAGCTTCATAACAGTTGTTTAAAGGCCCTCTGGACTAGTTTGGCCAGGGGGATTAGACCTCCCTGCAAGGTCACTGACAGGTCGTTATCTCATCAAAGTAACTCTCAATTAACATTAGAAAGAGGGGATCATGGGGGACCAATGGTCACCGATTAGGCATTGTTTGCTTTATAGAGAGCGCAAGTAGCTATAAGTAGTGCAGTGGTGCTTTAATATCCATAAAAAAACATTGCGTGGAAATATCCTTCCACGTTTCTTCCCTGTATGAACACGCCGTCTTTCTGTTCTGTCTCCCACTGAGTGCTCGAGCCCAGACAAAACAACTGGCTCAAAATACTGGATTATGTCTGGAATTGAATAAAGAAAGTACGGAATTGGACCAGAAAGTTCAAAATCCGAAAAGTACAGAATTCAATAGTACCTGTAGGCGTGTAGTTAAAGATAATTCCTTGATATGGCCAAGGTAAATTGTTTTCAAGATTGTATAAAAATCTGATACTTGTTATGACTTCATTACTTTGTTGAAAAAACTAAATTTCCATTGAAATATAGGCAGAGAGCCAGAAGGGTGTTAAAGGTAAAGACCAGTATTGGAAACGCCTCAATTTAAAAAAAATGAAATGGAAGCTCTTATTACCAATCATGTGAAAGAATATGTTTTGACTAATACATGATGATAACAATTGCCGGGAAACCGCCTACTAATTGATATATTTGGTAAATTAGTTTATCTATTTGACTGTGAGAGATAAACGCACATGTGCGTAGTCCCATATACACCTTTCTGTGTACAGTGCTTGTTACTTTACGAAGACTGGGCCAAATTTCTTATCATTTTGATGATTCCAGAACCTTGCAGTACACACCAATACTTATATGCTAGATGATCGACCTTTTCTGATCGATTCCATAACGTTTCTTTCACAATGCAATCGCATGACCATAACTGGTCTTTATCTTTAACTACCGGTATATGCACTTTAGGTTACAGGTAGACTATATTCTGACTTTTGAAATTGAAAGTGTCTGAGACTTTCCACTTTTTTGTGGCAAGTTGGAAGTCTAATCGTATTTTCATTCTGTAGACTCTGTTGACCTCATTTTTAATAAGGGAGAATTAACGCTGGGAGACTCTTATAGTTTCATCCACACCAACAGTGCATATTTGTAGTTAGTTTGCATTCTGAATTCACACATTAAACTATAATTGAGCCAATAAGGCTGAAGGGCAGTATTATTATCATTCTGCAGATTAAATGTTTATCTTAGTTTAACTTGTATTTCATGAATCAACTGTAGATTCAGATTTAAACTTATTTAATTCCTTCTTTTTTCAAATTGATATAAAATCGATGCTGTTCCTTTTCATATAATAATAATAATAATAACAATAATCTTGTGGATAAAATAGGCAAGATTTCCTAAAAGCACAAGGCTGGTGATGGGATCACCATAGTGATTTGAACATACAGCACAAAATAATATATAGCAACATATAAAAGAATGAAAAAATAAATTATGGTATTTCAAATGTCAAAAATGTAGGCCTGCAATCTGTCAGTGTCGGTCCACCTCTTCCTAAACTACAGACACCTCAGTCACAATTAAGCACACCTGTTTTTCGAATGCAGGTATCCAATTCCAATTTTTCATGTTGCAATATGTTTTATATTTGGCCCAGACTGGTTTCCATAGCAACCCGTATTTCTCTTACCACCTACCCACCATTAATCAGAAGCTTGGTCCACATGAGATTCTGTAAAATTTGAGTTTAGATTGTGGTTTAAAGCCTGTCTGCACTACTTGTAGCTACTTGCGCCCTCTATATATCCAACAATGCTTAAGTGGTGACCATTGATCCTCCATGGTCCCCTTTTTCTTATGTTAATTGAGAGCTGATTTGATGAGATAACCACCAGCAGAGAGGTCCAACCCCTCCTGGCCAAACTAGTGCAGACAGGCTTTAAACTTTGAGGTTAGGACTGTGCAGACGCACTTGTAGTTTAGTCAAGTTTATTAGAGTTATTGGAGATGTTAGACCATTAGCATTATTTTTGTTAGCAAGATAACTACGAGCAGTGGGGTAGAAGGTGGAGGGGAGGGAGGGGGGGGGGGGGGTAGTCACTTGAAGTTTTGTGCCATGCAGATGCAATGAACTCCACGAAGTTTGAGGTGTTGCCAGCTTGTATTTGCTACATGTATGACTACTTGCTCTGCTCAAAACTTCAAATACTATTGGTTTGCTCCCTTGTGAATCTGCATTGGGCCGTTGTTTTAGACTTCAAGGTTTAACTTATAAAGTTTGCTTTTAATTTGTTTGCTACAAAGGGTAGGCTTCCTGTAAGTGTGGCATCTTTTTGTTGGGTTCATTGGTAATTACTGAAAGTGGGCCAGAGCTACAGAAACAGGTGGAAGCTAATGTTACAAGAAGTAGGAGGGAGGTTTGACTTCAAGTTCATAGAAAATATGATACGCCTTTGTTATCGTCTAGACGCTAGAGAATGATTCTTTTGTTGACAGAGCATCGGGGATCATGTGTAGAGTAGGTGTTTCCATGGGCGGGGGTGTTTCCATGGGGGTGTTTCGGGTAAGGGTTTAGGACGTTGCCTCTGATTTCAAATTTTCGATGTTCAGAGCCTTGTTGGCAAATGACGGAAGTTGATTATCCGTTCAGGGCTGGAGGGGGGGGGGGGGGGGGGGGGCTAACTTTAGCAAAATGGGTCGACACTGACTCCCTCCCCTTCCCTCAAGAGAATCTAATGATACAGTATAATATTTGCTACTGTATAATACATGCTGTTTCTACTACGCATATATACATTAATTGTTGCTAGGTAGGACAAACCTTATGGCTTGTCCTACCGAACAACACGTAATGTATGCTTTTCCCATTCTAACTATTGAAATACAAATGTAATGTAACAGGTGAATGAAATAATTTATATCAAGGCACTTACAAAAGACATGTGCATTAAATATGATTACATTACCAAAATGGATTATTAGGAAAGAAAGAAAAGAATAAATTGTTGACAAATTCTCTAAATGGATAATTCTATTCGAAGAAATACCTTGCGTACTACTGCTATTTCATTGATACATAGGAAGGGATGTTCAGAATTCGTATTGAGGACTTTGTAAGAGAAAATCTAACATGCATACAGTATTACAGAGACGCTTTATCATATTACCAATATGACAACCCCCCTACTAGAATACTAATCATGTAATGAAAGCTTGCTACATCTATGCACTTCTTCCATCGTTGCTAATTACCATTACGATGTATAGGATCCAAAGTAAGCAAATATACCACTACTTACCGCATCTTTTCCTCTTTAATTACGTGTACACTATAGAAGGCAACAATAGTGCCTCTACTCATTTGATCATTTAATTTGTATGATGGGAGTCGTAATGCAATGATACCATTTTCTGTGCCACTTTAGCTTTAGTGGGGCAATTTACGAGTGAGTAATGGATTGCCCGCTTTTTGGGTCAATTCATAATTGATCGTTTGAAAGAGTTTGACAAATTGGCAGTGGATGTATTCTGGCAGGCCTGGGCGTAAAAAACTGTTATGCTTATTAATGGGACCATTCAAACAGGTTTTTTTTTTCTGAATACAACTATAGTACAACCAATAGGTTATGAGTACGAGCTGGGCACAGTTTATATTCTGTAGAAAAGTTTTCTCTCGTGATGTAGGTGATTACATCTATCTGCTGACATTGTGCCTGTCTTCATCAGCTGAAGTTTGCCAAATAGCCCGCTATTTTAACTATCCCGCTATTTTAACTATCCCGCTATTTTAACTATCCCGATCGCAAATTATCCAGAGAAATCTGGGTCGTTTCCAAAATATCTTGCTGTTTGGGAAATAGTGGGTTAATTTGCGCCCGTCTTCATCTAGTTTGTGATGAGCGTATCTGTCTGGTGAAGACGCAATTTTGAGCTTGAGGAAAATATCCCAAGTATGAAAATAGCGGGTTATTTGGCAAACTCAAGGTGATGAGAACTATTTTGACCAAGAGTAGAAAGGCGCCATTTTCAATCTTAAATCAGGAGGGTAGTAGGTTATATGACTCAGAATGTTACTGAGAAGGGGATGGACATTTCTGCCTACCGGTACATCTTGAAATCTATGTGTTGCAATGGCATCACTAGCAAGTCATACACAAATATTAACTAGCATATTTTACTCAGTATTCAAGTAATATGCAGATTAGTACTCAAAGAACTTGTCAACTCATCTGGAAATAAATTGGAATTGGAGCAATGTTTAATTGACCAAGAAGGGGATCAATATAAATGTACAACCTTAAAGTAATTTTGTGAGTGGTTCAAATGCATGAAAAATTCATACTGCAAAATTATCTAATCTCAATTGCCACAGCAAAGAACTTTAGCGATTGCAAAAGTTTCTTGCAATGGAATTGACTCTCCTTCATAATTTCAAAAGTTCATGTTGAGATAATTTCTAGTTTTACTGGATATTATACCACTTATGGTAGCATTACCAACAAGTAAATGGGAAACAATCCTGGCCTTTTCCATTCACATCACAACAACAGAGACCATGTTCCTGTGTGTGTGGTTGTTAGCTGGGTGTGTAAGAAGCACAGGGGACACTCATAGTGCAGCACACTGGTCTTTATCAATGGGACAATGACCTTAAGTTGAGGTCAAGCTACTATTGTGTGTTCTTTTATCCTGCCTTTGAATAGCCCAGACTAATCCCACAGACAGTTATGTAATGTACTGGTAGTATAGATTTCAGACCCAGCAAAGAGCTGCACACTGATTTTCTCCATAAAATAGTGGGGATTAAAATTTCTAAGGTATGTTTGCATGCAAGAGCCCCTCGTTAATGTTTTGTAAATTTGGGGGTCGAGACTTAGACATGGGGAGCCCATGCTTCTATCAGGTCAAGCCCTGCCTTTATATCAACCTGGTAATGCTACTTATTATCGATTTTTGTTTTGGTTTAATTATGATTTTGACTCAAGTTTAATCCACAATTATCTGATATTTCTGCTTTGAAGTCCCCCTTTAAACTCTTATTCCAGGTATATCAAACTTCTCACTTTAAAATTTGTCCACCATGAACTGAAATACATTCAAACCTGTCTAATGCTATGGTCACATTACCCAAAAGTAGCCCGCTCGGCGGCCGAGCGGCGAGTTTTTAACCAATTCTGCCCGGCGGCTGCCCGGCCACCGCTCGTTTTTAGGGCATCGCTCGGTCGCCGCTGAAGTTTTAGCCCGGAGTTAAAATTTGGGCAGCGCCTGCTCATTTTTCACTCGCCGCCCAAAATACGCTCGGTGCCTGGGCGGTCGCCGCCCGGGCACAGACCTAATCGCTGGGCGATGCCTAAATTCCAGCAGCGACCGAGCAGGCTACTGATCGGTCGGTCGCTGCTCTGATTTGTGACCATAGCTTTAGTGACCACCTCTCTTTAAAGGCCACCTGTCCACAATTATCAGTTTTCCTGTTTCTCTTTGGTGGTCTTTGTAGACAGGTTTTGACTTAATTTGAATTATTTATTGTTTACAGAGGCTTGTTTCAACATTCCAGGTCCAAAGTTTCATTAGGAGATGAATTTTTCCAAAGCCATATGTAAGCATTTTGAAATTGCATCATTGGTCTGTCTTTGATGTTTGTGTCCATTGAGCCTGCATGCAAAGACTATGTTTGCAGTTGAATGGTCATTCTGTGGAATGTGCCAAGTGACAGCTGTATTATAGGAGGGGGGGGGGGAGGGTGAAGACCTACTGACACCACAGGCTCTTGGGTCAAGTGTACGTCGTGGGGAATACTGTCCTGACCGAAGATACTTGTAGAAATTTCTTCTTACTCTGAGGGGACATCCCAGCTCTGACCATCAGTCCAAGACACGAATAACAGCTTGCAAGATCAACAGACCGCAAAGCTGATTAATAGTGGTCTTATTTACCCCCAATTAAAGTTGTTGGAAGGCCAATAAGATCTGCAGCCAGGCCTACATCAGTGTATCAGGTCTGTGGTCTTGTGGACTGTCATTCTCTTGTCTTTTAGGCAACTTTTCAAGTTGTTCAGGGTAACAACAATGTCATATTTGCAGGTTAGTCATATAAACTTTTGATTGGTATTGAAGATGTAGAGATAACATAGATGGCATAAAATTGACCTGGACAAAATGTTATCTTTAGTGCAATTTTAAACCAGCAGCATTCACTTATAGAAAATGATTGTACTATTTTTGTAGTACTTTTGGCACTTTGATGACATACACAGGAGGACAATTATCCCAAGTGGAGGACCATATTTCCTCTGTCACCAAGTCGGCCATGTAGAAGACATTTGGAGTGGTGATATACATATTGCTTGTATACTAATGGCTTGACAAATTTTTACATTGCAGCTCTCACACCTCCATTTTGGGTCATAATTTTATTGATTTATGGGAGAGTAATGGCGAGATTATTGTGAGCCAGAAACCTGAGCATAAGCTCATGGCCAAGGCAGCAGAGAGATTTCCCTATACTGTACTCTGGTGCTTGGGGCAGGTCACTGTACTCAATGCCATTCCTCCAATTTTGGAATGTATGGGAGTTTCCTTCGAATTAAGAAACAAATGCTGCAGAATTTCTTGAAATATGGGTATTGCAGTGGACATTTGTGTTGTTGATTTGTTCACTCAATAATTCTGCACCATGAATTATTCACGATTCAGAAGTAATGGTAAACTGTATGAATGTGTTATGCATGAAAAATAGTCTCGCTATCCAGTTCTATCGTACAATGAATTTTAAAAAAAAGAGGAAGGGGAAAGAAATAAAGCCTATTTTGGGTCCTATGACACTTACAAAAAGGCCTAATCTAGGTTAATTATGCATCCTGATTTAGAAAAGAAAAAAATATTTGTTATTGGGTCATTGGTGAGAAGGAGATGTCATAGAGTTTTTCGGCCCCCTTGGCAATTGATCTATTTTATCCTGCCCTTTCTTTTGGTTAATCTCTCATGTCTGATGTCTGAGTCCTATCGAATTGATGGAGAAATTAGATACAAACTATCCCATCTTAAAAGAGAGGAATTTTGTAGAGAGGAACTGCCATAAGGGGTCGATGCAGACATGCATGTATTAATACAGTCGCCCATCCATCTCCAGCTCGCAAACCGTCACCTTAAAGGTATTACAAAGTTTTGGGAAATTTTGAAAAATGGGTGGATAGTGAATCTTTACAATTTTGATATATTTGGATGCCCCTGTGGATGTATTAAAAGCACTAGAAATGTTAGCCCCTAAAACACTTCTGCTTTCGAGAAAAATTGAATATAAAGATTTACCGGTGCTCCCGGTAAATGTTATTAAACTTCTAATAGATCCTACGGCCGTACAATGGTAGCTGCGACCATGGACATCTCAGAATATGTAGTTGTGGTATATAATTACCGAACGGGAATAGCTAATCGGTCGATTTTAGTCAAGAAACATTGTTTTATAGCTTAATTAATATCTTGACCTTGAGAGGGAGCTATACAACATAAAGTGTTTATTATTAACAATTTCATAACTTTAGAGTCGATTTCGACCGCGACAACGATCAGTGAATATTGTAGGATCCTTTATGCTTCCAATATGTTCATTTGAACCAAATTCACGACCCCATACCAAAACTTTGTATTACCTTTAATGGTACCAACAACACGCAAGGTGACAGCTGAGCTTCTAAATTAAGACCGCCCCTGTGAATGAAAACAATTGAATTGGAGGATTTTGTTTCACGCTCGCCCATGGCGTGGACACCCGAACCTTCAGAGTGTCTTGGTCGCGATGCTGCCGCTGTCTGTATCGGTAGATCTCACTTTCCAGGAGAGTCTGCCTGTCTTTCTGCCTGAAGAATAAGGTTTTGCTTATTTTTGTGGACATTTCATGGAAATTCCTGGAAGCAAGCAGGTGTAGACTGCGGTTGTAAAATTTTATTTTCACTATAGTCCTGAAGCCGAAAACCTGATCTGGACGGGATTGTTAGCATTTGAACATCTTTACTGGGTTTGATGCGGACATATCTGGTGACTTGTATAGGAACAAAGTTAAATTCATCATCAACTTATTGATTCCAAAGAAGATTGGCCTCTATGTGAACCTCTGTGCTATTTTCACAACCCTTTCATGCCTCTTTTGTATTTCTTGCATCTGTAATCAACTGCATCACCCATGCACCACTCCTACCCCTATCTAGTAGTCTCCTACACCCCTCCGCACCCATCTCGCTCCCTTCTCCTACCCATCTCTTCACCTGTTCCATCCTCTTTGCCACCTAGACGACCCTCTACAACCCTCTCATTTTCATCTCCTACCCATCTCTTTACGTATTCCATCCTCTTTGTCACCTGACACCCCTCTGTACCCCTCTTGCTCCCCTCTTGTTCCTCTCTCCTACCCATCTCTTCACATAGTCCACCATCTTTTCCTCCTGGACAACCCTCTGTACCCCTCTCACTCCCCTCTCCTACCCATCTCTACAAGTATCCCGCCCTCTTGCCTCCTCAGCACCCCTCTCTCGCCCCTATCTTCCCAGTATCTCGCCCCTCTCGCCCTATCTTCCCTGTATCTCACCCCTCCTCTCCCCCTTCTTTTCTAGCTCCCCTCCACTTCCCTCTAGCTCCTCTGAGCTTCATTATCCGACAAGCAATATTGCCTAGGCTTGCTTGGCCTGGCAGCATGATGAGTTTACCATGCATTGTGTGATGAATGCTCAGGTCCATGATCATGACTCTCATTAAGATTCCATCAGGGTATAATACCCGTCTCAATACCACCGAATCCGGGAGCAAAATGTCTGACATTTCTCGTAATAAGCTTTCCTTTTTTTTTCTTCTTCATCATGATTGACCTTTCTAGATCCTCTTTTATTAAACTGCAACATGAGTTCATATTTACATTATATTCATGTACCGGTAAACCTTTATTTCCCCCTGCTTTGGAACTGTGAAAGTATATGACGCCATTACAAGCCAAGCTGTTCTTATTGTTTTAACATAGACCGGCCCTTGCCCAAGTTTTCCATATTGTTATCCATGTACCGGTAAACCTTTATTTCCCCCTGCTTTGGAACTGTGAAAGTATATGACGCTATTACAAGCCAAGCTGTTCTTATTGTTTTAACATAGACAGGGCCTTGCCCAAGTTTTCCACATTGTTATTGACGTCTACCAACAGGGTCATCTGTCATGCTTAAAAAGTTGCCATGTTGAAAGGCTCTTAATAAAAGGTGATAGTTCTGTGCTGTGGAGATGCAATAAACTTAAAGGTTACACCAGCTTAAAGTTAAAAAGGCCACTTGCCCGATTTGTACATGTACTCCAACACTTAGAATACTCATTTTTTCGGTACTATGCGAACCCTTGTTGTTCGTTAATCATTGTTGTGCCTAAATTACATACTAAAGGTTTTCAGCCCTGCTATCGCAGTATCTAACCATGATGACAGTATTATTTATAGGAAGATGATCCAATTAAATTTTGGGGCCAGTAGGTCAACATCGAAATTGTCGGTTGACATTTGATTGTAGACTCATTGTTTTCATTGTGATATGTCACAAACAATTCCATCCATTTCCTATACCGAATTTAGGGCAGGGAAGATTTCCAGAGCAAATGGCCAGCTATTTGCGTCTGCACTTGCCAAATAGCCCGCTAATTTACCACAATAAATCGCTTATTTCCCGGATCAGAAATAGCGGGCTATTTGACCAACTGGAGCTGATGAAGACACGCCTTAGCAGCAGTATAGGGCCTTTGAGGGAGTTTTTAATCCGGGGGGTATTAATCCCTTTTAATCCTTAATCCTTTTTAATGACTTCCATAAAACAATAGGGAAGAGGAAATGAAATTTAACGAGGTATTTCCGGTCAGGAAGTGTGTTAATTAATGCAGGTATTTCCTGTCAGGATGTGTGTGAATTAATGCAGGTAGTTTTTTCATGGAAAGGGGGGCATCTGGGTCATAAAACTTGAATTATGAGGGTCTTTCCTCTGGAGGAAGTGTTTACATCATGAGTCATCATCATGGGAGAGGTCTGGGGATGGACGTGTTACTGGTAGGACGGCAATGACCAAATGACCAAAACAATGGGCCTGTGCCAGTTATGTTGTTTGTACGCAGGTACGTATCCGAGCAATGAGAATGCGAGGATCCTTCTTGTTGGAGTGACGTCACCATTGTGCTTGCTTGTGATTGGATGAGGGAAAAAGGAAGGGGTGACTGAGAGGGCGTAACCTAAGGGGTGAGGTAAGGTATAAACGTCGGAGGATTCGCACCATTTTATATCATAGACATCAGCGCTAAATTAGTGAATCATGCATGAGCCATTCATAGCTAATTAGCATTAATTAAAAGAACAATAGACTAATTAAGAGCTCCTTCCCCCATTTCCATCTTGAATTAGCAATTTTTTCCTCTTTGATTGTCAGAAGAGCGGAAGTTTTCAGACGCTGCGAATGGATGATTTCAATTAATCGTCTTGCTTTTGATTGGTGAAAGAAGACCCATGCTTGGTGGTGATTGGGCAACTAATTAAAGGAGTGCATTGAGACGTGTAGTGAAGAGACTAAATATACACCAGGGTGGTGTTGAGATAACGTATCACATTCAGCACTGAGCTACAATTCGTTCTTTGAAAGCATCTCTATAGCATATACCACACGTAGGTCTAACTCTTCATATATAACCATGATGGCCACTCGCTCACCGAAAAAGTCTACCACTACAACAGCCACCATCCACAACACTGTGTTAAACACGCCTAAGGTCAAGATACCAGAGAACAACGCCACCAATGTCTTACATCGGGCCAGTTTTTCAATGTCTCCGGTGGAGCAGAAGAAGCTCAAACCAGCAACCCCTCCTGAAATCTTGGCAATGAGGGTAAGTGTCCATAGTCAAGTAATATACTGATTTGTTTTACAAATTCAATATATCATGTTATGCTATGTGTTATTAATTTTGTTTGTAAACTTTTGTAATTCGGCTTAACGCCGCGATGAAAGTTTTCTTTGAAATAAACCATTTTGAATTGATTTGATTGAATTATATTATATGTATACTCTTTAATTTAAATGTTAATACTATACCTTACTGTCTTTGAAAATAAGAGTATCTTTGCATTAATAGATGCATTGCAAGTGAACTGCGTGAGAGAAGTGAAGCATGCGTATGCATTCCAACAAACTCGATTTAAAACAATTATATTCATGGTGTTGTCTTCTTTTCTTCTTTTTCTGTTGTTGTATCATAGGCACAAGGTGACAGAAAATGTGAAAGTTGGATTACGGGTAAGGAAGAGGCGGGGTGTCATTTTAGTCAGGAGATAATTAACGTGGAAAAATGTAAATTTGAAGCAGGTTCGAAACCATTTTATTTGGGTGGGAAGCGTTTTGCTGTAGTCAAGAAATTCAGGGGAGTCCCATACGTGAACATTCGAGAATACTACAACACGAAAGGTACTAACAGGATGCTCCCGGGGCAGAAGGGTATCAATTTAACGGGAGAAAATTGGTGGAAATTGGTCGAGGCCAAATTTGAAATCAGCGATGCTGTCAGAGATTTGAGTAACGTGAAGAAATAGTTTTACAACTTGATGTTTTTGTTTGCGGTTTTGGTTTTTTGATAATACAACATATAAACAAAAAGGAAGAATAAAAAAAGAAATTTTAAAAAAGTAGATAGTTCAAAAAATACCTGATTGACGCTCCTCCCTTTTTCCGCGACCAGGATACAATCGCCGAAAATGAATCAAAAACTTTCAAGATCCTTGCTCACTGCACATGGACAGCTATCTCCTTCACCACCACTCACACTAGAAGTCGCGATTATCGGATATTCTCCATCGAGACCCCCAGTTGTCCGCCAACTGCGGAGGCAGAATGCAGTCATAGAAGGAGTGATTACCCCAAGGGGAACAAGCAGACCTCCATCTCCATCATCCTCCTCGGGTCAGATGGAAGTAGACGTACCTGAAAAGGTCCTTAGAAGTCTCCAGAAACTTAGCAGAAAGCGAGGAGATGGAGGTGGCTGCGGAGGAGGAGGAGGAAGAGAAGGACGACAGACTAGACACAGATGTCAGATTGCAGGAGACGGTGACGATGGAGGCGAAAGACGACATACATTTTCCTGTAGCACCTGTCCTACACTGTAATAGCCGTCAAGGCACTTTCGGGTCTTATAAACGAGGCGGTGCATCAGTCGTGCACAGGATGCAGACTCAACTATCCTAGCCAGAAAGACCATGAGGACTGTATGTGGTTAGAGTGGTCAGACACGACAGACAAGTATTTCGATGAGGCCATCACCAAGCTCACCGAGGAACGATACTTTTGCATCGTTAAATTGGTTTACATCGTAATCGTGAATAAAATGTTTGAGGAGGAGTTGGACGCTTGCGTGCATGGAAGGAGCCACACATTTGTTCACAACGAACTGAAAAAGAAGGACGTTTTGTCAATCATCATGAGCAAACTAAAGGAGCTTTAACCGGAAATTTTAAAAAGTGGATTTCGTTTACCCTTTTGAAGTAATGTATCCACGTTGTTTGTTTTTTAAACAAAAATTCTTTATAATGTATAGGTTAAATAAAAGTAGCAATGATGTTTGCGAATGAAAAAAAATAGAACATTACTTTTGTTGCATTCTCATATTTTCGTGCAAATAGTTTTCCCGCTTGCAACCAGATTGAAGTGTATGCTGAATGTCATTAGTGATGTGCACGTGGACGTGACGATTGGGTATTGGAAGAATACGTGGGAAAGATATACTCATACGAAGCATGAAACTGGTTTTAGTGGTGGTGAGAAACTATTTTCGATTTGTCAAGAAAGAAGGTGCGATTGAGTTGTCGAGAAAACAAATAAAGCAATGACTGGAAAGTGATGTTACCTCGGTGTTACCTATACTATTCATCGTCCGTTGTGAGACGGAAATTTACGAGAAGTAGAGTCATAGCGTATGGGATAGTTGATGTATAGCAGATGGACTTGGCGGATTTGCCACTTGAAATGACATATGTAAAGGTAGCAATAGGAAAATGATTAGACGTTATAATTTTGACAAGACACTGTAATTCGTGTCTTCGCGTAACGTCTCTTTCAATTATGCGATTATTTTACCTACTTGAGACAATGATCAGCAGTCTGATTTTTTTTATAAGCAGTTGACACGAATTAGTTCTCTCTTTTATTAGAAATGTAAACAAATAATGATCAACCTTTTTGCAATTTTATTTATGCTATGGCGTCATTGGTTTTCTTGAGACAAGTACATGTATTTGTCTCTTGTAATGTCTATTCAGTGTAGACACAAAGCGCGTATTGATACCAAAAAGAAGAAAAAAAAGCGATAACAATTACCAATTGAGAACAAATACAGGTTATAACAGGTTATGGAATCGCTAACTGCAAATGATTTTTTTTTTTAAACAGAAACATAAATAATGTGTACGACAAAACGGCAGAGTAATTTTAAGTCTATAGACGTTATGATATTCGTATGACATACTTATATTTAATTACGTCTTGCTTTACGTTCTGCCTTATAAAGAACTTTCAAACTATGGAAACTTGTGAACCCACAGTTGATTGATTTATTATTAAATCGTTGACCACTATCTTTTGGACAAAACAAAATCAATTTCACAAACCAATAAGTTTTTGTTTTCACTTTGAAAAATTGATGCAAAAAAAAAAGTGTTAACGCCTGTTCGCTTTTTTTTTTAAATTTGTTTTAAAAATTTTGTTTTAACTTTTTTTCAAGACGTTATTTATTTTTCTTTAAAAAAAAAGTGTTATGACTTTTTCTTTATAAGATTGTTTTGCACGAGTCGATCATTCTCCCCCTCCCCCTTTGAAGTCTTGATGTAGAACAAAAAAAAAAAAGCATTAGCGCCTGACTTGATGTACAAAGAGCATTAGCGCCTTTACACCTTCTTAATTTTTTTTCTTTAAACAAAAAAACTTTCTGTCATTACGTTTTAAAAAGTTTCATAATATATATATATATTTTTTTGTTTTTGTTTTTGTAGATCATTTTGCACGAACCGATCATATTTTTTTTTCCACTTTGAAGACGTGATTCTTTAAAGGCGTTATTTCTTTTTCTTTAAAAAAGATGTATAACTTTATTTTTAAAAGATAATTTTGCACGAATCGATCTTTTTTTCCACTTTGAAGACTTAATGCAAAAAAGTGTTAACGCCTGTACGCTTTTTTAAAATTTAGTTTTAACATTTTTGTTTTGTTTTAACTTTCTGTCAAGATTCTATTTTTTTTCTTTAAGTGTTATAACTTTTTCTTTATAAGATTATTTTGCAGGAGTCGATCATTTTTTTTCTCCCCCCCCCCCCTTTGAAGACTTGATGTACAAAAAGCATTTTTTTGTTGTTGATCATTTTGCACGAACCGATCATTTTTTTTTCCACTTTGATTCTCTGAAGACGTTATTTCTTTTTCTTTGAAATAGATTTTATACCTTTTTTTTTTTTTTTTTTTTTTTTTTTTTAAGATCATTTTTGCACCAACCGATCTTTTTTTTTCCTACCACTTTGAAGACAAGATGCAAAAAAAAAAAAAAAAAAAAAAGTGTTAACGCCTGTAGACTTTTTTTTATTTGTTTTAAATTGTTTTGATTTAACTTTCTGTCAAGACGTTATTTCTTTTTCTTTATAAGATTATTTTGCAAAACTCGATCATTCCCCCACCCCTTTGAAGAGTTGATGTACAAAAAAAAAAGCATTAACGTCTGTACACTTTCTTTCTTTTTCTTTTTTAAAACTTTCTTTCATTACGTTATTTTTTTTTCTTTAACATTTTGTATAATTTGTTGGATCATTTTGTACGATTCGATATGTTTAACCCCATTTCAAGACTTGATGCAAAAAGTATAAATACCTGTACATTTTCTTACTTTATTTTTATATTTTACTTTCCGTCAAGAAGTTATTCCTTGTTTCTATACAGACCCGACATGATTTTTTCTCTCGTAATAATGTACAAGTTCCGACAAGATTGAGAGCTACTTTTATATGTATGCATGTTTAAGAAACGAATTGTATATATTTTTATTTTATTTTTTATTTTTATTTATTTTTTGTCATTTTTTTTTTAATAGCCAGGACGGCCCTTTTAATATCGAATAATGATCTTCGAAGGGGGCCCCGTCTTTATAGTTCAAATGCATTTATAATGAAAAAACATATTATATAAATTATAATACAATAGAAACAAGAATAAAGTACAACAATATTCAAAACTAAGATTTAGAACAATGACACAGCATAACTCAAAAAAAAAAACAGGTTTACAAAATATGACAATACAGTCATACAATATCAATATAAATATGAATCAAAAGACAGAAATCGTTTCTCAGAGGGCATTCACAATACTTATCTGTTCATATTACATCTTCAATGATAATAAAGATAATATACTTGTACGTAATTCAGGCGATAGGGTGCTCCACATGAGTGAACCTTAGTAGGTCTTGTGATTAAGAGTAGGGAATGTTCCGCATGTCTCGTATAAATGAACATTGGTACAGAATTCTCGGAATAATAATTGTTTTCAGCTCCAAAGGTATACAAAAATTGGTGTGTGGATTGTATGCATATTATAGATAAAATGTGGTACTCCATTCTTCGACAAACCGATTGCCAAGAAATTTCAGATAACATAAAAAACATGAGGTGTAGAAATCTGCGTTCAATACAAGTCTTGCATAGTAGAATGCGTTGAGATGTAGAAGCATCTCGCCTAGCGAGATGCGTCTTCGTGATTTTACGGAGACACATCTCAACGCATTCTACTATGCAAGACTTGTATTGAACGCAGATTTCTACACCTCATGTTTTTTATGTTAAAAAAAAAAAAAAAAAAAAAAAGGTATAAAATCTATTTCAAAGAAAAAGAAATAACGTCTTGAGAGAATCAAAGTGGAAAAAAAAAATGATCGGTTCGTGCAAAATGATCAAAAAAAAAAAATGCTTTTTGTACATCAAGTCTTCAAAGGGGGGGGGGGGGGAGAAAAAAAAATGATCGACTCCTGCAAAATAATCTTATAAAGAAAAAGTTATAACACTTAAAGAAAAAAAAAAGCATCTTGACAGAAAGTTAAAACAAAACAAAAATGTTAAAACAAAATTTTAAAAAAGCGTACAGGCGTTAACACTTTTTTGCATTAGGTCTTCAAAGTGGAAAAAAAGATCGATTCGTGCAAAATTATCTTTTAAAGAAAAAGTTATACATCTTTTTTAAAGAAAAAGAAATAACGCCTTTAAAGAATCACGTCTTCAAAGTGGAAAAAAAAATATGATCGGTTCATGCAAAATGATCTACAAAAACAAAAACAAAAAAAATATATATATATATTATGAAACTTTTTAAAACGTAATGACAGAAAGTTTTTTTGTTTAAAGAAAAAAAATTAAGAAGGTGTAAAGGCGCTAATGCTCTTTGTACATCAAGTCAGGCGCTAATGCTTTTTTTTTTTTGTTCTACATCAAGACTTCAAAGGGGGAGGGGGAGAATGATCGACTCGTGCAAAACAATCTTATAAAGAAAAAGTCATAACACTTTTTTTTTAAAGAAAAATAAATAACGTCTTGAAAAAAAGTTAAAACAAAATTTTTAAAACAAATTTAAAAAAAAAAGCGAACAGGCGTTAACACTTTTTTTTTTGCATCAATTTTTCAAAGTGAAAACAAAAACTTATTGGTTTGTGAAATTGATTTTGTTTTGTCCAAAAGATAGTGGTCAACGATTTAATAATAAATCAATCAACTGTGGGTTCACAAGTTTCCATAGTTTGAAAGTTCTTTATAAGGCAGAACGTAAAGCAAGACGTAATTAAATATAAGTATGTCATACGAATATCATAACGTCTATAGACTTAAAATTACTCTGCCGTTTTGTCGTACACATTATTTATGTTTCTGTTTAAAAAAAAAAATCATTTGCAGTTAGCGATTCCATAACCTGTTATAACCTGTATTTGTTCTCAATTGGTAATTGTTATCGCTTTTTTTTCTTCTTTTTGGTATCAATACGCGCTTTGTGTCTACACTGAATAGACATTACAAGAGACAAATACATGTACTTGTCTCAAGAAAACCAATGACGCCATAGCATAAATAAAATTGCAAAAAGGTTGATCATTATTTGTTTACATTTCTAATAAAAGAGAGAACTAATTCGTGTCAACTGCTTATAAAAAAAAATCAGACTGCTGATCATTGTCTCAAGTAGGTAAAATAATCGCATAATTGAAAGAGACGTTACGCGAAGACACGAATTACAGTGTCTTGTCAAAATTATAACGTCTAATCATTTTCCTATTGCTACCTTTACATATGTCATTTCAAGTGGCAAATCCGCCAAGTCCATCTGCTATACATCAACTATCCCATACGCTATGACTCTACTTCTCGTAAATTTCCGTCTCACAACGGACGATGAATAGTATAGGTAACACCGAGGTAACATCACTTTCCAGTCATTGCTTTATTTGTTTTCTCGACAACTCAATCGCACCTTCTTTCTTGACAAATCGAAAATAGTTTCTCACCACCACTAAAACCAGTTTCATGCTTCGTATGAGTATATCTTTCCCACGTATTCTTCCAATACCCAATCGTCACGTCCACGTGCACATCACTAATGACATTCAGCATACACTTCAATCTGGTTGCAAGCGGGAAAACTATTTGCACGAAAATATGAGAATGCAACAAAAGTAATGTTCTATTTTTTTTCATTCGCAAACATCATTGCTACTTTTATTTAACCTATACATTATAAAGAATTTTTGTTTAAAAAACAAACAACGTGGATACATTACTTCAAAAGGGTAAACGAAATCCACTTTTTAAAATTTCCGGTTAAAGCTCCTTTAGTTTGCTCATGATGATTGACAAAACGTCCTTCTTTTTCAGTTCGTTGTGAACAAATGTGTGGCTCCTTCCATGCACGCAAGCGTCCAACTCCTCCTCAAACATTTTATTCACGATTACGATGTAAACCAATTTAACGATGCAAAAGTATCGTTCCTCGGTGAGCTTGGTGATGGCCTCATCGAAATACTTGTCTGTCGTGTCTGACCACTCTAACCACATACAGTCCTCATGGTCTTTCTGGCTAGGATAGTTGAGTCTGCATCCTGTGCACGACTGATGCACCGCCTCGTTTATAAGACCCGAAAGTGCCTTGACGGCTATTACAGTGTAGGACAGGTGCTACAGGAAAATGTATGTCGTCTTTCGCCTCCATCGTCACCGTCTCCTGCAATCTGACATCTGTGTCTAGTCTGTCGTCCTTCTCTTCCTCCTCCTCCTCCGCAGCCACCTCCATCTCCTCGCTTTCTGCTAAGTTTCTGGAGACTTCTAAGGACCTTTTCAGGTACGTCTACTTCCATCTGACCCGAGGAGGATGATGGAGATGGAGGTCTGCTTGTTCCCCTTGGGGTAATCACTCCTTCTATGACTGCATTCTGCCTCCGCAGTTGGCGGACAACTGGGGGTCTCGATGGAGAATATCCGATAATCGCGACTTCTAGTGTGAGTGGTGGTGAAGGAGATAGCTGTCCATGTGCAGTGAGCAAGGATCTTGAAAGTTTTTGATTCATTTTCGGCGATTGTATCCTGGTCGCGGAAAAAGGGAGGAGCGTCAATCAGGTATTTTTTGAACTATCTACTTTTTTAAAATTTCTTTTTTTATTCTTCCTTTTTGTTTATATGTTGTATTATCAAAAAACCAAAACCGCAAACAAAAACATCAAGTTGTAAAACTATTTCTTCACGTTACTCAAATCTCTGACAGCATCGCTGATTTCAAATTTGGCCTCGACCAATTTCCACCAATTTTCTCCCGTTAAATTGATACCCTTCTGCCCCGGGAGCATCCTGTTAGTACCTTTCGTGTTGTAGTATTCTCGAATGTTCACGTATGGGACTCCCCTGAATTTCTTGACTACAGCAAAACGCTTCCCACCCAAATAAAATGGTTTCGAACCTGCTTCAAATTTACATTTTTCCACGTTAATTATCTCCTGACTAAAATGACACCCCGCCTCTTCCTTACCCGTAATCCAACTTTCACATTTTCTGTCACCTTGTGCCTATGATACAACAACAGAAAAAGAAGAAAAGAAGACAACACCATGAATATAATTGTTTTAAATCGAGTTTGTTGGAATGCATACGCATGCTTCACTTCTCTCACGCAGTTCACTTGCAATGCATCTATTAATGCAAAGATACTCTTATTTTCAAAGACAGTAAGGTATAGTATTAACATTTAAATTAAAGAGTATACATATAATATAATTCAATCAAATCAATTCAAAATGGTTTATTTCAAAGAAAACTTTCATCGCGGCGTTAAGCCGAATTACAAAAGTTTACAAACAAAATTAATAACACATAGCATAACATGATATATTGAATTTGTAAAACAAATCAGTATATTACTTGACTATGGACACTTACCCTCATTGCCAAGATTTCAGGAGGGGTTGCTGGTTTGAGCTTCTTCTGCTCCACCGGAGACATTGAAAAACTGGCCCGATGTAAGACATTGGTGGCGTTGTTCTCTGGTATCTTGACCTTAGGCGTGTTTAACACAGTGTTGTGGATGGTGGCTGTTGTAGTGGTAGACTTTTTCGGTGAGCGAGTGGCCATCATGGTTATATATGAAGAGTTAGACCTACGTGTGGTATATGCTATAGAGATGCTTTCAAAGAACGAATTGTAGCTCAGTGCTGAATGTGATACGTTATCTCAACACCACCCTGGTGTATATTTAGTCTCTTCACTACACGTCTCAATGCACTCCTTTAATTAGTTGCCCAATCACCACCAAGCATGGGTCTTCTTTCACCAATCAAAAGCAAGACGATTAATTGAAATCATCCATTCGCAGCGTCTGAAAACTTCCGCTCTTCTGACAATCAAAGAGGAAAAAATTGCTAATTCAAGATGGAAATGGGGGAAGGAGCTCTTAATTAGTCTATTGTTCTTTTAATTAATGCTAATTAGCTATGAATGGCTCATGCATGATTCACTAATTTAGCGCTGATGTCTATGATATAAAATGGTGCGAATCCTCCGACGTTTATACCTTACCTCACCCCTTAGGTTACGCCCTCTCAGTCACCCCTTCCTTTTTCCCTCATCCAATCACAAGCAAGCACAATGGTGACGTCACTCCAACAAGAAGGATCCTCGCATTCTCATTGCTCGGATACGTACCTGCGTACAAACAACATAACTGGCACAGGCCCATTGTTTTGGTCATTTGGTCATTGCCGTCCTACCAGTAACACGTCCATCCCCAGACCTCTCCCATGATGATGACTCATGATGTAAACACTTCCTCCAGAGGAAAGACCCTCATAATTCAAGTTTTATGACCCAGATGCCCCCCTTTCCATGAAAAAACTACCTGCATTAATTCACACACATCCTGACAGGAAATACCTGCATTAATTAACACACTTCCTGACCGGAAATACCTCGTTAAATTTCATTTCCTCTTCCCTATTGTTTTATGGAAGTCATTAAAAAGGATTAAGGATTAAAAGGGATTAATACCCCCCGGATTAAAAACTCCCTCAAAGGCCCTATACTGCTGCTCGCCTTATTCATGAGTCCAAATCTATAACTTGTTGTGATGACAAACCCTCCTAATTACTTCTTAACTTCAAATCTAGTAGTCCACTATCTCTTACATGAATTAAGATATTCTATGGCATGTAGCAGCAAGGATCTTCAAAGACTTATTTAAAGCTCTTTGGTAGCTATAAAATAAAAGTCCTCTCCTCATTCCCTCTGTTGCTCCCGAGCTTGTGGCCTGTGCAATCTAGCAAATATCCCTCTGACTTGGAATTCCCAGGATTATTTAAAAAGGCAATTTGCAAGCATCGAAAGACTTTTCTGATGTTAGATTGTTACTTGGACATTAGGCCTGTCCTCATCAGCTCGAGATTGCCAAATATCCCGCTATTTTAACTATCCCAATCGCAAATTATCCAGTTAATTTGCGTCTTCATCAGCCCAAAGTTGCAATTAGCGGGATATTTGGTCGAGATGATCATTCCTAGATATCTTGGGCTAGTTAGCAAAATATCCCCCTATTTGACTGGTGCATCTTCACCAGCCCGAAGACTTGCACTATGCGCAAACACTGAGCAAAATATCTTGAGCTAATTTCTGGAGCTCGAGTTTCAAGTTTCGAGGTTGAGTCTCGAGCTGATGCAGACGCGATTTGTAACTTTGGGATTATTTCCCAAATCAGATATAGCGGGCTATTTGGCAATCTCCAGATGATGAAGACGCGCCTTCTGATTTTAAATTCCCAGGATATTTTAAAAGGGCAATTTGCAAGCATCAAAAGACCCTTTTTGATGAAAGATTGTTGCTTGGACATGGATAAGAGGAGGAGTGTATGTGGACTACAGCTAATATCCAAACATTTTCATTCCAAGAGTAGATAGATATGCAGTGGTATTTGCGGTATTTTCAGTTGAGGATACCATCTATTCCATTCTAGTTACTGATAGGCCATAGCGTGTGTATTATACCTTGCATTTGTGCGGTTTCCCTGAATAAATTCTGACAGATAGGACATATGGTGAAAGCATCTGCTAGTCTACGATTACAGCTCACTTTCCTGTGCATTCAACTCAAGGTAGATCTTTGAAAGTCAAGTCAATGCCAGTATCTGTTAGTATCTTATGCACTTTAAAGTGACTCGGTTGATGGGTTGATGAGTTGATGAACAAACTGCATAATTTTTGTATTAAATGTAACTTATTATAATCCTTTTACTGTACTAACCCTCTAAAATGCAAAATATCCTGAAATAAATCCTCAAACCACAAAGATATTTATGGTTTTCTTAGAAGGCATCACTGTGCAACACCCTCTAACAATAATTTCTCCTAACCATTTTTGAATGTTCCCAACCGTTTTCCCATGAAAATAAGACATTAGACAGGCTTTAAAAAGTATCTGGAATGGTGTACATGTATATGGAGCCAATTCATTGCTTTGTGGCGATTAACATCCACCTAAAATGTAATTAAATTGTAATAATATAGTTGGGAGAATTTAGAAATTGATCAGATTAGTTTTCCCCAATTTGTATCTTTAATAGTGGTTTGTTTTCTCTCAAACTTTCAGATTATCTTGAATTGTACATTTAGCATTGAAGCCACTACCTTAGCACCATTTTCTCTCATCTGAACAATGTTGTCAAGTACCTTTAATGGTGAGGGAAGTCCTAATTTGTGATTAGTGTGCATAACATTATTTTGAGAGCCAGAAGGGCAATATTCACTATATATTTTTGTTTACACAGACTTTAACGCCCTTCTGGCTCTCAACAGATGTACACATTTTGATCAAACATCAGTTTTTGTGTGCATGATAATGAATGCTGATAAGCTTGGAAGTCCTATTGAAGTACCATATTTTCATCCAATGTTAACTTTGCCCCAACTATTAAAAAAAAAAAAAATTAAACATGAAATAATCAATTTGATTTAGCAAATTTTGTTGCCGACTATACTGCACTTCCATTCAATCATGATGTTCATTACTACCCATTGAGTAATTTAACGTAAATGCAGGTATTAAAATGTACAAGAATTAAGTTACAAAGTTTCTCAAAATCATTGTGAACCGTTCTACAGTTAATCTAATAATTTCTGTACAACTGGATTGTGCATGTATCAAAATGCTTTTCACTAGTCTAAGCCATGTGCTTGTAATGTAATACCAGGTATGTAGTATGGAAATATAGAAGAGATTTTTCCCTCTCCTTCTCTTTCTCTCTCTCTCTCTCTCTTTCTCTCTCTCTCTCTCTCTCTCTCTCTCTCCCTCCCTCTCCCTCTATCTCCCGTGATACTTTGTGGTGTGTGACAGAGTCATGATTTACAAACATGACGTCAAATTTCAGTGGTGGGCGGGTGTACCTGCACACAATTGAGTAACTGTTGATGTGGTTTTAGGATGAAAATAGCTGAAATTCTTCAATTTTCTTTGTAGGAATGACTAAGCCAAGATGTTTTTAACAGTTTTAGGAGCTGTCAGAAGTGTAATGGAAGAAAGACGATAAAAGTCTGATTTATTGGTTCGGATCAAATTTATCCCTAGAAAAAGTAGAATCAATTACAAATCTTTTGAGAGCAAGCAGGGCATAAATTAATTTTCACCTATAATGTCAAAGTAACTTACCCTGAACTAAAAAATTGTGCATTAGTGTACAAATATTTCATGCATATTAGTGAAATAGTGACACTGTTTCACCAAAAAAAAAAAATTGCAGTTAAATTGATGATTTCTTGGTAATAACTTTAGAATGGTCTAAAACCAATTTCACTCAGCTTCAAATAATTCAAAATTTCTCCTCAAATATCTCCTCAAATATACCAATTGCAGTATTTCAGATCCGTTGTTGGCATGTTAAAAAAAAAAGGCAATAAAAAGCAATGCATTCTGTATCAAAGTATATTTCAGACACACTTTCACTACCATTATGTACTATGATGGTGTAAAAGAACATTTGGAAGCAGCAATCAATTTGAGAAATGAAAAGTGCAGTCTCTTGGGTAGCTAGAAGAATAGGGAAGATATGCTCAATACTGCAATCATGCAGGTATAGAACACTTCCTTTTGTAATGCACTACAGAAATAGAATGTTTTTCACTTGGATACCGGAAGGGACAGATACTTTAGAATGTGTCAAGTTCTGACATTTCTTGGTGGTTTTTCCTCTAATGTGCATGCGTTTCTCTCTTTGTCATGACGTAGTAGAGGAGATGGAATGATATTTGTCATGTTGCAGGATTCCATGGAAGATTTGTAATTGGTAGCAATGGATTTGAGATGCTACACCAAACCCCTTCGAAAAATAAACATAGTGTCCTTCCCCTTCCTGTATCATACAACACACAATAAAATTAGTATACTTTGGACCAGTGTTGGTCACAAATCATTTTTTTTAGCAGCTCCTTTTTTTGCCACTCATTCACATGTCAACGAAAAGAAAGAACAAAAACAAACAACATCAACAACCAAGAGAGACCCAGTGTGGTTTACTGCATCATACATTATGTGAACGAGCCTTAAAACGTGGGAGAGAGCTTGAGTGTGAAGGAAGTTTCTGGTCCAAAGTTGTTTCATATCTTAGCCGGATAGTGAGGGTTTAATGTTACCTATACAGATATATTTAAATAGGTTGAATTTTTGTCTGAACTTAATTTTATGCTTTAGAAACATCAAAACATAAGTGCATTTGATTTACCAGGTCTTTTTATAGTAGTAGTTACTTTTGTTTATTTATTCATTTACTCAAATTCTTGATTTTATTCATTAATTTAAAGTTTTAAACTTTTTTCTTCCTTGCAGGATCTTCAGTTTATCACAATCTCTCTTTGAGAATATTTCACTTTTCATCCTGACTTGTGAAATATGCTCATCAGCTTGTGGAACATACCCTTTTTTAATGTTTTTTTTTATCCCACTCAATATTATATAATTTCTCTTTCCACAGCTCCAAAACTGTCCACAGAGTTATTTTATTGAGAAATATTTCATAAAAATTCCACCTGACACTTTAGTTACAGTAAACAATACCGTCTGCTTTAAAGCCAGAAGGGCACTAAGTACTAGTGCTTTATATAGAGTTAACACCCTTCTCGTAATCAACAAAAGATATCGCGTATTGAGTTTTTTAGCGTCCTCGTGGCTCTCAAGAGATGATTATATTCATGACCTGGGACCTGTTTCACAAAATCTTTTTTCATGATAAATGACAAAAATCATTGACAACTGTGCTGATAACCACCAGAAGCAATGATTTCAGTATCATATGTCACTGATGCCAAGTTTTGTGAAATGGGGCCCTGATTGTTAAGACTACTGAATGTTATCCTGAGATTGTTTCCTGGATACATCTGGCCGAGAAAATCAATTTTATGCCTGGTTGACTTTCACCGAGCCCAACAAAATGCTCGCATGGAAGCCATACTTGTTTTGATTCAAAGACATGCTCACAAATCAATGAAGTTCAGAAGCATTCAAGTGCCAAAACAGGTGCACACTTCCTGTGGAGGGTAAGAGGGTTGTTGTGGTTGTGGGGGGGGGGGGGGGTGGTGAGGTGGACGGGGGCTCTTCAGAATGTTTTTTCCTAAATGTGTTGTTCTGGAGATTATTACCCTCCCTTCCTTCTTTAAAATCATCTTCACAAATAAGTAGAAATGCGGAGACCATAATAAACAGAAAAGGGGGGCGGGGGGGGGGGGGGGGGGGGGAGAAAATATTTTCATTTTCAATCATAAATATCTTGATAATCAGACAGGCGATCGGCTTGTAAAAGTCATGGGATTTCTGACTGATCTAAAGGTTTACAATTATGATTGCAGCATGAGCTAAATCCAGGATTTAGTTTCAGAATCTGAGGCGATATTACCGAGTCACTTTAACGGTGGTTCTTAATACTTTTGCTTGATATTTGGAAGTAGTTGTGTGATTTCTCGAATACATGATGATTTACATTTTCTTTTTCTTTTCTCTTTGCAGAAGGAAGCCAATGAGGCCGCAGGAAAGGAGAATGGCCCTTCAGAACAGCCGGCCGAGAAGCCGCCGAAGAAACCAGACAAGCCCGAGAAGAACCAACCTGTACAGTCCCCCTCCTCCCCAGAAGATGAACATAGAATGCTGGTAAGTAGGAACTGGTTTAGTCTGGTCCAATCTAGTCCGATGGGGTTAAATCAGGTAATTGCATTTCAATCTCACAAGAAACCAGACAAGCCCGAAAAGAACCAACCTGTACAGTCCCCCTCCTCACCAGAAGATGAACATAGAATGCTGGTAAGTAGGAACCGGTTTAGTCTGGTCCAATCCCGTCTGTTGCTGTTGAATAAGATAGTTGCATTTCAATATCACAAATTCAAAGACTTTGACTTTGATTTGTACGTCAACGTCTACATTGATTCTTTGTAGACCATTTCAATCTGTCGCCTAACAACTATGGATAAATCCCTGTAATTCTGAGGAATAGTGCTTTACTTCACTTCTTTAAAAAAGGAGCATCTGAAAACATTCCTCTACAGTTCTTAATTTGTCCTTATACTTAGGGTATCCTCTGGATCCTCTTTTTCCTCTGGAAAAGGTCCCTATACAGTGTGAGTCAAAAAAAGTTTACTACTAGAAAATTGCTATTTTTTTTTGTTTTTCTTGTTTGCGAGAGTGCAAACAATGCCTCCTGTTCATCCATGCGTGAACACATACCACACAAAAATTATACCAAATGATTTGGGGGAAAACACTCTTTCATAAAATGTATAATAATTTACTGTACATAGATGATTTTTAAAATATTTAGCAATTTTCTAGGTGTAAACTTTTTTGACTCACACTGTATACATCCAATCATTATTATCATTTGTTGGTATGTCACCATCTTCTACTGATCAAAGAAGTACACTGCACCTTGGTAGAAAGAGCTATGCTGATCCTGTTTTACTGGCTGTAGTTCATAATGTTAAGTTGGGTTTGATGATATCCTCCATGTTTTCTTCACCTTCCCTAGACCGATGGCAATGCCAGTTTCTTGAGGGCTGCTCGTGGTGGTAACCTGGACAAAGTCCTGGACTACCTGCAGGGAAGCACTGACATCAACACAAGCAATGCGGTAAGTCTCAAAAAAATATTCGATCCCACCGCTGCCACCATTTCTTGCCTCCCTTTGATCCTTTAGATGTCAAATACGATTTAAAGTGTACCTTCGCTGAATGATGTTTTGCTCTTGGTGTTAGGGGTTCCATGTGGCTATACTGTAGTAAAAATGTGAGATTAAAATATTACTTCTACAAAGAGATATTGCAATTTAAACGCAAGTGTACGCACTCAATGGGGCCTGCATGAACCCAGCTCTGACTCTGGTTCAGTGCAAGGCCTATGCCCAGGGTTAAATGTTATCCTCATCAAAAGAGAATGTTCTTGTAATTTGGGCTAGAGGAGCTTAAGTACTGGTTAGCACTCAATCACTGCATAGATGATTGTAAAAGTGTGCTGTGTTTGCAGAAGTCATCTGCAAAGACACCAATTAAAGGTTTTGTTAGAAGAAGAACAAACAAAAGAAGAAGAAGAAAAAAAAGGGGAAAAAGGGAAAAAAGGGGAAAAAAGGGGAAAAAAAAAACAAAACCTAATTTATGACAATTAGATACATTGTACTAAAATAGATATACCATAATTGCTCAAATAATCGCTCAAATAACTTGGCGGTATTTGAGCGATGTAAAATTTAGATGTCCATGACCATAATACTATAATTTCAATACTTCATCATACTTTGCCCATAATTACCAAACATGATGCCTACCTCATTATTTTGTTGTTAGGGTTTCTCAGCTATTTGTATGTAGTTACCCAGTTATTCCAGTGATCATGAATGCATTAATCAGTAAGTCACCTCATTCTATCATGCTAATGGCTACATGATGAGTATTATGCCTAGAGCCATGACGTGAAAAGATGAGAGGATAACATAAAGTCTGTTGAGAGACAGAAAGACATTATGTTTAAAAACTGTACGAACCAACACCCTTCTTCTTCTTCTTCTTCTGTTTCTTTTTCTTGTTTTTCTTGTTTTTCCTCCTCCTCCTCCTCCTCCTCCTCCTCCTTCTCCTTCGTCTTCTCCTTCTACTTCTTCTACCTCTTCTTCTTCTTCTCCTTCTCCTTCTTCTTCTTCTTCTTCTTCTTCTTCTTCTTCTTCTTCTTCTTCTTCTTCTTCCTCTTCCTCTTCCTTCTCCTCCTCCTCCTCCTCCTTCTCCTCCTTCTTCTTCACTATTATTATGAGAAGTTGATTCACAAGGCATTGATAAAGAGAATATAATATAGGGGTATATAAATGAGAGAGAGAAAGGGAGAGATAGAGATATCCGAAAGAGGAGAGGTGGAGGAGGGGGGGGGGGGGGGGGGGAGGTAAGCATGAGTGAATTTATGCAGAATAAGGCTGAGAAAACTAGCTGACATTGTGAGCTGTACATATTTTTTCGAAAGGAAACAGATGTGTATGTATACTTATATCCCATTAAGACAAATTTATTTCTTGTCTTCCTCTAACTGGATTCTACAGTGACATTGCCCTTGACAAATTGGATTTATCATTGGAACTGCCCTTCTCAAATCTATCTAACATTGAATCTGTCCTTCATCTTGCTTCCATTCGTTGTACATGTGCCTACCTAAAAGGAATATTCATGAATCTTTATCTATAAATCTCCCAACATACAATACTATTTTCATCCAGGCACCCTGTCTGCAGAGTGATGTAACATTTTAAATGTCACATTTTAAAATTTGAAATGGCTATATTTAGTTCTCATTGGAACCCTCCCCCTTCTCTTAAAATGAGGAATACTATAATGTAATCTTATTTTTTCTATTCAGGTTATCAAAATAGAAGTTGTAAAGGTCTTTAAAAACAACACCTTTGAACTGATTTACTGAACCATTTTACCAAATAAAGACAAATTATTAAATATAATACTTTTTTTATTTATAACATTACTCATAAAAGACGGTTTTCTTCCAACATATTTTACCGGGCAAAAATGATTGCTGTTGTTTCAATGTCTTAAAATATGATTTACATTTGCTAAATGATAACCCTCACCAACACTAAATATTACCTTAAATTCATTCCTATGAAATGGACAATATCACAAACTTTCATATACAGTCAAACCTGTCTTTAGCGACCGCCCAAGGGAAACATATAAAGTGGTCTTTGTACACAGGTGGTCTTTGTTGACAGGTTCCTTAAGTACATGTTTTGAATGAGAAACCATTTTCAAGGGAAACACAAAAATGTGGTCTTTGTAGACAGGTAGTCACTAAAGCAGGTTTGACTGTATTTTGATGTGGAAAACAAACAATGCATTGGCATAAAGAATTGATATCAGCAAACACAGGTCTGCCTACAAATCTTGCACATTACATGGAAGAGGGCGACGCCCCACACCTGCGCATGTTCTCTAGCCTGTATGTATGTATGTAGACGAAGAGAAGAAAGGTCATTATGTTGATGCCGCCCGCCACAAGGAGAGGGATGCTCAATAAATAACACCCCTGACTCATCATGTGGACCAAATAAGATATCACTCAATGGTGCACAGAGTAGAGTGAAAGGGCGCCATCTATTGGTGAGATGATGCTCAGTGTGACTCATGCCTCACTCTTGCCTCGCATCACAATCCGACCGTTTAGTCGTAAATGATAAGTGTCGTCCCAGTGTATGTTTTAAAGATCACAAGTACTTGTTATTACAGTCTTATATAACACAAGCAATTAATATTCCTGTTATTGCTTTAAAAGGCATTTGGTTCTATGACAGTTTTTGAGAGTGATGTCCAGTTGTCCACTAATTTTGGGTCTTTATTAAACAGGTTTGATATATAATTACACAATGAACTTAATCCTTCGTATGACAAACTGTGGCAAGTTTAAATGTGAAACATAATTTCAACTCAAAGCAAACTTTGAGAGTTAATTATAATTACATGCAAGCAGGGTTAAGATTATTCTTAAATCTTTGAAGAAAAACAGTTTCAACCTAGAATACATATCATGTCACATTTTTCAAAAATGTTAATGGGATAATTTATTTGTTAGTTGACTAGGTCAGACATTTTGGGGCTCAAAAACCAGTTCAAAGTGTTTTGATCAGAACGATAACTCAAGAAACATACATCCTGTGGATATTTCGCTGAAGAAAACATCATTTTAGATGTTGCTCATTTTTGCACTTTTGGTAGAGCACATAGCTCATCCCAACCAATTCTCATAAAAGAACAGAACTTTTCACATGAAAACAAACCAACAACAACAAAGAAGATGCAAGGAACACATTTATTATTATTCCTTCCTGGTTAAGACCAATATTATATGAAATCTATGCATTTTTTGTGTACTTTCGTCAAGGGACAAGGATTTGGACTAACGAGCCACAATTGGTGCTTTCCCTTGCTCTATAACCAGTTAGGATTATGGACTTCCTGCCTGTGTTTAGGGCTGCATCGCTAAAGAGCCGTTGAAAGCGGGATGTGATTGGGGAAGCATTGTAATTATTCAAAAAAGCATGAGAACGGTCACTTATTATATTTGGTTTACCACCCCCCCAAAAAAGAAAGTCAAATTGAAAAGTTAAGTCAGGTGCAAATTATGTTAATTTGATTTGCTTAATTTTATAAATTTGTTAAAGATAAGTGTTTTTTTTTTGGGGGGGGGGGGGTATGAGATTGTTTTACCTGACTGCTAAGAAAGCATTTTTATGCTTGTAAGTATAAAGCAACCAGTGTGTTTTGTTTTAATATGATACTGCATTAAACATGCAATTAATTATACCTTTGATACAAGAAAATTTACATTTTAATACATACACACTAAAACTAAGTACACACTACCTTTCCTTACTAATGTTTGCATTTGCTATATATTTGAGTGCATAAGGGGAACCTTTTTGTAGAACGCTCAAGTTCAAAAGTTTAATTAGGATTTCCTAAGGACACCCTGGAAGTTCAGAAAAAGATTAGTGATATCCTAGGATACGGAAGGGTCTGAATGAGACCTTTAAATATTACCCCCCCCCAAAAAAAACAAACAAAAAAAAAAAACTTAAAGATAAAGTTGAGTTCTGGTCATGCAATTGCATTGTGAAAGAAGGTTGATCATTTAGCATATAAGTATTGGTGTCTACTGCAAGTTTCTGGAGTCATCAAAATGATAAGAAACTTGGCCTAGTCTTGGTAAAGTTACAAGCACTGTACACAGAAAGATGTATATGGGACTACACGAAAATGTGGCATAAAAATCTGTCCCGATTTTTATGCTGTTACATGCTATAATTAGAATGCTTTTCAGGGAACATTTATAATCTGATGTTCTTCCACACTTGCATAAAACAATGATAACGCTCACAAATTATTTTCCACCTCTTCCAAGAACTTAACCTTCTCTTTAAGTCAGAATCCAGTATTGAAAGTTTTCAAAAATAAATTATTTATTAAAATGAAATCTTTGAAGGTTAAAAAAGGGTTGCAAGAAAAGGTTTTGGAATCTTGTTGAAACATTAAATTAAATGTTCAAAAAAGGTTTCAGAAACAAATATTAAGGTTGCAGAATTTTCATGTCAGAAAAAAAAAACTTTAAAGGTTAACAAATTTGTGTTAGAAGATAATAAATTCCTGAAAGGTTTGTAAAAGATTTTTGGTTCAGAATGAAATGTTCAAAGTTAAAACGAAAAAGGGTTTCGGCCTTAGGATGAACCAGTCAATGGTTCAAAGGTTCAATGGTTCAGCAACAGAAAAAGAAGTTTCATAAGCAAATCTTAAGCTTCAAAGTAGGCTTTGGAACCAGAATCAAATCTTTATAAACCTTCACCGTCGAACCGAATGCTTTTAGCGCTTCCCGAGGGGGATACATGAATCTCTTAGAAGCTGTATGGCAATGTGGTTTGGAATCCCAAGCCTGTTGCATGCCCGGCGAGGATCATCTCGCTAACTCGTGAGACAAAAGCCACTGGGGTCATGTGACTTCATCATGACAAAGCGAAACACTCATCCTCTAGCGACGAACAGCTCAGTCCTTGGCAACGCCACCGCTGTCTTGGTCTTAGGGCCCGTTCAGACACAGGGAATTCATACTAAACTTGTATAAAGAAACGTATAGAGAGTTGCTGTCTTGGTCTTAGAGACTGTTCAGACATGGGGGAAATTCATACAAAATTTGTATAAAGAAACGTATAGAGAGTTGCTGTCTTGGTCTTAGACACTGTTCAGACACGGCAAAACCTCATACGAAACGTTCAAGGAGTCGTCATATAGCGAAAGGGACGTTCACACTGGATAACAACATTGTTGATGAAGAGTGCTGTGTTGAGAAACGCTTTGAAGAGGTCAGTTATCAGAGACAGCTGGCCAATCTTCGGTGCGTTCACACTACAATCCAGCCTGGCTATAGTTTTCATAAGATTGATATGACGTATATCAGACCAGAACAGGAATGTGAATCTTTATCAAAACGATGCTCAAACAGTCAGATTCATCTTATAGCCTTACGTTTTTTGTGTGTAGCCATAGACGTTTCATGATCTTGTGGGTACAACACAGGACTGTGGATTACAAGGTCAGGGGTTTCAGTCCCACCTAGGCACTAATATCCTTTGGCAAGACAGTACCGGTACCTTGAATTTGCCACTCTCCACCCAGGTGTAGGAAATGGGTACCTTGTAGGAATTTATTCCTTGAATGCTTTTTAGTACCTAAGGGCAGCTGGGCTAAAGCCAGGGTAATACAATATTAATACTTTGTATTATTATACAATGAATTTTAGAAGTCTGAATGGGGTCTTAACCACAAGCTATTTCTTGCTCGGGTGATGGGATCAGGATTATGTAGAGAAATTGTTGGTATGAATACACATTGTAATGTACACTGACTACTGTCTCTTCTCGCTCATGTGGAGACACTTATGTTTTATGTTCCCTAGAGAAACATTCAAAATACATCCCAATGACTACCACTCCAATTAAAGATAACATGATACTTGAGTAGAATGTAAAGCACTTTGATCGTTTCCTTGAACCTAGAAAGGCGCCATGTAATAATTGAAGAAAAAAATAAAATAATGTCAGGCACATGAAAGAAGTAGATTGTGTAACAAATAAATAAAAATGATTACACTACACCCATCTCATTAACTATTGTACAACATCACACTTAAACAAATGATCTCTCTCTCTCTCTCTCTCTTCCTCTCTCTCTTCCTCTCTCACTCTCTCTCTCTCTCTCTCCTTTTCTCTCCTCTCTCTCCTCTTTCCTCTCTCCTTTTCTCTCCTCTCTCTCTCCTCTCTCCCTGTTCTCTCCCCCTTCTCTCTCTCCGTTATTAACACTTCTTCTTGTCTCTACTTATCAGTTTTTCTCTTACTATCTCTCTGACTCTGTCTCTCCTGCTCTTTTTCCTTGTGCCCATCTGTATTCATTTCTGCCTCCCCCTCTCCCCCTCTCCCCCTCTCTACCCCTCTCTCCCCCTCTCTCCCCCTCTCTCTCTATCCTGACCCCTTTTCATTTCTCCTTCTCTCTTTTCTCCTTCTCTCTTTTCTGCTTTCCTCTCTCTGCTCTCTTCTCTTTTCTCCTTTCTTTACTCTCTTTCTCTCTCTCTCTCTCCCTCTCTCTCTCCCTCTCTCTCTCTCTCCCTCTTTCTCCTTCTCTTCTCTTCTCTCGTACTTTCTCACCGAAGTATTGATCTGTGACTGGGGTCCCCCAGTCAGCTCCTATTGATTTCAGTTAGCATGCAAATATTAGTGGCGATGAAAGACGCCGGTCCGCTAATTGTTTTCTGTTACTTAACCCATTATCATCAGCTACACTGCCCTCGTCTGGTTGTGATGTGTCAAGGTGCAAATCATGCGTCACAGGAACTAAATTTTGACCTCAACTACGTGTTTTCTTCCCAAAATATTAATTTTTGGTTTTCCGCATTTGATGCTCCAATTTAGTCATATCAGATTTTGTGAGTTATAGCAAACAGAGGAAGTTTTGATTGAAGATTTTTACCATGATAGTTAATTAGTTGTGTTTTGGAGATGATATATCCATCTTTAACAATTACAACAGAATAGTTTACTCCTGAACAAGATGGATTGGAAGTGAGTTTAGTTTAAAATGGTTATCATACACACGTTCTTTGGGAAATCTTGACAAAGTAGGAATAACTCTAAATAATGAATGAAATGAGAATAATATATTTTAGGCATTTGATATGAGATATGATTATGTGATAGTCTTATGCTTTGTAGATAACTTGTAATGCAATTTGAATGATTTAATATTTCAATACCCCAAACTACTTTCTTATGCTTGCAAATTAAAATTAAAGATCCATGGTCAAAATTGGGTATTGATGAATTGACCTCAATAGAACTGATTGAAAATGGTTCTTCAATTTTGGGACCACTTTGTCAGCGGGTCTTAATTACTGTAATGAGAAGTTTGTTCTTGACCTGTTGTAAGACAGAATGGGTGGGGGAGGGGGGGGGGGGAGTTCTGGAATTGGAAAGACAGTATGGAACCGTTAAAGAGAGAAAGAGGTCGATTAGCTGAAGGGGGGAGGGGGGAGTGATCTTGAGGGCTGAAGAGGGCTGAAGAAGTAAAACATTCTGATTAAGTAAGTTTTAGATGTGAAAGAAAACATACTTAACTTTAGTTAGTAAAAATTTATAACAGAATTCACAAGCAAATTGATCGAAATGAATACAAAGCTGATGGGAGGGTAAGAGAGAGATGAATAGAGAAAGAAAGAGAGACGGACAGACTCAGATGGGGGGGGGGGGGGGGGGGGGGGAGTAGGAGAGTCAGAGAGCAATTTGATTGAGTGGACTCGGCAGAAAATGAAAATTATTGATTCTTGACCAAAATAGCAATATCTTTGTTTGATCTCCATTTCATTTTCCTTTTCCTTTCCCTAATTATGTGGCTACTACCAAACAGGGGATACATAACATATTCATCATGGGATCATCATCTCATATTCATGATGCTGAGGATAATGAGATTTTTATATCATCATCATAATCTCTATCATCTTTACCACCATCATCATTATCTTCACCATCATCTTCCCCATCATTATCATCATCATCACCATCATTATCATGACCATCAACATAACCTTCATCATGATTATAGACCACTATCTTTTTCATCTTATGTCATTAAAATGACAAATTGTAATAAATTAACACAGCTACTATTATTACCGATATGTTTACTCTTCACTAATTATCATCTTTAGATGAAAACATGTTTTTATTAAAGGGGCCGCTCTGTTTCTCATTGGCTTAACACCCGTTCTTTCACACAACGTATAATTGTTAAAGCTACAGACGATGCGAAAGAATAGCCAACTGTTTTCTTCGATAAAAGACGATAATGAGGTGGTAATTGACCCAACAGGTAAATTTAGCATTTCCTTAGCCCACCCCTTAATTAGTCAAGTCCATGGTTTAAATCCTGCTCGACTGTATCATTCATGGATGTACATTTAATGAGTAGGAAGGTCGGCAGGAAAGGGAAGATGGGGAGGGATGGGCGAGTAAGAGAGAGAGTGGGGGTGGGGTGGTAGAGAGAGAAAGAGAGAGGAAGGGTCGAAAGAGAGAAGGTGAGAAAGGAAGGGAGAAGGTGAGATAAAGAGAGATAAGGAGAGAGAGAGAGAGAGAGATAGAGGGGGAAGAGGGAGGGAGAGAGGGGAAGAGAGAAAGAGCAAGAGAGGAGAGGGGGGGGGGGGGGAAGAGAAAGGGCAGGCAGACAGACATATGGAATAAGTGACTGCATGAAAATGGAAAAATAGATTTAAAGATACCGTTAGCATAAAAACTAAATCTCAAAAGCAGGAGATAGATACCTAGAAAGATAAACAGATTCGGGTACTTTTGATAGCTAATTGGTTTGGTAATTAGAAAAGACAAATGCTTCCAAGAATGATACATTATGATAAACTTTGATAATTTGCAGAGAGCTATAAAATAGGGCTCTTTGTAAAATTACATGAATTAATGACGCTTTGACTATCATCTGAAGATCTCTGATTTCATTAAGGTTTTCATATTTCCAGCAGTTATGGGAACAATGAATATTAATTGACCATTCCCTTTAAAGCACCCTTTAGCATGAAACAGACAAACCATTAACCAAGCAGCGTAATAATGTTATGACCTGGGAATCGGGTGACTAATAAAACCCTGTGAATTAACTGTTGTCATTTTAATTCCGAACTGTTTAATGGCGAGTCCATCTGCATATATGCTAATCATCAGCGCTATTTGCACAGCTCTCCTGCTTGACGTTTAATTGCCAAAACTCGTTAGTGTTTTTAGCCTCACGATCAATAATTTGACCGTCGTCGTCTTCCATCCGATGCTGGAACATACACAGCAGAAGGGGAATGTAGGATAAGTGCAGATGTGCATTGTGAGAAAGGTCATCCAGAGCGCAGGACATGAGCTGTACATGCCTCTTATGTTTGGAGTTGTGCATAGGAACAGAGTCGTTATGATTCAGTTTGTGGGGGAAGGGGGAAATGGCTTATTACCCACAATGCATTGCCTAGTGCGTCTCAACAGGAAGGGGTATATGTGGGCAGCGAGTGCGTGATCTTGCTGGCAGGGGAAGACGAAAGCCAAACCAGTGTTTGTTGCGCAGGCGATCGGGACAACACACGTATCTCAAGTCCTGTAGCTCGATCCGCAAAGGCCTGACCCCCCGTCACGTGGCGTAACTAGTCGTTGAGGACAAACGGATGAACAGGTCATCATCACTTGAGGAAAGCAATCAGTTTTCATACAAACTGCAACTTGCAAGACAAAAGTGCATTGAATCTAAGACATCATCAAATATTCTCCTTCAACAACTTTCATTCCAGGAGGCTTGAAGGAAGAGCCCTTGCAAATCCTCACACGGTATTTGAACAAGCCAATATTTTGCCAAGAGCGACCTGTACATACCCTCAGCTGTGTAGCTGCTGATGACGATTTTCATCTTGGATCTATTACAGGCATCGTTGTCACTTGCTGTCCGCGCTCTGTCTGCGCATACATTCTCTCGAGTCCGGCTTTCAGCTCTGAAATCTGTCGCGGCGTATCCCGATTGATTCGCTAGATCTGGATCTGAAAATGCGACTGCCGACACAGAAGGCTTATTCAGCTTTTGAACAGAAGATGTAAGCTGGTATTGGTGCGTGAGCTAGTCTTTGTCCAAGACCTTCAGAGAGATTCATCGAGATAGAGAGGAGGAATTTGTGACTTGTGGTGTTTGAATCAAGACTTGGGAATGGATTTTTGCTTGAATACCTATGTCCTATTTTCATACCAACCAAGGCCGTTGGACATCTGAGATCCGTCTTCATCGCATTCTTGAAGTCTGTACATTGTGGCTTTCTCATCAAGCGAGGTCGCCGCCACTTGTCTTTTACCGCTGGCGACAGTTTTGACAGTAGAAACTGAACGGGATCGTTTCAGACCCTTCAGCTAGCACCCCATCCTCCCACGACAGCTGAGGAAGGGTCGCCTTAACACGATCAGCACAAGTTTAATGAAAACACAGAAGTAAAGCAGTAGTAAATCATGAAATAAATCATTGTTGTTCAGCCCAGAGAGATATTGACAAGCGTAATCGGAGAGAAAGAGCATTTGCGTGAATACCGTCATTGACATTAGCATAATTCTGTACCCATGCAAGACATGAGGATGGCCTAATTAAGTGCCTTTCTTTTCTCTTGTCAAATCAGTTGTGCCTTTTAAATGTCTGGATTTTTTTGTATGACAAATGGAAATATCACACCGTTCTTCCTGCACCAGTGCCTTACTCAGGATTACATATTTTGGAATACCGCCTAAGCTGCTGTAACAGTGTGTGGGATGGGATTGTTTCAATATCTGGATGGTGCATAGAGAGAACAAAACACATTAAATTTCACTTTGGATTGGATGCGTGAGCTAATAAAGTCTGATGCTGACAAAGCTTGCAACCTTTGTATCTGCTGCTGCGATTTTCCTTTGCTTCTTTGTAACCCTGCTTGAGTTCTTCACGCGGGAACTTTACTACTCAGTGCACCAAAAGATCAACGGCGTCGCGAGTGTCGTGAACATAAAAGCAACTAATACGGCTAGTGTCACAAACAACGAGAAACCAACAAACACTGCTCGTAGTGCAAACAACGAACCAGCAAGCACTGGTGGTACTGCAATCGACAAGAAATCAACAAACACTGCTGGTATCGTAATCAACAAGAAATCAACAAACTCTGCCGATATCGTAAATAACGAGAAATCGACAACCATGAATAAGATGACGTCGCTGGAGATCTCGCGGGCTAACACCCTGCTCCACCGTCAGCCCAAGCACCCTTTGCAGAAGATGAAGAACGGTCGGCCGTGCAGCTTTCCAACGACGCGCACCGAGCTCTACTCCATCTATAACAACCAGGGGGAGCGACAGACAGAGGAGCAGCGCATCCTGGACGAGATCTTCTCATGCCTACTGAAAGGCATCGTGGATGGATGTTACGATGAGGTGTGGTGAAATAAATTCAGATTTACGGGGTTCGTTGAGAGCTAGAAGGGCGCTAACTCGCTATGTTAATGCCCTTCTTGCACCCAATGCATGCAAACAAGAGGTTCTCCTTACCTTTGCTGGCATGTTTAACACAGCCATTATATTTGGATGGTCACTGAGAGCCAGAAGATTTTTTTACTTCTTACATGTGGAGTTCCACAGGGCTCTGTGGGTGGGCCTATCCTGTTCTCACTTCATTCAATTCGTCTGAAAAGTAATCTTTAACATAACTCTTTTAATATCATATTTCCAGATGATTTAATCACATTGTTTTTCCTTTGAAAGTTTGAGATTTAGGGCTATGCAGTGCTCCAACATGGCAATTTAATCCTGTTTAAATCTGAATGTGAACATGGCTAGGTGGGGTTTTCAGTATTCTAGTTAATGTAATCATATGATTAAGTTGTCATTAGCAGCAGATAATCTGAACATCTGTTGGGTTAATCATTCAGATGGCCTTAGTTAATAGCTCTGTGGTTGTGGTACAGTTTCTTTTTACAAGTGATGAAACTATTATGTCAACTTGTTTTTTTTTTTTTTTCATCAGTTATGATATTCATCATGGATTCATTGATAAAGAATGTTTAACTTTACAATTTTGACTCAAAGCCTATCTGCACTAGTTTGGCCAGGAGGGATTAGACCTCCCTGCATGGTCACTGACAGGTGGTTATCTCATCAAATCAGCTCTCAATTAACATAAGAAAAAGGGGACAATGGGGGACCAATGGCCACCGATTAGGCATTGTTTGCTATATAGAGGGCGCAAGTAGCTATAAGTAGTACAGTGGGGCTTTAAAGATTGTTACTCGGCCAGGAATAATTAAAAAATTGTAGGTACATGTAATTTTGTTAACAATTGATGCATAGTTTTTGACAGCTATTACTATGAGTAACCATTAGCTCATTAGGATTGACACTGTGCAGTGAGGGAGGAGGGGTAAAAATTAAGGTCTTGCTTCTGCATTACATCTATGTGATACATACCTTTCAGGACGAGGACACACTAATATCAGGAATTGTCATTTTTTTTTATTATTTAGCCATTAGGACATGTTAATTCAAAAGAAAAGGGGAAAAAACCATGGAGAGTACATGAATGTGACATTGTGACATTCTATCTGTCTATATATATCCACCTATCTATCTATCTTTCAGTCTATCTATCTATCTATCTGTATATCTGTATATCTATCTATCTGTCTATCTATCTTTCAGTCTATCTATCAATCTATCTGTCTATCTATCTGTCTATCTATCTTTCAGTCTATGTATCAATCGATCGATCTATCTAACAATATATCTGTCTATCTATCTTTCAGTCTATTTATCAGTCGATCTATCTATCTATCTATCTTTCAGTCTATTTATCAGTCGATCTATCCATCTATCTATAATGATGTCTTCTCCCAGCTCGGAGGCTGATTGCAACATTTTTTTTTGCACTTCTCTGCTTTCTGCCATCGTAGTACATTCTTGCAGTGTCATTCCACTCCATGTCTTAAGTTCCCTTCCCAGTTGGTTCTTGGCTTCTCTATTTGTCTAGTACCTTCTACTTTTCCTTTCAAGAAATCTGCAAGAGACTCTAATGCATACATGTATCAAATGCAAAATGTAGACAGTAATGTAAGAAACTCAAGAAAGGAATATCAAAACGTCTGTTTGGAGCCAGAAGGGCGCTAACTCACATGCTTCAACACAGAGTTAACGCCATTCTGGCTCTGAACGGACACAAGCTCAATTTCATGTTGGCAAAGGAGGAAGGCTACAGCTTTGTATAAATCATATGCTTTATAATCACCCAAGTAGGCGAGTGGCAATATGTTAGTGCATAAGTGCCTATGTAATATCTGGAGGTTACTATTATTAGGACTTATTGATCCCCACTAGCTGATTGTGAATTTCAAATGCTTGTAATGTACCATGCAATAAGTGTAATCTACGAGTACTTATGACCCAAGGTACCATTCATTAGAACATTAATGTATGAATGGGGGGCCCCCTTAATTATGTGCGCAATATTAATAGTCAAATGTGTAGGCTACATGAGTTGATTTCCGTAGGTGTTGAAAGGGATTTAATTAGTATATTTTTGTACAGTTTTACCTTGAAAATATTTGTTGAACTATAATTATGGAAACTGGTAGTTTAGAAGAGAAGTAGAAGGCAACATTGTGGCATTAGATTCACACTACAATAGCAAGTAAAGATATTTAACAAACTTAAAACAGGGACTTGGGATAAGTCCCTGCTTAAAACAGTAGCGAGGAATCTGTGTGATACTACAAAAGCTTCACAATACAAAATGAATACTAAAAAATCTACTGAATATACATATTATGGTACAGTATTTTTCTTTGAAGGAGATTGAATATCTATTTTCAATATGCTATATAGTCTTCCCACATTTCAATGTTAAGCAGTAACTCAGTGATTATATATGTTTTACAAAGCTAATGAAGTGATTTGATTATCATAATAGCAACAGATATATATTTTCATAAAAGAAGACAATTCCCATGGGGTAAGATTATAGCGCAAGGAAACACAGAACGTGGGACAATTCGCCGTCAAGAGTTGACCAAAACGTCAAGGGCATTTGCTGATCCAAATTTCCTCCTCTGTAAATATTTTCATGTTTTCTCACGATTCGTGAAAAAAAAAATGGTTAGTCATTCCTGAGACAAATTGTTTTCACAAAAATGCATTTAATGGAGGATTTTTCTATTTATAGAGGGAGGGAATTCGCACCAGAATATGTAATAATCAGAAGCCATTGGTTGTAAGGACAGAATGCATATAATCCAATTAAGAGCCAATGTCCCAGCTATTTGGTAGTTGTGTATGTGAGCCTAAGACTTGTTATGCATACTCAGTAGATCAATAATTAGCAATGACAGCTAAAATCCCCTTCATCTGTCCCACTTATAATAATGCTATGGTCACAAAGGTTCGTACGAACGATAATTTCGTACGAATCTCCGTTTTTCCATTGTCTTCCCAAATTTCCATTGTCTGAACATTGTTCGTACGGCATTCGTAGCAGTTTGTAATGTCATTTGTGACCGAGGCTTTAGCTGTTTTCCCTTTTATAAAAGTTCAAGTATTTCAAGACTATGCCTTTCTTGTGCTGTTTTTCGTTCTTTCTTATCTTATTTTATATTCATTTTATAATATTTTATTTCTGGATTAGTACTGTTCCTTTCTCCTTCTCTCTATTTCTGTCTGTCTTTCTCTCCCTCTGATGTTCTTTCTCTTGTTTCCCCTCACCCACTCACTCTCTCTTTCTTTCTCTTTTCAATATTTTCTATTTAATGGTCTCCCCTCCCCCTGTCTCTCATTCTCCCTAGCTTAATTTCTCCCATTCCCCTAGTTTCTTTCTCCTACGATATATCCCCGTCTCTCCCCTCTCATTCCTCCTCCTCCTCCTTCTCTCTCTCTCTCTCTCTCTCTCTCTCTCTCCATCTCTCTATCTCTCCCTCCTCCCTCTCTCTCCTCCTCCCTCTCTCCCTCTTCCCTCTCTCCCTCTTCCATCGCTCTCTCCCCCTTCCATCGCTCTCCCCCCCCTCTTCTATATCTCTCCCTCTCTCTCTCTCCCACTCTCCTCTCTCTCTCTCTTACTCTTCCACACACACATCTAAGCTTAAAAGGATTGTCTCGTTGTATTTGTACATCAGTAACTTTAATTAGCTTCATGAGTCTTGCCCGTCTCTCAGCGCTTCTAACAGTATTGAAAGAGAATTTGGGAACGTAAGACGATCTGCTGTGTCTAGATAGCAGCGCATCTGTCTACAAAGACCAACTCGAGACGTTCATTTCATGTAAATTACTAATGAATGGAATATACTCGTAGGAGTAGGTTTCATGTACATTACGAATGAACTGCTCCTCTTTAGTAGCTAGCTTTTTAATGTTGTTTCATATAGGTCTACATTACCAGCGACTGGATTAATATGCTGCTCTTTGGTAGTACATGTAGATTGTTTAGGCTTTGGATTAATATACATTACAAATAAAATGTATAGTTAATCAGTTTGGAGCCCGAGGGACATTAAGTCTGTGTTAAGGTATATGAGATAACGCCTATTTATTGCTCCATAAAAGATTATTTGAGAGCTTTTTGAGACTTCTGTTTCCTGTGTATTCCAAAGTAATGGTACATGTAGTAGGACTATGAGACGCTACTGTTGTTTACAATACAAATGAATGAAAATTTTAACAAATACATATATACCTTTCTGAGATTTGTTTCATGTACTATTAAGCTTCTCTTTATTGTCTTCAAGTGCCATGAATCAATGCGTACATTCAGAATTATGAAATATTCAAAGAATTTAAAGAATTTCAAAGAGTTTTAGTCCTTCAAAATACGAACATTCATCCATTTTCAATGCATTGTATGAAACACAAATATGAATTTGCAACCTTGCCAGAAATAGGAGGTTGGGAATGCTTGCACTTTTTAACTGGTGTTATTGGTCTATAGTAACTATGGCAACCAAAACAGCGATAATGCATTAATAAGCCAAGTTAGAGCGTAGGCGTTCTGACATGATAGAAGGTCACGTCCAGCCAGATATCCAAAGTTTCCTGGGCTTTGCGGGGGGAAGCCTGCAGACTTTTTGGCACAAATTCACAAATTCAATTAAAGTCTGGGATAAATATGACTTTAGCATGATCGTAACTTATGATTCTTCATAAGAATTTTGTTTAGGAATTTAATTGTATAGTGAGGATGCTCTTTTAAAATCTAAGGACGTTTGATTTTGAATTGACCATTATGTGAACTGTGTTGCTATCTCTTTTTAGGGTATAGAAAGAGCTTTACAAAATCATTAAAAATGGCAAAATATGAGATAGATCTGGCCTGGCATATATTGTATTTAGGCTTCTCATGTGAGAGGTACTTTTTTTTAAAGGTGCAACATGTTGATGATGACAAAAGCTAGGACCCCTATACCTAGGGTTTGCCATGGTTACTGCGTTACTAATTTTGTATGCAGTTATTATTTTGTGTAATGCTTTTTACAATGTTCATTATAATCTGTTTTTATGTCAACGATTTGTAAAAAAATCATGCAATTCAACCTTTGGGCTGCAATGTGATTTTTGAATAAATAAACCATTATATATATATATATAAGTTTTATCAAGTTAGTTTACAACTGGACTTCAATACAATGTTGATGATTATTACCCGTATCAGACATCTGAGCTGGTCATTCACAAAACCGTATTGCCCTAGTTTTCACTAGCAGTGGGAACGGAGGGGTATATTCTTTGTATTTTCCTTGGTCTCCCTGCGCGTATTGACTTTGCGTGTAGAGACGAGTGAAAATATACCTTGGTATTTTCCACGGTCTCGCATCCAGGCATCTCTTATTGACCGCGCCGTATTGTTTCATTTTCATTGCGCATCTATTATGCGTACGAGAACCTACGCACTTTGCGCGCACTCTATTGTGACGTAATAATCACACCAAATGCACACTGTTTGCAGTGTATCCAAAATTTTGTCAAGCACTGGATGCACAGTGCTGGTTTGACAAAGTTTGTTCAGTTCTTGAGATTGTCATGGTGGATTTCTGTATTTGCTCTAGATGTCTGATTTGGATAACAATAAAAATATTGACTGGCTTTACTTTCGGGGGATATCAGAAATATTGACCGCGCTAAGACCATATTGCCCTCGTCTTTCGACTCGGGGCAATATGATCTGAGCTTGGTCAATATATCTGATATACCCCTCAAGGCCAGTCAATATTATATAAATATGGGCCACATGTCTTTATGGTTAAACTTAAAGTTTGAGCATAAAAAGTGTTAAGCTTGATATCCCTGAATACATTTCTGCTCCATTTAACTATAAACCAATGAGTTTAAAGAACTAATGATTTCACTTTGTATGTTTTCATGTGAAAATAATCATGAAAGTTAATGAACTGTCCTCTTGTTTCTTCTCTCTTCAGAATGGCCTGAACGCTCTCCATCTAAGCTCTAAGGAGGGCCATCTGAACATTGTCACTGAACTGCTCAAGAGAGGAGCCGATGTGGACGCAGCCACCAAGGTAAGATGATGGGGGAATTAGGAGCATGTTCACATTGAAAAATAATCATATTTTAATACAATTCAAGGCTATTTCTGTGTTTTAAAAAAACAGTTAGAACATTTTGCTAGTTGACATTGTTTTTTTTCTTCATGAAAAGCTAGAAAGGGCAATTGATACTTAAATATTTACATATGAACCATATTTAAGGCTACATCTAAACCTTTGTTGCTTTGGAAAGGGATATGTTCATACTTTAAATTAACCACGGTTAAAGCATAGTCGGGATGTAAGGCTGAGTCAAGATTTTGTGCATTAGTAATGGGCAAGTTCATACTTAAAAACTTACCCTCAGTTTATACTTGAATAGGATGTGGGGCTCTTACAAAGTTTTTGTAGTTTCCTAATGAGCTTAAAGAAACTTATTTTCTCTTTAATGTAAGTTAGTGAAAGCACATATGATTCCCACAGAATGTAGAAGGAAAAAAATGATTCACTACATGTTAAAAATATGAATAAATACCCCAAAGAAATATGTTAAAGACACTTCTTAAGGACGATTATGCAATTAAGAAATGTAGGAAATGTAGGAGCAAGGCATATTCCTGGATTTTGACATTATTTTTGAAGGATGCCCTGATTATTATGAACATAGAAGTTATCATGTAGCTCTTGTTAGGTGTAACAAGATGTAATAGATTCATTTGACTTTACATCATTAAAAACATATAGCACTGAATACTAAATTGATAACAGCTAGTTGGACAAAAAAAGTTGTATGCATCGACTGGACAGTGATAAAACTCACACGATAATTCTAATCCATTGTAAAGCTTTGGATAAGATCTTTTAAATATAGTTATAAGACCTCTTTTTTTATATAGCTAAGTTTTAGAACCTTTGCATTAATTGACAGATGGGGGTGAATACAAAAATTAAAACCTGTTAATTAGCATTAATTGATTGAAGATCTTAATACTGAATGGTCGATTCTAATCTTGATTTCATCTCTGCCTTATAAGCGAGAGGCACCTGAAAGGGAGCACACCAAACGAGTCGGTTGTCAGAGGTGCGTGATTGTCGCTTCGGCCCGAGAAAGGAAACGATTAGCGGCCTTAGCCAGAATCACATGATGTTTCTAAGATGTCAGTAAATTAGGGGAAGGGGAGGGGGGGGGGGCTGCTCTATGTCAGGACAATAAGGGGTGAATCTCAGGTCAGGAAACAGGCTTGCAACTTTTGCTCAACAGTTCTCCTTTTGAAGTTCGAAAAAATGCTATGCAGGTTGTTACAGTTGATCTGCAATAGCCCATTTCTCAAGTGTAATTGTTGTCCTCAATTTGTAATGACCTTGAGTAGATTGTCAAGGTCGTCGCATGTTTTTTTCCCATTGTGAATTAAGTAGTCGTTCATTTATGTGCCTTGAAGATGTATTCCCTATGAATCCCCTCTCAATATTTCAATGGACCCGCACAGTCTCAATATTAAGTTGACAATTTTTTTTCATAGACTAAAATGTTCTTATAAACTCTTTTACATTCCGGATACTCACTATCAAAGGTATTTCAATAATGAAGACCGACAAAAAGAAACATACCCAATGGAATGGAGTAAAATGTATTTCAGCCTGCTAGGATATGATTTTGTAAATATTTTTGGTAATTGAAAATGAAGCCTCATTAGAAGAAACAAGTATCGGGGGGACTACTACTTGGTCAATATCCTACCTCTGCACTTTCCATATTTTAATGAGCACAGAAAAAAAAATCTATTTCCAATTTTGTTTACAACACAATTTTCATGACAAAAACTTTGCTTACCCAGGGGAAATTAGCATTACAGCTCATCGTTGATGCATCGTGGGGGGTTGCCAACCTAGGGATTAGTCTAGGGATCCATCCGTAGATGTGCAAGGAATAGATTTGCGAGGCTATTTTTGGCTTCAGGAAGTGACGGGAGGTGCGCGCTTCTTCTATTTTCGTCGCCTGTCAAAATTTTTATGGCAGAGAAATGTAAATTGTCTGCATCGTGACAAATTGGCAAGCCATTCAATGTCAAATGTTTGGTCTGAATTTAAAGCATTTGTTAGGTAGGCAAAATGTATCAAATTATGAGCCTATTCAGCCAATTGGCATGTACATGGTTGCCGCACCCTAACAGTGATGCAATTGTAGATATATTTCTTGTTAAATTGCAAAATCAAACTCTTGTAGAAATACATTACATGTGAATTACATTTGATCACAGAACAGATAATTCATGGATTGTGATTAACCGACCCTACCTTAATGTTATCTGATGTTTTATATATTTCATGTATTCTCCTTCAATATAACATCCGTTTAGTGCCAGAAGGGCATTAAATCATATACTGTAACACTAAGTTAACAGAATTTTGGCTCTGAATAAACCATATTTTCTTTTATCAAACATAATTATTCATTTCTAATTATATTTTCACATCACTCACATACTACACTAACAGATTGCCTGATGAGAGCCAGAAGGATGTTTAACTAATACCCATTTCACAAATACATAATTTCCTCCTTACTCTCAACAGATAAATCAACTAATGGGTATTTCCATTTGCCTGATTTTCATATCTCTTATGTTTTAATTAGGAACCTGAGGCAACGGTTCAAATACCTTCAAAAGAACAGCCAGTCAAACTGAAAGTAAAAGACTTGAACCACTTTGAAATACTTTTGAAAATTTGGCTTTTCATCTCGCAAAAAAACCGAATCATGTAAATAAAAATCATTCGCTACTCATCACAAAAATACTGAAAAATAAATGCATTATGAATTTGGAAGAAGATTAGTGTAGCATTTTTGTTTTCAATCGTATGAATTTTTATTAAATTACTCCTGATTCAATATCATACTTTTAAAATGAGATAGAATTCACGTTTTCCATTTACCTCAATTACACCTCATTTTTTTCATTTTTAAAATTCTTTCCTTAGTGTCATCATTTTTACTAATTTACCTGCTCATTTTCACTAGGATTTCTAGAAATTGGTTTTGTTCTATCTTTCCTTTCTGTTCCTCTCTTATTTTTTTAATATATTTTTTTATACCTTCCTTCCTTTAAAGTCTCTTTGTTACATAAACATTTTGTTAAGGCTTTTAGAATAAAAGATTATTATATCACCATTAACCTGTAGAAGTTAATTATTAATGTTCATGTAGCTCCATTCATGTTCGTCCATACATAGTAATTACTTTTTCATGCCTTAACATACTCATCAATATTAAAGAGCAATCCATTCATGAAAAATACACCTGTTAATACATGTTTTACACACATACTCTATTAACCAGCTTAGAATTGTATGATTAATTTCATCTCCATGAACTCTAAAAACCATAGTATTTTTTTTGTTAATAATCACAAATATCTTTCAACAGCACTTCCCAATTTATGTAAGGAATTATGAAATGTCAGCCTGTCATGTATAGCTAATGACGTTTGCATTCATTATTTCATGTAGTCTTGTTTTTTAAAAATTTTATATCATCATTCATCAGAAAATATTGCAGACCATGCTAAAGTGTTAGGCAATAATCTCTCAAGAATTCTAATTTTAAAGAAAATGGAGAACAGGTTTTTGGAATGTATATAATGTGTTCGTATATTAAAGGGCCTAAACGAAAACCAGTGTATATGCTGATTGGGCTACCCTTTAAAAAAAAATATGTGAAATAAATTATTATAGAAGAAAAAGAACATTGAGAGATGTTAAGGAAATATTTACGGGTACGTGTAGAAATTATATTTAAAAAACTCATATTATTCAAAGGACCACTTTCCTGATGAATTGACTGACTTTCATTCAGTCATTCCAAATTAATTTTTCTTTCCTGTAACAAACTTTAGACAAACAAACCTCAGGCAAAGTTGTCAGAGGGTAATTTTTGACAGCAAAGCTTTCATAAAATACAATTAGGTTATGATATTATCATATTTATTTCATTGGAAGAATGTCTGCATGTTTTTTTATTCTCTGTCATCATGCTTTTCCCAACGATTTCTAACTAATTCATGTCAATGCTTTTAAAGGATTTACTCCAAATTCATCTGAAACTCTTTTAAAAACTTTATGGATCTCATTTTGACAGTTGCAATATAATAATTTCCTCTCCAAGTCTCCATATTGTTATAGATTATGAATCATTGTAATAATCGGTTAAACATTTCAAGTTACTTTCACAGTTATGCATCCATCTATTATCATTTAGCAAAATCTGTATATACCTTGAGGTATGAGCAATTATGATAACTTTATTTTGTATCATTTTAATTGTACATGATCATCCTGTTTTTATGCACATTTTATGTAAAGCATTATTGGTCCTTGGACTACTGCACTGTACATTGTATATGTTGATATTAATAAACCGAAATTGATTGATTTATAAGGACTCCGCACTTTCATATACTGTATCCATTTTCTAACTCCGCAGAAAGGAAACACCGCCCTCCACATCGCTTCGCTCGCCGGTCAGGAGGACATCGTCCGCATGCTCGTGGAGTTCAACGCCAACGTGAATGTCCAGTCGCAGGTAAAGAAATTGGTGAGAGAGGTGTAATTGACTATCGTATCAATCATGACAGCTTCTTGCACTTTCATCCAGCACAGAAAACACAGCTCAGAGATATTAGGGGTTAAAGGTTAAATTGACCAATAGCTAATAAAGTGCGCCAACAAATTTCAAACGCCACAAAAAAATGTGAGCGTCACTTTATGCAACGATATACAGTGTGCAATGCGTTTACATGGTGCGCTATCCAACTTTGTATGCGCTGATATACTTCTAATCTGTAAAACCCGAAACTTTTAGGTGCGTTCAATGTTCAGTAATTGGTTCAGGCTCGCAAAAGTTCTTTCCTCTAAAGTTATTGAATCACTGCTGACACAACAATAAGTTATTGAATAACTCCGGACACAAAACTAAATTTTGTAATTTGCAAAAGTTTCTCGCTGTGAAAATGACCATCCTTAGCCATTAGTAAAAGTTGCCAGATTTACGGTATATTTTTACATGCGTGTCAGATGAAGTACATTTTTTGAGGGTGGGGTATAGAGAACGATTAAATTTAAACTCAAATTATTCTCACTGCAAATATGCAAATGACTTGATGTCTTGATCCAGCTCGAAATGAATAAATGGATAGAAAGCGAGAAACACAATTTCCATTTTAATGATAATGATTATTTAGATATTACAAATACATTGTAACCAAAACGAATACAAATTTAATGTCAAGAATCTTAGAAATACAGATTTTAACAGTTTTTATGAATATACCCAATTACGTAAACAGTAGTAACTGTTAATATTAATTGTTAAAAGTTTGTGACTTTAGTTTGTGAACATGTGGAAAAAAGTTCAATATATATATTTAGCTGCTATGTCAGTTATAAAGCTTCCCTACGAAACATACACATTAAGTAGGATGCTTGCTTTTTGCTCACTTATACACTAGCTTTTGGTGTTTAATAATTCACAGTTTACTTATGTAATGATCGCTTTAAATATTGCTTTGATTTTTTTATAGTGATTATCCAGATAATTAAAGGTCTGTAATTTTTTTCAACAACTAAAGAATATCAACATATTTTAGAATACCAGTCATTTGATTGCCACTGGAGTAGGGAGAAAAGAAAAGTGAATGCAAGCTTGAAAATTGAAGGGAAAGGAAAATGATTATCCAAATAATTAGATCATGAGTCAGATTAAACAAAATAATTAATATGACACTATCCATTGCGCTGAATACTACTAAATTGATAATCAAATTGCCATAACATTGTCAATATACTTCTGAATTGCTAACATTTAAACCTTCTTCTCGGTAAAACTTAAATGAAGACACAAAAAGCTTTACTTAATTAAAAATGAAAGCAATCTACATACTTTTTATTTATAATCGGCTTTATTTGGAGAATTTTTTCGAGTAACCAAATATATTGAATTTGTAGAAAGCCATTTCTACAGCAAAATGCGGGACACTCAATGCATGCATACATACAGATATTACCCTTAGATTATAATGCTAAAAATGGGTCTATATTAGTATATAAACGCTGTGCTCAACGTTGTTGGATGAAAGTTTGAACATAGTCACTTGATGCACCTCTGTCAACCAGTATAATATATGTAAGTGTTCACATTATCTCATGTATATGTTGTCTGCTGAGAGCCAGAAGGGAGTCAAAACGCTATATAAATCACTATTTGGTGATTAAAAGCCTTTAGAGCTCTCATCAGACAGTATTTGTAATATTGATGCATTGTTTTGTATATTATCAGTAGTTAAGTTAAATCCAAATATTGTCTGTTTGAAACCAGAAAGGTGTTAACTTCTTGTACAGTACTATCGAGTAGCACTAACGATCATATATATTTGTCACTTTGATTTTGTCCAACATAAGCCTTAAAGCCCCTCTAAAGTGTTGGGAGCCCACAAAATGTCACTTAAATTGAATCATAATGTGAAGAGGGTGTCATTATTACAAAAATCCCCCCCCCCCCCAACAAATGTGTTTGAAGGCAAATATTGATAAAAGAATACAATTTTAGGTTTTTGTGTACAATAGAACCCAAATGATGTATTCTTTTATCAATATTCGCCTTCAAACACATTTTTTAAGGAAAATCTTTACGGAAGTGTGTCTTAAATGACATCCTCTTTCAGATTATGATACAATTTAAGTGAAATTTTGCCATCAAATTTTGTGCGAATTTGGGGCTCCCAACACTTTAGAGGGACTTTAAAAGAGTTAAGAAATATTGCATGAGAACTATTTCAAATTGCTGTTTAAAATCAACTGTCCAGACAACAATCCTATCCAGACACATGGCATGTATTAGTTAACACCCTTCTGGCTCCAAAACAGATGATCTTTTGGAACTGTTCAGTTATGTGATATAATGCAATGTTACAGTACATTATTCAAAACTAGAGGTCTTTTATCATGGCTGAATTCCACCCTGATATTAATTTGGTTTTAATAAAAGCAGAAAACCAAGAGAAACAGATGATTGAAAGTTTGAGCAGTATCCGATTAAAAATAAGAAAAGTTATACATTTTTGAAATTGTCATCAGTGAAACAAAAATTGGCAACACTGTGACCTATCTTACAAGCTCCTCTCCAATTTGCTATGTACATAACCTTTCATACAATTTCATTTTTTAAGTTATTAATGAAGGAATAGATTTGTTTCATACAGGAGTTGTATAAAAATAAATTTGCAGTAATCATATTGAGGGTAAATGTGCAAGTTTCTTAAGGGAAGCTTCACATTTAAAATTTTTTGAGTACAGGCCAAATGGGAGGGAATCACATAGGATATGTTACAGAGTTGCCAATTGTTTTAAATTGATCGCCATCTTCAAAATTGTATAACTTGATAAAAAGAAATTGGTTTACGCTCAAACTTCACTGACCTGTTTCTTTAATTTTTCTGTTTCCATTAAAACCAGCTTAATATCAGGGTGGACTTCCCTTTTAACATTCCTTTACGCCTATGCCAACCATCTTCTGAGATGTGTCAAAAGGACTCAAATGTTGGATTAGGAAGATTTGTTATATTAATCTGTTGTAAAAGAGTCTCTATGGCCTCATTCATACTCAATGATCAATCCTTGACCCATGTCAAGGCAAAAAGGACACAGTGCCTCTTTGAGGTCATTATGACTCTCCCTTTACTTAAAGTTATTCTTGAATGGAGGTTGACTCATCTCAATGCATTAAGGACACTTGTGTCTTTTAGCCCATTTGACACTCGACTGTCTTGGTTCATTCTTAAAGCCACACTGTACTACTTGTAGCTACTTGCTCCCTCTATATAGAAAACTTCCCCAATCGGTGCCTGTTGGCTCCCCATGATCCTCTTTTTCTTATGTTAATTGAAAGCTGAGTTATAGCCACCTGTCAGTGACCTCGCGGTGTGGTCTAATCCCTTCTGGCTGAACTGGTACAGCCAGCCTTTAAACGGAGGTTGATCCATATCTATGCAAAGTGGCACACGTAACCCTTTGAGACCATGCACAGTCAAACCTGTCTATTAAGGTCACACAAGGGAGACAAAATACATGGCCACTATAGACAGGTGACCTTTATAAAGAGGTGCATGGCCACTAAGACAGATTTCCCTGTAACTCCCACCATGCCCCATTTATTCTTGTATGAAGGATATGAGGCTTTCCTGGGTAAACAGAATCATTATTACAGTCAAACCTGCTTTAGTGACCACCTGTCTACAAAGACCCCCCCCCCCCCCCCCCCCCGTCTACAAAGACACCCTGTCTACAAAGACCACCTGTCTACAAAGACCACTTTTTTTTGTTTCCCTTGAAAATGGTTTCTCATTGAAACATGTACTAAAGGAACCTGTACATAGTCTACTTGACTACAAAGACCACATTTTCCCCCTTGAAAATAGTTCCTCATTGAAACATGTACTAAAGGAACCTGTACATGAAGACCACCTGCCTATAAAAGACCACTTTTCTTGTCTCCCTCGGGTGGTCTTTTTAGACAGGTTTCAATGTATTAAATACCTTAGACCCATGATCATGCAAGAAGGACGCAACTGCTCTGAAAGTACATTTGTCATTCCAACTGAAGAGCTGTAAAGTCCACAGAAAATGTGAACTTAGGAGGCACACTTGCCATTCATGACAATAATAATAATAATAATTTAATTTTTATATAGCGCTTAATACAAATGTCTCTAAGCACTTTACAAATATACTATAACCCCGGTCAATGCCATTTGTCTGTAACGTGCCTTGTGATAGGTTGCACAGTCCTTGTCAAATAACCAAGCATTACTTAGAATCAAGTTTACACCAATTTTTAGAAGGATATATAAGTCAAGAATAACTTATATATTTTTTTCCTTCAAAGAATTCCAATAATTCTTGTGCTATGTGGTCTATTTCTACACCATTCATAGATTAGGGTTCTTTTTTTCCAAACTCTGGCTCCATCTACATTTTAACAGAACTACAATTGAAAAAACTTTGTGCATGTAAGAGAGATCTGAGGGCAAAATAAAGTTAAGGCCTTGTTCCAGCATTGGCATCACTCTGTAAGATATCTTCTGTATCATATTGTATATGTTACAGCTTATTACAGAAGATATCTTGCAGTAATCATATAATTTTTTACGTTTTTACTTTCAGAATGGATTCACACCACTGTACATGGCCGCCCAGGAGAACCACGTCAAAGTCGTCAAGTTCCTGCTGTCCAGCGGGGCCAATCAGAGCCTTGCAACAGAGGTAAGTGACCAATCACAAGCCTGCAATTCTTTTAACTGCATCATTCAAATTCAAAACTGGGATGAGGGCTGTGAGCTAGCTAGCTGATAAGGAATCGATTGAAACTCATTGGAGGTGCAGAGCAAAACACAAGGTCCTCTTGTGCCAGAGCCCTGTTTCATAAAACTTGATATTAATAACAAGTTACAAGCTACTGTTATAAGCCACTTAAATCAAGGCATCTGATTGGCTGAGAGCAAATTTGTCAAAGAAATTTAGCAGCCGTTATAATATAACAAGTTTTATGAAACGGGCCCCTGGTCCATGTTCAGAAATGTTAAGATCTGTTTACATCAGACCCCTAATCCTTTCCATTCATATGAGAAGCCAAATATAGGAGTAGAAAAAAACTATCTGTTTGCAGCCACAAGGATGCTAACTCATATAATTAACACAGAGTTAACGTCCTTCTGGCTCTGATGACATTGCTTTTTACATCTGAAGGAAATTTGTGTATACTTATAGCCAGGGCTGGCTTTAAATTCAAATTACTGAGGAAGTATTCAATAAATTTTATTTTAAAAAAATAATAAAAAAATACTGAGGAAGTTCACTTTGAACAGAGTGCAAACTTGTACAGATAGTTGCTAGTACACTGTCTCCATTATCCTGTGGTTTTGCTTTGAAAAAGTATAAGCACATTATTTCAGAAATTCTTGGAATCAAAGGAAAAGATTATGTAGGATCATTTGAAAAGAAAGCATTAGGAATTAATGGAAAGGCTTCCGATGAATGAAATATCGGTTTCTTGTTCGTTTTGTGTCTCAAAAGCCCTCATCCCAATTCTAATAACAGTTTAACAGGTGCAAGTCATGCCATATGAATCTTGCACAATGTTTTAATGCTTTATTAATTGCTCTTGTAATGACCTTGTTCTAATACGCATTGATCGTTAATTGCCTTCATGCATTATCCATAAAACATCGATTGAAACTAACCCATTAATCTGAAATTTGCAGGATCAACAATCCCCTTTTCACTTTTAAAATGTTATTAAAAGATTCATATATGTAGTTTATAATTCAATGCTATGGAATAGATTTTGGATATATTACATAGACTAAAATACTGCACAATGTATAATAGCATTATATTATATTTTATTGCATTTTATTGCATTATCAAACTTTTTTTTTTATTTATGTGAAGATATACCTAACAAATTATTAAATGATTGTATGTATAAGACCATTATAACCATATGCAAACCATTAGAGCAGATTATTTTTTATATCAGGTACCTGCATTAAGTGAAAGTTATTATTATCAAACATATAATTACCTTTTCTAATCATTAACCAGATATATATATTTCTTTTATTGATCAAACTGTAAAATGTTTTTCGCAATGTTAAATAAGCAAGTAATCATCACTAACTGCTCTCATTTAATTTGTTAATTTCATGATTGAATTCTCTTGCAATTGATATTAAATTAGGTAAATTAGAAAGATGGGAAAGTTTAATTTCAAATAAAAAATATATGATCTACTAAGAATCATTGTTTTATAATGAAAATAGGATTTTTGTCCCGTCCTAAACAAGGTACAAAACTTATGTAATTATTTGAATGTTCACGACATGTGGATTTTGTTTTGTTTCATGTGTGTGAGTGTTGATGTATTTGTGTTTTGCTGTTGAATAGTGAGTTGATCAGGTCAAAAAGGGGGAAATACCCCTCAATAAAAAAGGAAAAGCCCTACTTACCATATAAAACATCATTCAACACAATTTAGTCTACTTTGAATTTGAAATTAAATTGTAACAAAGAATACGATCTGATTTATAGATACACTTATTTAAATCTGTCAGTTTTAGACAGAAATTATTGACATGTAAACACTACCCCTTCTTTGTGTGTCTTCCAAAGCGTAAATAGATTAATCTGTGTGACTGTTTTATGTTTCTTTAAGACATAAAAATTATAGTAATGAACAAAAACAAAACAACTACTGGCAGGAATCTCTCTGTATACATCTCTTCTTTCTTTTTTAGAAGAAAAAAAATCATTCAATTTTGTTTTGGACCATAATTCACCCTATCATCGCCACCTTCAAATCTTTTCTTAGAGGCTTTTCAAAATCTATTTTCAGATAAGCTTGCCTCCTTTTCATCACATCAAGAAAATATTTGTCATTTAGCAAATCTATTCTTCAGTTCATCATTCAAGTAGCCCACTCTCTGCACTTTTCTCTCTTATCAAAGCATTCAAATTTGGCTCTTTCTTTTACAAATCTCTCTGTCCTCCAACTCTTTGCATGATCAAATATCTATCTGGAGCTCTTTGCTTTTAAAAACGCTTTTTGAGCAACACCAGCCTTTGTTTTCTGATTACATATCACATAGATACACCATCATTTTGTGATGTTTATTTTTGTAGTAGTTTGACACTTCTCAAATCAAATACTAGAACATAACCTAGCATTAATTTTGTTCTCCCCATTCCAAGTTCCAAAATATATGATGTTTAGTAGAAAAAAGAAGAAAGACTTTGATAAGCCTTACCCTGTTAATCTTAAGGTAATATTGGTATTAAAAAGACTTATTTTAATCCAATGTTTGTCTATTTTCTCCACTTCAAACATAGTGAAGAGCACATTTTTATTTCAAGTTGAATTCATTTCTTTTGAAAAGTGATTGCATTTTCAGTTTGTTCTCTTTGGCATCAAGTCAATAAACAGATTTCTGAACAATTTTCAGGACTTAATTTTACTCTGGAGAAAACAGTTGCTAAAAACATCCATGTGTTTCGTTGTTGATATCGAGTTCTTTAAAAATGACCTTTCACGTGGAGTTTGTGTTAAAGAAAGAGTAGGTGTTACTATCAAAAACAAAGTTCAACGCAGCTGTATAAAGCCCACTCAAGTCATGTCCCCCAACGTTAATTCCTCTCACTTTGGGCTCAAGAAAAAATAGCGATGCACCCAACTTGATTAGGGAGTGTCTGGCAGCGCTAATCACTGATTATATCTTGTAGATGATCATGATAGAGCTCGAGGCTTGCGTAGGATTCCTACCGAAAAAGAAGCTTCATTTATAGATCTTGTCGGTTGCGAGCCAGAAGGGCATTAACTCTTTGAAGGGGTACATGAGTTAAAGCCCTCCTGGCTCTGAACAGACGTCGTGAAAAGATCTTCAAGATTATGAGTAAGCAAGAGAGGAAGGCCGAGGGCAATAACTTTTGAAAGTTTCACCCTTTTCTGAAATTATTTGTTATTAAAGATAGAGAGAAGAAAGAAAATAGAAAAAGAGAGAAGAAAGAAAATAGAAAAAGAGAGAAGAGATTTTTATCAAGAGATGTTATTCCATTTTTATCCAACTACACGTTTTTAACTTTTTCTCTAAGTGAAAAAAAGAGAAAAGTTTAAGATTAAGTGATATTTTTCATTTTGGGTCAGAATTTACAGATTTGTCCCCATTTTCTCTCAAACTGAAATGAAAAAAAAAGACTATTTATTTCAAATTATGATACATTTAGAAAATAAACTTAGAAGCAAAATCGGAGGGAGAAATGTCTTAAAAGTTGTATGAAGATAAGTTCTCGGGTTACATTGATACTTCTACATTTTCATTTCAATGTTTTATCCATTCCTGGATGTTTTTGTAGGATTTTTTCTCTCATGAGAAAATGGAGTCATTCCAATGATGTTTGTATGTGCAAAGATGTTCATTGTGTGAGTGTTTATCTGTGTCCACAGAGAGACCTAATTCATGTATACATTTTTCTGTTACAAAATTCATTCTTCTGACATCTGTCATTAAAGAGGAATGAAATTGTAGAATTATACAATTTTCACGCACATCCTTTGATCAGTTTAAAATCAGAATTTCTTTTAATTATGTTTCTTAAAGCTGACTTTAATGTAGATTCTGAGACACATTATTCAAAGTTACCTCATTATTTTGAAATGTTCTACCAGAGTTTGGCATTTAGTCTCATCAATTTGATTAGTAAGATTTTGATTTGTACTTTAAATGAGGAAGATTTTTTTTTAAATGCCCCAAAACAATATTCACATACTGACAATATGATGATGAACATCGTTTATGTAAACTAAGTGAAATTCATGGAGCAATGATGTCAAAAAACTACATGTACAAGTGTTGTTGAGTGGTGGTTGTGAAGGTGTGTCCATTGTTTTGTTTTTCTTTCTTTCTTTTCTCTCAGAAAACAAAAGTAATCTGTTATAAATCTCATTATTATAACACATAATAATGAGTTATTTATTACTAGTATTGCCCGTCGTCTATCAAGTATCAGGACGGTTCTACAATTCTTATCTAATATTAAATTCAAATTGACCGACTAGAGCTATAAAATCCTTCACTGTTACTGTAACACAGACTAGCTCTTCTTCTCTCTCTTTTCATAGAAGATTGCCAAAAAGAAACTGATTCTGAATCATTTCTGCTGGGAAAAATTAAATGTAATAAGTAGCAGTTACAGACTGAAGTTAAAATTTAAAATTGTGATTTCCTCACCTGATTTGAAACACACTTTTCCATAGCAACTAATTCATGTGGCATTTAGCTAAGAGAAATGAGGGAAAAATCCTTCTGAAAGAATCACAAAAACATGTAAAATTGTAAATCCCTTTTAGATGAAGTTTGGCTAATTTTCTTCATAGTAAAATAAGTGTACATATGCAAAATTACAATGACCTATGCTTTTTAAAATTTTCAAAAAGTATTCATGATAGGTATTACATTTTAATGCTTATGAATGGGGGGGGGGGGGGAGAAAACACATGAATATTTGTACCTTTAAATATCTCTTTTTGTATTGTGTTTTTAGGCACTGATTGAGTGTGTGTGATTTTGGCTGCGTTTGATAGTAGTATGTAACAAATCTTTAATGTTGAGTTATGCATGGCTCAAATATGCTTCTCTTTCAAACAAATGGAATGGAAAGATTTTGGAAAGCCTCTGGTCTAAGAAATCATGTGAATGAATGTGTGAGAGCTAAATAATTTCTATGTTCTAGAAGGTCATAAGCTTGAACTCATATATCCATATTTTTGTCCATTTTTCCCATGTCTTTTTGTATTTTTTTTTAATGGATTGCATGGTGAGAGTAGGATGGGTTTCTGCCGCTTGATGTCGCGACCCAACAGGGTCACGATATCGTCGTGGAAACTCTCTTGCAACACTCACGACCCCAGTATCCGAATAAATCGGAGGTGAGACCGCCATTTTGTTTGGTTCCAAGAGTCTTCTTATATTTTTTTCCTCCATACCTTCACTTTCGGCACCGATCAACTCACTGTTGAGTCGGGCTTTGCCAACTGAATTTCACTCGTCTTTTAGTTTGTCTATGGTTCTGCATCTGTGTGTGGTAGTTGTTTATTTTATTGTTTATTTTGTGTGTTTTATTTTTTACTTTTTCTTATCTTTTTCTCTGTACATCTAGGAGAGAATTATATGTATTGTGTTAGATTTTTCTTTTCTTCTGATTATGTTGTGCGATATTGTGAGAAGGTGATCTTGTGACCTGCCTGCAACGCATGATTAGTGTGAATCAGAGCTGAAGTTGTATCAGTGATATTTCATTTGTGTCTAGAACAGCCAATTTGAGGATCAGATAGTGATTTCATCAGCATTAGGAAAAAACACATGAAGCAGATTAGACCTTTGTTGTTATTTGTATTTCTATTTTTTATCCCTTTATTATCATAATTATTTTTCAACATTTTATTTTACAATAGCCCATTAATAAACGTATAAGATAGTCATGTAATAAGTGTACACATCCTAGCATTTTTTAAATGTTTTATTATTTATCTTGAACATTTAAAACAAGTCATAACATTTACAAAAAAGAATCATCATTCTTTGTAACACCATGATTAAACTACCTTTCCGATTACGAAATAAATCATTATGTGTAATGAAATTGATTTCTGATTTAAAGATGCCTGAAAACAGCCATTGAATATCGATTCTCTTTGAATGTATAGACACATGTTCATCATACACTTATCGCAAAAAAGAATATATCATTTGGTGAGATTATGTTTGCTGTTTTTTAGGAAGTTACTGATATCGAACAGCCGCAAACTAAGACGACCTGAACCTAAAATTATTATATTATCCACAGAGCTGAAATAAAAGTCAAATCTTGTTAAGTTCCAGTTGACATCAACAGCTTTTCTCATATTTTGGCCACCAGACTAGCCTGATAATCAGACATTATCTGATTCAAAATTCCACAATGATAAAGATTCAAGATATTAGACTACCGGTACTCAGAAATGTACTTTTCCCAAAGACTAAACCTCTACGACTTTTCTTGCTTTCGCATACTGCGCTTCTGCCATTCTGCACTAGAATTTCACTTCCTAACTTAAATTATTTTCCTCGTAAAATATCTGCACTCTAACCATGCATGTCCACTTCATCAAACAGTCATTCATTTCTCTTCATTTTGTCTTTTAATGTTTTCAGTTGTTTTGTATTTACATGTTTTGTGTGTATATTGATGGCGTATAGCACGTTTTCTTGTTTGTAATCTCATCTTTTTGTTGTTGTTGTGTTTTTGCAGTATTTTTTCACACCACTTTTGTTTTGCAGTTTTCTGTTCACATTTTGTTTCCTGTTCGTTGTATCAGGTAGTTTTTTTTAAAATTAACTGGTAGACTAAGTATTAATCAAAAATTAGAAAAATAAAGAATTGTACAATATCCTTAAATTTCAATTTAAAGTATACAATCATGTTTATTATGTAAACTTTCCCGTTCCAGAGAATGGTTAACATCTTTGCTATGTAATAGGAATAAGAGGAGTTCGTATTTTAGGTGATATTTAGAGAGCAAAAATATTTGCTCGCTAGATGGCAAATGAGAAAAGTAGTTAATGAAGGGGGGGGGGGGGGGGAAGAGGTGTAGTCCTCTTTTATGTTTTTTCTTTCTTTTCCAACCTCATTTTGTCTGCATATTGTTACATATTTTAACATGAAGATCATATTCAAGAAGCGTAAAGTAACTATTTAAAAAAGAAATTGATCACAAAAGTTGTCGTGTATTTTTATCCTTCAGTACATGTGGTAGTATGATAGTATTTGAAAAAGATATTGATTACAAATTTAAATCCTATAATTCAAATGATAATATATGATAATATCGTAGAACTGTTAAAACAAAAAATATTTCTTTGTAAATCCATGCTAACCATTTCACGTGCATTGTGAATCAGGAATGAGGGATGTGTGCATTTGGTTTGCAGTGTCTGAATTTGAAATTTCGCAATCTTCTCCAAACTTGTCAGTAAAATCAAAAGTGTTTCACCTCTTTTCATTGAACTTGGTCTTCTTCAGTGCAAATAATAATTTTATTTTATTATGGCTGCTTTTCAGCCCAAATTGGGTACTTGGTTTGATGACTTTTTTAATGAATATGTTCCAGTGACATTATTTTCCTTTGAAAGAGGGCCCTTTTTTTAAATAGAATTTTAGGGGCAATTACCCTGAGCCCCCATCTGTTTTTTGTTGGTACTTATGTGATGGCGCAAACAGGATCAGCCTGTTGTAACCATTTAAATTTAGTTTGGTCCCGATGAAGGAATTTGGATTCAAAATAATTTAGCAGAAATTTAATTCAAGGGGGCTCTATAAAGTTGTGGGGTATCCCCCTCAGCCCTGTCACAATTTTTACCCACTGTATGGAATGAATTCTTTGACTTATTACACATCAGGACCCGCCTAAGAACGTTCATTTTGACTATGATGCAAAGGTATCAGGTGAAATCAGTACTTATAACCGTGTGCCGGCAGTTTAGTCAAATGGCAACGTTGACTTGTCTTTTTTTTTAGAATGCCTGCAGCACTGTCCCTGCTACTTTCCAATTGTGATGCATTGGTAGATGTAATTCTGTAATCTGCAGTAACCGTTCCAATAGTTTAGACTAAATATAGGACTAAAATATAGGACGATACATTCTTTTGTAATGTTCTGTAATGATGAGGTTAACGCTTGCCTTTGATGTCAAATTGCCGCTAAAACTTCACGTTAATGGATCGTTTTGACTTCTTAATATACTAAGGGAAAATGCATATTTTGAAGAGGCATTACTTAAAGGTGCGTAGCACTTTATGTGTTTTTGATGTGGCTTTTTTTTGGGGGGGGGGGGGGAGGTGATGGTGGACAAATATGTTTAAAAGTCTTAAAAGTTAATGCATTTGATTAGCAAAGAATATCCATTAGGATTTAATAAGAAAAGAACTTAATATTTTTGGCATATACAAGTAGGAAGATTGAATGCTTTTTAAAAAGTATGGCAGACTTTCAAGCAAAAATATGTTATTGGATGACCACTTCCATTCTCTCCTAAAGGCAATTGAAAACGTCTAAATAAACCAAAAGGTTAAAGTTTATAAGAAAGAAGTTTGATGGGGGCAAAATCACTTGTAAAGATAGTGGGACAATGCTGCAAATACTATGGAATGCCACATGTTGACTTGTTGATTACAGCATGAATGCCTGTTTATCTGATTGTCATCTTAGCATTTTTTTTGATAACCCAGTGAGCTGCATGAGTTTCATGATTTTCTAACAACTCTGGTGTGTCTTTAACGTTTTCACTTCATCATCATCATGCATGATAACTAACATCGATACTAGGATACGATCTTAGGAATGCTGTGTATAGACCCATGTGTGATCTGTGCATGCTAACATTGAGAATAAATTGAATGAATTACAATGTAAGATGATTTTAGGGATACAGTACCGTAATTATGACGTTAACCGGCAGTTTACCAATACTACGCATGCGAGAGTGTTAAATTTTAAGATTTATTAGTAATTGCTAACTTTTTGCTATGTTGAATGATAGAACGATAATAAAAGTACATGTTGCCATTAAATCGAAGGCTTGCATGATATATTGCTATGTAATATATACATGAATGATTATATTGCTTATTAATAGCTTTTATTGGTCGATTTCATTGAAAATGTGCAGATCCTTCAGTGGTTAGGTTTGTTTGGAATAATTGCCTTTAAAAATATTTTAATTCTAAATATGGGTCTTTAGTATTGTACTTTGACCAGAAAATGAATGAAATTATTAAATAAGCTAAAATTATAATTTGTTTTGGTCAAAGTATTACAACATTTGCCAAGTTTGGTTTTGGATAAAGAGAACAAAATACTTTTTAAAAAAACCCCATAGATTTACTGAAATTTCCTTTTTATATATATTATTTTCTTTCAAAAGACATTAATGTTTCATTTATTAAAAGATATTCTTAATTACAGATCAGTTCTAGAAGTGTAAATGAATTTGAGTTCAAGCCTGAGATTTTAATAAAGAAAAGAGATATAGTTTGTCTGATATTCATGATATTCAAACATGTACCGGTATGCTCAATTGGATTAGATAAACATGTATGCTCAATTGGATTAGATCAACCTATGATTAAAAAATTCTGACCATCTGTGACTTGACTTAAACACTGGACACCGTGTATCTTTCTTTTCCCAGGATGGGTTTACACCGCTGGCGGTTGCCCTGCAGCAAGGACACGACAAGGTCGTCGCCGTTCTACTGGAGAACGACCGTGCAGGCAAGACTCGGCTGCCGGCCCTGCACATCGCTGCCCGTAAGGACGACACCAAGGCTGCCTCTCTGCTTCTACAAAATGGACACAACCCAGATGTGCCATCTAAGGTATGATGTGATTTTATTATGTATTTATTTATTGATCGATTGATTGATTGATTGATTGATTGATTGATTGATTGATTTTTTTTTGATTTTTTATTCATTTATCTATTATTTATTTATTATTTATTATTTATTTATTATTTATTATTTATTTATTATTATTATTATTATTATTATTATTATTATTTATTTATTTTTATTTTATTTTTTTTTGGGGGGGGGGGGTCGGGGCTCTTGAAATGTATGATATGATATCGAAAAATTAAAACCAGAGAAGGTAAATGCAGTGGTTGTATGGAGGGCTTACATGTATGTAAAGTTACTTCAAGGAAGAAAACTACAGGGTGTTGTGAGGAGTGATTATCAGACTCATGTCAGTCACTCTAATAGCAAAATTGTGATGGGGGGGGGGGGCACTTCTTGATTTTTTTAAATTAAAGAAAGAAATGAGGTAGAGAAGGAGTATTTAGAGGCTGCGTTGAAATTCTGCTGAGAGACAGAAGGACACTAACTTCCTCACGGCAGCAAAGAAACTGCAATATGATGGAATTTATTTCTCACATGACGTTTTGTAATGATATTCGTTAATCTTAAATTCTATGAATTTCACTCAACCCCCGAAATGATTCTCTTTTCTTTCCTTCACAGAGTGGTTTTACCCCACTGCACATAGCTGCTCACTATGGACACGTCAATGTGGCGACACTCCTCCTCCAAAAGGGAGCTTCGGTCGACCACGCTGCCAGGGTAAATACCACAACTTTCACCCCTTTATTTTTAATTGTCTAAACATATTTGTAGCTTACACCCAGTAAATAAGATCGATTGATTGATCTGTACTTAAAAACATGTCAGAATAAACCTTGGAACCAGCGGGATTCGAACCTTCCATCTACTGCTTGCCGGGCAGCAACTCTACCACCAGGCCATCACTGGTCCATGGCACAGTCACGACGAACTAGAAAAAAATACCCAAGCTCTCCTGATTCATTCTGACCTGTTAATATTCATTAGTCCGCCATTAGGACAATAACTTTTATATAACACATATTTTCAGTTTGAGACATTTTGTACATGTACGTTTCACAGAACTTCTATTTTTTCCTTCCTTCTTTTCCTGCTTTATGAACAAGTTTTGTTATGGTCCTCTTCTTCTCTTCTTATAATTAGGCTTTCAAATGTGTATAATGTGTTTATACCTATTCACAGTCAAACTTAGTATTGAAGACATTGACAGATTAAAAGGGGAGTGTACATGCCCCCTCCCAACCACACCTTTGTATACATACATGTACTATACAACTGGGTAATAAGGGATATTTAGATATTTTGTTAGATTATTGAACCTAGCTATTTTCCTTCCATGTATGCCACTTGTAAAGTTTAATGATACAATTAATTTTGTAGAGCAATAAAAAGAAAATACCGGTACATAACAATTATTAATATGAACCAAGAGGACTTTCATGTTAATCTTCTTTTCTCTCCCTCCTTGTTTTAGAACCATATCACACCACTCCACGTCGCAGCCAAGTGGGGGCGTGTCAATATGGTCAACACACTTCTAGACCGAGGGGCGCGTATCGATGCAAAGACCAGGGTAAGACTCAAAATCTATTGTTACTCCATTGCTGTTCTCACCAATCCATTTTTTTTTTTTAATCGTTGGAATTCATTATTCACTTTCTACCAAGACCATTTGGATATGACATATGAACTCTCAAGTATTTACAGAAAAAATATTGCATTTCAAAGTAGAGATGTATGATTATATGATATCGTTTGGAGCAAGCAAATGTAATAATTGAACATGTCATGGTTGACAAGAACAAAAAAAGATGTTGAGTCTGCTAAATTTGAATAGTGAGGCCTGACTCCCTGCCATATGATATAACAAATCCAATCCATTGTAAAGAATCAGTGCTACTTTGTTCCTGTTTTGTGAAAATCATATTTACTTGTAGTTATGATCGTTTTTTTTAAATAAGATTAAATTGTTTTGTAGTCCTCAGATCAAATGGCAATTCATGTATTCTTGATATGTAGAACCATATTCTCCCCCTTAAAAATGAGTATATTGAGTTGCATTTCAAATATTGTTTAAAGCAATTGACATTCAGTAATGGCCATCAAGAATAAGATTTGCAATTTGTATTCAGTATTTGAGTGGTGATCATTTCTTTGTATAGGATGGTCTCACTCCCCTCCATTGCTCTGGACGCAGTGGACATGAGCAGTGCGTGGATCAGCTACTTGAGAGAGGAGCACCAATCTCGGCTAAGACAAAGGTGAGTTTATGGTAGTCACTCTTTCACTCCTTTCAATTTAATCCTCATTTCTAATGCAAGTATATTTTGATTTACATAAATGTAATTATCAAAGGTGTAACATAATATTGGTAAAAGTTGCATTGCAAGTTGTAAACTTACCAAGTTTTGTCATTTTGTTTAAGTACCGGTATGTGAAAAACTAATTGTTCCTGATTTATGTTTCTTAATAATGCAATATATTTGAGCTTACATCTAAATGTATCGAACAAAGGCCCTAATTCAACCAGTCCTCCTTTCAATCATGAGTTATGAAAAACAAACAAACAAACACAAAAAATATCAAATTTACAAGGGGTATTAATAATTTAGTTGTTAACTGTAGATACAGTCAAACCTGCTTTAGTGACCACCTGTCTACAAAGACCACATTTTTTGTTTCCCTTGAAAATGGTTTCTAATTGAAACATGAACTAAAGTAACCTGTACATAAAGCCCCCCTGCCTATAAAGACCACTTTTCTTGTCTCCCTTGGGTGGTCTTTATAGACAGGTTTCACTGTATGTCCTTTACTATTATGGTGATTATTTCATCATGACCTCCCCTCTTTACAGAATGGACTTGCCCCGTTGCACATGGCCGCCTGTCTACAAAGACCACATTTTTTGTTTCCCTTGAAAATGGTTTCTAATTGAAACATGAACTAATGGAGCCTTTACATAAAGACCACCTGCCTATAAAGACCACTTTTCTTGTCTCCCTTGGGTGGTCTTTATAGCCAGGTTTCACTGTATATCCTTTATTATTATGGTGATTATTTGACCTCCCCTCTTTGCAGAATGGACTTGCCCCGCTGCACATGGCAGCCCAGGGAGATCACGTGGACAGTGCCAGGCTTCTGCTCTACCATCACGCCCCTGTCGATGATGTCACCGTCGTAAGTTTCTAATTTGTATTTCTCTCTCAGCAAAATAAAATAATTAGCCACAGGCCAGAACTTTCAAGTCCGAATAGCACTGCATCAAAAATCTTTGGATGAAAAAAAAATTAAATTAAAAAAAAAAAAAAATGTCCACAAATGAGGCACAGGCGCAATAGTCTGACAGCTGCCTGATTCACATGCAACTTGCTTTCCTATTAAAATGTATATGGCACTCTGCTCTTCTCATTCGACAATAGGAAAAATCATATAATGTGTAGGAATTCACACCGGAAACCTCTTAAAAGAACTCTTTAAATCTGTAAAGAGGCTCTTGAAATCTTGAGAATAGCTGTGGATGAAATGGTTAAAAAACAATGAAAATAATTCTTTTTTTTCCCCCTGTCAGAAATATTGCTGTAGAAAAGTTGAACTTTCTGTAGAAGTTTTTATATATTTGATATAAGGGGTCTCTTCAGAGGTATAGGAGTAACATATAAAAAGTGTGTCTCATCATAATCCTTTCTTGACACGTCTTCACAAATATCTGCTGTAATCGTAACCTCCAATAAGCTATTTAAAGATTGACCATTCACAAGTTATGTTGTAACTGTAACCTCTAATAAGCTATTTAAAGATTGACCATTTACAAGTTATGTTGTAACTGTAACCTCTAATAAGCTACATGTATTTAAAGATTGACCATTCACAAGTTATGTTGTAACTGTAACCTCTAATAAGCTATTTAAAGATTGACCATTCACAAGTTATGTTGTAACTGTAACCTCTGATAAGCTATTTTAAGATTGACCATTCACAAATTGTGTTGTAACTGTAACTTCCAATAAGCTATTTAAAAAAAATGACCATTCACAAGTTGTGTTGTAATTGTAACCTCTAATGAGCTATTTTAAGATTGACCATTCACAAGTTATGTTGTAATTGTAACCTACAACATGCTATTATGTGATTGGCCTTTCACAAGTTGTGTTGTAACTGTAACTTCCAATAATCTATTTAAAAAAATGACCATTCACAAGTTGTGTTGTAATTGTAACCTCTAATAAGCTTTTTTGTGATCGACCATTCAGGACTACTTGACCCCTCTGCACGTTGCTGCTCACTGTGGACACCACAAGGTGGCCAAACTGCTGCTTGACCGCAAGGCCAACCCATCGGCAAGAGCCCTGGTAAGTCACTTCGTCGAGGACAATCTGACCATTACAGCTCATTTAAACAAAAATTGCTGCTGTTCCTATCATATCTTGTGTGATTAATATCAGATTATGATGAAAATTTGTTTTCACAGAATCCTTTGAAATGTACTAAAAAGGTCAAAATCTGGGCATCGTTTCACGAAACCGTCATAAGAATATGATTGCCAATATCGCACTAAAAGGTGTGTTAATTTTAATACACGCATTTCAAGGGAACCTCTACTTTGAAGGCCCCGATGATGAATTTTGATGGAATGTGTTAACGTACACTTAAGAAAATGTAAAATCCAAGCTACACTTAAGAGAAAATGTAAAATCCAAGCTACGTTAAATATTTTATCGCTGACCTATGGTAATAAGCAGTGCAACATAAGGAGGAATTTTGACGATCGGTCCTGTAAATAGAATGTGTAGCCCCATATGTACATAAAGATGTACCTATAACTGTCCTGGTTCATTCTTATTATACAGTATATGAGCAAGGAAAGAAAAAGAAATTGACCAATCAAGCCTATCATTAGCATATGTAGTCCCAGATATACAATTAATATATTGTTGACCAATAGTCCATTTTACTGCATGACAAACACTACAAATAGATTTCTGATAAATTTCCCTGCAGTTTTCATGATCAGAACTCTTTGATTTCTCTCTGCAGAATGGATTCACTCCACTGCATATCGCTTGCAAGAAGAACCGAGTCAAGGTCATTGAACTTCTGCTGAAGTACGGTGCTTCGGTCCAGGCCGTCACTGAGGTAAGTTCATAGGTCAATTCTCATATCAATCATGAGGACCGATGAAACCATTTGAACAGTCTTAAGGGCAGGCCACCCCCATAGCTGCAACTCTTCCCAATTCTTGAGGAGTGGTACCACTTATGGGCATTCAAACTTCAGCTATAACGCCTTTGAATCTTTTTTTAAACAGATATATGGCGCCATACAAATGCTGTTCATCATCATCATCATCTATAAACTCTTGAAATCCTTTTTAGCGTGTTTCCCCCCTGAAAATGTCTTTGGAGAAGTACACAAAATAATCTGTTAGTCCTAATTTTGTATGACTTGTATGATTTGCAAGGTTCCAAACCCACTTGAGATCAAATGATTAAGGCCTACACAAGATTCTTTTGTTTTAGTGGAAAGCTAGTAGGTATGTTCTTCACCCACTAAAATATGGGTGCAATAGTTACCCCCCCCCCCCCCCAGTAATATCAATTATTTGAACTCAAGGGCACTGCTGATAAAAGGGGATGACAAATTTGTTGTCTTGAGAGGTGTGTTATTGCCAGTAAATTTGGCATCATTTTGGGGTGGTGTTTATTATTTGGGTGTTTTATGTAGAGGGGGGTAACGCACCATTTTTTTCGAAGGCTTTTTAAAGTTTGTGATTAAAAAATCATGTACCAGTTGCCGTCCGGCGGGAGTTAGACATGTAGGTCTATATTGTTCATTTCCAATTTGCATGATGTCATAATTGTGTAAAGAGATTTGACCTCTGCTAATTATTGAAGTGATTTTGATCGAGTTTATCTTTTGAGTGAATTAGCTGCTGAAGAAAGTTCTTTTATATTTCACATATCTATGCCATACCATCTTTCCTAGATTAATAGAATAGTAAATTGATATACGATTTTGTTGAGACTAACATATATATTTAACCATGGATCTCTGTAAAAGTGTGAAACCCAAAAATTCTACCCACATTGTATATACTTCCTTTTTGTATAGTTTTGATAGAATTCATATCCCTCTATGAGAGCTATTATTTCTCCCCTTTGCTAGGAATGGATGAATCCACCTTTACATGTTATTGAAAATTCATCTGATTAACTAATACATTTTTAGACCATCCAATAGAGTTACAAAGCCGAGTGTTTCATTTATACATGTATGTATTACATCATTATATACATGCCTCCCTCTTTTTTTTAGACAAGTCCCACCCACCCACTTCCGTGTTTGGTATGTTTGTTTATTTGTTTGCAACCCCACAGTCTGGCCTTACTCCACTGCATGTTGCCGCCTTCATGGGCAATATCAACATTGTGATGTACCTCATCAAAAATGGCGGAGGTGTCGACGAGACCAACGTGGTAGGTGTTAATACTAGGCCAATTGCTGTTTCTGCATTATTTCTGCTGTAATAGCATATGGACACACTAAAACTTGATATTATTTTATGATCAAAGGAAAATTTACGTTTTAATAATGGTGTTCTTGATGAGGCTTTTATTCAACTTTAGATTTGTAGAGTAGCAATATTGTATGATTCTGGACATGTACAAGAGTGTATTTGATGCAAAGGAAGAGCAGAACAGTAAGTTTTTGTTAAATGAAAAGGAAAATATAAAAGTGAATATACTGGTGTGATGGAATAAAATTATTGAATCACCAAATTACTGGTACCTGGAAGCAAGATACCTTTAAACACAGTGCCAGTTCTATCATTATGTTAGGGCAATTTGGCAGTTTAAAAATCAGAGATGCTAACAGAGAATTATGCAAAGTACAACAGACAACAATCTAGGCCTAATTGTAATTTGAAGATACAGAAATGTTTTGAAGTTCTGGGACCAGTTTCTCATAGCCTTTTTTCAATGAAAAATGACAAAAATCAGTGATAAATCTGCTGATAACCAATCAAAAGCAAGGATTTCAGTAGCTTATAACAAAGACTGTAATTTGTCACTGATGGCAAATTTTGTGAAATAGGGCCCAGTAGTATGTACAGTACAAGATATCTAATCATATTATTTGAATTACGTTAGAAGTCAGAAAAGAATTTTATAAAATGTCCTTTAAACATTATTGCGGGTGTGATAAACCTGTTGTCGTCTCCTTCTATCATAGCGTGGCGAGACCCCTCTCCATCTGGCCGCTCGAGCCAACCAGATCGAGGTCATCCGCGTGTTGCTGAGCAACGGGGCTAAGGTCGACGCCCGTGCCCACGAGAACCAGACCCCGCTCCACATCGCCGCTCGCCTGGGCAACGCGGAGATCGTCAAACTGCTGCTGGACAACGGGGCGTCGCCCGATGCCCAGACCCGCGATCTCTACACCGCTCTGCACATCGCCGCACGTGAGGGCAAGGAAGACGTGGCGCAGGTGCTGTTGGATAACGGTGCAACGCTGTCTATGACTACCAAGGTAAGATATTGGTTACATTCTAACCTATCAAGACCACTTTGAGAGTTAAGTATCTTGTCAATTCTGCTTGTTGCTACGACAGGCAGCCAGTGAAAACGATTTTGTTTGATAAAATTATGGAAATGTAAGCACTACTTTAAACAAACAGAACTTTGGCAGTCCTTGCTCATTTTTACTGATAGAGGTGTCATATGAAAGGACAGAAACTCAACTTTCTAGAAATGTGATTTTCTCTTTGAAATTCAGATACCGTCCGCCAAATGACTTTTTGGTTTCCTCTCTTCAAATTAATTTCAATCACTCATGCGTGAAATATGCATCATATGAGTTGCATCAAATGAAAGAGGAGGATCTAAGCTTTTCAAATATGTGTCCTTTATTAATTATAAATGTGACTAAGTTATGATAAAACATTGATAATTCTCGGTTTCGTTTTTTCTTGGGCGCACTGTATAGTGGTATGGGTTTTAGGTGCTTCTCCAAAAGTCAAATCACATTAATGCCCACAATATCTTGTTTTCGATATTTGTAAAACTTCAGTGGTGTGCGCAGGGTGCCACCTGTAAAGCTCATTTCCATCCATTCAGTTCAGTTGACAAACTCTGCAACTATGTGATTGAAAAGAAGTCTTGGCATCTCAACCAACTCCACTTTAATTCCCCATCTATGTCTTTCACTCTTTGTACTTCTTATTTCCAATATTTTAGAAAAATTTGCAAGTTTGTGTTTTCAAACATTTTCCTGTTTATCACGTCTGTTTGTCATTACCCCCTTGCAGAAAGACTTCACTCCTCTTCATGTGGCAGCCAAGTACGGCCGCTATGATGTGGCCCAACTCCTGCTCAGCCGTTACGCTAGCCCAGATGCGACTGCCCAGGTAAGAATCATGTGAATTGGTGATCCGACCATTGCTCCTGTAAAAAAAATTGATGGAGTGGCCCTTTTTTCCGGTTGCAATTGAGCTTTAAGTTCAGTTTAGGTTTAGGTTTAGGGTTAGGGTTAGAGTTAGGGTTAGGTTTAAGGTTAGGTATAGTGTTGGGTCCAGGGTTGGAGAGAGGAATTTGTTTAGTGCAGAACATTACTATGGAACAATCATGACAGCACCATGTCTTGTACAATCTGTGACAGAGTATTGTATCATGACCTTTATCAGGAACTGAATTTAACTTACCATAGGTCAAAAGAAGAAAAGAAATAAAGTTGTCACTGTGATGATAGTCACAAGATATATGTATAGTTTACGAGGGGTGCAGTTAATTAATCAGTCATTTGTCAGCGTTGTAGGGAAAAAAGGGTGCATCATTCTTTTTACAATGCAGTGCTACACATGTTCTTAAACAAACACCTTTGTGCCTATCATTACAACGATATGCTTGTGAGAGTATGAGTTCTGAATGTCCATTTTTTGTTTTGTTCCTGTGTAGAATGGTCTGACTCCTCTTCACATCGCTGCTCACTATGACAACGTCAAGGTTGCTATGCTGCTCCTGGACCAGGGTGCCTCACCACACAAGACTGCTAAGGTAAAGTGGCTTACAACACCAGCAACATCAACAACTGCAACCACAACCGCAACAACCCTGACAATATCAACAGCTACTCAGCTGCAAAACCCCATAAAAACCTGACCACTCAAATTTGTTTTACTAATCTAGTAATGACTCCAGTCAAGCACCCGACACAAACGACTACAACTGCAACAACTCTGACAATATCAACAACTACTCAGTTGCAATTATCCATCAAAACACTTACAAGTCAAACTTGTATAAGTTTAAGCATTACCAATAGCTACATGTACTACAACACTCAAGAAACCCCATCAATGTCAACAACGTCATTTGCATCAACTTTTCATGATCCACATTTTTAACTCCAACTGTACACATATATTTCAATACCATCAGTATCAACAATATCATTTTCATCAACTAACAACATTTTCAACTCCAACTCTGAAAACTACATGTGAACCTGCATCATCATTATAAGTTGTTCTAATTAGCCTTACTTGCACTACATGAATCTTAAGAAACTGTATTTAAGCTCAACTTGAACGATGACACTCATTCTTTTACTTCAAAGAATGTAGAAGCCATCTCCTATTCCAAGTTTAATCCTTCCTTTGTCCAGAGCCAGCCCCCAAGATTAGCCATTGACCCTTTAGAAAGAAGGCATTTTAATCTGTAGAGAAGAGGAAGTAACTGTTAACCTCTAGGACAATAGCCCCTCTTCTCTTGTGCAGGCAGAGCAATGAAGCTCCAGACACTGTCTCGATATAGAGTACAGAAGCTGTGACGTCATAAAAATCTATTTTTAGAATTTCTCAATTTTTTCTTCATTTTCCGAAAAAGCATCAAAAATAATGTCCAAATGTCGAAAACCAATTGAATATGTTAAGTATTGGCTGAGATACGACCATCTGAATAAATATATGTCCTATGGGGACTCAGTGTTATATGCTCTGGCTCCTAGTGGTTAGGAGCCAGAGCATATAACACTGAGCTCCTATGGGGAGTATATTTATTCAGATGGTCATATCTCAGACAATACTTAACATATTATATTGGCTTTCAACATTTGAACATTATTTTTGATGCTCTTTCGGAAAATGAAGAAAAAATTGAGAAATTCTAAAATTAGATTTTTGATGACGTCACACTTCACCACTCTATAGGCTCTCCCATTTTAGTCTGGAAATTGGCTTGGATGCGGTTTTCCTTACCAAACTCCATACTTATCTCTCCTCTCCTCGTAGAACGGATTCACTCCTCTCCACATCGCCTCCAAGAAGAACCAGATGGATGTAGCCACAACTCTGCTGGAGTACGGTGCCGATGCCAATGCCATGACCAAGCAGGGGATCAGCCCCATTCATCTGGCAGCCCAGGAGGGCCACACTGAGATGCTAGCCCTCCTGCTGGAGCGTGGCGCCAAGCCCAACATCCAATCTAAGGTATGTACGATAGATCTGCTGGTCCAAAGGCTTTGCCATTCTATTTCTGTCCTATGTATCTTTAAAGCCCCACTGCACTACTTGTAGCTACTTGCGCCCTCTATATAGCAAAAAATGCCCAATCAGTGACCGCTGTTCCCCTACGATCTCCCTTTTCTTATGTTAATTGAGAGCTGATTTGATGAGAACACCACCTGTCAGTGATCACGCTGGGTGGTCTAATCTCTCCTGGCCAAACTAGTGCAGACATCCTTTAAAAGCATAATCAGCAAATTGTTTAGTCTCACATAAAATTATATGTAAAATGATTAATACAAAATATATTATGGGAGTTTTTAGCTGATGCCAAGGCTGTGCCCAAGCAGGACATGAGCCCTACCTCATCTCACCAACCACCTCTATATGGGTCATTCCATAAAGTTAGGGCAAAAAATAAGACGGTGTTCATGTAACGTTGGTATGTGATCTTCTACTACACATGGAAGTTGAAATTATCTGTTGAAGATTTTTATGCAAAGAATATATGTAGTAGTGCCCTGTCAAAATAGTTCCTTTTTCAGTTGCTTGTCTTCAAAATCTTTGCTTAATAAACATTTTCCTTTTTACCAGCGTTACAGGGACGCCATATTCATATAACATTACATAAACTTTGGGTTCATAATATTGATTCACCATGAAGCTTGAGTACCTCTGAAGATAGTTGGCTTTGCTTTTTATGCTAAACTCAATTTGAGCAATCATGGTTACAGTTGATAGGAGACATAGTTTCTCACTTCTGGGCCCTGTCTTACAAAGAGTTGATATCAATCACAACTTATTTGCAATTGATATAAATCGCAACTATGTACATAAGAGATAGGAGACTGTAAACTTGCGATTGATTGGAGGACTTGCAATTGATTTTGATCAATCGCAACTCTTTGTAAGACAGGGCCTATGTATGTCACAAAAATTGCCCCAACTTCGTGGAATGACCCATATACAGATCTTGCGATGTGTGCTATAGAAGAATGGAATATGGACTAAAACCTTCAAATCCATTTGTATTCAAAACGAAATTTTCTCTCTTACAGAATGGACTGACCCCTCTCCATCTGGCTGCCCAAGAGGACCAGCTGGAAGCGGTCTCCATGCTCCTGGACAACGGCTCCCAGATTGACCCTCAGACCAAGGCCGGTTACACCCCGCTCCACGTTGCTTGTCACTACGGCAACCTGAAGACCGTTACCTATCTGCTGGAGCATGGTTCGGCTGTCCAGGCCAAGACCAAGGTCAGTTGAAGATCACGCTTTATTTTTTTTTTACATTGCAATCCATTGCAAGGATCGGATCATGTTTGAATCCATCAGTTGTGTTTTTACCATTGTATCTTGATCTTGCATCTAAATCCATCCAGGGCCCTACTTCACAAAACTTGTCATCCGTGACAAATGACAGTTTTTTGTTATAAGCTACTGAAATCCTTGCTTCTGATTGGTTATCAGCAGATTTGTCAATGATTTTTGTCATTTGTCATTGAAAAAATGCTTTGTGAAACGGGTCCCAGGACAATTCCCAGGACAATGCCCACATTTTGAAATTTTTGCTCAGTAATGATTCAGAGCCCCCCTCCCAAAATGAAGCAGATCCAAGTGCAGAATAAGCAAATTTTCCGCACATATTGTTTATTCTAGTTTTAATACCATGTTGCATTTGATGCCAGAAATTTAAACATAAAATTGGCAACATGTTGAACAGTTTAGAGTCAGTTGTCCATACAAATTGGCAAGTTGTAGCAAATAGCAAATTGAATTTAAATTGGTTGTAAACAGTTGGCATTCAATTTCACAGTCTTTACTACATACGTTCATTTGTAGTTTTCTATTCACAAAGAAAATTTTGCCTTGCTTGAGGGAGGCCTTTGTTAAGCAGACCTAGGGGTTCTTTCACAAAGATCCTTAAAATAAAATATATTCAAAAACAAAAATTCAAGTATTTTAGACTTTTCATAAATTCCACATCGAGAACATGAAATCTCCTTGATAATAAAAAATATGAATGATTTGAATCAACATTTTATGCCTTTTAAATAACCTTTACAAAATACTTTCAAAGATGCTAACGGCTTTCCATAATGGTAAGTCGAACTTAGAGATAAGTTCAACTTGGGATCTTTGTTAAACAGACCTGTTTTTATCATCATATATTCACTGGTTGGGTTGATGTGTCATCAATTACATGATTGTACAATCATTCATTTGTTGTTACAGCATTATTGCTTTTGATGATTGGACCCGATGGCTCAAAACAAGTTGCATTCCTGAAAAGGAGTAAACAGAAAAAAATTAGATTTCTTTCAATAGCTATTGATGTGTTTTATCGATTAAAAGCTAGGATTTCATTTCACTTTTTCAAAAAACATACCTCTATGGTTCTTGATTTGTTTTTAGATTAAGGGACAGCGCCTTGTGTCCTCTGTGGAAAAGAGGGCTATATAAATCTAATTATCATGATTATTATTAATATCTATTCACCCTCCTTATTTCTTGATTTGATATGATGATGTTGTTTGTTTTGATTGCAGCATGGCTTGACTCCATTACATCAAGGTGCACAGCAAGGTCATGTAGCTATCATCAACATCCTCCTTCAACATAAGGCAGATCCAAATGAAATAGCTAATGTGAGTTTGTTTGTTTGTTTGTCTGTTTTTTTTTGTCTGTTTAATAATAATAATTATACATCTCTCAAGTTTGGTAGTGACAGAATGGTCAGAATCACATTTCAAAACAACTTAAACTTGGGTGTCATCTGCATATATCATTCGGCCTAAACCATGCACTTCAATAATATCTTCAAGTGGTGCAGTGTACAAAGTAAATGATAAAGGGCCAATGACAGATCCCTGGGGAACACCTTTAAGTGGTACATGAGGTTTGTGGGGGTGTCGTGGTCTAATGGATACGTCGCTGGACTGTGAATCACATGGTTCGAAGTACGAGTCCCGCTGTGGAACTATTTTCCTTCAGCAAGATTTAATCTACATTTGCCACTCTCCACCCAGGTGAAGTAAATGGGTGCCCAGTAGGAAGGAAATTTGTTGAATGTCATCATGAATTTGTGAAGGACCAATTCTTATGGTCAATATTCAACTCTCATCAGAGGCAAGAAGAAAACTTGCTTGTAGGAGCTAAATGGATATAAAGTATACCCAAATCTTATTTATAGGATTTGGAAACCCATTGGTGTATTCTTCTTTTACTTTATTTTAGGCTTTAGATAACGAGAGTCAGGCTCAGATAGTATACCTAGATAGATGGAAAGAAAACTTGGAAATGTAAGAGACGGATTTTGGTCTGCACGAAGATGCTTTGTACCAAAGATATATCACATACAAACTGCTATTTTGTCCGTTTATATGAATTCTAAGACAATTACAGATTTCCTATTACATCTGCTAATGTCCTGTTGTCTCTCCGTTTTAATGACATGTATTTTTCGCAGAATGGCTACACGGCTCTGGGCATTGCGAAGAGGTTCGGCTACATCTCTGTCGTCAACACTCTCACCACCGTTACCACGGAAACAAGCACCGTTATCTCTGTAAGTTTTTATCTTCTTATCATCTATATACAAATGACAGAACAAGTGATTACATACCGAATTAAACAGATACATTTTAGGATTAGATTAGAGATATCATTGATGTACTATAAGGTGCTATATAAAAGCAGAATATTATTATTATTATTAACTCTGTTTTTAGAGTATATAACTTAGGGCCCTTTTTGGCTCCAAACTGATGTTTTAATGAAAAGGATATAAAGAATTCAAGTTTTGAGTCTGACCTTTAATTCTGTGCAGCCCACCGAATTAAACAGATACGTTTTAAGATTAATTCTGTTTTTAGAGTTTATAAACTTAGTGCCCTTTTGGCTCCAAACTGATGTTTTAATGAAAAGGATGTTAAGAATTCAAGTTTCGAGTGTGACCTTTAACCCTGTGCAGCCCACTGAGGAGAAGCTGAAGGTTCAAGTCCCGGAGACCATGCAGGTCACTTTCATGTCCGACACCGAAGACGAAGGTAAGAATTCTGCACCCCTCCTCTGCTCCCCCACCCCATTAAAAAAATGAAAACAAAAAAAGTAGAAAAGATTATTGTCTTCACAATTGTTTTTTAGTTATTTAGTTTTATAGCTCAGCTCTGTAAATATTGTTGCTTTAAAACTATTATAAAAAAAGGATATTGTAGTAATCAAACACACCTTGATTTAAAACCCTCATTGCTTTATAGCTTAAAATAATTTTTATAAAAGTGTGAAGTAGATATATAATTTCATGTCACACCTCATGTATTTGCTTCAGATTTGATTTGGATTTTTTGCATTTTCATTTGCATCATGGAACATCCCATTGAATTTGAAGAAATGTTTTCATTTTATATTGAATTTGAGTGTATTCAGGATACATACATTCCGTCGTTAAAAGACAAGATCATATTTGACAGTTTGGAAAGTTTCAGTTAGTAGAAAAAGGATATGAAGTTACATGTTGGAATAAACTATCCCTTAAAAGTGGACGTTACATGTATATATTAGAGAATACTATAATATATTAATAAAAGATGAGGCAATTGTAATATTTGAACAAAAACATCAAATATATTTATATGTACTTTTATCTTCCCTTGTTGTTTCATAGATTATAGTTTATCTGCAAATTTATTACACATGAACATGTAGTTCCAAAATATTCAATTTTTTATCCAGAAATCCTTTTAGTCGTAGCTAAAGATAAATTGTGAAGAAAAAGGGGAAAAACGCTATTTATATCACAGTTAAACATATAATATGAATATGGAAATTATCAAAATGTCTGTCCTATTTAAAAAGATACTAACAAACTATTGACATCTATATATACACACCTCTTTAATTGATTGATATTTTCAGATGCACTGTAGAACTCAAATAAAACTCTCATTTAAACCACAATCTTTACTATATTTCTCGTAGGGTAGTTTAATAATTGTAGACTTTATTCTGTATACTGTACTTCTTTTAGGGGTAGTTCTAAATTTTCATAAATATTAGCCAGAATATTTAAAGCCATCATCTGCTTCCTTCATGAAATTATTTTGCTTTCAGTATTTTCATTAGTACAGCTGTCAGTAGAATTTTGAAGAAAAATAAATGTACATATATATATATGATAATTTTTTTTCTCTACCATGCACGATTATGTAGAAAATTTGTGCTTGTTTAGAATGTGATCCGCAAAACGATTTTAAGAATAATTCCTTTTAAAAATCATCTAAATGTATTTGTTTTATATATGTAGCTTGAATAATCAGTTTGTTTTCCTGTTTGCCACCATGCAACCCCCAGGAAAACCTTGCAGTGTTGCCAATTCAAATGGTTATACATGTGAATTTCAGTGGTTGTTCGGCTTTCAAATCTTTCATTTACAAAATAAGTTCATTTAAGATCAATATAAATGATTTTGTTTTGTTTTGCTTGTTGGACCTCAAACAGTGACAAAGTATGTGTATGAAATTCACTTGTTTCAGCTCTAACAACATTTTGATTATTAAAGGGAAAAGAGAAGCAAACAATTTCTGAAATAACTTTTGTAAGCTCCAAAAGCTTATTCGTTGGAGGATGAAACCTTTTGTAAGATGGCAACACTGCAAGATGACGTTAACAATCCACAAATTGATGTGTATCAATCGTCCAATCCCATAAAATTTGTAGTGAATCGAACAAAAGTACGAGTACGCCTTTTGCCGTTTTTATTTTGACAATCATGCTTTATTCTTTGGTCCTCCCATACCTGCGGTAATATGTGTACCATCTCCACACTTCTCTTTCCTGTTTATAGAAAATTCTGGTAGGTTGATTTGCTTATTTGTCAGATCGGTCTTGGAACATATCAGCAACTCATGGAAGCATCTTGCCCTTTTTTTATATTCTTGCCCAACTTGCCCTCAAGCTGTGGGGCTACCAGGGAAAAAAATTAATATTTATTTTTCGGGGGCTACTTTTCAAGCTCGCCTGCATGAAAATAACATTCTAAAATTTGTTTTGCATTGAACTCTATGCAAATTTACAGGGGCTCTTTTCTGATTTTCGGGGGCTATTTTGGGCATTTCAGGGGCTAATTCGCCCCGAGCCCCCCGTGTATCATTTTCACTGGGGGCTACCTGATTTTGATCTTGTCTATGTTTCTGGACAAGTAGCAATTACAGGGGATGGGGGGGGGGGGGGGGGGAGCTAAGAGAAGTTCAAATCTTCTGGAAAGTTCAAAATATTTTCCGAAAGAAAATCATAAGACTTGACATTGCTTTTGAGAATCCAATTTTTTTCTCAATATATACCAATAATCAAACTAAAATGAGCGTATTGTGAACATATCACGTATCATTTCTCACACAAGCTTTTAAAAGAAAAAATACTAAAATAATGGGCTTTAAAAAGAAAAGAAAAAGGCTTTATCAACATGACATCTTTGTTATTCCCGAAAGTTTAAAGGATTTTAATCGGCATATAAAATTTCTAGGGGCAGGTTGGGCAAGTATAAAAAAGGAGAATGTGTCTTGAATTGCTGACTGTGAAACAGTATGCTTCATATGTTGTTTGGTTTCATGGCATTTCATTTTGTTTATTATTTTTGTTCATGGCTTCTGTTTTCATTTCTTATATATCATCACCAAAATCATTTGCAAACAGTTCTATTTATTTCATATTTATATGGTATTTACAGGCTAGCTTTTAACATTTTTTTAAACACATTTTCCCCTCTCACTATCTCTACACATTCAATTCATATATCATGTTATCATAAGTACAGTATTGTATATAAAGCATGCAACTCATTTTCATAAAAGAATATTTATACGCTTTATACAATTTAAATTACAAAATTTATTTGGGAAAGTGTGATTCTTATAATTTAATTATATTGGGTCATGGTCAATTAATAATCACAGATGGATGTTGAAGAGAGAATGGAAGTAATGTGAATTCAATAAGTTTGGGGCCATATTGGTATTAATGTTGACTAATTTGTACTAACCATTGTGCCTTTTTGTGTATTTTGTTATTTTCTTGACTTTCATGTACATATGTCTTCAGATTTGTAGAAATAACAAACTGATTCTAAAGAACGATAATCATCCATCAAAATAAAAAGGAATCAAGAACAAAAAGATGAAAGTTTAAACAAAAATACATAGAATAATGCACACATATGAGCAATACATAGATATACAGTGAACCTTCAAATTTTGTTCTAAAAAAACAATTAAATAAAACCCATGGTTCTAGATGAAGATTATGTAACTGAAACACAAGGATGGGTTAAATAAAAGGGAAAATCATGATGACAAAATATTGATGTTAAATTTTACAAGAAGTATTGAATAGGAAAACATATATATATATATATATGTTGATTAATTTACAAGCTCTTTTCCCCCTTCTCAATTAATTTACTTCTACATGTATACTTTCTGAATTATTATGTGCATGTATTTTCTAAATATGTATTCTTAATGCTATATGTGTACTAACCCAACACTTTTCTTATAGTATTTTTATTTTATCATTTTTTTTTAAATTGCCTCTCAATCTATTTTTAGTTGGATGTAAGTTATTGGGTTTGCAGTGAACCTTTTTATTTTACCTCAATTTTTTTCATATGTGTTTTTATGATTTATTCCTTTACTATCTCTCTCTCTCTATTTATTAGTTGTACCAGTTATTATAGTTTTGAACCTGACTATCAAAAATGATAACTGTACAAACAAGTGTTGAAATTCATTTAAGTGTTCATATTGATGCACATCAGGCTCATCTCAAGAAAGTATATTGAAGAAATTCCTTTTTATGAAATGAAAAAGAAAAGAAAGAAGTGCTGTATAAAAAATGCACTTTCCTAAAGAAAGGCAACAAAATTATAAATGCATTTACATCTATAAAGGCAGAAATGAATAATTTTGTATAGTATGTCTTTAAAAAACAAACACATGACTTCTCTGGTAAAATTTAGTGTGTACCTACATGTATTTCAACAATGAGTCAATAAAAGTTTGTAGAAGGGCAAAATAAAACTGAATAAAACTTTAAAAGTCTGAGGGAGGAATCTAAAACATGTCACCAGAAATGTACAGTTGTGATGTCAGTTAATATAATTAATGTACAGTGTTTACTAGTGGGTATCGTGTATACATTGTAGATATATCAAGTGTGTCTTCATTTGTGAACTGTGTAACATTGTGGTATAGATTACAAGTAGGAATGAAGTAAATACAAGGAGAAAAAAGAGCAAGGAAAAGGGTCCCGGCAATTGAAGATTCCTCTGTTGAATATACCTACATGTATCTTCAAGATTTTCATATTGTCTCTGTAAAGAATGTATTAGTTTTTTGATTTTGATCGAAATCCTACATATTTTCTTCATTTTAGCAGCAAAAAATAAAGTTCCAGTGTATAAATGGGAATTTAAAATCATCATCCACTGGACACTCACAAGCCAAGTTTTATGAAGGAAAATAATAATGAATCTGGAAGAAGTTGTGAATAAGTAACTTTTTGTGTAATGTATTCATTTTGAAGGAATCAAGAATGATGATCTATAATTTGAATTTTGGAAAAGAAACTTTTAAAAGAGATTATGTTGATACTTTTTTAATGATAGGGTTGTAAATTTTAAAAGGATCAAGAGTTTTAAATCGCTTCAAGAAGTATTATGATGTTCCTCTATACATTTGTAATACAGATTATACAATCATACAAGTTGGGTTAAAGAGTATAGGAAGATATAATTCATGTAGAAAGTATTGTATAGTCTTCTTTTTGGGTTAGTGTTACTTATTTAATGATTCCTAAATGATGAAGGAAGATACATAAACAGTTAACAACTAAATTATTCATACCCCTTGTAAGTTTGATGTGTTTTTTTCGAACTCAAGAATGAAAGGCAGACTAGTTGAATTAGGGTCTGCTTTCAATGCTTTTAAGTGTAAGTTTGAATATGTCACATTCTCAAGAAATGTAAATCGGAACAAATCAATTTTTCACATCCTTGTAAATTGCAGAACTAGGTGAGGGTATGAATAATTTAATTGTTAACTGTATATGTCTTAATGTCTATGGATGTCTTGATGTATTCAATTGTCATCAGTCAAAATGGTTTCCCCCTTTAGTAGAGGCTCAAAGTGAGCCATCTAGTGGTATAGTGATGTCCATGGTTGTCCTACTCTGTACATGAGTATCAGGAGTTACCCATTTAGTGTTTAGTATTTACTCACTCATCAATTGTCTTCAGTCAAAATGGTTTCCCCCTTTAGTAGAGGCTCACTGTGAGCCATCTAGTGGTATAATGATGTCCATGGTTGTCCCACTCTGTACATGAATACAATTCATTTCTAAAAGCAACTATCTATTCCCTGATATATTTTCATATGTACATGTACATCATAGTTATGACCCCTTCTTTAAAGAAATCCATCATGTTAATCATTCATTCATAGTATCATTCAATTGATGTGTAGTTTAAATCTTAAATAGAACCTTTCAACTTTGAATGGTATAGAACATGTTTAGCCACTAAGTACTTGTTGTTAGATCATTAGTTCTGTACAGAAACAAAGAGTCAATTTACTGTAAATAAAAGAGTATTAAACTAGAGAAATGGATCAGCAAAGGTATGTGAAAAGAACACTGGACAATATGGATATTGGGCAAATTTTATGTTATTGACAGGAACAACAAGTTTGTGAATCACAAGTTGGCAACTTAGTATGCAAATTAAATAGTGCGATTATCATGACATCTTTGTCACCTGAATTTCTTGCCAGCCTTTACAAAGATCCTAAGTTGAAGTTGAACTTATCTCTAAGTTGGACAATTATGGAAAGTCGTTAGCATCTATGAAAATATTTTGTAAAAGTTATTTAAAACGAAAAGAAAAAAAATCTCTTTTGTGACCAGCTTGTTCCAACTTTCACTTATCTGTTTCTCTCATTTTTCTCTGTTTTTATTGTAAGGGTATTCCTAAGTTATACATTTTCATCTTTTCCCCAACAAAGAGGAAAGACTAAAATGCATTAATTCTTCTTAATTCTCCAACACATACATATTCATGTATCCTGGTTAAAATATAAATGGTGACTAATTATGCAGTATCTCATTGCATTTTATCATTTTTTGCTTCTTTAATGAACCATCAAAACACATAAGCATGGGTATGCAATGACTAATAAGAAACCAACCCTACTCCTTTCATGAAAAAGAAGTAACTTTTTGTATTATTTGTCAAGCCATACAGTGGATAACATCTACAAATGTACAGGCTATGGGTATATATGTACTCCCACGAAACATGTCATAGCATGTAGTCATCTTCCCAGCATGTGAACCATTTTAATAGAAAAGAAAAAGTTTTTTTTTTTTGTTCCAAATTGTGTAAATCTTCTACTAAGAAATACAATGATATTACAATATGCATTGCAATCCTGGTCTCACAAGACTACTGCATGTACTGTACACACACACACACATGTACAGGAGCATACATCCAGAACTTTTTTTTAATTCTAATATGATTATTAACCACTAAAAGGGGAAAAAAGGCTTAAGTATGTAGCTGAGAGAAAGGAAAGAGAAGAAATCTCTGCCAGCTAGATAAAATCCAAGATTTCTAATTATCGTGACCAAATTAAAAACTCATACGCTGTGCATGTATATCCCCAAGTATGTAAACGAAGCCTGTGTAAATAGTCAAATTTCAATCTCCAATCTTCATTTTTTCCAACAAGACTGGTAACCAGTTTTTCATGATTAATCCATATGTAAAATGTACATGTGTATATTGCAGGGGACGATGTATCCATGACTGGGGACCAGTCTCTGCTGACCCCCCAGGAGATTAGGACCATGGGAGACGACTCGGTCATCAACGACCACCGCCGATCCTGGGAGGATGATTGGATGCGAGGAGAACCGGTAAGAGAGGGGGCAGATGGAATTAGGGCAGTCGGTCATTTTGTTCAGTCAAACCTGCTTTAGTGATCACCTGTCAACAAAGGCTACATTTTTTGCTTCCCTTCGAAATGGTTTCTCATTGAAACATTACTTAAAGAACCTGTACATAAAGGATGCGGGGAGAACCGGTAAGAGACGAAGAGATGGAATTATGGCAGTCTGTGATGTGTTACAGTCAAACTTGCTTTAGTGACCACCTGTCTACAAAGACCACATGTTTTGCTTCCCTTGAAAATTGTTTCTCATTGAAACATGTACTAAAAAGGAACCTGGGAGGATGATTGGATGTGGGGGAAACCGGTGAAAATGGTTTCTCATTAAAACATATACTTAAGGAACCTGTACATAAAGGTGCGGGGAGAACCGGTAAGAGATGGGGAGATGGAATTATGGCAGTCTGTGATGCTGTACAGTCAAACCTGTTTTAGTGACCACCTGTGTACAAAGACCACATTTTTTTTGTTTCCCTTGAAAAAGGTTTCTCATTGAAACATGTACTAAAAAGGAACCTGGGAGGATGATTGGATGTGGGGGAAACCGGTAAGAGATGGGGAGATCAGATGGAATGATGGCAGTCAGTGATGTTGTACAGTCAAACTTGCTTTAGTGACCACCTGTCTACAAAGACCACATGTTTTGTTTCCCTTGAAAATGGTTTCTCATTAAAACATATACTTAAGGAACCTGTACATGAAGGTGCGGGGAGAACCGGTAAGAGATGGGGAGATGGAATTATGGCAGTCTGTGATGTGTTACAGTCAAACTTGCTTTAGTGACCACCTGTCTACAAAGACCACATGTTTTGCTTCCCTTGAAAATTGTTTCTCATTGAAACATGTACTAAAGCAGTCGGTGATTATGTACAATCAAACCTGCTTTAGTGACCACCCGTCTACGAAGACCACATTTTTTTTCCCCTTGAAATTTGTTTCTCATTGAAACATGTACTAAAGGAACCTGTCCATAGAGACCACCTGTCCTTAAAGACCACTTTTCTTGTCCCTTGGGTGGTCTTTATAGACAGGTTTCACTGTACAATGTCAGATAACCATAGGGGCATTCCCATATGTGATGCAATACTGTAAAACCCAAACATTTATCTTTTTTATGAAAATAAAATTTTAATCAGTTCAATTCTGAAAGTAATTAGGGCCATTAGAAATACATATTCATGTAAGCTACCGGCAATTCTCTCCACTGCAACTATGGTATTTGGCCATAGAGGGCAATGCCAGTCATGGCAAAGGCACTGAAAGTCCGATATGGAAATCATAGTTTCGGAACCAATAAACTATAGGTAACAGGTTATGACGGTGCCTATTTAGATCTCATCGAATCATCAGGGGAGTGCATTAAACCTAAACAATAGTTTATTAAGATAAGGAATTAGTTGACACCTCCGTGCATTCTCTATGGACAAGAATTCTTGTCTTCCCCACTATTGTATTTGTTATGAGGGATTCAATTCACCTGTTAGGCATGATAGCATTTGTATTGATGGAATCTACCTTCCATTCATTAGGGATTTGTCTGACATAGCAACAAGCAATGTATGCAATTGGCACACTGATTATTAGAATACAATGACTTGTAACATGTGAATGAAAGAGTATGTATCTGAGGTCCATAATGGTTACTAGTGACAACCGTAAACGTTTAAGGCTTGCCTGACATTGCAGCAACTAATGTATGTAACATACATTCTTATCAATGACATAACATACCTTGTACATGTAACAGGTGAATGCCATAGTTATTACTCGGGACTTCAGGGACCGGTAGTAGAAGCATCCGTACAATATGAATACATTTGGGAAATGTTACATTGACCCCCTAACACTATGAATATGACGGACAAAGAAAGCGGACAAAATATACAGTTCCTCATTCTACCCTCAACAATTGCTATGGTAGACAAAGGAACATCTCTTCACTGCTATTATGTAAAAATGTGCAGAACAGGTGAATATGCAAAACTGTGACACCTGTTCTACAGATTTTTACATAATAGTAGTGAAGGGATGTTCCTTTGTCTACCATAGCAATTGTTGAGGGTAGAATGAGGAACTGTATATTTTGTCCGCTTTCTTTGTCCGTCATATTCATAGTGTAATCTGCCAACAACAGGGATGCCAATTTTCAGGCCCTGGGGAGTTATTTTCAGACCATAGTTTAAGGCTTCTTTGTGTCCAAAATAGCTCATTCTAGGTGATTTTCAGGCCCTCTGATCAATTCTAACTGGCATCCCTGCAACAACTGTCTCCATCACCCCTCAGGTTATGAACTACTACACCGGTCACGAGTCCCTCTCCGGCCACTACGGGGGCGACAAGCAGCGCCCCGCCTACAGCCCTACCGGTTACAGCACCATGGACTCCAGGAACAGCACCCTTAACAGGGACTACAATGCACCCCTGGGTCGCCCCGATGACAGCATCATTGAGGGAGAGATGATCATGGCTACCACTGAGGTAGGCTTAAAGGGATTGCGTAACTTTGTCTCAGATTATGAAACAAAATCCTAGATTTAGCTCATGCTACAATAAGGATATATTGACTGCTTTGAGAGGCATAGTTGTTTCTATAGGGTCAAGGGAAACTCACAACCTGCTATGACCCCAAGGCGCTTGCGCCGCGGGGTCATAGCAGGTTGTGAGTTTCCCGAGACCCTATAGAAACAACTATGCCTCGAATATTAAAAGCAGTCAATATATATTTTATATACCGAAAAAAAGAAAATGTTGACTCACCCAATTAGGTTTCCATCTCTTTGAAGTCATGAATATTAACACCAACAATAACTTGTGTACAGTATGAAATCCAACAAGCTGTGCTCCAGTAGAACAGGGAATACCAAACACGTTTACACGAACAGTAACTTTTGTACAGGATGATATCACCAACAAGCTGTGCTCCAGTAGAACAGTAGAACATGAACAGTAACTTTATAAATTCACAAATTCGCAACATATTTACACAGACTGTGCGTCTAGTCTACTTGTTGTAGATGTTTACAACACAGTTTTGTATGTTAAATGTTGGGGCTTGGACTTGCGTGGATTGGTAGATTCGTCGCCTGAATGCAGCGACCAAAATCGAATTGCACTCAAACACCGTTAACGGTATTGCGCATCGGTCATCGCACAAAAGAAACTTATACGGTAACACGTAAACCAAAATGGGGATCGCAGCAAAATGACGTCACGTTTCACAGCCATGGAAAAAGTGCTATGAAAAATGGATATAAACCGGTAGAGCCGGGAAAAATGACTATGAATTTCAATTAGCGGGCATGGTTAAGAACATGACTGCATTTTCAACCAATCAGAAGACAGGATTAGTAAAGAATCTTAAAATGAGGTATATAATGATAATTATAAACCTTTAGGTCACCCCATGACTTTACAAGCCGATCACTTGTCTGATTATCAAGATATTTATGATTGGAAATCAAAATCAAATTCAAAATCAAATCAAACGGTTTTCATAACACTACAGTCTATTGGGGAAAATGAGTATGGTAAAACCTTTTAAAATTTTTTTTTTTTGAGGCACTTCATGATCATTTTGAAGCACAATTTTTTTTAGGGCTTTAATATTACACCATATCACAGAAACTGTTGACTATCACAGACACTGTTAACTGTTAACACGTAGGGCCGTGCATCTCAGATTTAACATTGCTAAACGATGCCTTTAACTTCCATCTTACCCTAGAGCGTCGTGGAATCAGCACCACCTCTTCTTAGCTCCACGCCCAACCGCCATTCTACCGGCCCTGTAATAACACTCAACGGCAAGACCTACAACATCGGGGACCCCTACGTCGACGATAACGGCCGCCTCGTCTCTGGCAAGGCCTTTGGACCCAACGGACGACCGGTGTCCGTCACGCTTGACAACGCACCGATGCACCAGATGCCGTTCTTTGCAGGGTAGGACTCTTTATGCTGTACTTTGCGGAAGTCATTCCATTATTGTCGCTGCATTTTCTTCTGATCTATAATGATAAAGATCGCACAATATAAATGCACAACAGGGGCAACATTCACTAAAAAATTGGATCCAATTGATGGTTCATGAATGAGAATTTTGTAAAGTGAAATTATGATACGCATAAAGTATTATGCTTAATCCATTCATAACTCAATATTAATATTTTTCCCTCTCTGTTTGGCCCCCTTTCTTTGTCTCTTTGACATTGTTGTGGTCTGTCTCTTTATCTGCCCTTTTCTCTCTTTTAACAATTTGTTTGATTCTCTTTCTCTGTCTTTTTATCTCTGTGTCTCTAACTCTCCTCTCTCTCTCTCCCTTTCTCTCCCTTTCTCTCTCTTTCTCTCTCTCCCTCGCTCTCCTTCCTCCTCCCCCTCTCTCTCCTTTTCTCTCCTTCTCTCTTCTCTCTCCATCCCTCTCTCCCTCCCTCTCTCCCTCTCTCTCTCTCCTCTCTTTTACCTCCTTCCTCTCTCACTCCTCCTTCCTCTCCCTCTCTCTCTCTCTCCTTCCTCTCCTCCATGCAGGTTCCTGATCAGCTTCATCGTGGACGCCCGTGGTGGCACCATGCGCAGCTGCCGCCTGCCCGGCCTCCGCGTCGTGGTACCGCCACAGCGCGCCTCCGGCCCCACGCGGGTCACCTGCCGTCTCATCAAGCGCACCAAGCTCACCACCCAGCCACCCCTCATGGAGAACGAATCCCTCGCAAGCCGAGTGCTCGAGGTCGGACCTGCCAACACCCAGTTCTTAGGGTAGGCCAATTGTGTCCCCAACTTATACTCAAACACCTAACATTAGTGTCGTGCCGCATCAGTTTCTTTTTCATCCACTTTTGCGGTGTGTCATTCACAAACTAACAAAGCGGCAAGTAATCACTTTCATCACTACTTTACGTCCCGGTGTTTTCCTTTTTTTTTCCCCATGACAAATTCTTCAGAAGTTTAATTTATTTAGCACCACAATATCAAACAATTCTGAAAAAAATCTTTATAATGAAATGGTAAATGTAAGGTCCTTTATTTTTTTAATTTTTATGTTCCAGAATTTTTTGTTTGTTTAAAATGTGGGTGATATATATCGACATCCAAACATATCTGGGAATCATCTTTGCTGTTTATTTCCTTTTTGTTAATTAACATACATCTTGTAGCAATTCTTTTGTACTTTGTTTCCATTTCATGTTGCATTTGTCATTCACAAAATATGGTACCTTCTACTTGTTCTGTTTTCTGAGCAGCAGTTTATTGGAGGGTTAATTCATTACTTAATTCCTTGTGTCAGTTCCTTAAATGCCCCCCCCCCCCTGAACACAAATAAAAACAGAAAATTCAAGAAGGAAACATATACAAGAAAGGAAATTTGTTGACAAGCCATCGTGAGAAGTTTGTCATTGCACTTTTAAAACTGTTATTTTCATTCTGTTGAAAATTTATTGTGCACTTAGTTCATCATCCTAAAATTGCAAGCCAGTTATTTGATTTTAGAGCAGAGAAAATTAATTTTTAGTACCACCCTGCAAATTTGTTTTAATTACACTGTGTTCAGTTTGATTTCAAAACCAGCCCATACTTAATTTGATAACTCTAATTTCTCATGCTTTTAAAAAGTTATTCAACATATAATTTCTGTTAATTCGTCATTGTCGAGTATGACCATGTTGCCTACATGTATTTTCACCATCAGTTGCTTAAAAAAAACTTGTTCATCACTTGTCTGTCATCATGTATACTCAGGTTATTTTCAAATGATCAAATACTCAAATGCTCAAATGATTTATTTTCTTTTAATCAGTTTTTACACATTGCGATGCAAAGCTTCTGCTTTAATTAAGTATTTTATTTATTTCCTTGTATTTTTCATCTATTTCAATCAATGCCTAGAATTCTATTAGTATTTCTTTGAAGTTCTAGAATCAAATACAATTTTGCATTTTTTAAACAGCAAGTTATTCCCCAAACTCAAGATTAATCCTTTTCTATGAATGTTTCAGACAAAAATCAACTAATTCATTTGCTTCTTTAACAAACTTAACAACATATTGCTGATAATCATTTTGCTATTCAAATATTAAAGCATCTAGATAACAAAAAGTAGTAAATTTAGTGCATTTGAAATGTTATTAACATCCACTAATTCTGGAGCAATTATGCAAAAACAAGCATATTATACAGATTTTGTTTGTTACTGTGTGTTGTGTATTAACTTGTTTTGTAATATTAATGCAGTTTGTCTTTCACCTTGTGTTCTAACGTCACAATTGTCTTTGTCTCTTTTCCCTCCAATCTCTCCTAATGGACTTGTTTTAATTCCTTTGATTTGAACATTTCGCTCCTCTTCATGCCGACATTCACCTTCCTCCATCTCCTTGTCCCGTTTCCATGACGACCCCCTCATCCTCCCATCATCTCCATCCTCCATCCCGTTTGGTTTTTATCATGGTTTCCTTCAACCATTATTTGACCTCCCCCTGGACCTTTGAACTCTGACCTCAGGGGTCTTGGAAATAAGAGCGTGACCTACCCTCCCCTTAACGACGGCGAAGCCCTCTGTAGCCGAATCATTGAAATGGGGCCGCCGAATGAAAAGTTTTTGCGGTATGTGTGAATGAGAGTTAAACTTGTTTTGTCTTGTGATGCACTTTCACTGCATGTTACAGCAAATAATGGTCGGCATGTTTCTGATCATTAAAGATTCGGTAATCAAACGTTGATGGTAAGAGACGCCGATTGTGTGCATATTCATGAGGCTGGTTTTTAATATTTTTTAAAACCTCTGTGCATGGTTTTGCCGTGCGGCATGGTTTCATATGATATCACACGTCCAACTGCACAAGAATGGTCAAAAGTTTCCCCAAAAGAATGACCCCTTCACGAACATTCACATATTTTCACATTTACATAGTATAGGTCCCATGAAACATCCCTGTGGTTAACCATATTGCTTATAAACTACAATAAATGATATTTTACAAACTTTGGGGGCTTGTCCTGGAGTGAAATGTCTTTTTTCAATTTCGGTTTCATGTATTCCCAAATCAGTTTTCTTTTTGAAATTGTTTAATTGGCAGATAAAGTAATGAATTTGTTCTAATAAATACTGGTACCATTATTTGACACAGCCTTCCCTTCATCTTCACAATTGTAGACAGCTGCATGTCTGTCTGCAAATGTTTTTTTTTTATCAAAGGCAGATCATTGCACATTTTTCTTGAGACTATTGGGATAGAGAATTGAGGAAATTGCATGTGGATGAGTTGAGGACTTGAGGCAGCATTATGGGTATCTAATTTTCAAGTCAGATAATCATAGGTCATGTGAATTTATATTTAATTAATATTTTACAGGGAAATGGGGTAAACTTGACTATTGAAGATTCAATACTTAATGTTTATGATGATGATGATAATACTAACTTACAGAGCGTAACTGTTGTATAACATAATGTATTTGAACAACTTCTCAATAAGTCTGGAGATAAATGATCTCTTTTGATATTGATGATCACTTTTGATATTGATGAGGCTAAATTACTTTTTTTGTGATTTATCATGAAATATCATGGGTATTTCTAAGACATGTATTTGTGCTAAACTTCTCATGGAAAATTAAATGAATCACTTATTTTCATCTTCCTTGCTCAACTTGTACATTTATCAACAACGAAATTGTATCTTTTGTTGCTTTATTTCATTCCATTCTCAATTCATGTCAGTCATGCTACATGCTACCCGTAATTCTTGCCCATGCACACAAAAAATAGATTAAAAAAACAGAAAGAAACTAAAAAGAAACACACATATATTTCATCTTCCCCTTATGTGTTTTTCCTTCTCTATATTTACTCTTCCCTTTATTTGTACCTGAATTGCTCTTATTTACATGTATCATACCACATATATGGAACCTGCAAAATATGTCATGTTTGTTTCCGCCATGTCAATATCCAGTCACCAGTGTTCAGAATGTTTTGAAAAGGTCATTGGAGTTATTATGACTGGAAAATGATGTGAATTTAGGAAGTATAGTGGAGTTTGAATCCATTTCAAAACCTTAGCTTAGCTTAACATACTTTTATTTAACCATCAACTTTCTTTTCCAGATGCATGGTGTGAAAATAATACGGCATCATGTGATTTTCTTTACAAAAAAAAAAAAACTTCTTATACTCTGGTTTGTTTCTATATTATACTCGAGGCATGTTTTGAAGTGCTGTTTGATTTTACCCTACATTACAGAATTATTGCACAGAATGTTAAACTCAGTTTTCAGGAGTTTCATGATACCCTTTACCAAGAGTCAAGTTAAGAGAGTTCTTGTTGGAACACAATCATTTTTTTAATGTAAAATTCAAATGTTAATACTATCATAGAATGTTAAAATAAAATATATAGAAAAGCAGCAGGTATTCTTTCGTTGGAAATCTTATGGTAGGATTAAAGTTGTGAAGGGTTTAGACATGTGTGGAGAATGCTTGCAATACTGCAAGGCAACGATTATTGAAGCAATTAGATTTAATACACATTGATAGAGTTTCTGCACAAGTTTTTAGAACCTTACAGTTTTATGTAGCACCTAACTTAGATGTGCAAACTCAGTGAAACTTGTTAAAACCCAAGTCATATCCATAGGCACAATCAAACGTTATAGGTAAATGTTTGATCAAACCATGACACATTATATATTTCTAGAAACACAGCTTCATTCATTAGCTGCACTGTCTTAGATCAGTGTACAGTATATTTGCACTGGTCCTCACTATCTTAAGTAGGCCATAAAGATTCTTGTAGAATAATGTATCAGAGTATGGTAGAAAGAGAAAAGAAAAGGAGAATAGAAAAGGAAATATCCCAATCATTGATAGAAAAGTTCAGTTGATAGTCGGTTGCAAAGTAAGAACTCTAAACCTGAAACGTGTATGTTATGTTGTTTTTTAAATGGGAAAACAAAAATGCTCATTCAACTTTTGTTTGGTGAAAGCCAGGAAGTCTTTAAATAACTTAACATGCAAATAGCACCCTTCTCGCTTCAACAGATGATTTCTTAAAATATGTAGTGTCCTTAAATACCTTGAAATTACTAACTTATGCTAGATATATCTCATCCCCCTCCCTCAGTACTCCCTCTTTCCTCAAAATCAATTGGAGATCATTAAATTTAAAATTTAAAGTTGCATTAAAGGGAAATGTCTTCTAAAGAAACTAATGAGCTTATAAAAATGAAAAATATAAAAACATGATAGGTTATGCACTTCATAATCATCTTTGTGTAATCGATATCTAATGATATCTTTCTCTATCGCAACAGACCGGTTTTGATCGAGGTTCCGCACTTCGCCTCGCTGCGCGGCAACGAGCGTGAGATCGTGATCCTTCGCAGTGAGACGGGAGAGACGTGGAAGGAACATTCTCTGGATGCAAATGAGGAGGAGATCCAGAAATCCATGGAGGGATACGACCAGGAGGGTAATGCAGTGACCTTTGACACTTGCAAATATGTTTCTTCTTGAAAAGAAAGTCCTTGTGTTCAATTCTAGGAATATATTTTCTACAGTGGTTTACATTCCTAGTTAATGAGTACCTGGTCAGAATGTATCTCTTTCAAACTTTTAAATGCTTCTTTAACTGCCAAAAGAATGTGAAAAAAAAAAGATTTTCTTTCCAAAACACTTTGAGATATTATTTGATATTATATGAGATTACAGAATGGAAATGATAATTGTGTTATTGGATATTTAGGGCAGGAGGAAAATAAAACATAGAATTGGAACTAAAACAATATCATTTTGGTAGTACATGTACATGGTCTAGTTACTGATTTCCTGTGGTCAATCTCTATCTGTTATCAAATTTGTTTGGAAAGTCCATCTTCCTACAGACAGTAGTTGTAAAAGATTTCATTAAACAAATGTGTAAATGTTTGAATCAGGGTAAGAGACTAACTAAATACATGGCGTATATACTCATAAACGAATAATACATGCCAATAAAAACTAAAACAACTACAACAACAATGATTTTGGTGCCCTCTACAGACAATGACCAGTCCAAGGGCCAGTCGGACCGCCGCATGTGCCGCATCCTGACCAAGGACTTCCCACAATACTTTGCCATCATCTCGAGGGTTCGTCAGGAGACCAACACCATCGGACCGTCGGGAGGCATGCTGAACTCGACCGTCGTACCACAGGTCCAAGCAGTGTTCCCTGAGGGAACCCTCACTAAGAAGATTAAAGTGGGACTACAGGTGAGAAAAAAATGAGCAAATTTATTTCATGCCGTTTCTTAACACTTCCTTTCATTTCTTGGCCTCTCTGCACGGTTGCATGTTTGCCATTTAAAGCCCGTCTGTACTAGTTGGCCAGGAGGGATTAGACCTCCCTGCATGGTCACTGACAGGTGGTTATCTCATTAAATCAGCTCTCAATTAACATAAGAAAGAGAGGATCATGGGGGACCAATGGTCAACGATTAGGCATTGACTGCTATATGGAAGGCGCAAGTAGCTACCAATAGTGCAGTGGGGCTTTAACACTTTGGTTCATTTCTTGGTCTCTCTGCACGGTTGCTCGGTTGCTCGTTTGCCAAACATGTAAGGAAAGTTTTGCTTCATGCAACACAAGGGCTCTGAAAAATTACCCATATACAGTCTTGATTTCCCCCATGACAACCCTTATAACACCAGGGGAGTGTTTCACAAAGACTAAGATCAACTTTAAGTTGGACTTAACTATGGCAGACTGTTCATGCCACTGTTCTTTCTCACCATAATGGCCTGTCATGGTTAAGTCCAACTTAAACTCAATTTTATTCTTTGTGAAACACCCCCAAGTAGTGATTAATCTTGCACTGAAAACAGTAAAATAATCTCAAAACCTTTGATTTATCAATCCCATGATGAATACCATACTGCACAGAATTTATTGGGCCATTTATTTATAAAGAGTTCATACAACATATGTCAATTTTTGAACAAAATGTATATCTTATTAAAAACTAAACATTTAAACTAGATGGTGTGTCTATATATGTTCTTTCACTTTTACAATGTCATTTAAATGTATTTAGGCTCAACCAGTTGGAAACGATGTCGTCAAGAAGGTCTTAGGAAACCGTGTGATGGTGAGCCCCATTGTCACCATTGAGCCACGACGCCGGAAATTCCATAAACCCATCACAGTCACCATCCCCGTACCCACTGCCTACAACCAAGGGGTTATCAACGGGTATGGAGGGGACTTCCCTACCTTGAGACTGCTCTGTAGTATTACAGGTACGTCCGAACATACTTGTTCTTGTAGGATGTGTATTGTGTTCTAAAGCAGTGTAGTGTTTAGATAAATGGGTGTATTGACTTCTTCAGTTATGATTAAAGTGATTATGGCTTCGAACAAAGGAGTTAGCAACTAGTACGAAGTTCCCTACATTTAGACTGCTCTGTAGTATAACAGGTACGTCCTAACTGACGTGTTCTTGTAGGATGTGCATCGTGTTCTAAAACAGTATAGTGTTCAGATGAATGTGTGTATTGACTTCTTCAGTCATGATTAAAGTAATTATGGCTTCAAACAAAGGAGTTAGCAACTAGTAGGAAGGGGACTGTCGTACACTCTGCCTCCTCTGCCGTATTACAGGTGCATCTGAACAATCATGTACTGGTCCCATTATATTGTGTGTCAAAGCAAGTAGTGTTTAGATGAATGAACTTTCTGTCATGATCAGTTATGATTAAGCATGCTTGTTTTGACTCCTCCAGGTGGAACTGCACCGGCACAATGGGAGGACATCACTGGTACTACTCCGCTGACCTTCGTTAACGACTGCGTATCCTTCACTACCACTGTTTCAGCAAGGTGAGAAACGTTTCTTCAATAGAAGTCATTATTCAAGCTAGTGCTAGACTTAACAATTATGGAAAGCCGTTAGCATCTTAGAAAATATTTTGTAAAAGTTATTTTGAAAGGCAAAAAATGTTGATTCAAATCATTCATATTTTCTATTATCATGTTCTTGATGTGAAATTTATGAAAAGTCTAAAATACTTTTTGCTTTTGAATATATATTTTTTTAAGACTACAAATGTTCAAGTCCAACTAAGAGTTAAGTTCAACGTTGATAGGATCTTTGTGAGACACTCCCCAGGTCTGTTGAAGTCCTTTATCAATCATTGGTCAAGTGGTTCGAGCGCTTTGGAACTGCGTGGAAAAGAAAGTGATACCACATACAGGTGTACACTTGGATGGATTGAATCCAAGGATGCATTCCTTAACCCACTCTGTAATGTAATAACGATTCACTAAATTACGATATTCTTTAATATCCTACTTTCATTTCTACCCTAGATTTTGGCTGATGGACTGCAAAGAGATCGACCAGGCGAGCAACTTTGCCCGAGAGCTCTACCAAGAGCTCAAAGCGGTGCCCTTCATGGCCAAGTTTGTGGTCTACGCCAAGACGCACGACCCCGTGGAAGGGCGCGTGCGCGTCTTCTGCGTGACGGACGACAAGAGCGAGAAATCTCTGGAGCAACAGGAGAACTTCAAGGAAGTAGCCAGGAGTAAATTTGTCGAGGTGAGCTATCTTCAGAAGGCCTGTTTTCATCAGCTCGAGGTTGCCAAATAGCCCGCTATTTCTGATTTGGGAAATAATCCCGAAGTTACAAATCGCGTCTTTATCAGCTCGAGACTTGACCTCGAAACATGAAACTCGAGCTTGAGATGTTTTGCTCAGCATTCGCGCATAGTGCGAAAGAGACAAAGCTCTAATAATAATAAATACTTATAAAGCGCACTTATCTAATAACTTAAGGCGCTAAACAAAACAAATAAACAAAATACGCAAATCTCTCTCCAGAATTTTAACAACAATAAAAACATTTAAATATGTTTCTGAAAGGTGTCTAGACATTGAATGTTTCGAATGGCACTTGGCAGCTTGTTCCAGAGGACTGGTGCAACATGCACAAATGCACGATCCCCATAATGGGTGGTTCGGGTTCTGGGAACTTTTAGGATGGTAGAGGCAGAAGCAGAAGAACGGAGGCAGTAGTGGGATTCTGTTAATATTGCGTTTATCTGATGCCCTCTAGGTTCTAGAGAGCAGACCGGTCTTCATCGAGATGGCAGGCAACCTCGTTCCCGTTCAGAAGTCTGGTGACCAGCTCAACCTCGCCTTCACCGCCTTCCACGAGAACAGGCTGCCGTTCTTTGTCAGGGTACGCGACCAGTCGTCCGAGCGCTGCGGCCGGCTGTCGTTCATGCGGGAACCCAAGGTGCAAAGGGGCCTTCCTCCCCAGAAGGCCGCTTGCAACCTCAACGTCACTATGCCATCTTATGTCAAGGTGAGAAGCTATAATAATAATAATAACATGCTTATATAGCCCTGGGGGGTGTTTCATAAAGATCCCAGGTTGAACTTATCTCTAAGTTGGACTTAACAATTATGGAAATCCATTGTTCATGTTCTCGACGTGAAATTTATAAAAAGTATAAAATACTTGAATTTTTGCTTTTGAATATATTTTATTTTAAGGCTACGAATAGCTCTCCATAATGCTTAAGTATAACTTAGAGTTAAGTTCAAGTTAGGATCTTTGTGAAACACCCCCCTATATCACAAATATATCCCTATGCGCTGTACTGGAGAGAAGGATAGAAAAGAATTTAGAACAGTGAGATACGCTCAACATACTTCCTTAATGTCATTTATAGTTAACATTGGAAATTGTTTCTAAAAAGAAAGGTTACATGTATAAGACAAATTTTCGACAATATCTCTGCTGATGCACCCTGAAGAGATAGTGACCCGTAGAACTTTGTATTTATTTGAGGGATTGTAAGGAGGGTCTATTCATACTCAAATAATAATAATAATAATAATCATAATAATATTATGGATATTTATAAAGCGCCGGTATCCGCCAAGCTCTGACGCTCATGGCGCTTTACACATAGCACCCTGGTTGTAACCGCGCTGCCAAAGTTACTAAGAAATATTTTCTCGGTAAATGAATAATTTCCTTCTATCTTGCCGACGATGTAATACCTTGTTTCTTGCAGTGGAGAGAAAGAAAAGACAGTTTTATTGACTGCTTAATAGACAGTCCCAACCTGCGCTTTTCTTGTCCACACTTCTTAACACTTCTAATTTCTTTCCCTCTGACACCAATTTTTACCTCAAAAAGGTGAAAAAAGCAAGTGAAAGTGAATCGGAGAGCGAAGAATCAAGCGAAGATGAGGTATTGTGGATGCCGAATATTTGGAATGATTTGGTTGTGGTATATATTTTGTTTGCTGGTTAACTATTATTTTGCTTCTTTCATTTGTGTAGTTTTTATTTGACTTTAATTTTTAGTTTTGTTTGCTTTAGTCTCCAGTTTGCGTGGTATTTATTTTTTTCTTTTAAATATTTATATTTTTAACAGTTTTACCATCATAGTATTTAAAGTTATGGTTGAATTTTACAACCAAAAGCCCTGATATTAAATCACAACTTCAAATTTTATATAATGTATGGTGTAAAACCAGTAAAATTTTGTTTTAATCTTGCATCACAAGTAACACATATACATGTGTACTATACAGACTTGTTATTACAGACTGGTGTCTCTTCTTTGCATGTATAATAGTTTCTGCAATGGTGTAGTGGTTTTGAGATGGGGTACCATTCAAGGGTTAAAATTAGTTACGGTAATTTGCTGAGAATGCATGCAAACCTATTAGTAGAACTTTCACTAGTCAGGGGTAGTAAATTGGTGTGTTATTAGTACAATGTGTATATTAAGCAAACTTTGGTATACAGTCAAACCTGTCTTAGTGGTCACCTCTCCATAAAGGCCACCCGTCTATAGTGGCCATGTATTTTGTATCCCTCAAGAAAAAAATGCTAGTTGTAGAACCTGTCTAGAAAGGTCACCTATCTACAATTAGGCCACTATTTCCCTATGATGGCCACAGTAGACAGGTTTGACTGTATACATGCAAACACGTATTTGGGAAAAGGAATTTTGGTTCCAAGCTGGCATGCAAATTTCTGAATGGAATTCAGGAGATTTTTCATCTAGTGCACAGCTTTCTTTATAGTGGAAAGTTTTCATCCATTGCAAGAACCATCGGCTTTGCACAATTATTTACGCACATATAAAGCACTATAATGGGGATGCCCAACTTGTATTTGGTGTGTTATCCAAGCGACATGGGACTTCTACGGACATTGCATGCAAGGTCATTACCATGGAAACGCAGGGATCATCGAAGAGCATGGTTATTATTACTTCACTGAAGGAGAGATAACAGCCAAATATTATGTATGCACCAATTAGAATTTATGTAGCTGCCTTTTGGTGAACAGTTTGCTACATTTTTATTTTATTGCATGTTGTTGCTTGTGTTTTGTGTATGATTTTGGTTTAAATTAATTAGATATTCATGCATTTTGATGGACTTATTTGTAATAATTTGTTTACAACATACAGTTATCAGTTCATTAAATTGATTGACGTGCTTGACACAATTTGTTAGTTTTGTATGTTGAATCAATTAATTCTTTTGTAAAGCCATTAAGTCAATAATTAGGTGGTTATGGTTTTGTAATTGTTTATGAAGAGGGTATTTAAACTGCAAATTCTCTTTATAGAAGTAATATTTGAAGCTTATATTTTTAATACATTATAGCGACACAGAACCCCTTATATCAAGAGTAAAATATATTTTGGTGATTGGTAACACTTTAACAAATTTAAAAACCGCCATGATGCAAAGCTTTCATGTCATTTAAAGCCTGTCTGCACTAGTTTGGCCGGGGGGATTAGACCTCCCTGCAAGATCACTGGCAGTTGGTTATCTCATCCAATCAGCCCTCACTTAACATAAGAAAAAGGGCATCATGGGATACCAACAGGCACCGATTAGGCATTGTTTGCTATGTAGAGGGTGCAAGTAGCTATAAGTAGTGCAGTGGGGCTTTAAGTTACTGGTTTTGCAGCATGCCTTCTGTATTTATGGAATACTCATTTGATCTTTTTATCAACTTATCTTCCACCATCAGGAGTACAAGATGGAAAAGGGCGAGGTATGAATGAACGTTTGGAAGCATGCTTGTCAGTGATGTTTATTTACAAATATCATGCATTTTGCATTCTGGAGGCAACTTTTTATGGCACTTTTTTTCACTAAGCTTCCTTACAAAACATGGGGAGTTAGAAAGAAGAAAAATTACCGTTCAAATTGTGATAAGTGTATTATACATATCAGGCACTTAATCTCAAAATTAGCATTCTGTACTAGAAGATTTATGACAAAAGTGCTTTAATAAATCAATGAAATGAACAGTTATTTCATGGCGTCGAACTCTGACAACTTAAGTTGGCTCATTTATTGAAATACTTTATGTGAGCAATTTTTAGAGATTTTTTTTGATGATTATAAATCATATCATATTTTGTTCACTGTATTCCTGTATTCATGCATTTTAATACAGGTCTACATGCATGCATGCAGGCTATTCATGTACCTGTATTTGATTTGTGATAAAACTTTTCATGTAGAGTACAGTAATAATTTTTGAAATAAGTCTGTAGATGAAATTCATAGAATTCATTGGCATTGATTTGGAATCTAAAAATGTTTAATTCTTACTCCTAATTAAGGCTTTGATTGTGGAGAATAAAAATGACATTCCTTAATTCTAAGACAGCATTTTTTCTTCGCTTTAACATATTACTTCATATACGTAATAGTTTGTCTAGATGCAGACTTTTTCCTTCTCTTCTTTCAAGTTCCCGCATTTGTCTGTTGAAAGCCAGAAGGGTGTTAACTCTGTGTGAAACTATATGAGTTAATGCCCTTCTGGCTCCAAACAGACAATATGTATTTTATATGTTATGCATATGATATCTACCGTAATGGCTAAAAGAGTGAGATGTAAAGAAGAAAAGAAAAAGGGAAAAAAAATTGAGCTGAAATAATTGTTAAACAATATCTTATATTTGATACGCCTGGATGTTTTTAGGTGTCAGCATCGTACACGCACATGTACTATTGTAATAATGTCTCCAAATGCTTTAGATGTGTAGGATAGGCCCACTTCAAAATGATATATATCGTCATGCAGTCCCATGTATTGATGAACTTGTACCGTTTTGTAAGTTTCCATCACGCTTTCTATATCTTGTAATTCCCTTTCACAGCGAGAACAATATACAACCCAGGTAACAAAATTCAAAACAAAAAGCACCCATGCCCCCCACCCCCCTCACCCTTACCGTTTTTAACCCCACCTTTTGGCCACTTTTTGTTTAACAGAGACCCAAACGAAAGAAAACCTTTTGTGTGATCATTTTGAATGAAGTTTACTTTTAATTTGTGTTGCATAGAAACATTTTCCCTTAAACCTTTTGGTTGTTTTCGTTCTTGTTTTCGTTGACTGAAATTTGGAATTTCATTGTTACTGAATGTTGCCATACCTTGTCTCATGTATGTGTATTTGCCTTTTATACATAAATCATGATGTACATGTAACTAAATTTTAAAGTTGTCTCATTTTTTAAATGGAGAGTAACATACTGTGAGGTGTTATCCTTTGGCTTTGGCTTTGATCCAAACCTCTTTTTACCCCCATCAAAAAAGACCTTTAACCTAAAAAAAAATTCTCATAAATTGAAATACAAAAATTGAGAAAACAACAAAAATAAAAATCATATATATTCTGTAACAGAAATCTCTAGCTGAAAAAAAGAAAATTGTTGCTCACTGCCCCCCCCCCCCCCACACTAAGCGAATATCGGTCGATGCAATTTTCAAACACCCTCCTTGAAAAAATCCTGCATACGCCACTGCAAACACTTGTAAGTGTCTTGAAGACATTGATTATTCGAGAATACAAAGATATTTTTTTCTTCATTTTGGGGATAACATTTTCAGATATCTGCTCCCACAGCACAGAAAAAATAGCTTAGAGTTGTGATTTTGATTTTGAGTTGTACTACCCTCCTATTTATCTGTTTTATGTTTTTGCAGTGTTAATTTAGAGGGTATATACACAGAAATGCCAGGGTGCTATACAATGAAAAATATAACTTTCTAAAGGCCAAACTCTTGACTAAACTGGCCCCCTCTCCCAAAGAAAGTGTTTGAAAAGTGATCAACACTTAAAATGAGGATGATAGTACTTAGTTCTTTTCAGGTTGACTCATTTGGTCTAGAACTTCAAATTTTTAGTTTAAAAAGAGATTCTGTTTGATACTGGGTCAGGAGAATTTGACACAAATACTTGTGCATTCGAAATTTGCTTGCCCCGCCCCTGATAGAATGCATGAGAAATTTGTTACGTTCAAATTGAGGTGTTGTGGTATAGTGGTTCATTCACTTGACTCTTAATGCAAGGGTTTAGGGTTCAAATCCCAACCAGACACCAACGTCTTTTGGCAAGGCATTATTCCACATCTGCCACTCTCCACCCAGGTGTAAATGGGTACCTGGCAATTGCTGGGGTAATAATAATTGCAGGTCCCTCGGGAAGAACAGCATTGATGTTTTTATTGTGAATTCTGAGAATAAATAAATGAAATAAAATCACACAGCATTGATGCTGATGAGGCCTCCCTGGGTAAACCAAATTAGTATTATATTTTTCATTATTATGTATCACCCTGGTATTGAAGGTGTAACAAATGCATTTAAGTAAACACTTTATCTTGTGCAGTTGTGCATGCCTTGTAACAGTTTAGTTCACAGCATCATGTATACATCAGAGATTGTTTATTGGAATTAATTTAAACCATGGACGTCACTCCATTTTTATCATTTTTCTGTTTCCTCATGTCTTTCCTTTTATTTTATCCGGCCTGGGCTTAGCAGAAAGAGCAAAAGATGTTCACAAAGGTATCTAGTGACGCCCTTTGAGTTTTCTTTTGGGCATGCCCTTAATCAATGTCTTGTGATATGGAGATTGCCTTTAAAGTTTTATTATGACAAGGAATTGGACTTTTTATTAACTTTACAGTAACATAACTTGTTGAAATTGAATTAAGAGAATGGGCTCGTTTGCATGGATTTATTTTGGAGAATGAGAGAGAAAAGGGGGATTTCAGAAAACTACAGTACTAATATATGTGTTAAAGTTTAAGTAGTTTTTTTGGTTAAATTCTGTTACACTAAATGTAATGTGAATGAATGATTTAATTTAGGCTTGAAGGTTTTAATAGAAGTTTTGTATCGTGGGTTCAAAGATGATTTTAGATGACAGTTATGAATATTGTAGGATATCTGTGATTTAAACAAAAGTAAGGTAGTGATTTGTACAGTAGAATGATCAAATCCATCTATATAACATTATTCAGGGAGGCAAAGCATTTCTTTTAAAGCTTCACACCTGGTCAGCATACGTTACTTTAGACATTCATTTTGATTACATAGTAAATTATCTAAGTTCTGGGCTACATTTCACCAAGCTTGTCATCAGTGACAAATGACAATTTTGTAATAAGCTAGTGAAATCCTTGCTTCTGATTGGTTATCAGCAGATTTGTCACTGATTTTTTGGTCATTTGTCATTGAAAAAAGGCTTTGTGAAACGGGACCCAGTTTAATGTGGTAGCACTGATAGTAAATTATATAAAGACAAGGTTGAGTTCTGGGAAAACAATGATTTGTGAGCTTTTTTCATTTCTTTTATCTTAGTTTGGAAAATTTTCCTCTGAAAAGGATGGCTCTTGTAAATGCCCTCAAATTTAAAATATGACAAGTAACAGCTAAAACCTACGCCACATGTTTAGTCCCATATACACATTTCTGTGTATTGTACATATGACTTTTTATAATTTGAATGATTCCACAACCTCACAATATACACCAATACTCATGTGCTACATGATCTGCTAATTCCAATTGAAGGCAGACAATTCTTTCACAGTGCAATCGCACAACCAGAATTCAACTTTATCTTTAAGTTCGGAGGCGTAAAGATTTACAGTTTTGAGCTTACTGTATATCTTTCTGTATAACAGTCATACTTTTTAGTCGTAGTTGTTTCCCCTCCATACTTTGCAACAATGTGATGATCTCCAATCCTGTAACTTGCATTCCTTTCACAGAAGGAATTGTATTCACTCACAAGTATCGAAGAGTATCAAGACGGGAGCAAGGTATAGAAGTTCAATAGCAGTTCAGAATTTGTCTAAATTGATCAGTATTCTTTCCTCAAATTGGCAATAATTAATCTTATTTTCCACACCTTTCATATTTTGAAGAAAAAAATGTTTATTAAATGAACTGATGTGAAAGAAAATTGCCAAAATGTAACCAAAATATTACCAACTTGTACATGAAATCAGTGTTTTTTGATATTTTACACTGCGTTGCCAATTTAGAGAATTTAATGATTAGTTACAGTTAGTAGTGTATAGATCTCTTTAAAGGATTATTATTACTTACATGTATCCCTAAAGTTCCTTTTGCTTTGGAAGGTGTATGTTGTCTTGGAAGTGTAGGGTAGTAGTGAATTAAAATTAACATCAATGCATTAATGTATTATAATTCAAGAAGCCAAAACATCTGTAAAGTTTGAATTTTTGAATAAGATTGATCCTCAACCCTACAATTGTAATTTTAGAACTCATTGTAGCGTTTGATATTTCAAAAAAATATCTGATTCTATATCTGTTTCAAGGAATCTCTGCATGCAGTTGTAATTTATGTACATCACAATTTATTGGTAGGATGGGTTGATATTCTATGGATATAACATAAATCTAAAATTGTCTTGGAATAGATGTATTTGCTTACTAATTTTCTCTTTTCACTCCAAATTCCTTCGATCATTCACATGATGCAAATCTCATCGTAACATTTACAATAAAGGTATTTTAAGTGGAAATGTATCATGTATTCTTAGTTATAAATGTATTATATTATCTCGATTATTAGATATTGATTGTCATGCATGTTGATGTTGTATTAAAGTTATATTCTGTAATCTGTATGCATTCTATTTTTTTTAAAGAAGAAGAAGAAAGAAGAAGAAAAAAAAAGTAAAAACAAGCTGATAAAATTAGTCATTTTGGGGATTTAAAATCTCCTTGGGTGGAATATTCTGTCTGCACTGCAATGTTTGGTGAATTTGTAGCAGTCTAAACTTAGAATCATTCTTTATTGTACAGTAGTTATTTTTTTTTTATATCAATGAATATGACAAATATGATTGTTTGGTATACCTGTATCTGTGTTCAGTATAGATGTAACCTTAGTATTGGTTGTTTGAGATTCTCCTGCATGCTTCTATTTGGTTTCTATTTTTGTTCTGGTGTTGTTTTTGATATTCTCTTAGGGATTTGATTAATAAGCAGGGTTTGGTAGAATCATATTGTGTTATGTTTTATGATTTTACCCTGATTAATTTGGAATGATGTTGATTGCATTTTGTTTGCACTTTGCATGTCATTTACAAGGTACAATTTTGTAGTTATGATTTTTAGTTTGTTTATAGTGCTTAAAGGTAATAGCGTTAAATTTTTCCTACCGGTACCTTAAAAAAAAATATATAATTTGAAGAAAACAAATTCAAATTTTGAAATCCAACTCTCCCAATTTTCAGCTTTGAAGATGAAAAATGAAATGACTATAACTATGTAAAAATATGTAGCATACAAGTTATTTAAAGGCTGTCATATTATCAAACGCATCATACCTGTATAGACATATATTATTTTTAATATTATTTTTAATATGATGCTACTACCTCTAAGCATGATATACAGGTGTATAGCTTGTTGACATTTATCTTGAGTTTTGTTTAAAAGTGGTTATTTTGTTTGTATGATATTGTAGCAGCTAGCCATCAGAATTTACTCTTGCTTTTCCATTTCTGCGTACTTCATGGGTTGCACTGTGCACAATTATTCATGTAGAGTAACATTTATGTATTTATTTGTATTAAAAAATAGTATCAAAGGTTCTATTGATAAGGATTTTTTTTAATGGATCACAATGACAAATTCAATCATGCCCTAGCCTAGAGCTGCTATCATGTAATATCAAACTCACTATGCCAAGTTTAATAACTATGAATTTGATAGTTTCTCATCCAATTTGTGTTATCCATTTAAGCAAGTTGCTTGCTGATGCAGCCGAACACTTTTAGTAAAAAGTTTGAATACATTTCAACCAACAAGATCACCTGCATTTAATCCGAGTCCAGGTCGATTAATAATTTCATATTTTCCCTCATTTTGTTTGTGTCTGTCTGTACAGGAGCAAGATGGAGTCCCAAGCAATCTCAACTTTGCATCGCTCAAACTACGCAAGAGATACACATTCCTCCAAGATCCATCAATGAGTAAGTTTAACATTTTTTTTTCTTTAATAATAATAATAATAATAATACACAATATTTATAAGGCGCTTAATACTGGTGTCTCTAAGTGCACCATATTCTGACTAAACAATTATTTACCAAAACTTATAATAAACACACAACTTATACATCTGTTCTTTATTCAATAAATCATGCATATATAATAATAAAAAATAAGATAAGAGTGAGATCAAACATCAAACATTTTCTTTCCATATCATCTGTTTGAAAACAGGAGGGGTCAAGTTCATAGCCCTAGAGTTTGGGCCTTCATCATGATAAGACTGAACTCCCTTTATGACAAAAATAATGTAAAGGAAAGTACTTGTGCCCTTCGATTGTGTAGATGTTTCAATTAAGGAGGTGAATAATAGTTGTCACATACAACATAATCATTATTACCCCGGCCATTGGGTTCAATTGCTAATAGATATGAGTGATGTTTCCTTTTTCATTATCCCTCATGATTAAACCTTAATCTCAATAGTATTTGGAAAGATGTTTTATTCAATATAGTCCTGAGAGCAAAACTTTGAAAATGGGTAAATTGAAAATAAAGAGACCAAAACTCACTTATTGTCACGTTTCTTTGTGCAGGCCCGAAGAGCGCCCACCAGAGGGCCGAGATCAGGCTGTGGGACGCCGCCAACCAAGTAGGAGATCAATGGCAGGACCTGGGCCGTGAGCTAGGCCTCAGCGAGAGGGAGCTGAAGGCCATAGAGAGGGAGAACGACGACAGACCAGAACAGGCCTTCGTCATGCTGCACAATTGGTCGGAGCAAGAAGGGAAAGATGCAACGAGTAAGTTTGAAAGCCCATCTGTACTAGTTTATTACAGGAGGGATTGGACCACCCTGCAAGGTCACTGACAGGTGGCTATCTCATCAAATCAGCTCTCACTTAACGTTATAAAAAGAGGATCGTGGTGCACCAATGGTCACCGATTAGGCATCGTTTACTATATAGAGGGCGCAAGTAGCTATAAGTAGTGCAGCGGGCCCTTAAAGCCTCCGATTCAGATTTTCATATTGCTTGCTACACTGGGATTAATGATTTAACATGTTCCCATTGATCGTAGGTAGCATTTCAGAATATCTCTTACCCACATCATCCATGATGACAACAACCCCCGTCCCCAATAAGAAGTCTTCAAACACCCTGGGGAGTGTTTCACAAAGACTAAGATCAACTTAAGTTGACTTGAACTATGGCAGCCCATTCGTGTCATTGGTCACTTTCACCATTTGTCTCTCAAGGGACGTCACAAATCTACAGAATTTACATTTTTGATAATTCTTTGTTGAAGAAAAAAAGTGACTTACATTGTGAACTTAAGTTATATTAAAGACTTGAACTGATACTACGGTATGCGATTCACGCCCTTAAAAAGTATGAACCAGATGTAAAATTTTAGGGAAAAAACCTTAGAAATTGTGAGCTTTAGAAACTATTTTTTCCTTCAATAATGGACTATCCAAAAATGCAAATTTGTGACCATGATTTGTACGTCCCTTGAGAGACCAATGCTAGTAAATGGTGAGAGCAAACAGTGGTATGACCGGCCTGCCATAGTTCAGTCCAACTTGAAGTCGATCTTAATCTTTGTGAAACACCCTCCCCCCCCCCCCCCCCCCAGGTGTTTTTGGAATGACACATGTTTGTGATTTGGTATGTAGATTTTTGTCCTATGGGGTCTCAATTGTTATATGTGATGTTGAAATTCTACAGTAAAAAGCTAAAGACGTTTATGGGTATGTCTTCCTCTCAATTTTGTTTATTAAAAAAAGACGAGATCTTCAAGAAATATTACTTTGTTCATCCATAATATAGGGCATCTCTTTAACTCCTGTAATAAGTTTTCCAACCAGTTTAAGAACAATTTGATTTTGCTATAACACTCATTTCCCATAGGCTTCCAGCCGAATATACTTGGGGTACCATCCTCAATGGGTGAATAGCATGAAAAATAATTTTCTTGAGGTTAAAAATCAATAATAAACTTTTTTGTTATTAGGTGAGAGGCTGGAGGAGGCGCTAAGGAGTATCGGTAGGGGAGACATCATCGACCGTTGCTTAGGCAACTATGTTAGTCTAGATGTTTCAGCCCAACCAGATGACGATTCAGAAATGATGAGAGACATCCAGATGGCTCTAAACGAATCAGGTTAGTTTGATTATCATCTGCTCATCTTCAACTATCATCTGTTTCTCCAACTCACACCCGCTATGGTGATCGTGCCTTCTCTGTATGTGCTCCTAAACTCTGGAATAATTTCCCCATCTCTGTCCGTAAATCCCCAACTCTTGACACTTTTAAAAGTAGACTTACTGTAAGACCTACCTATTCAACATAAAGTAATTCCCCATCTTCATACCTAATTTAAAACCACATGTCCTATCTTCTTGTAATTTATTCATTATCCAAAGTACACAAATATTGCAGTTTCATTTATGTTACTTAATTATTGTATTTTGATTTTCATTATCATGTTATTGTTAATACACTGTTAGTTAAGTAAGAGCGTTCGTTTCGTCTAAATTAAGCACGATGTTCATTTCACTTTTCTTGTTGATGCTTATATCATATTTAGATTACTGGTAAACGTAATTTTCATTTCATTTGTTATGTAAAGCACTTAGAAACTGTATGTTTATACCAGCGCAATAAAAATCTTAGATATTTATTTATTTATTTGAAAAATCTTTAAAAAATAAAAAATTGAATGTAAATACCGACATGGACATGTACCATCCTGCTTGACTCTGAGAAAGCAGTGTTACCTTTATCTGATTATAACAATAGTAATAATAATAATAGGCATTTATATAGCGCCGTCTATCTAGACAATTCTATTCCAAGGCGCACAAAAAAAATAGAAGGAACAAGAGTTTGATATTGAATAATCAGCAATGCTATCACTAGTGACTGATCATCATTTGTTGACCTCCAATCATTGTTGATGACGACTAGGGTTTATTTCAAATTTTGTCGAATATTTTCACACCTATATGTTCTGGAAGATTTATTCTCCCAAGCCAGCTTCTTACCGGTGCTCCATGCTTCCCTGTATTACAAACGTTTCTGTATAAAAGTTTGAAAACAATTGATAGCAAAACTCTTTTTCATTCTCCATTATTTTATTTGATATGCCCTCCACTTTTTAATATGTTTTTTAATATCAATATCTTTTATTTTCCAGATCGCCTAGGAAACGACATTGATGCCTTTTCACCTCAAGGTCAAGCAGACATCACACTAGAGTTCTCTGGGGTAATTTCCATGAATTTGCATATCTGTGATGAATATTCATCTGGAGTCTGTTGTGTTGCTGAGTGCGTGTATTTTGTGTCCATTGACCTGTATCTTGTTTGTTTGTTTGTTTCATGTTGTCTTTTTGTCTGTTTGTTTGTTTTATGCCGAGGTTGTCGTTGGAGTGCTTACTTGTTTGTATTTTTGTTATCCTTTTTGTCAAATTGTATGTGCTGTTTTTATTGGATAATAGAGAGGGGAGAGAAGATGATGAAGAGAAGAGAGAGGAAAGGAAAAAGTGATGAGAAGGAAAAGGAGTTGGAACAGAGATGTTTAAGACATTGTTTGACATTGTTTATGAATGTGATTGTTCTGGTTATCTGTGTGTCACGTCTTACCATGCCAACAACACAAAAACGTGCTGAAATGCTATGCAGCATTGTCAAAAGTCCTAAAGATTTAGATGTTTACCAACAGCAAAGCATGGCATCCCCCCCCCCCCCCAAAAAAAAAGCAAAACAAAAACCAAATCAATGTCTGTCCCACAAGCACCACCGGTCTAAAAGAACAACAGAGATTGAAATAACCGAGAAATATCTTTATTTCATGCTCATGGCAGAAAGTAGATGGAAATTACAGTTAACAGGCAGAAATAATAATCCACAATTTTTTTTCCATTTTACTTTGTTTTGATGGAACTTTTCATTGGGGCAAGGTGACATCATGCCATTCATACTTTAATGCAGGGAAAGTCTCATACAAAAAAACGATGCACGATATCAGACTTGTGTTGTACATAGATGAGGATATGTGGTATATATATGTACACTGTAAGTGATATGTATACATGTATGTGTCTAATTGATGTGATGCATAGTGCCGAGAAAGGTATGAATGAAGTTGTGTTTATTAGGATGTGAGAGGAAGGATACGTCAAAATGAGGATGCTGACAAAGTACAAAAAGTTTCAGTACTTCTTAATATTCCATCGAAATAAAGAAAAATAAAGTAACTCCCTAGAAACTACCTGCTCTCTCACCTCACTGCTTCTTTTCTGTACACTCCTGCTTTATACAATCTTTCCTTCCTATTTTCATTTACTTCAAAATGTGTAAAGATGTCCTTCATATTGTCATCATTTCATCCAATCCTAGCGGCCATCATTTTTTTCCTAAACTAGTTGCTCCTGAGCCACAGAGATGTGAAGTGGTCCTTTATTATTTTCAGTATTTGCCATTTTTCTTTGAACTTTGCTCCTCTAGTCCCACGCAAAGCTATTTTTGTCCTGCCAATGCCCATATTTCCTCACCTCAGCAGTTACTTCACAGCAGTCTTTAGGGGATTATAAATCCCCCATTTTCAGCCGGAACACCTTTTCTTCAAGCCCCAAAGAAGCATGTCACAATTTTCCTCTCAGTTTTATTATTATTATTATTATTATTATTATAGCATGTTTATATTTCCATTATGATTTAGTGCGATCTACTTTTCACCCCATTCAATTCATATTTTACCTGACGTAATGATGTACAGTGTATTATTATTATTGTGTGCTATTGACTCAAGTCTTGTATTAAGAGTTACGCATGCATGTATGACAATGGTGATACCCCCTCCTTTTCCTTAACCCTTAGAATGCAAGTAAATAAGTTAGAGCTGTTAAGCTCATCAATAACCCAACCATTTCTTTGCAGCATTAGGAGCCCACAGCCATGCAGTGTAGTTGCACTTTGACAAAGAAAATCTTCTTAAACTTTACTTTCATCGCTCATACTTTTCATGTTATGTTCACAATTTGCTTTTGAATTTTTATTTCATCCATACTTGAACATTGCATGATTATTTTTTATCATTAACCCTTTCTATCTGTTCAATTTCTTATTTATTTATTATTTCTCTCTTTTAAATACTCTCACTCTTTTCATCTTTTAAACAAACCTTATACTCATTCAGAACCAGTGATTCACTTTCTTGTATATCCTTTGTGACAATTTTATTTATATTTTAAAGATTTATTACTGATTATTCATTTATTATTTACGTGTTTTATTTATTCTTTTTTTGAACTAACCCCACTAATTGAAATTTAATATGATTCTAAACGATGCTCCAATTTGTATTAATAAAATGGAAATCCCAACTGCGCTTCGCACCGTCCGTTCGTTCGTTCATTCGTACACGCCGCACTGCGCTAAAGGATCACAGGGGATTAGACACTGCCTACAATCATGCATTTCAGGTATGCATGAAAAGAGATCATCATTTTATCGTTCCTCCACCACCTCCATACCCCTTCACCTCTGACCTTTGACCTTTGACCTTTGACCTCCGTGGAAGTTCTGCTTGCTCGGTGTGGTTGGCAGAGTCTTATGTAATAAAGTTTGTTGGCGATGTTGTTGTGGTGGGCGAGTTTGGTTTCAGGCTCGATGTTTGTAGTGGCCATAGTGACATGTGAATATGCTTAACAACCATTTCCCCAGCCCTTATACATCTCTCTCTTCTCTTTCATGTTCATGTATTCTGTTACATGAACACAAAGATGCACCTCGTATCTTTCTCTTTATCTCTTTCTTTTTTATTTCCGCTATTTCTTCCTCTTTCTCATCTTTACTCTCTTTAATCATTCATCTCTCACTATTTACTTCTATCTTTCTTTCTATGCTTTGTACACGTATTTGACAGTTTTGACCGTGTTTAGTTAACACTGCATTTAACATATTCTGGTACATGATACTGGCAAGAAGGTATTGGTAACATTACTATTTGCCAATTTTTTTAATTAATTAATTAATTTATTTTTTTTTATTTTTTTTAAAAAATTTGTTTATTTATTTATTTATTTATTTATTATTATTATTATTTTTTTTTTTTGGGGGGGGGGTGGGGGTCAAGGAGAGGTGGGTATAAAGATAATATAGCTTTCTGATTTTGGGGATAATAAGTTGTACATGTGGATATGTATTTTAATTGTAAGATGAAGATGCATTACCCTACATTACACTGAAAGCATACTGTGAGTTTTAAAAATATATCCCCTACATTTACTAAGGTGGGAGGATATTAAACACAGGTGTCTTAAATATTAGATATCACATAAAAATAGCGTAGTCTTTACTATCACATACGTTCAGGTAATTTTTTTTTTACCTCAGAATTTTTTTCATACGAACAAAAACTTCAGACGTTTATGAAGTCAATTTGAACAAAACTATTGTTCAAGTAGGATATTGATTATACTCACATAGCATTCTTTTTGAAAAATGTGGAGATATTTAAAAAAAAAAAAAAAAAATCATCATTGATGATAGCTACATCAAGTTTTAAATTTGTGATTATGCATGTTCAAGAGAAGGTCCAGAATGAACAAGTAGATTGTTATGATCATTTCTAACTTAATATGAGATATATGATATCTTACTTCTTTGCATAGGAAATATAAATTAGGAAAGGTAAATGTTTTACTAAACAATTTAAACAAAACAAAATCTGTGAGAAATGTTATCTAACTTTACATTTAGCTTTTCAGAGTGCACTAAAGATTTGACTTTCTTAATCGACCTTAAAGTATTAGGAAATTGAACCTGGGTTTCTAATAGTAATGCTCGCATGAAATGGAATAAGAAAAAAATCCCCCTTTTTTGTGTGCAATAATAATGCTTAACATGAGAGAGAGATAGTTTTATGTTCACACTGCTGAGGTTGTGTTTTCTGTGAAAGGACCATAACAAATATCATTAAAGGCAAAGAGTGGTGGAGATGACAAATGTTATTAATTTCATGGCACTAGAAATTCTGATGATTATTATCGGTTTTCATGATCTGTCAAATTTGCAGGAGAAAAATATGTAACGGCATAATATTCAAATTCCTATGACTTGTGTTGCATCCACAGTTGATAATCCCTGTGCTACAAAATTGAAAATGAAAATGTATGCCATATATACATGTAGAAGATCATGTTTTTGATGTACAACAGTCCAACGTGTTAGTTTTGGTGTACTGTGGGTGTTGTTTGAAGAAAATTGATTTTACATTTTTAATTACTCAGGCGTCTTGTAACAAGTGTCATTATTTTCTTTTCTCTCTTCTTTTCTTTCTTTTATTTTGTTTGTTCTCCTCTCTCCAAAACCAAATGCATCATTTCCATGGTAACAGGGGCAACAAACACCTGATATTCTCCAAAGTACATTAGAGGTATTCAACAAGTCAATAGAAATTGCTGTTTTATTCAATTGTACAATGCCAGCTCTATAAATATCACAAGAACTAGATAGGAAACGCAAGAAATGCTTGGAGTGATGACTAAATTTCATCTTTTACTATCTGACTAGCAATTGTGAACCACCACTGAAAGTGAAAGGATACTGTGATATGAAGCAATTTGAAACCACCAACATTTTATTTTGTTACCAAACTCATAGAAGAAGGTTATTCTGTTTAGATATGTCTGTATCTGACATACATGCAGGCTACGTTTAGTACTAACACAAAGATTGAAATGATAATTTTGGAAATACAGAGAAAGGTTTTACTCCAAAAATTTGATGGCTTATAAAGAGGTCTGTAATGGAAAAGCAAATATTTTGACAAGTATGTGTTTAAGTATATTCCAACAAATTATGATTTCAATTCAAACTTTTTTCTTGATAAATAAGAAATACAATTTATTATTAAGAAATACTGATTGATCCTCAAATGAAGAACTAAGATATGTCAGGAAAAGTACAGCCTCTCTTATGAAGAGACTTCATTGAAATCAGCAACGTGAATATGATGAAATCAGCATTTAAACAAATTCTAACTTTGAGAAGAAACTGTTCATCTCAAAAGTGTTATTCTTGACATATGCCAAAATTCAAATTAATTGTTACTCCCCTCCTTCCCCCACAACAACATCTGATACTATTTATTTTGTCTTCTTTTTGCCGCTGTCTCAACTGACTTGCGTAGGAGCAAGCTCGACAAGAGGTTACAGATAGATTAATCAAGGTACAAAGATCCTCCTTCTGTCTTAACTGAAAAGATGTTTTTCTATTTTTTAAAATTGTTATTGGTAATAAGCAATTTGCTTAATTATTAAGAACCACTTGAGGTATCAACTGTCCCTTTAAATGGTGTAACCAAATAGAAATATTGCTGAAAGGTAACAAAAGATGAATAGTTCTGATACCCAGGATATACGCTTTCTTTATTGGAAATGAAACTCAAGACAATAATTTTGAGAAGAGAACCAGACAATGTTTTTTATTATTAATTATTTAAAAAAAAAAAAAAGTCGTATTTGAGAATGAAATCCTGTGCCCAATGTTGTTTTATTTAGACTGAATTAGACCTGGTCAAAGTTCAATCTCAAAATTGTTACTGTAATTCACATATTGTGGTGAAACAGCTCCCAGAATCTTGTAATCTGTGATTTATTTTGTCAAATGAAATTTGAGCAGATTTTAGTTGTTCTCTCGCTAAGAAGGTGACATTTTCAGTCACTTGTCAATTTGTCCTCCCTTATGGATTTGTAAATATTTCAGATCACAAACTTTTTTGTCCTTTTGGACTACATATTTCCTTTTTCCTAAGGAGTTTTCTCTTTCTCTTCCTTTTTTATTTTCTTTCCTTTTTTCCTGAACTCCCCCCTCAGGAGTTGAAAGAAGAAGCTATCGAGGCAAGCTCTTCTGAGGTACATGCATATTCATGATCCCAGATCCTAATTAACATATGTGGCCACACCCTTGTTGCTTATCAGTAATTTCATGAGCTGTTTTGATTGGTTGATAGTGGTTGTTTGTTCAAGGAGAGTGCATGTTGCAGTAGTTTGATGGAAACAACATTCTTTGTGAAAAATGTGGTGACTCTGTTTTTATTCCCCCTATTAGACCCCTACTCCCCATGCGTCTTAATAGAACGTCCTCACTTTATTTTCTTTGCACATCAATGCGCTATCCTCCATGTTCTTCATGCTCTTTCTGCATTTGATTCCTTTCTTGAAAAAAGATCTCTCTCCTTTTCCACATCATGTACCTCAAACATTATGCACACTTCAAACTCCTTTTCAATTTTTATGAATCTTTAATGTGCAGATGCAAATTCTTTCATAGCCTTTGTCTTTATTATCGTCAAAGAGTTCTTTTTTTCGCCGTATATTGTGCAATAGCATCTTCAGTTCCTGTTATCTGCATAGATCTTTTCTTATCAGATTTTCTCCCTTCTCTTGGCAAGCAATATGTCCAGAGGTTTTCCCAAGAAGGGCAACGATATAATCCACGTTTTGTTAAAAATTTAGCAGAATTATAAACTCATCATCGAGTAACCTAACTCATTCTAACAAAGCTAATCCATTTTTTATTACTCCAATACGATTGATGAACTTCAAAATTTTGTTTAATCCACCTGAATTTATATGAAGATTAATTGAATTGATATTCCCTAAAATATTTGCTTCTGTTGGAAAGACTGACCCACCAGCAAATGATATCCAGATTTTGTAATCCACAGTCCTTTCCTTGCCCTAGCACAAACCTGTGCATGTCGAAGTGGTTTGTCAAAGTGTGAAGCCGTATGATCCTGTGCAAACCAGTTCAAACCAGTTCAAGCCAGTTCAAACCAGTGCCAACTGGATTGATCTAGTTTGAAATGACCAATTGCACCCTGTTCTGCAGTGAACTGGTTAATTGTTTAATATTTATGCATGGTGTGTGACCTGCCTGCACTGCTCTGCTAAGGAAAGAAAAGTTCATAGTTCAAAGTTCGTGATCCAGAAAGATCAAATCCTAAATGTGCCTACATGTCTTCCCAGTTAGTAGAAAGTGGTGAGTGTACTATTTTGTGTCCTCTTTATTATAATTATTATTATCTTTCCAAGCTATACCTCTGTCAACATGTTAGATCTAACAAATATTACCATGATTGCAAAGACTCAACTCGAGGGTTCTTTCAATATCTCTTAGAAATCATTCTGGATTATGTAATTCGTCATTGTCAAGCACATTTTGAAAGGGCAATGGGAAAGGCAACTAAAAGGGCTTTTAGTAGATTTTTTGTTCATTCTCTTTCTATTCTTGATTATTTCTATCAGGGATTACCTTTTCAAGAACTAATTCAGCAGGTTCATTTACAGAAAATTTGAAACTATTAGCTTCCTTATCATCATCTGCTTCATTCATATTTAATGCTCAATTTGATATATGCCTGGCAGATTAATCAATTCTTCATTATTTCCATTATGAAAGGAACTTGTATGAAAGAAGAAAAAGAAATGTTCTGGTTTGTAGCTTAAAAATTCCTTGAGTTCAGCCGAAATAAAATAGTTTTTATTTTCATTCTTTTGTAAATCATAATTTAGTAAGATGCATGCTTGTAGATATATCAGTGATTTATTTTTATGATGTACCGTAGTTGCCAATTTTTAAAAGTTAAAATAGTTATCTGCAGTCTCATTTTCTGATATGTCAAGTACTTGTCTCTTTTGCAATATCATACTGATGTTTTTCGATGTATTTCAAAAGCACATCAAAATCTGCAAACACCACACTAAACTTCAAAGCAAAATTACATGTGATTTTCTAGAATATTCATTTTGTGTGTGCATGATTGTTTACACGTTTTGCATGTCAATTTTCTAGATATTTTGATGAGTATCCCCGTTAGCCCCTCACTTCACCTTCAGAAACTTAACTGTTTTTATAAAGTGCTTGTGCCCATGCCAATAATGAAAAAACAATTAAGTAGTCCATATTTTTCTTTCCTTGACATAAATTAAAAGAAATATTTGAGGTACAGATCAAAGCTAGAGAATATATGTCGTTTTTAGTAGATTTTAGCAGATCACATTCCTTGAGTACTTAACAATAAAAATGGCAAGCATTCTTTTTAAATTTAGACAAGTCAACAGTGATTTTCTGATTGATACAAGGTGTAAACTAGCACAAACAGTTTGGAAAGTGGCCCTTTCTTCACAATCAGTAAAAAAATTACCTGTTTCTGTCAGTTTTCGCTTGCCACGCTGCGAGCTTCTCCAAGACTTTTGTTATATCAATGACACCAAAATTGGTATTTTTCTACTGATTGTAAAGAAAGAACTGATTTTCAAGCTATATCGCCAATGAGACTAACCTTTCAGTGAGCAGAAACACTCACTTATGTTGCGCATAAAATAAACAGAAATATATAAGAAGTGTTTATCTTTATTTGCAAGGATCATCATTAAAGAATTTAGTTTTCAAAGATTAATTACAATAGTTTTTCCTTCTTTGCAACAGGATGTGAAAGAATCGGCAGCTGCAGCAGAATTCTATGAGGTAAATTTATCTTTCATTCTGCATTTTCATTGAAATAAAACAAATATAATCCCTTGTCATATTTATTCTTTCTTCTGCATCATTACATGCCTGTTCAGTTATTGATTTCTTGCTCTTTTTTTTCCATTTTCAAGTTTGCTGTGTCGTAAATGAACTTTCCCTTCTGATTTTAATTACATTTACTATTTATTTATTGATGAAAAGATTAAGGGAGGTCTTTTTAACGTGTGAACATATACCAGTTTAACACCAATTTAACACCAGTCTACTTGTACTCATCAATTATGGTTTGATCATTTCATTTTATACTGATGTGAAGGTTTGCATTAGTATGTAAACATTGCACTATTTTCTTTGTTCCGAAGCCTGGACTTCAATTCAAAATTTAAAAAGAAGAAAGAAAAAGAAAAGATAGGATAGATTTCCATCTTATCAAATCAGTAGAACGTGGTAGAGATAGTTCTTTCAAAGAGAAGAACAAAAATCTAACTTGTGTAGATTCTTAGATATGTTGTTTTGGATATAATGAAAGTTCTCTAACTCTCTGAGTATCGCACTTGGATTAATATCTCTGTCTCATATTAATTTGTTGAAGACTTTGGGATACTGTAATGAAGCTCTCCTTTTTCTAGTTAAAGGACTTGAATAGTGCATGAGACATTTAATGACAGAAGCATGCTGAGATAAACACTTATTCAAACACTTATTATTATTCAAACCAAAATATCTCTCTTTATCCTCTTATTTATGATACGTACCAAACCCAACCCCTCCTATATTTGTTCTTTCTGATAATACCATGTAATTTTATGAGTAAAGTAAGAAAAGAAAATCATGTTCAGATTTAGTTATGATTTTATAATAATGTGATGTTCCCTGACCCTGTTTCTGTACAAGTCAAACTAGAAAATCATCTTGGTGTTTAGGAATACTTTCTTATAGATCATGTCATGCATTCCAACCCTGTTTGACCTTTGACCCTGCAAAATTTACCAAGTTCATCCCAGCTAGGAATATTTTCTTGATCATATGACCTGACCTTTCCTGACACTGTGTTGCCGTTTTGCTGAGTTATATGCACATACCGATTTTTATTTTGGTCATGCTCCGCCATGGCTTGGCTGTGTTGTTTTACATGCATGAGAGGATTATTATTTTACCATGTTTCTCCTCCCCCTGCATCGCTAGGAGATCAAGGAAGAAATTCTTGAGAAGCATGAAGAAGAAAGAAGAGAGCTCCACTTTGAACCCTCGTTCGGAACGCTGGAAGAAACCAAAGAGGTAATCATTCAGCTGCTGCGCCCTCTAGCTGGTCCTCCTCTACTCATCCTCCTCATCTTAAGGCTTCAATTCATCATTTAGTAAACAAATTGTTAACAAGATTTTAATATGTGTTTTGGAAATTCAAATGCCATTATAAAGGGGAACCACAATCATTTTCAATTTTGAAAATCCTTATATAGGTTAAGAAGGCTATTACTTTTTTGAAGACTTTTGAAGGTCAATACACAAATTGACAACTGAAATTTCTCTTTTGCTCCTTTTCTCTCATACCTATTTCTGTCAAACCCCTTTAATTCTGTCAATTCTGCTTCATGGAATTATTACACTGGGTCTTAGTTTACTATAGTTTCATCTTCTCTACCCTCTGTGTACATACCAACCATGTCTGCACCTTGCATGCATATAGGTTATTAGCCAATCACATTAGATACTGCATCCTCCCCCATCCTCATTACTTTCGGGGGATAAGAGCACATTTTTAATTTTTTTTTTGGCTCAGGATATTGGAAAATTATGTCGTCAGATATTTCGTTCTTTTTTTCCTCCTTGAGCACAATTTTTTATTTTTTTCAAATATTTTTTTTTAATTAAAAAAAAATTGAGGGGGGGGGGTTAACCACCCCCCCCCCCCCGCTGCGTATGCGCCTGTGTGCCACTATATACACTTCCCTAAGCAACCTTATATGTGCCATGTACATGTCTGTCAGGGATTGCAGTTGGCTCTTTGCAGAGGCTGTTTTCTTGCATGGATACCTGCACGCCTCCCTTTTACAATAGCATATCATATCATATCAATTTGGTATTCTTTGATTTGTAACCCGAGCATGACATCTAGTGAAGTGTATGCAAGTTTCTCGTCGACCTTTCATATACATGCATTTACACTAGATCGATTTCAGCAGAATCCTTCTGATTTTACGTGGTTGGTGGTTGGCACTATTTTTGTTTCACCAAATCAAACCATATCCTTTGTTCATTTTTATTAAAAAAGGTGTTTACATATAAAAGTCATGTTGTACAGATTGGAGGGTCTCATTTTGTTGTTAACTCCTTGAATCCTGAATTTTGTCATTCGCTTAACCTTGGTACAGGGATCACCCAAGTTCTTGTAGGCAGTGGGTTAATTAATTAATCATATGCCATTTAAAGAAGAAGAATAGGAGATTATCTTGTAACAAGCATCAAAGAATGTCCCTTGACAATAAAATGCAAGAACTGACACTTGGATGAAATCTGGGGCCCATTTCACAAAACCTTTTTTCAATGACAAATGACAAAAATTGGTGACAAATCTGCTGATAACCAATCAGAAGCAAGGATTTCAGTAGCTTAACACAAAAACTGTCATTTGTCACTGATGACAAGTTTTTCTGGAAACCCCCCCCCCCCCCCCCCCCCGGAGATCATCAGTGATTAGCATCCCTTGAGATAGAAATGTTTGTGAGATGATGTTCACTCTGTAGAATACTCAGAAGCGGACATTATCTGAAGAATAATGGTCTTGCTTCGTTAAGTGGGACATGGACAATTAAAGGCCTTCTATGAAACACAGACAATAAAAATAAGAACTACTCTACCCAAAGTAATGAAACTATAGCACCAATACCGGTACATACGTGTATCATATTTCTCCAAGTTGTGCATTTCATTTATGGTGGAAATTTTAATCTTTTTGCATCAATTTTTTTCTTCCGTCTACTTTTTTTTAGGAGGATTCACCCTCTCCAACTGGACCACAGGTATTGTGTTTACAGAGCTTTTTTCATTTTTTTTAAAAAACTCACTTTTCATGTGTTTTTGTTGTTTTATTTTCTTTTAAATTTTCTTTTGGAGGTATTTTGAGGCACACTAACCATTAATTGCCACACTTAGCATTGCATTTAACCACAAAGCTCTTTTTTGAATTTGATCACAACCCAGTTCTTAGTGTCCCCAACAAAATAAAAAGAATTAAAAGTAGAAAAGAAAACTTAGATTGTGATTCAATCTTTCAAACTTATTAGAATAAACTTTTTAGTTATATTTAGCTATGACCTTTATTCATAGCAGTTTTTTTTCTTCCAAACATTGCAGTTTAATATTATGATTTAATACAGCATTTAAATATGATACAAAGTCATATCTTTCAAGTTTCTATACGAAAGATGCATTTCATGAATCTGCTGAGTGACTGTTTTGATTGTCACTTCAATTGTTCAGTATCTAAACAAAAACAAATAGAGAACCAATTTAGACCAAGGTATTGATAACAGTTTGCATATTTTTTTCTTGAATGTACAAATATAGCATTTATCCATTCATCAACATGCTTTCAGCTCTTGAGTACTTATCATAACCAGCCTTCTAACCGAGATCTTAACATTTGGCTTGCAGCATGGTTCTACTACTATGATATTTATATCACTTTCTCCTGTTTGAATGTAATTCAATCACTATTCATTAGCAATACAATCTTCAAATTGCCTCTTTAGATATACACGTAAGATAAACTGATAACATTCTTACTGTCTATATGACTATACTCTACTCATGAAGTAGAACCATCATAAATATTGATGAAATGATATGTACGATCTACCTGTAATATTGATGTGTCTGTACCTGAAAGCATTATGCAATATCTTCAAAGTGTTTCCCAGTGTTGCCCAGACAATGGATGACCCATATGTTTCATCTTGTTTGAAACACTGCATGGTATGATAGTTACAGAAGGCATGCCAGTGCTCGATCAACTTTTGGAATGTCTTATGGTCTTGAGATTCCTGCACTGAACGTATCCCAAAGATTTCACTTACAAACGTCCTGATTGGTCAGCCTTCTCTCCTTTGTTTTGAACTGTCCTATTAAACTAACCCTTCCAAATCGTGCCCTCTCAGTCCTCTTGGTTCCCTTTCTACAAGTTCTGAGAACAGAAAAATCTACATCTTTACTTTTTTTTGAGAAATTGGTAAATGACTTAATCTAATACTTGTAAGAAGAGAAGCTTAAAGGAGAATCATAAGGTATTTTTCCACTATTAGATGTTTTTACTAAAGAATTGACAAGTTGTTATTTTGAAATATTGGTATAAATGGGAGTGTTGCTTTTACTCTATGTGAAATATCCGGATCCAAACAAACTGCAAAGAGTGTGAGGAAGAAACGATATATTCTGGGATTATTGTGACCTGTCATATTACAGACACATCTTTCTTGTCCCCCTTTTCCTCCCCCTAGAAGTCAAACATGGACATGGCTTCTGCGGGTCCTTCCTCCTCAAAAAGCGTAACGGTCACGCAGACTCGCGTCACGGTCACTTCCAAAACAAGCGGTCCCGAATCGGGTACCGAATCCTCGACGGAAACCGCGGTCTTTGTAGGCACTGCCGATAGGACTCTTGAAAAAGCCGCGGAACAGATCAGGGTCCAGGTTGATTCCATTTCCTCCGAAGGGGGTGTAGAGACTGATGAACTGGAAGGGGTGCAGTTGGCACCCCAGATGTCGCAGGTTAGGATCGAGGTCGACGAGGCACCGACGCCCGACCGCATGAGCTCCGATGAGAATCTCTACATCGCCCATGCTGCGAACATTGTCCAAGAGCCAGAGATTGAAGCAAGTGCCGAGGAGAAAGAAGAGAGCATCAACCCGTACAGGGATATGGAACCAGATCCAATCGGTGATGTAGTCATTGAGGAACCCCAGATCCAAGCTCAGTCTGAGCACCGGGTGGAGAGTATCAATCCGTACGCAGACATGGAGCCAGAACCGTTGACAGGGTCGGAGCCGATCGAGGAACCTGCCGTTGCTGCAGTATCCTCAAGCGATGTTCATGGCATCAACCCTGAACTCATGGGAGATCCAGAGCCTCTGGATGCCACAGGGAACATCCCAGGCCCAGACCTGACTGATATTCGGCACACCTCAATGGGTGCTCAGGCATGGGAAGGAGACACCTCCCCTAGCCAACCGACCTACCCACAAAGTCCCTTTGAGGACTTCAAGATGGGCCATCCTGGAGAGTCCACTGTGCAGCAGATCACAATGGAAAGCAAAATAGTAATGTCCAAGTCCGAGACCCAAAGGTCCGAACCTACCGTGACAGGTTATAGAGTGTCCACTTCGGAAGTGACCGTTTCCGAGTCTGGGTCACCACGTCTTCTAGAGGATGAGGTTCCCTTGGCAACAGAGCAGTTTGCTGAGGTACGCTGAAGTTTTTCCTTATGCGTTGTTAAGTGTTGTGTGTGCTTATCTTGTTTCCCAATGACTTGTGCAGTCCCCCGGGAGTGGGCTAGGGGAGTATGGGATTTATTTTTTGGTTCTTACTCCATTTTCGCCTCTCAAAAAGTTAATTTTATGTTCTTTGGATGTCCAAACTCTTCTCTACACTCTTCACCCTTCAAAGATTGTCAAAGATCCTCTTTCATCTTTACACCTTTTCATAATCTCCTTTTGCCTGATTCACTTTTCAAACGATATGTTAATTCAAACAAGAGATTATAGCATCCAATTATCCAATGTTTCCCAGCCCTTTGCAAACAAAAAAACAACTTCAATCCAGTTTATTTGAATGAAAGAAAAGTAGTTAGTTTGTAACTCGTATGTTCACCTGTGTACCAGTTCACCCTGTACAATGTCTTTCTTGTGTGCTCTTGTATTTTAAATTAACTTTCCAAGTATTTGTTTTTGTAAAGAAAGAAAAACTTTATTTTTTTATTTTTATAATGATGTAGGGCCTAAACCCATTTTATTCATTCCATTTAATTCATTATGAGTACCAGTAATCATTCTTTGATAGAACGTTTGATTTAGGAAATGTAATATTTCTGATTGATATGAATTTAATTATGGTTTGGGGAAGAACAGATTGGTTTGCTGGGCAAATATCAAAGGGAACTTTCGTGCATATTGTTATCTTTTTCTGGAATAGTAGTGAAAACCAAGCATGTTGATATTCTTTTTCATGTGATATGGCATTCATCTTTTACTTTGCCTCATCTACCTTTCATTTTCCCCCATCAATTGCAGAAACTTGCTTTGTCCATTATAAATGTAAGACAAACAAATGACTTTATTTGCCTATCTTCCACTTCTAACCGGTCACACATTTCTATTCCATCTGCACTGTGTCTCCTTTTAGTTATTAGTGTGAAATAACATTTTGATCAGGAAAATTAGTAATTATAACAAGTTAATATTATTATTTCTCGGTTATTATTCTTTGTTTTTTAGTTTTTTAACTAACACAATTGGAAAACTTTCATTAACCATCAATTTAGCCTAATGCTCAAACCAGATTATGCTCTGCAGGTGTTTTACTTTTTTTTTAAATAAAATGGCAGCAATTATGATAGTGCTTCGACTAAGAAAAGATTCTAATTATAAATTATTATACACTGCATAACCTTAAATTTCTTTCTAACCTTTTGTTTGGCCATGTACTATTTTTCAACTTGACTTCTGCATACTTATGTGTACATTAAGAAATTATTATGAGTGTAAATGCCATAATAATGAATGATAAAAGCTGTTTGGTAATTGCTCTAATATTGATTACGGTATATTGTTTTAAACCCTAATTGTTCTAAACATATAATCTAATGATATGATTTTTTTTACTAATATCTAGCTAATATATTATAAATTGTGTAGTATAATCATAATATTTAGAGCACAAATATTCTCCCCTTTGCTGTCATCAAACTCAGCATGGAATGGCTTCCCCTCCAAAAAAAAAACACAGTTTGAATTGCCCTGCGGTATATATTGCATGCTTAATGATCCCTTTTATGTTCTTGCATTGTGTGGCGAACAACTTTTTTTTCTTGCATGATTATAAAAGTAAAAAGTAACACGTCTGTAAATATGATTAATGAATTTTAATTTAATTATTAGAATTATTGCAAGACGATAAAACCGGTGTAGAACCTAAATGTTTATGAAATTTTTGAAAAAGATTGGGGTCTCTATCAATTCTTGTGGATCGTGGACACTCAAGATTTTGTTAAGATATCGTAAGTGCATATCTTCAGTCAAGCAATATTTTGTTCTTTTTAGCATCAAAATGTCGGCCGTATGGAAATGAAAAGTGATACCAAAATCTATGGGGTATGTAAACATTGAGGACTAGCATTAACATTTTAAGATTTTACTTCACAATCTTCTCAAACAATGAAAAAGGATTTTCAAAGTCAAGTACCGGTAACTGTTAGTATTCTATATCTGACATCCCTGTCTCTCTCTCTCTCTGTCTTCCTCTCTCTTTCTCTCTATTTGTATTGTATTACTCTCTTGTATAGGATGTCCAAGATTCAGCTCGACCTACGGACCTAGGGGTAAGTCATGAAAATGTTAGATGCATCCCTCAACCTTCCCCTAATTCCCTTTTTAAAAACCATCCATGTTAAATTAAAGATAAGTACATGTAGGTGTTAAAAAATGATGTTACAGGTAGATGGCTTTTAAATGTGAGCTATATTTAGGAGAGAGAGAGCAACATTGCTCAGGGACAGGATGCCACCGTCAAGCAGATGTTCACTCAGGTTTGCCATGATGAGACATTCAAGGGATTGGAAACGGATGCAAACCTCGGACGAGAGTTATGATGTTGCTCGACTGACATACATACATGTACTACATAGCTCATAGAGAGAGAGAGATAGTTGCAACAACATGCCCTCAGAAGTCAATCCATGGAGCTCCAGATAGTTCCCTCTCCCATACATAATAGGGCGCTTTTGCAAACACGACGGTAACACGAGGGAAAAAAAATCTGCGCATGCGAGAACCAGAATTTTCTTTGTTCTGTTGATTTTCACGTCCGTACGCGGCCATTATAGCGTTCATTCCCTAAACACGACGGAAGAGCTGTATCCCTGTAATTCTCCCAGTCGTCTTTGCTTCCGTCGTCTTTGCGAAAGCGCCCTACTCTCTACGGGTGGGAACTATTTGTCACTCCATGGATTTGATATCTGAACAAGGGCAACTTCTGTTGATGTAACTATCTGCGCTGTACAAGCTGCGACACGTTAGAGTCCCCAACCTTGAGTAAGAACGGAAGTTCCTGAAGCAGATTTTCATAGATGAGGGTAGTATTTGTAGCACTTAAAATTCTTTCGGTTGGAAGTGGTAATTTCGCTTGGATGAAGTTAAATGCCTGATGGAGTACAAAAAAAGAGGTTTGAAAAGAGCTGAAGGGCTTCGACTGTAAACAATTTATTAGCATATTGGTTACTTCCCCTGCAATATGCTTTCAACAATTAAAAAAGGCATATCTTCCACTCCCCTTTATCCCATCCTCCTTTGAAAACACATCTTTGTATGCTCTCTAAAAATAAAAAATGTTTCCTAGTGTTAAAAGTCTTTAATAGCAGTAGAAGTGGCAGTAAAAGTAGTAGTGGTAGTGGTAGTATTAAACAGTCGTTGTGATACATGTAGTATAATTGGTAAAGTGGTGATATTTTCTATGGGAATTGCAAGGAAATACCTTGCCTTATATCTGCAGAATTGCCAATGATATGCAACTGCTTCTAATTCTTTTGAAGTTGTTGGCATATTTGCAGATGTTCATGAGGACCACTATTACATGTATCTTGTATTAAAAGCCAAGGGTGGAGAAAGACCTCTTCCCTTTCCTCAGTTCCATTCTTTTTTCGTGACTGTATTATACATTTATTGATTTTAAGAAAAAGTTTTCAATGATTATTGTCATGGTAGAGCTACAGGCTGCATCTTGTACAGTGCATGAGAATGAGATTTCATCCCAAAATGTTTTCCTTTATTAATGACAAAAAAAGAAGAAAAGAGATAGTGGTTATTTTTCATATTACGTTTGGCACTCCTATATTCTTACAAAATTAGCAGTGAAAAGTCTGATTACTTTCTTGTACATTGTTTAAAAAAATACTGATTAAATACTTCCTTGATAACATTTTGGGAAAGAAATTCAAGCACTAACAATTTTCAAATGTACATGTAGTGTGACTAACTTCATGTTTCTCTTTTACTACCATATTATTGCAATACCATGTGTTATTCAAGTATTAATCAAGTCTAAGCCTCTTCACAGCCTAAAATACAAATTCAGGATCACAGCAAGTAAAGAAAAAGGAGAAGAAAAAAAAAATGCTCCACATTTATCATTTCACCATTTCACCCACACCAAAAATTCAAAATGACTGAAAAATATATGCTGCTGTGCTCCAAACTCTGCAAAATATTCTCCCGAAAAAAAGAAGAAGATATTCTGTGAGATGCCCTTCTCAAAGGAAACTCTGCCTGTTATCCGAGCATGCAATAGTTACCAAATTTTCATCTATTTACCCACAATGCTTTGCTCTCCTTCAAAATGACTGAGACCTCCTCTCCCTCCCATCAATGATAGATTGAGACTATATATCCATTTCATGCAAAAACAGAACAGGCATGCTCGTTCAATTAGCCAGGCATCCTCCTCTCTATTTTCCATCTCCTACGACCCTTGTGAAGGTTCCGAAAACAACTCCATGCACAGTATATTTACGACATTACTAGCTTTTCCATGCGATGTCATTTTAATCAGTTTAATTTCCATGTGCCATCTAGCAGTCGCTCCATCCATGTCTCTCTAGCCACTCTGGAAGATGTGCAGTTCTTGCAAATGCCGCCATTTTATTAATTTTTTGTTTGAAATTCCATACTAACGTGCAGCCCGTGTTCCTGCATATTTCTCCATCTAATACCATCACTTTGTGTCTCATCTTGTGTCATATGAATGTGTGTCGTTTGACTGTGCCGATTGTGTGCAAATGTATGTTGTGAGTGGGTATTCTTGTCATGGTGAAGTCGGAAGTCGTTTCACTTGTTGGTGAACGTGCTGGGTTCGTTCTAAAGAGAGATGTCAGGAATGATTTGGTCGACTCAAAAGTGTCTAAATGTGAAAGCATTTCTTACCAGTAAGGATGTCCCATGTACTTTCATCTTCTTGTATTGTCAACTTGTCTTTGTTTTCCATGTGATCATTTTTGTTCTTTTAATGAAAGATACCCATTGGCTGCTGCATGCTTTAAAGCTTAGAGATAAAGAATAATTTTTAAAAAGGAGGCTTTCATAGAGTAGGCCCGCTAGAACCTTCCCTTAATTCTTAGAACAGTGCCTAGATTTCCTGACCCTTTGCTTAGAGGCTCTTTCTGTGCTAACTAAGAAATGTGCATGCATTGATCTTTCATGCATCAAGTCCTTCTCATTCTATGCACCTGCTTCAAATGCATCTACCTGTGAGTTTGCACCGGGCATGTTGTTGGCCCTGGCTCTTGGCTTGGGCCATGCAGGGCTGTCCACCACTGCCTGTGGCTTTATTCATATCTGGCTGGAGGGCTTAGACTTGCTACCCAGGCTGTTTGTCAGTTGATAGTGAAGTGACTTAATGTGATTAACACCACAGGAGCCTGGAAAACCAGCAGAGCACCAAGAAACAACCGGAGTGGAGACAACTAGATCTGAGGTAAGGATCTGATTGATACACGACTGTAAAAACCCAATACACACACACACACACCCACACACACACAGTGGAGGAGGCTGATTATTCTGAAGTATTCAGCAAAAATCTTTGAACATAGAGCTGGGAGGAGAAAAGTTTGACATCTTTTTCAATGTTTACCCATTGCATTCAAGTTTGTGCTGATTTGCAATGGGATTCTGAAAATCAATTTAAAAAAGAAGAAGATTCGTATTTGCTTTGAGATACAAAGGTATTTCAAATACTTGCATAGATTAGTCTTGACTTGGTGAATGTTAACCTTTTTTGTCCTGATATTTTATGCCTGTTATTCATGAATATACTGTGGTAACCCATTATTAAAGAGAATTCACTTCAATATCAATTTATGAATGACATATAATCTTATTTCATGCAAAATGAAAATGTGCTTGTGTGCTCCAGGAGAGTGATAAGCAATCGCAAACACCTTAACTTTTGTAAGTGGTCAGATGTACTTGTAGTCGTAGATGTATAACGTGAAATATTGCTTGTAGCCGACATGAAAGCTGAAATGTTACAGAATGGGCAGTACTAATAATAGATGAAACATTGGCACCTTTTATATCGAGTATGTGTAACTATGTGGTAAAGATTTTAAAAAGTAGTCGATGATGCACAGTATGCATGTAAAACTCACCTCATTCTTTCTGTAGACAATAACGAGGACAGTGACAACAGTAGAGCAGAAGATCATCACCCAGGAGAGCACCAAGATTGAGACCAAAGAAGACATTCCAGAAGAGCCATCAAAGGCATCTGAAGAATGCAAGGAAGCAGTGCTCGATTATGAAATGCGACCTGAAGCAAAGGCATCAGATGAACCAAAAGAACCTGAGCCAGTTGAGACATTTGAAACTAAGGTAAAAGAAACAGAAACATGGAAAGAGCCTGAGCCAGTTGAACTGACCCAGTCTCAGGTTGAACAGGACATTCCAGTGGAAGAGGACACTAGAGTTCCTCAAGATCTTGACCTCCGAAGCAAAGACCAAGACGTTTCACTAGAACGTTTGGTCCAGTCTCCCGAGCCTGTAGCTAGTCCAGATGCTGAGCAAAAGGAGGCTATCTATGATTATGAAGAACAAAGGGAAGTGACAGTGATAACACAGACGACCAAGATCGAAGAGAAGACAGTGAATGTAGTCAAAATTCAAGAGGAGAGGCAGGATGATGAGCCAACACAGGAACCCAAAGTGTCGGAGCCCATTACTGAACAGCAGGAATCCCCAGTGCGAACTCTTCAAGACTTTGATAAACCCATTGCAGTTCAGGAAGTTCAAGAGGAAGAAACAATTCTTGAGCCAACAACTGAGGACAGCATTGGGGAGGTTGTCAAGGATGAACCTAAGACAATTGAAGAGAAAGAACCTTCTGACGAACCTGTGATTGAGATGGATAAGGTAGAGGAAGTTAAAGAGGAAGTCGAAGAAGCTCCTGAGTCACCAACAAGGGAAACTCTTCCACAAGAGCATGAGACAGTCACGCATTACCAAGAGACAGTTACTACTGTGGTAACTACTACTGAAATCCGGGGACATGGAGGAGAAGAGGAAATTGATGGTGGTATGTTCAGTAGGCCAACTGTTCAAGAAGATACAGAAGAAACAAACATTCCTGGAGAACAAGTGAGAGAATATGTTTCCAATGTTGTTGATTCTGCCATCAGCCAGGAGCAGTCTCGTGCAGAAATTGTAGATCAAGCAAAAGATGAACCACCTGTTGACTCTGATTCGATCCCGGAAGTTCTACAAGTTGATGACTCTCAAACAAGTACGACGGTTTTAGAAAAGAAAACAGATGAAGTCGTATTCAAAGAGACAGTTCAGATTATTGAGAAAAAGCAGGTAGCCTTTGATGATGAATCTGATGAAGATCAAGTACCAACTGTTACCTCTGATTCAATTCCAGAAACTCTTGTTGATATCCCTAAAGAGGATGACTCCCAAATCAGTACAACGTACACAGAAAAAGAACCAGAGGAGGTTGTTTTCAAAGAGACAGTTCAAGTTATAGACAAAAAACAGGTAGTCTTTGAAGATGAACCTGAAGAGGAACAAGTACCAACTGTTATCTCCGAGTCCATTCCAGATACTACTGGGGAGGATATTCCTAAAGAGGATGACACCCAAATCACTACAACATACACAGAAAAAGAAACACATGAGATTGTAGTCAAAGAGTCAGTCCAAGTTATAGACAAAAAGCAGGTAGTCTTTGAAGATGAACCTGAAGAGGAACAAGCACCAACTGTAAGCTCCGAGTCCATCCCAGATACTACTGAGGAGGATATTCCTAAAGAGGATGACTCCCAAATCAGTACAACATACACAGAAAAAGAAACACATGATGTTGTAGTCAAAGAGACAGTTCAAGTTATCGAGGAAGAGAAAGTAGTCTTTGAAGATGAACCTGAAGAGGAACAAGTACCAACTGTTACCTCAGAGTCCATCCCAGATGTTCTTGAGGATATTCCTAAAGAGGATGACTCCCAAATCACTACAACATACACAGAAAAGGAAACACATGAAATTGTGGTCAAAGAGACAGTTCAAGTTATCGAGGAAGAGAAAGTAGTCTTTGAAGATAAGCCTGAAGAGGAACAAGCACCAACTGTGACCTCAGAGTCTGTCTCGGATACTCCTGAGGATATTCCTAAAGAGGATGACACCCAAATCACCTCAATATACACAGAAAAGGAAACACATGGAATCGTGGTCAAAGAGACAGTTCAAGTTATAGACAAACAGCAGGTAGTCTTTGAAGATGAACCTGAAGAGGAACAAGCACCAACTGTGACCCCAGAGTCTGTCCCGGATACTCCTGAGGTTATTCCCAAAGAGGATGACTCCCAGATCAGTACAACATACACAGAAAAGAAAACACGTGAAGTTGTGGTCAAAGAGACAGTTCAAGTTATAGACAAAAAGCAGGTAGTCTTTGAAGATAAACCTGAAGAGGAACAAGCACCAACTGTTAGCTCCGAATCCATTCCAGATACTCCTGAGGAGGATACTCCTAAAGAGGATGACTCCCAGATCAATACATCATACACAGAAACACCCGAGGTTGTAGTCAAAGAGACAGTTCAAGTTATCGAGGAAGAGAAAGTAGTCTTTGAAGATGAACCTGAAGAGGAACAAGCACCAACTGTTAGCTCTGAGCCCATCCCTGATGTTCTTGAGGATATTCCTAAAGAGGATGACTCCCAGATCACTACAACATACACAGAAAAGGAAACACATGAAATTGTGGTCAAAGAGATGGTTCAAGTTATAGACAAAAAGCAGGTAGTCTTTGAAGATGTACCTGAAGAGGAACAAGCACCAACTGTTAGCTCCGAAGCCATCCCAGACGTTGCTGAGGATATTCCTAAAGAGGATGATTCTCAGATCACTACAACATACACAGAAAAAGAAACACATGAAGTTGTAGTCAAAGAGTCGGTTCAAGTTATAGACAAAAAGCAGGTAGTCTTTGAAGATGAACCTGAGGTGGAACAAGCACCAACTGTTAGCTCTGAATCCATCCCAGATACTCCTGAGGATATTCCTAAAGAGGATGACTCCCAAATCACTACAACATACACAGAAAAAGAAACACATGAGGTTGTAGTGAAAGAGACAGTTCAAGTTATCGAAGAAGAGAAAGTAGTCTTTGAAGATAAACCTGAAGAGGAACAAGCACCAACTGTTAGCTCCGAAGCCATCCCAGACGTTACTGAGGATATTCCTAAAGAGGATGATTCTCAGATCACTACAACATACACAGAAAAAGAAACACATGAAGTTGTAGTCAAAGAGTCGGTTCAAGTTATAGACAAAAAGCAGGTAGTCTTTGAAGATGAACCTGAGGTGGAACAAGCACCAACTGTTAGCTCCGAATCCATCCCAGATACTCCTGAGGATATTCCTAAAGAGGATGACTCCCAAATCACTACAACATACACAGAAAAAGAAACACATGAGGTTGTAGTGAAAGAGACAGTTCAAGTTATCGAAGAAGAGAAAGTAGTCTTTGAAGATAAACCTGAAGAGGAACAAGCACCAACTGTTAGCTCCGAGTCCATCCCAGATGTTCCTGAGGATATTCCTAAAGAGGATGACTCCCAGATCAGTACAATATACACAGAAACAGAAACACATGAGGTTGTAGTGAAAGAAACAGTTCAAGTTATCGAAGAAGAGATATTAGTCTTTGAAGATGAATCTCAAGAGGAACAAGCGCCAACTGTTAGCTCCGAGTCCATCCTAGATACTACTGAGGATATTCCTAAAGAGGATGACTCCCAAATCACTACAACATACACAGAAAAAGAAACACATGAGGATGTAGTCAAAGAGACAGTTCAAGTTATCGACGAAGAGAAAGTAGTCTTTGAAGATAAGCCTGAAGAGGAACAAGCACCAATTGTTAAGTCAGAGTCTGTCCCGGATGTTCTTGAGGATATTCCTAAAGAGGATGGTCAACAAATCCTTACAACATACACAGAACAAATTACAGAAGAGGTTGCAGTCAAAGAGACGGTGCATATTGTTGAGACGAAGCAAACAATATTTGATGATGAATTTATTCCAAGGAGACCCGAGGAGGACCAGATAGATATTGACTATGACCTCAGATTCGATGAACCCGAAACGGACACGTCGGTGCAGGAACCAATTGAGGCCCAAAGTGAGCCTCTTATTGATGAAGATGTCATCGTAGAAGAAAAGGCTAAACCAGCTGAAGAGACAGACATGCAGCTTTTAGATAAGGAGAATACACCACAGGAAGATATACCCAAAGAGCCAGTGGAGGAGCTTGCTGTAGAAGATACAGAGCCTGCTCAAGATATGACATTACACAGACGGGAAGAATTCACGACACAGAATTTGGAATTCCTAGGTGCTCCTGAATACGAGGAAGAAGATGTATCAACATCCATGGAGGTGATGCCTTCTGAGAGAGAAAATATTGATGGAGATGATGATTTCCTTGAAGATATCCAAGAAGAACCAGAATGTGAAATACCCTTAGATGAAGCAGAGAAAACAGACGTTGGTCCCACAGAGGCCACATACATGTATGAAGAGAGGACACAGCAAGTTATCATATCAAATGAACAAGCAGAGCCAGGTTCTCTGACTTCAGAGTCTCATGAGGAAGTAATCTCTGAAGAGCGTATTGGAGAGAAATCAGTACCAACAGAGTTCAGTCAAACAGTTCTGCATGAAGAGATACACCATATCACAAGCGATACTCCTGCGGAAGTAGAAGATGCACAGAAACAAGATGAGGAAACAAGGGATGTTATTCATGAAGATGTTGAGGAAACTGAAGTAACAGCAGCCTACTCAGAGATAAAATTTCAGACTCAACCTATTATGGACCAAGCTAAAGTTGAAGAAGAGGAGCCTGTCCAAGTTCCAGATACTACTGAAAAGATCTCACAAGAACCAATTGGTGATGAGCCTGAAGTGAGAGTGGAAACTAGAGACTCTGCACCTTTTGATGAAGCAACCCCAGGATCACAAGTTGATGAGGAATCAATCAGCGAGGAGCGAATCGGAGAGAAGGTCGTTACTTCAACCTTTAATGAGACTGTTTTACACAAAGAGATACACAATATTGTAGAAGAGTGTCCTCATAATGTTGCAGATGAATCAGAATTCCCGAAGGAGGGAGTCAAAGATAACATTCATGAAACTGTTCATCAGACCACTGTGACAACAACTCACACTGAGGTACACAAGCTGAGTACACTTCCAATCACTGACCAAGATGTGGGAGAGTTGCACATGGAAGAACAGCATACTCCGGAAGAAGAGCAAACTCAGCCAACCCATGCAGAAAGGGAAGATCTGTCACCACGTGATGAGGGTATGACATCAGAAGATGTAGAAGAACTACAGGAAGATCACCAAGGTCAAATCCCTGAAAATGGAAGTTACTCTTATGGAACCACAACTGAGGAGACTAGAACTACCGTGATAACAAGAGAAGTAAGGTTTGTAGAGGATGTCAAGGTCGATGCCAGTGAACCAGAAGATGAAACCTACTTGGGTGAAGGACCTGACATGACTGAACATGACATCTCCATCGATGAAGACCAATCGGATGATTCAGATATGATTCCAGAGATCAAGTTAGACTTGCAGTCGGATGAAATTGTTCAAGATGATGATGTCATGGCAGAGAGACGAGCTAGAGACCATGGATACCTTATCGAGCCTGATCCACCAACAGAAGAGAGTGAAATCATCCTGGGAGAAGATGGCATCTCTGGAGAGCAACTTGGTGTGGATGATGATGAAGACCTAGATACTAAGACGGAGAGTATCAGCTACATGGAAGAACAGGTGGATGAGACACCTCTTGCGAGGGAAGACCAGCCAGAGGCTGAGAGTGTTCAAGCTGATTATGACATGCAAACATCAGTTGCTTCAGATATACCCCTTGTGGAGGATGATGCTGAACCAATGCCAGAACTCAAACAGGAAGAATCTGATATTACAACATCGTACAAGACAATTGAAGAGGCTATGGTCATCGAAGGTGAAGTGTTCCTTGAATCTGAACCAAGAGAAGAACAGGCACCGAATGATGGAGAAGTGACTCCTGTGACGCCTGAGCTAGCCACAGATGGTAGAAGCACTCCAGATATTCTGGACATTACTGGTGAATATGCAACCAGTTATGGACATGTTGAGATGAGTCGACAGTCTTTTGAAATTGAAGAGCCTGTTAGCCCACTTGATGTCACACAAGAAGAAGAGGGAGAAACTTCAAGAGACCATGAACAGATAGAAATAAATACAGCAGATGCTAAGGAAGGTGCAGCACTTGTAGCTGTTGAGCAACAATATCTTGTTGACACACCAGCATCAGAGACCAGTGCCCATGATGAGTGGGTAGAAACACAAGTTGGGGATGCTACCTTGAGGACCAGACAAACCCACAGGGAAGACACCTACACTGATGAAACAGAAGGTGGCCAGACAGTATACACAAGGCATGTTGTGACTGAAACTAGAGTTATTACTAGTGGTGGACCCTTAGTGGAGAGTATAATGCATCCTGCAGATTATCCTGAGGAGTTGATTATACAAGCCCAGCCTCCTTCGCCAGATTCCTTACTCACACCTGAGATCCAGGAACTTCCTGACACCCCAGACTCCTCTACTCATGAAGGCTCTACTGAACCCACAGACCATCAAGGGTTCTGTTACGAGTCCATGAATGTGACACAGTCAACATCTGAATCAACTCAATTTGTAGTAGATGGTGAGGTTGTAGACTATCAAGATGACCAGGAGGAGCCACACGAAGAAGCCCTTTTAGATGGTCCAACTGAATCCGATTACTATGACCCCAACTTAATTGGTGTCTCCCAACAGCAAGAGTTTGAGTATCAGGAGGAAGAGCCTGAACCAGAGATCATTGACTCCCCACAAGATGTGGAGTTTCCAGTAGGAGAGGACATCCCTCCTCAGCATTACTCAGATTTGGCTCTTCAACAAGAGGTCAGTGCAAGTCTTTCACATGAAGAGCAAGCTCTAGGAGATGTAGAAGTAGAACATAGTGAAACAATGGTCCAGGAATCCCATGTGGAGACGTTAGTTTACTCTCAAGAGCATTACTCTCAAGAGCAGTATGTCCCTGAAACTGAAACGTTTGATGTGTCGGACGAGGATCGGGCTGATTCTGTTGTGAGCCCAAGACCACCTGAGCCTGTGTCGGAGGTTGAGACACAGCTGCCTCCCACGGACTTGAATGTCCTAGAGAGCTCACCGGCTCCAGAACCTGAGGCAGAGCAGGTTGAAGAAGGCGCTGTTGGTGGGGATGAGGTGGACAGTCCTACCAAGCCATACCAGGGACAGATACCCATTCCAACAACTCCAGAGACCGAAGGTTCTGAGGAACCTCCTAAATCTCCCCAAGGATCTGTCGATGATCAGTCCACCCATGTTGTCACTCACGAGGAATTTGAGACCAAACAAGAAGGCGGTGGCGTGGTCAAGAAATCTGTACATGTCACTCGCACCACATTCCGTAGAGAGGTCAGCTTTCCTGGAGAGGCCGTTCAAAGTGGACAGGCCATCCTGCAGACTAGATCTGTCTCCGAGTTCTTAGCAGGTCCAGAGCAGACTCAGACTCAGCCGAGATCAAGAGAGGTATTAAGACAAGACTCTCAGAACACATCCCAACGCATTCCTTCTCACGCCTTGCATGAAAGTAACCTCGATTCAAACCTAAAGATTTGGTTGTTGAGTGTTGACCTCAAGGTTCTCGTTGTTTGCCTGGGTTTATTGACTGTTGCGTTCCTTATGTTTCTTTGAGGATTACATTCAAAAGCATCTGTTGTCTAACGTTTTCTTTTTATTTACTGCATGATTTTTTATTTTTGTTGCATATGTTTGCAAGAAAGGCAATATGATTTCATCTTGTGCAATGCATTACATTTATTCAACTTGCTTGATATTTGCAATTTTGAGCTTTAAGCTGTAGCCAACAACTCTTACTTTACAATGTAAACAGAAATATATAAAATAAGGTTACACAGTGTAATATATGCACTAAAAATTAACATTGCAATATGATAGTCAGCAATACTTTTTAGTGCAAAAGAATCTTTATTTTATCAGAATATATGTTAATTGGATTATTCAGTCTTTCATATTATTATTTTTTTTTTTAGAAAGTAAGTGCTTTAACTTGAAAAAAATATTTGTGCGTAGTTTGAGCAATGGAGCTCTGAAAGACAAAATTCTATTCTAAAATAAAACAAAGTAATAACACTAACAACAGAAAGCATTCAATGCATGCTCTAAAAAACAGTTACAATCAAATTTAATAAAGTGTAATCAGAGTTTACTTGAGATAATACTTCAACTGAATTAATCTTATTCAATTCAATTCAATTCAAATGAACATTTATTTTCTTCCATTCAATTTGACAACATATTTGACATCTGCTATACTAAAAATAGTACTTGATCATCAATTAATTTAAACATGCCTAAGTAATTCATATACCGGTATTAACAGATATTTCCACAAATTTCAACATGTTAATTGTTATCCATAGTAGTCAGAAACAAATAGGTACAGGGAGAGTGCACTAAAAAATAGAATCAGAATTTGATTTAATGTATCTATTTTAAGTGCAATATGCGCTGTATCTAACAAGAATTGCTATCAAATTATGCGCTCGATCTAAATAAACACAGTATTTAATGAATTGTGCCTTGATCAGTCAAAAATAAAATATATATATATAATTATTTTTAAACTAAAATTTACTATTTAGTATTATGAAGATATCTGAAAGCCTTTTATTTTCTTCAATACAGTATCAACTTTTTGAAAGAATGATTACATATTCAAGTTTTAAATGCTAATTTTGTCACATCCAGTCTAGTGACAAGTTATTGTCTTATTATTATTATCCTCATCGTCATTATCATTGTTATTATTACCATTATGAGTAAAATTAATGTTTTGTTTTTTATTAATTTTTTCAATTTAATATTTAAAACAGTTATTTTTTTTAAAATATATTTTTAGATGCATATATTTTAGAGGATTAATACAAAGTCTATTTTTTTTTATTGAAATGTTTATTTTGAATACTAAATACATAGGAAACTATTTGCAGATTCTATCTAAATTTATCATGTATTTATATAACAAACATATTGTTTACATAAAATTGGAGAAAGCTTCAATTTTACTTAATATAGAAAAAGCTCATGTACATGTAGAAGAACAAAAATACAAAACCTTGATTAATATGGTGCAGAAAATAAACAAAAATTCATAATTTATGATAAATCGAAAAATTATGAAGCCATAATATTATTTCTTATAGACATAACTAATGGTATAAATTTTCAAAACTTTACAATTATTACGTACAGACATGACTAAATGCTAAAATATAGCATTTGGATAGAAGAAAAGCTTTTGTTATATTATTCTGATTTATTTTTTGTTCTTTCTATTATAATTTGACGGTAGCATTTGCTTTGTATGTTTGTTGACTGCAAGCATAATCCATTATTTTGTTGATGTTATTAATGCATGTCATTGAAATATATATGATTTCTTGTTTTGATCTAATAATAGATAATAAAAAAGAATTATAAAGGAAAATATTATTTGTTTATACGTTATTTTATTTTGTTTTGTGACTAACAATTGTTAATGTCCTGTTATTACATAATTCAATTTGTATTTGTTTGTCCTTACATATGCTATTGTTTTTTTCTATCATTACCTAATATTGCATCGTTTCTTTTCATCAACAAAATATGGTGCTGGTGCTTTCTTTCAAAAGTAATTTTGAAATTATTCTATTTCCACAAACTATTCATGATTGCTGCAAAATGTAGTACACAATTTGGATCCTTACAATCATATTGTATGCCTAGTAGAGGATTTCTGAAAAAGCAAATTATTTAAAATGTAACAATTCTTTTTGTGAGATTTTAATTGAAACCAAAGTGATTCATAAGAAAATGGTTTTCTTCATTTTGTAAACTTCTAATCCCGCCCCCCTCCAAAAAAAAAAATTAAATGAGTCTGTTTTTCAAATTTGTAACTTATTGAGACTAGCAATAATATTGAAGTTTTTCTGAGATCACTTACTTGCATTTTTGTTTTCAGATGTCTAATCAATTTTTGCATTTATCTATGTTTGTGAATTGCTTTTCATTAGTGTACATGTATGCTCTCAAATATTCCTGCATGTAAAACTGTAAAACAAAATCCCCAATCTTGCATGCTTGATAATAACTGATGCTTTCTTGTTGAAACATTTCATTGATACCATTTTGCCTTGAAACATTTTTGAACAGCAACATGCATTTTGTACTGATATCTATGATAAATCAAGGGAAAATGCAATTTTCCCTACTCATGTCTTCTAAATGAGTCTTTTATTATGTTTCTTTCATGTGAGAACTAAGAAGAATATAGTCTTGAGGTTTTTATTCAAAATTTATAAAAATGATAATGTCTTTCAATATATGAAATGAGAAATATTTCATAGGATTTGTATTTACACTCTTCTAAATAATATTAAATAAAACAGTAAATGTTATGATTAAAGGAACCCAACAGAAAGGGGAAATAATGTTCATGAGTTTTTAACTTTTGCAAGAATCCTTGTGTAGTGCTTTTCATAGTTGCCTACGCTTGCTTCATGGTATGGTAGTTCTAAACAACTAGCATTGCATTGGCTGTTAAGAGCCAGAAAGGCATTAACTGTGTACAAGAAAATCAGTTAACGCCCTTCTGTCACTGAAGCAGATAATCCATAAAGGAAGCATCGTGCACTTTATAGTATGGTACTGTTTAATAACAAAGGCTTTCTGTAGCGCTTGTTTGAAAGTTTGGTTCAATTCACCACCCCTTGTTCATGTCTTACCACGTTTTTTCGAAATAAATATTGTTATTTTTCCGTCGTTATCTCACCCCCATTTTAGGAGATGGAAGAACGCACACCGCAGATATCCGAGGTACCGTTTGGATCAGAAGACTGCATAGTTGCTTTTCTTAATTTTCTTTTCTTTTCTTTTCTTTTATCATTTTACCTCTTTAAACAATATATTCCATTTTCCGCTGCATGTAACCTATTATTGAAATATATATCACGTTTTGTGGCATGCTCGAGTCATGTAGCAGCCAAATATTTATTTGAATATGAATTATCTGTGTCTTCATCATACATATACATCAAATGAATTTTCATACTCAATTATTTGGATTTCTTTTAGTCCTTATTATCTTTCAATTTTATCCTTATTTTTTGTTTATTAAAATGGTCTCACAAACGACCATTCTCCCTCTTTCTATCTTTTTCCTGTGTTTCTTTATTCTCTTTCTCTTTTGTTTCTATATTACTATATTTCTATCTCCTTCTCTTCCTTTATCTCTCTCTCTTCCATGATTATTTTGTCTCTCTATCTCAGACATTCCCAGTATTATTCTCTCTCTGTGTCTCCCCCCTCCTTATCTTCATGCCCTTTTGTCATTCTGTACTCCTCTTTTTCCTTCTCTCCCTATTCCTCTGTACCACTCTCTTCACTGCATCGTCTTTCCCTCTGTATTACTTTAACTCTCGTTCCTTCATTCAGTATCAATACCTTTGTATGCCCATTCTCCTCTTCACAATCTTTCATTTCATCTCTGTTGCTTTCCCTCAATATTCTTCCTTTTAAACATCTACTGTACATATTTCACCATCCATCCATCTTCTTTTTCTCTTATCTATCCCTGGCACCGTATGTCTTCATCCTTTTCTCTTTCATCCCTCTTATATTGTTTGCTGAGAGTAAAAAAGAGCATTGAATTGTAGCATTTTACATATATTAATGCTATAGTCAATGCACTTCTAGCTCTTAACAAACAATACATTTCCTTTTAAACTTACGGATTATCTTGACCGAATACATCCTTATGTGTAATCTATTGAGAGGGAGAGGGAGAAGAGACTTCAAGAGAGAGAGAGAGAGAGAGAGAGAGAGAGAGCGTGAGAGAGAGAGAGCGAGAGAGTGAGAAAGAGAAGAGTTGAATGGAAGGAGGTGAAGATATGAATTAAGAATAAAGCAAATAGTATTAATCACGTTTCCCCATCTTGTCATCTCACATCTAATGAATGTCCTTCAGCCATGAATGTGCTTCTCTTTGCAGGTGCACCTCCATCATCATCCTGATATTTTTTCTTCCAATTGCCCCCTTGTTCTCTTTAAAAATATGCCCATCTTCAATGACTTTGTTATATGCCGTTTTTTAATTTTCACTTAACAATTTGCTTTGTTATCAATTTAGGTTGGCCGTTTCATCTCCATCTTCCTATCATTTCATCTCATCGTTTCATCCATTATCATTCTATCTATCTATCTTTCTTTCTCAGCATATTCCAAGACTCGGTTCTTCCTACCGACTCGTCGCATTTGACTGGGCTGCTTCGCCCTCCGTTTCATTTCCAAACCTTTCCATCTCGTGCTCCTACCAGCATGCTCTGGCGGCCTCTACAGTCCGTTCTTTCATTTCTTTCTTTTGACTACTTTAGTTGTATCCCTCATTTCACTCACTTCTTTAGTCCCATGTATTCATTTTTTCAGTTGTGTTACAACTTACCTCCCCCCTCCCAAGTTCAAAGTTCTTCTGTTTGAAGTCTTTCCTTTCTTTTCATCCCATCTCCTTTTATCTAAAAGTCCCATTTCCACAGACTCTTTGGAAATTGATATACACAAGTGTATTATGATTTCAAGTGTTCTGAAACATTTGTGGAAACTATGATTGTCGCAAAAATCTTTATTTTTGATGGATCCTCAATACAGTGTGTGCTTTGAAAGAAGTTAACTGAGTTTTGGTTTGTTCAAGTATTAAGGTAGATGTGTGTTGAATTAATGGGAAAGGAAGAGTTTTGAATGAATGTAGAAGGATGATGGAGAAGTGATGAGAGAGTTTAGTTAATTAGTTTTCAGATATTTAATGTGTGTGTATGTTTAATGTTGAGATACATGTCGTATGATTCTGTAGGAGTGTAACATGGCGCAATAGATGTGTGATTCTCAAAGCAATGAAATGATTAATGTGATTATTTGAGGTGACAAATTGAACTTTATTTTCAGTTCGATTCACCTTTAAGACATCGTCTGTGTTGTATCCTGTCATGTATTACCCCCCTACAGCTGTTTGTGCACGAGTGTGGTTGTACCTTGCTGTTCTCTTTGGATAAATGATACTGTATCTTGTTTTTAGTTCTTTTCTTTAATGAATTCAATTTCAGACAAGTGTGAGTTTTCTTTTATTTTGTTTGCAAAACATACAATTTTAGGCACATGTATGCCATATTTGCCAAAATATACACCTTTTGCCAAAAATATACACCTTTTATACTATAGCAAACCAATTATATACAAAATTGCATTTTAAATTCCTCTCCTGATTATATCAATATATTTATGAAGTATATATACATTTATATCAAATTAACTTCTATATCAAATTTATTTGGTTTGCATATCTACTCCTTTTGATATACATACACATTTCCTGCAAAATAATAAGAAAAATATGAAAGAAAAAGATAATTTCATATTAGCATTGAAATAAAGACTTGCTGTTTATCTTTTATATACAAATCACTTGCAATTCTTACTTCAATTTGTTGTTTATCCAAATTATTTTCCATTCCAGTGAATATTTCAGTTGACATTATGATTTTCATAATTTGTATATTTGAATTAAAACAAAATATTTAAATTGCAATGAGTTTTATGATTCGTTGATTCCTGTCTCTTATAAATCAAACAAGCTTCATGATTGGTCATTTTATATATATTCTCCATAGCCATTGGTCGATGAGCAACTGGACGCACCCATGGTGTTAGGAGATAGAGAGGAGAAGCCAGCATACACACCAGAAGAACTAGAAGACTTTGCCCAAGCTTTGAATGAATTTGCAATCAATGGTATGTTTATATTTCAAGTACCAGTATTATTAAAAGTCCACATTTTTAAGGGCTGGATCTTTCTTATCCCTGAGATCAGGGTACAGTGCATTTTTAAGGAATACATCCTACCATGAACCCTCTCATGACCCCCTGGGTTGAGATTTGCCATTACTCAGTCCCTTGGATAGGATGAAAAGCCATACACAACTTGAAAATAACTCCAAACCTGGGCCCGTTGCATAAAACTTACCATTGACGGTAACTTTGCCATCAATGGCAACTACCATGGTAACATGGCTCAACAGCCAATCAAAATCAAGGTTTCCATGGTAGTTACCATCAATGGTAAGTTTTGTGCAACAGGGCCCATGGTGGGTTAGAACTGAGAGGGTAGGGAAAAGTCTACACATCAAAGTCAACATCAATCCAAGACTTTAATGAAATTCTTACAGAGTTACTTCTTGACAGTGGCGACACCTTTCAATGGTCACACCTTTCCACTCGTAATGAAACTCAATGCCTTATTTTCTGTTCTAACAGTCAGACTGACCAAAAGAAAATCCAACATGATCACCTATACCACGTTTTACTGGTCATTTTAAGACATCATTACTCTGTTTCAGTGGTCAGACTCGCCATTCTAAAACCCCACATCTCTTTTCCATTCGAATGGTCGGAATTACCACTTGAAAATGCAACTTGATGAAAGATACTTTTCTTTAATCAGTCACTTTTTGACACTTTTGTTCCGTTACAATGGTCAGACTTACCCGAAGATGACCAGGAGGCACCAGCCCCTCCCGCAGGACCTATTGTCACGGAGGACATGAGCGCCACAGAATCTGCCCCACCCGCAGTAGAGACCAACCTGAAGCATCTAGATGCCATGACACCGGAAGAAGAGGCGGAGATGGAGGACCTTCTCAACATGGACTTCACCAAGGCCTACCACGAGCCAATGGAAGAAGGCCAAGCTCCCCAAGTAGCAGAGCCTGAGGAAGTTTCTCGTAAGTTTTAAAGCCCCGCTGTACTACTAATTATAGCTACTTGCTCCCTCTATATAGAAAACAATGCCTAAGCGGTGCCCATTGGTCCCCCATGATCCTCTTTTTCTTATATTGATCGAGAGCTGAGTTGATGAGATAACCACCTGTCAGTAACCTAGCAGGGTGGTCTAATCCCTCCTGGCCAAACTAGTGCAGATGGGCTTCAAGTCTTTGAGTCATGGTTGGGAAGTACTGTAGGGTTGTAGGATCACGTACTTCATAGAGACTGATCAACACTTAGTCTGCAGAATTTTCCTCTGAACTCTATTTAGGTTAGGTTGCAATCGGGTAAATATTATGAAAGTTTAGGGTGAGGGTTACATGCATTATACGTTAGGGTGTGTGCTTGAAGTTGGGAATTCTTTCAGTGTAGGAATCGACTGCAGAGCAATTATCGCCAGAGCACGTGTTGTACATCCTCATCGAGTTGGTTGGAGAAGATGATAGGGTACAGATCTCTGAAGATAGTGAGGCTGAGATGTTACATTTTTTTCCAAGAATTATTTCATACAGCTCTGTAGGTTCCCTGAGGGAGAAGTTTAAGGCTGAGCTTCATAACTCTATTATCTTCTCTTTTCTCTATCACTATGCTTCTGAACAATTCTCAGTGCAATGTACTTTTTTTAGATTACCAGTTGTGATGATGTAATATGCAGTGTTATCAAATCTATTTTTTTTACAGTGTGGCCCTCTAAATCTGCTGATGTTCTGCTCTGCATTTTACTTTATTGTTTCACAACTTTCGCCCCAGTATACAGGTGCACAGGTTCCTTACACACTTTGCAGACCACTTTTTTTTTTAAATTTCATGTCGTTCCATATGTTTGATTCCAATGCCTATCCCATGCCATTTTTAATCGTGTTCAATAGCCCATCAGGATTTTTGAATAAATATTTGTGCTTTTTATCTCTACTTCTACCGGTATTTATAAATTTGGTCACCTTGGATATTTGTCGGAGAGAAAACATCTAACTTTGACCTTAGTGACGATTTGCTAATGTTCTTGTGTATATGCAATTCATGGTGATACTTGACTGCAAACATAATCAAGAAACAATGTGAGGATATTTCAAAATCCTTGTCAATCACCTATTAAAATTGTCAACATAACAACGACATATTGGAGGGGGGGGGGGGGGGGTTGTTTCACAAAGATCCTAAGTTGAACTTACATGTATCTCTAAGTTGGACTTAACAATTATGGAAAGCTGTTAAAATATTATGTAAAAGTTATTTCAAAAGGCATAAAATGTTGAATCAAATCATTCTTATTTTCTATTATCTAGAAGATTTCATGTTCTTGACGTGGAATTTATGAAAGGTCTGAAATACTTCAATATTGGCATTTGAATATATTTTATTTTAAGGCGACAAATGGCTCTCCTTAATGTTAGGATATTTGTGAAACAGCCCCAGACATGATTTCTATAGGTTTCGATATTGCCCTTCACTTGTTTTCTTGAAAGTGTTTTTGAATTTGTCGTTTGTAAGTAAGATTTGTTATGGCTACAACTAATTTGATACTGACCCTTGGATATCTAGCATCCACTCCGGCCAGTCCGACCACTCCTCACGTTGACCTGTTACCGGACGATGTTGACCTCTTGGCCGCAGCCAATCAGCTTCAGAAGGAAATGGAGGAGGAGCCAGAAGTGGGTGGAGCTAGAGGGGCTGAAGCTGGAGGTGATTGGACGAATAAAACTTGAAATGAAATCATGTAGAGAACTATCATTATGATAACATGGGGGGGGGGTAGAACAGATGGAATGAATGCAAATAAGAAAAGTAGTAGTATTATCAAAAGTATGAAATATAATTGAATCTTCAGCAAATAATCTAAGTTAAACAATATTTAGTGGAAGATCGTAAATCATTGATATAGGATAAAAACAAAGTGGGCCTGAGGACTGACCCTTAAGGGACAGCATATGTTATCCTTCTCCTATTTGATAATATTTCCTTGAAGCAGTTTAGTTTTAGTTAAGTAAACATTTGATTTTATTCCTTTGAATTACAAAATGAAAGAAAATATAGATAGTTTGAATACTGCAGGATATATCTATTCTGCATGAGGATGTGTCGAATTAGTTTCATTCTTAAGGAATGGAGAAACAAAAAAGGTTATTATTAGTACATTACTTACTTGTAGACAACAAGATGTGATTGGTTGATTGTTGATTGAATGCTCGATTGTGACTTGCTGGTGATTGATTATGCATATTTGGAGCTAGGAAATTAAATAAAAGGAAGATAATTGTCATCATTATAGTAACACCTATATCATTATTCCACCCCTTAGGTGTTGAAGTTTGTTGATAAAGTTGATAAAGGGAATAAAAACTTCTTTTGTTGTTTTAAAGTTTCTGAATTTCTTCTTCTCTCTCCTTCTTTAGCCGAGGATCGCGAGCCCAAAACGCCCGAAATCACTGATTTCCTTGAGGGGCAGTTTTCTTTCCTTCCCGACGGTGGGTAAAACAAGGAATGGAATTTTTTTAAAGGCTGCAATTTTGATTTTTAGCAGCATAGTGGCAGATCCAGAGGGGGTTGCAAGGGGCAGGTACCCCCCTATTTTGGGGGATAACTCCCTTTGCAGCTGCTCACCCCCTCGATGGAAAATAATTCTTGGATCTGTGGCTGCAGCATGCTATGAATGAGGTGGAGTTTCAAAAAGCCTGTTAGCATTTGTAGATTAATATAGTGTATTTTGCGGTCTAAGTGGTGAAATATCAGCTGCCCCTTAAAAAAAAAAAATGAGGGTCAATTTGAATTCCTTATAACATTCACTGATTTGATGTACACAATTTTAAATGTTTAAACGTTTTTTTACAAAATTTCAGACATCCAATTCTTACTGCTCCATTTGGAATTGGGGAAGGTATAATTAACTGCAAAACAAAGATATTAGTAACATAATGGTAATTGGATTACCCAAGTTCTATTTGCAATTCTATTCTTTCCTTATGCAATGGCTATACTGTATATTGAATCTTAACCCCCCCCCCCCTGTTTGATCACCCACTGACAGGACATACATAAGCATTTAAACCACTAGTAAGGAACCATCTTTATGGACAATTTTGCACTGTGGGATTTCAGAACTCCATTCTCTGATTAGTAAAGAAAATAAAAATAATGAAAATAATAATAACTAAAAAAATATGCATATATACTGGGAAACTGAAGGTTTAGGTGTGCTATGCTGCTTGTGATATTTTTGATACATACCAATCATGATGAAAATAAATATACAAGATATTGCTTATTTTCATCACTCTTCTGCACTCATATGAAACATTAGCACCATGATCATGCCTGCAAGTGCATTTGTGTGAGAAAGATGGTTGCTCTGGTGACAAATACTCCCTGGGAAAATTACTGAATTCCCTATATCCTGGTCACACCAAAGAGACTAACAACAGGCTGGTAATGGTTGACAACAGACTGACAATGGTTCAATAATAGATTGACAACAGATATAGAACAGACTGACAACATTGACAAAAGACTGACAAGAGACTGACGACAGACTGACATCAGACTAACAATTGACTGACGACATACTGACAACAGACCGACGACAGACTGACGACAGACTGACAACAGACTGATGACGGACTGACGACAGGCTGACAACAGACTGACAACAGACTGACAACAGACTGACAACAGATTGACGATGGACTGACAACAGACTGACAACGGACTGACAACTGACTGACAACTGACCGACGACAGACTGACAACTGACTGACGACAGACTGACAACAGACTGACAACGGACTGACGACAGACTGACAACAGACCAACGACAGACTGACAACGGAACAACGACAGACTGATGACGGACTGACAACAGACTGACAACAGACCAACGACAGACTTTGATAGTAGACTGACAACAGACCCAAAACACACGAACAATAACCTGACAACAGACTGACAACAGACCAACTACAGACTGACAGTAGACTGACAACAGACCCAAAACACACGAACAATAACCTGACAACAGACCAAATACCGACTGACAATGGACTGACAGTAGACTGACAACAGACCTACAAGAGACTGACAACAGATTCACAACAGACCGACAACAGACTGACAACAGACTGACAACAGACTCGCAACAGATTGTTAACAAACTGACAACAGACTCAAACAATCAGCCTGTTTGATGTTGATTTGATTGTGTGACTGGAAGAAAGACTATACCTTACTCTAACTCTAACCCTAAACTTTATCTAAACCCTAATACCCAACCCTAAACCTGACCCTATACCATTGACATAGCGTGTACTACTTTGCACCTAAGCAAACAGCAGATCATCAGACAAAAATGGTAAAACAAAAAGTATGCTATCCATGTGTATGTATTCGGATCGCTGCTCATATTAAAGTGTTGTATTGGACTGATCGCTTTTAAACAGTCCATGAGGTGATTATGTTTTGGAATTCTTTGGTATATACATTTCATCTTAGTGCTGTTCTGTGCTTTCAATGCTCTTTGACATACTCATACTGCACATGCAACATATATCCATTAAATGATTTTTTTTTTTTTAAGTTTTACTAAAAGCTTTTGGAATGCATAATTGAAAAATTTGTGCAAATTGTGATGGGTAGCAAAAATAAAAAAAAACGGATGAGTGTGCAAATGTTCAAATCAACCTTGGAGCTTGGAGAAGGTACCTTGGTAGATAGATAGTTATACCGGTAACATCCCTGATTTGAAATGCATAATACCATTTAAATTAGCTGGAGAATACCCTTCATGCATCAGTGCAATGTCCCATATCAGGGTTGGGGTCATGGCTAGGGTTTAGGTCAGGGTTAGGTTTAGGGTTTGTTCCAGGGTCTAAGTTCAGAATTTGGCTAGTAATTTATATAGATATTGATTTCAGAACAATTGTCATTTGGAACACGTGTCGGGCATAAAGCTGTAGTGTTTAGGGCTCGCGTAGGTTTACTTCTTTGTGGTGCAATGCATGTATTGGATGTGTGTAGATGATGTGGATTTGAATGATTTTTGGAGTGTTACTAACAATAAAAGGAAACCCTAGACAAATTGCTTCAAGTAAATATATAGAAAACTTATAAATTTGACTATAAGTTAAAGATATTGAGTGTTGTGGTGTAGCCATTGTGAAAGGGAGAAATAGGTTAGGGCCTAGCATTATAAACAACTCAAAATAGTGAATAAAATATGATTAAGCTTTGTGAAAGTTAAATATAATTTCACATTTAGCAGTATGGAATTATGTATAGCTTGTGATCTAATTAGCATGATGACATTTAGGGATTATTTGTGGTGTAGTAATATACATTTTATGGTACAGCATTTCAAATCCTAACATTTGGTCTTCGTTGATTTAGATGATAAAACATGTTCATGTTTGAATATGACCACAAGATGGTGTTTTCAAATGAAAGTACACCTGTATTATACTGTCATAGAGTCTTATCTTAAAATAAATCACTTTTCTTCCCTTATAAAGTTTTCTTGTAGAACATATTGAAGTGTGCTGCTCTGCAGTTGGAATAATTTGATTTTTTTTTCCCTACCCAGAAATTCATCCTTTTTTATTTAGCTGGATGTTGCATTTTTCAAAATCCCTTCCCCTTTTTGTTTCTTTATGAATCAACGAAAAGCCTGCTGATTGAACCCCAACTTGTTCACTTACAGCACCTCTTTTTGTCTACCTGTATTGTTTCGACTGCATATTTTTCACCCCTTAATGAAGCATTTTGATTCCACAGATTTTGCACAGTGCGCCTAATTTTATCAATTACTAACTTATCTCTCATTCCTTATTTTCTCTCCCATTATTTAACGATATACCCATGTTAAACTTTGCAGTTCAAATTTTGGTTTGTCTTTTGCTCATATACGTAGGTATTTTTATCATGATGCGAAATGATGTAAATTTTTTTTAATGCAAATTTAATTGAATGATTCATCACTCGTGTTCGTTCAAAGGCATGGAACACATTTGATGGTTTCAATTCCATCAGCCATATCTTCTTTTTTAATTTACATATTTGCTTTCATGCCAAAAAAAGTTGAAGCATTGGTATCACAAGGGTTAAGCCTGTACTAGTTGAAAAAAGTACAAATTTCCTATGTTTTATTGGCGGGGATATCACAATACGTTTTGATTTTTTGCAATCATCGTTGAATTCAAAGAGGCTTTTGCTGTTCTTTTCATTCATTATACAATAATGAAAATTGAAGTTCAGAGTCGACTGTGGACATTGTCAGGTGAGTACGGTGACAGAAAGGCATTAACTGTTTACAAAAGTATACAATTAAACACCCTTCTGGCGGGTGTTTCACAAAGATCCTAAGTTCAACTTATCTCTAAGTTTGACTTAAAAATTATGGAAAGCTGTTAGCATCTTTGAAAATATTTTGTAAAAGTTATTATAAATGGCATAAAATGTTGATTCATATTTTCTATTATCTAGGAGATTTCATGTTCTTGATGTGGAATTTATGAAAAGTCTAAAATACTTAAATTTCTGCTTTTAAACATGTTTCATTTTAAGGCTACAAATGGCTCTCCATAATTTTTAAGTCCCACTTAGAGTTAAGTTCGACTTAAGTTCTCTTTGTGAAACACCCCCCTGTCTCTCCGCGAAGATGGTGAAGTTCTTACAACAGAAGCATACTGTGATATTGACCAAGATATCTTGTGTTATAAATTTCTTATTTGCAGATCCTATGGGAGTGGTTGAGACTGAACCAAACATTGAGTTCCCTCCAGAAATGGAAATGCCAGGTAAGCTATTGAAAAAAAGAACAAGAATATAAATTTTGTTTCATTTTGGTCAACTTTCTTCTGCAAGGTTTGATCACCATGCATTATCAAGTTTGTGAAACGTGTCTTTAATAGTGGCCACCTCTCTAAAAAGGCCACCATAATGGTCACCCATATTGCCTCCCTTTATAAGGAAATATGCGTTGGAGAACCTCTCTAGAATGGCCAACTGCCTGCAGTGGCTACGTACTGTATTTTCCTTGGGTGGCCTTAATAGACAGGCTTAAATGTTTATCTCTGAATGTTTACCCCCCCCCCCCCCCCAAAAAAAAAAAAAAAAAAAAAAAAAAAAAAAATCCCAGTTAAAATAATTTTGAAATTGTTAGATTGACATTGAAAAATCAAAAATGCTAAATTGGCATCATCGAAGAGTTAATTTGATCGTCAAAATGTGTTCCTTTCAGTCGATGGTGATGAGGACATTGAGGAGGAGATCGAGGAGTACGAGGAGACCCTGGACGACGGCACCATCCGCAAGGTCATCAAGCGACGGATCAAGAAGCGCACTGTCCAGATGATCCCTGTGGAGATTGACCCTTCGCAGTATCCCGAGGGAGCCTTTGGCGATGACGACGATGTCAGAAGGTAAGTCAAATCTTCAGAATTTTCCATGATGTCTCAGGATCTTTTAAAGGCATCGTTTAACAATGTTAAATCTAAGATGCATGACCCTACATGTAATCAGTGTCTGTGATATGGTGTAATACTGAAGCCCTAACAAAATAGCGCTTCAAAATATCATGAAGTGCTTCAAAAAAGTAAAAGTCTTTGAGTGACCGGTTTTACCATCCTCATTTTCCCCAATAGACTGTAGTGTTATAAAAATCGTTAGGAAAACGAATTGTGAAATTTCGATTTCCAATCATAAATATCTTGATAATCAGACAGGCGATCGGCTTGTAAAAGTCATGGGGTTCCTGACTGACCCAAAGGTTTATAAATATGATTGCAGTATGAGCTAATATAAATCCAGGATATTGTTTCAGAATTGGAGACAGATACTTCCTAAAAGATACCCAATCCCTTTAAGTATTTGGGGGTTTTTTCCATCGATTTCTCATGACTTTTTATGATTACTCAGGTATTCTCAAGATTTTGAATGCACACAAGTTATATATCTAGACGAATGGTAGACTCTAACCATTTTTTTTACTCTCCTCTGGCCCACCTCCAGGATCACAGTCCACAAGAAGGTCACACGCAAGACCTTCATGAAAGACGGAGAAGAAGTGGATCAGCAAGAGGAGGTCGAGACCAACATCGAGGAGGATGGTGTCGTCAAGGAGAACAGTGAACTCCGGGAGGACCTCCAGCAGATCGTCGACGGACTTCTCAACGACCAGTCGATAGAGGGCGAAAGCATGACGACTGTCGTCGTTTCGGAAGAAACAGTGGAAGGAGACGAATCTGAAATTTAGATTGTTCTCTTTCTGTTTTTGTGTGTCGTGGTCGTTCAAATCGTTTCATATCCTTGTAGAACTTTGAGAGGATCAAACTTTAGAAAATTAAAAAAAGATCATAGCATCGTTTTACATTACCGTATTCATTTATACATTGTATTCATCAGCAGAATGTTGTTTTATGACAAGAAATTTAAATTACTAGGATTGGATAAACCTGTGTTGATGCAGTTCAAATATTTGCTATTTCTCCGAATGTGAGAATATAAGGCGCATTCTTCGGAAACTTATCATAGAATTAAAAAAATAGTAACTTGCTTTCTTATTGTAAAAAAATTTGAATACAATTATTGTATATCCATTCATGACATGTCTACTCTGTTTGATACGTAAAGATGTGACGATCGATCATACTGTATTGTTAGTCATAATTCCTGCTCTGTAAAATGGAGAAGGCAGGTTCAAGCAAATGCTATATGTAGGTACTTGTAATGTAGGGCTAGTGCAAAGACGAGGTCACAAAACTTGCGTGAACTTTGACCTTTGACCCAGAGCAGACTGCCTGGATATTCAATCTTTGACTGGACTCGGATTATCTTGTAATTATTGTACATGTTTAATAATAGACAAAAGTGATTGTTTGTGTGTGCGTGGCTGTGTCATGAAGTAGATTCCTGTGTTCTTAGAATGTTGTTTCTCATGCTCAACAGATGCAATTTGAGAATTAGCAGATATTTGGGAGGAAATAAACTGCTAATTGTGTTTTCTTATATCACGCTATACAGTGAACTTTTAAAAAAGTTGGGGAAGAAAAATACAGCATGGAGTTCGTGTAAGGAGTGAAATATAGATGTTGAATAATGATATTAAACCTGGAAAAATTATGAAATGTTTCTTTGGAATGTAGAGCGATTTGGTATATGGGATCTTATCTATTGCTTCACGCATGCTGATGGCATCATTCTTTAGAGAACTTCTTTGTTGTTTTGTCTGTATAAACATTGATCGTGAAAAGAAAATTTAGCTCGCTTTATTTGATAGAGATTATGGATTTATGACTTTCTGCGAATGCACTCTTCTCGTTGGTGTTATTTGATGCCAACATGGGAAGCGTTCATTTCATTCTTTTTCTTTGGGATGATTTGTAGCGGTAATTAACTTGCCTCGGGTTTTAGCTTCAACTAACCAATCGATACCATGTCATTTCCAAATGAAATAGATTATATCTGGGTGTATAATATTTGCTTATTTGTGATTTCAATATTCACTCGTAAAGAGGATTTCTGGAAAGTAGATTGGTATAATAGTAGACTCTTGCCTGTGGTTCAGTGTAATGTTCGTAGATAAATCTGTGATTTGTGTGAAATTTCAAAGAAATTTGTTCGAAAAAAGGATATGAATGCTGTATATGGCTTTGCTATGGCGAATATGAATATCGTCAATTGATTAACATGATTAATGAATTTAAACTGTCACATTCTTTGTAATTTGGAGGTGTTTATTCTGATTTTAGTGCATGCTGATGCTATCATAGCGATTACGTAATCCCATATAGAGTCTGTCGACATATTTTGTGCAGTACTTGTCTGGTCTACTCCTGTGTATACCCCCAAGACATTTTACCATGTGATATAATATTATTCTAAGTGCAAAAAATGGATAGGAATTCTAATAAGGCATGTTTTGACTTTCTTTCTTTCGCCAAAAAATAATCATGGCATAATGGATCGCATATAAATTTGGAAATTATCTAACTTTGATGAAATATTTGATTAATCACAATATCTAGTTGCTATATTATAGAGTGTTTTTCTGTAGTTATCTATCGGTGTGACGATATAAGATTAAAATATAATGTTGATTTACTTTCCAATTTAAAAGCAGAAAAGTATGATATATATTGCAATGTGATTGTTTCTTTAAAAACACTGGGTAATTCATTCTCTTTTTTTTCTGTGATAATGGTAAATATATATATAGTTCAAATGTTATTGCAGTGCAGATGATAATTAATAGACTAGGCAATGTTTCCTGCACTTAAAATAGATTCGGTAGCTGTGTAAATGTACATCAATAAGACTCGCTTGACTAGCTGAAAATTAATAGTAGACAGCTCCATAGGATCTATATATTAAACAAAGAAACACTGCAGTACAAGTGCACAATGTGAAACTGGTGTATTTATGACAGCTCTTAGGACACTGGTGCGTATTTATGTCTGCATTTGGTGAACTTGGAGTATGATGTAAATTCCACTTATTCAACATTACAAAAAAAAAATTGGTTGTGATATTTTGAGTTCTTCCTACAAAGAGGGAGGTATTTCATACATTGTTTTTCTCTCTTTTTTTGTTTGTTTCCTGATGTGGATGTATAGAGGTGTTTCATTCTTGAGATACTATTGAAAGTAAACAAATTATGGTAAACAGGAAAGCGTGTGATACAGCCGTTTGAAGAAGAAAAAAAAAATCATGTGCGTTTATTCTAAGGAGAAGGGTTATCTGTCTGCACGTTCCCAGTAAATGAGAAAAAAAAACTTACAAAATTTGTTGTTTTTGTTGTCTTTTTGTGTCCATGGGGAGATGGCAGAGATTGATACAGAACAGGGAGAGTGCAGAGGCTTGAGATGGGGGGGGGGGGAGGAAGAGGAAAAATAAGAGAGAGAGAGATCCGAGATCTGCACTTTCACACTTAAATGATGAAGGAAAAAAAGTGTTATTGTCTTTTTGCATCTCTTGTTGAGAGTGAGGTACACTGTTGTGAGATCTGTCAAGGTAGATAAGCAGAGAATGGGATAGAACAGAAAAGGGCAGGGGCTTGAAAATAAATTTTGAGAGAGGGGGAAGAGAAATGAGAAAGAGAGAGAGAGATCTGTACTTTCCCAGTAAATAAAGAAAAAACTGATGATTTTTGTTCCCGATTAATATTATACAAATAATACACAGCATTGTATTATTTGTTTTATAAGATGTTTCATTTGTGTTATAAAATGATATTTTAATACATGATTTTAATAATGACCGGTCAATAGTAAAATAGCAAAATTACTTGTTAGGCAAAATAAATGCCTGGTCACGTGTACGCTCTCAACCAATCATTTGATTACGATCTGCGTCATCGTCTATTCGTGCATGTTGTAAGTGAGGTACACTAGTGTGAAAATTGTTCGGCAGATGGGCAGGGGCTTGAAAAAGAGAAGAGAAAAGGGATACAAGAAAATAAGTGAGAGGAAGAGAGAGAGAGAGCGCCCATACGCACACAACTAACGCACACAAACACACCCACACACAGTTGACTAGAGCAACATCTTGTTTTCACTGGAGGAGGAGATCTATCTTTACCTTTTGGAATCTTAATGAACAGAAAAGGGGGAATATGCAGCTATTTGATGACTTTGTATCAAAGAAACTATCAAGCCGTACATAAAAATAAAAAATCTGATATAAACAATCTTCACTGCTCTCCATTATTGAATGAGGAATTATGCAGTTAGTCTGTAGTGTAGTTGGCAGAATAGAAACCATCAAAATAATTATACAAAATACAAAATGTCCAAGTTTACTATTGATATGTAGTTCAGTTCTTGTTTAAGAAGTTGCAAATGCCTTCAAAGTGCATGGTTATTGCTCTTATTCTTATAAATGACATTTCTAGTGACCTTTTAGAACCTAAAATTGCTATGAAGGTAATTTTAGACCCCAAAATGTGTGAATTTAGATTGAGCCGTCTCTGAAACGATTTTGATCAAACAAAGATGTTTTTGTCATTTAAATTGTATATTCTTTCAAATTTGACACTCGGTTTTTCATTATCTCACACAAAAATATTTGGTGTAGCGCCCTCTGCAACAAAACTCAACTATCCCTTTAATTTTTGCGTAAATGCAATTACGTCTTAGGTCATGTACTAAAATATTATAGTATAATCCTCGTGTTACCTCCGGTCATCGATTGCTAGAATTAGGCCAGTCCGAGCTGCTGGCTGTTATATAGATTTAACTGACGTAACGAAAAATTCATAAAGGAGAGGGGGACCAGGGCATTGGGCCGGGGAGGGGGGGGGGGGGGGGGGGGGGGGGTGGGGGTGGGAAGGCGGAATCCTCCCCGCCCTAATAACGAAGGGGGGGGGGGGGGGGGGGTATGTAATGTACTGTATCTGGGGAGTCTCGCCTTATGTAAGTTGTTTCTTGTGTAGAGTACCGAAGCTGTGAGTCTGTGACATCATAAAAATCTATTCTTAGAATTTCTCAATTTGTTCTTCTTTCTCTGAAAGAGCATCAAAAATAATGTCCAAATGTCGAAAACCAGTTGAAAATGTTAAGTATTGGCTGAGATATGACCATCTGAATGAAAAGGTTTCCTACAGGAACTTATATTGCTCTGGTTCATAAAGTTATGAAAAAGCTTTTTTTTAGGGGGGAGTGGTGCTTTAAAAATAGGGATATTGCGTCCCATGTGGGACAGAGACATCAATCTATACACAGAATTTGGGCAACTTGCACTCGCAGTTGGTCAGAGCATGTACCTATGGTCACAGCATGACGTATATTCTTTCATTTTGTGCTCTCCCTACAAGGCAGTATTCGCCATGTTGCGTCCAACTTGAACTGGGTTGGCCAAACTCTCGTAATCAATGGCTCGAAATGATGCTGAATATCCCTCTTGATATACGCCTCCGTATAAAGGAGCTAAATCCACTTTTGATGAAAATTGAGTTATTGATACCAGAACATTGTTTACTTCAGTATCCATCTTTCAACAAAAGTACTTACCTACATTTTGGGAGTCATTATGAAAACATGCACCTTTTAATATCACTTTTCCATAGACGCCTGTACAAAATCTGGTAAACAAATGCGTTTTTCTCTCAAGTTAAAAAATGGATTTAGCTCCTTATGGAATTCAACTCTTCATTTGCTGGGGATTTTATAATTCACCGAGTGCTGATCAATTTTGGTCAGGGCAACTTGTTTATACAACAAACCAGAATCAACAATGTAGCAGATCTTCGGATCGCTGTTCGGTCAGTCAACATTATATGCTTTTCATTTCATTTTGTTGGTTTTCAATTAAAGAACGAGACTGATATCATATCAGTCTATCACTAATTTTTTACTAATTTTTATCTACCGCTTCTTTTCCCCCTCCATATAGGTACATCCAAGGGTGTCGATTTGTATCCGTGGTTGGGGGGATGATAGGTGCCAAAATATTTTCGGCAATGGATCAAAGCAACCAAGAGGTAGGAGCGCGTAGCCAGGATTTCATTTTAGACCGTTCTCGACTCTTAAAAGGTACTATGTCCCTTTTGCAGCCAACCTCAAATTCTGTAGAACTTTGCAGGAATTATGAATATGTCATGTATGTCCTATCTGTGAAATTTAAATGTTAGCAGTGTCCTCATATTCAAATTATGCAAGGAAACCCGTTTACTTGCTAGACTTCACTGTCAGACACTATTGAGTGACTGACTGGCTTTTTTTCTTCTTTGGTAATAACATACATGAAAAGAGTTGTAAAGGGTACATGAGCATTTGTCTACATCAATAACCCACTTCTTGTGATGGCCAAGATTAAACTGATTGAATCTTTGCGTAGCATAAAACGTTGACCATTCGGTACAATTGTCTGAATATCAAGACTATTACTTTTGGGCTCTATAGCCCTAAAGTCGATTTGACAACTAATAGTCATTATTTTCCCACTTGAAGACATTTTTCAAGCCCCACCTTTTTTAGGGAAGTTCTAAATAAGTATTATCTGTCAAATGCAGTTGGAATTTAACTTTTTCATTTTTTTGGCCTGCAAATGGGACATAGTACCTTTAATCCTTATTTGAATCAAGTTCCCCTTCCTCCGCGCGTAGCGCGGAAGCTCTGACGTTTCATTAGATTATTAACGAAAGAAGACGATTCGATGTACCATTGTCGACTCTAAATCCTTTTCTGAATTCATTTCTTTTTCCCCTCCCGCGTGAAGCGCGGAAGCTTTGACGTTTCATTAAATTATTAGAGAAAGAAGACGATTCGTTGTACCGTTCTCGACTCTAAATCCTTGTCTGAATTCAGTTTTCCCGCTCCCGCGCGAAGCGCGGAAGCTTTGATGTTTCATTAAATTATTAGAGAGAGAAGACGATTCGTTGTACCGTTCTCGACTCTAAATCCTTGTCTGAATTCAGTTTTCCCGCTCCCGCGCGAAGCTTTGACGTTTCATTAGATTATTAAAGAACACAATTCGTTGTACCATTGTCGACTCTCAATCCTTGTCCGAATTCAGTTCCCCCCCCCCCCTCCCGCACGTTGTGCGGAAGCTCTGACGTTACATTAAATTATTATAGAGAAAGAAGACGATTCGTTGGACCGTTCTCGACTCTTAATCCTTGTTTGAATCAAGTTCCCCTTCCTCCGCGCGTAGCGCGGAAGCTCTGACGTTTCATTAGATTATTAAAGAAAGAAGACGATTCGTTGTACCGTTCTTGTCTGAATTCAGTTTCCCCGCTCCCGCGCAAAGCGCGAAAGCTTTCTCCTTGTCTCCGATCTCATCACGAATTCGTCACAGAGTTCATCTATGTTTACACTGTCCAGGATTGTCTGATGTGCATTGCAGATTGCTACTTTTGCGCTTCGCGCTTAACAATTAGTTTGTTGCTTTTTAACGCTGCGTCTTTGCATTTGGCGCACTGCATTTCTATGATCTGTTGATTGAACAAATTGAATAAATTAATCAATTCCTGATGAAGCCGTATGAGCAAGAATTTAATTTATTCTTATCTCATATACGGTTGTCTCATTTACTTCGTATAATATATACGTATTATGAAAATGAGATAGCAAAATGTGTATATTGATAGTCATCTTGCGAGTAATAACCATTAACTACTCTCATCGGGCTCTCATCATTATTTTTTCTCTTTTTTTTTTTTTTGATGGTGAATTATTGGGGGGGGGGGAATGATTGTTTAGGCCATCCCCCACCTGAAATATTGGGGGGGGGGATATATCCCCCCCATCCCCCCGGGATCGACACCCATGGGTACATCAGAGAGATGCCAGCAATATTTGACTTCAAACTGTCATCTCCCACGGTACATGATTGTGTATCTCTTTCTCAATTCGTAAAGGCTAAATCGTTCACTTTTTGGTCCTCTGCACCGTTATCGAAAAATTTGGAATATATATAAATTTCAATATTCTTTGGTTGTGTTGGCTTGTTGAATTTTGGTAAACCTTTGTCAGCAAAATTTCAATGGCACAATTTTGTTTTGCCAACGGGTAGATTTGTTTGACCAACATAGATTCTTTGGTTGTTGAATTTTTAAAACCTTTGTCAGCAAAATTCCAATGGCACATTTTTGTTTAAATTTGATGAAGAAACCGGGGTGGGGGGGGGGAGGCGTTTAGCACAACTTGTCTTCATCGACAGAAGACAGTTTTTGTTATAAGCTACTGAAATCCTTGCTTCTGAGTGCATGGTTATCAGCAGATATGTCACTGATTTTAGTCTTTTGTTATTGAAAGGGCTTTGTGAAACGGGTCTCAGGAACGTGTGATATATATATTTTCTATTTATTAACCAATTTACTTATCTATTTATTCATTTATTTATTCACTCTTCTAGATACAGGAAATCCCTAGCTTTAAATATCGAGTATTGCTCTTGATTAAAAGGGGTCCTGTCTGTACAAGAAGTAGAAGAATGAAATAGGTGTGTGTGTGTGGGGGGGGGGGGGGAGCTAGAAGAAGGAATATAAAGAGAGAAAATAAAAAGGAATGCAAACATGTTCTCAAACCAGCTCACATCCATTCTTCCCCCTCATTCGTTGATTCTGACCCAATTCGTCTCGTTTCATTCACCTAATAAAAAGAGCCCCCCCCCCACAACACTGCACACACGTACTCTACGTCACTGCTACCAGAGCATGATGTTGATAAGCCCAGTGACCACGAATGAATAGTGAAAAGATGAATATCACTCTATTTCATAATTATGTGCTGACTCCGTTTTTTCTTGTCAAGAGATCCTTTGTGAATATTTAACGATTCATAAGTGCCTTTTGAAAACATTTTCTTTTCAATAAATTTGTAAACAGGGTTTTAAACTGATTGTCAGTTTTCTTTTCATTTCAGATTCGACGTATACATGTTTTTCTGTTTCCAAATGTCGGTAGTAGGTGGTAGGTGGACACAATAAGAAGTTTCGATTCTGATCAGCTATACTCCCGTTTGGCGCGCAAATGTACAGGTGAGCTGTCGTCTGTTGCCTGCCCCCAAATTACGTTCGCAGATTAACAAGGAAATAATACTAGCGCGCACGACGTAATCATCAGTTCATCAGCCGGAAAAGGGGTTGCTTTATCGCCGCGCATATTTTTCACCTGATAAATCTGTCATTCTTGATTTTATCGTTGTCATTTTGATTTCTTTCGACGTCGTACGATGACGGGCACGAAGTCGTTGAAGTCGAAGCTGACGCGTAACTGGGGATGGGTTGTTACTTTTGCGTCGTTCCTTATGAATTTCTTTGGGTTTGGAATCTTATACTGCTTCAGCATCACCTTCGTGGCACTCCAAGAGGAATTTTCAACCGATTCAAGTGCTACGTGTAAGTATGATTTTCCCAGCCCAACTTTGTAAAATTACCGTAAAATAAGGAAAATGTAAAGAAATGTATTACGATCTATCTTTAGACAATTCTATTCCGAGGCGCACAAATTAATTATTACCCTGGCTTTAGCCTATAGCTGCCATTACGGCGCTCTAGCATTTCAAGGAATTAATTCCTGCCAGGTACCCATTTACCTCACCTCGGTTGAGGGTGGCAAAAGTAGATTAATGCCTTGCCATTGCCAAAGGACATGAGTGCCGTGTCGGGGATCGAACCACGACCTTCGAATATCAAGCAAGTGCTAATAAACCACTCGATTACGACACTTCTCTTTTTAAAGACCGTCAATACTACTGAGCCAGAAGGGATTAGACCACACAGCAAGGTCACTGACAGGTGGCTATCTCATTAAATCAGCTCTCAACTAACATACGAAAAAGAGGATCATGGGGGACCAACAGGCACCGATTGGGGAAGTTTTCTATATAGAGGGAGCAAGTAGCTATACGTAGGACAGTGGGGCTTTAAGGCTTGTTCAGATTTTTCATCAAACGTGTCAATGAATGGAAACTGCGCGCAGCAAATATGACTTGAGCGTATTCACTGAGTTTTGTGTTACAACATACAGAAAATTGAAGTGTAAACATTTGACGTCGTTAAAAAAAATATTTAAAAAAAAAGAAGAAAAAAAAAACGATATTTATTTAGAACTTCCTTCAAAACGAAAGAGTTTGAAAATGGCTTTTTTAATATGGGGAAAAAACGGCCATTTGTTGTCGAATCGACATACGTAAGTGGTTGCAATCATCTAAGTAATAGTCTGATTTTCAGACCCTTGTATTGAATGGTTGGACGTTATGTGCCGCACAAAGATTCAATCAATTTCATTTTGGTTATTACAAGTAGTGGGTTATTGATGTAGACAAATGCTCATGTACCTGTTACAGCTCATTTTATGAGTGCTATTACCAACGAAAAAAAGATGTCAGTCAGTCACTCAATAGTGTCTGACAGGGAAGTCTAGAAAGTAAACGGGTTTCCTTGCATATTTGAATACTAGGACATTGCTAACGTTTAAATTTGACAGATAGGACATGCATGACATATTCATAATTCCTGCAAGTTCTACAGAACTTGATGTTGGCTGCAAAAGGGACTTAGTATCTTTAATAGTCTTTTTATACAGTGTAGATTTAATACTCCTTTTTTAATCGAAAGCCAACAACAACATTTCTGGAATCCACTCCCAAACGAATCATTCAAACCACTACAAATAATTCTAATCAACTACTATGAACAAAGTACTCCCTAATATGAGTGGGTTTTCACCGTATTAAGGGAGTAAATGTGCTCTAAAATCACTCATCATCCGAGAAAAGGGTGAAATTTCTTTTACTAGGCGTTGTGGCGTGCGCCTGTAATCCAGCTAACAGTGGAAGTTACAAACTGATTCACCCGAGGACGCCGGTTCGAAACTGAGTCACGTCTTTCGGATGGTGACGTTAAAAGGTCGGTCCCCAGACGTAAATAATCATATCTGATTGATACACGTCTGTAAAAATCCAAATACACACACACTGTCTTCCCCAGCTCTCTTGGACCGCCAATTGACGTGCCCGCAGCCCTCAACTTAGATACAACAATAGAAATTTAAAAAACATGAAAAGAGTGACTTGCAGAGAAAAAATGAAAGGGGAGAGAAGGAGCGTTGGTAATAGTACAATAAATCTAATACATCTGCTGATTGAATGCAGGTTCATTCATGGATGGATGCACGATGCTAGGTCAAGGACGATTACCCATCATTGTTGAATATACAGTCACTGTACATGATACGAGTACAGTAGAATGACACATGACAGGATCAATATTAACATAGTGATTGCATTGTGAAAGAAAAGGTGTGGAATGGATCAGAAAAAGTTGATCATGTAGCATGTAAGTATTGGTGTGTGTACTGTAAGGTTCTGGAGTCATCAAAATCATAACAAATTTGGCCCAGTCTTGGCGCAATTTCTGCAAGGATATTCAAAACAAATGTGTATGAAGTCGAATATTGATGAAAGAATACAAAATTAAGGTTTTCTGCGCACCCTCTTTCACATTATGATACAATATAAGTGAAATGTTGCGATCAATTTTTTGGCGAATTTGGGGCTCCCAGCATTTTAGAGGGGTTTTTAAATGCTATAGATTTTTTCTTACACACTGAGTCTCATTGCTTCCTAGAGCGTTATAGCCTTGGGAATTGTTAATTTTCATGCGCCCAGCAAGGTAGGATGAATGAAAGGTAACACTCGGTCGCTTTGGTATCTCACATGTTTTTGTCAGTGGTAATTTGGCAAAAGTATATGGTACAGTAGGATGCGGAATCGGCCGTTCGCATCGAAACTCCCTTTAACGAAATTTAGTATCAAGCCCTGGTTTATTTGCCCCCCCCCCCATATCTTTATCCCAATGGGCAATTTTTATTTTTTTATAACAAACGCAAAAATTCACAGCTAATTTTCATACAACCTATATCAAAACGTTATTTGTATATGAGTTGAATTGAGTCGAGTTGAGTTAAGTTGAGGTTTTATTATCTATGAAACGTTCAAATACATAGCAATACTAACATTAATAAATATATGTTTAACAAATATCTCGAATGAATAATATGGACCAGAAAATAGCATAAAATGCTCATCATGTCTGGTACCTTTAAAATACAGTAACTTAACATTTAACAATTTGTGTATATAATATGAATTATCGAATGCAGGTACAACTTAAAAAGCTACATACTATTCTATGTATCTAACATAATACATGTTTGTCATGCGAATACATGCTTCAACAAAAGCCATCGTACTGTGAACTCATTTCTTTTGCCATTTATATCATGAATGTACTGCTCATCCTTATAATATGTCTTTAATATATATTATATTTTATGTAAAACAGGAAATGTCTAATTATCTCTAGAAAAATAAGTTGTTGCTTTACGAGTACTATACAGTGCGTCCCAGAAAAAAACGAAACCGAGAATTATCGATGTTTTATGCACAGAGAAGACGAAAGACCTGATGCATGGCTGATCTTCAACGAAACGTAGTTAAGCCTTTTGTCAACTCTGTTTGTTGCTACAGCAGGCAGCCAGTGAAAACGAACTCGTTTGATCAAATTATGGAAATGCAAGTATTACTTTAAACAAACAGAACTTTGATATTCCTGGCTCATTTTTCCTGATTGAGGTGTCATATGAAAGGGCAGAAATTGAACTCTCTAGAAATGTGATTTTCTCTTTAAAATTCAGATACCACCCGCCAAATGACTTTTTGGTTTCCTGTCTTCAAATTGCTTTTAATCACTAATTATAATTGTGATTAAGTTATGATAAAACATCGATAATTCTCGGTTTCGTTTTTTTCTGGGACGCACTGTACAGTTCAATAGATCATTTCGTTCATCTTTAAAACCAAAAGTTATATCTTGAGGGGTGACAGTAAGGCAGAAAGTACGTGAAGATAGCCACTATCGGACATTCTTTAATTTGAACACAGTGTCATTAACAAAAAACAGAATTCTATTTAAAACTTTGTACTGATAATACCTAAGTCTAGTATCCATTGTAAATCTAAAGATGGCCATGTTAAAATACATGTACTATATTGTACTGTCTAAACGATAATCCAAATGTTTTCCCATTTAAACGCTATCTTTTCGGTATAGTATTTTTTTCCTACCAAAGTTCTATGAATCCTTCTACAGCCTTTATTATCACGCAATAAAATATTAAATACATGTAATATACGGTAGAAAAAAATGGTTCAATGAGTCAATGTGTCGTTTTTTCTAGGTTAGAAGAAATAATCATCGAACAGCTTGTCGAAGTGAAAATACCGTAGAAAATCAAGCTCTACATAAAACTCTGATTTTAGTACAGGCATTAAACGCCAAAATATTCCCTTCTTGATCTATTTGGTCATTAACTCATAGCCTGCCATTAGGCTGCATGCACGCTATTGTTATAGTGCCTTGTGCTAGCTAGCAAGCTACTGCTCCTCTGCTTCTTGCATGATTGCACGCAGATGTAATAGCAGTTATTGTTCATGCCCATTGGACTGTGCCTAGTGCTTCGCACGCGCTATTGACAGTACCATCGCGTTAATTTTGTGGATTTTTGGCCTGGCACTATAGGGATTAGCCCTGTGGCATAATAAGAGTTAACGAACCTAATGCCCTTATCATGCCACTGTTTGAAAAAAATACGATTTGAAATTTGCTATTTCTTCATAAAGGTTGCGATTTTAATCAATTTAAGTTTTATGTTTTTTGAATGAATGAAGAAGAAAAAACTAAACATTTCATCCCAGAATGGATTCCTTAATATTTGTGCTACGTTTACATAGTATTTGTCTCCACAAGATGAGTGGTAAGGCTGGGTTAAAAAAATGATCCCAATAAAGTTTCAATATTAGTTTGTTAAACATGTCAGTTTGAATGCTTTATTAAAACATTATACATCTATCAATTTTGTTCCTCCTTCTGCATATTATGTTCCTACTATCTGATTAAATATTATATCTGGTTTGTCGCCCCATATAAATTGAAGAGTTTCGATGTTGTTTCTCCCGCAGCTTGGGCCGGCGCCATCCCGATCGGCTTGGCCACCAGCGCCAGCGTGATCGTCACCCCTCTCGTCGACCGCTTTGAGAATCGACCGGTCGCCATCGCTGGAGTCTTTCTCTGCTGCATGTCCTGTATTTTGACGTCTATCATCACCGACTTCAAGCTCATTTACCTTACCTACAGCACCCTCTACGGCTTGGGTATAGGATTCTGTTCTTTGGCGTCTATGGACCTGTTGCTTCAGTACTTCCCAAGAAAGAACTGTTCGCGCGCTACGCTGATTGCATTGGTTGGTTCTAGCTCAGGTAAACTGCAGGCTTGTGGACTATTAAATAGATGTTCTTTTTGCATATCCGTAGACAGTAGATTAGAACGAACAAGCAGGTTTACTTTAGGTCAGGAAATCGAAGGGTGTTTTTTTACGAATATGGACCAATAACACGATAAAAAAATTAATCCCAAAGCTGGCATGTTACTGTTATTCAGGCTTATGTTATTGGTAATCTTTTTTTTTTTAAATTGCCATTGAAATAGGTCGGATAGGCGTAGATAAGTTCTGAACTAATCATAGTCGACGCTATAGAACAGAGTAGCTCGGAGTCCTGATAGCATAGAATGGTAGGAAGAAAGACCATTGAGGATGTGTTCAATAGAAAGCAGACAGGTGTTTAAAAAAAGACCTGGGGGTGTTTCACAAATAGCCTAAGTCGCGAACTTAACTCTAAGTTGGACTTAAACATTACGGAGAGCCATTTGTATCCTTAAAATAATTATGATATACCGTGGAAGTTTATGTTTAGATACTGGATTGAAAAAATATGTCCGTTGTTAGTAATTTTGAAAACAAATTGTTCCAGTAAAGACATGTTAAAGTTATGCTTAAAACAAAAAATACCTAATTTTTATGTTAACTGTCTCGTAACTTGGAGCGAACTTAAATATATTCAATTTCCACAAGTTATGAATGTTGAAAATCAAGTATTGTGGTACAATAGTAATATTACACATGAGAGCAAACCTCTCTTTTTTAAAGAATGGTTTAGAAAAGGCATTATAACAATGAATGACATTGTAGAAAATGGACGTTTTCGGCCAAGAGAACATATTTGTAGAGTGCTTGGCTCAAATTCTTTGCTAGTTGATTTTATGTATACGAAGCTTAAAATTGCGATCCCAAAAATGTGGATCGAAAGAATTCAAGATGTTAATTACGCACATGACGATAAAACAAATTCACAATTCGAAGGCGACTTATACGAAATAAGAACACTTGATTTTATAAGACTATCTTCAATGAAATCTAGCCATTTCTATAGCCTATTGTGTGACTTTAAGAAAAGAGAACCAGCTGTATTAACATTTTGGGAAGGTAAACTGAACCTTGTCATTGATTTTGATTGGAGAGATACATTAAAATTTAAGTTTAAGACATTGAAAAACAATAAAATAAAACAACTCAACTTTAAGACATTTCATAGGATTTTACCCTTTAGATACAATCTGTGCAAATGGAAAATTGTAAATGAAAACCTTTGCATTTTTTGTAAAACAGCAGAATCTTTCGTTCATGTTCTTTTAGAGTGCCCGAGCGTAAAGCTTTTCTGGAAACGTATTGTGGAATTGATTGAATTGAACTTTAAAGAAAAAATTATATTAAACGAAGAATTATTAATTGCTGGTTTTGATTTCAAACATGCAAATGGAGCAGATATAAATACAATCGTTGCATATGCTCAATACGCAATCTATTTGATGTATATGTTAAATTATTTTCAAGGTAAACCATACAACAGCTTTTTCATATGGCATGTTTTTAAATACGAGTTACTCTTGGATAACATCTCGGATGTTGTTTCAGGGGCTCTCGGGACATAGTATTTTTTTTGGAGAGTTTTTTGAGAGCTTTTGAAATAGCATCTGGGAACTAAGGAAAATCTTCGGGGATATTTTATATCACTGAAGATTTTCTCTTAATAGTTTAAGAAAATACTTAAAGTGAATGTAAAATTTTGTTATGATGTAATGATTTGTGTGTTGGTTATTTTTGTAAATGAATAAAGTACCTCTGACAAGAGGAAAATATAAAAAAAATCCTTAAAATAAAGAATATTTAAAAGGAAAAACTCACGTATTTTATATTTTTCATAAATTCCACATCAATGACATGAAATCTCCTTAATAATAGAAAATATGAATGGTTTGAATCGTCATTTTATGCCTTTTAAACTAACTTTTACCTAATATTTTTAAAGATGCTAACGGCTTTCCATAATTGTTAAGTCCAACTTAAAGATAAATTCAACTTGGGATCTTTGTGAAACACCCCAGCATATTTACATAAACAATGGTGTACGTTTTGTAATATGTTTTTCTCTCTTTTTACCTTTAGAATGTCCTCAGTCTTCATATAGCATAATTATCATCATAGATATCTACGCAGGGCTCCCTTGTAAAGCAGGCCTTGTGGCTTGAATGGCACTACCCTGCTTTTTATAAAGAAAACATGAATAAATAAATAAATAAACAAATACCCGAATCGTTTGATATCCATTTTGTATCAATTGAATTCAATATGTACTAAGCTTGATAAACGTTCTTTGCTATTTAATCCCTAGGTATGCTTGCTCTGGGACCTCTCACCTATACCTTGATTGAGAACTTGGGCTGGCGAAATATGTTCCGTGTGCTTGGGACTCTCCTGCTTGTGGTTGCACTCCCGGCTACGATGACCTTTTCACGCCCAAATGCACATGGATGCGCAGAAGACAACGATGAGGATAAAAGCAAAGAGAACGCCATCTCGGCTGGATGCAGAACTGCGAAAGGAATATCCTTTGAGGAAAACGGCAAAGGGACTCCGGACAATGATGTCCTTGAGAATTTAGGAGTTGATGAGGAAGTCTTGAACCGAGATGAAACAAGCATTGAGCAAAGGCCAAAGGACAAGGCAGCCTTTGACAATAAGGGATTTTCCGGGGAAGAGTTGAACCACCCTGGTAGAACCACTGATGATGGGTGTCACCCAGGAGTCCAAAGGAGGATCGACGGTAATTCGTCGAAAGTGGTCCTGACAAAGGAACAGGTGGACAATACCTTGACAGTAGTAAACAACGGTGGGTGTCAAGCACGTACAGGTGGCAGAAGACGTGCTGCGGACCTTCCTGACGATGAAAAGGCCGGTCTGAAACGACCGGAATCGGTCACCTTAATCACTGGTGATCTGGTGATCCATGTAGAGACAGAACAACCGTATCGACCCTCTGTACCACCGGTTGGTGAACGCGAAGATGCTGCAGTTGGCGAATCGAAAGTGTCGTCGATTAATTCGATTGGGGAAGATGATGTCGTGTCGTTTAAGATCATCAGCATTTCATCGTCCATCTCATGTGAAATTAGTTCTGGCTATGACGTCGAAGGGTTCAAAGTTGACAGAGATGGCACACTTCCGGTTGTGGTGCAGCAGGAGCAACATTTGGAAGCAGGAGTCAAAGGCAGTAATCACCAAGGGTTTCTCCAAAGATACAGAACATTCTTCTATCCCGATCTCTGGCTTATTAGTATCTGTATTACTGGCCTCCCCATGATGAATACCTTCTATTACATCAATATAGTGAGAGCCATTTGAAATTTCTTAATCTAAATTAGACCACTTGCAAATATCTCCCAACAAAAATAATAGAATAAAAGAGAACAGAGCAAGTCTTGGTATGTCCCATACGTTAACTAATATTATTGAGCTGTGTAGAGGAATTGTTAACAAAATTGACATTAGGGACTTTTAGATTCGCACGAAGACAATGGGGATTGCTACGGTCAACGTCCTTTTAATGCACTGCCTTGAATGGACGTCGCATGTATCAGTACACACAAATCTAAAAGTCCCTATTAAGACATCGTAGTGATGTCTGATTCAAGCTTACGCCAGCTTGATACAGTCATTAGGTATATTGAAATGAGGTAACGTATAGCTTGGATTTATTCAGTCATCGGTAAACTTATGGGGACTATTAAGATCTGTATACTGTATTAAACTATAATACTGGAGACGAGTTGTTAGGGTAAATGATAATTTTAAACAAGGACAAGTGGTGATGACAACAAAGTGGGTTCGAAGTATACAAAGACACTAATATTTTCAGAAACATTTGAACCAAATCTTGAATATTTCAAATCATATAAAAAACGATGTTACCTTATCATTGAGCGAAAGCCTCTGCGGAGTATATGCAGCGATATATAGAACAATATAGCAAGAATTTTCGAGAAACCGACTAAAGGTTAATGTTAATACCCGTGGTTATGTTCCATTGAAATCTCGTTAGAGGCATCATTTAACAAAGTTAAATCTGAGATGCATGGCCCTACGTGTTATCAGTGTCTGTGATATGGTGTAATATTGATGCCCTAAAAAAATTGCGCTCCAAAATGATCATGAAGTGTCTCAAAAAAGAAAGCCAAATCTTTGAGTGACCGGTTTTACCATACTCATTTTATTTAGTAGACTGTAGTGTTAACCGTTAGGAAAACGCAAAATTTGATTTCGATTATCAGTCATAAATATCTTGATAAATTGACAGGCGATTGGCTAGTGAAAGTCATGGGATTCATGTATAACCGAAAGGCTTATAATTATGATTGCAGCATGAGCTAAATCAGGGATTTTTTTAAAGGATCTGAGACAAGGTTACTGGATCCCTTTAAAATTAAGTGATACGTCTCTACAGTGTGACGCTCAAGGCAAATTAAGAAGCTACGGGTTGATTTTTTTGAAAGGCATTGCGATCGTGTTATAATTTAGTTGTTTTTTTTTTCATTTTCCTTTCCCGCTCCAAGGGAGATTTCCTTATATCGAGGGGTTTCGAGCGCCGCGTCATCCCCTGGGTGGTCACAACTTTTGGCATCTCGGAAGTGGCGGGAAAAATATTGTTTGCTGCCGTGGCCGATCGTCTGCCCTTCCCCAAGATCTTCATCTATCACTTCGCCTGCGCTGTCGGCATAGTGGTCATGGGATGTCTGCTGGTAGTCCGTACGGTCCCCGTCCTCTTGTGCCTTGCAGTCGGTGAGAGAAAGAAATCACTAAACAGTTTTGTTTGTTTGTTTGTTCGCTTGCTTGAAAAGCGCTATGTAAGAACTAGCTATTATTATTATTATTATAATAACCCCTTTTAATAGGATTGAACTTTTACCAAATTTTCCTTGTCCAATTCAAAGCCTCACTGTCCTACTTGTAGCTACTTGCTCCCTCTATATAGAAAACTTCCCCAATCGGTGCCTGTTGGTCCCCCGTGATCCTCTTTTTCTTATGTTAGATGAGAGCTGAGTTAATGAGATAGCCACCTGTCAGTGACCTCGCTGTGTGGTCTAATCCCTTCTGGCCCAGTAGTATTGACGGTCTTTAACATTGGTGTTGACAAAAGTTTGATAATGATAATGATGATGATGACATTTTTAATAACAACAACAACAATAATAATGATAATGGAAATAAAAATAACAACACTGCTAATATTAAAAATGATAATGATGATCATGAAAATTATGATGATGATAATAATAATGATAATATTCCGCTTTTATATAGCGCTCAATACATCGATGATATCTCTGAGCGCTTTACATAATACATCGGTCATTGGATTCAGGCTTGCCCGCACACAATGCTTGCACATTCTCCAACCCCTGGGGAGCATTCCAGCCAGGCGTTACTTTACAGACGCTCACAATAATGATAATAATAATAATAATAGTGATAATATTACTAATAATCATAATAATATTGATACTTATGATATTACCTCTACTACTTCTAATACTACTTCTACCATTACTATTAGAGGTGTTGTTGTCTAGTGGATAAGTCGCCCGACTGCAGATCACAAGATACGGGGTTCGAGTCCTGTCGGTGCACTCATGTCCTGTGGCAAGACGTTAATCTATATTTGCCACTCTCCACCCAGGTGTTATTGGGTACCTGGTAGGATGCGAAAGTTAATGTGGTTGGATGAGCAAGTGTGCGCTTGTAAAATGGCGACTGGCTGGAATGCTGCCCAGGGAGTGGAGAATGTACATCCATTTTTTCCGGGTAAGCCTGAATCCGATGACCGGGGTAATAAGATGTCTGTAAAGCGCTTAGACACATCGTTGATGTTTGGGGCGCTGTATAAAAGCGGAATATTGTTATTATTATTATTATTACGACTACTATATAATGCTAATGTGTCATTGAACGCAAATATTCCGCCCTGAAGTCCCGTGGTAAGATGAGTCATTACCTTTAACCAAATTCATCCATACTCTTCCTTCCCCATATCACATCTAGCCACTGGAATGATAGTGATGATGGTCGCTGATGCTCTCGCCTACTCCATCTGCAGCCAAGTGTTCAGACCGGGAGATGTCGTCCGAACGTGGACATTTGTCATGGTTTCACAAGGCTTGGGATACATACTGGGTTCGTTGTTTGGTACGTACACCTCATCGATACTCGATACTCGATACTCGATACCTTATAGATATTTCATCAAACCTTACTGCTCTAAGACCTTTCATTGGCAAAATTCCTATACTGCATTGGTACTTGCAGGCGCGTACACAGGGGGGGGTGTTTGGGGGGTTAAACCCCCCCTTTGGTAATTTTTTGTGTGTAAACCCCCCCCCTAAATTTCTCTAAAACCCCCCCCCCCCCCCTTTTGGATTTTTTTTTTTTTTTTTTTTAAAAAATAAAATAAAAAAAAAAAATCCCATGGTTGACCTAAAAAAGCTGACCCTACCCCCCCCCCCAAGGGAGCAAAATGTCAAATTTTCAAAATTTCGAGACCAAAAAAAAAAAAAAAAATGTGTCCTCTTACCCCCCCCCCCCCCCCCCCCCCCCCCCCCCCCCCCCCGCTTATTCAGCGGCTGGCTGAGTCGTTGCGAAATTTTCGGCCCGATTTATAAATGTTAAAACCCCCCCCCCCCTTGAAAAAATCCTGCGTACGCGCCTGGGTACTTGTGTAATGTTTAGTAGTGGCTATCTCACAAACTTAAAAACACTTGCTCATTATCATATCAATTACTGTTCGTAATATTGATTAAATGAACTTAAGTAAATAAACGAAAACAATACTAATGCTGCTGCTTCTGATAATAATGAATTAAAAAATACTACTTCTACTAGTAATAATGAGAACGAATAGTAATATTACTAATTAATAATAATGATTATGATAATAATAATAATAGGAAGAAGAAGAAGAAGAAGGAGTAGAAGAAGAAGAATAACAAGAAGAATACGAATAAGTGAAAACAGTTTACATACTGATGAGGCTACCCTGGGTAAACAAGACATATTATTATTATTATTATTATTGTTATAATAATAAGCATACAAATAATAATGAGAATAAGAATGAGAATAATAATGATGATGATCATGAGATGATGATGGTAATATTTTTAAATATTATTGTTGACAGTTGTTTGATATTCCTACAAAAAAGCAAAAAAAAGAAAGCTTACTATCATTTATACATCTACCATTTAAAGACCATCAAATATAATTAATTCATTTGGTAAATAAATAATCATTATATTTTTTTTTGTTTATAGGTGAGAGTATAGATCGCACAGGTTCATACGACCAAGCCATCTACACAAGCATTGGTATATACGCCCTCTGCGGTCTAGTCTGTACAGCGGTGCCGGTATATCAAAAGTTTTTCGCGCCTGAGCGATTCGTGATGTATGAACACCAAGATGCATGTAGAAGAAAACTGACAATGAAGAAACGTTACAAACCCGACGTCCTCGTCAAGGTACCTAAATAGTTCGGTTATCCTGATTTTATTATTGAGAAGAAGAAGAAGTTTTCTTTTCGAGTTGAAAGACACCACTCTTTATTACCCCATGTCAGTGACAAACATATATTTTCTTAAAGACGGGACTGAACCCCCCCCCCCCCCCCCACCCCATTCCGATGTCGGAGGGACCGCATTCGTGTTCCCAAAATCTCCGGTAAAGGGGTACTTTTCACGTATCAAAGAGTTCGGAGGTTATAAACAAAAAATCCGCCCCGTATTGACTTAACACACCAGAGATAGGAGGGGGGGGGGGTGTGCTTTTAAAGGGAGGGAACAGGCATACGCGTACCCTAAATAACACTAGGGCGCTTTCGTAAAGAGACGGAAGGCAAAGAGGACGGGAGAATTCAATCAACCGAGATCAAATAATGTATGCAGTTCGAATTCTGTCTATTGAAATAGTATTATTCTTATCAGATGAATTAAATAATTTGTATTGAGGCACTTCACAAAGACGTATGCATTAAATTTGGTCACATTACGAAAATGGTCTATTGGACGGCGATACAACCCTTCCGTCGAGTTTAGGGAACAAACGCTATTACTGCTGAGAACGGTCGTGAAAATCAACAAGACGGAGAAAATTCTGGTTCGCACATGCGCAGATTGATTATTTTGCTCGGTTACCCTCGTCTTTGCCTTCCGTCAATTTCGTAATGTAACCAATTTAATGCATAAGTCTTTGTGAAGTGCCTCAATACAAATCATTTCATTCACCTGATAAGATATTATTTCAATAGACAGAATCCGAACTGCATACATTATTTGATCTCGGTTGAGTGAATTCTCCCGTCTTCTTTGCCTTCCGTCTCGTTACTGAAGCGCCCTACTGAATGGGGGGGGGGGGTGCTGAATGCAGTAATATAAAGTTAGATCCATCAATGTTCTAGAGGAAATGGGCTGGAAGTGTATTTTGGGTGGGTTGGGAATGACTGAATCACCACTAAAAAAATAACAACAACAAGAGCAAAAACAACATTGGTATAGATTTTTTAATAGCGCACTTTCTGACAAAAAAAATAATTCTGTAAGCGCTACAATATTATTATCAATAATATTGTACAAACAAAAACTTAGGTTATACCATGCGTATACAAAAAAGTGTACGCAAATTTGGTAGCTCTTATTTAAAAAGTCATAACCGATATGACTTTGAAATTGATTTCATGATAAAGAGTAACTTATTTTCTGTACAATGATACCTTATTCATAATATTTCTACTACGGGTAATTGAGTTGGGTATACTTTTTTTTGATACGCACTGTATAAAACAATTACTCATGTTTGTGTGTAATTGACTGTATAATTATTCAACAATGATGTGTAATCGTCCATGACCTAGCATCGTTTATCCATTCATGAATGAACCTGCATTCAATCAGCAGATGTATGAGATTTATTGTATAATTACCAACGCTCCTTCTCTCTCCTTTCCTGTGTTTCTCTGCAAGTCACACTCTTTTTTATTTATATTTTGTATTGTTGTATCTAAGTTGAGGGCTGCGGGCACGTCAAGCTACTCTGCTTATTTCTGTAGCCCTCCTGCATCTAATGTATGTTAATTATGCATTCAATATATTTGTTTAATCTCGTTTATTATCTGTATAAAATTATATACACTTAAAATATTGTATCAAACCATATTATGTTCATGAAAATGTATGATGAAAAAAAAGAAAAAAAGATGCAGAAACCAATAAATCAAATCAAATCAAATCGAATCAATAGTTTTATGAATAAAATCAGATACGAGATGTACACAAATTAGTGTAGATCTAGGTGAATAGAAGTTGCGTTAGTTTCATTTGAAATGTTTCTAGGCAGTTAATGTTTCTGATGCAACAGGGTTGCTTGTTCCACAAAAGAGGGGGATGGAAGGGCAAGGGAAATAGGAGGGAAAGGGGAAGGAAAGGGAAAGGGAAAGGGGAATTGAGGGGAAGGGAATGGATGGGAAAGGGAAATGGAAAGGGAAGGAGGAGGGTAAGGGGAAAGGGAATATAAGGGAAAGGAAAAGGGGAAGGGGATGAAGAGAGAAAGGTGAAGGAAAAGAGAAAAGGGAAGGAGAGGAAGATGGGAGGGGGAAATGGAATATAAGGGAAAGAAAAAGGGGAAGGGGAGGGCAAAGGGAAACGGAAAGTGAAGGGGGAATTGAGAGGAAGGGGAAAGGGAATAGAAGGGAAAGGAAAAGGGTAAGGGGAGGAAGAGAGAAAGGTGAAGGGAGAGAGGAAGGGAAGGGACATGGAGAGGGAATCGATGGGAAAGGGAAATTAAATAGGGAGGATGAGGGGAAGGGTAAAGGGAATATAAGGGAAAGGAAAAGGGTAAGGGGAGGAAGAGGAAGGAAAAGGTGAAGGGAGAGAGGAAGGGAAGGGACATGGAGAGGGAATGGAAGGCAAAGGGAAACGGAAAGTGAAGGGGGAATTGAGAGGAAGAGGAAAGGGAATATAAGGGAAAGAAAAAGGGAAAGGGAGGAAGAGAGAAAGGTGAAGGAAAAGAGAAAGGGGAAGGGTAGGGGGAAATTGAATATAAGGGAAAGAAAAAGGGGAAGGGGAGGAAGAGAGAAAGGTGAAGGAAAAGAGAAAAGGGAAGGAGAGGGAGACGGGAGGGGGAAATGGAATATAAGGGAAAGGAAAAGGGTAAGGGGAGGAAGAGGGAGGAAAAGGTGAAGGGAGAGAGGAAGGGAAGGGACATGGAGAGGGAATGGATGGGAAAGGGAAATCAAATAGGGAGGATGAGGGGAAGGGGAAAGGGAATATAAGGGAAAGAAAAAGGGTAAGGGGAGGAAGAGAGAAAGGTGAAGGAAAAGAAAAAGGGGAAGGGTAGGGGAAATTGAATATAAGGGAAAGGAAAAGGGGAAGGGGAGGAAGAGAGAAAGCTGAAGGAAAAGAGAAAAGGGAAGGAGAGGGAGACGGGAGGGGGAAATGGAATATAAGGGAAAGGAAAAGGGAAAGGGGAGGAAGAGGGAGGAAAAGGTGAAGGGAGAGAGGAAGGGAAGGGACATGGAGAGGGAATGGATGGGAAAGGGAAATTAAATAGGGAGGATGAGGGGAAAGGGGAAATTGAATATAAGGGAAAGAAAAAGGGGAAGGGAGGAAGAGAGAAAGGTGAAGGAAAAGAGAAAAGGGAAGGAGAGGAAGACGGGAGGGGGAAATGGAATATAAGGGAAAGGAAAAGGGTAAGGGGAGGAAGAGGGAGGAAAAGGTGAAGGGAGAGAGGAAGGGAAGGGAAATGGAGAGGGAATGGATGGGAAAGGGAAATTAAATAGGGAGGATGAGGGGAAGGGGAAAGGGAATATAAGGAAAGGAAAAGGAGAAGGGGAGGAAGAGAGAAAGGTGAAGGAAAAGAGAAAAGGGAAGGGGAGGAAGACGGGAGGGGGAAATGGAATATAAGGGAAAGGAAAAGGGTAAGGAGAGGAGGAGGGAAAGGTGAAGGAAAAGAGAAAGGGGAAGGGTAGGGGGGAATTGTATGTAAGGGAAAGAAAAAGGGGAAGGGGAGGAAGAGGAAAAGGTGAAGGAAAATAGAAAGGGGAAGGGGAAGAAGAGGGGATGGGGAAATGGAATATAAGGGAAAGGAAAAGGATAAGGGGTAGAAGTGGAAGAGGGAAGGGTGAAGGGAGAGAGAAATGGAAGGGGAAATGGAAAGGGAATGGATGGGAAAGGGAAAGGGAAAGGGGATGAAAAGGGGAAGGGGGAAGAGAATATCAGGGAAAGAAAATGGGAAGGGGGAAGAGGGAAATGTGAAGGAAAAGGGTAAGGGGAAGGGGAGTGAGAGGAGAAGGGGAAGGGGGAGGGGAGTGAGAGGAGAAGGGGAAAGGGAATGAAATGAAAGGGAAAGGGATAGGGGAGGGAGGGTGAAGGGAAAGGGGGAGGGAAAGAAAGGGACAGGGGAGTGAGATGGGATGGAAAGGGTAATGGGAAGGAGAGTAGAAGAGAAGGGGAAGGGAGGAAAGGGGAAGGTGCAAGGAAAGAGAGAGGGAATCATTTTTATCATTCCACTCCCTCTCTATCTGAGTTAACTTTAAAGTACGACTTTGGTTTTTCCAAAATCACATTGTGATAAAGTCAAAAGAAGTAAAATAAAGCGTTCAAATAATATTTCTGTTTAATAGATTTTTTCATTGTAATGACTTGTTCGGATGCATAGACATTAAGGCATTGGCATGAATTGCCTGAGTATGATTGTGCTATGTTTAGTCATAAAACGAACATCTATCTGGTAGATTTGAAATGGAAAGGTAAATAGACAAACTGGAGACAATGGGAATTGAGAAACATCATTTTTAAAAATAGAGATACATGTAATATAGAAATGTGGGAGGGATAGAGAAAATGAGAGAACGAGAGAGGTAGAGAAAGAGAGAGGGAGAGAGGGAGAGAGAGAGAAAAAGAAAGAAAGGGGAGAAAGAGAGAGAGAGGGGGGGGGGGAGAAAGAGAAAGAGAGAAATGAAGAGAGAGAGAGAGAGAGAGAGAGAGAGAGAGCAGCCGATGTACCTCTGAAAACCATCAAATCGTCTTGAAAAGTTTTAGTTAGTCTGAAATCGTCGCATAGAAACACACCAAAAGATTTAAAAAAATAACAGAATGAGAAGAATTTTGTTTTCGAAAAATTCTGACGTCTGCAACTTTTCAATAGCATTGAAAGTTCAAAGTAAATAATTGCATTCAAATCTTATTATACACGGTACATAAAGCATATCTACCTCGCACAAAAGATTCAATTTGTACATATGGCGCCCTTCAATATTACAATACGCCCCCTCGAAACGCACCTCGAACCGGGGTGAATAATTGAACCGCATGGGGTGGAAATTGTGTGTCCATTTGAGGATGCAATGCTTACGATTTGTACTCTTCAGTTCAGTTTATTAAAAAACACCAGACATAGCAATCATGACGAACAAACATGATCCAAATTTTAATTTTGTCTGGGGCTGTCGTATTATCAAGCAATCTGCTTACAATGACAGTCCTTCTTCCGCAAATAATTTTATAATGTTTTATAATGTTTGAGGAAATTTAGTATTTGTGACAGTTTATCATTTCGTTTTGAAAATAACAGTTTGTATATATACATATATGTATTTGCAAATTTAGGATTCATTGTCAGTAACATACTTATTGTACTTTATATTTTTGTTATCGAAAAACTGTAAACTTACGTGAATGCAGAAGAAAATCAAATTAAATAAAAATCAAATCAAATTGAGACCCCCCCCCCCCAAAAAAAAAAAGCTATGCTTGTGAGTGAAGCCTCCGGGAAGGATGGACCTCTCAATCCCGTCGGATTGGCAAAGAGACCAACGTGTTTCAAGGATCTGCGAAATTCAAAACATGAAAGATAGTCACGATCGTGGATACGATACAGTCTCACACGCGCAGAGCCCCCAAAACAAGCGAGTCCCAGAGTCCGCAGATGCCCCCGGGACAACTAACCCCAGACAACTATCCTCTAGGACAACTACCCCTAGGACAACTACACCCGGACAACTACCCCGGACAACTACCCGTAAGACAACCATCCTCTAGGACGACTACCCACTGGGGGTCCTGGGGGTAGTCATCTGGGGGGGGGGGGGAGTAGTTGTTCGGGGGGTAGTTGTCGTGGGGGTAGTCATCCTAGAGGATGGTTGCCCTAGGGGGTAGTTGTCCTAGGGGGGCAGTTGACTGGGGGTGGTAATCCGGGGGTTGATGTCCAGGGGGTAGGTGTCCGGATACGTTTAAAAACATATTTACAAGGAAAAAAGGCATGATACAAAAAACATGATAAAAAAAGCATCTTAAAACAAAACATAATCAATACAATAAACTGATTACAAGGAAACGGTAAGGTTATATAACTTTAAACATATTAAGAAGGAAAAAAAAAACTGAATTACTGACAATATCATAAACCCCCTTAACCCCCCTCCCCAGGCGCGGATCCAGGATTTCTTAGGGGAGGGGGCCCAACTTTTTTTTTTTTTGCTCCCGAAAATTTGAAAATCGCGCCCCCCTGGATCCGCCACTGCCTCCCCCCCCCCCCCCCCAGCCGTAAGCGGATTTTCGTGCTGTACGCATCAAATTGGATTGGATTTGATCTGAATACTGAATTGAATTGGTCTGAATCATCAAACGAAATTAATCTGAATTGTGAATTTAAATTAATCTGAATTATGAATTGAATTGAATTACTTAGTCTGAATTATAGACTGATTTTAATCTGAATTGTGAATTTAATTAGATCTGTATTATGAATTGAATGTGATCGGGATTTAAATTGGACTTGATTTGAATAATGATTTGAATTTGTCTGAATCATAAATCGAATTTAATTTGATCTGAATTATGGATTGAATTGAATTACTTAGTTTGAATTATGAATTGAATTTTAGTCTGCATTTTAAAATTCGCATTTCGTGTTATCTATGTTCAAGTCAAATGTAATATTCTGTATCCATTTGTATCTTGTTGATGTTTATGATCTGTAATCTTGTATTTCTGGAGGGCCTCTCTTTACACAATAACCTGCATTTAGCAAGGTCGAGTCTTATGGAAGCACGCTTATTGAAAATATATTGTTTACCTTAGGGTCATGGTTTTGGCCTGTAACGAAATAGAACAAAAGCTGGCAAACACCACTCCAAGGATGCAACGCGACTTTACGGTATTGTAAGATTAAATAACCCAGAATTTCCCTACCTACAGCGTTGCCTATTCATGACTGTGGTCTCCCGCACCTTTCCCACCGATAGTTCGGATAATACTTTATGATGAAATGCATAGAAATATTAAAGGTAAAGACCAGTTATGGTCATGCGATTGCATTGTGAAAGAAACGTTGTGGAATCGATCAGAAAAGGTTGATCATCTAGCATCTAGCATCTGCAAGGTTCTGGAATCATCAAAATGATAAGAAATTTGGCCCATTCTTCGTAAAGTTACAAGCACTATACACAGAAAGATGTGTATGGGACTACCCTATATCTCTCACAGACCATGAGAGAAACAAATTTACTAAATATATGAATTAGTAGGCGGTTTCCCGGCAAATTTTTTATCATCATGTATTAGTCAAAACATATTTTTTCACATGATTGGTAATGAGAGCTTCCATTTCATTTTTTGAAATTGGGGCGTTTCCAATACTGGTCTTTACCTTTAAGCTCGTTATTGTATGTAGGCCTATATATTAAATGTAAATCACGTTTTGACACGACTTATTATTGATCGTATGTATTTGTATTATAGGCTGTACCTTACGTTTACATATTCGTTTATTTATTCATAGCAACCACAATCTTTGTAATTCAGTGTTTGTATTTGAAAAAAATGCAGAAAAATGCAGAAAAAAAAAACAGTATGATAATATACTTGGGTAATTTTAGTGTTTGATATATTTACTCTTCTGGATTTTTTTTTTTATTGACTCCAAATTTCGGATTACGCGCTTGTACATTTTGAACAATTTGGTACAAACTAATGAATGGCTAGCACGTATAAGGAAAACACTAATTCAATCTGTTCGTTCTACACTGTCTTTTGTCACCCGAGACAGTTGATCATTTATATTTCACGCGTCCAAAAACTAACTGCTATCTGGAATGCATTACGTTTAATGGCGACAAATTTCAATAATGATTGCTTTTTCTCATGTGAAAATGATTTATGAAAATCTATTTACTTTGTCAACTATGTTTTTATTGTGAAAACAACTGATGTATGAAATGGAAAAAATAAAATCAATCAAAAATTGTTTTTAGAATTGTTCAACCTAGAAGTCTAGCCTCTTCCGCATTTGATCGTCTGCCAACATGTTATTTTGCAATGTAAATCTCCGACTGAAACATTTCATATTTTATATCGTGTCATACAAGTCTACTGAAGACTTAAATTTATTGCAAGGCGGAAAACAAAATCTGAGAAGCATATTACAAAGGGGCAAAGCTATTGATCAGTCTTCTGAAACGGTTGGTCAAGTTTATTCATAGATTTTTCTAAAGCATTTGATACTGCTATTCATGATATCCTTCGATCTTTACAAACCTTCTCACTATACAGTGCGTCCCAGAAAAAAACGAAACCGAGAACTATCGGTGTTTTATCATAACTTAGTCACATTTATAATTAATAAATGACACATTAGATCCTCCTCTTTCATTTGATGCAACTCATATATTTTACGCATGAGTGATTAAAATAAATTTGAAGAGAGGAAACCAAAAATTCATTTGGCGGACGGTATCTGAATTTCAAAGAGAAAATCAATTTTCTAGAAAGTTGAGGTTCTTTCATTATGACACCTCAATCAGGAAAAATGAGCAAGGAATGACAAAGTTCTTTTTGTTTGAGTAGTGCTTGCATTTTTTATCAAACGAAGTCGTTTTCACTTGGTGCCTGTCGTAGCAACAAACATACTTGACTTCAGACTTAACTCCGTTTCGTTGACAATCAGCCATGCATGAAGTCTTTCGTTTACGGCTGATTGTCAACGAAATTAAGTTAAGTCTCTTGTTCGATACTTCTCGGTTTTTTATTTCTTTTTCCAGGACGCACTGTATATACAACTCAGGGAAAACCGTAGGAGTGGTTTAAGAATTATTTTAAAGGGCGCTCCTAGTTTGTTTCACTGAATGTTCAATTTTCTGAAAGTTAACCTGCCTTTTGCGGAGTTCCGCAGGGCAGTATTCCAGGCCCACTGTTGTCAATTATTTATATAAACGACATTGAGAAGTCATTTTGTCTGCTTCAATTTATACTTTTTGCTGACGACTCGAATATTTTGTATCGTGATCCAGAGCATTTGACGCAAATATTAAATAACAAACTTAAAAGTTGGATAAAAGCAAACAAACTGTCAATTAACTCAGACAAAACTAGTTACATGCTATTTAGTTATAAGGTTGCGACTTTGAATAATTGTATAATTTTTGATGGTACTGTCATTCAAAGGGCCCGATCAAATAAATTTGGGGGGCTAGTCATTGATGAAACACTATCTTGAAAAGCGCACATTGACAATATCTGCAAAATCATTGCTCGCGACACTGGTATCCTTAGCACATTTAGACATTTTCTACCCCTTTATATTTAATTCCATGTTTATTCTGCATTACTTGATATCATACAATGTAAGCAAATCTCTTGTCACAAGTAGGCTTTTGTATTCATATTTCATCATCTGTTCGATTATCCCCTTGTTAATTCAAATAAAAAGTGCAATATTAAGAATATTGATTTGTGGCAAAAATCACTACTCAAGCTTTCCATTGATATTGGCGGATTTGAACCTCGGACATCAAAGGTAACAGCACACCAGTAGATCGAGATTCTATTGTGCAACCATAGAAAACGGCAGCTGCTTGGAATAATTTGTTGCCAGTTGGGTCTCCATCTCTAAAAAATCTCCTTGGTTATAATCATGGAGTTACTAGCTAGTAACTCCATGGTTATATACAGCTGGTTACATGAACTAGGGTCGTTCAGTAACCTTTTTTTTCTCTGCGAAGTTTTGCTGCGATCTTTTTTCTGGCTTTCAAAGATCAAAAATTCTTTGTTTGCGAGTTTGTCGGTTTGTGTTTAGTCCGGGGTTTAAAGTGAAACTTCGACAATGGCGGAATTATTTCGCGAAGCAATAGAGCATAATGTGTTTAATTTACCCACAAAATGATGCACTACGTTGTTGTTGTTGTTGTTGCCAAAAATGGCGTTTCCATCGTCATTCGATGATTTCCGCCAGGCAATGTGAGAGGGCGTAGTTACTGGTCCTCTCTTAATACTTTTACTGTTGGATCGACGATAGCCTAGTGGCGTTGTGTTGTGCAATTAACAATGTCAGTAAATTGTTAGTAGTTATTTTCTGTATTGTTATTCGGCTTGTTATTTTAAAGAATTCATTAGGAAGGAAAGGATGAAGTGGTTGAATATTAGTTGCGATCAGTTCATTACGTTAGGACCTCTCTCCCTATAATGAAGCAATTTGTACAATTTATACAATGAAGCAATTTATACCGAGGATAGTACCACTGTCACTAATACTAATAGATAATATAATCTAGTTAATATAATTAATATAGCAAAACGTAACTAATACTCGATTAATACTTAATTAATACGCAATTAATGTTTATAGCTGAGCATCACAGTTCATTGTACCTTCCACTGCCTTTTAAAAAAGCTACCACCTTTCCTATATATTCCTCATTTCCTAGTAATTGACCTAGATTTGGATTTTGAGTTTTTAGTGCTCTATACATTCTCCTTCGTTGTCTTTCATATTTTGGACATGATAATAAAAAGTGCTCAATTGTTTCTATCGTTTGGCATTCTACACATAATCCAGTGTCGTGTTTTCTAATTAAATATTTATAGTAATTCAGGTTACATTTACCAAGCCTGAATTGGTGGATTAATCTTTCGTCCTTTCTGTTCAAACCTTTGATTTTAAAAACATTATTTACATTTTTATTGATGCTATACAAGTGTCTTCCATTCTCTGCTTTATCCCAGAGGCTTTGCCACATGGATTTATAAAAAATATCTGATTCACTTACGAACTCACTTTTGTTTTGGTTTACTATTATATCAGTGTTTTGTTTTTTTGAAGCTTGTTTTGCCAACAAATCAGCTCTTTCATTTCCTGGTAGGCCGCAGTGGGCTGGTACCCATTCAAGGTTAACATCTATCCCGAAGGAGTTTATAGCAAATAATTTTTCATAAATCTCAACAATTATGCTGGATTCTTTCATATTCTTTATGGCTTCTAAAGCTGATGCTGAATCTGTTAAAATCACTACTGCAATTGGATGATATTCATCTATACATTCAAGTGCCATTAATATAGCTACCAGTTCTGCTCTCATGATGGATATATTGGATGTTTTAAAGCATTTACTTAGGCTTGATTTACAAATTATGAGAGTGAATTTATGTCGTCATCCAAACTCCGCCCCGCTCAGTCTGGTTCTAACCAGCATGGGTTGTGTTGTTTCTACAAGCACTCGCAGTCAAGCGCACACACACAGGCACTGAGCCTCACGCACACCCGACAGGGCATAACAGAAGCTCGTCTACGCCACTGATTCCCGTACTAGAAGCTTCATCGATTGGATTGGTGGTCAGTAGTGAATGGAACGCGCTCGATCAATTATGGCCTACCTCACTGACCTCTTTTCAACGCATTCTCTCGACCGTGATTAATATAATTGCAGCAGATAGGTAGGCAACCCATACGTGATTTCCGGGGGAGGACTTTAACTGTGTAATTTGTATGTATTGCGTTTAGACAGAAGATTGGTGAACTTTAGTAAAGCTTTCTCGAGGTATGGATGCTATGTCATGAAAACAGGCGCCCAGTCTTTTTTTAACAACATCACACGGTCGGGTTACATGCAACATGGATGCCCGGAGATGTCGAGCGTACCTAGCGGAGAGATGGGGTTGGGTGGTGACCTTTGCTAGTTTCTGCGTACACTTTGTCTGCTTCGGAATATACTACTGCTTTAGCATCACATTCATAGCCCTCCAAGAAGAATTCGAAACCAGTTCTACAGCTACATGTAAGTTTGCAGGCCCGATTATATTACGTATGTATGTAGATCTATTTCAGAATGGAGTATGATAAAGAGTACAACCTGATGATGATGGTATAGCAAGCATGTACTGCATGAGAAGAAGAAGATGATCATAATAATGTTATTCGAAACCAGTTCTACAGCAACATGTTAGTTGGCAGGCCCGATTATATTACGTATGTATGTATTTCAGAATGGAGTATGATAAAGAGTACAACCTGATGATGATGGTATAGCAAGCATGTACTGCATGAGAAGAAGAAGATGATTATAATAATGTTATTCGAAACCAGTTCTACAGCAACATGTAGTTAGCAGGCCTGATTATATTACGTATGCATGTATTTCAGAATGGAGTAAAAACACTGAGTGGGGGGGGGGGGGGGGGGGGGGGGGGGGGGGGTCTCAACCCTAAAAAAAATAGCAAAAACTATTTTTGAGGAAAAGCATTATACTGAATTTAATAAAGAATAATAGCTTTATATTGGATCATACTAATACTGATACGGGCTAAAGACAATGTGGTATTTGTATAGAGGTATTCCAAAATGACATTCTGATAATCAACATTTGTTCTGGTATCATATACGCATACTACAACTGATCTTTACGATTTCTTAACGTGAAATAGCTTCTTCTCCTCCTGCTGCAAAAAAAGAAGAAAAAAAGGTTATTTAATAAAAGGATCATGCGACAAATAATCATTGTGATTCAAATTGATGCAAGGATTTTTTTGAATAAGCAATGCTTTTCACCAGAATCTTCTTTGTAAAAACGACTTTTTTACAAATCTCAGCCATGCAAATCTGCCACTGTGTTGTAAGATCACTTTCAGATTAGGAGAAGTGTATTCTTTAATGAGTGTTTTACATTGAATGGAACGTCTCAACTCAGTAAGCATGACTGAGATTTGTAAAAGTTGTTTTTACAAAGAAGATTCGGGTGAATAGCAGTGCTTATTCAAACAAATATTCGCATAAATTTGAATCACAATCATTATTTGTCGCTTAATCCCTTTTAATGACCTTGTTTTCTTTCTCGTTTGCAAGGGGAGAAGAAGATATGTCACGTTAAAGACATCATAAAGATCAGTGTTGTATGCGTATATATTATATACACAGGCCAGTAACAGCTATGTAGCTTGTAAATTTGTAAGAGGGAAAATGCTGATTGAAATGATAATGATGAAATAGCAAATAATTGAGGAGTATCATAGGTACCAATTCAATGGATATTTGTATAAAAAAAGCCCCCGTCAGTACTAAAAGAGCCCCCGTGAGAAGGCTCACGGGGGCTCTTTTTTGGGGGGAAGAGCCCCCGTGGACAAAAATTAAGACCATCCCCCTGACAGTTCTTATACATTGAAAACTTTACTATAGTAACCTGTCTCTAGAGACCACCTGCCCATAAAGACCATTTTCTTGTCTTCCTTGTGCGGTATTGATAATTATACAGGTTTCCCATTGATATCACGTACGAAATCGAGGGACCATGCTGAATAAGTTGAGTGACAGTGTATAAGAAGATTATGTAGTGCCTTAATTCCATGAGGTATTTTACAACTCTTATTTAATCAGATATGGTGCTTTGTGCGTTATTTCATCAGATGATTGAATGTATTTTCTTGATAAACTATTGGCCACACTTAGTATATATTCTTTTAAATTCATTCATTAGTTTTTCATACTCCAGTGAATAAAAACACACCAAAAAACATGCAAAATACAAATGGTCATGTACATTTTAACAGAAATATATAGTCTTATAGTATACACAGAGACACAAAATATACCAAAACAAATATTAATTGACAAAAGGGTAAATACTTTGGTAAACTAGTTTGGGGATAAATTAAATCAAGGTCACTTGTTCAGGTAAAAAGCCAGAGTAATCACTATATCGCATTGTAAATTAAAGGTAATACAAAGTTTTGGTAAGGGGTCATGAATTTGGTTCAAATGAACATATTGGAAGCATATGCGATCCTACAATATTCAGTGATCGTTGTCGCGGTCGAAATCGACTCTAAAGTTATGAAATTGTAAATAATAAACACTTTATGTTGAATAGCTCCCTCTCAAGGTCAAGATATAAAACAATGTTTATTGACTAAAATCGACCGATTAGATATTCCCGTTCGGAAATTATATACCACAATTACATATTCTGAGATGTTCATGGTCGCAGCTACCATTGTACGGCCGTAGGAGCTTTTTGAAATTTATCAAAATTTACCGGGAGCACCGGTAAATATTTAGATTCAATTTTTCTCGAAAGCAGAAGTGTTTTAGGGGCTAAAGTTTCTAGTGCTTTTAATACATCCACAGGGGCATCCAAATATATCAAAATTGTAAAGAATCACTATCCACCCATTTTCAAAATTTCCCAAAACTTTGTAATACCTTTAAGGGCCATACTTTACTATATTCGGGAGTAGTTAAAATTCGAACGGGGCAGGTAAACGGCACGCCTTGTTTTGTGCTGCTTTTTCTCCCTGTGGGATTGAGTGTGTTTTGGGGGTATACAAATGCCAAATACATGAATATACATTTTGCACATAGACTTTTAATTCTAAGAACTACATTGTACATTGTAATCGAGTCGTGTTAACATATGGTTAACGAAAGGTAGTGTATTCGAAGAGATTTGTGCTGGTAGTTGATATGTCTATTTTCTCTCTGCATCAAGTATATCGACATGCATGAGCGTACAAACCTTCGCACTAATGCAGACCCATTTCGATTGATTTTTCATGTGGCTCGTAGTAAGGCAGGGGATCGCACCTTCACTGTTACAGCAGCTAAGAAGTGGAATAAAGTTCCCGACTTCCCTCCAGTATAAAAGCTGCTCCATCAGTGGACGAATAAAAGAGAAGTCCTTAAAACTTCCCTATTTCCTACTTGATTCACTAATATTTTGTTTGTTAAATGTTATGTTATGATTCGTTGTTATATAGCATATTATTGTAAGCGCTGTGATATAGTTTTACTATTAATAGCGTAGCTAAATTCAATTCAATTCAAATTAGGTTTTATTCAAGACTCGTCAAAAAGATCAAAGACTAAAAATGCAAGTTTACATCAATAATATACAATCATATACAAAGCATTCAAAAACATATGTATATATATATTATAAAGAAAAACATAACAAATGGGAAAAAATATATCAAAATAAATAAATAAATACATCAAAACATCAAAGCAGTGAATAAAAAAAAATAAAAAATAAATAAAAAAATGCCTCATTATGATAAATAATAATAGGTGCCATATCTGTTGACTGGAGATCATGCTATTCCGTAACTCTCCGTCTCTATATAGCCTTCACCAGGAGCTCTATTCACTGACCTTTCACTCTCTCTCCTCGGGCCATCTATGAGGACTATCCAACCACAGCACTCTCCTCCTCCTTTTTCTTCTATTTCTCTTTCCGTTGATCTTTCTTGCAACGCCAGATTCTCCGAACCCCCTTTCGTAGAATAATACATTTTTTTGTTAATTACTCAGGGAAGCCTCATCAGCGCCAGTGTTCTTCCCGAGTGGAGAGTGGCAAATATGGACTATTAGGGACTTTTAGATTCGCACGAAGACAATGTGGATTGCTACGTTCAACGTCCTTGTAATGCACTGCCTTGAATGGACGTCACACGTATCAGTCCACGCAAATCTAAAAGTCCCTAATGTCGTGCAAAAGACGTACGTCAGCGTTTGGCTGGGATTCGAACCCTTATCCCGTTGATTAAGAGTCAAGTGAATGAACCACTATCCCACGTCACCCCTACAATCAAGTGCATGGGGCATAAATCGAATGTCGAATTCTTATCTCACTGATGATTTCATTTACTGTCTGCTCTTCTCAAAACTTTGTACTCCAATAATATTGTAAACACTATGTACATTTCGTTACCATTTCAAGTGGCGTTTTTTTTTTCGCGGAATGCATTTTTCTATTTTTTCTAAAAATGTCATTTCGGCCTTGAACTGAAGATAATTTAGTTGAGAGTTTTTATATTTGCTTTAAAAAATTGAACCATTTACCATACATGATAATAGTATTAGTAAAAATTGATTAAAAAAATACTATACAAAGTGATATTGTAAACGTGAAAACATTGCTGACCGTTGTGCGTCAATGCCCAAGCCAAGGGACCATTAAGGGGCGTAATTTGTGTAAATTTACCCAGATTGCTGTGTACAATTATTAATGTCTGTCATTTACGGTAAAAGGTAACTAAACAATATAAGTTTCTATATATTCAAACAATATAACTCTTCGGATGAGAAGAAGGTGATTAGACCAGAGGATACATTCCAACTCCCTGGTGAGACATTAGGGAAAGGAAATGACCCAGCATAAGGAAATTGGACAAGATCAGTTAAGACGGGAAGTCAATTTTATTGTATAATATAAACTATGTTTAAAGGTAAAGACCAGTTATGGTCATGCGATTGCATTGTGAAAGAAACGTTGTGGAATCGATCAGAAAAGGTTGATCATCTAGCATCTAGCATCTGTAAGGTTCTGGAATCATCAAAATGATAAGAAATTTGGCCCATTTTTCGTAAAGTTACAAGCACTATACACAGAAAGATGTATATGGGACTACCCTATATCTCTCACAGACCACGAGAGAAACAAATTTACCAAATATATGAATTAGTAGGCGGTTTCCCGGCAAATTTTGTATCATCATGTATTAGTCAAAACATATTCTTTCACATGATTGGTAATGAGAGCTTCCATTTCATTTTTTGAAATTGGGGCGTTTCCAATACTGGTCTTTACCTTTAACCGCTTGACCTTATTTTTGCCAAGCTCCCATAAAGATTATCCTTTTGCATGACAATTAAGTGATTCATGCAAAGCTGCAGGGAAATTTGATACCCTTTCAGGAAGCAATGTAGGGAAATAAAAAGATGATGCCTCAATTTAATGAAAAGATAAAAGCGATAAAGTGCAATTAGCACTTGTGCAGTTGGCACGTATTATCCAAACATAAGACAGAACAGAAAAAAAAAGAAAGTAGCTTTTGAAAGGCACGATGACCTTTTATTCTTACATCGTTTCCATTTATACTATTGATTATACTAGCATTTACATTAATTATACTAGCATAAGCATCTTCATCATTTTGGACACTTCATTGTTCAGAGAACATCAGAGATAAAATTTTCCTTGAAAAGCATGGCTCTTCATTATTCTAAATAATTATGACATTGTTACAGCTTAAAAATGTAGGCCTCATTTTTATGCAACATGTTTGTGTAGTCCCATTTATATCTTTCTGTGTATACAGCGCTTGTTTCTTTTACCAAGACGGGGCTATATTTCTTATCATTTTGATGATTCTAGAACCTTGCAGTACACACCAATACTTATGCTACATCAAAAACCTTTTCTGATCGATTCCACACCGTTTCTTTCACAATGCAATCGCATGACCAGAACTCAACTTTATCTTTAATATGTGAATCTATAGCAACTTTATAAAGGATACAGACAATCTCCTGTGTGTTAATGATCCAGATACTTCTATAAATATTAACTTCTATAATCTATAGAATAAAATTTCATTAAGTAAGCACTTTATCAGCAATTGTTTGTTAGCATAGAAGGATCATTCAAAGATTCAGTATCTTGATGAAATTTGTAGAAACCGATAAACAGGCAATAGTAGTACTAGTAGTACCAGCTCGTCACAACTCGAGGCTCCAACTCGGCTAAGTGGGAGCCCTGCTTTACAAATCGTACACGTTTTTTCTTAAAAGACATTTAAAAAACATACTAAACTTTGTTGTATGCTTCCTTTCTACTTAAAATAAAATAAAATGATAGTTTTCCGCCCCTCATTTTATACAAAACGAAAATGATCGAAATGCTCTTCTTCAATCAGGTAACTCCACATTCATTATAAAAAGAAGACATTTGACAATTTCTTTCTTCTCTATCTCTCTGTCTTCCTCTCTCTCCCTTCACCCCCTCTCTCTGTCTCTCACCCTTTTTATCTCCCTCTCCCCTCTCTCCTCTTCATCTCTCGCACTCATCTCTCGCTCTCTCTCTCTCTCTCTCGCCTCGTTTTCTTTATACAGCATGGGTCGGGTCCATTCCCATTGGCCTTTCGACCATGGCAGGAGTCTTCGTCACTCCGCTCATCTACCGCTTCAGCAACCGGTCCATCGCTCTTGTCGGGATCGTACTCTGCTTCACCTCGTGCATGGTGACGTCATTGATCACGGTCTTCCCCGCCATCTACCTGACGTACAGCGTGCTCTATGGTGTCGGGAGTGCGTGCGCGTCTCTGGCATCCACGGATCTCCTACTCCGGTACTTTCCAGTCACGAACTGCGCACGCGCCACCATGTTCGCTTTGATAGGCAGTAGCGCAGGTGAATAAAGAACGATATTACCTTTACGAGGAAAGTTACGTTCAGATATGAAGCGGTAAATCGCAGCGTTTTTTCATTTTAAAAATCACATTTATGATGACATAAGTGCAATAAAGTTCACATTTGTGTATCTTATAACGCAGAGCTAAGTGACTTTACGCGAAGGACATTACGTTTTGGGTCATTCATTTAAACTTAATACAAATGACAATTGATTAAAAAAATAAAAAATAAACAAAATCCGGTTTAATGCGTCATATCTGAGCGACCCTGAAGTTGTTATAAAGGAAATCAGAAAGGTGCATTCAATAGATTTTGAAATAGACAAATTAATTTATAGATATGATAGTATGAAAGAAGATTGAAAATGAATTACATACATGAATAATTGTTGATAGTAGATTCAACTTCAAAGTTAGGTGTTTGTCTTTCTTGCTTTTATCGAGAGCATGGATGTCCATACAATATTTGTAATGGTTGATGATGAAACAACGTTTTTCAAAGGGAGAAAAAGAATGCATCCAAAGCTCCCCCAAAACACCAATTCAAAACTGTCAATCAGGTAGAAGATAACAGTCCTAGGAGTTTACCAACATTGATGTCCACAGAAAGTCTGAAAACTTGCCGATAATCTTTACGGACCTGCTTGCAAAGTTACGAGTGGGGGCACGAATCGCTTATTACAGCCCAATTGGCATGATTGTTATTTTCGCCTTTTGTTGGGGTCGATTGTTGTGTTATTTTTGGTAGTATACTTGAATTATTATCATCATTATTATTACCATTATTATCCTCGTTATAACGACTAGTTATTCACTCATTTGATTATATATTTTTGTCCAGGTATGCTGTGTTTGGGTCCTTTAACGTATACCCTTATCGAGCGCTGGGGATGGCGAATTATGTTGCGTGTTGTTGGAAGTATTCTTCTTGTCGTAGGAGTCGCGGCCATTTTTGCTTTCCACCCTCCCCCTCCTCCTCCAACTACCTCGGGACCGGATGAGGACGACACGAAGGAAGGTAAGCGCGGCGACCAGGATGTTTCGCCGCAAGACGGCACTCGGAAAGGATCGGAAATACCCGATGATCGCACGAACGCACGAGTACAGCCTAAGTATGCCAGACTCTTTAACGAAGTGAAGACGGATCAAAATCCAAACGCCGAGGACGATAGCGCCAGCAAACACGCTGAATGTGAAAAGACAAGCGAAGAAATGAAACCCTTTCTGCAGGAGCAGATCGCAGAGGGCGTAATAGGGAAGGAGGTTTGCGCTTCATTAGACAGATGCGACAGTGACATAGCAGTTGCCTTGACAGCTTCGGAAAGCACTTTACCAGATGGAGCGGTCGGTGAAACTGGAGAGGAAGACGAAGTGCCTGTCACATTCTGGACAAAGCACAGATCAGTTTTCTACCCGGATGTCTGGGTCCTCGGCTTGTGCATCATGGGACTAGGGGTCATGAACTCATTTTTCTATATCAACATGGTAAGATCATTCACCTCTGAGGTACATGTGACACCACAAGTGTGCCTAACTTTATACTCCAAATCTGCCTCTTATCTACAGAATTCGTGGCCATTGGTAATAAAGATTGTTTTCCCGATCTATTGTCAGTTCGGGGGTGTTCCATCAATCCTTCAAATATTACGACCGATCCACTTGATTTTTTGACTCCTTTAAAACGACTTGGGATCTATTTGATGAAACAACCTACGAGGATCAATTTTAAGCTAAATTTGAGTTTAATTCTGTAAAGCATTGTAAAGATCGAAATCGATTTTAGTAAATAAACCCTCATCTTGATGTGGCCTCTTTGGTGTGTGTGGCGGGGTATAATAATCTCTATGTATTCTCCTTCTTCACATTCTCACTCTCTCTCTCTCTTTCTCATTCTCCCTGGCTCTCTTGTTTTCATTCTCTTTCTTTTCTCCCTAGCTCTGTCTGCAACACCCCCTCCTCATTTTCATTATCCTTTTCTCTCTCTTTTCTCATTATTTATCCCTTTCTCCTTCTCTCTCTCTTCTGCTCTTCCTATCTTCGTAGGTCACATAATTTCTACTGCTACCAATGTCAATCTTTATTCAATATCTTTAATGTTATCATCTCTCAATCTTTATCTCTTTCTCTCTCTCTCTTATATGTCGCTGTTTTGGGGGTTTTAAATCACTTTTATAATTTCTTGTCTTTGTCTCTCCATTCTTCCCTTCACATTTACCGGTTCATTCTCATAAAAAATACTTTGATACAATCATGATACAAATGATTACTTCCAAACCGTTATTGCGATTTAATTTGTTGTCATTCTACCAAAATAAATAATCTATTTCTTTTTAAATACCATTTTCCAGGGTAGTTTTCTCCTGTCGAAGGGATTCGAAAAACGCGTGTTGCCTTGGGTCGTCACAACGCTCGGCGTCTCAGAAATGGCGGGAAAATTACTGCTGGGTGCGACAGCCGATCGTCTGCCATTCCCGAAGATTTTTCTCTTTATTTTTTGTACCGTCACAGGGATCGGCTGTATGATCTGCCTACTCTACGTGCGCTCCGTCATATTGTTACTGTTACTATCGGTTGGTAAGTAAAGATTTCATAAGGTTCATGTTTTAAAGGCAAAGTATTTTACCAACTCGCTACCACTGCTGGCAGTACATTTTCGATTGCGCCATATTTTGGTGAAGGCGTATTAGAGCGATTTGACCAGGATCATGACCACTGTGCTCTAGCAGTGCGTATAGTAGAGTTGCGAGTTCAGTGACCATGACGCGCGCTAATCAGTTGGTGATGCATGGTGGGACATGGCTGTCGACACATTGCGACATTGTGAGCAGCAGATGGCAGTATATGTACATTTGAAGCAGTGTAGTTTACATGTACCAGTCTCACCTCCCTGGTATACCCAAGCAAAGAAGTTGATATCAGTGTAGTTGAAATGTATTATCATCACCATCGTTATCATTATTATCATCGTCACTATCATCATCGTCACTATCATCATCATCACTATCATCATCATCATTGTTATTATAACAACAAACTGTTGTTCCCCTCCTTTCCTCTCTAGTCATCGGGTTGGTTGTCATGACGATTGCGGATGTTCTCTCCTACTCCATCTGTAACCAAGTCTTCCGTAAAGAGGATGCCGTCCAGACCTGGACCGTTGTCATGATGCTGCAAGGAGTAGGCTTCATGGTGGGAGCCGTCTTTGGTAAGATGAGCCATGTGAAACGTCATTTTGAAGCCAACAAAGGCATCGTTTAATAATGTTAAATCTGAGATGCATGACCCTTCGTGTCATCAGTGTCTGTGATATGGTGTAATATTAAAGCCCTTAAAAATCACGCTTCAAAATGATCAAGAATTGCCTCAAAAAAGTAAAAATCTTTGAGTGACCGGTTTTACCATACTCGTTTCCCACTGTAGTGTTATGAAAACCGTTAGGCAAACGCAAAATTTGGTTTCGATTTCCAATCATTAATATCTTGATAATCAGACAGACGATCGGCTTGTAAAAGTCAGGTTCCTGACTGACCTAAAAGTTTATAATTATCATTGCAGCATGAGCTAAATACATGATTTTGTTTCAGAATCTGAGACATAATTACCGGATCCCTTTAGGTATAGGTTCTCATTGAGAATTTGACACCGTTCAGGTACTCAACTGATAATAGATATTTTCAATTATCTGGAGTGACCTTCACACTTACGGTCGACATGTCATGTATAGTGCTCTGCGCTTTCCATCAGTCGCTTCATAAGGGTAGCCCTTGCCCGAAGATACTCCAAGGTACTATGGCGGTATTTCTTGGTTGGACATCCAATTTGCATTGCCCATAGAGTTTGAATAAATTGTCATACCCTTTTTCATGAAATACATGTAATTGTGACAATATGATTTATTCTTCATGGATAATGTTTATCTCTGTTTAAATATTTATCGATAAATTCCTATGACGCTTTATATTGGTCAGAGTTAGAAGGATGTAAACTTTATCTACCAATAAGAGGTAAGAAAATGTTATGAATTTTAAAATGAGCAACAGTGTATTTCAACCAAGTCAGGCGCCAGCTAATTATGACATACTGTATTTGGGAACTGACGACCATATCCCTTTAAATAAAATTCTTTGGGAGTAATGCCATTGGTGAAGGCTTTCAACTCTAGGGCACGGCCCTGCGTAGAGTGGGACGAAATGTGGGCCCCGAGCAAGCGTCGAACCCGGGATCTCTCGCCTAAACCGAAAGACCTGAGCGGGACTAGATGCTTTCAATTTCTCTTACTGTTTCTATCTCTAGGTCTAACCTGTTTTGATAAATTCAATCGAGGATGCTTTTGATAGTTTCCCATTTTTACCAATCGATGGATGCAAGGTCATTTTGAAAGCTATTTTCGTTTAAAGGGCTCCTCCATTCAAAAGGGCTTTTAATTGAAAAATAAAAGACATGTAGAAGAGTTTTTGACGGAGATTCGAGATTCCAATTATGACAATGATTTCTCTTAAAAATCGTCAATAATTCTGGAATCTAGCTTTAAAAATGACGACTCAGACTGCTCAGAAAAAAGCCCAGTTTCGGAGCTGTATTAATACGCAATTTGATATGACGTCACTGTAGGAGTAAACATTGCAGGTACGCCCCGCCCAGCGCATCGAAAGTATACAGATAACATTTGTGTCTAGAGAATTCTTTTCTCGGTTATGAAATAATTTCATCGTGAAAGAAAAGAAGAAATGACTGAAGAAGACAATGAGAGTGACGAAGAGGCTGCAAGTGATTTCAATGAGCAATCGGAGAGTGAAGGACTTCAGGAGGAACTTGAAGAAGTAACTTTCCCTGCTCTTGTCATAAATAAGAAAATTGACCACTTTAACATCAAACCTTATCAGTTCGAGCCAGAGCATTGTCGGTCTTGGGGCTATCGGTCTATGTACCCTCGATCAAATGGGATGCACTGATTCATTTTCTTCTTCTGCTCCTCTTTTTACTTTCTGTCCCCCGGCTCTTCTTTCACTGCACTTCTCTTTCTTTACTCTTTTCACACCAGATGGGTCTTCGATTAACCTCCTCTCTGTTTTACCTTTCCTATCACTCAGCATAATTATTTCTTCCTTTCCTCATTTACGTTTCGATTTCCTTCTCCATTCTTCTTACACATTTTCTCCTTCTCTTACTTATTGTTCGTCTCATCTTCCTGATACTGATTTTCACCTCTTCTTTAGGTCAATCTTTCTATGTTATAACGTTTAATTGTATTTTGTTTTAATTACGTGTGTTAATAATGTCATGTATGTTGTTATCAGATTTGCAACGTTTATGAAATGTATTTCAAATGTTCAACATGGGCCCCAATAAAAATCATTTTCGTCACTGCTCATGCTTCTTTTAACGTGTATCGAAAATATCAATGACATAAATAAACCTTGGCATTTTTTTCCTTCTTTCTTTTCAGGTGAAAGTATTGACAAAACCGGATCGTATAACGAAGCCATTTATACAAGCATGGGAATGTATGCGGTATGCGCTGTGCTCTGTATAGCCGTTCCTCTTTACCAAAAACTTTTTGCTCGTCATCGCTTCGTCATGTTCGACCACCAGGCCAAGTGTCGACGTTTAAAGACGGCGACGGCGACGACGACGGTAGCCGAGGTGAAGACGGCATCACCGTCCAACTAATTTTCAAAGGTTACCTTCAGTGCTGGTACTAATGGAAAACAAAATTTTGAATATTCAAACCAAATTTTACCTGATTTGTAAGACTACGGGTAAACGATGTGAAAGTGTCGTGGTACAGTGGTTCATTCACTTGAATTTCACTCATAAGGTTTGTGGTTCGAATCTCAGGTCAGCTCTAATGTCCTTCTGCAAGACATGAGTCCACATTTGCCACTCTCCAACTAGGTGTAAACGGGTAAATTCCCGATTTGCCAGAGCGTTACTGTCTTATTTGACCACCGGCTATGACCGGCCGAAAATTAATTGGTGATTAATTCGGGTGCCAAGAGCGTCACGGCGTGACGAACATGTGCGCAATCCATTAATAATCCAATGATAAACGATATTGGTAGAAAGGGTACAAAAGTGGAGATATAAGAAAATATATGAGTAGAAAAAAGGCTATCACGAAATTCTGTCTTATTCTTCCAGAGCACTCCAAGTCTAACGACAAAGTGGTTACATGCAGTGTAAGTGATCCTAAAAAAAAAAAAAAAAAAAAAAAAAAAAATTGTTTAATAGTAATAGTAATCATGTTTATCATGACGACGATGATCATGGTAATGATGCTGACGGTAATAATTGCTAGTGATGTTAATAGTGGTAATGATAATGATGCTAGTGATAATGGTGGTGATGCTAGTGATGATGATGATGATAATGATGATGATGATGATAATGATGATGAACATGGTACATGTAATGATGGTCACAGTAATCATGTTTATCATGACGATGATGATCATGGTAATGATGCTGACGGTAATAATGCTAGTGATGTTAATGGTGGTAATGATAATGATGCTAGTGATAATGGTGGTGATGCTAGTGATGATGATGATGATAATGATGATGATGATGATAATGATGATGAACATGGTACATGTAATGATGGTCACAGTAATCATGTTTATCATGACGATGATGATCATGGTAATGATGCTGACGGTAATAATGCTAGTGATGTTAATGGTGGTAATGATAATGATGCTAGTGATAATGGTGGTGATGCTAGTGATGATGATGATGATAATGATGATGATGATGATAATGATGATGAACATGGTACATGTAATGATGGTCACAATAATCATGTTTATCATGACGACGATGATCATGGTAATGATGCTGACGGTAATAATACTAGTGATGTTAATGGTGGTAATGATAATGATGCTAGTGATAATGGTGGTGATGCTAGTGATGATGATGATAATGATGATGATGATGATAATGATGATGAACATGGTACATGTAATGATGGTCACAGTAATCATGTTTATCATGACGATGATGATCATGGTAATGATGCTGACGGTAATAATGCTAGTGATGATAACCATGGTAATGATAACGATGATAGTGATTTTGATGAGGAGGAGGAGGATGATAATGACGACGATGACGGTGATACAACCAAACGAGCTTCTTTCGAAACGTATATCAATTCTGAGAATTTAAGTTTAACTTTAATTATCGTATTAAACTATCACAAAGACTTTCGAGAAATCAAATCAAGGGGGCATTAAATACCCAATTTATTGTACATCCCATATAACTTGTGTTTAAGTGGCATGTTTCTTTGTAATGTTTTCAAATGTCATGTGATGGACAAGGCTACTGATATTGCATTGGGTTGATTTTTCGAAAGCCTTTGCGACTGTGTTCATGGTTATAATGTATGCTACGCTTAAAAAGAAGCGATGGTGTTATGTAAAACATGGCACATTTACTTGTTTGACTTTGTATTTGCACATTTAATGTACTACTCACATGCCGGAATTTCGGCACAATGTTACAACATATTTTTGTTTACATACATAATAACAAATACACAATGTAACATTAATTCGTAATTATAGAAATATTTGTAATTGTACACATCATTCAACTTTCAACGTTTACTCGTAATTTCACTAATATATCTTGTTAAAGACGCGTTTGAAATGAAATTCAATAGTGCAATTTTATCTGTCTTTGTAAAATTCAACTGTATTGGCAGTTGCCAACGTTTAACATGTTTTCATAAACGGTACTTTTTGTCATTACATGTAAATCAATATTATCTATTGTTTAGTGATACGATTGTTAAAAGTAATACAGGCATCAACATAAATTTACTCGAATTACATACTGCATTTAACATGTAGTGTGATGTTAAGCACAAAGTGTTTAATATGAAGTTGGTTGTAAAACAAGATTTCAATGTACATGTGGCTTTATTGTCATTTGCACCCCATGTATCCAGTACCGAAATGAAAAATATTTGGTGACATTTAGGTCAAGGTTCATGTCAAGGTATCGTGGTCTAGAGGATAAGTGACCGGACTGTGAAATAACAAGGTTCGCGGTTCGAAATTGAATGCATGCGTGAGCCCCTTATCATGGTAGCTGGGCTGAATATAATATGATTGCAGGGCCCTCAGGGAGACGTGTTTTGAAAATAACGAGGCTATATCGTGGGTAAAAATGACCTTATGTATTGTCGTTATTATACATGTAGTTGAAAATGATATGTGAACCGAGTGACCTCTGTTTTTACATCGAATGAGTTTTATGAAATGGAATTCAGGGTAAAATAACATAATTTTCTTGTACACATACAAAGACAGGTATTTTTTAAAAATATTTCCTTGATACATACATGTATATATTTGACAGAAAATATAGTTTTTTAAGTCACACTGAAATCAATATATGAGTGATTTATGTGTTTATGTATCTTACTGTACTAATAAATTCACTTAAGATGAAAAGCTTGTTAGTTTATGAATATTTATACAACACTCGCAACTCTTTTCTTATCGAAAAATCATCTCAAGGCCAGTTTCAATACCCTATATTTTGTGTCTTATACAAATCATTTTCGGATTCCGTTGTATGTGACGCACAAGGCTTTGAAAATGGCGTTTGGTTGATTTTTCGAAAGTATCTGCTATCGTGTTAGTTAATCGTAAGGGAGAAAGTGAGAACGAGAGGCAGCTGAGGGGGGGGGGGGGGGGGGGGGGGGGGGGGGCTACATTGAGAGAGAGGTAGAGAAAGAGAGATGATTAGGAAATACATGTAAAATGTATGTAATGGAGGTTAACTTTCTTACATGAGATGATTCTAAAAAAAGTTTCACAGGAACACACCGAATGATACTGGAGCGAAAGTGTCGTACGTATAATTGAACACAATGACAAACATAGCTATAACCAGGGGGGGGGGGGGGGGGGAGGGGAGGGGCGACTGACGTTCCTGTTTATCATTTTAAAAAGGGTTATCCAAGGCACTGACTCTGTGATTTCGTGTGTCAACCCCGTTTGTGCCACCCCTTCCTCCGTTTAACAAGTCTGGTAAGCCGGTAGTGACAAAAACAAGTAGCAAGAGGTTAAAGGGGCATTTGGTCCCCTGTTCCACTAACAAAAAAACAAAAAATCGTTCATGAAACTTATCCCAAGACCTAAGTAACTCTATATCTCACATAGCAAACGCGTGTGTGTGGGTGGGTGTGTGTTGGTGAGAGTCCGTGTGCGGAAGTAAAAAAAGGTATGTTAGTATAGCTGAGCTATTGCATTTGACTTTGGATTATTCTGTATGTCCCCCAAGGGCGTCGCCAAAGGGGGGGGGGGTGCGACACCCCCCTCCCCACCTGTCAGGATATTGTCGGTAAAATTGCGCTGCCGTCGGGAAAAAAGAGAAAAGGGGGAGGGAAAAAAGAGAGGGAAAGGTAAAGAAAAGAAAAAAGAAAAGGAAAAGAGAAGAAAGAAAGGAAAGAAAGGAAAAAAAGAAAAAAGAAAGGAAAGAAAAGAAGAAAGAGAGAAGAAAAAAAAGAAAAAGAGGGGGGGGGGGGAGAGGAAAGAAAGGAAAAGAAAGAAAAGGGGAAAGAAAAAAAGAGTAAAAGGGAAACAAAAGAAACGGGGGTGAAAGAGAGGAGAGAGAGGAGAGGAGAGGTAAGAGCCTGAGAGAGGAGGAGTGAGTGTAAAAGAGAGAAGGGGGTTGTTGGTTGGTGTCGTCTCGTCGAGGGAGCAAGAAAGACACGGGTAAATATGTTGCTATGTCGGGTAAGCTGTGTCGGTATTCTTGCTCGATCCTCGTGTACTAAATCAAAGCAGAAGTTTGAAGTCGATGAGATGTATATTGTCGGTCGGCCGACAAGTTTTTTTCCCTACGAACTGTGACTTTTTATCCGCTGTGACGACTTCAAGAGTGACTACAACTACAATATTTGTATTTTCTCGAAGTTTCACTTTCCTATAATATCAACTAAAGAAATCAGAGGTTTAAAATTTTCGGGGAAACTAAATTCACACAAGGTTTAAGAGTCAACAACGATACGACGAATCGTCTTCCTTTCTCTATATTGTAATGAAACGCCTAAACAAAAAATCCGCGCTTTGCGCGGTGGGGGAAAACTTCATTTAGACGAGTCGAGAACGATACAACGAATCGTCTTCTTTCTCTAATATTTTAAGAAAACGTCAAAGCCTCCGCGCTTCGCGCTAAAGGGGGAAACTGAATTCAGACAATTAGGGCTTATTAAGAGTCGAAAACGGTTCAACGAATCGTCTACTTTCTCTAATAATTTAAGGAAACGTCAAAACCTCCGCGCTTCGCGCGAAATGGGGAAAACTGAATTCAGATAAGAATTAAGAGTCGAAAACAATACACCAAATAGGGCTTATTAAGAGTCGAAAACGGTACAAACGAATCGTCTTCTTTCTCTAATAATTTAATGAAACGTCAAAGATTCCGCGCTTCGCGCGAGAGGGGGAAACTGAATTCAAATGAATAGGGAGTAATAAGAGTCGAAAACGGTACGACGAATCGTCTTCCTTTCTCTATATTGTGATGAAATGCCAAAATTCCGCGCTTCGTTCGAAGAGAGAAAACTTCATTTAGACGAGTCGAGAACAGAACAACGAATCATCTTCTTTCTCTAATAATTTAATGAAATGCCAAAATTTCCGCGCTTTGCGCGGAGGGGGAAGCTTCATTCAGACAAGGATTTAGAGTCGAGCACGGTTCAACGAATCGTCTACTTTCTCTAATAATTTAAGGAAACGTCAAAACCTCCGCGCTTCGCACGAGAGTGGGGACAACTGAATTCAGATAAGAACTAAGAGTCGAAAACGGTACACCAAATAGGGCTTATTAAGATTCGAAAACGGTACAAACGAATCGTCTTCCTTTATCTATATTGTGATGAAACGCCAAAAATTCCGCGCTTCGCACGAGAGTGGGGAACTGAATTCAGATGAATAGGGAGTAATAAGAGTCGAAAACGGTACGACGAATCGTCTTCCTTTATTGTGATGAAACGCCAAAAATTCCGCGCTTCGCGCGAAGGGAGAAAACTTCATTTAGACGAGTCGAAAACGGTACAAACGAATCGTCTTCTTTCTCTAATAATTTAATAAAACGTCAAAGATTCCGCGCTTCGTGCGAAAGGGGGAAACTGAATTCAGATGAATAGGGGGTAATAAGAGTCGAAAACGGTACGACGAATCGTCTTCCTTAATCTATATTGTGATGAAATGCCAAAAATTCCGCGCTTTGCGCGGAGGGGGAAGTTTCATTCAGACAAGGATTTAGAGTCGAGCAAGGTTCAACGAATCGTCTACTTTCTATAATAATTTAATGAAACGCCAAAACTTCCGCGCTTCGCGCGGGTGGGGGAGAAACTGTATTCAGACAAGGATTAACAGTAGAGAAAGGTACAGCAAATCGTCTTCTTTTCAAAATAATTTAATGAAACGTCAAAGCTTTCGCGCTTTGCGCGGGAAGGGGGGAGGGGAAAAAAATTCATTTAGACAAGGATTAACAGTCGAGAAAGGTACAATAAATCGTCTTCTTTTCCTAATGATTTAGAGGCCTATCACCCACACCCCCTAATGAGCGCTCTTTAAGTGATTCGCTTGCTCACTACCGCCCTCCCTAAAATAATATCCTAGCTCCGCGCCTGCATTCAAATATATTAGCTATGATGCTGACGAAGTTGACGAAATAATTCGTATATTTATGTCGTCGAGGAAAATGACCATTTGCGCATATGCAAGTACTATAGATAGTCCATAGGAAAAACAATTTAGCCTTTGGCCCCGGGTTTATAGGGTTAAATTTGTAGATATTGGACATTTAATTTTGTCGGTAATTGGTCGCTAGTTTTGTCGGTTATCGTTGGCCTCTACACCCCCCCCCCCCCACTGAAAAAGGTCTAGCGACGCCCCTGATGTCACCCCTCCCGTCTGGGCCTCTCGCCCCTTTCTGGCTATGCTTGTAACGCCGAATGATTCTACAGTGACGGTGTCTTACAGATGAAGTAATGAATAAGAGAATAACTTGGCTGCACGCACTGACCATCTTGCCATTCATTGCCGTAACGAGACCTCATCACCCCACAGTTCTCGTTGCCAACGGTGTTCGGGTGGTTGTCGGGCTGTCCTGGCTTCCAGTGGGTGAAATCGACCGTGGTGCCGTCCGTCCATTCGAAGGTGCCGTCAGTAGAGGTGTCGTGTAGACCAAACCAATGTCCTGCGTATTCATCCTGAAACGAGCACAAATACACTGTAAGTATATACAAAATTATATACGATGTATCTACAAATAGATAACTATGTAAATAGATATTAATATAATTATAAAGAATTGAATATAAATAAATAAATCAAACACATAAATAATTATACAGATAAATAAATATATATAGATGAACAAATAATAAAAAACATAAATACATAAATAAATGACTATATAAGTTCAAAAACAAACAGGGAGATCTGTAAAATCACAGGTAAATAATTGTTTCCTGTATTGGTGTTGTTCAACATTATGAGGATAAAAGATACATTTACGTGGTATGTATTTAAAATTTGTTAATAAGAGGCAGACGCTTCAATTTTTATTTGTATGACAACATTTGGAGAATCACATTGTAACGAAGTAAGTCAAACGTTTCTTTGTTATTTTGACGTTATGCAATAAAGTAGCCTGTGGAGAGTTAAATATTATTAAAGCATGACTGGGGTACTATAATTACAATAAAATAAAAAAATTACAATAAAAAGTGACTGGGTTTTGTATATTATTTTAGAAATCTATCAGGAGAGGCCAATTGCCCCCTCTTTCCAGGAATAATTTCTAAGTTATACCAAAGAGCAGACGCGTACGCAGGGGGGGGGGGGGGGGGGTTAAATCCCCCTTGAGTTTTTATGTGTATGTTTTGTGAATGGTTTTTGGGGAACCCACCTTTCATTTAATTAAAAAAAAAAAAAATTATGCCAATAGCTGACCTAAAAAAGGTGACCTTACCCCCCCCCAACGGAACAAGATGTCAATTTTTCAAATTTCGAGACCCCCCCCCCCCCAGTCATTGCGCTTATTGAGCGGCTGGCTGAGTCGTTGCGAAATTTTTGGCCGATTTTAACCCCCCCCCCCCCCCCCCCCACCCTTGAAAAAATCCTGCGTACGCCAGTGCCAAAGAGATACCTCCTTGGTTATACAGTTCGTTGCTCACCCCTTTCTTCCGTGAGGATTCGTAGAGAGCAGTCACGAAATCTTGTTCGGGTTGAGAATGGATGGAGACGAGATGCCCAGAACGGGTGCGCGTGACTTCTCCCCATTCGCCGAGAGAGGGCACTGTGAAGTTGCGGCAAAAGTTTTCGGCCGCTAGCCAGTTCAATTCATGACTGAAGAACCTACAAAATGAACAATTATAATTACTGTATATCATTCTGTTTGGGTATTTTTTTAACTGTGCATGATAGCTGACCCCCTGGATATTTTAAAGAAAAATAAAATAAAGAAGAAGAAAAATCACATTGTGGAAATGAAAGTTTGTAGATATGGCGGTGACAATATAGAAAGAGTTTGGAAAAGAAAATCTAAAGTGTAAGGAGAGAAGAGAGGAGAGAGAGAGAGAGAGAGAGAGAGAGAGAGTGACAGACAGAGAGAGAGAGAGAGAGAGTGAGAGAGTGAGAGAGAGGGAGAGAGAGGGAGAGAGAGAGAGAGAGAGAGAGAGATCATGAAAACACTCATGGAGAGACAATTAAATGACCCCGTGTGATTTTTGTTTTGTGATTCAAAAACAAAAAAACAAATAGTTTATATTGACTGTGGCTCCTAAAATACCAGATGAGGGATATGTCAGGAATATAAAAGCCGAAATTAACTTCTTTCCATACCTGTAACAATGATTTCTAAAACCAGTCCACAGCTTCGGGCAATTACCACAGCCAGCTATCCCGGTGGGGCAGGCGAGCATGGCGATCGACGGCTAATGCGACGAAAAAGAGCTCGGTCCTACGTCGAAAATCCATCTCAATCCAAGTTATACAAATTCTGACTTTCAGTTGCTACTCCTCCTTTTATGGTTTTGGGTTTTGTACTTGTAGTGCTGGTTGCTGGCTGTGCGGCTCGATGCCAAATTGATTTTATGAAGATTGATTTCCTTAGAAGTTAACAAATCTACGAATACTAGTACTATGTTCAGCACATTCGCCAACATTTTCATTGGTGGACATTTTGCGGACGACTACATTTGAAACGAAGGGATGTTTGTGTGGAAGATCCGGTGTAGTTATTGTGATAAATTGTGTGTGTCAACATTATGCTAAAATAATGTGGAACCTTCCTTAGAATATACCTTAAATACGTATTCAATCAGCGGGGAAGGGGTGTCATTGATAAGTTCATAAAAACTAATTTTTTAGAATGCATGGTTTCGGGTTCCAGAACGGTAATAAGATAGACTCTACCAAAAACAGCATGAACAAAATGTATGATTATTTATACTATAACTTCATGTTTTTCAGCATAATTTGGCCCTACTCCAGTTACGGCATGAGCCAAAATCTTTCTCAGAATGAAGGAGTTTTCTTAACCTAAATATTCATATTGAACTTCATTTAAAAATTAGAACATCCTTCCAGAGTTGAAGGGAAATTCATAAAACACGTGGTTTTCTATCGTACTGAAATGAAACCAAAACCGAAATACACATTAATAATAAACCAATTGATATTGAACAAAGTATAATTTTGATCATTATAAATGACTGCATAAAAGAATGATTAAGTAATTTAAAGTTAAAGATAACGTTGAGTTCTGGTCATTCGATTGCATAGTGAAAGAAATGTTGTGGAATCGATCAGTAAAGGTTGATCATCCATAGCATATAAGTATTGATGTGTACTGCAAGGTTCTATAGAATCATCAAAATGGTAAGAAATGTGGCCCAGTCTTGGTAAAGTTACAAGCACTGTACACAGAAAGATGTATATGGGACTACACGAACATGCGGCATAAAAATCCGTTCCGATTTGTATGACCTTACATGCAAAGTTTCGGTATGGGGTCATGAATTTGGTTCAAATGAACATATTGGAAGCATTATGCAATCCTACAATATTCAGTGATAGTTGTCGCGGTTGAAATTGAGTTTAAAGTTATGAAATTATAAATAATAAACTATTTGTGTTGTATAGCACCCTCTTAAGGTCAATACATTAATTAAGCTATACAAAAATGTTTCTTGACTGAAATCGACCGATTATATTCCCGTTTGAAAATTATATATCACAACTACATATTCTGAGATTTTCACGGTCGCAGCTACCTTTGTACGGCCGTAGGCGCTATTTGAAATTTATCGACATTTACCGGGAGCACTGGTAAATTTGCATATTCAATTTTTCTCGGAAGCAGAAGTGTTTTAGGGGCTAAATTTTCTAGTGCTTATAATGCATCCAAATATATCAAAATTGTAAAGAATCACTTTCCACCCAATTTTCGAAATTTCCCAAAACTTTGTATTACCTTTAAGGCATTAATTTGAAGAGCCATGCTTTTCATGGAACATTTTTTTTCTCTCTGATGCTCTACCACACTTGCATAATACAATGATAACGCTCATTTTCCACCTGTTCCTGGCCAGAACTGAACCTTCTTCAAGTTCAGTCAGGTTTAGTCCGCCCAACATCATTATCATCGTCGTCGTCGTCATCATCATCATCGTCATCATCATTTCTTGTATACTGCTTATGTCTGTCAGACTTTACACTCCTGGCGCTTCACAAAAATATCATTACCCCAATTTTAAGCATGGCTGCGTGCAGAAGCTAGCAGGGTACAGGCACTATAATACCCCCCCCCCCGATGAGCTTTTGCTGGTAGTTGGGGTGGGGATGAAAGTTATGCTGGAAATTTCGAAAGGATGTAACTCTACATTATGCGTCGAATAGTTCTAAACGTAAACATTTCCTGAGGTGGTTTCAGTATTCCGAGAATGAAGTTATTAATCCTTTTAGCAAATTCTCGTCTGAAATTTTTGTACAGATATCAAAGTTGTATGGATTTAAAAGCAAGACGTACACTCTGTTTTGCTCTTATTCAATGTTTATTTGACTATGCTAACCCTGCATGGTATAGTAACATAAACAAGTCAGATCAAAAGAAGTTGAAGATTATACAGAACAAAATGGTGAGATTTATCAACTGTTCTGGTCCAAGAACTCATGTTGGCTACAGCGAACTTTCTAAAGCTGGTTTTCTTGAAGTCGACCAAAGATCAAAACAACTCGTATTGCATCATGTGCATAAAATATATCATACTAGGTCGAATCATTATATTCGATCCAACTTCGATCTTGTTACTGACGTACATGATTATAATACAAGAAATAGACGATTCAACTTTAACTTACCTGAAAGAGTAGGTAGTATTGGAAATTCGTTTTATTACAATGCCATAAAACATTGGAATTCCCTTCCCAATGGTGTAAAAGAAATAGGAAACTATGATCATTTTAAGAGGAAATTAAAGGAATACCTAATACTTGACAGTCAGAGAAGAGAAGTGAATGACATGTTATATGATTGAAATTTTTATTCTTCTGTCGGTTCATACTTTTTCATGTTGTATATACTTATGTTTTCGTACGTTATAGAAATTCTACAAATTCATCATTATTTTCCTCTTCTTCCTTCTCCTCTTTTTTCTTCTTCTCCTTCTTCTTTTCTTCTTGTACTTAATATCATTTCTATCATCAGTTTAATGTTGTTATTATTATTATTATCTTTAATAAGTAGTTCTTTTAATTTTCTTATCTGTCTGTAAATATTACTTTTTTAACTTATTAATTTTATACATGTCTGTAAGGGACCCCACTGGAAATAAGTTCTCGAGCTTTCGTGGGTTATCCTGTTCAAGCTGACTTTTTTTGATCTGTTATTATTGTATATTGTTGTATGTTGGAAGCCTTTATTAGTCAGTATAATATAGATCACGAAGAATCTTTGATACAGTAATTATTAGCAACGTATTGCTCAGGAACGGAAAGTATGCCCACAGTCAAACCTGCCTATTGTACGACACTTGCCCAGACTGAGATAGTTATTGCTCCGCGTTAATGTATAATAGCCGAATTTTGAACTTCATCCTTGGACCTAATATACCTAACCCCAGGCGCATACGCAGGATTTTTTTCGAAGGGGGGGGGGGGGGGGCGGGCGGGGGGTAAGGTCGCCTTTTTTTGGTCACCCATTAGCACAATTTTTTGTTTTATTAAAAATATAAAAAAATTGAGGGGGGAGGGGGGGGGGGGGGTTTCACCCCCCTGCATACGCGCCTGCCTACCCTATAACTATACAGGGACCTTACCTCCCTGCCATAACCCTACCTTTACACCAGGGATGTGCCTGCTTAAAGCTACTTTGTCCCATTTTGCAGCCAACATCAAATTCTGTAGAACTTTGCAGGAATTATGAATATATCATGTATGTCTTATCTGTGAATTATAAACGTTAGCAGTCAGTACTATAATATATTATTTAAATTATGCAAGGAAAACCGTTTAATTTCTAGACTTCAATGTCAGACACTATTGAGTGACTGACTGATTTGTTTTCAATAACATACATCAATATAATGAGCTGTAAAGATTCATGAGCATTTGTACACATCAATAATCCCGGCTTCTTGTAATGGCCCAAAATAATCTGATTAAGCCTTTGCGCAGCACAATACGTACGACCATTCGGTACATGGGTCTGAAAATCAGACTATTACTATTAATGAAGGCAATCAGTAAAGTCTATTCGACAACTAACGGTCATTATTTCCCGACTAAAAGACATTTTCAAGCCCTTTCGTTTTGAGGGAAGTTCTTAATTAGTGTCATCTTTCAAATGCCGTTGGAATTCAACATTTTCTTTTTGGGGGGCCTGCAAGCTCTCACCCTTACTCTAAACGTTTGACTTCATGAAGCCCAGCTAGAAGAACTGTTGCCGGAGCCATGTCGAATCACCAGGGCACCCATGAGAAACAGAAAATGTGGATAGCTGGCCTTATTAGGCAGGTTAATTCTATAACATTTTCTTGTTCGAGAAACATCAATTATTATTAGACAGGAAGCATTGATAAAGAGGGCCAGGGGACGACTTTCTTTACAATTATACACTGAGTACGGGCGCAGAGAATAAATGGATGTCGTTACTTTGAATTTTTATGTCTTTTTTGTTTGATAACCGTTACACAACCAGAGTTTAATTAAGTCAATTAGTTGAATTGGGCTTATTAGACTATATAAATATTAAATAAAATAAATTAAATTGTGTGAATGCCAATTTTGTTCCTTTTTTTTTCTTCCTTTTTATAACAAATACAAAATTTAAATAATGTACTTAGTTTTTTATACAATTACTGGAGACAGACTTTTACATAAGGCCCGGCCTTCCTGTCTAGTCTCCAAATACTTTCATTAATGTACATGTTTAAAATGTTTTTCCCTTGTCCATCATGTCTTCTCCACTTGTGTTATCCTCATGTTACATATTGATACATGCATATATTCTAACTTTTATATACAATAATAATAATAATAATAATAATAATAATAATAGCCTAATAGTCCACTCCAAATTTTATTAAACCGAAACGGAAATTCTTTTTGCCCAATTATTGATCGTGAGCCCGGCAGCCACTGAGCAGCGCCAGATCGACGTTGCTCTATCCCTAAGTTGTTGAACGCCAAACAAGGTAGCAACAACTCCCATCTTTGAACGTCTTTTGGTATGACGCGGCCGGGGTTCGAACCCACGACCTCCCGGTTGTGAGGTGGACGCTCTACTGACTGAGCCAACACTCCGGTATATTTGTTTTCCTTGTATATTTTTAATGAAAGTATTGAATAAAGTGAACTTAAACTTGAACTTGAAATTCATAATTATTAGTGCATGCCTACCATTTTTTTTTCCATTAGCGCTTACTTTTATTTTATGAAATATTTATTTCCCCAAACAAATCAAAACATAGTAAACACAAATCAAATCATTCAGAAGTTAAATCAATTACGAGTCGAAAGTAAATTCGCACATTTTCTTTATCGTTCAAAACAGTATAGCCCACAGAACATAATTAAGCTTAGGACATTTTTTTTAGGATTGTCGGGACTCGAAGGCCTCAGCGAGGCGCGGGAGGGGGTTTCTTCTCTTCTCCCCTCTTCTTCTTCTTTTTTTTTTTTTGGGGGGGGGGGGGGGGGAGGGGGTTCATGGATATTTTTAGGCCCCCCACCAAAAGTATTGGCTCCCGGTTCTTAAGCAGTATGCAGAAGAACAATATTCAAATTGTACATACATGTTAAAATATTTTTTGAAATAATACTGGACTAGTCTAGTGTAAACGACACTCGTTGAACTCTTCAGTGTCGCGATTGCACCAGGGGGGTTCAACTCCGCTTCTGCATCCGTCTAGCCATGGGGAAATTTTGGAGGGTCAAAAGTGCACACTGCTTCCACTTATCGTGTATTATCCTATGAAGACGACAAATTTTTAGTGCACCAGCGAATTGGGGATTTTGGACTGCGCGCAGCGCGTAAAATATGTAAATTAAAATTTGGAATATTCATGAGCTCATTTCCACTTATTAGCATATTATCGTAATGAAAAAAAGACAATGCGCATGCGTTACTCTCGACAGAATCCTTGGGCCGAATATGTAGAACAATAAAAGGTCAGAGTTGGGGAGGTGTGTGTGTGTTGGGGGGGGGGGGGGAGGGGGTAATAAACTTTTAAATGGTTGACTTAGTTGGGGCCACAAACTTCACTGTCACCAGGATGGAAAGTACATTTTTAAAATTCAGTTCAGTTAAAAGGCAAAAATATTGACCCCATTTCACTGTGGTACCTCAATTCATTGTTTACCTTTTTTGTTTTGTTCGTTTATTAACTTAAATATTTTTTTAATCAGAAAAATTGCACTGATCCTTTAGCCCACTCAACAAGTGATATATTCATATTTTTAGTGTCCAAATAATGAATCATTCTCACCTCGACTTTAATGATCTTCATATTGTGCCCCATCCCAAATGAAATTTCTATTTTGTCTCGTTCTTTTTATTCTTGCATTCGTCGCCACTGATATTTTTTAAATTTGCCCCCCCCCCCCCCATCAGTAACATTTTCAATACAGGGACCCCTTCCAATATTGACATTTCCATAGGCTCTATTACCCTCCCCCCCCCCCCCATCCACACCCCAATTACCTATGCTTTCATCATTTTGGCATTGACTTATTCTTTATTTAACCCCCCCCCCCCTCATCTTTATTGTAAACCATTTTTTATATTATATTTATACATTAGTCTTGTCCACTCTCTTGCCACATTTCCGCTTTCTCTCTCATTAGGAAAGATGGTTAAATCTATCTCGCTGATGCCAGATATAAACAAACATCAAATGGTCGAACACCATACTCAATTCTACACAAGACTGCATCAGCCCCCATCTCACCTCAGTCATAGAGCATTATCATTACAGAGTGCCTACATCATCATAATCACCAGCATCATCACATATATTTCACAAAATAAGAAAATGAAAAGAACAGAATTAAGCAGTATTAACTAATTTATTAACATCTATGAACTCATTTATCAACATATTTTGTTTCTATAAAGATCTTTTTAAATCCAACATGACATCAACAAAAGGATGACAAAAGGATGGGGGAGGGGGGAGGGGGTGCTGTCTCTTGAATTCAAATTTTTCAGTTGTAAAAGTTTACTGTAGATTTTGAGGAAAAAAAATCAATAATATCAACATGCTATTTTATTATGTAAAGCACAGGTATATACTGAGTTTTACGAGTACTTTATCTTACATTGGACATTATTGTTGTTTTTACTACTACCTGTATTATCATTATTATTACTGCTATTATCATGATCATTGTCATTATTGTTACTATTTGTAATATTGTTATTATTATTAATGTTATTAATTACATTACTACAGTATTACTATTGAACTACATCATTTTATCCCCCCCCCTTCAATTTACTATCCAGTTCAGCATCCCTAATATATTTGTCAGAACTTGACTTAAGATTAAATATAAAAAAACTATGTTTCATGTACACGCATTTAAAAGAACAAATGATTACTTTCATGATCCTCGATATATCTTCTTCTTCTTCTTCTGGTAATCTTCAAAAGGCGCTGTAGCCTATCACGAAGATGAATTAATACTAAAGATTACAAGTGGTGTGAGGAAGACAGACTGTTTTTAAGTGGGATAAGGAGAGTGCCTCAGAAGTAGTCCCTGGCAGTTCTCTGGACTGTCAGCATGCACTATATTTGCTGGAAGTAAGTTCCATTAACTTTGGGACAGAGTGTTGGGCAAATACAAACTTGTCTATGTCGCTTCTGGCTTGGTGCAACTGGAGGGTCATGTCATGGTACTTCCTGCTCGTGATTTGTTAAAGTCCGTCTGTACTAGTTTGGTCTGGGGGATTAGACCACCCTGCAAGGTCACTTACAGGTGGTTATCTCATCAAATCAGCTCTCAATTAATATAAGAAAAAGAGGATCAGGGCGGACCAACAGGCACCGATTAGGCATTGTTTGCTATATAGAGGGCGCAAGTAGCTATAAGTAGTGCAATGGGAAAATTTTCAAGGGAGAGCGGAGAGACCATCGACTATCTTGTGCACCATTCCCAGTCTTCTTGCAGAGTGCCTTGTAGTTGTAGATATAGTAGGCAACTAAAGGTGCTGATCATCTCAGTCAAACTGCTGGTTCACTTGTGGTCCCCATTGTGAAGTAGCGTCCTGGACATCTGAGATGTTGTAGGGATCCCAGACACAGGAACAGTTCTCAAGATGAGGGTGGACTAGGGACTTGTACAAAAGAAGCCTGGGTATCAAACCTTCTGCAAGGGACAACCTGCATAATAAAAACAAAAAGAGAGGAGAAATCAAATAAGATTAAAACTGCTGCATTACATTGGATTTTCAAAAATAGATCTATACCTTCCCACTTTGTTTAGGTCTTGCATTTTAATTTTATTAAAAAATGATAAACTTATGTCTATCTGATAGGGCCCTTTTTGAAAAGAAGAGTAAAGGTTTAGATGTATTTCCAATTTATTTTAAGTTATTATTTGCTAGACTTTTGTGAACAAAAGTTTGTTAGATATAATGTAATATTTAGGAAAAAATGCCTTTGAGTACGTCTTTTAATATGCTGAGAGAATAAACTGTAGCAACACCATAGTTTGTCACCTAAATAAAAAGCTAGAGAATAAATGAGAATTACAAGATATAATGCAACACAAGATGACAGTTCCCCAAATCTTTGTATATAGTCCAAGTCGAGTGCGGTGTTCGCATGGGCTTAGATTATACAGCCTGAATATTTTCGAACTTCATACAAACATACCTTGCCAGAGTTCAACTTAGGTGTCCTGTTCTTGATTAGATCTACACCATAACATTTGATGATCAGGTCCTGGTGCTCTTTGTTGCACTTCTGTGATCATTATCTGCTTCTTTGTTCCATAGGATCTACAATTTAAAGAAAACATAAACTTAGTAAGGTTCCTGCTAATATCAAATGCATGCATTAGTTATCAGTTTATAACTTTGTTCATGTCCTTTAATAAAGAAAGAAATATCCATGTCATATGTAGGGTTGGATCCAGAATTCTCACCAACATAAAACTAAAAGGGGTGGCATAAAATCCTGAAAATAAACTAATTATTTCAAACAAGGCACAATAACATGAGTAAGAGCAAAATCAGGGAAAGAGGGGGGGGGGGGGGGGGGGGGGGGGGGGGAGGAGACACCTTTTTTCTTTTGTTTTTGTTGTTGATGGTAGATCTAGCCTAGTAGTAGATCTAGATCTAGATTCAAACTAAGCTGAATCTGGACCTGGATCACAATAATGACACATGTGCACGACTAGGCTAGTCTAGTGGAGCAAACACGAGACTAGACCCATGGCTATGGAATTCTTTGCTATGGCATAACACAAGCTATAGATCTAACTTGTTAGATCTAATTGCCTATTTTTAGTATTATTAGTAGGTGGCTCTAGACCTAGATCTAGACCCGTCCCTAGACCTATGCCACATCTGAAAAGGGGGGCACAGAATGATTGTGCACCCCCCCCCCCCCTCTCCATAACTTCCACATCATTTATTTAATCCACCTACGCCAGGCATTTATTTAGTCTTTCTTTATTACTGCATTAGGCCTAGAATCTAGCCCTAGATCTAGGCCTATACTAGATGCGGGGTTAAATGCTGTGTAGAGGTCTATATTTAAGTGCTAGATCTAGACTAGACCTAGATATAGGCCTAGCCCTAGGCTCTGCTTAGCCTTAGGCTTTGCTTAGCCCGAATGTTTCTGTCTCTTTCGTTCGTTAGCCTCTGATTTGGGTAGGGTCGGCTGAAGAGAGGAGCCGACCCTACCCAAATCAAGGGCTAACGAACAAAAGAGACAGAAAATTCAGGCCAGACTATGCTATGAATACTAGCCTAGCCCTAGGCTGCCAGCTCAGGAAACGCAGTCGCTTCTTGGTGGAGTGTTACAGCCGGCTAGAACCGGCGGATTGAAGATCATAAACCGCTCGACGAGATCTCATCGGCTTGGACTAGCAATGAGCCATTTGCGCAGTCTCCAACAGGTCCACATCTACGACCGATTACTATCGGAAATCAAGCTATGAACTGAACTTAAAATTATGAGATGTGCTCTAATGAAATAATCTACGGTAAAATCCTGATTGTTTCTGAAAATACTACCGTCGATGACTTAAATTAGGGTTCATTCAATCAGTTAATATTCTTTGGTCAGAAGAAATAAAAGAGGATGGGGTAGGGGGTTAACCGGGTAATACGTTGTGACAATGCGGAGAGCCGCTCACTGCAATGACGAACACATCACAATCATTTCAGAGACCTTCACACAAAATTGATCTTTACTTACTTTTCTTGATATCATAGGGTATCACTTCGATGCCAATGTTCGCCTGAAGATTTTCTGCTTCACTGAGATGTACTTGACAAACTTCTATTAAAATAGAAATTCACTTAAAAGAAAAATGTTTCATTGTTCGTAATTGAATAACTTGAAAGTTGCAGTTCATACAACCGCCATTTTCGTGCTCAAATCGTAGGGAATTCTGGGAATGCAAAAAATGTTTTATGCATGACCTAATACATAAAACATTTTGTCGATGGCCAATCAACAAACAGTAGTTGGCGTATTTTTTACGTCATTGCTCATGAATATTCATTGACCCTCCAAAACCGTCGTTCAAATCGGACAAAACCCCCATAATGCATCCAATGCAAAACCTATGAAATGTCAAAGGTCACGATTTTAGTTGGCCCTCTAGTCCTCCTACGGAGGACATACTGTGTATGATCGAATCTCTTTGGATTGCACAGATATGCAGGCCCTCTGTTGATCATTTCATGCCACTCATTATTGGACGTAAATCTGCAGTTGAAAAATAAGTAGCCATGGCTGTCGATCTTGAACTGAAAAAGGTAAATTTAAACTACTTTTTATTGAAATTAGCTCTCCGTAAGGATTCAGTGGTTATGGAAGAATAACATATATTCAAATTTTATTAGTAATGTCTTAACAAATTTGTATATAGAGCATTTTATTATCTGATACCTGCATTGGTATCAGCCTCAGCTGCACGAGGGGACTTTTCTTGAAGAAATCACCGGGGTAACTCCGGGCAACCTGATGGCAGGTGTAGGTATGGCTTAGCTACACTGCACTGCACTGTAGCTGCCCTAGTTTAGGCAGTGCAACAATGCAATGCATGATGTCTAAACTCTTACTGTAAACGGTATGGACCTCATACACGCACTAACGTACACCCTGCACATGTCTGTCTGAGTGAGTGGGTAGTGTAGCAATGATTGAGTGATAATTTGAGATGCTCAATCTTTTTTGGTCATGTGCTAATTATTTTTACACCCAAGAATAAGACAGTTAAGTTTGGGGGGGGGGGGGGGGGGGGGGGCTAGACCTAGATCTACGCACATTTGTCATTTGCACTGTGTGAGCACGTAGTTCTAGAACTTTACGCATTGAGAGAAAATCAAATAACGTGCTCTCATTGGCTGATCCGCTTAAGAGGTTTTGAATTTAAGTTAGATGCCAATTGCGTAATTATATATTATTACTTAATCTTTAAAGGGACTTGGTAACATTGTTCAGATGAGAGACAATTATGCCAAGATATAGACCGAAAGCTTCAGTCTCTATACCGTCGGTTGTTCCACTGAGACTATACGTCTGGCTCCACTAGACCTCCGGTTATAGAGACTGAACGATCGCCTATGCCAGCCTATGTTGAAGATATCACGGCTAGATTTTAGCCGTTAGGCCCCTCCCACAAACATGAACAAACTTGCCACGGCCGTATTGTTATGCCCCAAAATCCCCAAAATGTCATTTTACCTCGTGCATATCCAATTTTACATTAGGCCTAGGCTATAATACATCGGTTCCACTTACTAACTTGATTGAAATAATCCGTTTAATGGTCCCTTTTAAGGAAATTATGGGTCAAAATCGACATCCATGTTGAAAATCTTGCAAGCCGTGTTAAACTCTCGCTGCCGTCAATCTCATCCCTTCTAGTCTACGCCGAAGGCAAAAATGATTATGAAGGAAAAACTGTGATAACGCCATTACGAACGTGTAGATGGCGCACAGTTGTGCGCCATCTACACGTTCGTAATGGCGTTCGTAATGGTGTTTGTGGGAGGGGCCTAACGGCTCAAATCTAGCCGTGATATCTTCAACATAGGCTGGCATAGGCGATCGTTCTGTCTCTATAACCGGAGGTCTAGTGGAGCCAGACGTAGTCTCAGTGGAACAACCGACGGTATAGAGACTGAAGCTTTCGGTCTAGCCAAGATAGTGCTTGACTACAATGATAGATGTAAACTTAAAGATAATGTGAAAGTTTGAGTGAAAACAGATCATTATTAATGATAAAAATTGGGGAAAACTGATCTGATTGATTTTTGAATTCTCTGAACTATATTATTACCATTTGATTAAATTTTAGGTGAATTTAAATCGTCACAAAGCAATGAGTTGGCTCTATACATGTAGACCTATACCATTCAAGACATTTAAATGTTGAAAGATTTTTAAAAGCCTGTCTTGTGTTTTTTTTTCATGGAAGAACGGTTGGGAAAATCCAAAAATAGTTCATAAGTTAGGAAAATTTACTGTTACTGTTAGAGGGTGCCGCACAGTGAAGCCTTCAAAGAAAACCATAGATATCTTTTCAGGATTTTTTGCATGTTAGAGGGTAAGTACAGTAGAAGGAATTATAATAAGTTACATTTCATACAACAGTTACAGTTTTTTAAATCAACCTTCAACAATGTTACCAAGTCACTGACATGTCATGCTTTAAACAGGTGATGCACTTCCTACATAACTGACACAAACTTAACCTTAAGTAAACTTTGGAAAAAATTGTAAAAAAATCAGAAGGTTTGACTGGAATATCATGATTTTGGTATCAGATCAAACAGAAACACACAAGCTTTCTCCTCGCACTAATATCTTATAAGTTGAGCAAATGGCAGTTAGCGAATTTTAGAAGGGCAGTTGTAGGCGCCAATTTAGGAAAATGAGGCTGAGACCGGATCAACGTTATGCGTGTGCGCTTTATGTAAGCTAAAGTTCTTTATGGTGAGAGACCTGCTGTGGGGTGTTTCATAAAGCTGTTCGTAAAGTTACGCATGACTTTACAAATGACCTTAATATGAAAAACCAAATGGGATGCTCAAACATTTTGAACTGCATCAACTAAAGTTGAACTGTGCAGATGTAGATTAACATTCTACATGTAATTATAACAAACATTTTTAATGTAACTATAATTTTCGGCTACAATTTAATTGAGATTATGAGAAATACAGTCACACTTTGTTAAAATGTCAGGAAAACTTTTGGTATCCTATCTGGCACTTCATATTCAAGTCGTTCTTAAAGTCATGCGTAACTTTACAAACAGCTTTATGAAACACACCCCACTGATTTTATTACTATCCTGTTTATTATCCAAGTGAAATAATTCTTCCATTGCTTATAAACATCTAAACCTTCAGGCTTTCCAGGAGCAGCAGATCCGTATGATTGAGACGACGCAGCAGCTCAAGATAGCTGACATGCAGGTGGAGCAGCTGAAGAGAAAGCAGCAGCATTGCCGACTGACGGCCGCAGAGCTGGGCGCCCTTCCCGGAGAAACCAGGGTCTTCGAAGGAGTAGGAAGAATGTAAGATTATCAGTTTAACGTCTAGTTTGCAAGGAAAAAAAATATTAAACAAATTTGGGGGGCTACTTTTCAAGCTTTCTTGCATGGAAATAACACTCTTTAATTTATTTGCATTGAACTCTATGGAGTTTTTTTGGGCTGTATTAAGACTTTCGGGGGCTCTTTTTGGCATTTTGGGGGCTAATTTGCCCCCAGCCCCAAGTATATTTTCCCTGCTAGTTTGAATGCCATTCCCGAGTTGAAAATTAAAAAATCAATGAGATTACAAGTATTTGCCCAAGACCCTGTAGCATAGAGATTTATAAAATGAATGTAGGTAACACTGATTTAGAATTTATAAGTAATATGTCTGTGCAGTGGTTTATACACCACTCCCTCCTTTTTCTAAATTTTTCATTTTTTAACATGCATAATGTAAAAATCCTTCTCTGTAGACGAGAGTTTTCCTTAGTTTAGTTACATTGGTCAGTATATTTGATTTTTCACAATCAATATATACAGACATACATGTAATAATATTAGTACAGAATCAGTTCCTGCTCAGTTGACTTTTTATTGTCTTCAGAGCCAGAAGGGCCATTAACTTCTGAGTGTTGAAGCACATTTATAATTAATAATAGTTGATAACACCCTTCTGGCTCAAAAGAGACATTATATGAACTATGAAGCATGCATGTGGTCTTCTCTACCATGCACTTTATAAACACACTATCATGGTTTTCATTGCTATTGGACATAATCACATGTTCAAGTTTCAGGCAATAGGATACACTCTTTTAATCTATTTTATGTACTTTATTCACGTAGGTTCTTATTGCAAGACATGGAGGGAATTCAATCGGTACTTGCAAGCAGAGTCAATGAGGCAGAGAAACAAGTACAGAAAGTGCAGGTAACTATAGCAACTGCGATGCCTACATAAAGTTCATGTTAATTGTATCAGATTCATGTAATTTAATTAACAAAGTTAAATTTATTGATGATGATAACGATGAAGATGATGACGGTGACTCAAGTCGATTAACACCGAGATATTGAGCCATGCTTGAGTGAAATGAGAAAAATTATAGATTTGTGAAATCACTCATCTCATCTGAATGTAAAAGTGTGAAAGAATTAAAGGGTGCGCAAGAATTCAGTTGTCATGGTCAGCAAATTTATTTTTGGTCCCATTGCGTACTTTTCCTGTAGTTGCCATTACTCTCCAACTGCAATTCCTATTATGGTCTTTTGGTATAGTGGTTCATTCACTTGACTCTCGATCCTAGGGTTGAGGGATCAAATCTCAGCCTAGCACTAATGTCCTTTGGCAAGACATTAATCCATATTTGCCACTCTCCCCCTACCGGTAGGTGTAAATGGGTACATGTACCTTGCAATTGCAGGGGTAATAATAATTGCAGGGTCCTCAGGAAGAACAACATTGATACTGATGAGGATTCCCTGGGTGAAAAGTTTGATCATTAATCATTATCGAATGCTGCTCTGATTTCCTTTCAACTAATGAACTATTTCTTGCTTTTTTTGGTCACAGAGTAACAAGACCTACCTTGAACGAACATTGAAGGACAGCGAAAGCAATCTCAGGGAACTGGTTGCGTCGAAAAGAGCAGCGAAACCCTAGCGTCACGTCCAGCAGTAGATCCAGTTAGCTTGTATGATAGTAGTCATCTGTTTATACACATGTAGAACTAGACAGGAAAGAGTGATGCTGTGTTTTCTATTATGTTATCTTGAGAAACAGAAGGGCGATATGGACTTTGTAGGCATCAAGAGACCTTCTGTTTCTGATCTCGTGATATTATTTATGCTTTTTTAAGCCCACCATGCACTTTGTTATTGCAGCTTTTTTTTTTTTTTTTTTTTAATATATAAATTTTGCAAAGGGATCTATGTTGAGAGGCATGCTGAGTCTCTCTTGTCTAGGGTTTGGTTAATCTCAAGAACTGGGAACTGTAATGTTTGATATTGAAGATCTATTGATGATGGTGAAAGTCTTATTTCCCTGGAGTTGGATCGAGTTAAGCACGTTGGTCTGTCAGCATCTCAACTCTGCAAATCCTCAAGAATGCAATTGTCATGGCAAATCCAATTACAATTAAGATATGTCCTGTACTATTTCACTTCTACATGATTGTCTTACTCTTAGTAATGTGATCAGATTTGGGTGCTGCCATGAAACTAGGATTTGGGAGATCCGTCAGAATGTCAAGGTTGAGTTCTGGGAAGAAGTGAAATGTTTTGTGAGCGTTTTCATTGTTATTAATACAAATGTGGAAGAACATCAGAGAAAAAAACATTCCCTGAAAAGCATGGCTCTTCAAATGACTTCAGATTTTAAATACGACATGTAACAGCTTAAAAATGTGGGCCTCATTTTTACATCACATGTTTGTGTAGTCCCATATACAACTTTCTGTGTACAGTGCTCGTTACTTTTTACCAAGAATGGCTAAATTTCTCATCATTTGATGATTCCAGAACCTTGCAGAACACACCAATACTTATATGCTACAAAATTGCTACAGGATCAACCTTTTCTGATTGATTCATCACAGTTTCTTTCACAATGCAATCGCATGACCAGAACTCAACTTTATCTTTGAGCCAAGTAGATTAGACATGGTGTAGGGTACTCTTTTTCACTATTGAAAATATATTGATTAAAATGTTCAAAGGCTGATAAAAAGAAAAGGATAAGTGGCTAGTAACCATAAGTACTGTGTAGCTGTACACATAATATTCTTATCAATTCTTTAATGAAAATGAACATTCCTTTCCAAAATTTTGGTCATTTTTTGTAAGTTCTCTACCTTGTCTGTGGCAGCTAAAGTACAGAGCCTATGCAGTATGCTTCCAGCCTAGTCTCAGAGCGCAGACACTGTTACGCACAGCGACTGACAAGGGTTTGTGCCTGCAAGTTAAGCATTTCTAATGGAATACCTTTTGTTATATGTTTTATGATACAAGAATACTTACATCTGTATTGTATAATGTGTGTCAAAATCGCTTTTGCATGAAGAACTAGCAAATACAAATGTTTCTGAGCTAATCCAACTTTCTGGTCTACTTAAGAAGTGGGGGGGGGGGGGGGGGTAAATCTCAACAACGCAAAGAAAGTTTTCTAAACAGAACTGCCTGCATTCCTTCGCGGGGGCGATAGTAAGTGAAAATTGTTGTTTTGTCTCTGTGATGTTGCGAACACCATATACTTGCATCAGCGAAAAGATGTATGTGTTGCTTCTTCTGGTATTTAAACAAAGGCATGACATAGAAAGGGAGCAAGTGTGTGGGTAAGATGTCTTGAATAGGGACTTTTAGATTTGCGTGGACTGAAACATGTGACGTCCATTCAAGGCAGTGCATTAAAAGGACGTCGATCGTAGCAATCCCCATTGTCTTTGTGCGAACCTAAAAGTCCCTAATGTCTACCGTTATGTTGCTTGTACTGAATTATCAGTGATTGCAATTATTGTAATAAAGGTGTATTGAGTATGCAATATCCATTTGCAATTTCTACCCTTATCTTTTCTTGTGAAGTGTTAGAGTACTTTTTTAAAAAGAATATGAGGATGATGTGTGTTTGTTTGTTCATTTGTCTGCTTTCTGTCTTTACAGTATGTGAATGGAACATACGTTGTTTTCATTTTGCTTGTGTCCGTCTTCAAATAATGACAGTTTTAGGGATTGTTAGTGTGTGCTGTAGATTGTGTGTTGATGTACATTAATTTAAATGGAAGCTTGCCCTGATAATACGTTGGTTTTAATAGAAGGTAACAATTTATTACAAAAAAAGGAGGGTCCTCTCCCATTTGCCCTGTTTATACAACAGATGTATGAAACAAATCTATTCCGTCATCAATAACTTAGAAAGTGAAAGCTTATGTAATTTATCAGGGTGGCCTTCCTTTTTAAGGGGGTGACTGTCCTCTGGGGGAGGGGGGGGGGGGGTGGGGTAATAGACCAGTTCACGGTTAGCACATCTCTGCAATGACCCCGAATATCCACAGATCTTCAAAACATGAAAAGGTCCCACTTTGTACATTTTGAAATAATCACTCCTACAGCGATGCAGGTGCTACATAAATAGCCTTTGTTTCCCCTTTTCAAAGAATATTTGCACCTGTAATTCTGCCTGAGTATCATGGAATGCACTGCTTGTTCATTAATGAATAATGATTACATAACTTTCATGAGCCCGTATCCAGTATTTCGTCTCAGTGTATTATACAATTTGTTCTGCAATGACCTTTATCTGCTCATGCTCAGACTGCAACCGTGAACTGGCTTATTGTCCTCAGAGTTTATTTTCCAGGGTTAATTCTCTCTCTCTCTCTCTCTCTCTCCTCGCTCTCATTACCCCCTCGCTCTCTCATTACCCCATCCCTCTCTCTCTCTCTCTCCCTTTCTCTCTATCCCTCTCCCACCCTCAGCTCTCGCCATACCCTCTTCCTACCACTTTAGCTTTTATTCTCGCTTCCTTCCTATTTTCTTTTGACATGATCGCAAGAACTTTCACGAAATGAGATCAAGGGCAATTTCAATAGCATATTGTATATCCTATCTAAATTCTAAATCATGTTCAGATTACATATATCATGTCGTTGTAATGCTCGCTTTTGTCGAAAGGGGATGATCATATTGAAATTTATTTAAAAGCCCCTCGAAAGTGTTGGGGAGTCCCAACATTTGACGGCAACATTTCACTTAAATGTTATCATAATGTGAAAGAGGATTTCATTTAAAACACATTTTTGCAAGGATTTCCTGAGTCAAACAGAAAACCCCAATTATGTATTCTTTTTTCTTCAATATTTGTCTTCAAACACATTTTTATGCGGGAAACTTTGCAGAAGTGTGTCTTAAATGACATCGTGTTACACATTATGGTACAATTGAAGTGAAATTTTGCCATCAAATTTTTGGCAAATTGGGCTCCCAAAACTTTAGAGGGGGGGGGGGGGGGGGGGGGGTTAAGGTTGATATTCCGATTTTGTTTAAATTGCTATGTTGCCAATCAGGGATAGTTAATTACAAAACCGTCAATGCTAATATGAAAATGCAAAGCTTCATTTATCACAATGTGTACTCCCATGCAACTTATAACTTTATATTCACCATGTCAGAGAAGAATATTTTATTTTTCTTTTATTTATTGCACATTTCAAAACATAACACATTGCAAAACTTAATCAAGAATTACACTTAATGTGAATGGTGTATTTACAAAATTGTAGAAAATATGTCGACAAAGCAATGTCGACAATGGTTTTTAAATAACTTAATATATAATTTTGAATTCTTAGAAATTCTCACTCAGCATCTGATTTCATAAAAATATGGAATGAATCTATATTTTCAAGATTCAAATATAGACCTTTAATAATTTAATAAATTATCTTGACCAAAAACCTACAAACTTTCTTTCCATTGAATCGTACTAAGAACGAAAACTTCAACATCATTTATTAAAAAACCCTTCTAATAAGGCGATTTTCAACTGCTTATCAAAATGCGTCGTGTGTTCATTTGGGTGTTAAAGGGAACTGAATCATCAAAATCATTATTTTTTATTATTATCCTCTTATATTACAACTTCCAAAGCTTTGAAATATAAGTAAACTTGCGCCCTCTGTACCTGTATAGCAAAAATGCCTAAGTGATGACCGTTGGTCCCCCATGGTCCCCTTTTTCTTATGTTAATTGAGAGCTGATTTGATGAGATAACTACCTATCAGTGACTATGCAGGGAGGTCTAATCCCTCCTGGCAAAACTAGTGCAGACAGGCTTTAAATAAAAAGTATTGGATCGTGTTTATTCTTTTTTATTCGACGCCCCCTTGGCCCTCGTCACGTGTAATCAAGGGAAATTATCGACGGAGGTCTAATTTCCCTTACTTGATTTTTACATTAACATTTCGCAGACGGAGCTATATAACCCAGTTTCGGGAAAATATTTTATCATTAATTATTTTTTATTATTATTAATACTATTATTGATATTATAATAATAATTATTATAATGATAATTATGATTATGATTATCATTGTTATTATCATCATCATTATTGTTACTACACGTACATTATTATTGATATTATTATAGCCCCATCGGTTAAAAGACTGCCCATGTGCGTAAAATGAAAACTGATAACGACTGCAAAATATGTCTAGTATATGTTTCTATAAAATGTATCAATCCCTTCCACAAGCTCTAATCCACACAAAAGGTCACTTTACGCCATGCTATTTATCTTCAAGTTTAATTTTTTGTCTCTGGCACTTTTCAAACCATTCATCTAGCTCGATGCCTAAAAATATTCTTTTTCATTGTGAGTTCATTTTCCAACATATTTACTAATTAAGACACTAATTCATCACCCTTTCCTCCTTAAACTAGCTACATCAGCTACTTGAATATCCTTACTTGTTGAATATACATAGCCTGTAACTGGTAATCATCTATTTATGAAGTAGTTCTGGGGCCTGTTTCATAAAACTTGTTATCTATAACAACTGCTAAATTTGTATGACAAATTTGCTCTCAGCCAATCAGATGCCATGATTTCAGTAGTTTGTAACGGTAGCTTGTAACTTGTTATTGATATCAAGTTTTATGAAACAGGGCCCTAGCTGTTGCCTTCAAAGAAGTTCATCCTCCACGTCGAGCCATCTTGATTAGATGCATATTGGCAAGTGTAGGGGTGGATTTTTTGATTTGCCAGACGTGCCCCAAAATTGACAACCTTTTTTGTTTTGCTTGATAGAGATTTCGGACACACATAACTCGTCAAAATATGTGAGGACCCCTCCCCCTTTTAGCATGTCAATTTAGAGTTTTTTTTAATCCCAGGTCAAAATGCTCTGGGGCCGCCCCTGTCGATCGAATTGGGCAAAACTTCTGTAATATGGCTGTACAGTTAACTGAATGTTAGTATCCAGAGAGCTGCAGAGACAATCGGCCTACGAAACATTCACTCCGAATAATTGGCACGAATAGGCCATTTTCGTAATGTAATCCAATTGAATGCACACATCTTTGTCAAGACATAGTGCCTCGTTACAAATTATTTCATTCATTTGTTACAAATAATTGTATTTCAATAGCCAGAATACGAATTGTATAAATTCCGCGTGGTTATGCTACGGTCACAAAGGTTCGGTCGAAAGATAATTCCGTACGAATCTCCCTGTTTTTCCATTGTCTTCCCGAACTTCCATGTCTAAAAATCGTTCGTACGGCGTTCGTAGCAGTTCGTAATGGCATTTGTGACCGAGGCTTTAGGTTGGACAAGCCATAATGTTTGTCCCACCTAGCAACAACTGATGTATGCAATTTGCATTTTAACTATTAAAATACAATTACATGTACATGTATTTCCGGCAGGTGAATCAAATAATTCGTATCAAGGCACTTTACAATGACTATTGCATTATATTTGAATACATTAAGAAAAGGTTTATTCGTCTCAAGTTCGATATCATCATTCTTTGGTTGCTTTGCTGATGTTGTAAGAGCGACCTCAAGCGGTCGATCAGTTCCAAGTGTGTTTAGGGCAGATCTCTACAGCTGAAGCTAACGGCTTTCTTTTTGGCGTCACCGCTGTACGAAGGGGGCTTGAGCAACCGTTTCTGGTCCTGACCTAAGTATAGAGGGGTGGAACCGGAGTGGAAGGGGATCGAGATGGGAGAGGGGTGGAGGGGGAGAGAAACAGAAGGGAAGAAGAAGTGAACAAGAGAGTGGAATATAAAGAGAGATAGAGAAAGAGAGAGGGAGAGAGAGAGAGAGAGAGGGGGGGGGGGGAAGAGATGTGAGGAGATAGACAGAGAGGAGAGGGAGAGAGAGATATAGATAGATAGATAGATAGAGAGAGAGAGAGAGAGAGAGAGACGGAGAGAGAGCGAGAGAGAGAGAGAGAAAAAAAAAAAGGGGGGGGGGTGAGAAGAAGTGATATAGAGATGTGCGGAGATAGAAAGAGAGGAGAGCACGAACATTAAAATACTCACATATATGATTAGAATTCATGGGTCTTAAAATAACTAAATTCCAACACTCTTCGACCCATCTCATTTCTCGTTTAAACAGGGAAAGGGAGGATTGGGGGCTCATTCAGTTCCCAGACACTCAAAAAAATATGACGAAACACGCCAAAATGTCGGGCTCGTTTGAGGCAAGGGCTTGAATCGACACGAAGGAGTGCTGTCGACAAGATAGATCACTTGAATACAACCCCTCCAGTTCATCCCAGTGTCATATTCCGTAAACACTCGACAACTTTCCTCGTGTTCTAAATAAGAAAATGGAATTATTGAGCTTGACTTGGTTTCGAAAATTGTGTCAGAATAACGATTTTTGAGTTTTCTTGAAGTGTTGAGCGCTGGTACTTTTAAAATGGGTATTTTTCTTTTTCATACCTAAAAGTAAGTTTACGATTTTTCATAACAGGAAATCAAAAAGAGTTCATGCATAGTATTATGACGCAGGCGATGGCGCATGGGTGTATGAATTTAACAAAAGAAGAAGATATCTATGATATCAATCTAGGCAAATAGGTGAATAAATGACTTCATCTTCATCTATCTAAATTCTAAAAAAATATGTAATATGGAAGGCTTTTCATACAGGAACCTAATAAATTTAATTTTAGTTATATTAATTGAAATATCAATAAAATTTGAAATTGATGGTGAAGCCTGTGCAAGATTGATCGTTTAAAGTGCATTGATATAAAGTCGCTCAAATGCACATAGCTTTGATAAAGAAGAAGTTTTTTCAAATACAATAACAGTAATCAATAACCAGAATACAACTTTTGATTATGACGGATTACAAGAAAAAACATTACCTCTGTCTTTTGTTGAGGACTGAATCCTGATGGGCACGGTCTGTAGAATGAAAGAAAAAAATGTGTGAGAGAGAGAGAGAGAGAGAGAGAGAGAGAGAGAGAGAGAGAGAGGGGGGGGGGTGGAGAGGGGAGAAAGCGAGAGGGATAGAAGAAGAGAGAAGGAGGGGAGACATAGAAGACATGAAAGAGAAAAACAACAAAATTGAATAGCAAAGAGAACAAAAAGGTAGGAGGAGAGAATGAGATAAATAGATAGACACATATAGATAGAAAGAGAGAGAGAGAGAGAGAGAGAGAGAGAAAGAGTAGTGAATATAGGAGTAGAATACGATAGGCATACGTAGGGATCAAATAAGGGGAAGGTGAGAAGCAACAGATTAGGGAGAGAGAAAATAGGTACATTCGAATGTAATTCTTTGTTTCTTATGATCGAAGAACATAACCTTGAGTGGAAACGAAACGCGTGCAACATAATCCCAGTATATCTATCTAGAGGAAAGACGACACAGATATTATGTATCACGAATTCGTACAATATAAATAGAACTTCTAAGCTCCGATTGGCGTCACAATATAACATGGTTAGCCCGTCACGTGCACGTCTAGCTCATCCAATCAAATTAATCAATATTTCAAACAGTAACCTTACTATATACGGTATACGTGAGTCATCGGGAGTTAAGAAAGAAAACTTGCGATCTCGATTGCCTCAGTAAAGGTCTGTATCATCTTAACTTTCCAATTCTTCTTCTTTTTCTTCTTCTTCTTTCGTATGACGTCGTACAGCTAAAGTGACATATCATGGTTGGACTTAAACACATTTGAAGTTAAAGATAAGGTTCTCGAACATTTCTGACATTGTTAAAAAAAGATTAGGGATGCTGTAATCTCCAATATAACACCTTTCAAATCCTGCAGATATTTTATAAGTAATTTAAATGTCTTTGATGAAAATTAATTGAATTAAATTAAATAGAGGGGAGAAATCTAAGCTGCTTGCACGCAGGTAACACGAACGTTCTTTGGACATAATAAAACGTCTCCTAGACGTTTTGCGAACGTCATTATGGACATGATAACGTTGCGTTTTCCATGGGTGTCAAACAGAGTGTGCGTCGTGGGGCGACCCGGATTGTTTGTCACGCTCGGTGTGTTATTATTCTCTGATCGATCGATGTTGAGAGGAGAAGTCTGAGCTGCAATATGTCGTCTTAGATTTCAGTCCAGCTTGCCTAAGAGTTCACCAGCCTTCGGGTCAAGAGCGTGGGTCCGCATAGATTAACTACTATCTCTTAGGAAATTTCACATCAAAAGTTGTTCCTTTTGTTCTCCCTGGTGTGACCGGTACCCTCGGCTGCACTGATGAACAACTTTATCTCTTTACCCCTTTCACACTACAACTTTTTCCCATGTCCTGCCCGTCGCCGTGAACGAGGTACCTTATAGTCTTCATTCATTACGACCCTCTCTTCGGTACTTTTACATTACCGCTTTCACTTCTGTCCTCTAAAGTGTGAAGGAGGTAGTTATTAGAAATCCCCAATCCACATTGATTAATGTATTTATCTTCGGAACATATTAAACAAAATCTGTTATAAAAAAAAACCCTCTTGTCTTCCCCGGTGTGAAATGGGAAAGACCGTAACAATTCCTAGTGTTCATGGTTTAAACTTCTCTTTCTCGGCCCCTTTTGCGTCACGTACAGCCTTTTCATTTGTTCTCTCTAAAAGTGAAATGAGGTATAGCTACGATCAGCAATCCCTAATCTATATTGACTAACTAATATCTCTTCGACTCTTTCACACTTCAAACTACCCCCTCGTCCCGGTATCGTGAATGGGGGTAGCCCCCAACAATCCCCAGTCTGCATTAACTATATATTCACCTTTTCCACACTTCAACTCTCCCCCTGTACACACTGGTGTACACGAAATAAACTAGTTTGTCTGGTAATTGATGGCAAGCACTGGGGATCATTCGGCGATAAGTCGGGGATCAGTCTAAGAAATGTCGTCTACCATTAACGACTGCCAAAAACCTCTCTGCGATCCCTAACAACTAACTCCCGATCAGCGGTTGTTTAAAGTCGGCTACTACATCTAGTATGACTTCGGCTTAAGTCAAGCACTCTATCTCTTTGCCACTATAATTTTCAAACCACCTTCCCACCTTCTCTCCTTGTAGCTTGTGATCGAAGTACCTTAGTCTGCATTAACCACTATATTTTTGAACTTTTCACGTAACAAAACTTCCATTATGTCCTCCCAAATATGATTTAGGGTTGCTTCGAGCAATCCCTTGTCATTATTTTCCACCTTCACAAGTATAACCTTCCCTATGTTTTCCCCGGTGCGAAAAGTGTATGGCTGCTATGAGCAAGGCCAGGTTAACATCGGTGACCTGGTATGATCTTTATTCAACCCGAAATTTATTCAAAAGTAAGAATGTTCTTGTAAATAAGATGCAAACTAGGGGACCTACACTTTTAGAGCGTATTCGAGGGACTAGGTCATTTAGAAGTAATGCCGTACACGAGCAATAACCTGGTTGCGAACCCGAGATCACTGGTTTATTAAGAGTTACGCCTCCTTATGCAGTTATAAGGACGATATCTTCTTTCAACCTCACGAGGTATCACTTTGTCACTTATGCAAGGTGTAAATTGGGTATAGCTAGAAGCAAAGACTAGGTTACCTTGATTTAACTACACTTTCTACGCCACTCTCTTAACCTAATCTTTCCTCCTGTTCCCTGCGATGTCTTAATATAAATTTAGACGTGAACGAGGTAGTTAAAACTGTAACAACTACATGCCTTTGCAATTTCATGTCCCAACTGATGTCTCAAAGGTACTTTTGCAGCTAACATATACTTGCAAGAGTCGGGACAAGTATGTAGCAAGAATATCGGATAAGGAGGGGTGGGGGGGGGGGGGGGGGGTAATAAATAGCGCACACGTTTGTGTCAAGAATATCGAGGACATTTTCAAATTTGATGGAAGTGGGTCAAAGAACTTGTCAAAATATCTGCCAAGCAAGAGAATAAGACAGCGTTCAAATTTGACCAAAGGGGGAGGAGTGGGGTGGTAGATGGCCAAGTATATTATTCATGGCAGGAACATCGGAAATATTGGGGGTAACAAATTCTCGCGAAGGGGAAATGGCTATAAATATGTGTCGAAAACATCGGGGAAATTCTGTAAAGTAAAAGAAAAGATGTTGTCAAAATAAACCGCAGGGGCAGGGGAAAGTTGCCAAGTACGTCAATAATATCGGATAGATTTTCCCATTTAAGTGAAAAATTTGCTACTCCAACATTCTTCTACGAAAGAATTACACAATTAGAAAGCTCATAAATATATATTTGTTTTACATCCTTTACCATTACTCATCCCTCTCGTGTGAAGCGTAATGCTTCTTATACCCCTCGAAGATCGACAGAACCCCCCCCCCCACCATGTATCAGAATGAATTATGCGAGGGTAAAACTCACTTCTTGTTCTGCGAGAAGAATCGACTTCGGAACGAATACTTGTGGTTTGTTGCAGCAAACTCCGCCACAACATGCAACCACCGACCCCGAGATGGCAGCAACAAAATGAAAAAAGAAGACAGTGGAGATAATGCTGTTGACGATAATTGATGTTGTCTGCAAGCAGAATAGAAAAGATGAGGCCGATAAGATAATTTTATCTCAATGATTATGATTTATTATCAATGATAAAGATTCGGTAAAGAAACATGAATGATTAGGTTAATTTTGCACATTGGTAGATTTGGTGCAGAAACTTCACAACGTATAACTTGAGCCTGCTTAGGAGTGGTAAACTAAGTTTGTTTTATCGTTCCATGACTTATGTCTTTCGCTATTAAAGTAAGATAGGAAGAGTGTGTGTGTATAAAATAGAATAGGCAGATGTATGTATGGAAGTATGTTTGGATAGATGGTTGGATAGATGGATGTATACATGTATGAATGTATAGATAGATAGATGGACGGATGTATGGATAGATAAATATATAGATAGATGGATAGATAGATGGATGAATGTATGGAGAGATATGTAGAGAAATAGATAACTCAAAGATATATATATATATATATATATATGTACACGGGAGCATTAATGATGAAGGCTCTTGAATCTCATGCGGAATGTACTGGGTTCGATCCTTGCTGGGTGCTAACACCTCGAACAAGGTATTTTATCCATATTTGGCCCTATCCCCACAGGTGTACAAAATGGGTACCTGGCAATGCTGGATAAATCATGATTACATGGCCCCAGGCAAAGAGCAGTATCAAAGCCCGTCTGCACTAGTTTGGCCAGGAGGGATTAGACCACCAAGTGTGGTCACTGACAGGTGGTTATCTCATCAACTCAGCTCTCAATTAACATAAGAAAAAGAGGATCATGGGGACCAACGGGCACCACTTAGGTGTTGTTTTCTAATTAGAGGGAGCAAGTAGGTACAAGTAGTGCAGTGGGGCTTTGGCAATTAATAAGGATATACCCCTGATAAAATAAGACGAGACGGGTCTCGCTGTGATCGCTCTATAGATTTCAAATGGAGGGGAGGGGGAAGGAGGAGGGGAAAGGGGGGGGGGGCGAGAGCTTTGATGGAATACTCACGCAATTTTTGGTAAAGCCGTAGGGATCTCCTTTGATCATGGTGACGAGGAAGGGGTGATCCACCGGTCTCGCTGTGAACACCCTGGGGTGGTGACACGCCCAACTCTGGCAGATGGCATAGCTCATGCGGTACATGAACCCGAAACCTGCTACCACGGCACTCAGAATACACATCGCCATGTATGTCAAGATCTATCATGAGGAATATAGAAGTATTTATTTATATAAATGGAGAGAATTTCCGAATGATTGGTAATAATGTTAGTCATCATAATAGTAATACTGGTAATAATAATAATAGTATCATAATAATAATAAAACAGAAAATGCAAATATTACTGTGCGAGTATATAAGTCTTAGAAGAGAAGTCAACCAAGTGAAAGATTGAGCATATTCAGATTGATAATAAGAAAGTTATGTTTTTTTAAAACTTGCGATCAAGAAAACACAAATTGGCAAGTCTTTGACTATCTTGCGAGCTCCCATCCCGTTTGCCCTGTACTAAAAAGAGTCAATTGTTGTAATTTTCACTCAAGAACATATTCTATCATACAGGCATCCTAAACATGATTCTTGCGAATGTGTTTCTATACATCACCTGTATGGAATAAAAACATTCTGTCATATGTCATCAATAACAAAGAAAATGAAAGTTTAGGAAATTTTATGTACAGAGCAAATTCGAAAGGAGCTCGCAAGATGCGTTTCAGTGTTGCCAATTTGTGTTTGATTTATCGCAACATTACACAAAATTATACTCTCTTATTTTTTGAATCGGAACTTGCTCAAACTTTAATATTTTAATATCAGGATAGACTTCCCCTTTCAGGCTTTCTGGTAATTATCGAGAGAAAGCGTATTCCTAAATGTATTGGGTAGACATTTCTACAGAGCAGGAGCGGATGCCATGACTGATCGGTTTCCATACGTATTCTCGTTTTAACAGGGTGTACAGCTTTAAAATGTTGTGAAGTTGATCGAAGAGTACGAACTAGAGTGTGTTTACGGATACATTCTAATATATAAGATAGAGTGAGATCGTTTTGCGCTTAAAATCAAAGAGGATACACTGCAAATTCGTTGTGTAACGACTTTACAAAACATCGGTTGGTTAACTCCTTACACAGGGGTTGTGTTAAGTTGTGTAAAATTTGATTGTATTGTTTCATTTTGTTTTTTAAATGTGAGTGGACCCCTATATGAAAAACAGCACTGATGCTATAATAACGGTGTTACATCCCACAAGTGGTACAAGTAGATAGCCTACGTAATATAAAAATGAAGGGGAAAAAAGCTGGACCCGAACTTTGATTACTTACAACCTTTTTTCTTTGCTTGGCTGATTTTATACCTAGGATACCGGTCACAAGCAAAATCTGCAAAGAGAGAGAGAGAGAGAGGGAAAGAGGGAAATATTGAATATTAAGTTGAGTTCTGGTCATACGATTGATAGTATTAGGCTTGTCTAATTGCAGTCAGTCAGGATGTAGGCATTAAACGCTAAAAAATAATAACTTAGCAAGTTTTTATGGTATTGTCATCGTGTTTTTTTAAAAGGTGGAGTCAATACATTTATATGGACCTTAAGTGTGATGAACAAAAAATTACAACTTAAATCAAAGTTACAGGAAACGTACTACAAACAAGGAATGAGCCGACAGACTAACAGACATACTAGACATAAATGTAAAGATTGGGGGGGGGGGGGGGATAAGGGTAAGTGAGTAAGAGAGACTTCACAACTGGATTTTTAATTCAATTTCGATCAAAATACGACTTCAGCTAACCCTTATAGTGCGCCTCTTTTCCCCATTTAACGTAACGCAACTAAGTGAAAACGATGCCACCAGCTACGTCAATCGCGAACATGAGAACTATCAAAATATATCAACAGTTTTCGAGACAGTCACGTCGAGGCGGAATTAGAGGTAATCTTTCCCAAAAGAGAACGTTTGTTAAAATGTGGCAAAACGCCGCAGAATGTCTGGTTTTAAGTTTATATATCTCTCTGTCCAGATGTTGCAAATATTGTAAAGGTAGAATAAAGGACCAGTGGCATAACATAGGGTTTTTTCATTGATGGGGCACGGACGAAGGCGTGAGAGACACAACTTTAATAACCGAAAGAGGCAGTGCGTGTGTGAGGGTGATGAAGGGGGGGGGGGGAGGGGGCGCCGGTCCGTCCTAGGTGGATTAATGAGAGAAAATAACGCTATGTTGAGAAAGAAGGGGCATACAATTCGCCTCAAATTTTATTTGTTTAAAGTTCGTGTTTCCAACTTACGTTCACACGTATATGCTTTATAGTTAATCAGCAGTAGATGTAAACTTGTTTTTAGACATTTTTGCTTTCCTTAACTTTTTTTTTGCTTTTCGCGCTTCGTTCTTTTAGTGTCCATTAAACATCTGTATTCATTTTTTATTTTATTTTTCAATGATGCCATTTATCTATTGAGTGTCAGCTGAAAATTTTCAGCTGAAGAAGTTCTGAAAATGGCTGCCATTCGAATCAGATTTAACATGAACAAGAAGAATACAATTTAGTTGTAGAGAGAGAGAGAGAGAGAAATATGATTCTTTACATATTCATGCAGCTCTTTTAGTTTGTCGTGCATGCATCCCTTTTTTCTTAACTCCTATATTTGCTACATAAAAAACAACAACAGATGCAATCATGAACATTGTTCAATAATATTCAAGTAACTTATTTGTCTGTTTCTATCTGACCAGCAAAATAGTCGTTTCGAATATCATAAATAAGAAAACAGTAGTCCTAGCGTAGGTGGGGATTAACGAGTCGCTGCCAATCAAACTTATCGCTTGTTTTTCTATAAATGCCATCTATTATCGGTCAATCTGCTCAGCAGCAAAAATATTCGCCTCATTCCGCTCTCGACATTTCCACTTAACCCCTTTGGGATAAAGTCTCCTTGAAGGGGCTTTTCCTACTCATTAGCTTCATAAACAAGTACAATAAAAAATGCCATTCCAAACATAAACATTAAGGCAGGTTTTCCATCTTAACTCCTGCAGATCAATCGCCGATCGCAATTCCGGATCCCGAATCCCCAAAGTCGAACGGCACGTAAACACAAGTGAGCGATTAGCCTGCAACTGCGTTCGAAAATTCACTAATCTCGCTGTGTCCCCATGGAAACATTGGCCTGCTTTTCATGAAAACGAGAAGGGAAGAAGGAGTCTGGAATTTATCTTGGGCAGACCTAATTCCCCTTATTTTCTTTCATTATATTCCCCTGATATCCCAAGAGAAGTGGTCCAGTTTCTTTGCGTTCTCGCATGCGATCACATGCGTGCAGAGCGTAACAATGAACCCTACTAAAGTATAGCGTGGACGGTCCCTTACGGAATACTGCGGAGTAATCTATTTTGGTCTTGTTCCGAGGCGGTTATTATTTGTCTATCCTTCTGCGGGGGAAAAAAGAAAGCAAGTGTTTTTTTCGCTGGTAAACAGGTTTGTGGATAGTTTTGTACTTCATTTTTGCTTTGTTAAAGACCCGTATCCGCTGAAAATACAACTTGTTAAAATGGAAAACTGAATGAAAGTAGAATACAAATATAAAGAAATAAAAAGTATTTACCTTTCCCTATTGCACAAAAGGAAATTAAAACCTCATTTTCCGCACCCCTCCGGATTACGGGTCAACATGGGTCAAATTTTCCGAGATTACAGAAGCGACATAATTATGATGTGGACCCTATCGGTTCACCTTTATAGCTTAGGCGATGAACCGTGCTTGATGAATGCAAAGTCACTGTGAATATGCCTACTCCACATAAGATGATGTCATCAAGTCGATAGCAAGTTTTTAGGTCGACAACTTCCGGTTTTTAAAGCTTAGATATTGAATTTTCAGAGAGCTGAAACTCCTCTGACAGACACTAAAATGGCATATAATTGATATTATTGTAGTCTACGGCTTATAAGCTTTCCGTTGATATAAAATTCATCCATTTCATTTTTCAGTTCGGATATGGTTTTTAAGAAAGCTAATGTGGTATGTGGCGTAGTGCCGTGAATAGAGTCACGGTTCTGGCCTCTTGGAAACGGTATAATCCAGGATGACCTGGACCTCTGTCTTGGCAATATGACTTTAAATCCGCAAGTCACCTTGATTTTACTGAACGTACGTTCGGTTCATCAGCGCATGGGTAGGTACATACCAGCAAAGAAATCAAACAAATACACAATGCGACAAGACTAGAATTGTGTTGATTTTTTTCCTCGTTCAAATTCAATCAGAACATCAGTTGCGTACACTCTAAAAACTGAAATGTTAAATGTCAATTTAAAAGGGCCGAGGAGTGACCACTCTTTCAAAATGTCAGATTGATTCTTTTAACCTGCTAGATTCAACCTTTATAATGTTGGATCCAGCATGTTCAAAGTGTTAATCTACCATTTTGAAAGAGTGGTCACTCCTCGGCCCTTTAAATGGTGATTTAACATTTCAGTTTTTAGAGTGTATCCTGTGCCCATTAAAGGAGGGGGGGGGGGGGGGTGGTGGTAATGTGGTGGGCGAAACGAGACGAAAAAGACAAAACCTTTGTGTGGGGGGAGGGGGGAGTCGTGTCACATAGTTCTTGTATTTTATTTCCTCGCAATATTCTCGATTCTTTTTTCGCTCCCTCCTTCTTCAGTATCGTGCAGATTCGCAATCCGATTAGGAAGCAATTGAACATGCACCGTCCCCTATAACTATATGCCCCCAGCGCTACACCAATGCAGGGCCAGATCTTAAGAAGGTTCAAATGTCTGAATCCCTTACCCTAAATCCTGTATTGCTCTTCCAAGGACCGTACTGTAACTTTTCTGAAAAACAAGGGTGTCTTAAGACAATTTTGAATGGGGAGTTCGGATCAAAATTGCCGATCGATGTTTCAAAAATATTTTGCAACAAAAAAAAGGATGTTGATAGAAATGTCATTAAACGTGTCGAATTCCAAACAAAACAAGTGAAGAGAAGACTATAAGAAATGGCTGACAGAAAAAATAATAATGAAGGGGGTCGAGGGTGATGCCCCCTTAGTGACGCCGCTGTGTTTGACACATGCCTACACGAGGGTCTGCATTCTGGGAAGAATCACGTAAATCTGGAGGGTCCTAACAAGCACGAAGCGTGACGGTCGCACGGACGGCCGCTCGGCGCATGATGATTTCCAATTCGACTCAAGAGCTCTCCATCGCCCTATTAACCCTGTTAACCTACTTGCCAAGATCATGGCCGGACTCCTTAGGGTAATGAAAGAGGGGGTTACAAGTTCGAGGGTATCATTATACACCCATGTTGTGCCGCTGTTGGAATGATCAGCTAAAAATAACCCCCTTGACACATTAATGGTCATGTTGTGCATCGGTCAGCATAAGATTATACACTGTGAACATCGTGAAAGGTAACTGTCGAGAAATTTATTTGGAATGAAATATTTATGTCATCAGTAAGAAAGATTATGTATTGGGGGCTTCTGAAATCAACAAAAACTCAACAGAATTACTGATTTTCTCTACATAAACACAAACAGTGAAAGGCATTGCACCCCAACATGACTTGTGTGGGACTACACACCATTACGGCATCAATATTTGGTCAAACTATTTCGAGTCATAATTTGGAATATGAGTACCTTTCAAAAGCAATCCTTTTTCATGTGACAACGCTGCTACGGTTTTTCCCCACAAAATGAATAGAAATAACGGGAAACCTCCTAAATTAGTTGTCATCTTTATCACAGCTCCACCTTCTATTAAAAGTCCCCCTTTCTTTTTCTCACTCTAGGAAACTAGTAGGTCGATTATAAAAACACAATTTGTATGGAAAAGGTAATTTTCATTATTACGCAACAGGATTAGACACAGTGCAATTGCGTGTAGATATTTTTCCCCCTCTTTCTGCTCAAGCACCTGGTATATTCATTAAGACACTAAATAAAAAAATCATTAAGCCAATCACAAAATTGGCAAACCGTCCCTCATCATCTGCAGTGGTTATCAATAATGAACGTCTAAATCTCAGCGGTTCAATGATGGGATTTAGACGTGCATTATTAATCTGTGTCGGGAGAGTATCGCCGGGTGTAGTAATGATATGTAGTTAATCCCACCCCGACTGATTGTGACCTAATTTAGGAGGTGAAACTGGGCCAACCTATCGAATCGTGACAGACTCACCGCTGTGGCTGTCCTCCCAGTAGAGCAGGTATTTGATTGTGCAGGAGAAAAAAATTCGACCGTCATTAATATTAAGGTGATTTATTGCAAAAATACACATGTAATTTTCCAATACGTATTCATGAGTATATAAAGGCAAGCGCATGCGCATTCGTTATCAATCTTATATCTTCGACAAAATAACGGCAATCAACAAAATGTCCCTAGGGGCGTTTTACAAAACTTGTCATCAGTGACAAATGACAGTTGTTGTTATAAGCTACTGATATACTTGCTTCTGGTTGGTTATCAGCAGATTTGTCACTGATATTTGTCATTGGAAAAAGGCTTTGTGAAACGCCCCCAGATATTAGTGAGTTCATATCTTTGGTAGATAGGAGAGGCGGACACACGGTTAAACAAAGAAGGTGTGCGTGTGTATGATTGGGGGGGGGGGCGTTAATATACACAACTTTAAACCTTTACAGGAACACCTTCTACGTTCTATTAAAGATACCATGTCCCTTTTGCAGCCAACATCAAATTCTGTAGAACTTTGCAGGAATTATGAATATGTCATGTATGTCCTATATGTGAAATTTAAACATTAGCAGTGTCCTAATATTCAAATTATATGCAAGGAAATCCGTTTACTTGCTAGACCTTACTGTCAGACACTATTGAGTGACTGACTGGCTGTTTTTCTTCTTTGGTAATTAAGATACATAAAATGAGCTGTAAAGGGTAAATGAGCATTTTTCTACATTAATAACCACTTCTTGTAATGGCCAAAATTGAACTGATTGAATCTTTGCGCAGCATAAAACTTACGATCATTCAGTCCAATGATCTGAATATCAGACTATTACTTATTGGCTCTTAAGCTCTTAAGTCGATTCGACAACTAATAGTCGTAATTTTCCCACTTAAAGACATTTTCAAGCCCCCCGTTGTTTAGGGAAGTTCTAAATTAGTATTATTTTTCAAATGCCGTTGGAATTTAACCTTTGCCTGCAAATGGGACATAGTACCTTTAGGGGGGTGGGTGATTATTCGCTAGAGCCCACCCCCGATGAAAATTTAGCTTTTAGAAGCTTTTTCGTTGTCGTTTTCCTTGTGGACCGCGTGGGATTGGCTATGGAGAATTTGGCTAAAGATACTTTTGTCAAAAATGGCTCCATATAGAAGCAGACATAAAAACGAAGTGTTGTTGCAACTAAGGCACTCAAACGTCACCGACATGTATTCTCAGTGCTTTATGATTGCATGGGCCTCAGCCTGTAAGTTTCATCAATCATGTCCCATCTAAAACGAGGGCACCCGCACTGCGCTCAACCTCATATAGGTATCTTTGATCATTTTCAAGTGAAAAGAAGCGACCGAGATGCGCAAACATCGACTGCTTAAAATAAAAGGGGAAGCCTTTTCAGGTTTAACAAAATAAAATTGATAGATTTGCCTCTTTTGTACATTTTAATATAAACGCCCGTTGAAGAAATAAAATTGAGTATTGTATAGAATGACAATTTAGCCTACAATGGCCGTAATATTATCCAAATGTTATTATTTCGAATTATATTGCACTCGATGTTTGTTTTTCCTGGTTAAAATTTGCGTCATATTCCAACTAGAAGGTGCTATCTAATCCCTTTAATTTGCTCCAGTCTGCTTTACTTAAAAAAAGAGGACACCAAAACTGACGTAACACGGTCAAAAGTGTGAATCCTCTACGAAACTCTAGTCGCTACTTCGCCTAAGAACATGCATCGCCCGAAACTGCTATTGATCTTATTCGACAAAATGTTACTCTGAACTAACTTGTAAATAGATATGACAAGAAAGGATACATTGTATTTCTGTTCAGAAAAGAAGTTTGAAGAAAAAAAATGGGCCAAACTAATAAAATAACCTCGCACAAACTAATGAACAGTGTCTTGTTACTTGTTTCGCTTCTCTGATGGATATTTGATTCATGTTCTTTCCAGAGGGCAAATCGGCAACGCACATCTTTGTCGACTGAAATCTTTGAATTAAAGCTTCAACGTAAATGGATTTTTTTTTCGTTCATCGTCTACCCGTTGTTATTTTCATTAACCCTTACATGAGCTAGGTTTTATGTGCCTTTCTTTCCATTTTTGGGGAAAGATTATATTAAAGAAAGCTTGCACGACAAACTAGATTTGTTTTAGGTCAAATCGCGTAAAGTACGAGGTGTTTTGTTCCTGTCATTTGACATACTAGTCCTAGGTAGCCCTGGGCTAGTTCGATCTTAAGTCTCAAGTTTGATTAGTTTTCACAAACTCTAGACACCACTTAGCCCATAATCCCCTCTCGCCTGAAGCTGTGTCTCTAAACAAGAATCAATCAATACCTTCACGTTGCCGATTCACGGATAGCGTTTGAAAACTAATACTGATTATGATCTGCCGTGCCTTACTTTGTAAAATAACTCACGCTCACTGATTTGCTGTCAAACTTTATGAACTAAGTATTTTGTATTTCTTTTAATACAAAAGTGTGGGAACGGGAAAATGTCACACCATATTTGTATTGCAATAATCTCTTAACAAATCTTTTCTGAAATTAAATTTAGCTTTCAATTTGAAATCCTACCAATATTTCACTCCCATTTCAGATGAGTCGTCGTTCCTATACTGCATGTAATCAAATTGACTTGAGGTATTCCATTTCTGTCTCGGATTCTGACAATACAACGTAACTTGGAATCAGTGAATCATCGTTTTAATTAACAATGTTGTCAAATAGGATCTTTGAAACAATGAATCGAACTAAATTAAACTGAACGAAGATTTCCTATTGTATTGATATTTAAAAAAAGGAAGATTGTTGAGTCTCAAATCGTCAGCTTCTCGTTTTACTGGTCACCCACCCTGCAATGCCTCTGATCACGACGACATAAGTTGGATCAGAAGCTAAGCCCAATCCGATCAAATTGAAAATGTCTATCTAATGAGATTAACCTTTAATCGGAAAACTGGTTTATTAATTAGTTCTGCAATCATGTCTTCAGGCTAACAGGTTCTTTTTTGTTGGCATGGGACGTATTCCGTGGCGAGTTGGTCGCCATTTCATTTTTTAGGTGATGGTGGTGGTTGGGGTGGTTGTTAGGGGGTAGGGGAGACTAGGAGTGTAACCAGCGGCATCGGAAGAAGAGGAAGGGATGTGGGATTTGACACCCATTGCAATTTCCCCTCAAAACACTTTAGAAGTCTTGTCACCAGACCGCAAAATTTGTTTTTATCACGATCGCATAGGGTTCTTTAAAGAAGAAAAATCAAGTCAGCGGCAATTTCATTACCTTATTGTACGTACATCCCATTCAAATTACGTTCGGATTTCGTTATGTGTCTTTGCAAAGTTCGCACATTTCGTGACATAAGTTTGTTTTCGAAGGATCTTTGAGATCGAGTTTTTAAAAATCTCAAAATGAGAGAATGCCTTTTTTCTTCTCTCAAGATTTGCTTGTAGCAAACCTTTTGACTTTCCTGTCCCGAATCTGGTCCGCCTCCCGCCCCCTTCAAACTGGTTTAGCTATACGCCCCAGTCCTACCTATGTTTCTTGAGCCTGGGGCAGGGAGTTAATGTTTGATTACTTCTCTAAACTCAAGTCACCTCTTAGTCCTGTCTCGCCTGAGGATAAAAGCTGCAGCAGGCGATCAATATCTCGACGTTGCCGGTTTGCGCGGCATTAGGACACCGCTATTGATACCTTATAAAGTGGAACATGTTGAAGTGAGTTTAGATAGTAGTGGTGACATCGTCGAGTAGTTTAATCATTCGGGATTGGAGATGCGAAGGTCATGGGTTCAATACCCGGCGACGATACTAATGTTATTGTGACAAACGTTCAACCTACATTACCCCTCTCCATCTAGGTACATAAATGTCGTACCGGTATATAATGCGAACGACATTTCTGTATGATTATTTGAAAGTATGATTATGTGCCCCTACAGAAAGGCGACTGGTTGGAATGCTCCCTAGCGGAGAAGAGCATGTATACATCAATTAAGAAATTTGGATAAAAGGGTAGTAGTACCTGTATTCAATAACTATGGAAGCTTAAAAGCATCGACGAGATGGCGAGATAATTTAGGACAAGTTGAAAAGTTGTTGAAACTGGGCAGATCGAATTATTCATGACGAGCAGATCGAATGAGGAGTTGTTGCAATTCGGCAAGTCGACTTGTTTATCAAATTTGCCTTCTCGTTTTCTCGTTCTAAATTATTTCGTCATCTCGTCGGCATTTTTATGTTTCCGTAAATATTAAACAGACTTTAAAATACATAAGCTAGAGTATATTTTTAGCTGAATGTTATGAATATTAGGCGCAGCGTAACGCGGGTCAAGAACTAGATGGGCACCAGCATTACGAAAGGGTGGGATCTTTCTTACTCAATGCTGTGAATGAAATGCAAAGGGTATCAATTAAGAGGGGAATGGCGAGAGGGGTACTATTTTTCTTCTCTTTTCGTCCTTTCCCAACCTTTTAGCTTTCCCTATAAAAAGTTTATTTCTCTCTTTCCTCCATTCGTGGGGGTGGTGGGGGGGGGGGCATCCGTTCGCTCGTATCCCCATTAGCTATGTCACTGCTTGTGAGTATAACCGTGTAAAGTTTCCTGTATTTCAAATTTCCTAAATCTTGTTTGATGTTTTCGATTATTTACAGCCAGCCTTACTTTATGTGTATTCTTTTGGCATGTGTAAATTTGCAATGTTTGTTTGTTATATATTTGTAAAAATGCAAAAGAAAAAGAAAATCAAACATAAATAAATAAATCAAATCAAATAAACCCGCCACTATTTACATTCTATCGTATAGGTATGAACAAGGTCACATAATGGCGGACATCTTGCTTTGTGTGTGACATATTCACTCTATTTCCTTCTTTCCCTTTTTTTCTCCTTTTGCCGCTGGGGCTGGTCGATGTTTGAGCTCAAGTTTGATTACTTCGCTAAATTCGGTGACCACTTAGCGCGCGATCGATTTTGTTTTCCTGATTAGGCACGTCGGTCGTATGTCTTCACTCAACCAAAGCCGTAACATATGGTGGCCCTGAAGGGACATCGCGAATAGACTAAATCGTGAAAAATATGCGATAAAATTCACGATATCGTCAATTTTATCGTATATTTTTCACGAAGAAATTCACGAAATTGACGATATCGTGAACTTTATCGTGAACTTTTCACGATGAAATTGACGATATCGTGAATTTTATCGTGAAAAGTTCACGATATAAAGTTCACAATATCGTCAATTTTATCGTGTACTCTATCGTGTACTCTATCGTGTACTCTATCGTGTACTCTCCTGACGGGCGCTTCGTAAACAAAACCAGCCCTAGCTGGGGGAGACAGAGAGAAGGAAAAAAGGGAAAGGGAAAGAGAAGATAAAAGGAAAGAAAGAATAATAAGAATAAAAGAGGGAAACGGGGGGGGGGGCGAAGGGCTCTTGCCTCCTCCTCACTCCCCCCCCCTCCCCGCCCAAAAATAAATCAGAGAGAGAGATAGAAGGGAAAGGGAAAGGGAAAGAGAAGATAAAAGGAAAGAAAGAAGAGGAAGAAGAAGAAAAGAGGAAAACGGGGGAAGGGCGAAGGACTCTTGCCCCCCCTCCCCCCCGCCAAAAAATAAATCAGAGAGAGAGAGAGAGAAGGGAAAGGGAAAGGGAAAGAGAAGATAAAAGGAAAGAAAGAAGAGGAAGAAGAAGAAAAGAGGGAAACGGGGGCAAAGGGCTTTTGCCTCGTCCCCCCGCCCCCCGCCAAAAAATAGATAAGAGAGAGAGAGAGAAGGAAAGGGAAAGAGAAGAAAGAAAGAGAAAAATGAAAAAGAGGGAGAATAGGAAAGAAAGGAAAAGAAAGAAAAGAAAGGAGGCAAGAGCCCTTCGCCCCTGTTTCTCTCTTTTCTTATTCTTTTTCCTCTTCTTTCTTTCCTTTTATATTTTCTTTCCCTCTCCCTTCTGTTTCCCTTTATGGCGGGAGGGGGGAAGGGGAGGTAAGAGCCTTTCGCCCTTCCCCCGTTTCCCTCTTTCCGTCTTCTTCTTCTTTCTTTCCTTTTATATTTTCTTTCCCTTTCCCTTTCCCTTCTCTCTATCTCTCTCTCTCTCTCTCTCTCCTATTTATTTGTTGGCGCGGGAGGGGGGAGGAGGCAAGAGCCCCTCTTTTCTTCTTATTCTTCTTCCTTTCCTTTTTTATTTTCTTTCCCTTTCCCTTCTCTCTCTCTCTCTCTTATTTATTTTTTGAGCGGGAGGATGCAAGAGCCCTTCGCCCCCGTTTCCCTCTTTTCTTCTTCTTCTTCCTCTTCTTTCTTTCCTTTTATCTTCTCTTTCCCTTTCCCTTTCCCTTCTCTCTCTATCTCTTATTTATTTTTTTGCCGGGGGGTGGGGAGGGAGGAGGCAAGAGCCCTTCGCCCTTCCCCCGTTTCCCTCTTTCCTTCTTATTCCTCTTCTTTCTTTCCTTTTATATTTTCTTTCCCTTTCCCTTCTCTCTCTTATTTATTTTTGGCGGGGGGGGGGGGGGGAGGAGGCAAGAGCCCTTCGCCCTTCCCCTGTTTCCCTCTTATTCCTCTTCTTTCTTTCCCTTTCCCTTCTCTCTCTCTCTCTCTCTCTCTCTCTTATTTATTTTTTTGGCGGGGGGGGGGGGGGGGAGGTAAGAGCCTTTCGCCCTTCCCCCGTTTCCCTCTTTCCTTCTTCCTCTTCTTTCTTTCCTTTTATATTTTCTTTACCTTTCCCTTTCCCTTCTCTCTCTCCTTAATTTTTTTTTTGGCGGGGGGGGGGGGGGGGGAGTGAGGAGGAGGCAAGAGCCCTTCGCCCCCCCCCCGTTTCCCTCTTTTATTCTTATTATTCTTTCTTTCCTTTTATCTTCTCTTTCCCTTTCCCTTTTTTCCTTCTCTCTGTCTCCCCCAGCTAGGGCTGGTTTTGTTTACGAAGCGCCCGTCAGGAGAGTACACGATAGAGTACACGATAGAGTACACGATAGAGTACACGATAAAATTGACGATATCGTGAACTTTATATCGTGAACTTTTCATGATAAAATTCACGATATCGTCAATTTCATCGTGAAAAGTTCACGATAAAGTTCACGATATCGTCAATTTCGTGAATTTCTTCGTGAAAAATATGCGATAAAATTGACGATATCGTGAATTTTATCGCATATTTTTCACGATTTAGTCTATTCGCGATGTCCCTTCAGGGCCACCATAGTAACACACTTTCACTTCTGACAACTAGTAGCGTTTCTAAAGGGGGGGGGGGGAGGCCTGGAGTGGTCAAGCTCGCCCCGAAACAAAAAAACTGAAGCCCATCTCTATTCGCCCATTTTGTCTTGATTATTATTATTGATATAAGCTTTACACGAGGTACAAAAAAAGATTGCAAGGAACCCCATAGCCCCCACCCCTTCAACAACAACAAGACTTCTGGAACCGCGCCTGCTGACAACAATCACCTTAAAGGTTTTTCGTGATAATACACTGATATATACAAAGTAACTATGTCAGGCGACATTATAAGTTGGCCTATATATATTTTGTAACCAAATCACCTGTGTATCGGAGGATGAAGGAAAAGGGTATGGGTGTGTTTGGTTGCCATACGTGTGTGCCAAACGTTCTTCAATGATGAATGATGTTGTTTTCGTAGTAATCTCACAGAAGAGGTTTGGTGTTATTTTCCCTATACATAAAAATTCAAATACATATACGAATACAATTTACAAATATTATACAGATCAAGAATTAAAAACGGCTGGAATGCTCTATTCAGAGCGATTATTATAATGGCCCTGTTCTTCCTAGATGTCCAGAAATAGATAACTAAACATAGTATACTTCCTTCGACTAAATGTTCCCATGTTAGCGATGTCAGGGGCGTCACTCGAGAGAGAGAGAGAGAGAGAGAGAGAGAGAGAGAGAGAGAGAGAGAGAGAGAGAGAGAGAGAGAGAGAGAGAGAGAGAGAGAGAGAGAGAGAGAGAGAGAAAGAGAGAGAGGGGGAGGGTTAGGGTGTGCTACTGCTCAAAATTACTATTGAGAATTTTCTATACGTCATCTGCAAAAAGCAACATTTAAAGAGCGACAATACTTTTTCCTCGTCAGACTATTTTGGAAGATGTTGAATATAGAATGGCGTCGTAACTTAAAATGAACAGCACTTCAGCTGTTCTGAAATGTCTGTCGCACTTTTCTGCTTAGATTATATGTACGCCGGTCGGCTTTGGTCAGCATATACATTGTTACCGATTTACTTAAAGATAAAGACCAGTTCTGGTCATCCAATTGCATTGTGAAAGAAACATTGTGGAATCGATCAGAAAAGGTTGATCATCTAGCATATAAGTAGTGGTGTGTACTGCAAGGTTATGGAATCATCAAAATGATAAGAAATTTGGCCCAGTCTTGGTAAAGTTACAAGCACTGTACACAGAAAGATGTATATGGGACTACGCGCGATACGTGCGTTATATCTATCAGGTCCAAATAGATATAATAATTTACCAAATATATCAAATTGTAGGCGGTTTCTCGGCAACATTTGTATGATCACGTATTAGTCAAAACATATTCTTTCACATGATTGGTAATAAGAACTTCCATTTCATCTTTTGAGAAGGGGGCGTTTCCAAAGCTGGTCTTTACCTTTAAAAGTGTGAAAAAGGATAAAATAAAACTTGAACTTGAGAGTCAATAACGTCATAGCTTCGACGATACAATCAGCAGACTTTGTTATTTTATGACGAAACATAAATACATCCGCGCGTTTTCTTAAAAAACTGTCTCGGAGAATTCGACTCTCCGGTGATTTCGATCTCTAAAAGCATCTGCGCGTTTTCTTTTAAAACTCTTGCCGCGATGTTGACACCAAGATGATTTCAATCTTGGAAACCTCTTTCATCCGAGCTTTGTCATTCTATCTCGATGACGATCATTTGTCCTCTGACACAAATATTTGCAAATCTGGCCGTGACATTTGGCGCGCATGTACTCGTGATGTGTATCTTCGTGTAATGCGATGAGAAAATTGCCACTCAATAGCCGAAGAGCAGTACAGGCGCAAGATGCGAACGCGTCATGTGGTGTCTATGATAGTAACTATGTTGCGTTGACGCCTGGCATGTTTGTTTATCCTCTTGCATTAACGTAAAAAGAAAAGAAAATGACCTTATAAATAAAACCACATACAGACATTATTCTTTTACGTCAATGTTTTTCACTCATGGAATAATTTTTATACAATAGATGTTGTCTACGATTTACCCGATTCGACTGGAAGAGATGCAAATACATCTAAAAAAGGATGACGATGGTGATGATGATGATGATATCACTAATTATGATAATAACAATTATGATGATGATAATATTAATGAGGACTAATAATGATAATTAATAATGCTAATAATAAGGCTAATAAAAATGCTAATAATAATCATAAGAAGGAGAAGAAGAAGAAGAAGAGGAAGAAGAAGAAGGAGAAGAAGAAGAAGAAGAAGAAGAAGAAGAAGAAGAAGAAGCAGAAGAAGAAGAAAAAGAAGAAGAAGAAGAAGAAGAAGAAGAAGAAGAAGAAGAAGAAGAAAAAAAAAAAGAAGAAGAAGAAGAAGAAGAAGAAGAAGAAGAAGAAGAAGAAGAAAAGGAAGAAAGATACTGAAATGAAAAGAATTAAGAGACAGATACACCAGTAAAAACACATTATTAAGGCGGATAAAACAGGTCGTTTGTCTTACCTATTGTAAGTACCTCACAGTCGCCAGTATTGTATTTGCTCCTGGTGTTCCGAACACAAGCTTAGCTAATTTTTCGGGTATTCGCCTCTTTCTTCATCAGGTTTGTTGTTTTGATTTCAATTGCCAAACTAATTGTACCAGATACCATTAGAATAAGATCATTTTCTTTTCGTTTACCCCTTATTTTTCTACAAGTTAATTATCGGAAGGGGGGGGGGGCTTTATACGCCAATATAGGGTTCAAAAGCCAAAATAGATAAAGACTTTCATGAACTCTCCTGGAAGGCAATGACCCATTGTATTGCTCATACTTAGGTATACCACGGACTTGTAATCTCATTTGCATAGGAGACCCACTTAGCTATTGAAATTACCATGGGTTGATTTTATGAAAATATTTGCGATTGTCTTTGAAACAATGGCATAGGCCTATCAACATACCACCTTTCTCTGAAGAACGCATGGAATAGAAATTATTGATTTTTATTTCACCTTCTGCACTTTATAATCTGCCTTTACCTTCTCCCCTCCCCTTCAGAGCACCATCGACTGCAGACACGATGACGAACCAGAACCGCCCAAGGCGACGTCAAAGTCGATCTCGAGTTGGATTAATCTATGAACCCAAGACACATCTTAGCCCCTTTCTCCCCTTCTTCTGCTGGCATCGGCCTTGTCATCGACCCCCTCAACATCGAGTGCGAGCGACGGAGGGCCGCCAGCACCGCCCTCGTAATTTCTTCGCGAGAATGTCATTTAAGCCGCAGTCACACCGCAGCGATTTTCTTCAGCTAACCGTAACGATCTGGCGCTGTATCAGATCGTTATGAAATCGTTTTGTCGCGTCTCATTGTCTTTCTGCGGCCCCCAAAATATATATCCAGAGTAGGGACAATCTGGTAGTCTTCAAGAAATTGCTTGAGACGTTTAATAAACATTCATTCCGATTCTTTACATTCGTTCTGCGAATTTCAATGATATGTTGCGATGTCTTTTCACAATCTGTCACATCTAATTGTCAATTTGCGGCAAAAATTCAACGAAATCACAACGATGTGATATTCCTGGACAGATCTGGATGTTAACAGTTTTTTTCCCCATCCTTTGAAGCTATTTGTTGTTCTGGTAATTTACCGCCGAGAGAACATCGATCTGTTTCGCGAATTAAAGAGTTCTAGTGTGATATTTTGTCAAATGTAACTCTCTCTCTCTCTCTCTCTCTCTTGAAATTCATTACATTGATCACATTTATCCGGTATACTGGTTATCTTGATATATACCGTTTTGACGATTGTCCTGGTTCTGATTCTTTTCAATTCTCAATTGCCACTGATTGCTATAGTTCACTTTCCTCGCGCATTGCCATTGTTGCGGACTGTTGCCATTCGCTGATATCCAAAACTGTCCAAACGCCTCCGCGAATCATACTAACGCTCATTTTTTTTTTTTTTTTTTTGTCGCGATCAAGAAGATGAAATGTAAAAAAAAAAATAGACACGTGACGGATCTTATTTGTGGTAGGCTTAAAGATAAATTTGAGTTCACGGACCAAGTCTTATAAACTTATTTACAATTGATCAATCGCATCTACTATACGGTACATAACAGATAAGGGAATGCAAACTTGCAATTGTTGGGAGGACTTGAGATTGATTAGGATCAATCGCAACTCTTTATAAGACGGGACCCTAGTCTTACAATAACATCGTGAAAGAAGCCGACTGGAAAGGCTAATAAGAATTGAAGTATTCTTTTGAGGTTTTGGAATCTCCGAAAGAAAAACAAATATTCTCGGTCTGTTAGAAAGTCAAATGCACCGAACGTAGAAATGGGTAGATTGGACTACAAAAACAGGTGGCATGAAGGTGTGGTCAATTTCTCCCCGCCGCTTCTTGTCACATTTCACATTTGAAGAGCCATCCTTTTTTCAGGGGACATTCCTCTATGGTGATATTATTCTAAACTAGCATAAAAAGAACAAAAAAAACTAACTACTTATTTTGTTTATCTTAACCAGAACCCAACCTCCTCCTTGAAGATGAAGTTGAGTTCTGGTCATGCGATTGCATTGTGAAAGAAACTGTGTGGAATCGCCCAGAAAAGGTTGATCATCTAGCATATAAGAATTTGTGTGTATTGCAAGGTTCTGGAATCATCAAAATGATAAGAAATTTGGCCAAGTCTTGGTAAAGTTACAAACACTGTACACAGAAAGATGTATATGGGACTACACGAACACGTGGGGTAAACAACCTACCCCCGAGTTTCACGATGTTACATGACATATTTAGAATATGAAGGCATTTTTCGGAAAAGCCATACTTTTTAGGGAACATGTCTTATCTGGGGGTTCTTCCACACTTGCATAATAAGAATGATAAAGTTCACAAATTATTTTTCACCTCTTCCCAGAACTCAAAATTTTCTTTAACCCAACCTCCATCTTGCTCGGTGGGACTTGGGCTCTAGTTCGATATCTTCTAATACTGCATAAGTCGAGTAATCTGGTTGTATCCAATTAGCCTGGAATTGTCTCTCTCCATTACGTGTTCATGCATGTGTACTAACATTGGCTTATCTAGTTTGCAGACACAGATCAGAGCACGCAGCCGTGCATGCCTCAGTCTGACTTGTGGCAATTTGTGTTTTATTCGAGAAAAAAAAATGTTGCGGTAGATCGTCGCTGTGGAAAGAGAAATAATCGAGATGCCCTGCGTCAAAGAAACAAGAGTTTCCATATTCACAAAACTGCAGGTGTCTTCTTTTTACTTTGCGGGTAAGCATACAAGATATTCATTGCAGATAATGATCAAAAACAAATTATACATCATTACACATAGAGGTCTAGTGGTTAAGTCACCAGAATATAGATCAAAAGGCACGGGGTTCAAATCCCAGCCAGGCACTAACGTCCTATGGCGAGACGTTAATCTACGTTTGCCACTCTCCACCCATGCAGTGTGAAATGGGTAAACGGTAGGATGCGAAAGTCATTGTAGTTTGTTCAGCGTCTGTAAAATGGTACCTGGCTGGAATGCTCCTCAGGGAGTGGAGAATGTGCACACATTGTATGCTAGCAAGCCTGAATCCGATCTTGTCAGTTTCTTGTTTCTTTCATTTATAATATCTAATCTGGCGAAAAAAGGAAATGGACTAATATAAAAACACAGAGTTTTTATTAAGTTAGTGTGGAAGATCATGAGAGAAAAAAATATGCCCCCTAAAAAGGAAGGCCCTTCAAATCCCCTTATTTTCGAAACATGACATGAAATAGCGAAAGTGTTGTGGCCACATTTTTCATGCCACATGTTTGTAGTCCCATATGCACATTTTTTTTGCACAGTGCACGTGACTTTTTAAGCAACACTATGCCAATGTCTTATCATTTTGATGATTCCACAACCTAACATTATACAACAGTACTTATAATGCTATATGATCAGCCTTTTTCAATTGCTTTCACATACGAGGACCCCGTCTAGTAAAGAGTTGCAATTAATCCGAAATAATCGCAAGTCTTCCAATCCATCGCAAGTTAGACTTTCCCTAACTCTTATGTACATAGCTGTGATTAATATCAACTCTTTAAAAGACGGGGATCAGAACTCAACTTTGTCTATACTTATGATTATGGGTAATATCTGAAAGAGTAACTAGTCACTCTCATCATTTCAAGTAGCTCGCTTTAATTTCATGCACTAAAATGTTGCCCTTTCAAAAGCTTTCATATGAAATATGATCATAAGCATCTCATCAGTCAAAAGCTGCGGTGATCGAGATGTTCATCATTTTCTCATAATTTGTTTTCTTCCAGAAATGTCAGTTTTGTATACACTAAACTTTACATTCTGTTTCATTTGTGCCGCGATTAGGAACATTCTATCTCATATTGATGCAACGGACGTTTGCTTACGTCAACCGGCGATTACGGAGAGAGAAGTGCGAGTATTTATGGAAACAAAACTGACACTTTTCATAACCTCCGTCAGTGAGAGCGTACACTAATTGCTGTGAACTGAACATAATTTCGTTAATGGGGATGGTTCCCACTGACGAATATTGCACAGGCGAGCTTATCTTATTTATATTTGAGTAAAACTGATGAATGTGAAATGGCCTTTTAAAATAACAAAATGATAGGAGTCGTAGTGACATAACACGATTTGCAAATGACTGCCAATTTTATTTGTTAACATTCGTTAAACCAGTGTTTTTTTAACAGGGTTGCCGCAAGACATATCTAGGATTGCCGCGAGAGAAATCTAGCTTTATAAAAAAAAAAGATATGATATTGATATCATGTCCTGGATTTTACTTGCTAATGAATTACATCAGTATAACGTAGAAATGTTGAGACTGTAAACAAAAAAGAAGATTTTCCCCTCCTACTCCTCATTATCCAGGGGTTTCCTCTCTCTCATTACCGTCCTATATTATAGTGTGACACAGTGGATATCGCAATAATGATAATCTACACATAACTACCATATCCCTGGGCTGTAGGCCCTCTTTGTATATAATACATAAGGATGGTAAACTCATCTTGGCAGAATTAATGTAACTAGTTAGGACCCCCTAATTCGGTAATCAGTTTTCCAAATATAGTCGTGTCTATTATGTATAGCGTTATTGCATTGACACTGTAGGAAATTGTAGAAGGGATGAAACTAGACGGTTACCGGGCGTATATGCATGTATATAGGTTAGGGGTATTATAACTGTCTGTACGATAATTCCTTCCTAGGAATCACACTATTGCTGGAAAAATGCGGTTTCAACAGATGTAATTGTAAAAAAAAAAGAAATAGCCTCCGAAGGCTGGTAAAACGAGGCGTGCATATAAAGTAGTAAATCGAGGCTATGAAAACAAGTTTAAATGTAACCATAACTTATTCATTTGCAAGACATCAGAGAGAGAGAGGGAGAGAGAGAGAGAAAGAGGAAGAGAGGGAGAAAGAGAGAGATAGAGAGAGAAAGAGAGAAAGAGAGAGAGAGAGAAAGAGAAAGAGAGAGAGAGAGAGAGAGAGAGAGAGAGAGAGAGAGAGAGGGTGAGAGCATGGTGAGAGAGAGGCGTACGAGGTAAGAAGAGGGCTACAACCCTTGAGAAAGTATGGAAAATACCACTATTTGTTTGGGCAACAGTCACCTAACAAGAAGGGGAGAAGACGATAGAGGAGAAGAAGAAGGAGAAAACAAGACAAAAGGGCCTCATAAAGGATAGAAATGACTTCAAATTATTGTATATAAAGAAGCTATTGTCACATATCTCATCGTCAAATCTCACACTGAGAAAATATGAGCAGAGCTGACGAAGGAGCTTACCACCATCAGTAAATGCCCACTAAAACATTTTATTTTTGCTCCATGCTTTTGAACAGCTTCATCGTTTTATTTCTTACCTTGAATTCAAATATGATCTATCATTGAAAGCGTAAAGCTGATGCGATCCGATGATAGGCGGTTTCCTAGCAACAGATGCCATAGTAGCAAGCCCAACTCGCAAACTGGGAACATGTTTTATTTGTTCAAGGTTAAAATGGAGCTAATGAGTGACATGGAACTGGAGAATTCTAGCGTTACAGTATAAAGAAATGTAGGGTCGTTTTAGCAGTTTACTCAATCAAATCAATTTTCCAATTTCATCAAAAGCCCGAAACATTATCAACATTTTAAAATACGTCATTTGGGAATGGAAGAGGGACGATCTTAATAATTGATAATGGAAATCGTCATGAACCTAACATTGACCCTAGTCTGCACTATTCATTAAGAATAATATAGATACCAAAAGTGAAACGTATTATAGACATGCTAATGTAGCACGAATAGTAGATATATATTATACTCTATTCTGTCTTCATGATCAACTCTATAAAGGCTACCTGACTATAGTGGTCACTTAAATTGCCTCTCTTAAGGAGGAATCATCATCATCACCACCACCATCATCATCGTCATCATCATCACCACCATCATAATCACCATCATCACCATCATCATCATCATCATCACCATCATCATCATCATCATCATAATCATTATGATTACCACCACTATCATCATCACCACTATCATCATCACCACCATCATCATCATCAGTATCATCATCACCATCATCATCATCATCATCATCATCATCATCCTCATCATCGTCATCATCATCACCATCATCATCATCATCATCATCATCATCATCATCATCATCATCGTAATACGTCAGTCACACCGCCAAACCGACGCCAATTCAACCGATTCTTGGCAATATAGAGTATTGTAAATATATGATCGTTCAGGGCCCCGTTTCACAAAACTTGTCATCAGTAACAAATGACAGTTGTTGTTATAAGCTACTGAAACCCTTGCTCCTGATTGGCTATCAGCAGATTTGTCACTGACTTTTTTCATTTGTCATTGAAAAAAGGCTTTGTGAAACACATCGGTCTGTTGTCGGTCTCGCTGTTGGGACTGATGCAGGGTGTTTACAAATGGCTGAAACTGCCTTCAGTAGCTCCTTCCAGTCCATTTACATATATATCGATGGGTGAGTGAGTGGGTTTCACCTATTTCATAACCCAATGCATCCTTCGTGTTATGATTTCGTCTCGTTCGTGTTATTTCAACGTAAATTTAGAAGTAGGTGGGAGTAGAAGTACATCGATGAATCTTTCGCATGTTTTTTTCTTTCTCTCTCTTAATGTTCAGGAGAAAAATGTTTAGGGTCGTAATAGGGATTACTTCCTTCGTAGTATAAATCTACTACGTAAAAAGAATGAAAATAGATGTGTACAAATGATTAAATACATAAATAAATGAATCAATCAATCAATAAATAAAACAATGATCTCGGGGCTATACCATCTTCCCTCGCCTTGCGGCTCGGGAAGATAGTAGCCCCGAGATCACCTCGGCGATGATAATTTGCACCATTACCCTCGTAGTCGATTAATATTTGCTTAATAACATTTTTAATAGATATCCTTTGGTGGTGTACAAATATCAATGGCAGCATTTGAAAGTTATAGAATTGTCGTCGGCCAAAAATAGAAGAAAATAAAAAGGAGAATGGCTATTTGGTATAGAATGCAGTTAGTTTTGCTGGGACTCTAACCAATATTAAAGCCCCCCCCCCACCCACCCCCATCATACACACGCACATCTTTTTGGTTGAACCATATGTCCTTCTGTGTACTAAAGATATGAACTCACTAATGTCTGGGAGTGTTTCACAAAGATTCTAAGCCGAACTTAACTGTAAGCTGGACTTAAACATTATGGAGAGCCATTTGTGGCCTTAAAATAAAATATAATCAGAACCAAAAAATCAAGTATTTTGGACTTTTCATAAATTCCACATCGATAACATGAAATCTCCTTGATTATAGAAAATATGAATGATTCGAATCAACATTATATGCCTTTTGAAATAACTTTTACAAAATATTTTCATAGACGCTAACGGCTATCCATAATTATTCAGTCCAACTTAGAGATAAGTTCAACTTCGGATCTTTGTGAAACACACCCCTGGTTACCAGCACCCCTCATACACCTGAATAACGGAATCGTGTCAATACGGGACAGGGAGTGACCACCTTCTGTACCCCTTTGTGGATTGGTCACTGCCCCCCTTGAGTCTGCCACGGCAAAGAGAGGCCACTTAATATTGGATTCCCCCTTAGGGCATTCCGTTCCAATTGTACACGTTTAATGAATTCTCCGACCCTTCGATACTACTATAGTAGTGGCGTATAAAATTCGTTCTGAGGAGGGGGCGGGGAGTTCGCAATCGGGAGCCGAGATTTTTCCGCGCGAACGCTCACAAAATAAAATTCAAATAATTCATTGAAATCGAATCCCGACATAATACGATTATCATTACAAAAAAATACAAACAAAACCAAAAATAAATTAGACATATGCTTGAATAAATGATAACCAAAAACAAAGACATATTGGATAAAAACAATACTGTACATAAACTTATGATTGCTTAACAAAAAACATGAATCTAATGGTCATGAGAAGGAAGTGATATTGTGAGGAGACCCCCCTCCATTTTCAGTAATTTAAAAGATATCACAGAGAGCATTTTCAAGAGAAATTTCACTAATATATAAACTAGTCACTGACACTAACAACAACTGAGTGACTTAACGATTATTCATGTCGTTGAAAAGTACAAGCATATTTGCACAGGCCACCCCTCCTTCAAGAAGAAGGGGGGGGGGGAGGGCATATACCCCACCCCGGGACTAACGCCCGTGACTTTCCATACCATTATCTGTATTTTCCTTTCATTTTCCGACTCCAAATCCCGTTGCTTACAAATTGCACTTTGCTGGAAAATGAATCGGATTGGTCATGCACTTCTTTTAAGTCCAGGAGGGATTTAAGACCATCAAGATCATAGAGATGTGCCGCCATAATGTTTTCTTACCATCCCATTTAGGAGTTCAATCCAGGCCTTTTCTCGATATCAAGTCACGTACAGCTGCAGCACCTTCTCTTTGGAATAATTTTCATTGAATTTGAGAATCATAACTTCCTTAGAGACCTTTAAATCCAAGCTGAAATCTCATCTTTTTTTAAAACAATACCTGTACTTGTCACTATGACACTCATCCAAACTCTCGTATTCTTTCTATTTTTCTTGTGCGCCTCGGAGAAGAATTGTCTCGAATTAGAAGGCGCTATATAAATGCTTATTATTACTAGAGGGTTATAGCTTCAGAAAAGATTTTCCTCTTTACATTTTACAATTTTCCTTTCCGTATAAGATTAACCAGAAGAAATAACACCAAAATAATAATGATAATAATAACCCTGACCTTATACTTTTGACGACATAAAACCAGGAGCAATCGTCGGAGCAGCGAGTACCGATGCCATCTACTGAAATGACAACGGGCCCTTTACTTTAAAGTCCCACTGCACTACTTATAGCTACTTGCGCCCTCTATATAGCAAACAATGCCTAATCGGTGACCATTGGTCCCCCATGGTCCCCTTTTTCTTATGGTAATTGGGAGCTGATTTGATGAGATAACCACCTGTCAGTGACCATGCAGGGAGGTCTAATCCCTCCTGGCCAAAATAGTGCAGAGCTTTACTTTAATTTGTGTACATAAACGTACATTATTATGATGTATTTGGCTCCCGCAAGTCTATCATCCCACCTCAAAAGAAATCCCTGAACACGCTCTAATGACAAACAAATTATTCAGTGGGAGGAGAAGTATATTTTGTTAATGGGGAAGAAAAACCGTAAAGTACAGTAACTCCTTAATGGAAATCACTATCATCAAAGCGCCAATGGGTGAAAGAAAGTCCCTCAAAGGGAAAACCCCCACAGCTGTATATTTTTTAATGAAATGAGAGGCATTTCAACTTTGATCAAATCCGGCTAAGTCCCTGGGCGTGAATGGAAAAAACGAATGATTGTGGTTGAATATGTATCGCATGGGAGAAAAGTACGTACTCAGTTCATGCGATTCATATAATGACGTGCATTTTGACGTTATACAATTTTCAATCCTTGGTTGGTTTTCTTGTATAATTCTGTCTTGTCTTTCATTCGGTTAAATAATCAACAATAATTATACCCATAGTCTTATTTTGTCTCAATAGTTTACTAGTTATCTAAGTTTCTAGTTTCAGTTTGGCAAGTCAGAACTCGTGGACTCAGAAGGGTTCCCTTCCTCAATGGTCCCATTTTCCTACGCCCTCTCCACGAGAACCCTTAGCCATAACGTGCGTTCCCCATGCACCAATTCTGTAAACACAGATTTTTGTTGCCCCTCGAAGAATTTAAAAACCTATATTTTATGGCTCTAAAGATAGAGAAAAACTCTTAAGATTAAGATAAGATGGAGATAAACAATTGGTTTTGTTAGCTGGAGATTTTGAGCTCGTTGGTAGATGTCGGATTTTAGAGTCGAAGAAATTGAAAATGGCCCGAATTCTTAATATTATTAATCATATTGTATAAAGGATTCCAGATTTTCATCCATATTTTTCTCAGGGATTATGAAGCAATTCGTTTGATATACATGTATATTTGAAAATATTATGGACACCCTTTGAAATATTTTACTTAAGTTTGAATGCTCCATTTTTCTTTCAGAAACCTTTGCGGCTGCTCAATATCATATTGAAGTCAACCTCAAGAAAAAAGACATAACCAAATCTTTAAGTCTCTCCTCTAAGCCAGGGAGTTTGGTGCACGTTCCCTTCTCGGCTCTCTAATTGTCACGAACCTATATGGCTTGCAGACATTAATGACCGAGGAAAATGGGTCACGATCTCTATCACCCCTAACCAGATTTACTCTTGGCTCCAAAGGATTGTCAAATAAATAAAAGAAAACTCGTTCATTAATATTTTTTTCCGGTTGAGTGGGGGAAGCATTTTGCTGTCTTAATTTCAATCTTGTCTTTCATCGCTGTCTTATCCCGCCAAGCTACAGGCTAAAACGTTCGCATATCCCCCCCTTCTTTTAGATTGTTTAGTTACACCGAGCGGGGCTCTCATATTTATTAAAAATATGCAATTCATTAGTATACCCCATGCAGCGTCTTTCAAGGAAAATTGGCAATTGCTGTATTGGACACTGACAATGTAAAGGCGGTGGTAGAACTTGGCTCGCTTCGAATAATTTTATATGACCAGTCCGCAAGAATTTCGTTAAAGATAAAGACCAGTTATGGTCATGCGATTGCATTGTGAAAGAAACGTTGTGAAATCGATCAGAAAAGGTTGATCATCTAGCATAGATGTACTGCAAGGTTCTGGAATCATCAAAATGATAAGAAATTTGGCCCAGTCTTCGTAAAGTTACAAGCACTGTACACAGAAAGATGAATATGGGACTATACGCACACGTGCGCGACACGTGAGTTTATCTCTCACACACCAATATATAAATTAATTTACCAAATATATGAATTAGTAGGCGGTTTCCCGGCAAAATTTGTATCATCATGTATTAGTCAAAACATATTCTTTCACATGATTGGTAATGAGAGCTTCCATTTCATTTTTTGAAATTGGGGCGTTTCCAATAATGGTCTTTACCTAAAGGAAAACCGCCTACTAACTGATATATTTGGTAAATTATTATATCTATTTGACTGTGAGAGATATAGGGTAGTCCCATATACATCTTTCTGTGTATAGTGCTTGTAACTTTACGAAGAATGGGCCAAATTTCTTATCATTTTGATGATTCCAGAACCTTGCAGATGCTAGATGCTAGATGATCAACCTTTTCTGATCGATTCCACAATGTTTCTTTCACAATGCAATCGCATGACCATAACTGGCCTTTACCTTTAACGATTTTTGCTGTTTAGAAATTTTAAAACCTCCTACACAACATTTTCTTGTAAATACGTGTTTGTTTGTTTGTTATTTTAAATCTTCTTTTCAATACTGTGAGAAAAACCCTTCAGCCGCAAGTCCGTATACAAAAGAAGACAACATTACAAAAATAATATCAATAATAATCACAAATTATTTGCAAAGAATAAATCGATATCAAAAAAACTAAATACAATTTCATTCATAACAAATCAAATAGTAGAGATAACAGAGATAGTAGGGAAAATAGAAGAATAGTAATTTCTAACGCAATAACTAAATTATTATGCACTGCTAATAGTCTAAACTTTTTACTGACCTACTAATGGGGCTAAATAGTGGCAGTGTTTCAAAATATTGTATCCCACTCTTTATATTGTTGGATCAATACTTTACAGTTTGTATCGAGCGTGTTAAATTTGTTAAAGATTCACTGCGTTAACTACGCTGTTGATTTAAAACCTGAAGTTTTAGAAAGTATGTTTTTTCTCTCTCTATTATTTTCGCCATCTACAATGTTGATTATCAGTGGCGTAGAGTGTCAAGCTACTGGCGATAGAGGAGGAGAGGGGTGGAGGGGGGGGGGGGGCAGGGGGCAAAAAATATAAGATGAATGGAATGCAAGAGAACCAGGGCATAGTGAGGGGTAGGATGAGGGAGGATGTAGGCGAGGATCATGTCATCTTGTTTTCTCCATTTCCGTCTTTTTCTCTCCATTTAATCATTATCATAATCTTATCATTTTTCTTCATCGCACAACGAAGGAGTAGGGGGGGGGGGCTGTAATTACAACGCTGTCTCTGTTGAAATTATAATCTCCGTGGTTGATTCCAGAGACTAGACAAGGACCACTGACGTGATTGACATCATAAATGTATGGCCAACTTATTTACAGAAGTATTGATTAATTGTTTAAAAGGGAAGTATATGAGGGCGGTATAGGACGGTAAGAATAGGAAGAAGGGATGAGAAAGAATAATTACACATAATACAAAAGAAACAATAAACAAAATTTGTCACAGTTAACTTACGCCCACTCCGGCCCACACTGGTTCCAAGTAGAAGTAGAAAAGTGTCTTCAAAGCTATTGAAACGATACCAAGTATGATTGATACTACGGCTCCAACGATCTGTAGGCTGCCCAGTACATACGCTGCAGTAGACGAGTAGTGTGGATAGATACCTTTGCGCTCCGATAGCACCGAGTACTGATCGTCTGCCGCTGTTGTCATGGTGATTTTTGTGTGTTTATCTTCGAAGTGTGTCCTGGGGAGAAACGAAAATGTGAATGGAGTGGTGTTTTTGTTAGATTTTTTTCGTGACGAAGAAATTAAGTAAGTTTGTAATTTAACTAAAAGGTTATTTTCAACGATTTTACAGGGAGGATAAAGAATAAATAGGATTTAAAAGAGAAAGAGGGTGGAGGTAACCTTCCTTTAGGGGCTTAACAAATACTACTTCAAACTGCTGAATATACTTCTCAACATTTTGAAATTTTGATTAAAAAATTGTGCCCAATACAACGACAGAATATTGAGCTTTAGCTAGAGGGGACACATATCCCCAACCTGCCAACCGAATGTCGAATACCCCACCCCCCAAAAAAAACCCAGAGGAAACTAGAAAGAGAAAGAAAGAGAATGAAATGGAGATTGGAGAGAAGGAAACTTGATAAGAAGGTGACACAGTCCCCTATTAAACCTCCCATAGGGGGAGGGGGCACCACTCAATTGCATTGTCTCTCGCGTTTCATCCATAAAGGAGGAGTAGTGCCCCCTCCCCTTAGACCACTAGAGCCTCGCAAAGGTAACCCCACGCTTTGTACCTCCTGACAATAACAGAATGCCATTCCAAGCCTTCGAGAGAGAAAGAGAGAGAGAGAAAGACAGAGAGAGATAGATAGAGAGAGAGAGAGAGAGAGAGAGAGAGAGAGAGAGAGAGAGAGAGAGAGAGAGAGAGAGAGAGTGGGGTGGGGGACGGGGGCGGGGTTGGGTGACCTTCGATGCTAATAATGTATCTAACAAAAAAGCTTCAGAACATAAAAATGCAACCTATCCATCAATGGCAGTCGAAAGCTTTATGTTATCCTAACCCTTTTTCCCTTCTTTTTTCGATTGCACAGGGGAAGACCAGGAAACACAAGAGGACTATGGAGTATGATCGAAAAGCTTGAATAAATCATGATGAGAAATTCATTGCGAGCCGAGGACAAGCGGTGGACGGGAAGCATCGGTTTCCACTCCGCAGGTGTTTTACTCCAACCCTGCCCTTCCCGACCCTCTTCTGTTTACAAAATGTGTTTATCCAACGATTATTCCGTGAGCAAATGGAAGAAGGATTTAAAACATGTAAACCAAAGGGGTGGGGGGGGGGGGGGGGCTGAAGAAGAAGATACAAAATCATTACTTTCTATTAGAAGAGGATTCAAGCCCTGTATTAAACGCAAAGGGGGGGGGGGGGGGACAAGAAAGAAGAAAAACATTGCTTATTCCATTGTACACGGGATTTAACCCACTTGAACAACAGAACAAAAGAAGAAGAACAAAATAAAAAGAGAAGAAAAAGGAAAAAAAGAACAATTGCTTACTTGCATTTATCTTGTTTATGAGTTCGATGTGTGTTATCATTAGTCTTGAATATATTAAACAAATCGCATATGCTCATGATTGCTTAACCAGTATATACGGTACAAATACATATTGAATTGAGAAGTTGTCATTTAAAATTAGCATGTATTGTTAAAATTCTGACATAATATAGTATGAAATGAAATGACCTTATTAAGCATAGATAGCCTGTATGAATGTGGTGACAAAATGATGCTAAATGCTCACATTGTCAGGCATTCAACAATCAAAATAAAATCAAAATTGTTTGGACTTTACTTATAGGTACTATGTCCCTTTTGCAGCCAACCTCAAATGCTGTAGAACTTTGCAGGAATTATGAATATGTCATGTATGTCCTATCTGTGAAATTTAAACATTAGCAGTGTCCTCATATTCAAATTATGCAAGGAAAACCGTTTACTTGCTAGACTTCACTCTCAGACACTATTGAGTGACTGACTGGCTTTTTTCTTCTTTGGTAATAACATACATGAAAAGAGTTGTAAAGGGTACATGAGTATTTGTCTACATCAATAACCCACTTCTTGTGATGGCCAAGATTAAACTGATTGAATCTTTGCGCAGCATAAAACGTATGACCATTCGGTACAATTGTCTGAAAATCAAGACTATTACTTTTGGGCTCTATAGCCCTAAAGTCGATGTGACAACTAATAGTCGTTATTTTCCCACTTGAAGACATTTTCAAGCCCCACCTTATTTAGGGAAGTTCTATATTAGTATTATCTTTCAAATGCAGTTGGAATTTAACTTTTTCATTTTTTTGGCCTGCAAATGGGACATAGTCCCTTTAAATTGTAAATTGTACAAGGAAGATTCTTCCCCCAAACAAAAACCCACTCCCACCACAAACAAACGAAAACAGAACAAAAACAAAACAAAAAATAAAGAGTGACGCAAGATCAAGCATGCTGTCTGAACGGTCACCCATGAAGTTTGAATAAATCTTTTTTCCTCATTGAATGACATTATTGTGACAGTATGACCCATGTTTTTTTTATATATATATACAGGTTGATCAATCGATAACATTAATCGATAAGGTTTTTTTGCAGAGATATAAACTTTTTCTTTCAAGAATAGATCATGATTATTGTCGAAAGAATTTCGAGAAAAGAGGTACGAAAATGAATTCGAATGTTCATGGGCAGCTTTGTATCACTTAGGAATCAATACATGGACTTTGGGGGCTACTGAGCTAGCGGCCCCTCCTGGATACCAGGGAAAACCCCTATCTCACTCATACATATTGAGTGACTTTAAAGATAAACTCCAGTACTGGTAAAAAAAAAAAAAAAAAAATTCTCACAGAATCAAACGAAACTTACACTGAATGTTCAAGATTACAAATAAATGACATGTGCCAAACAATTTGGAAGAAAATGTATACTGGCTGAGTAATGAGCATAGAAAGACAAGGAAATCAAGGTAGTACTAGCCCCGACACCATGTGTGTTGTCCCATATATAGCTTTCTATGTGAGTGGTTGTTACTTTACCAAGACTCGGTCAAATTTATTATGATTTTGATGACTCCAGAACCTTGCAGTGCACACCAATACTTACATGCTACATGATCAACTGTTTCTGATCCTTTCACACGTTTTCTTTCTCAATGCAATCGCATTACCAGTACTAAAGTTTATCTTTAAATATATTTTATCCTCCGCGAGGCCGTCAGCTCTACAGATGCCAATCAATATTGCTGGGAATTCTAACCAGTGAGTTTAAGAGCATCTTTGGAATTAGTTTATACCGTTGACATTACAATTACAATTTCATGCGAAGCTTGTCAAGTATGTTGAGAATTTATTGTTATTAATAACGTAGAATTACGATTACAAATTTGATTTTGAGTTGCATTTTTCTCTCTCCCTCACTCCCCCTCTAATTTTCTTTCTCTCTCTGTCTCCCTCTCCCCTCTCTTTTTCCAACCCCTCTCCCCCATCTTAGTTTTATCAACGCCTCTCCCTTTCGCCCCTCTTTCTCATCAAATCGCGACTGAAAATAGCTTTAGTAGGGGTATGTCTGCGCCAGTACAAACCATAAATCATGTTGATCATAATGACTATTATGGCCGATTTGAACGGCAGTTATTAGAAAGTTCACATCATGAATCGTTTTTATTTAAAATAAAATCTCTAATGAGAATCTCGCATATACATGTATTCTCGGTTTCGCTATTCTTAAAGGCATGATCGGTTTAAGTATTAGGATAGCTAACGCATTATTTTTTTCATTAAGGTGCGTAAAATACGTGGTATATTTGCCTTGTTGACGTCAGGCGCAATATGACTGCTACGTGGCAAAACTAATCCTTTCTTAGCATGTGAAAGATAATGCTTTGATATTAATTCCTCGCTCAAGCTATATAATACTAGTATAGAGGAAGACCGGAATAAAGTATCCGGCTATTTTGGGCGCCAACCATGTACGACGAGAAATCCAATGTTCGCAGCATTGCCAACACGGAGGGATTAAAGGTATAGTTCAGTTCTGGTCAGAAAGAAACATTGCGGAATCAATCAGAAAAGGTTGATCATCTAGCATATAAGTATTGGTGTGTACTGCAAGGTTCTGGAATCATCAAAATGATAAGAAATTTGGCCCGGTCTTGGTAAAGTTACAAGCACTGTACACAGAAAGATGTATATGTGACTACGCTATATCTATCCAGACCGGATAGATATGATAATTTACCAAATATATCAATTAGTAGGCGGTTTCCCGGCAAATTTGTATCATCAAGTATTAGTCAAAACATATCTTTCACATGGTTGGTAATAGAAGCTTACATTTCAATTTGTTGAGAGGGGTGGGGGGGGGGGGGGGTGGTCTATACAAAAATACCACATACGCCGTGTCAATCTAGAAGGGGTGGGGGTCTCAAACTTTCCCCAAATTGCTTCAAGCCCAACCCCCCCCTCCCCTAAAAAAAAAAAATCATAAATTTTAATGAATTTAAGCGAGGTACATGTTAAAATGAACACAAGAACCCCCAAGCCCCCACACTGAGTGATTTCAAGTTGGGTGTTAAGGCTGGTGTTAGTGTTTAATAAACACTAACACCAGCCTAAACACCGAGATGGAAATTAGCTGGTGTTAAGGCTTTGACCTCTGAATATCGTCAACTTCCGGTAGCTAGTGTTATGGATTTTGCAAAATTGTCGTCTGCTGAACGGACCTTTGTGGCTGGTGTTAATATTTTACGTACAAATGTCCCATTCACTAACACTAGCCCCTGGGGATTAAGCAAGTGTGGATTTCCAGTTCGGTGTTAGTGTTGTACCCGCACACAGTCAGCGCATGAAACGACGCCAATTTATTGTCTGACGATCAAATAAAAATGTGTGAAACAGCCTCCCATCCCATGGCCCCCCGTAATAAATATTCGTCTAGAGCCGTACCTGCCTGTATGTTTGTGTTGTAGCTACAGAATGTGCCGCAGGGTAGGATCGTTAGCGCTGAAATCGGAACGGATTTGAACAGACGCAATTGAATAATCGTTAGATCATTTTCGACAAACGCACTTTACCTGTCTGCGCCTATATCTGTTGATAACAACATGAACCAGGGGAATGTTTCACAAAGACTAAGATCGATTTTAAAACCCCGCTGTACTACTTGTAGCTATTTGCTCCCTCTAAATAGAAACAATGCCTAATCGGTGACCACTGGTCCCCCATGATCCTCTTTTCTCATGTTAATTGAGAGCTGAGTTGATGAGATAGCCACCTGTCAGTGACAACCATGCGTGGTCTAATCCCTCCTAGCCATACTAGTACAGACGGCCTTTAAGTTAGACTTAACTATGACAGGCTGTTCATGCCACTGTTTGCCCTATCATTTACTGACATTGGTCTCTCAAGGGACGTACAAATCATGGTCTCAAATCTACATAATTTACATCTTTTGATAATTCATTATTGAAGGAAAAATATAAAAGATCATTATGCTGAGAGCAAACAGTGGCATGGACGGTCAACCACAGTTAAGTCCAACTTAGAGTCGATCTTAGTCTTTGTGCAACACCCCCTGTATAGTCTGCAATGTAAGATTGGTATATGGAACGAGTGCCTATAAGCTGGTATGAGGACAACTAGGCCCAAACTATCACCATCCGATATTTATTTTCAGACAACTTATCTGGTGTCGTGGTGTAGTGGTTCATTTACTTGACTCTCAATAAAAGGGGATGAGGGTTCGAATCCCAGCCAGGCACAAACGTCATTTGAAAAGACATTAATCCATATTTGCCACTCTCCACCCTGGTTTTAGCATGGCTACCTGGCTAGTTCCTGGGTAATAATAACTGCAGGGCCCTTAGGAAGAAGACCATTGATGATACTGAGGTTTTCCGGGGTAAACAAAATTATTATTACAGTATTACAACTTTCCAAGGACAACTACCCCAAAGGATAATAACACCCGTAACGAACCGATAGGGCAATCATCACCGGTCACCTACTTCATAGGTTAATATTAATGATAGTTTGAGCTCTAAATGGTCAAACTCTTAGTTATGTTACTGAAATGTTGAATATCAAGTCTAAAACTCATGATCGTTACCTTCGTAATAATAATAATGATAATAATAATAGTGGGTTCTTGTATAGCGCTCATGTCTGTCCAGGCGCGTACGCAGGATTTTTTCAAGGGGGGGGGGGGTTTAACATTTATAAATCGGGCCGACAATTTCGCAACGACTCAGAGCCGGCCGCTGAATAAGCGGGGGGGGGGGGGGGGGGGGGGGGGGGGGGGGGGGGGGGGGGTAAGAGGTCACTTTTTTTTTTTTTTTTTGGTCCCCCAAAAAAATCGCAACGACTCAGCCGACCGCTGAATAAGCGGGGGGGGGGGGTAAGAGGTCACTTTTTTTTTTTTTTTTGGTCCCAAAAAAAAATCGCAACGACTCAGCCGACCGCTGAATAAGCGGGGGGGGGGGGGGGGGGGGGGGGGGGGGGGGGGGGGGGGGGGTAAGAGGACACTTTTTTTTTTGGTATCGAAATTTGAAAATTTGACATTTTGCTTCGTTGGGGGGGGGGGGGGGGTAAGGTTATCTTTTTAAGGTCAGCCATGGGAATATTTTTTTTTTTTTTTTTTTTTTTAAATAAAAAAACAAAAAAAACAAAAAAACAAAAAAAAACAAATCCAAAAGGGGGGGGGGGGGGTTTAGGGAAATTTAGGGGGGTTTACACACAACAAAATACCAAAGGGGGGTTTAACCCCCCCCCCCGTGTACGCGCCTGTGTCTGTCATACGTGACACTCCTTGGCGCTCCCGATTATTACCCTGGCTTTAGCTGTTTTGTAGTACACAAGACACATTTATGTTGCAAATACCCCCATATAAAACCAAAGTAACCCTTGGAGACCGGTCATTTCTTTGTGCTGCCCCTAGATTATGGAATATATTACCACTAGAAATAAGGAAAGCCCCATCACTAGAAGATTGTAAATCAAGACTGAACACTCACTTGTACATGTAGTATGTACAACACAGCAATTACGAGCTCTTGCAGCGCAGTAGAATATATCCACATAGTTATTGCGCTTTACTAATGAATATGTTATTTTCATTATTATATTTATAATATAATAAGACAAAAACCTCTTTGAAAAGCTAAGCAATTGACCTCAGACCTCATACACCTCCATCATCTACCTTCCTGCCGCAGAGGTGCATATAACTTTACATTTACTCGCTATCACCATCTAAATTCAGCTCGTGATTACAGACCTATTTTCCTCATCAAGGCGAAAGCAACGTGACAACTCTATTTTTTAAATATAATTGCACTGAAACCCTATCTTGCAACTTCCTTCCCCCCACACACATGCATCCCCGGACAAAACATATCTTTACTTGTACCCGATACAGTCAGCGCATGATCATAAACCTATTTCCCCCTCATCAAACTGAAAGCACCGTGACTGCACCGTGTTTGCATCCAATTGTCACACTTTGAAAAGGGCAGGTTAAAGGGGTCGAGATGAAAGAAAAAGTGCCAAGCACAAACAGGGAGGGTGGAGAGAAGAGAAGGGGTAAGATGGATGGAGAGTGAGAGAGAACAAAAGATGGAGAGAGAGAGAGAGAAAGAGAGAGAAAGAAAGGGACAGGATTTTAGGCACTTTCCATACAGATAATCTCTCTCTCTCTCTCTCTCTCTCTCTCTCTTTCCCTCTCTTAGGAGCTCATTTCAAACCACTGATACAGGACTCACGAGAGAGAGGGAGGGAGAGAGATAGAATGAGAGAGAGAGAGAGAGAAAGAGAGAGAAAAATGGGGTGGCACATGGTGCCAATGCGCCACCTGTCGTCAGTTCACGGATATTAGGGACTTTTAGATTCTGCACGACGAGAACATGGACTGCCCTTTTAAGGCAATGTGACGTCACTGCCAGTGGCTTAAAAGGACGTCACATTGCCTTAAAAGGGCAGTCTATGTTCTCGTCGTGCAGAATCTAAAAGTCCCTAATAGCGACAAAACGCTACTTTGGGTAAAAAATAAATGTTTTTTTTAAAGGTTAAAGATTGACAATGAATCTCATTCTTGACCGGATGATCGTCAGTATCACGTCCTACCATTAGCGCCATATAATGCAATCTAGCTGTCTCAAATCGTAAGGATAGTAAAGATAAACCGATACTTTAGTGGAAGTCGATATAGGTCCAGACAAAAATCTAGGTATTGGATGTCGTGTCCATGTGTATACCTTCTACCATTGACGCGATGTAAAGTATACGATTAGGGAGTTTTCGCAAGGTAAACGCGGACGGAGAATCTGCGGTTCATGTGCAAAATCGAGAAGCTAATATAGTAACAGCGGAGTGACCGCTGATGTATTGGAATCCATAACGGTTTTGGCCAAATCTACGGGCGTTCTCAATGACGCCCCAAGTGAATCAACAGCCAATCAGCTAGCTTGTACCAAAGATAGCATTGGAATTCTGTTACATGCGATGGTCACATCAGGGGACGAAAAGAGGGATGACAAATTTCAACGCGAACGGAGAGAAAGAGAGAGAGAGAGAGAGAGAGATAACCGTATGGACAGTTTATTCGTATCTCGTCCAACCATTGATTAGACGCAATGGATTGCAATCCAAAAGGGTCTCAGGGGAGGACATGAAATCGGGTTTTCGATCGTTTTTTTAGCTCCTTTCCCGACACTCTTTCAATAACTTTTAAAATTAATCGTAGATTGAAACGGGGTCCGATGCGATACGGAATACATGAGTCAATGTTCTGGTCCTCATAATTATTGGAAGTAAATTGGCAAAGGGTTAGTAAGAAAAAGTTTTACCATTCAAAACAAATTTCAAACCAGATATTCATGTTAACGTGATAAAAGCATACAGAAGTAGAATTCTGTTGAAATTTTGGCTGCAGATGGAGCCGAATTATTAACTGTTCTTTTCAAATAATGGTGTATTTTTTCTTCTCCATTTTACATCCTGTACATGGATATCACGTTAATCTCTAACGTGATTACCCATCGCACACATGCCTCATTCGCTATTATTACATGTACATTCAACTGTTGCTGCATATAATAAACCTGAGACAAACTTTAAATTTGCAACATCCTGGAAAGCTGCTTTGAAATCGAATTCAATCCAATCCTTCAAAAGTGTTTTGGGGTAGGTAGAATTTTAATTTCGTTGCGAAGCGAATTTAAAATGTAATCAGTAAACAATCCTGTCTTCGAGCGATTTTTTTTCCGGCAGTCGACACCATGTCTTCCCTAAAATAAACGTCAAAATTAAAAGATGCACTCTTGCATGCATCCTGCCTTTTTAATAGTCCATGCAATTTGGAGGGGGTTTCCCCCAAATGTCTAACCACGCATACAGCACGCAGTACCCATTTGTGTCAGTATTTACGGTCAAACCGCTCCAGAAGCGTGACAGCATTTACCGACCACCCCATCTCGGATCGAAACGAGACAACGCATAATAAAGAGAGAGAGAGAGAGAGAGAGAGAAAGAAAGAGAGAGAGAGAGAGAGAGAGAGAGAGAGAGAGAGATGGAGAGAGAGAGAGGGAATGGGGGCGAGAAAGGGAGGGGAGAACGTTGGAAGGATGCACAATCCACTGACAAAACCCATTTCAAACACTCATAACTTTCTTATTTTTGGTCCAATTAAAAAGCAACTTTCGCCATTATGCGTCTGATTTCATACAAAATTAATGAACTTATAACAAGGTTTGGATTGCCCTTTAACAAACCTGATAAAGGCTTGTGGCGGTTCCTCAAAAGTTGTTTATTAGTATTTGCAAGAACATGACCTTAATCTTCAGAAGATCTGAACTCACTCTAACCATTAATTGTTTCACACGTAATTTACTACGGATACGATCGATCAAATCTAATGATGTTAGCCTATCGGGAAATCAGGAGCCCCATTATGGATTATTACTAATAATCTTTTTTTGTACAATGAATCTTAACTCAAAAGGAAAGACACTTAATGGTCTTTAGGGGGCATATTTACGATTTAAAGATTTTCCAAAAGGGGGTACAAATAACGGGTATAACTTCAAAAATAATTTGACTAGGAAAAAAAATAAATCAAATTGTAAGGTTATTTTACCATCACTACTATTGTAGTACTGAGCCTACAATTACTATACTAGTTTACTACTTCTACTACTACTACTACTACTACTGCTACTACTACGACTTCTACTACTACTTCTACTGCTACTACGGCGGTCTAGGACTCATATTCCATCGGGGAATTCCGGTGCAACCGTCCAATTTTGCATATCAACCGATCCTCAAACCCCATGGTGGAAAACTCCCCCTGATTCACATGGTCATTACGTCCCTGCTCCTCCTTCCCGAACCAGCGTCCCTCAGTGGATAAACCCACGCTACTCTATATATCGATTTTCATGCTAACATTCAAAGAGCTCATTACACTCACTGACTTATCATGGCAGTTATGGATGGAACATGTATCTGAGCCTGAGCGGGAGAACGCGAGAATAACCGTTAATTACACCAGGGTTCTCCGGGGATAATGTAATTGCCTTCCTCGCTCGCTGTCGCTAGAAAAAGCAATGTCCTGCCGCTGCCTCAAATATTCCCACGTGAATTAAAAACTAGGCGTAATGCATCGAGTGAACGCAATTTGTTCTCCCTGTGTCCATATTTACTCCTCAACATCGTCCTATTTCACTCATTCTTCAAAGAAAGTCGCATCGTAGGTCTACTCACTCCTTTTTTCCCCTTCTTGACAGATGATGAGAGAACTCAACTCAGTCCCCTCCCCTCTTCCTCTTTTATTTGTTCTTAAAAAATATCGATCCTTCTGTAAAGTTTAGGCAGAGAGACAAGCAGATTTTGGCCAAAAATTAGACCCTACCATAATCTTGATAGTTTAGAACTGGCTCGTCTTCGACAAATTCGAGATCGGAAATTGATAGTGAAATTGGATCGGTTAAATTTAGACATTTGATTATGTACTTCTTATATACATGTATGGAAAAGAGATGGTTCTACAAAACAACCTCTGTAATAGTAAAACCAACTTCTCCAGCTTTAATTATTTTTTCAGTGCAACAAGATGTTCCGTTGATATTCGTAACGTGCATCCAAACAAATTCCCTTTCGTTTCATGTATGATTCTTGCACCGTTTAGACTTTTCATTGGTATAGTGCAAGCTTATCTATAGAATAACCATTTCCCTTAATCATATTTTCCTATGAAAATATGACTATTGCCGAGAAAAAGTTATAAAGTGTTAGAGAATTCTTCAAAACACGGGTAAATATCAAAACAATAATACATACAGTTTCATGTTTGGCTATAATCATTTTTAGAACTCATAACAACAATTTTTGGTGAAGATTATGATATTAATTTTATTGAATTAACAAGCGGCAACCGGAACTGTTATTATGGCCAGAATGATGGAGCGTGGGAAACTGTGAGATACTTTTTAGTATTCACCACTTCCAAATGTTAACTTTGTTTAAAAACTTTGCCTGTAACTATGTCGCACGTCCACATACTTATCATACGTATACATAAGACTGATATCAATCCTGGGGGTGTTTCACAAAGACTAAGATCGACTTAAGTTGGATTTGAACTATGGCAGGCTGTTCATGCCACTAGTTCATGGCATTGGTTTCTCAAGGGATGTACAAATCGTGGTCACTAATCTACAAAATTTACCTTTTTTTAATATTTCATTATAAAAGGAAAACATATTACCTAAAGATCATAATGGTGAAAGTAACCAATGGCATGAATGGCCAGCTATAGTTCAAGTCCAACTTGAAGGGACTTGGTAACATCGTCGATCTTAGTCTTTGTGAAACACCCCCTGGTATCTTTTCCAGCTCATAGGTTGATTGCAACATTATCCACACATCTCTGCTATCCGTCACCCTAGTGCACTCTTGCAGTGTCATTCCACTCCAGGTCTTCATGTACTCCTCCCAGTTGGTTATCGGCTTTCCTCTCGGTCTAGTACCTTCTAGTTTCCCCTTGAAATTGAAATTGTTCAGCAATATTACCTTCACAATCTGATAACTTTGCGGCGATGCCATACACATCCCAAACAGTGTAACGACCGGTGGAATGATGCAGTATAATCATCTCGTAGTGTGATCATCTCTTTCCTATTAACGTTCTGTTATATAAAATGTAATTTTCATAATAATATCTATAATGTTCTCTCGGTAACTGTGTTAACTTATTTTGGGCGTTCCCAACTCAAGCTATACTTTCCGGGTTTTCGCCTCCTTCCGTATCTGAATTATTTACGGTATACTCTATGTTGAAATAATTGTTACATAAATTTATATATACATTGTGTTTCATATTGTACTGTTGAGAAGGAGATAAATGTTGATAAAAAACAAATACAATACATTCATAGAGAGGAGATACAGAACGTGACTGCCATATTAATGACGAGGGAGCAATAACCGATAAACAATATATCAATAAGTGCCTTTGGGCTTTGGTCGCACGATCGGTCAATACGTCATTCAAAGTAGAAGAAACAACAAAAACAGAGGAAGTCATTAGTTCGAAAATTATTTTAAATCCCATCTGCACTAGTTTGGCCAGGAGGGATTAGACCTCCCTGCAGGGTCACTGACAGGTGGTCATCTCATCAAATCAGCTCTCAATTAACATAGAAAAGGGGGACCATGGAGGACCAATGGTCACTGATTAGGCATTGTTTGCTATATAGAGGGCGCAAGTAGCTTTAAGTAGTGCAGTGGGGGATTTAATATACAAAGTTACCGATTAAATGGATATGAAATTTCTTCAATCACTCACATTGATCACCCAGAAACTTTGGATATTTCCATAGACATACGAGACGGGAAGAGAGATGATGCCCGGGGAAGAAGCCCCACCCCTTAGAATAAAATACCAAACAACTAAAACCGGCACCTGTTACGCCATCTTGTGAATTTGAGAGGGTCTTCCTGTAACATATAAACATACTTGTCCTTAAATCATGAAACTGTATTCAAAGGCTTCAGATAGTTGATGCAGCGCCAGTGTATGACACCATACGAATTGTTGACAGTAAGTTTTCGTATGGTTGAAATGGCAAATATTCAATTTTACCCTGTTTATTTTGCCCCATTGCCCTCATTTTGCTAACTTTTGATTGAAATTATAACATTGTAACTATCCTTCTTCATCTCTCTCTCTCTCTCTCTCTCTCTCTCTATCTCTCTCTCTCTCTCTGTCCCCCGTTCTCTCTGTCTGCCTATCTCTGTCTCTCTCACTATCTCTTATTGATAATCGTCTGTTAGGCAGATTTGATTTGTTTCTCTTTTAAAATCTACTCTACAGAGTTTAACACCAACAGGCAGGCTTTGTATTTTGCATTGTTTTGTGTGTTTCTTTAATACAGGAAGTGCCATGCATCATACACTGCGGGTACACATTAAGACTTCCTTCCAAATGCTTCTAACCCGATCAAAGAAACGACAACAACCGCATCAAAATCCGGGCAAAATCCGGATATACCGATGCTTTCGGCGCCATCCAGTCACACGGTTCAATTTCTTACTCCAGTATAACGCAGCAAATATATCGCAATTCCCGCACGAATATCAGTATAATCATCTTCTTTCTCTTTGGCTATTTACCTCTCAAATATGATACATCCGTCACTGACTCGGGGAGACAGCCATTTGCAAATAGCTGAAGAAGAGCATCGGCGAATTGTTTCAAAAGGTTGATTTGCGACTAGGCAATATCTTTTTGATCAGCGTTACGATTAATCAAATTCTCTTGCGCAACGGTTTTGTTTTTCTTCCACAAGCGGGATATTACTTTTTGATCGGGGAGGGGGGGGGGGGGGATGGTTTCGCAGGATTCGTGCGAAGTCCATCTTATCCCATTTGGCCTACAAACGTGGCGTATCAAGCGTATTAAAGATAAAGCTGGCGTCCGTCCTTTTTCGAAGGCCCCCTCCTCCTCAGCGAAAATCAATGCATCGTGCAGTAGGGTCTACGGCAAAGTGGGCTGCCATTCAGACTGCATGTTAATTTCAGTTTGTAGGCCATTTAAAACATTTTCTGAACATAAAACATTGTACATTTGACGAAGGCAGGACGTAGCTCTTTTTTTCTTGACGTCGCCATGGTGTTTGCGCACGGCCCGTCCTGTGACGTATAGCATGGAGACGACAGCTATTGCGTACGTACGTTTCTCTGTTGTAAACTGTAACAAATAATGATCCTTGCAGATCACATCGTTTGTCATGTCGTAACTTGTACTTCGTGTCCAGACATTTCTCCACATTTAGATCTGCTACCCATAGCTTGAATATTTCATTGCGATTGTGTGGGTCTGGAAACAAATGAAACGATTTCCCCTTAGTTTTCGAGGAACAATACTTACAACCAAACAGTTAGCAGTACACCATGATTGACGTGTATCGCATATAACGCGCTACATCAGTTCTCCGTGCAATACGTCACAACCCGGAAGTTTTGGAGGGAAATTTCGACAAAATGGGAGTTTCCTTGGGCAGCAGACGAAGTCGTAATTTTGACGAAGTAGAGTCCCTTTATTGTACTGCAAGACGATATTATTTGGCCTACAGCAATGAATGTTATATCAAACATATGGCTCCGTTTAGTCTCATTTCACGACGCCCCCTATCGTCAGAGCATGGTCAGCGTCAGCAGCCTAACATGTTAGCCTATGGACGTTTTTTTTAAAAAATCGTTAAAAATTCATTTTTTGTTTAAACGAAAAGCACATCCACCCCGACGTACGTTATCACTAGCTCTTTCATTTGAGCCCTCATGTCTCATTGACTTTTGAAAGTTCACCCACCGTAATTTTTCAAAATAGGTTGCAAGCTCGCCATTGCCTATAATACACATGTGAAACAAGTCTAACTTTGGACTCAGTTTACCAAGCGATTTGAAGATTATAGGTCGAGCACACGAAACATAAAACGCATGAATTATCATAGATCACTTCTGCCTATTTCATTTTGTCCATTTCATCCAACCCCCACCGTAATTTTTCCATTTAGTAAAAGCAAACATTTTGCCGAGTTTAGCAAAAACATGAATATTCATGAACGGTCAGACAATACAGCCTTTTAGTACGTAACGCATAGTGAATGGGAATGTGCGATGATCCGTTCAGGAGGTAGAGGTCAGTGGTTTGTGCTGGCAATGTTCACGCGAGCGAAAATGAGACAATCGGAGCAATATGATGAAACGTTGTTTTACTTTCTATGTCATGATAATGCTTCATAGTCGAGAGGTAAATTCTTCTTTCATTCCGCCCCAGCTTACAAACTCTTCTGGATGCACCACTGCCTAGTTTGTCTTTTACACTATCCATTTCCTTTGTTTAATTTGTCGACTTGCCATTGTATCAAACATCCTCTTAATGGTAGAGAATCTATTTTGGTGTATTTATAAAAAAGAAAGCAAGGGGCCTGATGACTAAAATGATCATCAGAAAGAGTAATAATCAAAGTGGAAAATAGACGAGCTGGGTGTGGCCAGAGATATTAGATTAATTTTCGAGTGGACAAAAACAGATTACACAAAATACTTTCATCGAGTTGATTTATATTTAAGATGATCATCATACTCAAAGATTTTAAGTTGTATGATCGCGTGAATTACACATAGACAATTGTGGAACAAAGAATAGGCTTAAACATAGCTTGAGTATACTTAATGTCAAAAGCTTCGAGAGAGTGTTTTAAATGAAACGTAAATGGGTAAAATGAACGATCACATGCATCCGCGCGTGCAACAACCATATATAGCGTACAATTATATCAAAGGTAACTAAACCTTTGCAATAATTTCTTTTGTGTGTAAGCAGGAAAATGAAAGAGAAACAGAAAGGCGAAAGTTTGAAATAGATCCGACCAAAGATAAGAATATTGTGAATGTTTGAAATGTGATATCACTCACTCTATGCAAATATCAAATTGGCATTTTGGTCAGTTGATTGCAACGTAGTCATGGGCAACTTTCCCATTTATCGTGCAAAAATATCATTAAAGGTAATACAAAGTTTTGGTATGGGGTCATGAATTTGGTTCAAATGAACATATTGGAAGCATATGCGATCCTACAATATTCAGTAATCGTTGTCGCGGTTGAAATTGAGTCTCAAGTTATGAAATTATAAATAATAAACTTTTTATGTTGTATAGCTCCCTCTCCAGGTCAAGATATTAATTAAGCTCTAACTAGGCACAACTAGGCGTTGTGGCGTGCGCCTGTAATTCAGCTAAAAAGTGGAAGTTACAAACTGATTCAGCCGAGGACGCAGGTTCGAAACTGAGTCACGTCTTTCGGATGGTGACGTTTAAAGGTCGGTCCCAGACGTAAATAATCATATCTGATTGATACACGTCTGTAAAAACCCAATACACACACACACACACACACTCTAAAACAATGTTTCTTGACTAAAATCGACCGATTAGCTATTTCCGTTTGAAAAATCAAATATCACGACTACAATTTATTCTGAGATTTTCATGGTCGCAGCTACCATTGTACGGCCGAAGGCGCTATTTAAAATTTGACAAAATTTACCGGGAGCACCGGTAAATTGTTATATTCAATTTTTCTCGAAAGCAGAAGTGTTTTAGGAGCTAAATGTTTTAGTGTTTATCATACATCTACAGGGGCATCCAAATATATCAAAATTGTAAAGAATACTATCCACCCAATTTTCACAATTTCCCAAAACTTTGTATTACCTTTAATTTATGTTTTTCTTCCAAATGCGTTCTCCCTAGGGGCACTACTCAAATATATTATGGAAAGCATATAATTATATATAGGTCCTGTAAAAAAAGGACCCTCCAAAGTCATACATTTTTTGTTTTTGACATTTTTTCATATTGTACGTTGGGACAAATGGTAACGTTGTCCAGCAGTACGTCACAGTGAGATTACATATTCAGCCAATTTGAAGCGGCCATCCACGTTTACTGATTATAACTTTATAATGTTTTGTTATACCTTCTGAATTTGTGTTCGATTTCATTCAAACATTCACCCGTCTGCTTTTTCATTTTTCTCCTTTCTTTTAGAGAAGTTGGCTCTTAAAGTTGGATGTCCCTTTGATGTTCGTATAAGTCAGGCATCATTTCCTTTCGAACGCTGGGGGTGGAATAGTCAGCCACTTGGTCATAAAATGGGCTATAAATACATGACTTGAAAATGTCACGTATTACTTTCAAGATGAGAAGCTTTCTCTCAGTGACATTTGGATTGATCATATCGCATTAGTCAGGGAAACATCATACAGCATTGGATAAACTCTAGGAATAGCGTAAGAGATAAAGCTATTAAACCAGTTCAGTAAATGATAAGCGAGATTGGCGTATAGGGTATCAGGGGTTGGGTTATTACTGCTATGATGGGTGAGGGTAGGGCGGGGGGGGGGGGGGGGGGGGCCCAATGTGTTTCTTTTATTCATTTATTACCCTATTAATTTATTCATTCAAGTCGTTTACAGTTGCAAATATGAATTCAATCTTAATAACATGAATCGACGTGGATATGAAGAGTTCGCTAGAATTACATTTTTTGTTTAATAACCAAGTTATATCTCAGAGACATTTACGAAATTGTAAAATTTAGATATCGAATAAGTATTAGAAAAAAGAAACCGTACATGTATGTGATGTTAGAAATGCCATGTTTTACTTTTTACAACTTCATTCTCTCAATACCAAACAGTGTGCTAAGTAAATAAAATAAAAAAAATCATTCACAGTTCCTTGATTATACTGGCACTCGATTCGAGCTAAAATGGTAAAATGCACACGATTGATTCATTCATCTATTTAAAACACTGTCAGAAAAATCCCCAACTTCAGCAACCAGGATGGTTTACAAAGGGGCCATGAAACAAATACAATTAAAATACTAATACAAATACATGTACATCTAAACAATACAAACAAAACATGTAAGCATTAAAATAAAAATATATAAAATATTAAGTTCTGTTTTAGTGCTATCCAGTACCGATTACGGGAATACATAGGTGATGTGTTTTGAGGTTGAAATCTAAGAGAATAAGAGCAGAAACCATCGATATCAAACTTTATGTGACCTACTCCTCCCCTACCCTCCTGAAGCAACTCCAACATAGCTAGAGCAAAAATAAACACATCACCCTCTGTAAGAAGAATCTTTATGGACAACACATGATTTGCGAGGTATTGAGACAAAAAAGGATTAAACAAGAACATTTAAATGCAAATAGTAAATGAAGGGAAAAATGATAAGTAAACAGGAATGCGATTCCAAATCTAAACCCAAATAAAACTGAATTGCGCGGACGTATACTTACTCTTAAAAACGCAAGTAAAATCCACTCTGCAAAAAGCACCAATCCACACTGTAACACACTGTTATCAATCTAGTATCCTTAGTTCGTCGGTTGGTTGTTACGGAGTACCATCAGATGTACGACCGTTGCCGACTGTTGCTCGCGTTCGAGTGCGATGACCTAACGTATCGACGATAAAGCACTATCATCTTGCCGAGCTTTTCAGCGGTTGTAGAAATCGTCTGCGCGCGGCGCATGGCGTGCTTGCTTTGCGTAGTTGACGGTTTACATTTTACCATCATTTTGACGTGATTTTTCGTGTTGTATGTATGAAGCTCAAGTCCGTGAGCTCTGGAATTGACGGCTACAATAGTGTTTGTTTTTTTTGTACAAAATTAATGTAATGGTGGAGGCCCTTAAAACCTTAAAGGGGCTCGAGAATGAGACGCAACCAAAAATAGGATATTATTATTGATTGATTTGCTCCTTCTTTGATTTTTCTGCTTTCTTTCAAAATAATTGTCTATAATCATGGTTGGATTTCCTTTTAATACCCCGGTCGCTCCCACGAGGCACTTGCTCAGTTACCGGTAGATCTCATGACAAATCCCATCATTAAACTCGTTTGCCACACAACACCTCCCGGGCCACATTGTAATTATCAAGGGATAGATATACCAAAGGCTTCAAATCACAAAATATGGGAAGACCTAACGAGAGGTGTCATTTTCAGAAGGTTTGCAAGGCTAAAATACAAATTTATAGGGTTTAAAAATCCAAAAAGGAAATAGGGTTTATAGTTCCCGGATCGAAATAGGGTACATTTTCCTAAGGTTCGTAATTCCACAAACGATGTAGGGTTATTTATTTATTTATTCATGATTTCTTTCAACAGGGTATTTTCATCCAGTTCCACTGGAAGCTAGTGGATCTGCTTTTCAAGAAAGCCCTGCATAATAAAATGACAATATAAAAACATAAGTATAATAATAAAATAATTAAATATTGTACATACATATGAAATATCACATTAAACATATATCTTTTAAAAACAAGACTATTTGAATCATACAATATTTATTATCAATTATTTAAAAAAAAACCTGAATTATTACAATAACAAAAGCACACCTAAAACAAAAACCCGTTTCGCGGTTTTCCGAATTCCGAACCTTCGGCTAAACTTGTAAACATGTAACCAAGTTAACCCCGAATAAGCTTCAGCCGTCAATTCGAATTTTTCTTGAACCCTATTCCCGGTAAATTATTACCCGCTCTCTTTTCTTAATACTGAGTCGGTCTCATCAAAGAGGAGAGGCATCCTGATTTCAAATTCATTAGGAAGATAGGTCAGCGAAAGTTTGAGGAAAAGTCCGAAACTCAGATATATTGCGCAATTATCATGGACGTTTATAAAAGAAATTGATTGAAACGCAATTTTCCTGGTCTAAAATGTGTGTAATTTCTCTCCCCCTTTAAAAATAAACTATAATAAAAGAGGATCTTCTTTTGAAAGTCGAAAAGGATATTAGATCAAGAGACCCCCCCCCCCCCCCCAAGAAATTGTGCACGGTTTCCTAAGAGGAGTGTTGCTAGAACAAATGTTAGTGCAGGGGAGAAATACTGCAGTTAATATCCAGTTTTTTTTTTTTTTTTTTTTTTTTTTTTGGGGGGGGGGGGGGGGGGGGGGTGTGGGTGCTCGAATGTTGGTCAAAGGAAAAACCAATGTGGTTAATTTCAAATGTGGGTACTTTTTAAGGGGGGGGGGGCGTGTAAATTCTGTTTTCTTGGTTGCAAAATTGCTGAATATTATGACCGACGTCCACATTCAAAATAATGCTAGCGACGCCCCTATCTTCAAATACTGTTGACCATAATGTTTCACGTCTTTTTCTGCTGCCTTTTTCCACCCTTAATGAGAAAAGGAAGAAACTGGTCTGAAAAGAAGGTCTACCCTCAATTAAATTTATGTCATCGTAATAATAATTGAAGAGTTTTTACCACTTGTGCGCTAACAAAATAATATCACCTATTTTATTTATTATTATTATTATTTTTTTTTTTTTGGGGGGGGGGGGAGAGGGTGTGCGAGCAAACTGATTCATTCACTCGCCCCCACTTCAAATTTACTTGGCGACGCCCCCTCCTCCAACCCTTCTCCATTTCCCTGATCCACCATATCTTCTTTCTCATTATCGTCTCCCATCGAACTCTCCCCGTAGTTCATTAGTGAAAATATTACGTTTCCCCCATTGCTCCTCTGGGACCATCGCGGCGCATCCTCGCTGCTCTGCTCCCATCCTTCATCCTTCCATCGCCGTTGCAACAAACTACCCCCCCCCCTCCCCCCGTTTTCTCCATCCGACCGAAACAAGCAAAATTCTTTGTTTTTTACCAGATTGGTTACATTCCCAAGACAGTAGATTGCACTCTCTTCGTCTCCATTACTATCTAGTCTTTATCTCTTATCCATTCTTTCTCCCATCCTCACTTCTTCCTCCATCTCGTATGAATCTCTTTCTATCCCTTTTTCTCCCCGAATCACTCTCTCGCACTTAGTTCTCTGCTTTTTGATTGGTCTATGTCCGTATGTGTTTGGGTGAAGCGCCACCCAAATTCCTCTATAAAGTTTCTATGCTATTAATCCCCCTCTCCTTCTCCCTCTCCACTTCTCTCCCTTAATCCATCTATCTACCTGTATATAGATATTATATCTGTCTACCTTGCTTCTATTCCCTCCCTCTCTCTCCCTTTCTCTTTCTTTTTCTCTCCTCCTCTCTCCTTCTCTCCTTTTTATCTCTCGCTCTCTCTTTCTTTCTCCCTCTCTCTCTTTCTCTCTCTCTCTCTTTCTCTCTCTCTCTCTCTCTCTTTCTCTCTCTCTCTTTCTCGTCTAAAGTACGATCAGGGGCAAGGATCTATCCTAGTCCTTCTCCGGTCGGCATACAGCATGACGCGATGGCCCGGTACGATATCGGCCGATATGGATCTATCAAGGGAATTGCGAGCGGGAGAATTGAAAAGCAGAAAACCGTCTAGAATTTCAAATCACGACTGCAAGAATGATTGCTTCTCGATTGTCACGTCTATTTTCCTCTGAATTGAAATCAAATTTCAAGACATGGGTCCCGTGTTCTGCACCGTGTCCGAGAATATAAAAAAGACACAAGTGAGGTGAGAAAATCAAATTTTCTTCAAAGGGATTCTCACTTTCGAGCACACCTAGAAATGTCTAGACGTGCCTCACCTTTTTTTCCTTCATGAGACGCATAATCAGCGACGGGTGCAAATTTCGATCAACCACTAATGGCAAAAAGGTGTCTCTGTACTATTTTTTTAAATGAATGATGGGTACGAGTGCAAGAATGTTAGTTTTAAATTTCTCCTACTAATTATCTTCACATTGCTTGTATTGGAATCGGATATGAAAGTAAGATAATCATGATAATGCACAATATCAGAATAGTCAATTCGGCATAGAGTGAATATATTGATCCCCCACCACAACAAAAACTCAACGATACTCGTATTATCAATATGTCTGCAGTAATTGATAAAGTGGTGCATTGTGTATTGATATCATACTCGAGTGTTTAAAGTAAAGATCGGTATCTACTTTTCTTTGTAGAGGGAACCAAAAAAGGACACTGAACTCGATGTTAGTTTGTGAGTGCATTTTCAGTGTTTTACAGCGTGATGGGGAAAATGGTGCTGCGACGAATGCGCACCGACAAATAATCCAGTATCTATTTCGTCCAAATATCGGGTTGCAGCTGGGTTTTAATTTAGGGTTAGGGTTAGGTATATCGTGTAGTATTTGATCCAGAGTTCGAGTTAAGAATTCGGTTAAGGCTTATTCTAAAAAACCCGCCGGATTTGTTTAAATCATGTAAATAAATGGCAATTGCGGGCAACAAAGGCCCTGCTCCTATTCATTGAATTCAATATTATAAAATACAAAAATATGAAGCATATTTACACTTTATATCATAAGCAAGAACCCGCGTTTTGCGGCGTCATATTCGAACTAGCCAGTAGTGTAGGATATTGAACGCAGAGATTATTGTCACCAGACCATATTGTTTCTTAAAAACAGAGACACTTATACGAAAAATTGTCTCGAAGACGATATGAGCATATTGATCCGGAGACCGAAAACGAAAAAGCTCTTAACAGACTTCAAGAGCTCTTAGTGGAGCCCACAAGCCACAAGGACTCTTGTCCTTTCGGAAGAACACTTGGTGAAGTTGATCTGCTTGCGAAAGGTCAAATATGTCTGTATGATCAGATGGGCAAAAATTGTATCGTTTTTTGCATTTTGATATGGAATTATTTAAAGGGAATGGTATATAATGATAAAACTCAAGATCTTCTAATATGCATTTCATGTAACGTTGCCACCTCTTAAAGGGATGATAATGTACTGACACTACTTCAGATTTATTTATACTGCCATCTACTGCTCACCATGTCCCGATTTGTCGACAGCCATGTTCCACAGTGCATCACCTATACTGCATGACTCGCGCGTGATGATATGATGCAGGAAGCGGAAATCGCTCTATGCGCGCCTCAAGCAAAACATGGCGCAAAGGAAAATACATTTACAGCAGCGATGTCGGTAAAAAAAACCTTGCCTTTAAGTTGAAAAAAAAAAGGTTAGCATTTTGTTCTTTGATGACAAAGATAAGGGGAAAACATTTTAGGGCGTATGCTGGCTCTACATCCCCCAATTTTTTCTACCATCACAAAATTAATACAATATGTTTTTGCGTTTACTCAATTTTTTCGATTTTGAAATATTCTACTTTCATTTAGAACTACTTTTATGGTATTCGAACGAGTAGTGTATGCTCTCCGAGTTCATCAAAACTTTTGAATAACTTCCTGCGTACAGTTTTGTAAACCATCGACATGAACATATTCTATCGACAGACGGAGAGAAAGGGAGAGAAAGAGAGAGAGAGAGAGAGAGAGAGAGAAGAGAAGAGGAGAGATAAAAGAGGAGGGGCGGGAGGAGTCCATGACATTGAAATAGAGAGAGAAAGAGAGAGAGAGAAAAAGGAACTTTAAGAAAAATGGCTTTCGGATGAAGGAACGCGAAGAGTAATACGTAAAAACAAAGGGAAATCATTGGCAAAATATGAAAAATGATATCAAAGGGAGTGCAGAAAACAGTTTTTTTTCTCGAACGTATGCCAAAAAATAATTTTAATGGTTGACTTCAAATCATGTAAAGTTTGTATAGTGTCATTAATGATATTGATACTGGAAAGGGGGTATGAATTACTCGAAGACTTTTTAATGTCGCCACCTCAGTATGTTTGTGTATCCTTTGGAAAGGTATCATCAACACCAGCTCGATTTTTCTTTCTTTCCAGTGATTATTTGTAACAAAACAATATTTAGCGACGATAGGGAGATGGTTGAAGAGAAACTCAAAAGGAGTCGCATATTAAATGGTCCATTGATTTGATGTTTGAAAAAAAAATGCATTTTCGCCGTGCGTGTAAACGATATTGTTATAGTCACATTGTTGTTCAGCCCGTATTTACAGAAATTTACAGAAACTTCGCCAGAATGTTTGGTTAGCCGCAAATGTTCTTTCTCGCTCATACCTGCCCTTTTTTCTCTCCATCTGTCGAAAATTAAAGGTTACCATGCAGGGATTGTACAACCCATGCTAGCGCAGCAAGTGCTCCTTGATAAGTTCCTTCTGTCCTAATTTCTATGACTAACATTTTGAATACTTAAAACATAAAATGTTTAAAGTTTTTAAGATTTATTACAGAATGTAACGAAAGCGACTTCTGCAAATAAATCTCTGATGTCATGAATGTGCACTCAGCCAAAAGTAAATCTTATTGGACTTATGCAATTCAAACCATTAGACTTGATATAAGATGATAAGAATTGCTTTCAAATACGTTAAAAGAGAAAATAGATAGTTTTCTTGCTGCATTTACATTGTTATCACCTGTCATTATAATTATTTGATCTACGTGTCAGAAAATAAATCGCTTTGCATACAACTACAAAGTCGACATCCTTTTTTTTTTTAAAATAGGAGCAAAATAACGACAAAGATTAACTTCTATAATCTCTTATATTTATAATAAAACCTAAGAGATGTACTTAAGCGATAGCGCCACTTTACACCATAATAACATTATTATTATTATTATTAAAGGGATAGTTGAGTTCTGTTGCAGAGGGCGCTACACAAAAAAATTGTGAGATAATGAAAAACTGAGTGTCAAATTTGAAAGAACATAATATTTAAATGAAAAAAAATCATCTTTGTTTGATCAAAATCGGTTCAGAGACGGCTGAAATATAACGACTTCTAATACTTGTGTACCACCACAAATATTAGATGTTTTGAAAGATTTGAAAAAACCGTTAAAAAAAACGAAATAACGCCTTTTACGTCGTATTTCGGCCAATGCCGATGTTGGCTTTTTAGTTTGCAGTTTCGTGTTGCTTATATTACCCACAATTAGCCGGCTCATGTATTGTTATTTTTAATTAAATAATTAATTAACGATCACCATGTTTTTTTGAAAGTGGAGCTGAATCGGTATGATCGTATTAGCTAAATTTCACACATTTTTGGGGTCTAAAATTACCTTCACAGCAATTTTAGGTTCTAAAAGGGCACTCTAATGTCTAGATAAGATAAGAGCAATAACCATGCACTTTGAAGGCATTTGCGGTCTGAAAACAGAACTCAACCAACCCTTTAAACATGAAAATAATACTACCTTTATAGAATAGCAAGAAGGGGGGGGGGGGGGCTCAAAGTCCAAATCAGAGGAAAGCAGCGATATACTGGGCAGGTGTAAATACTTGTGGTTATATTTCTTGTTGATGCCTATCAACTCGAAAATTCTGCACAGCTGCTTGAAGGGGGCTTTCCACTACAATATCTTTGTTGCTCTGGGGGGCGTTTCACAAAACTTGTCATCAGTAACAAATTACAGTTTTTGTTATAAGCTACTGAAGTCCTTGCTTCTGATTAGTTATCAACAGATTTGACACTGATTTTTGTCATTTGTCATTGAAAAAAGGCTTTTTGTGAAACGGGTCCCTGGTCGAGTAACTGTTGTAGATTCACGATATATTTCATGGGAGCTCCTTCTGTTATTCAAATTTTTTGAGTGAGTTGACAGTCAATCGGAAAAATGTTTGAAAGGTAGGCCTATACTATACCATTTGCGCATAAAACGGATTTAATGTACACAGTGCATGGTACTGCACGGATAAATAAAAAGCAGGACAGTGGCCACTGCGCGAACTTCACAAGCCCCGAGGCAGCACGTGACCACTTCATAGAAACGTCACGTGACAAAGGCACATCTCCGTAAGATATGAACATGTTAGGCATTTCATTATAGAATAGTCAGTACAGAAATTACGGTACAAGGAAAGCAATCTAATGCTACTTTTTGCATCTATACATTTTATTCTCTTCGTTCTTCTCGTTTTCTTTCTTCATCTTTATCCCATTGTTTAAAGGGAAGTTAAAAGTTTGAGCGAATTCCGATTGAAAATAAGAAAGTTATGAAATTTTCAAGTTTAACTGAAAGCTGATTTGATGAGATAACCACCTGACCATTGACCTTGCAGGGTGGTCTAATCCCTTCTGTAAACGAGTACAGATGGGCTTTAAAATAAAAAATAAAAGGATTTTCCTCAATCTTTCACTGACCTGTTACTCTCATTTTTTGCTTCCAGGGTTGACTTCCCCCTTGGGCGGTCATTACACTACATTGTGGGGCGAATTGTGTAAGGCAATTTCTATACGCCAGGAAAGGCACTATTATCGAAAGGATTGGATTGGGTTACTTTCATTTTGTTTCTTTCACTTAGGCTCCTAACTATTTTTTTTTCTTTCCCCTTCAGTTACCTTGCTTTCTTCACTTCTCAAAGAAATCAATGAATTTAATATAATGCATTTTGCAAATAATTATTAATTGATCTACAAAAGAAATGTACACATTTGCTTCCCAGATGTATATTATGCATTACAAAAAAAGGCTAGGAAATTGAGGGATTCATCGAGAAGTAAGGCTTGTAGAATGTGCATCCCTCAAATAACGATAATTATGAATGTGTGTAATATAAGTACATATAAATCTTTCGTTATTGGCTCCGTTTGTCTCTGTCTCCAATTCTTACTTCTCTCTTTATCCGTCTTTCCCTTTCTCTTTCACAGACACTGCACGCGCCGACACTCACGTTCTCACTTTATTACTCTACATCCCTATCTCTTTATCTCTCTCTCTCACTCCTCTCTCCCCCTCTCTCCCTCTCTCTCTCCCTCTCTCTCTCTCTCTCTCTCTCTCTCTCCCCCAATCCCCTCTTTATCTATTAACACATTACCCTGGTTAGCTCAGTTTATCCCACCTCTTATCCTCTCTCTCCTCTATTATGCACATATTCATTCATGATGTTCTCTCCTCTCCCACTTTCTCGTTTCTCGTTCGCTTTAGAAACTTCGTCTCTTCTTCCTGCCGAATTTCCCTCATGCCACATAAACCCCCCGCCATGGCAAGTTGCAAGTTTACCCTAAATTTTACGAAGCTGAATTGTTACTTTATCTCTCCCTGAAGATTTTGCAAACCCATTTTGCGGAGAACATTAAAGCTAATACACGCACCGTAGGCTCCTCGTGACAATTTACAAATAACGTTATGGGGGAAAAATAGCTATTTGGCTTTTGTCGCTTAATCTGTCCATGTATTTGTGTCACCAAAACCTTAATGGGCACGAACGGTGGGATTCAATGTAATTGCTTGATACATGGTCATCCCTTCCCTTCCCTTTTGGCGTTACCCCAAACACACAAACACAGACTTTATATTCCTCTAGTACTCAACATCTCAAAATATCAGGCGAAACATAAACCATTGGGTAAACACGGTAAACAAAACAGCTTTGACGGATGTTCTGAAAGGTTAAGTTCTTGTAATAGGAGCTGTTAGTTCAACCCGTCTTTTCCTAATTGATCCGAGCCCTTTGCACTAAATGTTTAACACTTCGAGACAAATCGCTCCCTATTTCTGATGGCGGTTCATAAACAAAAGGCTTTCCCTACAATGTTACCTGAGCCGAGTTGCCCTGGAAAGCTTTGATAGCTTTGGCGCCTCAGTTGAGACGGAAAGCGGCGGACCCAGGGTTTCGTAATAGACTGAAAAAAGGAGTGCATAATATCCGGGGCGTCAATTTCTATAGTGTTTTCTTGGGCATGCTTCAAACATTCGACCCAACGACGACTACATTTTGTAAGAATCTACAACAAAAGTGATTAAAGTGATGGAAGTGCCTATTCTTCAAAACAGTGTTTTACAAAATTAAGGGTCTTCTAAAAATTAGCATCGAGAATTCGGTCTACTTTGAGTTTTCTAACCTGAGGAATTAGGGTCCTATCACTTGGAAATCGCAGTGACGATGACAAACCCAGTCGTGTTTGCCTTCATTGATTTTTTGTTTGTTTTGAAGCTGATTTGAGACTTTCCTCCGACTGAAAGAATGATACCTTTTCGAGGCGTCATTTATTGACGTAGGGTTACGTCAGAGACTGGCGCGGCTAATGAGTGACCCGCCCATGGGAGTGATTTTATACGAAAAGTAAATTAAAAATAAATAGAGCACACATTGCTTTGAATAAATGGTGTATACAATAGTTGCATTACATGCTTGATTAGCGCAGGTAATAACGCAAGCCAATGGCTCATTGTAAAGGTCATGCAAAGGTCATTAAGGTCAAAAGCAAAACTTCTCACCGCTCGGGAGCCAATCAGTAAGGAATATACACTTAGATAAACCTAAATCTACCCCTTTTACGAAGTCTTTCAAAGCTGAGTCGGGAGGTAGTATCCGTTGTACGCGAGGTGTCGTTTCCTGACGGAATACTGCGTCAGTTGAAGTGGTTTTTGACGCACATATAAAAGTGACACCCTACATGGAGTGAATGCGGTTTAAAAAGAGTAAACAAACGGGTCTGAAGCATTCGCTCGTTGATTTCATAGGATTGATAAGCGTAGGTTATGACGCATAGGGCATTTTTTTTTTGCGGTAGTCTTTATTAGCAAAGTCCTGTTAACTGAAGGGGCTGGCGTAAACACATTATACATGTATGAGGGTGGCAAAGAAAGGGAGGGATGCATACCTCCAGTACCCCTCCCCTAGCCCCGCCACTTCACGAGGTATAGAAGTTTGCCTTTCCCTGACGGGCGGAGTATACGCAAATTGAACCATTAACCTAATTGCTTTAGGTCGAAAAGGAAGATCTCGTACTGTTTGACTTCCTGTGACATTTTGCATCTCGTAATTGTTCATGCATATAGGTATTCTGAAACCAATTTTTTGCACGTACAGTACCATGTCTCTGTCTTTATCTTTAGAAGAAAAAAAAAGGGGGGGGGGGGGTGGTACGTTTGGACTTCGTTACACAAATAGTTCGTGACTGCCGGAGGAATTAAGCATGGAATTACCGTGAATAAGAATAAAGGACGTAGGATAGGGTAAACATATTTGAGTTAGCATTGGTAACAATTTTGTTCTACAACCGACCATACCTCATTAAAAAAAATCTTTTCATTAGTCTTATCACCAAAAATGCGTAAGTATATTCCTTATGTCTATTATCTTTATAATCAGGTGCAACCCTTTGCGCTAATAAATCAAATTTGTATACAGTTGTTTTTCAGTGCAATTTAGGCAAAGATAACGACTAATTAAGGATATGCGGTCTTTTTGAAACTATTTTCAAATGTATTTATTATCACTTATTTATTTAAAAGAAAAAAAAATTATGCCTAAGAATTCTCTCTTTTAAGTAGCATCATGGATCAAACTATACAATCTGGAACATTCAATCTGGGATTATAGTTCCATGCGCTGAAATAAAATTATTGTTTCATCCCGCTCACAATACTTCCATTATAAATATTAAAAACCCATTTTGTATCTCTCTTTCTTACCTTTGTCTCTTTCCTCTTATCCTTTTCTTTACTCCCCCTCCATTCTTCCCCCTCTCCCCTTATTATCATTAAAACTCCTAATACTTCCGTTTAATTTTAAACAAAGTCGTCAAATTTTTATCTCTCTTTCTTACTTTTCTCTCTTCACTCTTATCCTTTTCTTTACTCCCCCTCTATCCTTTCCCCTTTCATATTATAATAATAATACCAGAACCCAATACTTCCATTTAATCAAAAGTCGTCCCATTTTCACCTCTCTTACTTTTATCTCTTCACACTATCTTCTTCTTTACACCCCTCTATTCTTCTCCCTCTCCTATAATTATCATTAAACTCCCGATACTTTCGTTTAATAAAAACTCGTCTCATATTTAGCTTTTTTCTTCTCTTTTCTCTCACCACTCCTGTCTTTTGTCTCACTTCCTCTCTATTCTTCCCTATCTCATCTAATTATCATTCCAACTTCAAATACTTCCATTTAATCAAAACTCAACCGCCTTTTATCTCCCTTTCTTGAAGTGGCTTTACGTGATGCAGCTTACGTGTAAGAACATTTTAAACCAACTATGATGGGTGCTTTGGGATGGCGGCAAAGTAGAAGATCAAATTTCATGTATACCGGCAGATGAAGTCAATACTTAATGGGCAGCTGTAAGATGTATGCCCACTTGAAAAGGGTCAGATTATTATCGCACCTCAACCTCATTATATATCTTACGATTGCCGTCAAACTATATTTCTTACCAAAATACAAGAATACTAAGGCATTTGAAGAGCTATGCTTTTCAGGGAACATTTTTTATCTGATGTTCTTCCACACGTGTATAATACAATGATAACGCTCACAAATTATTTCACCTCTTCCCAGAACTCAACTTTCTCTTTAAGGAATGGGCATCACTCGAAGGGACGTCAAGTTATGCTCACATCTCAATCTTAAATGTATCTTACTCTTCCCAGCAAACTGATAAACTATATCGCTCTTAAAAAAACAAAAAACAAAACAAGAACACATTGTTGGAAAGCAGGCTCAATTCATCATGTTCGTACAGGCTGTATGATGTACATAAGGCTCCTGTTAAATGGCGGGTGAACCATAGTCGTCACATGATAGGGGTGTCGAGAAAATATGACCGTAGCCAACATTTCTGTCAGCAAATACATTTTTATGTTGTCGGTAAACGGAAAGAGGATTGTGTGCCCCTTAAATTTGCTGTTTCAAAATTCGCTGGATGAAACTTTTGGCGTCACTGAAGAGGGCTTTTGCTATAGCGATATGTGAATGCCCGCCCACTCAAGTTTTATTTCAGCAAATGATAATCTTTTGAAAACGATCTATCAGGGTTGCATAGCTATGTACTGTACTTCTGCCATTCCTCTGTCACACTCCCTCTGTTTGTCTGTATGTCGGTCTGTCTGTCTCTGTCTCTCTGTCTCTCTGTCTCTCTCTCATGAGATGATCGATCAACAGCAAATCTTATGCTCTCCTGGTTTATAACAAAAACTGTTCCTTAAAGGTACTATGTCCAATTTGCAGGCCAAAAAAATGAAAAGTTAAATTTCAACGGCATTTGAAAGATAATACTAATTTAGAACTTCCCTAAAAAAAGGGGGGCTTGAAAATGTCTTTAAGTAAGAAAATAACGACTATTAGTTGTCAAATCGACTTAGGAGCTATAGAGCCAATAAGTAATAGTCTTGATTTTCAGACCATTGTACCGAATTGTCGTACGTTTTATGCTGCGCAAAGAGTCAATCAGTTTAATTTTGGAAGAAGTGGGTTATTGATGTAGACAAATGCTTATGTACCATTACAGCTCACTTTATGTATGTTATTACCAAAGAATAAATAAAGCCAGTCAGTCAATCAATAGTGTCTGACAGAAGTCTAGCAAGTAAACGGGTTTCCTTGCATAATTTGAATATTAGGACATTGCTAACGTTTAAATTCAACAGATAGGACATACATGACATATTCATAATTCCTGCAAAGTTCTACAGAATTTGAGGTTGGCTGCAAAAGGGACATAGTATCTTTAACTACCACAATTCCCGACGTGAAAAAGTTTACCCCGTCCTTGTTCCCAAGCTGTAGATCACATTCTGATCAGATCCTTCTTTAGAATGTCATTTCAAAAGCAGGTGTCGTCCCTGAACTTCCTTCTTAAATGATACATGTATGTCTTTGACATGAAGATAGCTCGCCTGCGGTATGAAGATAAAAATCCATCAAATATAATAAAGTTTCATTAACTTTCTATACATTGAAGACTGGGAGGAATACGGGAAGCAAAACTTCTTCAAGTTTTAATATCAATTACTCAGATATTACACTACTCAAGTACAGGCGCGTACGCAGGATTTTTTTCAAGGGGGGGGGGGGTTAACATTTATAGATCGGGCCGAAAATTTCGCAACGACTCAGCCAGCCGCTGAATAAGCGGGGAGGGGGGGGGGGGGGGGGATAAGAGGACACTTTTTTTTTTTTGGTCCCCCAAAAAAATCGCATCGACTCAGCCAACCGCTGAATAAGCGGGGGGGGGGGGGGGGGGAGGCCCAAACACCCCACCCCCCTGTGTACGCGCCTGCTCAAGTATCACAAAAGAAGAGCACTCTTTTGTGTAACTAATTAATCTTATACATGTATATCGCTCAGTCAGAGAGCCTACAAGTACAACGTCAATGTTTGTCTTTTTATAAAACACAAACTGTCCTGTAGCAAGCCACATATCAATGTTTCAAATGTCATCAACTTTACAAACTAGTGGTGTGAAAAGGAAGATGATTTATCTCACCGCGATAATTTTGCATGTCGTGTTCCCCGCGCGCCGCAGGACACATTTCGTTTCAGCGGCTTGTGCGGTTATTGGCCAGAGACCAAGGGGAAGCCATAGGAGACGAGTGGGGGGAAGCGCAGGTGTTCGAAGACGTGCACGCGGTTTTTTTTTTAACCACGTTGCAATCGTCAACTTGTCTTTCCTTGGACGTGTCCTTTACGAAGTCCTTTATTCTTTTCTTTAACCTGGTTTGAAATATCTCACTTACTTTAATACGACTAACGTACAATCACAGCGATTTTTTTTGGAAAAAGAAAACAACAAATAGGATGAAGAGCGAGAGAAAGAGCAAACGAGAGATATACAAAATGCTTAGGGAAAATCTTGCAAGTTTATCTGCTGTTCACATTTTTGTTCCCTAAGTCCCCCATCACGTTCAATCTCTAGCTTAAAATGGCGGTCTCCTCCATTTTTCAATTTTGAATTTTGAAGGAATAATTATTTAATGATGTTATTTTATTCATTATGATATGATGTTATATCTATCTATTTCAACTTTCGGAACTTTCGTTAATAATGTACATAATATGTACCTAGTTTCTTTTTATTACTTTCTACTGTGTTGAAAAATGCACGCCTACACACGCACACACACAAAGCTAGATTTCTATGCAGCCATTGAAACAGGGCTGACCAGATAAACGTATTAAAAAAAATACGTAGTTGTAAACCATCTGGAGACTCCTAATAAATTGCGATACTGGTTAATGAGTTATACTCTCTACTCTTACAATTTTGTCCAGTTTTCTTTACTGATAACTTATTTTTCTTATATCTATATTTTTGTTATATCTGCACTGCACCTCAATAGTACGACAATACACCTGACGGTGGCCTGTACTGCTACTGAAGAAGAAGATTATGGTGTATATATTCAGGACTGAATGAGCACTATACAACTACTACCAACAACAACAACAACACACACCCACACACTTTCTTTCACTCGATCTCTCGTATTCTCTCATACCCCTTCCACTCAATACATCGGGCTCTTCAAGGTTTCTTTTCTTTCTATTCTCTTTCTCTGGATAGGATTAGGGAAATAAATAAGAAAAACCGTTCATGCGTTTAGGGTGGGACTATGATTGGCAAAAGGATTCAACTCGGTCAGCCGTACCACAACTAAATAAAAATTACGCCTGCGTAATAGAAAGGAGCTTAACGTTGTAAAATAGTTTCTCCGCCCGAATAAGTTTTCTTTTGCTGTATCACAGTAGCTTCACTTTCCCCAATATCATCGCTGTGTGTGACTTACTTTCATGGAATATCACGTAAATTCGGAAGAGCACTGGATACTGTGAACTAGGGTGAGTGAACATTTTTGTTACACAATGAATATTTCTTAAACCTGTATCAAAGATATGATGTATAGGCCAAGTAAAGTTAATCTATCTTCACCATATCAGAGACTACCCAACGTGACGAGGGGCAAATAAGCTATAAGCTTTACGTCTCTACACCCAAGTAAGTCCAAGTAAGTAAGTAATCTAAATGGTAGGTCTACACCTGATAGTAAATGTCTATTGTAAAAAACTGATTTTTCTGCTTCTATTGTAAGTAAGGTATTTTTGGAGTGGAATTGCTGAGAAGCCTGTGGAATTATGGCTGAGGAGACTGAGGAATACCAATTTAATAGAATTTATGAAAAACTAGTACTATATAGGAGGTATATAATTATATATGGCATTGTGTGAGGTAATCACGATATATATACATGTATAGATATATACATATAATGGCATGTTCTAGTAAATACATCGCCGGACTGTGACATGGTTCACGGTTCGAGTCCCGTTAGGGGAACTAATGACTTTTCGAAAGACATTAATCTACATTTCTCACTCTCTACCCAGGCGTAATGAATTGTTACCTGGTAGAAATATACTCTTTGAATGACATGATCGCCTAAGGGCAGCAAGGCTAAAGCAGGGATGTTAATAGTTCTTTGTAAACATGGGTGTCTTTCATAAAGATCCTATGCTGAACTTATCTCTAAGTTAGACTTTAAAATTATAGAAAGGCGTTAGCATCTTTTGAAATATGTTGTAAAACTTATTTTAAAAGGCATAAAATGTGGATTCAAATCATCCATATTTTTTTTTTAAACGAGGAGATTACACGTTCTTGGTGTGGAATTTATGAAATATCTAAAATACTTGAATTTTTGCTTAATACATTTTATTTTAAGGCTACAAATGGCTCTCCATAATGTTTAAGTTCAACTTAGAGTTAAGTTCGACCTAGGATCTTTGTGAAACACCACATGGCCTTGTGCATCCCCTTGTGACGGATATGTGTGGATTATAAAAATAACTATTATTATCATCATCATTGTTAAAGGTTGTACGAACTCGACAATGGCTACGGGGATGACAATCTCTCGTGATCAGAACGAGGATGGTGACGTGTTCATAAACGACGAAGAGGGCGTGCTCACGGCGATAGGGAAAAAACTATTCGAGGCCATCAATGAGGGCGACCTCATAAAGGTATATATAAAAACGATAACAATAATTGAACTAATTATTGCTATACGTAAAGGAAAAACTGCATGTTCATCTTAAAAAATGGAAACCCATAGTGTAGTTTAAAAGGTCGTACTCATTTTCATTTGCCTTCATCCTTCATCTATTTACATGTATGTTCACATTTATGATTCTGACTTATGTACTATTATTATATGGAAGTTATTAATTTGTAAAACGCCTATGAAAGTATTTTTGTTTTTTCCTTGTTGACATGAAGAAGCAATAACAGTTTTAAACGTTAAAATGACCATATCATGGTATGACGTGGTTCGATTTGATTAATTTGAATTGATATAGTTTATTACTAAACATATTGAATCAGCAGCTACAAGGCTGTAATTTAAGAGTACGGAGTAATGAAAAGGAAAAAGGGAAAGACGGACCTGAGAGAGTATAGATACAAGGAAAAAAAAGAAGAGAAATATAAAGAAAAAATGATTAAATATGTAGAACATTTGCACAAAAGTATGGTGATTTGATCAAATTGGAAATTGAAGAAGGGCAATTCTATAACTACTTTGTGTTACAAGTTACCGACCACGCCTATGATTATATGATAAATTACCCGTTCGTTGTTATTGAATTAAAGATAAACTTGAGTCCTGGTAATAAAAGAAAATAAATTCTATCAGAATCCAACAAAGCTTACACTGAAGGTTCAAGATTACAAGTCAAACATCTGACAACTATTTTGGTAGAAAATGTATATGGGCTGAGTAATGAGCATAGAAAGATAAGGAAATCAAGGTAAGTAGGCCCGACACCATGTGCTTAACACATGTCACTACATGTACATGTATGTGCAAATGAAAGTTATGCTGTTTATTGAAGATGATTTCCAGCAAGTTTTCTTTTTGTTTTAAATTTACTGGTTGAAGTATGAAGTATAATGACACAGTTGACGTCTATTCTTGTTCAGGCTCCCTACACAATGGTTTTGAGACACAATATGACTAAACACCTTGACCCCTTGAACCCTACACTGAACACTTCTTCTTTAACCTTGATGATTGCTGCATTTAAGTAATGTTGGAAGATGATACATTACATTTTTGGAAACTGGTATTTTCAAAACTTTTTTCTTGATATGGCATAACTTTTTTGTAATAACTTGTCATGCATGTGATGTGTACAGTGTGTAGAATGAAAATCAGGTATTCGATACAGTACGATATAGTATTATCATTATTACGTAAACGGTTGTGTAGAATAGTTTTTTTTTTTAAAGTGAATAACGAAACACAATATTGTTTCTTACTTTCTTTCTTAGATTCTGCGAATTCTGTGAATGACTATTCTCATGGTTTCTGTTACATTACTCTCATTTTGTTTAGGTCGACGTTTTATTGCGAGGAATATCAGCTAACTCGTCTAACTTGGACATTAGGGACAAAGATGGCACGAACACCTACTCTCACGCAATCAGCAAAGGATTTTCACGTAAGACATTATAATTTTGATTTTTTTTTTTTTTTTTTTTTTTTAAATTTGTTTTTAAAAATAAATTTCAGTACTTAAAGATAGAGTTGATGCTGGTCGTGCGATTGCATTGTCAATCCCAATGATTGTGAAAATAACTGTTGGAAAGTGATTTAGGAAAAGGTGGATTAGGTAGCACAAATATGTCGGTGTTTACTGTGAGCTTTTGTATATGTGCCGTGATCTGCATCCATGAACGGATTCCCCTATTCTTCCGACCTTCATTTATTACTGATCACCACAATCTTAAGAGAGGGTTATTATCCCGCATTCTGGATAATAGTATTCACTATGTCTACTCAAGCCAGTGGCTAAAGTTGTGTTTTTGTGCTTTCTTTGCAAAGTCTGCAAGGTCCGTGATTTTTTTGGAAAAGTAAAGTACTATTCACATGTACATGATCGAGGTGTGTGTGCGTGTGTGTGGGGTTGGTACTGAGGACAACAATAAGAACTATACCCTTAGAATGTGCACTGTAACGACCACCAATCGGTTCGATAACCCTAGAATTCGTTCAAAATTTGAGGCCACTTCATGAATTGTTACGTGTATTTAGGTGCTCTAACTGCAAGGTAAAATAGGTCCTCGGTTATGCAGTAAATTTTCTACTAAATGTCCTCGCATATGGAATAACATACTGATATGTATTATAATGGCCAAAATAATAAAAATAATAATGATAATAGCAATAACATTGATAATATCGAAAATAATATCGCTAGTGATATTTGTTTGTGTTGCAATGTATGGTAAACAAAGGTCTAAGAGATGACGACTTTTCGTGCGCCGCTGCAACACTTCGTCAGGTGATAAAATATATTAAAAGCAAGCGTCTTTTATACAGGTGGACCGGCGGTGAAAACAGTAATAATTGTGATAAAATCTCGAACCTGTCTATCTTAATACCGCTCGTTCAATGTTGATGCCAGTTCACTGCACATTGGCACTATGAGATATGAGATAACACACTTTGGCGGATCGGGGAGGGAATGGGGGGGGGGGGGGGTTAGAAAAACTAAATGTAGCAAATGAAAGAAAATCCGTCGTTCCGTTTTGGCTTGTCAAACGTTTTTTGAACTAACAATGCTATTGAAAACAAATTGTCTCATACTCTATATCTGTTTAATTCAATAAATTGTTGTCTCAAACCGATGAACAACACCTCTGCTCTCCCCTAGAGAGATCCGTAATAGGAGATCAATCGAAGTGTCCGGAAAAATAATCTAAAACTGTTCTCTTTCATTTGTGTACATTTTGTATGTTCTGCCTCACTCCTGACGTTCTCTTGTCTACAATGCAGACGCCTTTATTAAAAGTGATTTTATCTTTTGTACTAGTGCGCCTGGACTTGGAGCCTAAATCTTCTTATACTATCATCATTATAATTATTATTATTATCATTATTATTATTAATGTTTTCGTTATTATCATATTATTTTGTTATTATTATCATCACTATTGTTATAATTATTACGGTTGTCATAACCATCATTATCATTTATTCCTCCAGCTATTGTTGAGACATTGCTCCAGTACAACGTCCCTCTCGGTGACGCCCTCCTCAGGGCATGCGCCGCATCTTACGAAGACGCCATGAAGATCATCATCAAACACACCAAGAAACTATCCAATGAGGTGAGAGACAAAAGAGGGCACACCTTTTCAAGGTGGGAGTAATCCAATGTTCCTCAACCCCGACCCTCGTCAACTATTTTTTTCCCCTTCAAATTTCATGATTTTTCAAGTTTCATTTTTTTTAAAGAGTTCCCAAAGGACAGGCAACATTTGTGAGAAGATATTTAAAGGATGAAATCGGAGACAGCAATATAAAGAGCATGGTTCCTTATTCGATTTGCATCTTCAGAATACACTGAAAAAAGACGAGATTACCGACCTTGTTTAAGAGTTTTTGAACGGAAAGAGAGAGGAAGAGAATAAGAGAGAGAGAGAGAGAGAGAGAGAGAAGAGAAGGAAAGAGAGAGAGAGAGATAGAGAAAACGGGATGGGGAAGGTGGAGAAAGGGGGATAGAATAAGCTATTACTTAACAGTGATGGTAAATTACGAATTGATTGAATTTAGGAGAGACAATGCGTTATTAAATGCCTCTGTGATAATGATTACTAACATGAAGAAGGAAGAGAGAGAGAGAGAGAGAGGGAGAAATGAGATAAAAGACAGAGAGAGAGAGAGAGAGAGAGAGAGAGGGGGGGGGGGGGGGGGGGGGGGGGGGGGGGAGGGAGGGAGAGAAAGGGAGGGAGGGAGGGGAGGGAGTGGATGAGTGTTTATGTGTTACTTCACAGTCATGGCTAAGTTCTAAACAAAAAAAGCCGGTTTTATTGATTTTATAGGAGAGACAAGCTGTTATTGAATGCCGCTGTGATAATGATGACTTTCATGAAAAAATGACCCCGCTCAAGATGGCTGCCATTCGAAACAATTTCATCATTGTTCAGGTAAATTAAACATCTACATAAACAAAACAAAATTCTAATGTTTTGTATCCCTTTCGCGACAATCATTCCACATTTGTATGGTTTGGCTCAAAAACATTTGATTCAGAGCCCTAAAGTATATGCCAGATCAGGCGCGTACACGGGGGGGGGGGGGGGGGGGGGGGGGGGGGGGGGGTACCCCCCCCCTCTTTGGTATTTTTCTGTGTGTAAACCCCCCCCCCCATAACCCCCCTAAAACCCCTCCCTTTGTTTTTGTTTTTTTATTAAAAAAAAAAATATCCCCATGGCTGAACTAAAAAAGCTGACCTTACCCCCCCCCAACGGAGTAAAATGTCAATTTTTCAAATTTCGAGACCCCCCCCCAAAAAAAAGTGTCTTCTAACCCCCCCCCCCCCCCCCCCCCCGCTTAAGCGGTCGGCTGAGTCGTTGCGAAATTTTCGGCCCGATTTACAAATGTTAAAAACCCCCCTCCCCCTTGAAAAAATCCTGCGTACGCGCCTGTGCCAGATGCATGAGAAGAAAGAGCAAACATTACAGCACACACTGCACCCGTTTCCGGTCCATGACTAGATAGCGTTTGATGTCAGGATATTTTACAAGGAAAATAAGCCTTAAAATCCTCAAATTGTTTACACATTGAGAGACTAAAATCATTTTTTAAGAAAACACAAAGCATTAAAGGTAAAGACTAGTTTTGAAAACGCCCCCCTCTCAAAATATGAAATGGAAGCTCTTGTTACCAATCATGTGAAAGAATATGTTTCGACTAATACGTGATGATACAAATTTTGCCGAGAAAACCGCCTACTAATTGATATATTTGGTAAATTATTATATCTATTTGGACCTGATATATATTTGGTAAATTTTTATATTAGATAGCTTAGACAGATACCGAGATGTGATTGGTCCAGAGCTCGTCACGTGATATCAATTGTGAGGATCCAAATTGTTATATTTTCCTGGCCGGTCACTTTTCGGTGTTATATTAACCAGCTGGTGAAATTAATATATTTTTGATCAATGCATGTCGCCCTCTTGAGGACTGTATGTCACCAATTACACACATTACACCATTACCGAGGGTCATTTAATTTTTTCAATATTTTTTTTTTCATGAATTTTTTTTTCCCTTGAAATTATTTTTTCCACATTTTCTTTTTTCCCGAAAAATGCTTTTTTGGCAAGAATTTTTTTTTTTTTTTTCGATTTTTTTTCGATTTTTTTTTTCCCCAAAATTGTTTTATAATATTTTTTTTGTAAGGTTTTTTTTTCTTTCTTGAACTATCTCGACAGATTATTTTTCAGAATTTCCGAAAAAAAAAGGGAATTTTTTTTTGGGCAAACAATTTTTGGACCCCCCCCACAAAAAAGGGCTATCTAATATAACAGTTATTGACTGGCAGGGGGTATATAACATTCTTTGGACCTGAAGGGAGTTATATTTCCCCTCGCGACCATATTTTCCCTCAGCGCTGCGCGCTTCGGGAAAATATAACCACTTGGGAAATATAACTCCCTTCAGCGGTCCAAATAATGTTATATTACACCCCCTGCCAGTCAATAACTGTATAATATCTATTTGGACCTGATATATATCACGCACATGTCGCGTAGTCCCATATACATCTTTCTGTGTACAGTGCTCGTAACTTTACCAAGACTGGGCCAAATTTCTTATCATTTTGATGATTCCATATCCTTGCAGTACACACCAATAATTATGCTAGATGATCAACCTTTTCTGATCGATTCCACAATGCAACCACATGACCAGAACTGGTCTTTATCTTGACAAAACAAATTTTACATGTTATATTCGATGTTTTCAATCTTTTCATTTGTGTTAACTACCACAATTAGGCTTTCAGCCGCGAAGGATTTGTATCTCCCAACATTTGTGTTTATTGTTTTTGATTGATGTATTCATATTACATTGCTTGATCATAATTCTACGGCATAGAGTATGATTAGATTTCCTTAAATTGATAACCTTATTCACCCTATCCCGTCATAGCTATGTCAGATTTTATGGATTTTGGTCTTATTTTTGGCAAAGCGCTCATTATTAAAAAAAAAAAATGGACTAACTGGTAGATACAAACAAGTAACAAGTATTTTCACGGGTAAAATTTGATTTCTTCACAGCGCTTAATTTGTAACGCATATTTAGTAAATATCCCCACCTCGCCCCAATGCACCCAATGTGGCGCGAAGGTCTCCACAATATTCAGATCACCCAATTTGTTTCCATTTTTACAAGAAATTACCCTTGTTGCCCTTTCTCGCTATATTTCTAGTATTTACTCAAAGCAGGAGCGGAGAGGATTCGAGAACCAAAGCTTGAAGGGCTATCCGAGGCCTCGCTGTCTGAGGTTGTCGAGTACCTAGATATTTACAGGTAAACGAGGGTCCTATTTCATACACCTTGTAATCATTATTAAACAAGTTACAACAAATGTTATAAGCTACTGAATTCATTGCATTAAATTGGCTGAAATTTACGAGAAGTCCAGTGAAAGCAAGTAGCCATTTGACATTCCAGTAATTCAACGCATTGCTTCATATTGTATGGATTCTTATTTTCATTCTTGAAAGGACGTCACTTCAAGCTTATGCTTTAGACGGCCCCTTTTCTGTTCTGTATTTACAGTACCAAGTCATTATCATACATTTAAACTTATAAGATTTTAGATGTTAATATGACTCGATGGACTGTAAATGTCATAAATAAACATTCAAACCAAATCAAACGCAATTTATGCAATTTGTACATGAAGCGTTATTTGCGAACGTAGGACCAGTTGGACCACATCATCAAGTTGTCTTTGACGCGACATTATGTTATGTGATACTGTCAATATACGAACATTGTTATAGATAGAATGCCCAATATTCATTCAGTTTGCAGTCGGTTTGGCGACGTGACTTGAATATATTATATATAAACGTATTCATAAATGTTATATATTGATATACTTATTGATCGTCATATTATGCAGGGCACTGTCGAGTCCGGCGTACCTCGGCTTGGCGCACCCCAACGCCCTGAGCAACGCCTTCAAACTCACCGGCCGACTGCGGAAGATTGCAGGGTTGTGGGAGGCGGTCAACAAGGAGTTCTACGACCTCGCCGACCAGGTGGAACAGTTCTGTGCATCCCTGCTCGATTACGTCGCCAACTCTGTCGAGGTAATTCACATTTCTCTATTCAGAGCTAGAATGGTGTTGACTAAGAAGTTGAAAATGACGGGAGCAGAAATACAGGTCATTCTTTAAGATAAAGTTATTAAATAGACATAGGGATAGAGCAACGTCGATCTGGCGCTGCCCAGTGGCTGCCGGGCTCACGATCAATTGGGCAAAAAGAATCTCCATTTTCGGTTTAAATAACATTTGGTGTGGACTTTAAAAGATTATTATCATTGATTTGTTTTGTCTTGTGTTTTTCGTATTACAGCTTGGAACACTTTTCAGGCAGAGTGATGACCCGGAAGTAGTCCATGTCGTCGCGCAAGTGAAGAATGCCGTCGATTTTGAACAGAAAGCAGTAAGCTATCAAATTCTTTCTCTTCCTTACAAACAAATTGGTTCTAAAACCAAGATCATTGGTAAAGCAGATTGTTGCAATTACTCTCGAGATTTCTTCAAGGTCCTAGTCATCTGACAAAAAAACTATATGATTGTAACATTTTAAAGTAACGTTATTTTCATTTGGCCCATTTAAAGTAAATCTACCTGAATTATGCCCTATTTAATAATTTACTGTTTATATTTAATTCTGTTTTTGCAATGGCATGATGTGGGTCCAGTCAATTTAGTGGGGGGGGGGGGGGGTACCATTCTTTCTCGGAAATGGAATTGACAAGGTAACATTTATTTGGGCATGGTACAGAAATGGTTCTGTCATCTCCTTTTCTCATCCTTTTACACATCCCTCTCCCCCTCTCTCATCATGACTCGATTGAAAGTTCTCATCTGCAACAGCTGCATCATCAATGGTCTCACCATCCCGTTTTGTTTTTCTTTCTCATTAGGTTATTTATCACTTTCCATGTCCCTGACATGTTTCCATTCAAATGTTTAAATCTTTTGTGTACAGTGTCCGCTTCTGAAATGCAAATTATTACCTTGAAAATACTTCCTCCCTCGTCTTTTACTTCAGTTCGTAGCACACGCATACACGCAGAAGATTATGTCGATCAACTTTTATCGGAACATCGACACTCATACGCCTTGGTTCGGATTTCTGAGTCTCCTCACCATGTTTGGATATCCTTTCATCTGTCTGGCTTACATCCTCGTACAGCACCCACGCTTAAAAAGATGGCTATCTATACCGTGAGTATTCATACATCTTTAAAGCCTTACTGCAATACTTAAAGCTACTTGCGCCCTCTGTATATCAAACAATTATCGGTGCCTGTCGGTCCCCCATGATCCTCTTTTTCTTATGTTAATTGAGAGTTTTTTTGTGTGAGACAACCATCTTTCCGTGACCATGCAGGAAGGTCTAATCACAAACTAGTGCAGACGGGCCGCTAATATTGCTCCGGTCGCCCATTCCCGCCCGTGATAGCGCTTGAAGTGGGCTCGCACGCGCGGCGGCCATTTTACACTTCCAATAGCGATACGGCTCACTATACGTTACGTACTAAAAGGCTGTATTGTCTGACCGTTCATGAATATTCATGTTTTTGTTTACCTCGGCAAAATGCTTGCCTTTACTAAATTGACAAAATTACGGTGGGGGCTGGATGAATTGGACATAATTAAATAGAACTGATCTATTATTATTCATGCTTCGTATCCTTCGTGTGCTTGACTTATAACCTTACAATCGCGTGGTAAATTGAGTCCAAAGTTCGACTTGTTGTACATGTGTTATATAGACAATGGCGAGCTTGCGACTTATTTTGATGAAATTACGGTGGGTGAACTTTCAAAAGTCAATGAGACATGAGGGTTCCAATTAAGAGCTAGTGATAACGTTCGTCGGGGTGGATGTGCTTTTCGTTAAAAAAGAAAATGAATTTGTAACGATTTTTTTGGTAAAAGTACATAGGCTAACATGTTAGACTGCTGGCTCTGACGATAGGGGCGTTGTCAATTGAGACTAAACGGAGCTATATGTTAACTCTTAACTTGCCACATTAGTCGATAAGAAAATTCATCGGAGGACACAATAGTTTCACATGCTCTCTTAGGGAAAAAAATGTGGCACAATGCTAATTTTATTTGTGGCACATAAAGTATGAAGGTCAAGAGGTTTATAATAAGGATTTTCAAGAAGACAAAAAAGATAGAAACGAAAACTCATAGATATTGTTTTGAAACTTTGGTACTGTGACACCCATGTCATATCCAAGAATCTGTAACAAAATATATTAATTAAAAAAAAAAGTGAAGAAGGGACGAAATTCCTAAAATTCTGTGACAATAACAAGAAGTGCATTTTAACGAGTGAAATTTGAATGGGGCACCGTTTTCCAGTTAAAGGGGTTGTAAACTGAAGAGACTACGTGTTTTTCCTGTGGCCTGACTCGGGGCCAATCGGGTATACGGACGACGCGACCGCAGCAATCACGTGCGTGCAACATACGCGAAACCGAAGCGTGAGGAGAACTTGGGTCTGTTTCGCGAACGCCGACCATGTAGAGACTTAAAAGTCGCTGACTAAATCAAGTCCATTCGTTAAAGTGCAGTTTTCCAAAAGGAGACGTAGATGGCGTTCCCATGTATTAGTCATTTTACACCCCCTTTAAGCAATAGTGGGTAAATGTATTTTTGTGATATGTTTCTTTTCGCCCTTCAGATACATCAAGTTGTGCATTTTCTTTGGATCCGATCTTGCCATCTTTGTCTGTTATGCAGCTCTGTGTGTCGTCAATGATCCCAGAATAACTGATATCATATTGGTCTTTATAGTGATATTTTGTGTTGGTGAGTAAATCTAATCGAACCCAATTCAAACTTAAAGGTAAAGACCAGTATTGGAAACGCCCCAATTTCAAAAAATGAAATGGAAGCTCTCATTACCAATCATGTGAAAGAATATGTTTTGACTAATACATGATGATAAAAAAATTTGCCGGGAAACCGCCTACTAATTCATATATTTGGTAAATTTGTTTCTCTCATGGTCTGTGAGAGATATAGGGTAGTCCCATATACATCTTTCTGTGTATAGTGCTTGTAACTTTACGAAGAATGGGCCAAATTTCTTATCATTTTGATGATTCCAGAACCTTGCAGATGCTAGATGCTAGATGATCAACCTTTTCTGATCGATTCCACAACGTTTCTTTCACAATGCAATCGCATGACCATAACTGGTCTTTACCTTTAATCAGATCAAATTAAATTGATATAATCAAACTGAAGTAAAATAAAAACAAAATCATCGATATCCTTACGGTTTTCATTGTGATTTTTTTTTCTTCGGTGAGTAGGCCTAGACTATATCATAATTATGTCCAATTTGTTTGTTTGTTTGTTGTTTGTTTGTTTTTTTTTTTTTTTGGGGGGGGTCCAGAATTTGATGAAAATTTTTGCAACGACTCAGCCGGCCGGGGGGGGGGGGGGGCTACGAGCGCATGTTTTTATTTTTTTTGGTCCCCACATTTCAAAATCTGGCCGATTGATATTTTGTTCGGTGGGGGGGGGGTAAGGTCACAAAACACTTACAAAATAAAATGTGAGGAGGGGGGGGGGGGGGGGTTCGTCCCCAACCACCCCCTGCCCTGCGTACGCGCCTGTCAAGTACCCATATACACCTGGGCGGAGAGTGGCAATTGTGGTTTTAACGTTTTGCAAATCGACACTTTACTATTACAAGTGTGACATAAACTCTTTTTCATTTGCAGCGCTTTCTTGGAAGCACATTTGTGATATCATGGAGTATGGCATCGGGGACTTTCTCGGTTACGGAGCAAACATACTGGAGTCAATCACACTCATCATAAGCTTTGTTCTGCTTATGTGTAAATCGATTACTCTACTTCTGGTAAATGATTGTATTACTATTGTTAATTAGTAGTAGGCTAGTAGTAGTAGTAGTAGCAGCAGTAGAAGTAGTAGTAGTAGTAGTAGTAGCAGAAGCAGCAGCAGTAGTAGTAACAGTAGTAGTACAGTAATATGAATATCAGAAGTAGCAGTAATAGTAATAATTTTATTTTATTTATTTATTTATTTCTGATATTTATACAGGGTGGCACATATTACCATTTGGTGGTCTTCCATGAGGCCCTGTTTGGTAATAATAAAAAACAAATAACAGCATCAAAAACAAAATAGATAAATACACAAGCACAGGCGCGTACGCGGGGGGGGGGGGTGTTTTGGGGGGTTAACCCCCCCCCTTTGGTATTTTTATGTGTGTAAACCCCCCTAAAAAATCCCTAAAACCCCCCCCCCCTTTGTTTTGTTTTTTTGTTTTTTTTTGTTTTTTTAATTATTAAAAAAAAAAAAAAAAATACCTCCATGGCTAACCTAAGAAAGGTGACCTTACCCCCCCCCCCCCCAACGAGCAAAATGTCAAATTTTCAATTTCGAGACCAAAAAAAAAAAAAAAAATTGTCCTCTTACCCCCCCCCCCCCCCCCCCCCCCCCCCCACTGAGCGACTTTTAGGCTGGCTGAGTCGTTGCGATTTTTTTTGGACTCCCCCCCCCCAAAAAAAAAGTGTCCCGCTTACCCCCCCCCCCCCCCCCCCGGCGCGATTTTCAAATTTTCCTGAGTCGTTGCGAAATTTTGGACCCGATTTAAAACCCCCCCCCCCCTTGAAAAAATCCTGCGTACGCCACTGCACAAGCATATAAACAGGTAAAAATACAAATTAATTGGTATCCCCTTGAAATAACTGATCATTCACGAATCATCCTTGATCATTTACAAGAAATAGATGGAATTTTCAGAATGGAATTTTCAAATTAAATACAATTTTTAAAAACATTCATTTAATACCTTATAATCCTTAATAATTGGGTACACACAATGCATCCCTTACAGCATGTCTTGTGTTGTGATCATGTAGTGAACTAACATGATGTAAATCTTGTTTTAAGTATGTTGGTGCCATGTTATTCAATGATTTATACATCATCACTGCACGTCCAAACTGGAAACGTGTCTGAATAGGCATCTATCCTAAGCGACAAAACATATCATTTTATATTATTTTGAAATAATTGCAGTAGTAGTAGTAGAAGAAGAAGAAGAAGTAGTAGTAGTAGTAGTAGTAGTCGAAGTAGTAGTAGTAGTAGTAGTAGTAGTTAGAACCGTTCGGCATGTTCGGGCCTTTTTCGGAATAATGTTATATTTGTTTGGTCTGTTGTTGGTCTCGTTGGTGTATTTCATGCAGTATATTGATATTTGCCGGGGCTTTGCATTTTTTTGCAGAATCCTTTAAAAGACCTGGGGTGCGTCTCAAAGACTAAGATCGACTTGAAGTTGGACTTAACTATGGCAGGCCGTTCATGCCATTGTTTGCTCTCGCCATTGGTCTCTCAATTATGATCTGAAGATGATATTTTTTTCCTCAATAATAAACTATCAAAAAGTGTAAATTTTGTAGATTTGTGACCATGATTTGTACGTCCCTTGAGAGACCAATGCCAGTAGATGGTGAGAGAAAACAGTGGCATGAACGGCCTGCCATAGTTAAGTCCAACTCAAAATCGATCTTAGTATTTGTAAAACACTCCCCAGTAGGCTACTCCCCTGTTTTTATAACTGTTTTTTTTTAAACATGAGAAATATATAAATACATGTTGAAACTTTTCATTTCTCCACATTTAGGACGTGTACGAAACGCGTGCGATGAAACGTCACGATAAACGGGTCGCGATGGTGAACAACGTTACTGTGACGTCAGATCTGAAGCTATCCAATGTCACTGTGACCGATCGGCTTGAACAATTTGTATCGTTGGACTGGAACGATCCTCAGATCGTGTTATATGTCTTGTTAGGTGAGTAGAGGAACATGAAATAGTATATACTATGCATGATGAGTTTAATGTTACTATCCACAGTGTTTGGTGAGTATAGGAACATGAAATAGTAAACAAAAAATATACACTTCAGAGGTTCTGGTTTAAACTACGGGCAAGAGGTGACGCCAATAGTACGTTTGGAGTCGCCGAGGCCCATAGTTTTAACCAGTACCTCGAAAAGAAGGCAGGGTATCGAAAAAACCGATATCCAGTAAAAAAAATAATCATTACATTACCCCCTCCCCCTCAAACTAGTAACATTCAGCGAGCGTACGGGGTTTCAAATGCCTCCAGCGGCAAACTCCCTCGGTGTCACGGCGCTTACGCCGTGCAATTTACGCTGAGCCACAGTAAATGCACTACACTACTACTACAGTACCTGTATAGCGCTAGCTAAAAATATTTACATCCTTCAGTGTTTCTTTTGAGCCGTGAATTTTCTTTTATTTCATTTTTTAATGTGACGTGAATGTGAGTACGGTACATGTCATTACGGTCTATTAAAGGAATGATACAGGTGGAAGGGATATAAAACAAATATACAATGACTCATTCTCGGAGCAAGCTAAAACTATTCGCACTCAGGAATATCAATAGAATTACTCTCCCTCGGGCCATCTAGATCCTCGAGTGTCATTGTGCATTTGTATACTATGTATGATTAGTTTAATTGTACTATTTACCATGTTTCGAGAGTAGGTACGTGAAAATGAATATTGTACACTGTCGCTCATATAGTTGGAATATTTTTTGTTTACCCCAATTTATGGAATTATTTTGACAATGATTTATTCCTAATATATCTAGATAATAGTATACATTCTCAGATTTTTTTTTAACAATGATTTGCCAGTGTTTGTTTTGCTTTGACTGCTATATTATTATCATTATTGTTGTTGTTGTTTTTGTTGTTGTTATTGTTATTATTATAATTATCATTATTATAATCATTATATATGAGCAGGTGTTGTGGTTCTCCCCAATGCAATACGCGCTTTCACCACGGCTCTCAACTCATACCAAGACTTATACAGCATCTGGGAATCAACAGTGGGCGCTCTTAGTGATATGTTCAAGTTTGTGACTGTCTTCGCCATCTTCCATTTCGCATTCGCTGTCGGCTTGTTTGGTATTTACGTAACTCAGGTGAGAATCCCGTCACTTTCATTTCATATTACTAGCGTTTTATTGGGAGTTTTCTTTGCCTCTCTTCAGGATCGCTTGTTTGCCACGCGTGCACTTTTGCACAAAACAATAGGCACCAATGAATGAATGATTGCAACGCAAACAGGCAATGGCTTTGCAAAATTACCCATTTCACTGAGGCTCTTATTATAGCTCCATGCCGACCCTTTTAATATCGGTATGGATTAATCTGGAAGCCTTTAGCATATCCAATGATAGTAAATACAATATGGCAATGTGGCATATAGAAAGTTAAAAGAGGGGAAAGACGCAAGACAGGGGGGGGGGGGGGCAATTTCCCCCTCCTCCCAACCGAGCAAAAAATGCAGCATTTTAGTAGGGGGTAGATCAGGATATCATTGCAAGTCAATACTGTATTTCAATACAAAAATGCGCTCCAAAACGATCAAGAAGTGCCTCAAAAAAGCTAAAATCTTTGAGTGACCGGTTTTACTATACTCGTTTTCCCCCAATAGACTGTAGTGTTATGAAAACCTATAGGAAAACGCAAAATTTGATTTCAATTTCCAATCATGAATATCTTGATAATCAGACAGGCGATCGGATTGTAAAATCCATGGGGTTCCTCATTTACCTAGGGTATCCACATCAGTATTACGACTGCTCCTCATGTGGGCCCTGGACCAATTAACACCTGGATGACGAGTAGCAATTGTGGATTAATGTCTTGCCAAAATACATAAAAGCCGGACTGGGATCCGAACCCCAACCCTTAGATTGAGAGTCAAGTGAACAAACCACTGTACCATGACACCATTTTAAATTTCGTACTCTTTTCCTGCCCGAATAAGTCAATTTGGGTGATACCGCCTCCTGTAGCGCAAGTGAGGGACCTAAAAATCGATTTATTAGTACTGAAAGTATATGGATCAAGGTCAAGTGAGATGTTTGCCCACATAACGCCAATGTCTTGATACGACACTGATTCATGTTAAACATTGCACTGACGCATTTTCATTAGCGGGGTCAAAAATATATTAGTTTTGCATACTTTCAAGAACATTTTTTCTTCATGAAAACAGGTACAAAATGGGGTACAAAATGTTACCATATTTTTAGCCTGGCGAGTACACAATCAGACAAGTTCATAAGATTCATGCGTCCACAAACATCGTGAAAATATGTCCCCCTTTCATGAAATTTCATGCTTTTACACATGCGCGACCATTTCAAAGAGCGTCAACGTCCCCGAAAATCCCACTATTTTAGCAACATCCAAGAATTACCAAGATGTAAGATTATTGTCTGTATTGAAAAATGCAGAAATTCGTCCTCCACTGGCAAGTGACATATATAGACAAGCACAATATGTTCAACTTTCATCAGTAAACACAGTTAATATAAGCGATGCCTCCGGGACAACGCTAGATTTGTATTTAAAGTTAATTTGAAAAGACCTTATAATGCTTATTCTTTAATTTTTCTACAATGTATTTTTTCTTTCCTATTGATGATAGGCTAGTTAGATTGGACCAGGCTAGAGATATTTGAAAAAAAATTAAAAAATGGCTGCCTTGATTAGAGTTGACCAGTGGTTGGGCACAAGGGAAGTCGAGGAGTATACTTCACTCCTCTACAGCATTGTCAATTGGGTTCAGGAACCCGTGATACAAGGGTTTGCAATCAATTGCAAATTTAAACCCCGATTCTGTTTGAATCGTGGTCAGCCTTCTGAACAAAATGTGCACACAACTATGATCTTGATTGGCCATCGTCAGTTTTCAATCGATCGCAAACCTTTGTGTCACGGAGCCCAGATTTCTCGGCTCATACCTTCAGAATTCTTCTTCCTAGTTACCGTAATCGACAAAATAAGTGTAATAATCAATTAAATGTATAATTTTTTTACTATATTTATTTTCTTAAATGCAGAAAGAAATCTATGCAGAAGATTTGGCTGATGAGGGTTATCACAGGTATGTCAAATTATCATAATGAAATAACTTTACCTGTTTTACATTGTAAATAGTAAGATTAGATAATGTGTTGGAAAATAGACTATTTTCTGGGGGGGGGGCGGAGCAAAACGATCAGACTGAGTATGGTAAGAATGAAATAATATATAAACATTTTATTAATACATTTTATTAATACCGATGTACCTAAAACCATAGTTTTAAAGGGAAATCCAACCTTAACAGAGAGCTATTTTAAAAGAAAACAGGAAACAATCAGAGAAGCAGACTGGTGAAAGTTTGAATTAGATTTGACAGAATTTGTTTATAGAAAAAATTGTAATCACTAAGGTATGGGCACTTCAAATTGACTGAATTATGACGAAGTACCGGGCTAATATATTCCCCATTTGTTTAGACACATAACATGATAAGAACTTCAATTTTTCAACTAAATTGTATGAATCAGGAGGGTCTTTTCAGTATAGGGGACCTATAATTATATGCTACCCATATTACGCTCCAATATTGTGCTCTAAGGGAGGAGGCATTTAGAAAAGCGAAATTAATGATATTTTGTACACGACAAAATAGAGGGTTGTCCAATGACAACATCTTCATTATCCACGTAACAATTTGCTAATTTGAAATTTAGTGATCTCAAATTTTAAACATGTATAACTCCCTTATTATTGGCCCGGTTTATTTCTAATTTCGCATTTCTGTTTAGCTAATTGTTTCTGCTTCCATAACTCTCAATTCAATTCAGTACTAAGTGTCTTAATTGTGAGTTAAATTTACTAGGTCAAATTATGAATATTTATCTTTTGAGGAATAATTTTCAAAGGAAGCCTATAGCATTGTCTCCATCTTTATAATCTTGCGCCACATCAACTTTTGAACTGATTATGTCAGGTGTATTTCCAAATGTTAACAGTAGTACTTTAAAGGGCGAATTGAGTGCTTAAGTTTTTTCATTTTATGCAAATAACCATCTCTTCCCACCCGCCACTCTCTTTCTCTCTCTCTCTCCTGACTCTTTCTCTCTCCTGCTCCCTCTCTCTTTCTTCCCATCCTCTCCGTCTCCGTGTCTCGCTTTCACCCTCCCTCTGTTCTTACGTCTCTTTGCGTCGTCACCCACTTCCCCTTCTCACCCCTCTCTCTCCCTCTCTTACTCTGTCTGTTTCTCTCAATCTGTCTGTTTATCTCTCTCTTTTTTAATCTCTATCTCCCTCTCTCTCCGTCTCCCTGTCTCTCTTTCAACCTCAACTTCTGGCCCACAGCATCCCGAACGCACTGCTTACTCTCTGGTGGGTATTCAATAGTATGGGCGATAAAGCGGAGCTCAACGGTCAAGTCACATTCGTCAACGTCGTGCACATCGTGATCGTCGGCATCTACTACACCGTTGCCCTGGTCCTGATCAACACTCTGATTGCCATCCTCGCCTCCAAGTTTGAATCTATCGCGGTTCGTCGAATTTAGAACATTTCTTATTAACTCTTATCATGCCACAGGGCTAATCCCCATTGTGCCAAGTCCAATGAGCATGAACAATAACTGCTATTACGAATGCTGCATTGCACGCACATGGCACTCAATAGGTAGCTCTCTCGCATATACAAAACAGCATAGCGATAGCGTGCATGCAGCCTTATGGCAGGCTATAAGGTTAACAAAATAACACGCTCTGTGAGGGTGAAATTCCAATAATGTTAGGATGAACCCTGGTGCATTTTCATGTATATAAAGTGCTGAAGAAATTGCTACAAAGATAAACACTATTTTCTTCGTGGCACTAGAATCGCCCCAAAGTCAATAAAGAGTGCAATGTTTCCTCTTTTCTATCAATTTGGTAAAACCCAAATCTCTTGACCAGAAAAGCAATTTTGTAGACCTACATGTTTATGTTTGTGGTCATTGTCGTGTCATCAAAAAATTACGATTCCCCCCCCCCCCCGCATTTCATCGTTTATTTAGGAAAATTCGGATACCGAGTGGAAGTTTGGACGGACCAAAATGTGGCTGCGATTTATCCGAACTGATATTGCTCTACCGCCTCCATTCAACATTGTACCGACAACCGGGTTCATTATCCGACTCTTAAAGAATTGCTTTTCACTTTGTACCGCCGGATGCACCCAAACGAGCCAGAAACAGCCTGAGGTAAGATTTTTTTTTTTATTTGAAAGTAAATAAAGAATGAATTGTCCGTCTTGTTTTTTATTTTCAACTAGTGTTCATAATTTTCTCTCACTGTATGATCTAAGCAAGTAACCCAAAACATTAAACATTATAGGCACTGTAAGTTTTTATAATAAACTAGTAAAGAGCAATATTTCACTCGATTAAGATAGTAAAACTTTGAAACGCTGTTAAAAAATACTGATTTGCCCAGTCTAAACAACTGATGATTAAAATGGGCCAGACCAAATTTTCGAAAGAGGCATTTAGCCGGGAATTCCATCGTGGTAAAGACTTGCTGTTTAAATAGCCTCATAGTCGATATCAATGTAGGCATGAAAATATGTAAACTTCTGTTATGATATGAGATATCAGCCCATCATATTTGTTCAGCAACAAATCCAACAACTTAAATGAATCAAGATTTGAATCGTTATTGAAGATTGGTTATCATGATCATTGCTAAGCATGCATTATTGCTACCGAATTTATGGTAATAACTGATTCTGGGAACAGTGTGTCCAGAACAGATGTTTCATAATAAAGTGGTTGTTTAAGATATTGTTAGATCCCTTTTCATAGAAAGATCAAATCAGCCTTATCAAAATTGTGACATATGTAAGTTTTTCTTTCCTTTACCTTTTTATAGAAATCAGAAGAAAAAACTAACCACGATGGCAATGCAAGGGTATGTACCTACACTGTTGGTCACAATGGTGGAATATTTTTTTGTTATCCCATTCATTACGGTTCACACAGAGGATTTTTTTCTTTTGGGGATCGGGGGGGGGGGGGAATTCAATTAATTATTTTATTGCATTTTCTCTGTTTTTTGTATTTGTGGGGGTGGCCCCGTACCCTAGCCCCCGCTGCGTACAGTCATGATTCAGTGGCTAAGCAATGGCCTCGTTATTGTCAGGCCCCACGATCAAAACTGCGAGGATGTGCTATATTAGTGCCCTTTTGTGAAACATTAATCCTCATTACTGTCAGTTATAAGGACGTAGGTCCACAAGTTGATTAGCATAGTAGCACACATATGCTTTAGCAGTCACGCAAAACAAACACTCACAATTCATCGCCCATTCCCGCCCGTGATAACGCTTGAAGTGGGCTCGCACGCGCGGCGGCCATTTTACACTTCCAAGAGCGATACGGCTCACTATACGTTACGTACTAAAAGGCTGTATTGTCTGACCGTTCATGAATATTCACTTTTTTGCTTACCTCGGCAAAATGCTTGCCTGTACTGAATGGACAAAATTACGGTGTGGGGCTGGATGAAATGGACATAATGAACTCGACTTATAACCTTACAATCGCGTGGTAAATTAAGTCCAAAGTTCGACTTGTTGTACATGTGTTATATAGGCAATGGCGAGCTTGCGACCTATTTTGATGAAATTACGGTGGGTGAATTTTCAAAAGTCAATGAGAAATGAGGGTTCCAATGAAAGAGCTAGTGATAACGTACGTCGGGGTGGATGTACTTTTCGTTTAAACAAAAAATGAATTTTTAACGATTTTTGTGTGTAAAAGTTCATAGGCTAACATGTTAGGCTGCTGACTCTGACGATAGGGGGCGTTGTCAAATGAGACTAAACGGAGCTATATGTTCATCTTCTTGCATCGCAGCACAAAGGGTGTCATTTTGCTGACGCAGTCATTGTTTGACGCATGACTGCGTCTGCGACAGGCGCGGTAATTGACGGGCCGTGCGAGGGTGACAATGCAAAGCAAGAGGTTTATTAAGATTGGCAATACTTTGATGAATTAAGCCCAGCGAACAAAGTACGATCCAATTTGGAAGAAATCGCTATAGTATTGACATTTGAATATTTTACTTATCAAGTCATTATGATTTGGGTTCCATTCATACGAACAAGAAAATAGAATATGGGAGCATTTCAAGCTTACTTGTAGAAGAAAGAGCGAAATTGGCTCAGATCAGTCGGGCATTTGTCTACGATGTGAAGCCGATTCGGTTTTAATTCTGACTATTTTAGAGGGTTTTAAGAATTGCATTTGCATCGTTTAAATCATTATTCAGAACTAAAATCAGGAAGGTGATGTCTGTTTAGATATCCATCTCTGATGTAATTGCAATTTTTTCTCAAAATGTCGGATCGCAGCAAAATCGTACAACGTGCGCTGCATGGGCTTTACTGGCGCATGCGCCGATTGCCTTTTTCGGTTAGTTTATTATTGATAATAACGCAGTCAAAATGACGCATTGAATGCAACGGGCATTATAGAGGCCTATGTAGTCTAAGATGGAAATTAAAGATCGTAATTTGTTACCAAGGCCCCGTAAAACAAAGGTTTGCAATCAATTGCCAAACGATAATGGCCAATCAAGATCAACGTTGCATTATTGTATTTTTCAAAAGGATGACCATTAACCAATCACATTGGTCATTTCAAATCTGCAAACCTTTGTGTTACAGGGCTAGATCAAAAATACGGGCGAATACAATCTAATGTTGAATGCCATAGCACGAATGCAAACGGGGCGCTGTAAACAATTTAAATGTATAGTCATCTTTTTTGTTCCTTTGCAGAAAGTAATGAAAGAGATACTTAAGAGATACAACACGACTCAAATCGAGAAACCAGACGATGAAGAATCATTCGGCATCGATGATATTCGTCAAATCAACCAAGACTTCGTCACCGTCAAGTAGGTTTGTTTCGACGACGCCGGGAATATACCCACTGCGCCATTCTACCTTAAAGATATATCCCTTTTGCAGCCAACATCAAATTCTGTAGATCTTTGCAGGAATTAAGAATATGTCATGTATGTCCTGTGAAATCTAAACATTAGCAATGTCCTAGTATTAAAATTGTATAAAAAAAAAATATATTCACTGTCAGACACTATTGAGTGACTGACTGACATTTTTCTCCCTTTGGTAACAATATACATAAAATGAGCTGTAAGAGGAACTGTACATGAGTATTGGTCTACATCAATAACCCACTGCTTGTAATGGCCAAAATTAAACTGATTGAATCTTTGTGCAGCAAAAAAGTAAGACCATTCGGTAAAAGGGTCTGAAAATCAGACCATTACTTAGGTGATTGCAACTAGGCGTTGTGGCGTGCGCCTGTAATCCAGCTAAAAAGTGAAAGTTACAAACTGATTCAGCCGAGGACGCAGGTTCGAAACTGAGTCACGTCTTTCGGATGGTGACGTTTAAAGGTCGGTCCCAGACGTAAATAATCATATACACGTCTGTAAAAGCCCAATACACACACACACACACACACACACACGCAATCACTTAAGTCGACTTGTGCAGCAAAAAAGTAAGACCATTCGATAAAAGGGTCTGAAAATCAGACTATTACTTAGGTGATTGCAATCACTTAAGTCGATTTGACAACTAATGGACGTTATTTTCCCACTCTAAGCCGTTTTCAAGCCCTTTTGTTTTGAGGGAAGTTCTATATATAAGTATTGTCTTTCAAATGCCGTCGGAATTTAACCTTTTTATTTTGTTGGGCCTGCAAATGGGACATAGTACCTAACTCTTTAAATGCCACCCAAATAATCTTTCTGTGCCACGTATTGTGTGCCTGCTTCTAACTTGCAAGATTTTGTTCTTTTTTGTTCTTTTCCTCAAGCTAGGTTCTTATTTCCATAATGTCGATACCTATTTACATTCATTACTCAATAATTGAATGAAAACTAACATTGGCTAAAAATTGAAATATATTCAACAATTCTTCTTGCTTAGTATTATTTTTTTGCTAACACATTTATACCTTAAAAACAATCTTAGCAACGACTTGGATTTTTAAACAAAAGCATGCGCGTAAATAACAGAACCATTGACAATATTTTTAACGTAACATTTATAAATTACATATTGTGCATAATTTGAAATAATATTCATGTGATGAAATTAGACAGCGAGGTGCCCGAACATATTTTTGATCTATAATAAAGAAATTATATTTGTTATTACGCTCGCTCTACGCACTCGCAACATGTAAAAGAAGGATAATTTTAGGCAACGAGATGCCATAATATCCTCATATTCGTGTATCGAGGTGACCGAATAGATGATTTTTGTGTTCATATATATTTGGCGACGGTCTGTGGGCATACATTTTTTGATATATTATCTAGTGTATTGAAATTAAAAAAATTAAAAATTGAAAACGACATTACATGTATTTTGTAATTGCTCGCTCAAAAAGTTTAGAGATTAATGTTGCCTACATGGCACTTGACGAGTGCCAGAGTGTTCCAAAATGAATCTTCGTTGATGAATTTGGGGCTGGGGACACTCGAAGCTTTTTGTCATCTTAAAAGGATGCCATGACTGGAAAAAGTTTAAAAATCGCTGCTCTAATGTAAATGAATTAATTTATTAAAGTCATGTTACACATTAATTCGTCCTTGTTTTCACGAAGTGACGGTAGTGAGGAAAATCTTGACGCAAAGTGAATGCAATTTTTTTTCACTACCGTCACTTCGTGAAAACAGCGACGAATTATTGTCAAGAATGTCATTTCTCATTGTTCGCATAAAAGTTGTAAATCCTTCGCAATTCAGCCAGCAACTGGGACGAAATGATATAAACCTCGCGGTTTAATTTAATTCAATTCTTATTCTACGCTTAATTATCTTCTCATTCAGATTCAATGTACAGACCAAACTGCAAGTCATCAAGAACATGATAGACGCCATATGGTTAACAATCGGAAATATCGAGTGCAACTTCCCAATCATGGACGACATAAAAGACAAGATACCGGTTACCCGAACCGAGGTCATCGATATGTTCCAGACTAATTATCCGGTCCTTGATGACGACATAGGGAACCTTCAGGTGGTCATCGAAGACGTCATGGAAGAGCTCGGCTACCGTCCCGAAGTCGCTCCGAAGCCGCGTCGGAAGGAAATTGTTCAGGATGTGATCGACGGGCCACCCATAGTCCTGCCGGACCCAACTCCTGCACCGACTCCTGAACCGACTCCTGAACCGACTCCTGAACCGACTCCTGAACCGACACCTGAACCGACTCCTGAACCGACACCTGAACCGACTCCTGAACCGACTCGTGAACCGACTCCTGAACCGACTCCTGAACCGACTCCTGAACCGGAGAAGACTCTCATCGAGCGAGTAATCGACTTCTTTACGGAACTAAGTGACAATAATGAAATTGGTCAGGATGTGATCGACGGGCCACCCATAGTCCTGCCGGACCCGACTCCTGAACCGACTACTGAACCGACTACTGAACCGACTCCTAAACCGAAGATGACTCTCACCCAAAAGATGGCGAATATGTTCGCAGAGGGCCGAACTGTGGAGACCGACGACGAAGTGACGGAAGAGGTTCAGAAGTTTAGACTAGGTTTCATCGACCGAGTAATCGGCTTCGTTAAGGGATCAAGTGACGATAATGACTGAAGCATGCTTAAAAGATACCTCAAGATATAACTTTAGTTATTTTGAGATATGTAATTTACATTTGCCCATTAACCTACAAGATTCCACACCAAAGTGTTAAAGAGAGGCATAAAGTAAGATGTACAGTTTCTTAGCACGACATGGGCATTGCCATAATAAGTAATTTATTTTTCAAATGTATTATAATTTATGAATGCTACCTGCCCAGGTGTGTATGGTGATGAAGTATTTCTTTCACCTGATATTATCCTTTGTACCAAATTTTATTGCAAGAACGCAAATTCCATAAATAAGATGGTGCTCTTTTGGGGTGAAGGTTGCGCATTTTTGCCAACTGCTATATTTTAGTATTTTTAAAAAAGTGAGTAACAATTGTTCACCTGTTAAATTTTCTTTCAACACATATAATTTGTACGTTCTCAGTTATAATTTTCTCTGATTGATAAATAAAGGTTTTGTTATTTTATTCAAATGTCTTTCCAACTAAAGCTTGGTGCATGATACATGTACAACTCCACCTGGTACGTTACATTTTCAAACAAAAAATGGCTGCGCCAATGTCATGCTATTAGGAATGATATCATGCCAAGAATATCTTTCTTAATATATCTCTTGTAGACTCTCATAAGGAATATTTTACATCAAAGGGCAAAAATACATATCCCTTTTTCAGAATACCAACACTCATTCTGTGGGGTAAGGTTTTCTTTAAAACAGGATGACCATGGATGGTTCTTGGTTAGGCCAGGGACGTGATAGAGAAGGACTGGAATCAAGCCGCTCTCCTTTGACCCCATGCTCCAAGCCGCCGAAAAGTTATGCGCTAATCTGTAACTGTCAACCAGGTGGTGAGATAAAAGAGCGCATGAAATTTCAGGAGTTAGAATTCCTACATCAGAAAATGGTATCACTGCAACTGTTCGCTGTCCCTTCCAATGATTTCTCATCCATTGTTGAATGTGTAAAGAGTAGAACAAGCGAACACAAACTTGTGTACTTTCATCCTTTTTTAAACTTGAAAAATACAAAAAACACGCGAAAACACGCATTAGCAAACTTAATGTTATTGAATATTGTAAACCATGGATCAAATAACGGGACATTAAAGCATGCACAAATTAGCGCATCGTCCTAAAATATTGAGTTTTTGACAGGATGTAATTTTTCTTTTACCAACTCTGGCACACAAATTAAAGGAAGGACGGAGTTTTAAATTTGAAAATTTGTTTGATGCACTATTCCCAATAAAATCCCCATATAAAGTTTTTGATTTACACTGAAATTTTGCCGGTAATTTAATATTTTGTAATAAATGTAAAACTGGTGCCTGGCTTCCGAAAGTCCCCGCAGTGGAAGCGCGGTTCGGAGCATGGAACTTCAAAGCCAAGTGGAATGTTACACATCCCATTGTTACGCTTTAGAACTCAAGAATGCGTTTGAATAAATTACAAGAGTTTCGCCTCCTTTTCTTTCACCTCCCTGGTTAGGCCTACTGTAATCATATGCCCATTTATGTGGAGCAGCTGATAGGCTCTGCTGTGTAAAATACAGAGTATCATAATTTCCCCTGCTGTAGATGAGCCGCCATGAAAAGGCGCTGAACGTTCGAGCAATTTCTTCTTAACGGCCACTCTTATACTTCGCCTGGGTGAAGAGCGGCAAAAATGTTAAAGTAAACAAAAATACGAGACCACCATTTATAAACGATCATAGTAAACCCGGTTTCTGATAGAGCACTTTAATATCAAGTGACGAATTTGAAAGCGCTAACCGTTTGATTACTAGATTCACTTACTATTTACAGTCCGTTTTTTCCCTTTCCGTGGGGCCATTCAAACTAGTCGCCTTTTTACGGGCGCGCACATGCTAATGAAGCCACTGCTGACGTTCGCATCTTACCGGGTGCGTATTTTTTTATTTACACGGCAGCGAGGGGAATTTCTCGATTAATCCCAATGAAACCGCTCGGGAAGAGTCTAGACTAGACCGAATCCGAGTAGTACCTAGCAGCAGTGCAGTGTATTATATGTGTTGTACTCTCATACCCCAGAAGGGGGTCGAATGAGTCAATAAATTCTATTCTATTATATTCTATTATAAAGGGAATTGTACTTAACATGTAGATCTAGAGAATGAAACGATGAAAGACATCTTAAAGCTTATCTGCCGTAGTTTACAGGAGGGATTAGAGCGCCCTGCAAGGTCACTGGACAGGTGGTTATCTCATCAACTCAGTTCTCAGTTAACATAAGAAAAAGAGGATCATGGGGGACCAACGGTCATCGATTAGGCACTGTTTGTTATATAGATGGCGCCAATTTACCAGGTACCAATTTACCACCTGGGTAAAAGAGAGAAAATATAGATAAATTGACTTGATCAAGGACATCAGGAAGACAACTGACCGAGAACTAATAACCTACTAATGATTCAAAATCGGTCTTTTTGATGTTGGCCTGGAGTCGGTTTAGCGGTTTGACTGAGGTACTAGCTGGTCAACACTCGGGTTGAGGTTAGGGTTAGACCGAGGTCTAAGTTGCTCTTTTGTTAAGCATGACCTAATGGTGTCTTTTCACAAAGCGTTATATGATAGATACTTCAAGCCCAGCTTAATGTTTTAACTGAATTGGTAGATTACGGGCCCTGACGGGGCCATGTTTGCTCTAAAAAAAGGACAAGAGTCGTAATATTGATGCAGCTATGATTGCATGAAGATCTCTTTCAAGATTAAGAAATAAATAGAGGCTTTAATGGTACACTTCTGATGAAAAAAACATGTTGGTGATAAATTTTGGTACGAGGTTTATACTCTTGTGTTCTTATTAAGCTAATATTGGTCAGGGGTTTGGTATAAAGGCAAGTATATTCGTGGAACGATCGCAATTACTTTCGAAAAAAATCGATCCGGGAGCGATTTCAATACCCTATCGTATACCCCTGGGAACCTATGTGCGGATTGCGTAATACGACTTTGTAAATGTCCGCACATTTAAAAAGATGACGTACAAGGGTATTGAAGTGACCTTAGGCTGATTTCTCGAAAGTTTTTGCGATCGTGTAGTGTGTAAGATATATAGTTGTGCTCATACTACTTTCATGTGTTTGCTGATTACTGTTTGTTGAACAAACTCGCAAGGGTTCTCGTGTCTAGCCCAAATATGGACTTTTAGTTTGTAAAATTTAGCGAGCGAGCTAATTGCGTTACCAAAAAGATGTATATCATTTTATATTGAGGGCGACATTTTATATCGTTTTAATATATTGTTGTTACTAAAGTATGAGAATACACCGGTGTGGATATAATATATAGATGAAAAATATGGGTAGTTTCTAAACTATTGGGGACTTAATTAATATGTTGTACTAACTACAGGCTTAATGAAAAGTTGCACAAAGGGAAATGTGCCATAACTCAATCTCACACATTCAACTGTGATTACGTACGAGCACTGATCAAATCCGAAATCGGTACTTTCACATTTTTTACTTCAAAATACACGAGCTTTGAAATGAAATTAATGTGCATACATGATGGGGTGGGTGACCAAATTTTCGCTTTTCCCTTTTCCCCCACACATTAAGAAACACGTAGATCAACATATTTCATGTTATATACGTAATAAGAATAATATATCATATAATCGAATTCTAAGCAGTTCAAAGCTGTGTAAACTTACAATCAATAAAAACACGAGAAAATTGGAAGGCTTTCCAAGACTGACTTCAGTCAAAATGTGTGACCTTACCTCGTGCATGATATTTCCGGGTATTTGTAAAGATTCCACACAAGATTCCAAAAAGTGTCATAATTCAAACAAAAGCAGAACTATATGTTGAAACTTTAAACTAGATAATAATTTCTCTCTATTGTTGAAATTTCCCTCCAAAAGAAGAATATTGTTATTTTTTGCAAACAGGAAAAATATGATTTTTGTTTATTCACGTGTTAACAACAGTGTTGGCCTAGTCATTACCTGTAATTAGATTGTTTTAAAAGTTTATAATTTGTCTCCTCTGGATATGTCATTTATTCTTTTTCACAGCATCATTTTTCTTTTAATGTTTGGTATATTATTTCCGTCAAAATCGTGCAAAATACATTAATTTAAAATCATGCAGAATAAAACTCATCATTAATAAATCAACTTATTCTTTTTTGTTTTGATTTGTTTTATTGTTGTTTTCTCTTTGAGTTGTTGTAAAAAAAAAATTGTTTTTGTTATGACCAATAAAAAATCACTTATTACAACAACAAAAACTAACAAAAAAAATGTACTTATTTGCAAATCAATGTGCTTTTTAGAGTCCCACTGATCACTTCTTTGTTAATGGAAAGTCCGCAACGTAACTAGATTACCTCTTTCGTCCACATGATAACCTTAAAAAATATACTGTGAATAAATACATTTTTGGATTATTGAATAAACCCGGAATAGTTTATGTTTATGAAAAGTGTATGCTCGTCAAGAACATTTTTTTTTCTCTTGAAGTTCATAATTATTTACATTTTTTTTAATTTCTGATTGATATATTATATTTACACGATATATTTAAACGTTCAAACGTTAAAGAGAATATCCATTGATGCAGTATTAGTGTATCAAAAACAAAAAATCCTCTACATTTTTTAATTGAACTATTTCCGGTAACAGCAGGACATGATTTTTATCACAAATTATACCCCGTCACCAACGTTATGTGGGAATTTCATGCTGGATGATTTTGAATACATCTTAAAGGTATAGACCAGTTTTGGAAACGTTCCCCCTCTCAAAATGAAATGAAAGCTCTTATTACCAATCATAATGTGAAATAATATGTTTGACTAATACGTGATGATACAAATTTTGCCGGGAAACCGCTTACTAATTGATATATTTGGTAAATAATTATGTCTATCCGGACTGGATAGATATCGCATAGTCCCATATACATCTTTCTGTGTGCAGTGCTTGTAACTTTTAACAAGACTGGGCCAAATTTCCTATCATTTTGATGATTCCAGAACCTTGCAGTACACACCAATACTTATATGCTACATTTTTTGTTTTCATAGGTTTTTATTTATTTCTCTCATAAAGAAAAATTGTACATAATTTATAAGATTGTATACAAACTAACAAAATAATTTTAACATAGGTCTTAATAAATTTGCAAATGAACCTTAAAATTAAATATATTAAAAAGCAAAATTCAAGTATTTTAGACTTTTCGTAAATTCCACATCAAGATTATGAAATCTCCTATGATAATATTAAATAGGAATGATTTGAATCAACATTTTATGCCTTTTAAAATAACTTTTACAAAATATTTTCAATGATGCTAACAGCTTTCCATAATTGTTAAGTCCAATTTAGAGATAAGTTCAACTTAGATCTTTGTGAAACACCCCTAGACCTCAACTTTAGCTTAAAGAGAGAATGTGAGTTTTATGTAGTTTAAGCTTCTAACAATCACTCCTTTGGACTTTATTTTTTATTATTTACACAATTTCTTGCTGTCTGCTGCCTCGAAATTACTGGAGCGAAGAAATGTAACAATGTATAGCAAGAGTTTCTATTCAGTAAAGGATTAAGCCCTATTAATCCAGATGGATAATTCAATAACGTGGGCATCATCTCATCGAATGGTGTGTCCAGTATTAAAGGTAATACAAAGTTTTGGGAAATTTTGAAAATTGAGTGGCAGTGATTCTTTACAATTTTGATATATTTGGATGCCCCTGTGGATGTGTTAAAAGCACTAGAAAATTTAGCCCCTAAAATACTTTCTGCTTTCGAGAAAAATTGAATTAAAAAATTTACCGGTGCTCCCGGTAAATTTTGATAAGTTTCAAATAGCGCCTACGGCCGTACAATAATAGCTGCGACCATGAAAATCCCCAAAAATGTAGCTGTGATATATAATTTCCAAACGGGAATGGCTAATCTGTAGATTTTAGTCAAGAAACATTGTTTATAGCTCAATTAATATCTTGAGAGGGAGCTATACAACATAAAGAGACTTTATTATTTACAATTTCATAAATTTAGACTCAGTTTCAACCGCGACAACGATCCCTGAGTATTGTAGGATCGCATATGCTTCAAATAATTATGTTCATTTGAACCAAATTCATGACCCCATACCAAAACTTTGTATTACCTTCAAGGGCGTGTCTGCTATTGCTGAATGAGATGGAATGTCAAATCGGAGGGCTTTTTGTGCTCTTTGAAAGGAGCACACAATGCGGGCAGTGCGAATTTAAATTAAATTTCAAGGGATGGATTAGAGTTTGTATCTCCACATTTAGAATATTAAGGCATTTGAAAAGCCATGCTTTGCAGGGAACATTTTTTATCTAATTTTCTTCCACACTTGCATAATACAATGATAACGCTCACAAATCATTTTCAACTCAACCTTCTCTTTAAGGGCGTGTTCTGCTACTGCTCAAGGCCATTAAAAATATACATGTTTAGCGTCCCCGCCCGCTTCCTGTTTAGGGGTCGCCTCCTATTTTTTGTTTTTTTTTGTTGGAATTTTGTTGATTTTTTTTTCTTTTTTTTCTTCATTTTTTATAGAAAAAAACACATGAAAAACGCTGCTAAAATGTATCTATTTCTGATTAAAAAAGAAAAAAAAGTCGGCGGCCATTTTGAAACATAGCCCCACTGTCATGGAAAATGTACAGAGCGGCCATTTTGAGCGGCCATTTTGAAACATGTTTTTTTTTTAATTTGGCCTAATGAGATAGAATGCTCAATCTGATGGCCTTTATGTGCTCTTTTAAAAGGATTAATCCTACACTGAATAAGAAAGGGGGAACTTCAGCAGCCTTATGAAGGTCAACAACATGGTCTATCGAATAAACCATCGAATAAACGGAGGCTGCACATTACATGATACCCACTGAAGAGGAAAAGAAACAGCGCCATCTAATCATCAGTGATGAATAACCCCCCCCCCCCCCTAAAAAAAAACAAAAAACAAAAAAACAAAACAGCACAGCTATAGGCAGAAATAATCTTTTTAGATTGGTCAGCCTTAAAAGGCAACAACAAAAACATCAACAACAATCTGTGGTTAGTTCATGTTGGTACCTCCATCCTCATTCGCAATGAACCCTATCAGGGTCCCGTCCTTACTTTACACTCAAACATAAATTCTTCAACACATTCTATTAGGGACTTTTAGATACGCACGAAGACAATAGGTCTATGCTACGATCGACGTCCTAATAATGCACTGCCTTGAATGGACGTCACACGTTTCAGTCCACTCAAATCTAAAAGTCCCTATTATAAAGTTCAGAGCGACAATGTATGTTTGGTGTTTGCAATACCTTTTTAAATGACCATAATTAAAACCATAAAAGCAACGTCTACAATGATAGAATTGGCCTATATAACTGTAATGCTTAATCACATTGGTAATGATAAGAGTTCAAAGAGCAAATTAATCATTCTTTATTTACTCTTGGTAGACCTTGGTAAAGTATGAAAAACGCTAACAGACTTTGTTTAAATCAGAAAGACAAGCATTAGTCCGTAACTCTGATAAGGACATAGACAATCAATGCATACTTCAGCATTTTTATCTCCTTACGTTGTCATTTACACCGAACTCTATCTAGGCATCGTTGATTACATTGAGAGGAGCGCGACTGCTTCTCAATTCTTTCTTTTTTTTCTGAAAATTTTGATTCAAACTTCAATCAAGTGAGACTTGTGCTTAGAATGTCGGCCAAACATCGCATGCTCTTGGTGAACAGAGGTAACTTTTCCACGTACCAGTAGTGTCCGAATATTTTCAACGGGCGGGATTTTTACAAGAACAGCATTACAATTTCATGGAAATTCACCGGTTAAAACTATTTTTGTAAGTGCTTCCATATCCGATATTGAGCAGTATAAGTTACTTCACAAATGTTCCCGAGTCGGTGATTTTAGACAAAAGTACACAATATTTTACCTTTACCAAAGTACAATAGAAGACGGACCTATCGAAGTAGAGGAGAAAGAAGGGGAGAATGAAGAGGTTGCAGTAGAATAAGAACGTGGATGACTACAAGAAGAGGAAAGGAGAACAAGAACGAAAAACGGAAAAAGGACAACGAAACAGATTCAGAAAGGCCAGAGAAAGGTAGAGAGAGAGAGAGAGAGCAAGAAATAAACTTATCCATACTACTAACTGCATGTCAATTGGTAGGTGTTGAGGTCGAATAATACGCTGGTACTGAGAAAAAACAAAAACAATGAAAGACAGGGTTCTGAGTGCCGAATGGACCGGGTTTACTGCAAGCGATGGCTATCTCAATGTGGGGACCACGTTCATTCTGGGTATCGTCCTCATCATCGTCCTACTCGTAAAGAACGCGAGGAGACCACATCGCTTTCCACCCGGACCCCCAGGCCTTCCGATCATCGGAAATGTTTTCGGTAGGTCCATTCATGATACAAACAACTCGTCCCTATTTTCACGAAGTGACGGTAGTGAGGAAAATCGTCACGCAAAGTGAATGCAAATTTTTTTCACTACCGTCACTTCGTGAAAACAGCGACGAACTAATTATCATAATCGCCGTCGTCGTCGTCATCATCATCTCCATCGCATTCCAAATTCTCAGGCTTCGTTCAGATACGACGCGGTAAACAGTCATGTTTTACCTCCATTTTTTAAAATGATGCCGTAAAGGGTAATACGCTTATTTCTGTATCTTATAACGCGCTAGTGAATGCGCGTAGGATCGTTGTTGCGCGCAGATTTGCGGCGGTTTACCGCGGCATATCAGATCGAACAAGCCTCTATATGCGTCCTATTTTTATCTGATATTATTGTAATCTATGGCTTTATTATAAGCTTTCCGTTGATACATAATTCATCCATTTCATTTTTAAGTTCGGATAAGGTATTTCATATTTGGATTAGAAAAGTACTAAGCTATCTCTTCAAATTTATAGGCCTATTTATGCTCGTTAAGGTTCAAATTCTATTAACTCTAGGCTCACACATATCTTTCAAGTTATAGGCCTATACACAGTCTTCAATATTCAAATGCAATGCATAGTTTACTCTTCCACGCATATTTTTCAGTTTCTGATCACACCCATCAATATTAAAATTATATTCATACTCGTCAAAACATGATAGCTTTTTTATACTCGTAAATATTCAAAATCTATTTCTCATAGCCAAAGACATATCGTTTAAGTTTTATTCAGACTCGACAATATTCAAATTTTATTCTTACTCGTCAAAAACATAGCTTTTTTATACTCGTAAATATTCAAAGTCTATTTCTCATAATCAAACACAAGTCATATCGCTCAAGTTCTTTTCAGACTCGACAATATTCAAATGTTATTCTTACTCTTCAGAAACAGAGCCTTTCATACTCGTCAATATCTATTTCTATTTCTCATAGTCAAACACATACCTCCCAAGTTCTATTTATTCAGACTCGTCAATATCATATTATCATTCATCAAACACAATCATTCTTTTCCCCAAGTTATATTCACTCTCGACAATATTCATAGTCCATACTGGTTGGGGGGGGGGGGGCGCCAGCCCCCCCCCCCAATAAAATTAAACCATGACTTATTTTCAATTCCATACAATTAAGTGAGTTATAAATGTTCGTGATATCACATGATTTTCAACAAAATGCGCGTTCTCCATTTCTGTTGCAAACTGACACATTTCCAAATAGCCAGGAAGAGCATATTTGTTTTTTATAGTCATTAATTGGCCTTTAATGGTGGCCACTAACAGTAACGCTAGTACATAACCGAATATATCCAGTTTAGCGAAAAATCTGGATACCCGTATGTCCGGCCTGCGTATTTTTTTTTTATACGCTAGCGAGGGGTATTTTTTCGATTAATTCCAATGAAACCGCTCGCGGAAAGCCTGGACTGTATTTTAAACCTTTACACGTACGTACTGTACTGATAGTTTGATAGTTTGATAATGTACTGAAATTGTTTTGTCGATGGGTGTTAATTGTGTGTACATGTGAGTGTATGTTCACGCACGCTGCGCTGATTTCTGCTCTCATATTCAACAGCAAATTGCAAAAATAAATGTCAATACTTTTGTTTAATATATGTAACTGCTCGGAATCTGTTATTGTGTTCAAATGGTTGTTATTGTTCTTGTTGTTCGTTTGGTATTATAATGGCTATTAGTCAAATTTGACTATTGTTGCCAATTTCATCGCATCTCTTTCTTTTAATGTCTTGGTAAATTTGTATTTTTCTTTCTTTTTCCAATCTCATTTTAATAGAGTGGTATGGTATCAACTATGAATAACTTGTTTCAACCATACTTTTTCCACAGGACGTCCCTCCCCTTCTCTCTCTCTCTCTTTCTCTCCCTCATAACTCTTTCATCTCTCTCTCGATCTCTCTCTATCTCCCTACTCTTTTTATTTGGATGAATCGCTATGACGTTTGAATATATATATTAATTATTGAGTGGGCTTATTGTGCTTTCTAATGGATCCCTACAACATGGCAGATCCACTGAGGGGCCTGGCAGAGCAGAATCCCAGGATGTTCTCGAGTTTATTTGACTTTCAAGAGAGAAATTGTTTTGTTTTTTTAGAGAAAAAGAGGTTATTTCTAAAATGAAATTAAAGGGCTCTTGAAAGTCAAATAGCCCTTTCATTTCCTTTAGAAATAACCTCTCTTTACCTCTTAAAGACAATTTTATGAGATGGAATGTTCAATCTGAGGGCTTGTTGTGCTCTTCGAAAAGAGCACACAATGGGGGCAGTGCAATTTGAACTTCAAGGGATGGATTATATAGTTTTTATCGCTCTTGAAAGTCAAATAGCCCTTTCATTTCTTTTTAGAGAGAAACTCTTATCCATCCCTTGATATTTAAATTGCACTGCCCCTATTGTGTGTTCTTTTTAAAGAGCACAAAAAAGCCCTCAGATTAGTCTGCATATAGCAGAAAACGCCCTTAATACTGGACTCAACATTCAATGGAATGACGCCCACATCATTGAGTTTGAAACGCACTCCTGGTCAAGAATGGTAGAAGAATCATCTGGATAAAAAGGATAGGGGTTATTACTATTACCTTTTTTCGCTCCAGTGAGCACGAGGCAGCCGACAGCAAGGCATTGACATTGTGTAAAGAATAAAAGGTCCAACGGAGTGGTTGTTAGAAGCTTTAACTACATAAAACTCGCACTCTCTCCAATTTTTGACAACAAAAGGTTGTCTTGGGAACCACTTCGATCTATCTTTATAGATGGGGTGCAGGGGGGAGCCTTTGCCGACAGTCTTGGGGCGGAGCCCAAGGAAAATCTTGAATTTTTAAAAAATTAGAAAAATTCAAATAAATCGTCACAAGCGATAGAAATTGTTAGTTCCTCCTTGAAAGTCACAAAGCCCCTTTTCATTTCATTTTAGAAATAACCTCTCTTTCTCTCCTAAAGACAATTTTATAGAACTTCTGTTTTCATATTGTTGTACTTTCGTCCGCACATGTCGAGCCAACTCATCGGGAATGTAATCTGTAAGGGTAAATTTAAGTTTCATGTTCTTCCTTTTTTGTCTTTCTTTTTTTCTTCTCTCCCTCCCTCTCTCTGTCACTCTCCTTTCTCTCCATCCTCTATCTTCTTCTCTTTTTAAATTATTCTCTCTTTCCTTTCTCATGTTTTCCTTTTATCGTTCTCTCTTTTTCCTATTTCCATAAAAGAATACAATTTTCTCACTTATGATGGCAAAGCCATATCATTATGGCTATGTCATCATAAGTGACATTACATATGGCATGTGTTTGTAATTTGTTATGGGAGATATTCTTTTACTTGTTAATATGTCCCCCTGTGAATAAATATATGTTCCTTTATTTTTAAAAATCCAGAAAATCGACACTTCGAGTTATTGTGTGCACAAATCAAATGGGAGTTATCCTTGGAGTGTGTGACATGCGTTACGAGTACGTGTGACATCGCATTTAAATGCCAGTTGGAGATTCCCCATCTTATTACATGAATTGATCTCGATAAAAACAAATATATAACTTTCTCATCAATTCTATTTCTGATTTTTCTAATACTAATTTCCAATTTAAAAAAAAAGAGAGAAAGAAGATAGGTAGGGGAGTTTAATTGCGATTTTCCCCGCCAACAAGGTATAGATGGGGGGGGGGGAGGGGGGAGGGGGATACCCCCTAAATACAATTCAAACGTGGTTTATTTCTAATTTGATACCGGTGATTTACAAATGTTGATGAAATGACATAATTTTCCGAGATCTTTCCTCAATCTTCAGTAAATTATACTTTTTATGCGTTTGTTGGGAAATGGCAAATTCCTGAATAAAGAAAGAAAGAAAGAATAGTGACCTGCCTTTGTCACAATTAAATCCAAACGTGGTTCATTTCTAATTCGATACCGGTGATTTACAAATGTTGCTGAAATGACATAATTTTCCGAGATTTTTCCTCACTGTTTAATAAATTATACTTTTGTATGCGTTTGTTGGAAATTTCAAATTCCTAAATTTACAGTCAGGCAAGAAATATGCTTATTTAGAGGCCTACTTGAGCTCCGCCCCCACTTTTTTTGAAAAAGTATACTAAAGAGAAATAGAAAGATAATAAGAAAAAGAGAATAGTGACCTGCAAGTGTCACAAAATAATGAGGTATCAAAATATGCTCATCTGACCGTGATTAAATGCCTAAATCCCCCGAGCTTCCGGGGCTCCGCAACTGGACCCCACGCCAATTAGTGACCTGCCAGTGTCATGAATAAGGTATACAAATATGCTCATCTGACCGTTATAAAATGCCCCCCAAAACCCTGAGCTTCTGGGGGCACCGCCCCCTGGACCCCACGCCAATTAGTGTCCTGCTAGTGTCACGAATAAGGTATCAAAATATGTTCACCTGACCGTAATTAAATGCTTAAAACCCCTGAGCTTCCGGGGGCTCCGCCCCTCGACCCCACCAGGGGGCCTAAGGCGGGCCCCTGAATGCTCAATGACCGTTATAAAATGCCTCAAATCCCTAAGTTTCAGGGGGCTCAGCTCCCTAGACCCCACGCCAATTGATGACCAGCCAGTGTCATGAATAAGGTATCAAAATACGCTCATCTGATCGTAATTAAATGCCCATACCCCCTGAGCTTCAGGGGACTCTTGACCCCTGCCGGGACTTTGCCCCTAGACCCTACGCCAATTTACACTACACTCTACCTGATCGTAAATACTTTAGCCTCCCCCACCCACTTTGAAAAACGTTCAGCGGGGCCTGCATGTTGTTGTTTTTGTAGGTAATAGTTTAATGGCGTTCATTCAGTATACGCCATATCTTTAATTTTATAAGAAAAATCAATCATACATAAGAAAACTGAGGATAAAGATTTGTAATGATATAATTAATTAATCAGTAACGCAATTTATTAGGAGTCTCTGGATGGTTTGCAACTTCGTGTTTCTGCTTTTTAAAGTTTAATCTGGTCAGCCCGGTTTCGATTGCATGGAAACTAGCTTTGCTCGATTTGAAACAGGCTTCTCGGCTACTCGGCGTGCGTGCGCAGTGATCTTTTAATTTTGTAACGCACGGTACCTAGACCACTCAGAAACACAGAAACACTAAATTGAGACACATCGTACAGGGGCCTGCATGTAAGAGTGGGGTGATGCGGATTTTTTTTTGTCTGCCAAGCCCCCCCCCCAAAAAAAAAAAAATTGTTCATTACGCCACTGATCATACTAGTCAGTATTTTTGTCAAGATCTATTGGCACTTGCTTCTATTCATACTTTCTTATTTTTAAAAATCTCCTCTTCAAACTACAGACTTGACAGCGACCAGCGAAGTATTATTCGACAAATGGTCCAAGGTCTATGGCGATGTCTTTAGCTTCCGGGTCGGGGACCGATGGGTCGTGGTTTTGAATCATCAGGAGGTCATTAAAGAAGCGATGTTGAAGTACGACGTCGAGTTCAGTGGCAGGCCTCAGTTTTATTCCGGTAAGAAATGTCGAGGTGTAATGGTTTAATCACTTGACTGTCAATGTATGGGTTGGGGGTTCAAATCCAAGCCTGGCACCAACGTTCTTCGGATAAATAATGATCTGCATTTACCACTCTTCGGTGTAATGGGTACCTACTGCATGAGTCGCATGAAGAGCATTATTAATGCTGGGGGGATCCTAAGTCGAACTTAACTCTAAGTTGGACTTAAACATAATTATAATTTTCTGCCTTTTTTTTGGGGGGGGGGGGGGGCTTGCGGCTTTGGGTGCTTTTGGGTTTCTTACATTCATTTTTGTACATGTACCTTGCGATTTCTTTTTGGAGGTGGGAGCTAGAAGATTTTATTGGTTGTTTGTTTGTTTGTTTTGAGGAATTTGAGCTCCCCCGAGGCCCCCATCCCTCTAGTCAGAACGCTCGCCATCTGTTTAAAAACTCTTTTGATTTGCTCAACACCGTGTCTCCTTTGATCTTTGAACCCCCCCCCCCCCCACACACACACACAGCGGAAATTGCTTCTGACGGGTTCAAAGACATCGTCTTCAGCAATTACTCGGATACCTGGAAAATTCATCGCAAGTTGGCCCATTCAGCTTTCAGGTAAAACCAGTTTCTTCTACTTGGCTTATATCGCTCGATGGAGCTCGAAATAATTCTTTGGAGCTCCAAGATTTAAAGCATAACCACGCTCACGTATGCCTATCATGCACATGTCTTACCTTTCTCTCTGACTAACACTTCTAGCTAGCCCTGTAGCTGCTGGCAAAAGGGGTTAAAGATTAAGGTGTCCAGTTCAAAATGGTGTCAAGTCGTAAGAAATAAGTCAGAAATCCCTCTCAAGATAAGTCTAGTAGTTTAAGATAAGTTTGGCGTTGTTTTGGATTAGAAATCTAAAGATATTACGGAATATGAATACCAGAGGCAGTGGATCACTTCAGTGGCTTTCAAGACCTGCCTGTACGAGTTTGCTGATTATTAAAGCACGATGACAAACACATTTGTGAATGTCGGGTGAAGCTATTGATTTCATCGTTAAGCATCATATGTATGTTATTCGAAAGATAATCTACATGTATTCCGATCAATATATACACGTGACCAAAACTTGGTCCTAATACAAACATCCAAGCAGCCACCTCCCCGAATTCCTGTCAGTCCTAATAAGCATTTAAAAGATCTACACTCGTCCCTCAAATACGCACTTTTATCTTTCTCCCCCACTCCTCCCCCTTTCACCCACCTCTCTCTCTTTCTCTCTGTCACACACACATACACACACACACACACACACCCACTCTCTCTCTCTCTCTCTCTCTCTCTTCAGAAAATTTGCCACAGGACACAAGTTAGATGATTTGGTGCACGGTGTCATTCCTCAAGTACAACAAATGTTGACAGAGAACAGTGGAAAGCCGTTTGATCCTAAGCTTATGATCACCCTAACCCTCTACAACGTCTTCTCCAAAATGTGCTTCAGTGAAAGGTAACGATGCGTGGTCATCATCGTGGTCATCGTCGTAGTCGCCATCATCATCATTTCCATCGTCAACCCAGATGATTAACATAATTATCATTTTCACCAGCAGCATCAGCATTTTCATATGATCATTATCATCTTCATAATCATCATCACCATCAATTATTATCATCACCATCATTATTCATATGATTATTCCCAACATTATCCTCATCCTTATCGTACTTTCCGTCATTATCATAATTATCATCATCATCATCATCACCATTATCATCAGCTCATTATCGTCATCATTATCATCACAATGGTCATTTACCCAATCATTGTCATCATCATAATCATCATAGTTAAGTAATCACCATTTCGATCCTCATCATTTCCGTCATTACCAATGTCGTCGACATTACTATCAAACAGAAATAAATAAATCATATCAAATCAAATCAAATCCAATCCAATCCAAATTACCATAGATTTCAAAATTGTATATGTTATAAAGCGGGTTCTAGCGGATGTCGCAATCTTATTGGTCAAATAGCACCACGTGTCCGTGCATCATTAAGAATTAACCATCCTAATAGCTGCCATCATCGGATAGTGGATAGTAGGGTTATTATTTTGTCTTATGACTTGTTATCATCATTGTTATTCCTCCACTAGTTATGACTTCAGCGATCCTAGGATGCTGGGATACATCACCATGTCACAGGAGTTAGCGGAGAAGGTCGGGTTTGGTCTGGTTGCAGACTACTTTCCATGGGCCAGGTTCCTGTCTTACAATGGTGCCAGCTACATCCAGAGAATGAAGCAGAAGTACATGGAATGGACCTCACCCCAGCTGCAACGCCACCGTGAGACGTTGGACCCAAGTAATAACAGAAATGCACTATTATGCACTTCAGTGTTGCACACGAGGCGTCGTAACGTGCTGACGTAAGGCTGCGTCAAGAGCTGCTGGCGCGCCCTTTGACGCGCCGTGCAAGCGTCGTATTGTACAAGAGTAACTGAAAGGGAAAATGCAAAGCGCATGTACTATTGCCTTCGTAGACTTGATAAGCTTAAGTAATGGACGCAATCGCAATGACGCTTCGTGTGAAACGCGTTTTGAGAATATAATCGTATTGGTAAGCTATTAATTGCATTTTTGCGTCATAATCACCTAATGTAAGGACGTCATGTTTTATTGACTCTTTTTTCATGATTTCGAATTTGATCCTACATACACACATATACTTATTTTCAATGATCTAGGCAACGTACTCATAATGTCATCACTTAATTAATTCCTGACAATGTTAAGGAAAGATAATGCAAATAACAATCTATAAGCTTCGGAAACTGCTCTGTGTTTCAGGGGTTTAGCTTAACAACCAGTATGTAGTATTAAACACACTGAAAAGTTATTGAAAACTGACAGGTTCCTTTTAACTGATCCCGGGCTGAGAACTACAACCTCGTAATTACAATATTCATGAATACAACAAATTAAGAAGAAGAAACTCTCCCATCTATCCAAGTATATTGCAGAATAGACAGGTTTACTACTATAACCACATTTTTGCATTTTTCTTTCCTGGGAACATAGTGACGAGTTATTCCATTAATCTAGTGAAATTTAATGAATTAAGTACAATACTCGAAATCCGGTCTGCATAGATATATGTATATATATATATATATATGACTTATTGCTATGTCGGCTAAACCTCGGGCAAGCTTCCGGGTGGTAAAGAACAACCTTTGTTTAAAAAGTATGCATAACATTTGGATATGTTGGTCTACTATCATTGACCTTGAAGATTAACCTTTAATAGAGGAAGTATTCACTGTCGAAGTTATGATTTTATTTTTAGATGAAGCGCGTGATTTCTGTGATTTGATGCTTCTCGCTCAAATGGAAGCGATGGACAACGAAGAAGATCGGAAAATATCCCAGAATCTATCGGACATCCATTTGAAACAAACAGTCAACGATATCTTCTTGGGTAAGATTACAAGGCCATTTTCCTGCGGAATGAAATCAAATTGTAAATTCACAAATCTGTGTTAACTCCCTACAAATTATTCTATTCACCTGTATAATACAAATAAATGTATGCCTACTGTATTTTTAGCGAGGACAATATTATTCATAATGTGTTTTTTTTAAAGAATTTCTTCTGCATTTGATATAATAAAAATAGTGGGTTTTTGAAAAGCGCTCATATTTGTCATACTTGACACTCTTGGCGCTCCGCAATTGATACCTCGGCTTTACCATGGCTGCCTTTACGGCGCTCTAGCATTTCAAGGAATTAATTCCTGCCAGGTACCCATTTACGTCACCTGGGTCGAGTGTGGCAAATGTAGATTAATATCTCGCCAAAGGACATAAGTGCCGCGGCGGGACTCGAACCGCGGATCTTGTGAACTTGGGATCCACAGTCCGGTGACGTACCCACTCTACCACGTGTGATGTTTCATCTTTTGAGATTCAGAAGGCCATTAACTCATTACAACCAACAACCCTTGAGAGTCAAGTGAATGAAGTACTATACCACTATGCCTCCACTTAACATGATTTTTCGTTAATTTCTTAGCTGGAATCGAGACATCGATGCAGAGGCTCTACTGGGCTATCGCTCTAATGACCGAGTACCCCGACGTCCAGGCCAAGATCCAGGGCGAGATTGAAGTCGAGATCGGACGTGGTCGTCATCCCGTCATCAAAGACCGCGGTAACCTGCCATACACGGAGGCGACGCTGTACGAGATGATCAGGTATAGCACCGTGGGCCCAGTAGGTGTACCTCATGCAACCATGGTCGATACCAAGTTCCGTAAGTACTTGAGGCTCTTTCAGATATGGCGCAGTAAACCGTCCCCCTCCCCCACCCCCCCCAAAAAAATTATCACTGCATATTCACTGAACTCTGTGTTATTGATCAGACACAGAAATGTGAAGCGTATTATACTTAATGTCATCACGAAAAAAAAAAACAGTTGGGGTTTTGCCGTGCTATATCTTAACTAGGCTTTACTGTTATCATGTTTAGACATTTACAATTAAATACCTCAGTCATACCGACACCACACGGGCACAACAACGCGATAGACCAAACAAAACATAACATTAGCCCAAATGGCAAAGAACTGGTCGGTTTCTAGTTGCAGTGACTGCGATATTAAAAGTTTATAAACTTCTCTTTAGAAATCTAGCCATCTGATTGGTCGAAATTGGAGTCGTGATTTTAGCTATTCCCGTAAAGAAACGAACAATGCCAGTATCGACTAAAAGTTCATGAGTGAGATTCCCGAAAAGATTCCGGGTACCGGGGAAATAGTAAAATTTTGATGAGATCCCCATTGGTTTACGTGTTAAAATTTACTTTGTGCGAGCGCGGATACCATACAGTGCTTGTTGTCTGCGATTCTTAAATGATTGTAACATTCACTCATCTTTCCAGCGAAGATTAACAGACAGTGTCACAGATGTTCTGTGATGTTTTAACCAATCTTTTGTTGTGTTAATTCGGTATATAAACGACATATCGACTGCTTTAATATTCACGACCTGGCTGTTTCTATACTGGCTCTCGGGCGCGCCTCGGGGTCATGACAGGATGCAACGTCCCCTTGAGCCTTTAGAACAGTTGGACCTCTCATAGTAGTCGATATATCTATACTATATTTCAAAGTGTATAATACAGTTAAAGTTGTTTTAGCGAGCACCTGTTTAGAAGGGCTATCCATCTATACAGACTGCTCTTTTTATTCCTCTGGAAATAATGCTCGTCATTAACATACGTGTTAAAGGGTACCTGATAATAAAGATCACATGTCTATGAAAACTACTATTTGTGTCTCCATTTGGCGGTCTTTATACGGCTTCACTGTATTATATTCGTGATATAGGGGCACTGAGGATCGTGATGGGCTTGACCATACTTCAAATGCTTGTCAGAGATTTTTTTCTCGTAATAATCCCTTCCTCACTTTTACAAAAACCCAAATCTGCCCCTGCACAGACCAATATACGGTGAAAATGAATCAAAATTTTGCCTAATGTGTAAAAAAAAAAGAGCGACCATACACCAAAGTGGCTCCACCTCCAAGCACATGGAAATCCATCAAAACATATGTGATGTAATGTGTATTGACTTAGACAGCTTAACGGACAGGACAGAGCATTCGCCTTTGAATTGCATTCCAAAGTCCGAGGATAACGTCCACAAAAAAAGGTGGCCCAAAACCTGTTAGATGACCAAAGAAATAATCTCTTTTGCCTGAAACTTTATCAGCCATTAGGTCATCCATGTTTGATGTTATAGGTGACTGAAGTTTGGGTAACAACTTTAGAACAATAAAGTTCCTGGAAATATTAGTGTGTCTGACCAGAGGTGTATCCAGAGATGAATAAAGAGGAGGGGTCAGGAGTGATTCAACCACCGAGGAGGGGGAGGGAGGGGGGAGGTGGAGCACCTGTCTTAATTGGAAATGCAAACTGATGAGGCGGAGGGTGCAGGAGGTCGCATCTTGTTTTCTCGATCTTCTACCCCTCTCTATTTCTCTTTATTTTGCAGCCTTGTCTACTTTTTTAAAATTTTTATTATACTATTATTTTAATCACATGAGCTTGGGGAGAGGGAAATGGAAGGTACCATAACATCATGTATTGCGTAGTTTATAAACAAACGGAAGGTTATATAAATATCTAGGCCTATATATTTTTTTTAATTATTATTTATTTATTCATTATTATTATTATTGTTATTATTATTATTGTTATTATTATTATTATTTGTTGTTGTTTGAGGGGGAGGGGTCTTCATGTGGCGGTTTCACAGTAAGCTGGACAAACCGCTGTACAACCCTTGTATTATATCTAATATTACAATGTCTTTAGTATGTATATTACACGAAATACATTGGCTTTCAGTTACTGAGAAAATACAATATTGGATACTGTCTTGTTCAAAATTTCAAATCTTTGTCAACCAAACTTCCTCCAAACATCTACTCACTCTTTCAACTACAGAAAATATAATAACATTCACTTTGATCTACATCAGCTACTTCCTTCCTCATTCCCAAAACAGGCTTACTTCATTATCATTATAATATAGTTATTATTATCAATTTTATAATAAATGTTATCATTATATTGTAGTGCACGCCTTTTTAATGCATTCCAAAGTCCGTGAATCAAAACAAATACTGGTTTATGTCAGTTGAGATCACATTCCCAGGCAACTATAATCGATTGGCAAATATTCAATGTTTGATTGAATAAACTTTAGATGACTTTGTTAATTTGAAAAACAATGTCATGTGAACGTCGGGGATTTGTTTCTATGCATATCAGAAATATACTCATTTTGATCAGTAATTACTTAATCTTTTTCATTGAAAAACAAAATTTATTTCTAATTATCTGATGCGAGTAATTACGGTATTCGTTCTCTTTGTATTTAATGGGTAAATTATGAAAGTTTAAAAGTGCCGACAGGATGACGAGATAATTTGGGCAGGAAGACGAGAAGATCAGCTAAAAGACGGCAGACGAGTTGATAAAAAACCCAACTGGTCGCCCGGCCCCTCCACTCAGTGTTATTTAGGTTACGCATAATAATGCATGTTCCCTCCTTTAAAACACCCCCTAAGTCCAGTGTATAAAAGTCTTTTTTGTGTACTACGAGCCGGAGTTTGGTGCGTGAAAAGTACCCCTTTACCGGACTTTTTGGTAACACGCATGGTATCCCTCCGTTCACGGAGTGGGGGGGGGGGGGGGGGGGGGGGGGGGGGGGGGGGGGGGACTGGTCGACTCGTTTAGAACATGAGAACGATTTCGAACGACTCGCCTTCCCATCTTCCTGTCCTGAATTACCTCGTCATCTCGTCAGCACTTTTAAGCTTCGGTAAATAATGGGTATACTTCAGATATGCCACATTGATCATTTTGTGTAATACTTGACAAACATTGAGTGTTTGTTTGAGAGGTATTTGAACTTTAGCTGTCACGTAGAACGCTTGTATAAAGTTGGACTGTCTGATTTATGTTTAATGTAGACTTTGTCAATACAAGCCAGATACACAATCAATGGTAAGAGATAACATGTTTATTGTGTAAAGAACTAAGTAGTCGACAATGCACCTCATATAATCCTATTAGCAACGTAGTTTTAACCAAGGTTATTTTGATAAAAATGTAGTTGTAATTCGAATTTTGTTATTAAGTTTTCGTGTTTCGTTACTGCTCAGTCGCCAGTAAATGACGCAAAGTAGCAGGGGCCTTTAAATACCCCTTGAGTTCGTTTAACGAAGAGGCACTCTTTCATTGCACTTTGCTCACTGTCCTCGACTTCCCCTTCCCTAACTTTAAAGTCCCACTGCACTAATTACAGCTACTTGCGCTCTCTATATAATATAGCAAACAATATCTAATCGGTGACCATCGGTCCCCCATGGTTCCCTATTTCTTATGTTAATTGAGAGCCGATTTGTTGAGATAACCACCTGTCATTGACCATGCAGGGAGGTCTAACCCCTGGCCAAACTAGTACAGATGTGTTTTAAAGACTCTCCACAACCGCCTGAGTCTGGGAGTTTCCTGGTACATGTAATATAATTATTGGTCGGTCTATCGTCAAACCGACTCCTAACCGACTTCAAAAGACCGATTTGGGGCGATAGGAGGAAATGTCTTTTTTTTGCTGTCGGCTGCGTTGGTGTGACCGAGGCATTGTGGTTTTATCATTCCCTGCAGGTGGATATCTGATACCCAAAGGCACCACTGTTCTTCTAAACCAATACTCAATGCACTTCGATGAAAGAGAATGGACAGACCCTCATTCTTTCCGACCGGGTAAGCTAAGTCAGACCGCCAAACCGACCTCAAACCGACTCCAAACCGACTTATTCTTGGCTATTCTTCGTAACTATGGTCAGGTGTTGTCGGTCGGGTGTCGGTCTCATCGGTTGATACCCATGTACCACCAGCGAGACTGACACAAGACAGATTATACAGGCCGAGCAAAAACATTAAATCACCCCCAAATAGTCAAGAGTCTGTCCGGTTTTCTATCGGTTTCAAGTCGATTTGGCAGTGTGACTGAGGTTTGACTGAGGTATTAATCCTCAGTTACACCGCTGAACCGACTCCACCCCGGCTCCAAACCGGCCAATTCGTGGCTATTCGGGTTTGGATTAATGCAATGTAATGTTGGGTGTATTATCGGTCTGGTGTCTGTTCGTTGGTATGACTGAGGCATTAGGTTCTTATGTATAACAACGGACCGTAAGTAACTTTCTCCATTCATTTATGGAGCGCAAAGTGTCGAGCTCTTTATCCGCTACAAATGAAATATAATTCTGTAAACAAAAATTGAAAAGATTATTCAGTCTGTAAGTGAAGAAAGATATACTGATTTTATAATGACATGATATTTGCCTGTTTATTTAGAACAGAAATTGATTATTTTGTTTGTTTAGATTAGGAGCTTCACACTGGGCTTTTCGTACATGAAAGTCGGAGTTCAATGACGCATTAATGTAATCTTAACGCCCCAGTGCACTACTTATAGCTACTTGCGCCCTCTATAAGCAAACAATGCCTAATCGGTGACCAATGGTCACCCGTGATCCTCTTTTTCTTATGTTAATTGAGGGCTGATTTGATGAGATTACCACCTGTCCAGTGACCTTGCAGGGTGGTCTAATCCCTCTTGTAAACTAGTACAGATGGGCCTTAAAAGGTATGTGTTGAATAACAGGCTCAGCTATTTTCCAAAGGCTTTTACAATTTGGCCAACTACAGAATAGACCCCAGTGCACAAATATCTTTTCACGTCAATCAAATCCTCCCGGATTCAGGTTCTATTTTATTTATTTAATAGGCCTACTGTATATTCTATTCCATATGTATTTTTATTTTATTTTTACAATGGAAGAGTATGGTTTACAAAGATATAAACATTATCGGAAGGACATAGAATGTATACAAAATACTGATTATTATGAAAATCGGAATAAGACATAAAGTTCGTTCAAAAGACTTAAATCAGAAGATGTTTTTATTTCGATATGATTATATACATGTCACTGTGAGCCTTCATTCAAAAAGATATGTTGCCGATCAATTCAGACTCCGCTCTTTTCTGAAAATATAATGCTGTCTGTATAGCTATACTACCGCTGCCTTGTTGCGCTCGTAGAGGTTGCACAATGTACGTTGTACGAGTATTGGCCTGCTTGGCTCTCCATATACTGCCATCCTAAGTTTATGTATCTATTTCGTAGAGCACTTTCTGGATGAGAGCGGTACTACCCGGCTGCATCCATCCAGCTTTCAACCGTTCGGCACCGGTCGTCGGAGCTGCCTCGGGGAAGCCGTGGCCAAAGCAGATCTCTTCCTCATCTTCACCTGGCTTCTGCAGAACTACACCTTTCGAAAGGTTCCGGAATATTCCGAGGAGAACCTGCTCAAGCTCCTTCCTGAGACGGCCGCAGGGCGTGTCCTTCAGAATTACAAAATCCTCATCGAGGAGAGATAAGACCTAAAGCTAGTCACTATGATGAGGTGTCCAAAGTTCGCGCAAATTTAAAGCGGGACTGCACTACTTGTAGCTACTTGCGCACTCTATATAGCAAACAATGCATAAGCAGTACCCTTGGTTCTCCATGATTCCCTTTTTCATAATTTATGTTAATTGAGAGCTGATTTGATGAGATAACCGTCTGTCAGTGACCTTGCAGGGAGGTATAATCCCTCCTGGCCAAAATAGTGCAGACAGGGTTAAACAAATATCTAGAAAGTGATATTCGAACCATGATTTCTCATCTTCTACAGAAATGTATGTAGAACAATCACAACCAAATGGATGGCAGCAATTTTAGACTACAGTTGGTAGAAATTAGCGATTTATCGGCAAAAGAATTCCTGCAATATAGCGATCTCAAAATTCGATGTAGGATTGGAATGCACTCCAATAAGAAAAAGTCAATGAGTTGATAAAAATAATGAATCCTTAACTCGTGCTCGAGAACCCCCCCCCCCCCCAAATTCAAAGGTATTATGATGTTATAAATTATTGCAAAGGAAAATTATCATACAATCCGTTGTCATCACGTTTTACAACAAAAAAGGTGATGGCATCTTCTCTCAAAATAAAGATTTCCTGAATCTCATTGGTAACTTAATATTTTTTTGTGGTCAATATTTTCAAAATTTCGCACCTGATTACGAGGAAAATGTTGTCAGTAGGTCATTTTATGTTGGTGTTCATTGGCGGTATCACTTTTTCAAAATCTTCAATACCGATCTTCTGAGGTTATGCGCGAACTATATGGTCACATATTCCATGCTCTTTCAAAAGCACCCGAGTTTGTTATGATGCTTCCATTATTAATCAAGCTCGGCGATAAGACGTCAGTTAGAAATTTAGGTCCATCTTCCTATTCTCGACAGCATGTAGGCCTAAAGCCTTGTTCAGATATGACGCGGTAAACCGTTTCGGTAAACCGTTTCGGTAAACCGTTTCGGTAAACCGCTTCGGTAAACCGCGGTGGTAGACCGCGGCGGTTTTGTTTTCTTTTATTATTACAGTGAGTTTAGTGTAATACGTTTCACTCTCCTGTATTTGTCATTGTCATTGCACTATGTATAGGCCTCACAAAAAACTTTAATAAACGCCGCGGTTTACCGCTTCATTTCTGAACGAACCTTAAAACATGATACAGTCAAACCTGTCTATAGCGACCGCCCAAGGGAAACACAAAAAGTGGTCTTTATAGACAGGTTCCTTTTACATGTTTCAATGAGAAACATTTTCAAGGGAAACGAACAATGTGGTCTCATATTTGTAGGCAGGTGGTCTTTGTAGACAGGTGGTCACTAAAGCAGGTTTGACTATACTTTAAATGTGTTCTACTTATCTTGGTGCCAGGACAAGCTTGTCAATACTAAATTGGTTTTGAATTCAAACTAAAATAAGTCATAAGTTATATCAAAACGATGTATCAGATAACTGCGATGTATTTAATTTTTTAGCATCTACAACGCAAAGCAATGTTTTTACTATAATCGATGGTTATCTCATGTATGCCTTTTACTTTCTAGAATTTTATTTCATTTGATCTTACTTTGAATTCGTTTATACAATCAATATGGGGTTGAAAGGAGTTTAAGCCATTCAATTTCAGCAGGCACGTAGCTAGAGTTTGATGTTTGTGGGGCACATACATGTAATCGATCGACGTCATGGGGAGGGGTCTAAAACAGTTCAATCGATCCTGGAATTTTTTTTTTTTGGGGGGGGGGGGGCACTTGCCCCCCCCCCCGTGGCTACGTGCCTGAATTCCAGGTGAAGGACGGATAGGTGGGTGAGGGGTAGGAGTAAGCTGTGTGTCTTAATTTAGCAAACACTTATTGCTTCGATTCTGACAGCATTAGAATTACATAGGAAAAAAAATAATGAAATTGAATCAAAGAAATAATCTTTCTGTTTTTAGAATGGAGTTTCATTACGGAAAGTGTGTTGCATTTATGACTGAGAAATATGATTGATATTATTTTGTTCATAATAACGTTAATTATTTATAAGATGAAATTATTTTGTTTGCATATCATGTATGAAGAAAAAAAATTAAAGATATGATTGACGTTCTCATTCTCCTTAATTTTTCTGTTTACATGTTCATTATATATTTGACTTCCTGTCATGTCATATTATCGTATATGTTATTGTACATGGAGTTATACTGAATGTGTCTGCATGTTTTTAAATAGGCCTACATGTACATATTATTTAAGTTGTGAGTAGTTCAGCCATCGGCTTCCATTTCAATAAACCATGAATTAATAATATAAAAATAAAGTAAATTAAAAAGTTTTGCAGTTATTTCAGGATAAAACAATCATTACAAATAAAATTCGGGACTTTCTTTCATTTGTCACTCATGAAGGGTTCTAGGACAATTGGCCCCTGGGTAATCGCCCCCCCCCCCCCAGGACAATTTTCCCCGGAAAATTAACCGCGGAGAATTACCCCCGAGGACAACCCCCCCCCCCCCCCGAGGAAAATTATCCCCCGTGGAAAATCAAAATTTAATAGCAAAAATCGATCTGACACATTGAGAGATGGCTACGAGCCCATGAAATCCCATACTCATTCTGTACTTTACTCGATGGAAGAACTACGGAAGAATTCGGGAACCTCAACCCTCCCTATCACAGACTGTAATGAACTTCATAAATAACTAAGAAAATGAACATATATGAAATTTTCTGTAAAAAGCAATTTGGAAAGATGCTCGCATTATACGTCACAGTGATGCAAATTCCTCGGGATGATTGTCCTCGGGGGTAGTTGTCATCGGGGGTAATTCTCCTCGGGGGATAATTGCACTCGGGGGGGGGGGGGGGATTGTCCTCGGAGGGTAATTTACCCCCCCCCCCCCTCTTTGGGGATATATTGATTAATTGATTGATTTATGGTCGGTTTTGTTGGTTGATTGATTGATTGATTGGGCAAATGATATATTGGTAAGTTGATTGACTAATTGATTGGTTGACTGACTGATTGATAAGTCGATTGGCTATTATTTGATTGATTAATTGATTGATTGAGTTGCGGTTGATTTTCATTGATTGGTTAATTGACTGATGCAATGGTTGATTTAATTGAACTAATGAAAACAAATTGCACGATATGTCTTGATTGATTAATGGATAAATTGATTGATAGTTTGATTCATGTTATTCGTCAAATATAATGCAAATTTAAATCATGGCCAATATACAAGACAAAGATTAAATGGCAATTACGATTAATGGAAGCATAAGCATCGATCGTGTTCAACGAGTAAAATTTACCTATTGGTTCTTAAAGATAAATTTTAGTACTGGTAATGCGATTGCATTGTGAAAGAAAAGGTGTGGAAAGGATCAGAAACAGTTGATCATGTAGCATACAAGTATTGGTGTGCACTGCAAGGTTCTGGAGTCATCAAAATCATAATAAATTTGACCGAGTCTTGGTAAAGTAACATGCACTCACATAGAAAGCTATATATGGGACAACACACATGGTGTCGGGGCTAGTACTACCTTGATTTCCTTATCTTTCTATGCTCATTACTCAGCCAGTATACATTTTCTTCCAAAATTGTTTGGCACATGTCATTTATTTGTAATCTTGAACATTCAGTGTAAGTTTCGTTTGATTCTGTGAGATTTTTTTTTTTTTTTTTACCAGTACTGGAGTTTATCTTCAAATATAACATACCGCCTCCTATAACGCCCCTTAAGAACATAGGTCTATAAGTAATGATCAAATACATAAATAAATAAATAAAAAGTCTAAAGTACGTGCGCAGTCATGCATATATGTTCGGCTATTAAACCGAGGTCAGTCATGCAGTAAGTACCCTGGGCTAGACTCGAGGGATGTGTGTATTCATATACTTCACAGAGCATGCTAAGATCAGGAGTAACGTGGGTCCGTGAGTTCGTGAGTAGCATTTAAATTTAACCTTAAATATAGTCTAAGATTTGAAGTTTCTTTGCCAGAATATAGATATTTTCTGTAAGGCCAGATTCACAGTTTTCAATTACGTAATTAGGACACACGACAGTCAAGTGCATGTGGGCTTCACACGTACCTCATCGCCATTTATTGCTTGTCTATCCGGAGTGAGTATATATAGTTGTACTCCTGACCATGTATTACCGTGTCAATACACATTACCAGTCTGTTTATTTGTCATTTTACTCCACGTATTTAGGTCCTACTTTTGTCAATACACACATGTACAATGGACGTATCCGTCATGAAAGGTCAATGATTTGTGGTCGTAGTGTGCTTGCATGTAAATTATGGACACACTAACAAACGGAGGAGCTATGAGGCGGGAGAGAGACTGATCGAGAAAGAGAGAGAGAGAGAGAGAGTGAGAGAGAGAGAGAAAGAGAGAGAGAGAGAGAGAGAGAGAGTGAGAGAGGGAGAGAGAGAGTGAGAAAGAGGGGGAGGATCGAGTTAACAGTCACATGCATATTTGCGTATTTGGATTGCGTATTGATGCGTATTTATGGCAAGCCGTTTTAACATTGATTTATTCTTATTTCATGATATCAAATCTACCATTGCTTTACAACAGAAAATTATTTCTTGATATCAAGAAATAAGAATAAATGTTAAAACGGTTTGTCATAAATACGCCTCAATACGCAAGCCAAATGCGCAAAGGTGTGACTGAGCATAGACGTAGGGACTGAGGCATTACGCCCACCTCCCCTCTTTCTCACTCTCTCTCTCTCTCTCTCACTCTCTTTCTCTCTCTCTCTCTCTATCACTCTCTCTCTCTCTCCCGCCTCACCCTACGCATTAAATACGCAAAGGTGTGACTGAGGTCTGAGGCATGAGAGGGTCCATAAACGATCCAATGAGTTAAATGGAACATGTTCATGGGATGACATGGAAAAGGGCACTGTTTTTTTTCTCATTTTCTAGGTCCACCTAGTTTGCCCCACCTATTGGTGCTCTAGGGCAATAGGCAATTTTCGTAATGCAATCAAATTTAATGCATGAGTCTTTGTGAAGTGCCTCAATACAAATTATTTCATTAACCTGATAAGAATAATAGTATTTCAATAGTCAGAATGCAAACTGCATATATTAAATGTTGTTAGGTAGGTCAAGCCATAATGTTTATCCAACCTGGCAACAACCAATGTATGCAGTGCGGATTCTGACTATTGAAATACTATTATTCTTATCCGGTGAATGAAATGATTTTTATTGAGGCACTTCACAAAGACTCATGCATTAAATTCGATTACATTACGAAAATGGCCTATTGTTGGTGCTGAATTTGAATATGAATGTCGCAACTTGTGAAAATTGACCATTTCACGATAATGAGGCAAATTAACATTTGTATATTGTCATTTTATAACGATCTATGTATCATCCTTCACGCCAAACTTTCATTGATGATTATGTAATGTCCCAATGCTAGATGACAAACAGCCTGATTATTAAAAAAAAAAAAAAAATCAATTTGTGCCATTACTTTGGTCATTTTTATGCAAATTTATGTAACATTATTTATTGAACAAAAAAGTAGCTATTAATGTCGAGAACCATTGATATTGTTCAATTTTCGATGCACATCTCCGAAACATACAGGACTTAATTTTATGCACATTTATGCTAAAAGCAATGTTTTTTTAATGATTAATCAAAACTTATGTAAATTTATGTTATCAAGAGTATGAACCTTTTTTGTGTGTGTAATTGGGTAAATTTTGGTGCTGTGTTTAGTGAATGTTGCCATAAAAGTTTAATGTTTTTACGAAAATGAGGCTTAATTACACACATTTATACAAATCTAATATATTGTTATTTTACATGAAACAAATAATATTATATTATTTGTTTCATGTAACATACTAAAGAGAGGTATATAATATACCTCTCTTTAGTATGTTGAATAAATCTTGTCATCTGATTGGTCGAAATTGGAGTTGTGATTTTAACCACACCCGCCTATTAAACGGTCAATAGTTAATATGCAAAGATGCTCGTTGCCCCGGATAACGGGCCGCATAAATAAGATCCCCATTGGTTCTTTACTCAAAAAAAGGATAAGGTAAGAATTCTCCATAGTTTTGTTTGTGAATTCGGTTTATAAAAGATATTTGGACTGCTTAATTCGAAGCATAGCTGTTTCTATACTGGCTCTCGGGGACGCCCTAGCGCCTCAGGGTCATAGCAGGATGTAACGTCCCCTTGAGCCTATATAAACAGTGATGCCTCTCATAGCAGTCAATATATCTATAATATCACCTTCCTATTTCAACCCTTTCTGATCGATTCCGCAACGTTTCTTTCACAATGCAATCGCATGACTAGAACTCAACTTTATCTTTAAAATTGTTTCCCAAAATAAGTGAATTGTTAACAATAATGTAAATAGGTTTGTTCTATTTCGCAATTGTTTCATTTTGCAAAAAATAGGGTATGTAGCAGATCGTCGCAGAGTGTGCAATTTGCAGAGCTCGAGCCCATAGGAAGCGCATTTTTTTGACGGAAGGAGATCTCTTCAAGTCAACCTTCTACTTCCTGTGCATGCATGGATTCAACGTGAGTTCTAGCTAAATTTACTGACCTAATAGGCTAATTGTCAAGAGAAAATTTCATTGAAAAATAATTCATGATCTGACACATATTACATGTATAGGTATATATATATACTTATGAGTAGAATACTTGATGCACCTGAAATGGGTTCTGTAGACAAAGTTTTGAGTTACTCTTTATATTCTTTGTACTCCTTTTTTTAATGTGATAATTTCATTTTAATCCCAATATGTATTGTCATTTATATTAATCTGTATTTCTTGAAAGAATTATTTTCAACTCTTTTCGCTTTTCAGAGAGGGCGTGCTTGTAAAGGTGGCAGAGGCCCACTCATTTATTGAAAGATGTATGGTTGCCAGGGGAACAAACCCCACCCACGCTTCTCTGCTGGCTGAGCTATTGGTATCAGCTGACAGTAGAGGGCACTTTAGTCATGGGCTGAATCGTATCGGTAAGAAGGATGAGTAATTCATACAATATCCTTAAAATGTCACTTTGGTAACAATCCTCTTGAAAATATTTTATCTAAATGCCCATGATGACTTTTTCCGCTGTTGATGATTACGATTCCCTTTCTGCGGCTCTTTGTTAAAAACCAAGACATATGTGACTGCGTCCCCTATATGCCTCCGTCCCAAACTCACATCTCCCTGTGCCAGAGGCCTTTACAGGTAATACTATAATAATAATGATATTTCATATTTATATAGCGCACATATCCACCATGCATGATGCTCAAGGCGCTTTAACTATTACCCCGGCTCTGCTAGGCAGCCGATTTCGGCGCTCACAGCATTCAAGGAATTCTTTCCTACCGCTACCCATTAAACACCTGGGTGGAGAGTGGCAAATATAGATTAATATCTTGCCAAAGGACATTAGTGTCGTGGAGGGACTCGAACCGCGGACCCTGTGATACACAGTCCAACGTTATTCTCTTATTCCTGTCATCAATCCGTAGATGTATACCTTGAGAACGTTGAACATGGCGTGACCGCAGGAGACGGTGAACCGGTCATCATAAAAGAGATGGCAGGAACAGCCTGGGTGGATGGGAGGAACCTACTTGGTCCTGTCGTGGGGCAGTTCTGTACGGACTTGGTCATCGAGAAGGCGAAACAGGCTGGTATAGGATGGGTTGTAGCAAAAGGTAAGGGCGAGATTTGAAATGGATGCAAAGAAATGACCTGGTAAAGACACCTGAAAACTCAACTTAGTTAAAGACTCGCTCAGATTAAAAAAAACTCGGTTAAGTCAAAATGAGTGAGACAATAAACTTGACACTTAGTCTCGTTCATTATCCTATTTTGACTTAACGTGCATGCAGTGCACCTTTACTAATACTCTTGTTAGCATTTATTATTCGTAATATATATATCTTTGAGTGAGTATAGGCCTACATAATGATACGTATATCTGCGTAGTGATGCGTTGTGTTGTTGTTTTCACTTCTTTATTTCAAAGAAAAGTATAGCAATACACAACTTTGCACGAGTACAATCACTTATCATTTTCTTGAACCTATTCAGGTTTTAAAAAATAATTATGTATTTTTTTAGCAGATGTTTCTGTATTTATTGACAAATCAAATACAAAATATTTAACAAGTAATAACAAAACGTTACAGGTCCTAACCATTATGGTATAGCAGTGTTATTAGAAATCATTGCACCATAATATATTCTGATTTCAGTTGGTATTAATTTGCTTATGTGACAGGTTCTAACCATTACGGTATTTAGTTGGTGGTATTCATTTGCTTAAGTTACAGGTTGTAAACGTGATGGTATTCAGTTGGTGGTGTTGGTTTGTTTTACGTTATAGGTTATAACCATTATGAAATAGCAGTGCTATTATAAATCATTACACTAGAATTTATTCTGATTTTAGTTGGTGGTATTAATTTGCTTATGTTACAGGTTCTAAACGTTACAGTATTTAGTTGGTGGTATTAATTTGCTTAGTAAGTTGCAGGTTGTAAACGTTACGGTATTCTGTTGGTGGTCTTGATTTGCTTACGTTACAGGTTCTAACCATTACGGAATAGCAGGTTGGTACTCCATGAGGATTAAAGATACGGGTATGATCGGACTAAGCTTCACCAACACATCTCCCTGTGTCTATCCTACCAGATCTAAACAAGTAGGTTCTCAATCTGTCCTTGCAGCTCACTGACTCATTTTCATTTCAAGTCATTTCTTCTTTATTTTTTAAACCATCATTGAAAAATATATTACAAGTATAAATATAACATATATAAATATACATCTGGGCCATGTCTTACAAAGAGTTGCGATTGATCCAAATCAACCACAAGTCTTCCAATCAATCGCACGTTTGCAGTATCCCATCTCTTATGTACATAGTTGCGATTGATATCGATCTCAAATAAGTTACGATCGACATCAACTCTTTGTAAGACAGGGCCTTGGTGGTACAGAAAGTGAACAGTTGATAAAACAATAAAGTAATACATACAAATATTAGTAAAATAAAAATTGGGTATAAATGAAATTGTGTTCTACATAGAAATGGTTTGCGAGGCATACCTAAAAGGGTCTGAAGCCTGAAGTCTGAAGTCACATAAATAGTTCATATACTCTAAAGGTTACCAAACTTGATAAGCATGATAAGTCTTTGTACATATCATAATAGTTTTTATTTTTTTATTTATTTTTTAAATTGCAGAGAACACTTCTTACATTTAGGACACATCTCATTAGATCATCCGATTGACCCTGTGTTGAATTCTTTTAGACGTATAGGTCAAGCAAATAGATCAATTATTTTCACATGTTGAAACCCCTTCTCTATCCAGATCATCACTGGCACAAATCCCATTGCTTGCAGCGCACCTGCTAATAACGGGGATAGTTTTGACTTAGATATGGCTACGACTACAGTGGCATATGGTAAGGTAGGTATCAGACGTCACTTCCATTTACCTTCTTTCCTCACTTTATCTCTCCCCTCTCAACCTCTCTACTCGTTCCCATTCTTCCTGTTTTTATATCCCTCCTGCTTTTCACATTTCAAACCTCCTTTCTCTGTCCACTAGCTATCCTTTTCTCTTCTGAAATTGATCTTAGATAGTACATCTGTAGAAGTATAATGTAATTCCTTTATCATGTTAAACGTTTCGTATAAACATTTAACTACTAATTTATTCCTTCCCCTTGTAAATGTTTATTTTGTGGGTATATAACTCAAGAAAGAAAACTGAACTGGTTGAATTAGATCCTTTGTAGAATACTTTTTTTTTTTTTTTAGATGTATAGGCCAAGCAAATTGATGAAGTCTCTGTCTCAGGTGTCCTGGTGTCCACACACCAGATCCCTTTTTACTTCTTATCCCATCCCTCTATACATTAAGCCTTCTTCTTCATAATGTTATATGATCTGTGATCTATCGTGGACGAGTGGATACGTCGCCAGACTGTCGATCACAAGGTTCGCGGTTCGAATCCCGTCGCGGCACTAATGTCATTTGGCAAGACATTGATCTACATTATTTTGCCACACTCCACCCAGGTGAAGTAAATTGTGACCGGTAGGAAGGAATTCCTTGAATGCGAGCACCGAAATCGGTAGCCTAGCAGAGCCGGGGTAATATTGGAGCGCTTTGAGCACCTTGCAGGGTGGATATGTGCGCCATATAAATATCCAATATTATTATTATTAAAGTCTGACACCATCCAAATTCTCGGTCTTCGTCTTCCCCGTCTTCCCTTCCAAGATGTCACTGAACATTTATCCCCCATAAGATGTCTTCTATCCAGTTTTTATTCCATCTTTAGATCGCTTTTCTCAAGTCCTTATGTTATGTCTCAGTAAATTCCATGTTATCACAATTAACCCTAAAACAGAAAATCATGTTCAATTTGTACCAATTAAATTATTTCAATGCACAGGTTGAAATATGTCATCTCAAAGGACAAACTTTACCCAGTGGATGGGGCAGTAATTCAGATGGAAAGGTATCTATATAAATGTATATATGTATTATAATTATAGTTGTCAGTGCTGTTGTTGTATAGTTATGAAGACAAAGTTGTAGGACATAGGCAGGGAATCATAAGCCAAAAGACTAGAGACGGCTGAAGAGTAATAAGTTGGAAATCATTAAAAAAGATAGATTTGAAATTTGGAATCAATTCCATTTGATTGAAGTTGTCTGCCCTAAAATAAAGTTACTTTACCTCGTTTGTGATTCAAATGAATAAATTAACCATTATTGTTCGTTGACTATTTATGTAGCGCATTTACAATGCCACAGGTCAGTGTATCTGCCTTTGAAATACCACTTTAAATTGGTTTTACTTTTTAAGCATCAAATCAAGAATAATGTTAACACTACTTTTATAACAGTTATATTTTCCCCTCGTGATCATATTCACCTTCAGCGGTATTCAGCGCTAAACATTTAGAGAAAAATATATCTCCTTGAGAAAATATAACTGTTCGGCAGTCCAAAGAAATTTCAAGAATGTTGTATTACACACCCTTCCCGTCAACATCTGGGGCCCGTTCCCGGGGCCCGTTTCATAAAACTTTTTATCAATAACAAATGCTAAATTTCTATGACAAATTTGCTCTCAGCCAATCAGATGCCATCATTTCAGTAGCTTACAACAGTAGCTTGTAACTTGTTATTGATATCATGTTTTATGAAACAGGGTCCTGGGGCCCATTTCATAAAACTTTTTATCTATACAAAATTCTAAATTTCTATGAAAAATTTGCTCTCAGTCAATCAGATGCCATGATTTCAGTAGCTTATAACAGTAGCTTGTAACTTGTTACTGATATCAAGTTTGCTCTCAGCCAATCAGATGCCATGATTTCAGTAGCTTATAACAGTAGCTTGTAACTTGTTATTAATATCAAGTTTGCTCTCAGCCAATCAGATGCCATGATTTCAGTAGCTTATAACAGTAGCTTGTAACTTGTTATTGATATCAAGTTTGCTCTCAGCCAATCAGAAGCCATGATTTCAGTAGCTTATAACAGTAGCTTGTAACTTGTTATTGATATCAAGTTTTACGAAACAGGGTCCTGTATCCAGCTGATCAAGGGCCAATGAATTTTTCACACAGGAGACGAGTGATCCAAAAGAAGTACTTAACGGCGGGGGCCTACAACCCCTTGGTGGAGGGGAGACTACAGGTGGATACAAAGGAACCGGTCTGGCTCTGATGGTGGAGGTGATAACTGGTATACTGGGCGGGGCACACTTTGGTACCAACATCAGAAAATGGAGCGCCGGTGAAAGAGAAGCTGACTTGGTGAGTGTATCGGTACTCCGTGTTTAAAACCAAGATGGTAGTCAGTTTCCATCTGTAGAAGATCATACTTCACTGACACCAGACTTGACGAAAATACCATCCATGGGTGTACAAGTCTCGCACACAGGAAATCCATGGTCCCACCGGGGATAACCCTTAGTCTCTTTGAGAGTCTGTGGGTGACAGAAATGTAGGATAATGACTTATGTGGTGATTGTTGGAAAATGCAGAGCTTTTAATTACATAAGGCCTGTTGGTCATAGAACTCGTGCTAATCCTGGTGATTGACAACACCTGATATTTGGTAAACACCCGAATGATGTCGAATTCCCTACTGGATAAAGTGATAGCAGGCCATCGTAATTAGTAGGCCCCCATGCATGTTGTAAGAAAGGTTACCATTACCATTACCATTACCATTACCATTACCATTACCATTACCATTACCATTAATCATTAATCATTACCATTACTTTTTTTTTTCCATTTTCTTTTCATGGCCAGGGTCAATGTTTTGTGGCACTAAACCCAGAAGCCTTCGCCCCTGGATTTTCAGAAAGGATGACGTCATTAATAGCCATGTGCAGAAATGCCGAACCGGTGAGTATTGAAAAGTCAATCTGCCGCTTCAAACACTATGATGAGAATGCTTTTCTGAAGATGCAAATATTTAGTTTACCGATTTCATGCCTGAATTCAGGATATAGAGTTCATTTTAAATCAAATTTCGAGGATATGGCTTTTAATTCTTTAATCCCCCCCCCCCACACACACACACACAATGCGCTGCAACCGCTTTTAATCTTAAATTGTCGTACTTTGCATTGCTTTTTTTCTTTTTTTAAGTCATACGCACATTTTGATACCATTTTCGTTGAAAGTAACAATTAGTATGCGCATGTTATTAAAAAGTGTTATACAAATTGCATATATATGCATGCACAGGCAGAAATGTGAATACAAGGTTTAGATGTATTTCTCCGTAAGTGGGAGATATGAATTGATATCCAATTGTTTTGATATGTTTCTTAAAGTAACTTGATGTATCCTAGAACAAAAAAATACATTAGAAATCAAACAATAGATATAATAAGAAATACAAAACAATAAAATACATAAGAAAATAAAATGATGATTTTTTTTTTGTGTGGATATAAGCAGTGATATGCAGATGGGTAGTGGAGAAATATTAATCTATAGTGATAAAGTAGTTGAGATTATTGTTTTTGGCTTTAGCACAGTGCAAAATTAGTGGATATTTAGACAGGGGTATTGATTTTGCCTTAAGTTGATCTTTTCGATAGATTTTGCGATCGTACTTATTCTCAAATTCCTCAACAGGCAAATGGGGAAACGGAAGTACTAGTTGCAGGAGATCGTGCAAGACACCATATGGAGAAAGTTGCTCGAGAGGGGGGCATCAAGTATCATCGGAATCTAATAACCAAATTGGTGAGTAATGACCTTATGGAAGCATCGGTGGTATATTTGTGAAGGGTTTCGACTCTCATGCGAGAAGTCCTGGGTTCGATATTTGCTTGGTGCTTACATTCTTGGACAAGGTGTTTTGCCCATATTTGCCACTCTCCATCCAGGTGCATGAAATGAAACCTGTCCATGATGCGGTAATGCTAATTGTCAGGCTTTCACGAAGTGTAGTGTTTGATGGTAGTATGACTAAAGTGACTACCCAGGATAAATAAGACTCACAAAAAATAGATAAAAATATCAATCAATAGAAAAATAGGCCTTCAGGTTATTGAAGAATCTTTCTTTTTATTTCTGTCGATAAAAAAGCCGGATACTCACAATACTGTGCTTACATTTTAAAATATTTTTTTCAAGCGGAATATTCATCAAATTAAAGTTTTATCTTACTTAAAATTCAAAATTGAACTACTTATACCTCAGTCAAATCGCCAAAGCGACTCCACCGTGAACCAACGCCATGCCATTTGAAGTAATGTAATTAGTGCTTCTGTCTGCAGTTGGTGCGGTGTCGGTATCTTTGATGTGGAGGTGTCGTGGTACAGTGGTTCAATAGGGACTTTTAGATTTACACGACGTGAACGTGGACCGCCACGTGTGACATCCTTTCAAGGTAATGTGACGTCCTTTTAAGGCACTGCCGGGCACGGCCCAGTGCCTTAACGCAATGTCACACGCGGCAGTCCACGCTCTCGTCGTGTAAATCTAAAAGTCCCTATTCACTTGAGTGTCAACCCTAGGGATGAGGGTTCGAATCCAAGCCCGGTACCAATCCTCTTTGGCAAAACATCACTCCACATTTGCATATGCATTTGTAAATGGGTATTTACACGTAGCAATTGTTAGGTTAATAAATAAGTGCAGTTCCCTCAGGAAGAATAGCATTGATGTTGATGAGGCTTGTTCTCATTATATTACCATTATTATTACCATCATTATAATCATCATTATTTTCATTATCATTAGTATTATTATTATCATTGTTATACTTTTTCTTATCATTAATATTTGTATTACTATTACTATGATTGACTGGAGATGCGAAGGTCGGGGGTTCGAATCCCGACACTGCACTAATATCCTTCGGCAAGATATTTACCTGCATGCACTTGCTACTCTCCACCCAGGTGTTTAATGGGTACCCGGTAGGATGCGAAAGTTCATATGATTGGACGCAAGTGTGCGTTTTTAAAATGGCGACTGGCTGGAATGCTCCCCAGGGAGTGGAAAATGTGCATACATTGTGTGCGGGTAAGCCTGAATCCGATGACCGGGGTAATAATAATAGCGCTCAGGCACATCGTTGGATCGATGTATTGAGCTCTACATAAACACGGAATATTATTATTGTTATTACTATTATTATTATAATTAGGATTTTTATCATATTATTTAATTATTCATTATTATTTGTTTAATTCATTTTATAATCATCTTTATTATTTCCAGGATGTTCTTGCAGCCAGATTGGAGGTGGATCCAATAAGACGCGAGACGACACGATGAGAGCACTAGGAACAGAAGTGTTTTATTCACCACCACCGCTACCAGTGCATTAATTCAAAAAGCGACAACAACCCTTTATGAATGTTGTTTTCGATCATCATTTTGTAAATAAAAGGACCCTATCACGAGCATTTCGCTTTTAAGAGTAACTCTAACCCGCAATTTTATATTTTGATATTATTACTGTTAATTTACACGTTTGTTCAAATTGGTTTAAATGGAAAATAAATGAAATTGAATGGAATCTCTGTAAAGATTGTGTTAAACTTATTTCAAGAAGAGTTTGGTTTCAAAGTTCTGTAGTGTTGAATTAAGTTTCCTTCAGACATTATTTTGTTCCATGCGATAACACTTCATTATTCATTTATTTATTCATTCATTTATTTCTAATATTTATACAGGGTGGCACATATCACTAATTTGGTGGTCTTTCACAAGGTCCTGTTTGGTAAGAATAAAACAAATAACAGCAGCAAAAACATTATAGATAAATACACAAGCATACAAACAGTTATCATACATATTAATTGGTATCCTCATGATAACCGACATCTGCATGTGCTTCTGTCATTGACTGGTGTGGTCACGTTTCTATCATTTTGTGGATGTCCTCTATGCATAAATCAAAATATATATTTTGTTTACAATCAGTGAAGAAAGCAACATGGATGGATTGGCGTTACGATTTCTAGCTCCCCTGAACAACATCAGCTAGCGCCTACCCCAAACTTTGCAAACCTATTACCTGAATATTATTTCTTTTCAACTTTTCTACTTTTCAACTTCCCGCTTGACTTGAGATAGTTCCTTCCCACGAAAACCCCGGTAGGTAGCAATATCATGATATGCCCAAACACCGCCCCACCTCTTAACGCCCAACACCCCCTCAATTTTATATTCTCATTGCAGAACATGAGACTTCAGAGAGATAGGGAGAGAAAGAGAGAGAGAGATGAGAGAGAGAAAGAGATGAGGGAGAGAGAGAGAGAGAGAGAGAGAGAGAGAGAAAGAGATGAGGGAGAGAGAGAGAGAGAGAGAGAGAGAAAGAGATGAGGGAGAGAGAGAGAGAGAGAGAGAGAAAGAGAGAGAGAGAGAGGATAATGATGATGATGATGATGAGAGAGAGAGATAGATAGAGATAGTGGCAACACGTTGAGAGATTCAAAATTATTGTATTTTTTAAATTTAAAAGTTGCAAGTTGCATATTATTTCAACAATGCAGCATTAAAGAAAAAATATTATTGTTGCAAATCTGGAGAACAATGCGTAATCAGCCCCCAAAGTATATCCTCTCCTGGAAACAAATCTGATCAATTACATCAGGAAGCTGTCAAAACTCACCATAATGATAATAATAATAGCTAGTTATTATTATTATTATAATTTGTTCTTGAATCGATTGGGTGAGTGGTACTTACGCGGTATTATTTTATTTTACTTTTAGGCTCTGTATAAGCTTGGCTTGTTAGAGCTCTTGTGAGTAGTGTGCCGCGGGGTTTCATATCCTTAAACTGCTGGCGAACAGAGCAACAAGACCAAGCTCTGTAATTGTTAGGTTTCTCCAATGGTAGGTTTGTCCAATAATGCCGAGTTTGTGCCACGGAACTTAGTCGGACATTTCGATTATATTCTTTTTATGTCCTACGTCTTTATCTTCTTTTCTTTTTTTTAAAATATTTTTTTATAGTTTATAGTCTACCTTAATTGCTGATACCTCCTCAATATATATACGATAGACTATCATTAATTCTGCTGCATTACCATATAGCTTACTTAGAGGTTACTGCAGATCAAATCAATTGATTCATAATATATTATAATCAGTTATTCATTTTTTTTTTTTTTTTTTTTTAAATTTAAATTAGTTTGATATCGTAAGGTTATTCGATCTGCCCTTAATCTCCTTAATATTCTTGCACTTATTTCGAGAAAAAAAATCTTTGTTTCTCTACTATAATCAGTGTTTTTATCACAGCACTGAATAGATATAATCAATAAAGTAAGGTAATATTTTGTTGGTTCAATTAGTACTCTTGTCATAAGAGTAATTGTAACCGCCTCATTCTTTTGATAATTGTTAATTGGTTTTGCCATGCTTAGTTGTAACCACTGCCCTGTGGTTCAGGTTCTCTTTAGAATCTAACTAAGGCTAAGGGAGCAAACCCTAACAGAAAACCATGCCACCGTGACAGCATTGAGGGCGATTGACGATACGGAACTCCCGACATCCTTCGACCAGTCACTGCAGGGTCTAGTGGTTCACACCCGTCCTGGTTTGTCCTCGCCGGTGTGAAACTGCCACCAGTTCCCCGAGAGAGTGCCGGTAGTAACTTGCAAGAGCTACCGGTACTTATCCACCTTTGCAAGCAGCCTTCACTATGCGCAACAGTATGAAACTTCATACCGGTTCGGTCGTCTTCCGGGTTAACAAGGACCGCGCTGTTAGATCAGGACTTCCGTCGACAGTGCCAAGTATGCTAGGAAGTAAACAACAACAACAAAAAGATGACACCAGCGGAATTACTACAATGACGTTTGGACAGTGGAATGTCAGGACACTCCTCGATCGGGAAGGAACTGGCAGGCCAGAGAGAAGGACTGCCCTTGTAGCCATGGAGCTGGAGAAGTACAACATTGACATTGCTGCTCTGAGTGAAACACGTTTCTCCGAGTCAGGTAGGCTCGATGACATGGGCTACACATTCTTCTGGAGCGGCAAGCCGGACGGGGTACGACGAGAGGCTGGAGTGGGATTCGCCATCAGAAAAGAGATCTTAGCGAAGCTCACAGAAAAGCCTAAAGCGGTGAATGATAGGATTATGACAATGACAGTACCACTGATGAAGAAGGGAAATGCTACTCTCATCAGTGTATACGCACCAACCATGACGAGTCCGGATGAAACAAAGGAGAACTTCTACAATCAGCTTAGACGAACGTTGCGGGACACCCCCCGGACTGACAAGCTGATATTGATGGGAGACTTCAATGCCCGGGTAGGACGAGACTATGAGAAATGGCAGTCGGTGTTAGGCAGGCACGGAATCGGTAAATGCAACACCAATGGTGAGCTACTTCTAGCGCTGTGCTCTGAGTTCGAACTCCTACTGACAAACACCGTGTTCAAGCAGAGGGAAGAACACAAAACCACCTGGATGCACCCTCGCTCTAAGCATTCGCACCTGATTGATTACATCATAACAAGACAACGAGACAGAATGGATGTTCACAGCACAATAACTATGCGTGGAGCTAACTGCTTGACCGATCACCAGCTACTAAGATCAAAGATTGCATTTGCTTTACGTTCAAAGCGTAGGAAGCAAGGAGCTACTAAACTTGCAAAGCTGAACACAGACCGGCTACACGTCAACACACAACGGCTAAAGCTAGAGCAAGATATGGAGAAAGCTCTGGCGACTTGGGGAGTGCAAGAGGGAATGACAGTTGATCAGACCTGGGCATCACTCAGCAAAGTAGTATATGACACAGCGAGCAACACCCTCGGTAAACCAGAGCGAAAACACCAGGACTGGTTTGACCCAGAAGACTCCGAGCTTCTGATACTCATGAAGAAAAGGAATGAAACACACCAACGTGTATTACAGACTAGAAGCACCAGGTCAACCACCACCGCGTACAAGGAAGCCTGCAGACACTTGCAGAGGTACACACGGAAAATGAAAACCACCTGGTGGGAGAAAAAGGCAGAGGACCTGCAGCGCTCCGCAGACAATAATGACATGAAGTCCTTCTACACTGGACTGAAAGAAGTCTGGGGCCCCCAGACTAGGAGTACAGTTCATCTCAAGTCCCTGGACGGTAACACAACCTTTTCAGACAACAAAAGGGTGCTTGAACGATGGTCGCAGCATTTTGAGACACTACTCAACCAGCCAGGAGATATCGAGCCTGCAGCGCGTGATAGGATCAACCAGCGACCTGTAGTTACTGCACTCGATGATATTCCAACACGAAAAGAGCTAAACCTGGCAATTGCCTCCTTGGGTGATGGCAAGGCACCCGGAGTGGATGGGATACCAAGCGAGATATGGAAGCACGGAGGAGCCACACTAACCAGCAGTTTACTAATGCTGATACAACAAGCATGGGCAGAAGGCTCCGTACCTCAGGATTGGAAGGATGCTAATATTGTCGCCATCTTCAAAAAAGGAGATAGAACTCAATGTGGAAACTACAGAGGAATATCGCTATTGTCAATAGCAGGGAAAGTTTTTGCCAGGATCCTTCTGAACAGATTGAATACCCACATAGCACCAGATATATTGCCGGAGACGCAATGCGGATTTAGGAACAACCGCAGCACAGTAGATATGATCTTCTGCCTCAGACAACTACAGGAGAAGTGCATTGAGCACAACCGATCCCTCTATGTGGTTTTTGTCGATTTCACGAAAGCCTTTGACACTGTTGGTAGGACAGGTCTTTGGGAACTACTACGAAAGTATGGATGTCCCGAGAAGTTCACCGGAATGGTAGAGTCCTTACATACGGGTATGATGGCTAAAGTCAAGGAAGCAGGCGAAACATCCCATAGCTTCCCTGTAAGTAACGGTGTAAAACAAGGATGTGTGTTGGCCCCTACGCTGTTCTCCATCTTTCTCTCGGCGATGCTGGAGGAGGCCTTTGCGGACTTTGAGGAAGGCGTTTACATACAATCACGTCAAGACGCCGACCTATTCAATGTCGCACACTTCAAAGCTAAGACGAAGTCTACACAGATTCTCGTAAAGGGAACTCCTCTTTGCAGATGACAGTGCTCTTGTTTCTCATACACCAGAGCAGATGCAACATGTTATAGATGTATTTTCATCAGCATCAAAGAAGTTCGGTCTACAAATAAACATCAAAAAGACTGAAGTACTATTCCAACCAGGTACAGACCACCGAGAGGAGGAGGAGATCCTAGTGGATGGGACAGCCCTAAACCAGGTAGATGACTTCACTTACCTCGGCAGCACTATATCCAAAGACGGACGCATCGACTCTGAGCTGGTGAAAAGAATGTCAAAGGCCAGCAGTGCCTTTGGAAGACTGCGAACCAGGCTATGGAACAACCATCATGTCTCAACAAGAGTGAAGTGCAAAATCTACAGGGCTATCGTCCTATCCACTCTCTTATACGGTGCGAAAAGCTGGACTCTCTACACAAGTCAAGTAAAGAAACTTCACGCGTTCATGATGAGACACCTTCGAGCAATCATGAGAATCAGTTGGAAGGACAAGGTGACCAACAAAGAGGTACTAGAGCGAGCAAACCTTCCTTCTATGGAGGACCTGCTCATCAGGAAGAACCTACGATGGACAGGCCATGTCATCAGGATGCCCTCTGAGAGGTTACCAAAGCAAGTACTATTCTCGCAACTACCCGCTGGCGAAAGAGGGATTGGTCGTCCACGGCTTCGCTACAAGGACACGATCAAGAGGAACCTTAAGCGGAGGCAAATTGAAACCAAGACTTGGACAACTGCTGCAGGCCAGCGAGCTGTATGGAGAACAGCTGTAAAGTGAAAATGAAGGCGGTCATTGTCGCTTCGCGACAGACAGCTACTACTATTATAAAGCGCTTTTCAGGACAAGGCCCTCTCAAAGCGCTTAACAGATTATATATAATTACACCGGTCATCGGATTCAGGCTCACCCGGACCGCAATGTATGCACATTTTCCACTCCCTGAGGAGCATTCCAGCCAGGCGTCATTTTTACAAGCGCACACTTGCTAATCTAAGCACATTAGCTTTCGCATCCTACCAGGTACCCATTTAACACCTGGGTGGAGAGTGGCAAATGTAGATCAATGTCTTGCCAAAGGACATTAGCGCCGCGGTGGGACTTGAACCGCGGACCTTACAGGATAATCCACAGTCCGGTGACATATCCACTCTTCCACGACACCTCTAACTATCATATTCATGTAAAAGGAGTTTTACTCACATCTTCAATAAATAACTCCATTATATATAGACAGCATTTTTATCATTGGAATGTGGAATTCTTCAGTAAAATTGAGTCGCGTAATGATTTGTTAATTAACAGCTTATCCCTTGTAATTGCCTAATGTTTAACTGAACGTGATTGGAGAGTGGAGACAGATGTGACATGTGGTGAAAAAGTAACTTTATGAATAAACAAACAAACAAAATTGGTTTTGATAGTTGTTTAACCTTTATTTTCTTTAGCTGCTCAATATCCGTGTTATAAAGGAGTAATACATTTTATGTATTATATAAAAACCATTATGAAACAAATTTGCGTCCTTGAGCGAATATATCGTAAGACTCTGACCATTGCTTTCTCTTTCATTCTCTCCCTCCCCCTTATCTCTCACTCTCTCTCTCTCTCTTTATTTCTTTCTATTTCTCTCTCTTTCTCTCTGCTCTCTCTTTCTTCCTCGCTCTATCTCTCCCTCTCCCCCTGTTTCTACACCAACCCCTCTCTCTCTCTATTTTTTATCTCTCCCTCTACCCCTATTTCTACATCACCATCTCTCTCTCTCTCTCTCTCTCATTCTTTTTTTTTCTCTCTCTCTCTCTCTCTCTCTCTCCCTTCCCTCCCCTCTCTCTCTCTCCCTCTCTCTCAATCTCGTTCTTGATCAATATGTCCATCACAGTACAGAGCTTGGAAAATATAACATCAATATGAATTACTATTATAACAAAACCTGAAAAAGTATGGGGTAAATGCTCTCTATAGCTTGGAAGGTCATTCAAAAGATGCAATTAAAGGCGCGTGTGCGGTATATTTCAATTCCATTCATTACGATTTGAAAAGGCTTTGATACTTGATAGGCTATTTGATATTTGCAAACTTAAGCTTCTCTATTCTACTTCCTTTCTTTTCTCTATCATAAGCATTTCAATGACATGTATTTATACAACTGTCACGCCATAAACTTATCCTCGAATGGGTAATCGCATTTACTCTTTGAAGGCTGGTAGAAATAAAAGAGATTCTCATTTGGATGTTTAATCATATTCCCACTGATCATGCCAAGTACGAATCCACGACAATGGCTTGTATAATTTGCCAATGACGTAGTCATAATATGCTGTCTATTAGCGGTTCTAGAGGGTGCTTGGGGGGAACTCACCCCCTCCCCTAACAAACTAAAAATAATCTACGCGAGGCACATGTAGTAAAATGACTGCAACGTCCCTAAGAACCGCGTCTGATGGTGTCACAGCGCAGTCCCCTATCAATCGCCTTTTGAAGGCCAAGAAGAAAAGTATGAACCGTGCTCACGGAACTCAGTTATATCCTAGCTCGTTTTGGAAGTGTCCACCCCCCCCTGCCGCCAATATCAATCACTGGATCCACCACATTTACTCTGCTGTCGTTTAGCAGCCATAACTGTAAACTCAGGTGCAAATCGCAGTTGTATTTTTCATCGTTCGTAAGACCCCAAAAGGGAGGATCTTTTGTAAGAGGTCGTGGATAAAACAGAACACTATAATATAAGACTTCTCGCCAATTGATCCCCTATGAGGATATTTATTGCTATATTTAAGGATATTTCAAAAACACTCAGTTTCTTCAAATATGAGGGCTGGTATTTGGGTAGAAGTAATTGATCGCATCTTTCTCCTTGTCGCTGGTATTCCCGGCAATCTCTGCATCATCATGGTGTACCGGAAGCGCAGGACTGGAGGGAGTACCCGTCTGTACATAATCGTCATGGCGGTCGTAGACTTTGCAATTTGCTTGTTGAGTCCCGCCATGATCTATCACAAGCTATCTCAAGGCCGATATACCAGTATTATCTTCTGCAAGATTTTTGTCTTCGGTTACATCTCGTTGTGGAATCTGTCTCTTCTCATAATGGTGGTGATCGCAATCGACCGCTACATCAAGGTTTGCCATTCCACTAGACCAAAGGCCAATCGTCGGAGAGCGAAAATTACCATTGCTTTCTGCATCGTGATTTCTTGTGCCTCAAACATTTCTTTTCTCTTTTTTCTTTCTTTACAACGACTGGCCACCGGTGAGGTGATTTGTTCGCAGAACTCCAATGGTCAGTTTCAAGGAATTATCACAGGTGTAATGTATTTAATGTCATTCGTTACTGCGTTCGTGACATATGGGATGATCTACAGAAGCGTGAAGATTCACACGAGGGTTCAGGCCAACCTGTTTGCTTCTCGCAGACCTGATCCGGTGTGTCCTATGGTGTTAGCCCGTGCGTCTCATGTGGCTCCATCTGCTAATGACATGACTGAGGCCAACACCAACCTTAGAACATCTAGGTACGGAGCTTCAACAGCAGTACCATCTGTATCCGGGTGTGTACATTTAGCTAATCGTCAACGTGCATTAGTCCAAGGACCAATTATAGGCCCAGCGGTGGCTGTACACAGACTAGCATGGTTGGACAACACTACCAGTAATGTGCCAAACAACAGCGCCCTCTTGCCCACTTCTCACTTGTCCAATGCTGGTATGGTGGATGAACCAGTGGCATCTGGCATTGTTTCATACAAGAAAACGCCACTCGATAAGACGACAAAGATGATGTTAGCAGTGACAGTTATTTACTTTCTCACTTGGCTCCCAGAGGCTCTGGCAAGTATGTTTCTTCGGGAAGTGATATCGAGCGCAATGGATAAACACATTGTTGCGGATATAGTCCTTTCTTTTCTTCGGGACTTGTTGTCCATTAACCACGTCATCAACCCAGTTGTCTATGGTCTCTTAAACAAAAGATTTCGACAGGACCTTTTTAAACTCTTCAAATTTTAATCTAATATGGAAGTATCTTGGTCTAGTGGACAAGTCATCGGACTATGAAACACGTCGTATGTGGTTCAAATCCCTGTCATGACACTGAGGTCCTTTGGCAACACAGTAATCTGCATTTGCCACTCTCAATCCAGGTGGAGAAAGTGGGTTCTCAGTAGGCATTTGTTTCTATAAATGCTAGAGCGCCATAATGGCAGCCATATTAAAACAGTGGAACGTCAGACATAAGCGCTATACAAGAACCCACTAGTATTGTTATTATCATTATTATTATCATCATCATTATCATCTTCATTATTTTTTCTTCATTTTCTGGATGAGACATATTATAGAGACATGAGACATGTATATATTTATTTGTTTCAATATATGTAAGCACCAACGGACATGCAGAGTTGATCATCAACCTGAAAAAAGTACGATTACTTTTTTCTTCTTGTTATTTCTTTCTTTCATTTACGTGTCCATTTAGGGGAATCTGGCACTCTAATGCAATATAGTAGAAAATATTGGTTAAATCAGTATTCCTATTATTTCTATCCGGTTGTGGTGTTTGAGATTAGTTCAATTTTTAAATCTTATAATGTTTTTTAATCGTGTAGTGTTATCTTCTTTAATTCTGTTTCATGCTTCTGTGTGGGCGTTAACATGCTACTGTGTTATTTATCAATTTTCAGTGACTTATTTCGTACATTTTTTCATGGGTAGAAGGGTATGCTTGTGCATAACCTTTTCGACTAATTTTGCTTCATATTACCTTTGCTGAACGTACCTTGAACACAACTTAGTATTATCTTTTCATCACTGACTTATATAGAAATCATTTAGTGTGAGTACGCGCGTGTGTGTGTTGATATGGGTGTGTGTTCCTAATTTCACCCCCAATGCACTTATATGTTTCAATGAATAAAGAATAACAATCAACTATGTAATCATTTCATGGTTTCATTATCATTATCAAATATTGGCGTCACTGTGTCTGAGAGGGGGTTTCTATCTCTCCTTCAAGTATAGCTGTTTGGGATATGCAGGTACATGTAGACCACTATACCGGGGTTCCCCCGACACTTATACGAACAGTGGAGTGGGTTCTTGACATGTAAAGGTAGTGACTCTCCTCTACACGGGTCCTACATTTAAATTCCTATCCGAGGGACTAGGTGTGTTCCACTGTAACCTAGTCTGCTTCTATGAAACAGGAAAGGGGCATATTAACACACAACGCAGGCTTCAGACATCCGCCTGGGTTGGATTCGAACCCACGATCATTGGTTCGACAGGCACGCTTTTACCGACTCATCTACCTTGCCTCCTTATAAATCATGCGTCTTTCTTTACATCAGATTCTCTTATCATTCTCAATCTCATTTCGGTAAAGCGAATCAAACAACGCGCCAACGAAGAGTTTTATTTCAAACCCTATGGTCCATATTTCGTCTCTTATTATTATTAGTCGATGTGCGTAAATGTCAAGTTTGCCGCTGATGAAATAATATTAGCTTGACGGACAAAAAAACCCCACTGGTCTGAAGTAGTATTGATAAGCATTCCTATAATTAATCAAAAGCATGCAATTGGCAAAATATGGCAAAATAAAGCGATCGATTGCGATGTGACATAAATTAGAGGTAAAGAAAAACAGACACCATTCCCTCCCCCGCATGCCCGGTAGAAAGAGAGACTTAGACACGGAAATTAAGAATTTAGACGTTAAAATGATAGGTTTACATTTATTTTCATCAATTTCCTCTTTTTTTTAAACACCAGAAACACATTTTATGAGATCGATTCGTGCATGTATCCATATTTCTTAAATGTATGTAACGATACGAAATGAGAAAGAGAGGTGATACATTTATCAACATTTTTAGCATGCGAAACCGATTAGCAAATATCTCCTTTCCACCGCCTGTAAACGTACTCACACATGCAAGCATCTAAATGTGTCAAACTTAGGCACTAATACTCCAACGAAGTCAGGAAGCAATTTGAACCAAGATGAATAAATGTACATAACTTGGTATTTGAATTTGAATTATAATTTATAGCAACATATATATCGATTGACAAGTGTTACACAAAAGACTGTGGTACGTGAACAAGGGGTACGTACCCCTCCCCCTTTCCTACTCGGTGCTCACACATTAAAAAAAATAACAATTTGTGTAAAACTAAACAAATGATAACAGAATTGTTACAATATACACTGAGGTTTTCCAGGGATCATGGATCTTCGAGTTTTCAAACGTTTCACCTAACACCCTAATTGAGACGATTGTGGACCAGCCTCTCAATTATTAGCAGTCTAATAAGTGCAACATATTTATTTCGATGTAATATTGCCCATAATTCGTCAACGGACGCTTCATCACAGATCTTCAGGTTCACATCAAAGCTCCTCGAAGGGTAAGATTCCGGCAAATTAATAATGCAATGGAAGTTTTTCAGTTGATATAAGTTTGTGCAAGTCATTAGCATCGTTTCACATTAAACTATAACAGGAGAACGACATCATTTATTGTGAATGATTATGCACAAATTGAGGAGGCGCGATAGGTCAGTCGGTAGAGCAGTGGTCTCGTAATCCGGTGACCCGGGTTCGAAACCAAGGCGATGCGCCAGTGCCCTTTGGTAAGGCATTAATCCTCATTAATCCTCATTTGTCCCTCGGAGAGGAACTAAAGCCGTCGGCCGTCTGGTTGCTTACTTACAAGCATTTTTCTTAGCAGTCAGGTAAAATAACAACCACCGCCAACCACCGCCAAGTCTGTGGACAAATTAGCTGATGCAGTTTCTGCATCATTTTGACATCCGGTACAATCTTATTATTTATTTTATTGTTAGGATACCTTATATCCTATCGCGAATGTGGTAGGTTTCTTGAAGAGTTTTACTGCTTTTTGTGATTTTGTTCCCCAAAGTTGTGATTGGATCGTAACATCGCTTAGTTTTATACTTATCATTACTCAATATTCCACCCAAAGTCCCATAGGTACCACGTCTTTATCTTCAATATGCGCGTCGCACTCAAGACATAATTTATTACCCCCTCTTACAATAACTCACGTGTCAATCATTGTGAGACCTATATGCCTGTATGTACGGCAACTTAAAAGTGCCGACGAGATGACGATATGAATAGAACAAGGAGATGAGATTACGAATTTTTGAACGCCTTACGAACGAAAATTCGCATGGCCTTCGAACGAACGACTCATGGCGTTCGTAATGCGTTCGTAAGGTGTAATTGTTTAGGACGAGAAAACGAGATGACGAGTTGTTGTTTAGTATTATCTTTTGGTGACGTATTATATGTAGGCCTTTATATGTTTTTTTGTTTAATATCCAGAATGCTCTGAATTACAAATCACAACCTGCCGACTTTCAGTAATCCACCATCTCGTCTTCTCGTCCTGAACATGCTAAATAAGTCGACTGGCTAAGTTCCAACAATCCGTTATGTCGCCTTCTCGACCTAAACAAGACGATTGGCCGAGTTCCATCAACTCGTCATCTCTTCTTTTCGTCTTACCTAAGTGAACTTGCCGATCATCTCGTCTTTTCGTCCCCTAAACATGCTAAACAACTCGACTTGCCGAGTTCCAACAACTCGTCATCTAGTTTTAAAATATCGAGTTGTCGAGTTCCAACAACCCGTCTTATCTTCCGAGACAAGTCGACTTGCCGAGTTCCGTCAATTTGTTTTTTAGTCTTTTAATTCGTTTCTCGTCTCTTTGTCTTAATTCATCTCGTCATCTCGCTGGCACTTTTAAGCTTCTGTAATTTATGTTTCCGTGCATGGTCGTACCGAAGATCACCATTATTGGTGATATTGAGTGACCCTTCCTAAATATCAGAAATAAATAAATAAATAAATCTACACTTAGGCCCATACGATTAGAATAATATTACGATGAATCGTTTTTATTGACGTTGGTGGCGGTTACCTGCTGGGTTTTAGTAGTAATGTTACGATTAACAGACACAGTACGTCTCCGTGACGACTCCTTGTTCCGTCGAGAGGTCATCGGACCGTACGGACCAGGATGAGTTTCCTTCTGCCTCGCACCGACGCTGGCGTGATAGCGTGCAAGGATGGCAAGTTTGTTGAGGACGATTTCGACAGCCAAGCAGATCTGATCGAGATGGTGTCTCGGGACGCCTCGGTGAACGGGAAGGTAGATGATATGGTCCATGATGAACGATGCCGTGGTCGGTCGACATCGGGTCTCGTCGATGCCGACTAGGGCCGTTGTCGCATGCGTATCGGTGGGACGTGTGGAGGTGACGAGCTCGATCTGAGCGAGGCTTCTCGCAGCACCAATACCTAGCCCATTGAGGCGCTGATACACTTCTTCGGGATTATCCTAAGAAAACGATGGTAAAAAAAAAGAATATCAGTGACTTATGCAAAGTGAGCAGCTTGACAAGAAGCAAAAGTATTTAACAAGTTATGTACAGAATTCAATGGTCTCGTAATCCGGCGACCCGGGTTCGAAACCAAGTCGATGCGCTAGTGCGCTTTGGTAAGGCATTCATCCTCATTACCAGGTCTCTCGGAGAGGCCCTAAGGCCGCCGGTCCTCTGGTTGCTTACTCACAAGCATAAATGCTTTCTTAGCAGTCAGGTAAAAACAAGAACTCCAAAAAACACAATTTTGTGTAATCAATGCTAAATAAAAAGAAGCTTCTTATTATAGGCCTAATGGCAATGGCTGGATCATGTTGATTAATTACCTTTTAGCTGATCTGTACATAGTTCAGTTTTGTGGAAAAAAATAGCGAGAAAGAAAAGTTGTCATGGAGGGACAAATAGTTTGACAAGAAACAATTGAGATATGTGTTATATTTACTATCAGGGATGATGTTATCATTAGCCAAAAAGACAACTAGGAACGAATGGCATAGGAAAAGAAGCAGAACTCACGACGAGGATGGGAAAGAGCCAGTAGCCGCGGATCAGAGCATAGGTGCCAATCTGGCCTGCTACCTGCGGGAGCCTATCCGATACGTAGTCCCCGACATCTCTAGATCTCTCCAGATCCTTCGGGTCAACGTGTTTCAATCTGATGATAGATAATTACAAGAAGGAAGTCACGTTACCAATAAGGTAGTTTACAGATACAATCTGCGCATGGGCAGATAAAGGTCATTTGTACCAAAAAGGTAAAACCCACAGAGATGAATACTGGATATGCGCTCATGAAAGTTATGTAACATTATTCATTTATGCACCAACGGTACATTCTATGATACGCAGGTGGAAGTATTGTTTTCAAGAGGTCAAACAAAAGGTATTCATGAAGCACATTAAGGACTTTGGCAGTTATTATTCTAATATGCTCAAAGTGGAACTTCTCCATGTGTAAAAGATCTGTGAATATTTGGGATCATTTGTACCATGTGCTATCTGTATAAAACTCCCTTATTTACTCAAGATGATGTGTACGGTTAATTAATAGACGTTGCATGCGTGTGACGTATGACGATACACAGTCACAATTGGTATCCACATTTCACTATGGCCCAAAATAGCATTCTGTCGCTATTGTCCCAGTACTATGGACAGATGGCGCTCATACACCAGATGTGCCATGCGTTGTGGCAATAGGATAATTTTGAAATAAATATTATCAGACAAAATGCTAAGAAGAGAATGTTGTCATTAGTTTGTCTCAATGAGCTACCAATGAGATCGATATATAAGAACTTTGCTAATAATGCTAAGTATGATGATTTTCCCTATTGCTTCAACACCCGTGGAGCTCATGTGTCCCTATATCGACCGTGCTCACAAAATGATGCCAAGTAGGGTCTTTAGTGGAAAAACAAATTTTCTCATGACTTTGTATTTCCTTGGGTCACAATACTGAAATTGATTAAAATTAAGCATTACATCTACATTTACTGAAAATTGAAGTGAATTGAGCCCAAAATATATTGTATATCAGAAAGGAACTGTTAAGAATATGTATCTTCACCTTCGATGTAGCATGAATGTCATTGTCGTCGAAGGTCTCTCACGAAGCTGACGCACTAGACCAGCCGCAGGGGGCGCTGTTAAATACGCATTGATGACCTCCTTGAGATTGATACGAACAAGCTTGGCCAACCCAGAGGATAGTTTCAATAAGAAAGGGCACTGTAGAGCCTTTGCAGTCAACGTGCATTTAAAAGCCTTGCGGATATACTCCACTTCAGATCCTTGAGGATACGTCTTCTGTAGTTCTTCCATTTTCTCTCGGAGATATTTGTCTTTGATCCTGGTGATAGATCCACCGAATGCAGTGCATGGGTAGATGACACCAAAGTTGAAGAATACAAGATCCGATTCTGGGTTTATGGAATGTGCTGGCGCCAAGCACGCCAAAGAACAGTCTTCCAGGACGTGAACGCCATGCTCGTGTGCGATTTCCGTGACCGCTGACAGGTCGCACACCCGTCCGAACAGATGCGACACCACGATGGCCACAGTGTTTTCATTGAGAAGAAGCCTCAGGGTTTCCAGTTCCGGTGAGAGCTGCTCCCGGGTGACATCCAAAGGAACCACCTGCAGTCCGTGGTGAAGCAGTACTTGGATGGTGTCGCGCGTGTTGATTGCAGTGACGATGACCTCTGACCCCGGTGGGTACTTCTGGACCCGGAAGAACAAGTCCAGACTGGTGTTGACCGATGCGCTGATCAGGGTTGGATGGTGATGGCTTTGAGATGCGGTCGACTGACACAAGGCTTGTATCTCATTGAGAAGCGTAGTGTGCTCGAGATCCATCTTGCGGCGCCTGACCCGTGCTCTGCAGTACCATGTTATCAATGATATTGCGTGGCGCAACGTGGTATCTAGTGAATTGAAAGGAGACACAACAGTAGATTAAACGAATCCAATATGTTATGTTTTCCACATCGCTTCCCCTCCCCAACCTCCCTAAAGCCTTGTTCATTTATAGCGCGGTAAACCGCCGTAAAAAGCCGCTGCGGTTTTTATTAAATTGTGTGTCATTTTTGGTAGAAAAAAAGACACACATGTCCTAAGGAAATATCCATGGGCAGATTCAGCGTGGGGAGTTTGGGAATTTTCCCCACGAGCAGCTCTTTATTTTTGGCCACTATTGAAGGCCACTTGATATATGCATCTTATATAACTGAATCTTTTATATAGTGGGCTGGTGGCATAAAACTTTTAAAACCATTTTCAGTCCCAGTCTGCCCCTGGAAATATCAAATAAGTTGTGTGCCAAAGACATGATGTAGAAAAATAAAGAGGCCTGCCTGGATGTTGTAGTCCTGTTGTTATCTGGGTATTCGATCTTTCGACAAAGTTGTAATAGTTTTAGTTGCTTTAAGACATAGTGGATAGGAATCCATTTTTTCTATTTAATTTTACCTCATTGAAATGGCATATACGTGATTCATTTGATGGTGAAGTTGTGCTAGTGTGATTGGAACTCGTTCAAATTTAGAAAGGAGGGCGAGTTAAGGTATTTTCATAATGTCCCTACTTTCTGCTTAGGCGAATCCAAGGTGAATAATGAAAAAAATATATTTAAAAAATCTAGGGGTAAAACACTGAGACACTGGACCTACATTGCTGGTTTCGTGGGCTGTCTATTTTATACCAGCTAAATGACAAGCGGAATTTTTTGTGTGGTTATCTTTCTTTGATTATGTTGAAATATTTGTCTTGACAAGATTTTACTAAGCGGTCAGATGGAGGGGGTGCCAAATAATAGTTGATAGTGTGTGTCTGTTTGTGTATTGGGGGGGGGGGGAGGAGGCAACTGCAAATGCCAATGTTGCCTGAAACATCACAGAGTACAGAAAAAGTTCCTATCAATTGCATTCAACACTCCAAATCCTTTGAAGCTTTTTCAACTACTAAATGTCCAATCACTTTTGTCCAGTTGATAATACCGAGATACTGGCCAAAATTAGAAGGAAAAAATATCTACACAAAAGCCTCTTTTGGGCTCAAAATTTATATTTCACATGCTACATAACTCAATGAAATTGATATCAACTTGAAGGTATTTTAATTATCCATTGTTGACACCAAATTTATTGGTGATTAGAGGTTTTACTTATAAGTTATCTTTAAAACTCGATGTAAACACACCAAACACGTCCTCAATAAACACGATTGTTGACAGTTAATACACAAAAATGGCAAAAATGTCGTTTTTGTGGAAATCAACAAAACGAAATACAGAAGAAAGTAGTACGTATGTGGAGGTTTTTCAACAAAATACTGTTGCATATTGCAATATTGTATTACATGTATAGAGCTTAATATGTTTTTAGATCATTTATCTGTTTTTAAAAGCAGAATCGGTGTAATATTGGAGCGCTTCAGCACCTTTGGTGGATATTATGCGTTATAAAGATTACCAATATTATAAGAAGATATACTACTACTATACTACTGTTACAACAACTACTACTACTACTACTACTACTACTACTACTACTTCTACTACTACTACTACTACTACTACTACTACTACTACTACTACTACTACTACTACTACTACTACTTCTTCTACTACTACTACTACTACTACTACTACTACTACTACTTCTTCTTCTTCTTCTTCTCCTTCTACTACTACTACTACTACTACTACTACTACTACTAATTGTATTTATATAGGACCTTTTCCAGAGGATACTAGGCACTCTCCCTTAGTGTATCAAGAATGTAAGAAGAATTGTAGAGGTATGTTTTCAAATATATCAATAACAGTCCACCTTAGTGTATGCATATAGGATCAAGCATTATTCAGCACCAGATACTATTCATGCAATTTGATGGTATGGTATTAGATTGCAGGTCAACAATGCATAACGCCCTTACCGATATACAGGCAGTCATAAGGCACAGGGTTGACATCGCGTTGATCTCTACCATCCCGACGATGACAACAGACGCAGTAAACGACGAAAATGACGACGAACACTACCAGGCCCGAGGTAGACAGCAAGTACTTGACCATGTCGTCGAGGACTTGTGTCGCCATGTCGGGCAGACGTTGTAGATTGATGGACGCATCCGAATCCATGATGGTGTGATAGTTTAATGTACAGGTCTATTCCATACCATACTATAAAGTATGCTTGCAAGTCATGAATAATATAAAACAAACCACCGTGAAGTCAAAATTAAACATGCACAGCTGCGTTGCCCTCACAATACAGTGTAGGGTTGGGGGTATACGCACCCTATTCAACAACAAATTATTGCATAACTCTCTATGTGCCATGTAGGCAACGCTAAAAATACACGGGGGCGGTGGGCGATTCGCCCCCGTGAGCTACATAATCGCCCGTGAGACGGCTCATGGGCGCTTTTTTTGGGGGGGGGGGGGGGGGTGTGAAGAGCCCTCGTGGACAAACAATTAATTTGAGCCCTGCATGTAGGCATATGCTTATATTGGATGTTCGCAGTGGCATAGCCAGGATTTTTGTCTTTGGGGGGGGGGGGGGGGGCACATGCCACATGGGGTCACAGTCCTCATGAAATGTGAATAACATTATTTTGTCTAGTCGCAGCAACGGAGCCAAAACAAATTCAGGATCACTGGGAATCACAGCCCTTTCACAGGGACAATCTTGTCGTGGATCTTATCATTATGCGTTAATATTATTTGAGATAGCGTAGATACCGAGCGAGGGGAAAAATCACTCTGATATATGTTGTAGTTGACCGTATTCCATTAAATCTCATACCTTATAGATATAACGCCAAAGTGTTACTGAAAAAATGAACATGATCTTATTTATTTCCGCCGATTTTTCAAAAAGAACTAGAAAATCGAATGGGCACCAATAATATAAGGGGTCCTGTGCCCCGCTTGCTACGCCATTTTATTGTTGCAGTACGGTGCTCTGAAACAAGTAAACCTGCTTTGTGTGGCCATTTCCATTTAAGATGATAGAGAGTTTTGTTTACTTCTAAAAGTAAACATAATTTGTTGCAGCAGCCATGAAAACACAAACATATTGAGAAGCCTGTACTAAGCTAATTCATGACCTAGACCTATACATTAAAACACAACCTGAATTATGTGGCCATTTCCATTTAAGATGATTGATAGTTTTGTTTACTTCTAAATATAAACATATTTGTTGCAGCAGCCATGAAAACACAAACATATTGAGAAGCCTTATACTAAGCTAATTCGTGACCTAGACCTATAAATTAAAACACAACCTACATGACTGTACAACACCTTTTCGTATTATACCCTCCACATCACTAGAACGACGTTGATTCGGATATATATTTTTTGTTATTCTTGTCGGTTTTGAAATATGTGCTGGTACTGTATCACGTGCGTGTCATATCGCACCATGGTAATAAGCTACATGGTGTGAGAGTAAAGCGAGGATTTCACTACAGCTGTAGTACAGATAAGTATCAACGCCGCACTCAGGCGCGTACGCAGGAGGGGGGGGGGGGGGGTTAGGGTTTTTTTACGTGTATATTTTGTGTATGTTTTTAGGGAACCCCACCCCCCCCCCCCGCTTTTGAGTGTTTTTTTTTCTTTCTTTTTAATAAAAAAAAAAAAAAAAAAAAAAATCCTTATAGATGACCTAATAAAGATAACCTTACCCTCCCCCCAACGGAACGGAATGTCGATGGGTCAAAATTTCAAATTTCGGGCCCCCCTCCCCCCCCCCCCCCCCAAAGTGTCCTCTTACCCCTCCCCCCCCCCCGCTTATTCGGAGTCGTTGCGAAATCTTTGGCCCGATTTCAAACCCCCCCCCCCCCTTGAGAAAATCCTGCGTACGCCACTGACCGCACTTATTATTTTGTATATGTTTGATAATGTAATTTGCCTTGCCTGTAGAGAATTCTGCTTAAACTGCAGAAGAAAAAAAGACAACCTAAACAGTGCTATTATTTTGTTTATGCATCACATGTAATATGCCTTGCTTGCAGAGTATTCTACTACTGCACAACTATAAAAGAAATAACACTTCCAAAATCGCATTATGTTTGGTTTATGTGCTGTGCTTTCATGAGTTATTGAAAAGTATTAACGGTACTCTAAAACCCAGGCAAATTAGTCCCTAAACTACATAGGTTTTACACCAATTTTAACCCCCCGCCCCTCATCGCAAGATCATCTTCATTTACCGCCTTACAAAGAAATAAATGAATGAATTAATTCATGTATAACGCACTGAGTCTTTTCCTAATACAACTACATGGGGCCATTTCCATATAGAGGGCAAGGAGAATCATATTTTTTGTATTCTAAAAAGGAAACATATTTATTGCAGCTATCAAAGCAACACACACTAGATGAGAAGCCTTTGATATATTATACTAAGCAAATAAATAAATAAGTAAACAAATTATTTTTAAAAAAGTTTTAAAAAAAGAAGAAGAGTCTAAAAACTGTTGGTCTGACATAATCGGCCATTCGGAACCGCAGTGATCATTTCATCATATACCTTTCTTTTTTTCATTAAGGCTCTGAAATTCTGAACCGAACGTTTCTTTTTATAATTTTGATGGGGGCATCTCCCCCCTCCTTCCCAGTAATAGTATAGTATTAATGACTGCTTTGAGAGAAATAGTTGTTTTTATATGCTCAAGGGAAGGTTAGAATTGTGCTATTGCCCGAGGCGTGCCGAGGGCAATAGCCCAATTGTAACCTTCCCGAGAGCGTATAAAAACAACTATTTCTCGAATATTAAAGCAGTCATTAATACTTTTATATGCCGAAAACAAAAGAGTCAACTAATGACACCACCTTGGCCTTTCTCTAGTTTATCTGCACGGTTGTTTTTTATGAGTGTATCTTTGAGAGTAGACTAGATCTAGATTCTAGTCTAAGCAAGATATTTTTACAATTTTGGCGGTGGGCCGGCCCTGTGGGAAATATGGAGAAGAACCTGCGCTTTCATATGACACCTCACTTATTGAGTATCACCTTCAGGATCACAACAGATAAAGGTCTGAATTTCGAATTGAAAAAAAAAACTTGACTTTTTTTGCATGGTCGCGCAATGCACGTAGACTGCATAGAGACTGCATAGAGACTGCATTGCGTGCAATCTCTATTGGAAGAATTTCAGCACACAACATCGGGTGCGCGATCAGACACCCTGACTACTAGATCTATTTTTGTCTACGTCTATGCAGGTACTTCATTTTCAGCAACTAAACGAACATGTTTATGGATAATTTCACGTACCCTTTTTGTTGTTCTTGCTGTCAGCGAGTCTTGCATTTAATAAGTTGAAATCTTGGGAGAGTTTCTTTAGCCATTTTTGTCTTGTTTGGAATTGTCTTGTCTTTTATGAAAATACTGACCAATTCTTCGCACACGTATGGTATCCTTGATCGCTCAAACCATTTTTTAACATGTAAACCTATGGGTAACCATGGTTACTGGGATTTTAGAACTATTTTTTAAAACTATTACATGGGTTTGGAATTTTACCAGAATTTTACAGGAATAGTTAAAGTTTATGAATGCAATTTCGACCAATCAGATGGCTGGATTTCTTAAGTGAGGTATATAAATTATGATATAATATTTTCATGTGCTTCTGAAGCGTTGTGGAAATCATTCCAACTAACTTCTTTCCTGTCATATCATGTGGTATTCTGGTTGTGTGGAACAAAATGCTATTTCTTAAATTGTTCTGTTCGATATATTTTACTTGATATTTGTTTCCCGCCATTTATTTTTACCAAATCCAAATTTTATCAGGGAAGCTGTCTTTACAGAACCTATTTTTTTTTTAAACAGTTGTGCCCAATTTAGTTCCGTCATTATTTATGATTTAAATATATACACAGTTAATAACTAAATTATTTGTAACCTTACCAATATTTTAAGTATGTGAAAAATTGATTTGTCCTAATTATACTTCTTTATTATGTGACATATTAAAGGTATTATGTCCCTTTTGCAGGCCCCAAAAAATGAAAAGGTTAAATTCCAATGGCATTTGAAAGATAAAACTAAATTAGAACTCCCCTTATAAAAATGGGGCTTGAAAATGTCTTTAAGTGGGAAATAACGACTATCAGATCTCAAATCGACTTAGGAGCTATAGAGCCAATAAGTAATAGTCTTGATTTTCAGACCATTGTACCGCATGGAGTATGTTTTATGCTGCGCAAAGATTCAATCAGTTTAATCTTGGCCATCACAAGATGTGGGTTATTGATGTAGAAAAATGCTCATGTACCCTTTACAACTCTTTTCATGTATGTTATTACCAAAGAAAAAAAAAAACAGTCAGTCACTCAATAGTGTCTGACAGAGAAGTCTAGCAAGTAGACGGGTTTCCTTGCATAATTTGAATATTAGGACACTGCTAACGTTTACATTTCAAAGATAGGACATACATGACATATTCATAATTCCTGCAAAGTTCTACAGCATTTGAAGTTGGCTGCAAAAGGGACATGGTACCTTTAAAGCTTACGTCTAAAGGAATTCAGCAAAGGCCCATATTCAACCAGTCCACCTTTATTTCTTTCGTTATAAAAAACGAAAACAAAAAGAAGAAATTTACAAGGGGTATGAATAATTTAGTTGTTAACTGTATATATATATATAATATATTTATGTCATTCAAATGTATTTATGTATGAAATTGCATGTTTTAAATTGATATGTTTCTACAAATGTCTTAAACAAAGATGAAATTTAAATCAATTGAATTGAATTGAAAACATAAAAGCTGTGACAACAATTGAAACACACCGGACACAAAATTTGATTTATTTTCTACCCATTTTAGATAATAATGTTTGTCTCTTTTTAATACAACTTTATACAATGCAAATCTCTGGCTATGCTATGTTGAACATTGCACACTGTTAACATTGAAACTGATTCCTGTAAACAACTCGTTTTCTTCTAAAAGACAAATAAATATAACAAATTTATCCACACATCCAAGATTATTCCTATCAACACAATTTTTTCATGATACAACAATGGTCATACAGACTTGTACAAACTACAAGGCATATTCATGCAATGAATATTGGGTGCATACAAAAGACAAGGATCAATTTGAATGAAACATTACAAATTAAATAAATATCCATTCACACCATGCATAGGGAAAACAATGCATTCAAGGGTAATCCAACCTTTGTTATGAGTTTAATTGTATAAAAACAGAATAAAAGCAAACACATTATGAGGAAAGTTTGAAATAAATTGAGACAAATAATAAGACAGTAATCACTGTTTGAAAATATGGCATCACTAAATCTATGTGCATCTCAAATTGGCAATTTGGTTAGTGGTTATGACATATGTGATGTATAGAGATTACAATTATCAAAATAGTGTAACTTTCATATTTTATGTCCGGTTTCGTTCAAACTTCCACAATTCTGCTTCTTTTATTTTTGTAATGCTTTATTTTTCGAGTAATTTGCTACTTAAGGTGTTTTTTCCTTTAATCAATTTTTTTTTTAAAAGAGAAAAGAAGACTCTTAACCACCAGCAACTGCAACAAACCTTTCACTATATTGCTACATGAATGATACAATTATAATCTGCATATGTATGGTTATGGTAATTAGTCAATTTTAACACAGGTATATTCAATGCAAGGTGATTTTTCTTTGACATTTGGAAAACCATTTTTCAGACAGGTAAGTGTATAAATAAAATGACATTAAAAAAATTGAGCACAAAGGTTCAGATTTATACAAAAAAGTGATTAATCTTACTGCTAAAGAAAAATGTGAAAGTTCCCTGCGTGTTCATTCATGTGTAGATTTTAAAGGGGTGAATCCATCTTACCCGTAATAATGTGTAATATTCATAAGTACTTACAATTCAATTAGTGGACAATTATTTAGAGTTGTGCAAATTACAAGTATGCACTTTACCCTCAAGTAAATACTGGAAATACAAAACATATTAGTATCCATGCCCAATGGTGTCTAGTAAATTCAAGGGCTGTTTTAAAAAAGAATCCAATATCTCTACCTTATCAACATGTGAAAAAAAGTTGTTGATGATACCATTAATCAAAATACTGATGATATTTTGATTAATGACAACTATTCACAAAGTATGACAACAATTCTTAGATGCTTGAATGAAAGGAGTCATAACATGTTATTCAAGCTATACAAACCTTAAACTTTAATCGGCAAGCTTTCATCTACTCATTATTCATAGACAGGTCATATAAAAACAATATTCCTTACAGCTACACTCAACACAGCAAAATAAAAACAATCATTACCACATCACAAAGTTAACCAAAAATAATGCTGCAGCATATTACATGTACCCTATTAATCTGATGTCTACCATAACGTATGGTGTGTGTGTGTGTGTATGTACGTACAGAAGTCTGTGCCCACAGGTAAAGAGAAAAACTTACATTTGAACAATTCTTCACTATTAAAAAAAAGGGGGGGGGGCTTAAATTGAAGTACTGGAAAGACATGCATGTATAACACACACTGTTATGATTTATTGCAACTATCTCAATTGAATTGTTGGAAACGTGAGAGAAATTTGTTTCGCAAATGCAAACGGCATACCCAAGATTGCCAGATTACATTTATTTATTTTCAAATTCTAATGGTTGAGTATGATAGGGCCCAATATCTGTGCACCTAACATTTCACTTGAAACGGACAAGAATTTTCAAATCCCCTAATATCTGATCTGATCTTACTCCGGACTCAATATTCTAGAGAGAGTAAAGTGTGCCGAGAATCTCATCAAAGTTGGAGTATTAGAACAATGTCATTTCACAAGGAAAAGCGGGGTGCAATTTGACAAAGGTTTTTATTTGTTCTTCTTTTACTTATTCTCCTTTTCCTTCTAATTGGCTTCTCTTCCTTCTTCTTCCCTTTTCTTTATCTTATTCTTCCTTTTTCTATTCTTTTATTCTTCTTCCATTTATTCCTTTTCTTTCCTGCTTCTTATTCTCCATCAAAAACTACCTTAAATCTTCCTTCTTATAACAATCATCTAATATCATCATCTCAACAATTATAATATAACACAATAGTACTATATTAAAGTAAGATAAAACAATTCCATTTGAAGAAAGCACAAAATATTATGAGGTAAATAGAATGCCATATCATTGGAATACAAAGCCTCTTATGATGATCATGGAGATATCTGAAAGTTAATTTGAAAAGTTTCTTGAAAATAGTTTTACTTCTAGAATTCTTTGAAATGCATTTAATTACCCAGGCCCCCTGTTGCACCAAACTCACCATTGATGGTAACTTTGCCCTACCATGGAAACCTTAAAGGTAAAGACCAGTATTGGAAACATCGCAATTTCAAAAAATGAAATGGAAGCTCTCATTACCAATCGTGTGAAAGAATATGTTTTGACTAATACATGATGATAAAAAATTTGCCGGGAAACCGCCTACTAATTCATATATTTGGTTAATTTGTTTCTCTCATGGTCTGTGAGAGATATAGGGTAGTCCCATATACATCTTTCTGTTTATAGTGCTTGTAACATTACGAAGAATAGGCCAAATTTCTTATTATTTTGATGATTCCAAAACCTTGCAGATGCTAGATGCTAGATGATCAACCTTTTCTGATCGATTCCACAACGTTTCTTTCACAATGCAATCGCATGACCATAACTGGTCTTTACCTTTAATTTTGATTGGCTGTTGAGCCCTGTTGCCTGAGGTGCATTCTATTACAAGAAAGATGTGCTACGGTAGGACACAGCAAGACTGATATTTAGAACACTTTCCAATAAAGAAAGCAGAGCTGATCACAGCGCTTTAAAAACTGAGCATTCATGAGAAACGTTAGATGACGATTGCAGATTGTATTACAGTACAGGATTTCATACAATGAACAAGCAATGTGCCACGGTGCACCTTCATCTACAACAGAAAAGACGGAAGTTAATCTCATTTAATATGTCCACAAATTTGCTAGCAGCAAAAACACCGGTAGACAAATGTTTAATACCATTCTATTTATCATGGGCAGATTCAGTCTATACAAAAAGTGGGCAGGCACAATTCCTACAAAACCACAGACAAGCAGAACAGTAGGAGAAAAAAAGAGGTTATCATGATTTTCAGTTGGATTTTGGGTCTTCCATTTAAAAGGGGGCACATTTATTTCGCGTATATTTTAAATTTGCATGATTGGGTTTTAAAGGGGAAAGGGGGTATGTGCTGATTGTGCCCTCCGCATAATCAATCTGCCTGTGGTATGTATGGTAAGTCATAACAAAGCACAGGCAATGCAATATAATGCACAGCAACATGAAAATGATATGTTGAACGGTATGTTGTGGTTGTTGTTGCTTTTTGGTACTGTCAGCATTTATTCTTTTTGAGAATATTTACCCTTTCACTTTTTTTCCCCTTATATAATATGTACAATACCCTTTTATAGACATTTAATACTGGCCCCACTACCATGCAGTAACTCACAATATATACATACACAATGACTTCATATGCTACACAGGTTAAAAAGATAAAAATTACCCTACAAAAAATGACATAAAAATACATTCGTGGGACTTAGTCTTTAATCTGGACAGTATGAGTAAATTGGGAAAGTACATTGTTATACGGTGAATTCGAGTGCAGCACCTTTAACCTCGATTATTATTGTTACATTATCACTGACATCTAAGCTGGAGAAAAATGCATGATTTCTCTATTAAATGGTACAAAATATATAATTTGGCAATGTCATTATCAATGAGTATGTCATTTTCAATGAGTTTAAGCGTAAAAATAATAATTTATATATGAAAGCTAAAAAATTAAAAACATAATGCAACTAAATAGATTTACATGACATTCAATCTCTCTTGGCTTCTAATTTGTGCTACATTAATCTGATTTGTCAGGAAAATTTGTAAATTATGGAGAAAGGATTGCATGTGCATGGTTGCGGGTATCAATGTATGCAGCAAATTATCTCTAATGGCACTCTCTACATATATATGTATTTTCTGATAAAAGAAGTTATTATCATCATTATCATAATGTACAATAGTTTTTTTTCTTCTAAAGTTTATACATATACTTGAATATAATGTTCAAGATGAGATCATGTTTTATACATAAATGTTTCTTCAATATATGATATATGATGCCAGCATCACTACTTATTTCTATGCAGATTTCTCAGCAAAGATAATATTTATATGGGCTCCTTTTTTCCTTTTACTGTTCAGTTCAATTATGAGTCAATAGTGTTTAATGTTTGACACAATTTACAGTTTTTTTCTCCACTTGTTAATAAAGCAGCATTCTATCTTGTTAAAAATATGGTTCAGGACAAGTTCCAAGCAAATACCACAACTTAAACAAGCTTCATGAATTTAACATTTTTCCAAACATTCTACATTTTGAGAACCAAGAACTTCTACTTTGCTTAAAGGGGGTGTAGCACGGCAAATACTGGTTAACGCCATCTACGACTTCTTTTGGACAACTGCACCTAAACAAATGGACTTGATTAACTGTCAGCGTGTGCTAGCGTTCGCGAAACATACCAAAGTTCTCCTCACGCTTCTGTTTCACGTATATTGCACGCATGTGAATACTGCGGTCGTGTCCTCCGTAGTCTTTATACCCGTTTGGCCCAGAGTCAGGCTACGGGAAAGACATTTAGTCTTGTCATGCTACACCCCCTTTAAGATAAACTTTGCAGCACACTTGCAGTATTATCTAAACATGTAGTACCTTTTTCCTATTTTCAGCAATTATTAGACATCCTTCTTTCCACTCTGCTCCAATAATTCATTCAGTAACACAAAAAAAATAGTTCTATTTTACCTGAAATTTAGTCAACACATCACCTCTACCTTACACTGGGAAAGGTCTAATTAGTCTACATCTATATAAAATTGTGCAAACAATAAATAACACTTTATCATATGTATATACATATACATGTACTTCTCTTGTTATTTTTACAGCAAGTAAACCATGAATATTTCCAAAAGGATAAAATTAATTATAAACATGAACAGCTCCACCATTATCAAACATATTCCAATTTTACATTGAAAACTAAATAATCATGATTCAATAATTTTGAAACATCTCTGCTCAACTTCCAATCTTGCGTAATGGTCCATGAGGTTCATAGATACCATTAAAGCCCCACTGCACTACTTGTAGCTACTTGCGCCTTCTATATAACAAACAATGCCTAATCGGTGACCATTGGTTCCCCATGATCCTCTTTTTTTTAATGATAATTGAGAGCTGAGTTGATGAGACAACCACCTGTCCAGTGACCTTGCAGGGTGGTTTAATCCCTCCTGTACACTAGTGCAGATGGGCTTTTTAAAAAAGAAGGAAAACAAAAGGAAAAGGAATATTCTTTGTGTCCTTTTTGGAAAGCGGAATTGACTTCACCAAGGGTTACACAGATATCACAATGGATACAGAATTACCATCTGACTGTGTTGAGTTGAATGGTATACAAATATACAATGACTGTGACTCAAGGATCTAGCTGAAACTATTATTGATTAGGGCGCCCTCTCTTGTCTGAGACTGGGATTCAAGCTTCTATGGCTCCACTTTTGGTGAGGCTGTCTTTTAATTGGTTGAAGATGTAGAGTTGGTGCTCCGGGGCCATGTTGAGTATCTGATGCGTAATCTTTGTCGGGTTGGCAGTTCTGGAAGGCAACAGAAGGGAGGAGAGATGAAATAATAATATAATATAGGTATATTGACTACTATGAGAGGCATCACTGTTTCTATAGGCTCAAGGGGACGTTACATCCTGCCATAACCCGAGGCGCGCCTTGAACCCCGACAGCCAGTATAGAACCAACCAGGCCTCGAATATTAAAGCAGTAAATATTTTGTATATACCGACTTGACACAAAAATCTACCTATATTCTTTCCTTATCTTTTTCTTGAGTAAATTTTGGTTAAAACATCACAGAAAATCAGACACTGTCTGTTAATCTTCGCTGGAAAGATGATAGAATTTTACAATCATTTGGGAATCGCAGACAAAAAGCACTGCGTCCGCGCTCACACAAAGTAAGTTTTAACACGTAAACCAATGGGGATCTCATCAAAATTTTACTATTTCCCTGTTACCCGGCATCTTTCGGGAATCTCACTCATGAACTACTAAGTGTTACTGGCATCATTCGTTTCTTTACAGGAATGGCTAAAATCACGACTCCAATTTCGACCAATCAGATGGCTAGATTTCTAAAGAGAGGTATATAATATTGGATATTTTTTATAGACCTAGATGCTCAAGGTGCCCTAATATTACCCCCACTCTGCTGCATGTATATAAGGAAAATCTCTGATGCAGTCTTGAGGTATTTCAACACTTCGGTTGCTTTCTTCACCATTGCACAGTTTTGTCGCTTGTTTACCACACATGCAAGTTTGAACAAAACAATAAGCAATAATTGATGGAAGAATATGCTTTGTGGAACACGATGGCTTTGCAAAATCATCAATTCTCAGCCTTGATAATGTGTGTGTGTAATTGGATTTTTACAGTCGTGCATCAATCAGATATGATTATTCACGTCTTAGAACGACCTTTAACGTCATCATTCGAAAGACGTGACTCAGTTTCGAACCTGCGTCCTCGGCTGAATCGGTTTGTAACTTCCATTGTTGGCTGGATTACAGGCGCACGCCACAATGCCCCTTGATGACCCTTTTGACACCGGTATAGATCAATCTTGCACTGCACACAGTTAAAATCTTGAAGTCTTTAGTGTATCTATCCCATGATGAATACAATGAGGCACAGGGAGATTTTTTGTGTGGCGTATAAAGAGTTAAAGATAAACTTGAGTTCTGGTACAAAAAAGAAAATGAATTCTCACAGAATCAAACAAAACTTACACTGAATTTTGGTAGAAAATGTGTACTGACTGAGCAACGAGCATAGAAATATAAGGAAATCAAGGTAGGTAATCCCGGACACAATTTGTGTAGTACCATACACATCTTTTTGTGTACAGTGCTTGTAACTTTACCAAGACTGGACCAAATTTCTTATAATTTTGATGATTCCAGAACCTTGCAGTACACACCAATACTTGTATGCTAGATGATCAACCTTTTCTGATCGATTCCAAACCGTTTGGTTTCACAATGCAATCACATGACCAGAACTCAACTGTATCTTTAACGCCTAAAGTTAAAGTGAGAGGACTATTTAATACTTACTTGAGGAAAGTCTGGATGTAGACATAGAGGAATGAAGCCATCAAGAACTGGCAGTCGAACCGATCCATGATGCCTCCATGGCCGGGGAAAACATCTCCAAAATCCTGCAAACGTGAAATATAACCAACAAAAATTGATGATTTGAAGCCCTCGTCACATGAGATATTTGTCCTGAATAACATGCTTTTCTTCTCATAATGTACAGTTCACCATACAGGATATTGTGTATTATTTAATGGCATACCTGCCAACCTGAGACAAGAGAAATTAGGAGTAAATTTTTCTGGATGGACTACGAGGTCGCGAACCACCGAAGGATTGGGGTAGTAGCCCGTAGATTGGGGGGGGGGGGAACTAACGATCACGTTCGGGCTGCGCTGTGTATATCTTCTATGAGCGCGAGCGCGGATGTTGGCGTGATCTGGTTATCAGTGCTGTGTTATGCTTTAGTCTTATACATACATACATACATATTGGTATTTATTGAGCGCCTTTACATCAATATGCTCAAGGCGCTTTACATTTCGAAATACAAACATAATAGTTATATACTCTCCAAGTGCATTACACTCTAAAAAAAAAAAAAAAAAAAAAAAAAAAAAAAAAAAAAAAAAAATTAAAAAATCAAAAAAAAATCGGAGTTTTCTGGCATGCATTCGGAATTCGGAGTTGGTATGAAAAATGCGGAGGAACTCCGCCTAAATCGGGGTGGTTGGCAGGTATGTAATGGGTCTGGTGTGGTGTACAAGCATGGATAGTATTAAAGTACCCTTTTGATACTAGTAAATGAAACCCTGCAAAAGAAGTTATAAGTTTAAGGCAAACTTTGAATTTTACATGTCTGTAAATAAACTTCAAGGGGATGTCTATGATAATAATACTAATAATAACATGGTTAATTGGTGCATGGTAGCCTCATCAGTATTAATACTGTTCTCCCTAAGGGCCCTGCAATCATAATATTACCTAAGCTTTAGCCGATCTACCGTGATATGGCCCTCAAGCCTTCAAGGAATTTCCATCTACCGGGTACCTGTTTGCTACACCTGGATGGAGAGTGGCAAATGTAGCTTATTATCTATAGTATAGGACAGTTTATTATCTCACCTTGATTTTGAAAGCTCTCTTGAACCCGCTGGCAAAGAATCCTCCAAACGGGCTGACCAGAGAAGCAAAGAGAGCGATGACTAGAGCGTGGATCTGGGCAGGCATCAGGTTCACCGTCTCCCAATGAACACCACCCTACACACATGACAAATGAACACAATCTCAGGGGTTTATAAACATCAAGAAAAGACTGCAACGTTTTAGGGACCTGTTTCATACAAATCTTTATCGATAACAAATTACAATTACTGTTACAAGCTACTGAAATCACGGCATTTGATTGGCTGAGAACAAAACAGCTCTCAATTAACATAAGAAAAAGGGGGATCATGGGGGACTTACTTGACTAGGACGGCAGCCTCAAAAGAATATTCTTAAGGTGAAATTCAAATGAAAAAATTATTCATACAATCTTTTTGTAGGAGTTTATGAGTGTATTGTGGGTTGGTGTACGTGCATGTTGTGTGTGTGTGTTGGGGTATTCTGAGGAGGCTAGGAACAGTGTGTGGTGGAAATGTGGTCGGGTGGTGTGTGTGTCACATGGTGGGGAGGGGGGGTAGTAGTGTGTTTGGTTGGATGGGGTTATTTGTTTTATGTTACAACTGATTTCTATTATTGTTTTCATCAATCGTACAATCTATGTAATGAAAATGTTTTGAATTCATGTCAAGGAAAAACAATTGTATTTTATTTCTAAGACTGATTTGTATTGTTTGGAATCAATAAACAAACTATTGAAGAAAAAAAAGAAAGTGTGTAGTGAATGGTGGATGTGGACGTAGCTCTGTATTGTATGGTGGAGTAGAAAGAAATGAGGCCTTTTCAAATAAAGGAACAAAGAATAAAAATGGCAAAAATGACTTACATATCCCAGAAGAGCCTGCATGAATCCTGGCAGGATGTACTCTCGGACTTGATACGTAGCGCTCGGCTCACACTCCATTCTAAACACCATGCTGTCTTCATCATACTAGCATTGATTATACATTGAGATTAGTGGAAAATAACATCATAATGAAATTGTAAAAACTTTGTTTTCATAAGGGGAACTCTTTATTCAAGTAAAATCATATGTGCATGGAAAAGTTTATTGGTTGTCTTTTCTCTCAAATTCCATCGAGTACATTTGTAAATAATCTTGTAATAGAATTCAATACCGGTACATGATAAATGTAGCCTATTTAAAAGAATACTTTGGGCTTGCCCTATGCATTCATACTAAATGACTCAAATTAAATCTGGGCCTACAGGACATGTCAGTTTATATGGCCGTTTGCTGCCCCATATGGTACCAAGTATAATGGAAACTGAAGAACAAATGCCATCAAAATTGTAATTTTCCTTGATATTTGGTCTAACCCTGTAGGGCTATTAATCCAGTTAGCAGGAAAAAATAAAATTGTAGATATCTTACAGAGTAGGTAACATATGGGTCATTTCAGATGCCATTCATGTACACACATAAATAAATGCGGCAAAAACCTTTAAGTCAGTCAGGAACCCGTGACTTGTACAGTACAAGCCGATCGCCTACTGGTATCTGATTATCAAGATATTTATGATTGGAAATCGAAATTTTAACACGTAGGGCCATGCATCTCAGATTTTACATTGTTTAAACGATGCCTTTAATATTTGAAAATTGAGGTGGAGAAAAAGGGAAGTAAGGCAAAATAAAAAAAACAAACATGTTTAGCGTCCTGTTTTTTTCGAAAAATAGGAAGGAGGAGGCCCTTTTTATTTTTTCTTTCAAAATGGCCGCTCAAAATGGCCGCTCGGTACATTTTCCCTGACAGTAGGGGCTATTTTTTAAGATGGCCACCGACATTTTTTTTTTTTTTTTTTTTGAATCAGAAATAGATCAATTTTAGCAGTGTTTTTCATGTTTTTTTTCTTTAAAAAAAAAAAAAAAAAAAAAAAAAAAAAAATAGGAGGCGGCCCCAAAAAGGAAGCGGGCGGGGACGCTAAACATGTATATTTTTTTAAATGGCCTAACATTTACATCCCCTGCCACCCCTCTCATACACACTCAGGCACATAATTACACAAGCTTACCTCTGCTGGGCAAGTGAAGAACTGGAACTGTGCAAGAAATCTCGTCAACTAAACACAAAGATTTTGCGAACAGGGAGAAAAGAAGAAAAAAATTAAATAAAGACAAGCATCTGCAATAGGGTCTACATAAAATTATCTGCATATTAGATACACAAAGAATAAAAATATAATAGTAGAGTCCTGGATTATTGATTTATTCATTTGATTCTAATTCCCTTTCAACGTGGTAAACTTGTTGGTTTTTCAACAGGTCAGTGCTTGCATGTTGAAAATATATTGTCCATAAATGTTATTAACAATTAACAGAACATGATCTTGGAAGTTCTTTTTGTGTAAAGAACTGTAGTGCTATTTAATTATGACAATTATAATTGTGGCGTAATAATTTGTGTTGTTTTAGTTTACCTATACTCTAGTTAAGAAAGTGATATGTTCATGATTGTAACATGTACAGCGCCATGAGCGTCAGAGCCTGGCGGATACCGGCGCTATATAAATATCCATATCATTATTAGTACTAGTAATTACAAATGTACATGCAACTTTCAAAGTATTTTTCTCATTTTCTAAACCACTGGAATTGGAACAGAATGCATTATGCAACAGTTACTTAAACAACTTTCTTATCCTACCATTTGTACACACCAGTTAGAACTAGTGGTGAAAATGTTAATCGAACAAAAATCATGGTCCACATCCCGCATGTATGTCACGCACACAAAAAATCTGGATCTTTTTTTGTTTGTGATACAAATAGATTTTTTGATAGCCGATTTGTGTGTGAATTCTGAAAATAAATATAGTGTGTCTTAACAATTTTGTCTATACACAAAGTATACTAATGATGCTATAAGTGGCATTGTAGTGATTGCATGATAGAAATGTAAATATGTTCAATTCCTTTTTGTGATATATTTTCTTTGGCAAATAAATTACTAGTAAGAAGAAAAAAAACTGATTTTTTTTTTTTGTCTGTAGGTTTATCCTAGAAGCTCTAGGAGCTCTGAGATTAGCATAGGACTTCATCATTTTCTTTCAAACATAAATCTTATATATGTATCATTTATGATGCACATATGTACTCACAAAGAAGCTGTAGATAACAGTAGAGAAGAGAGCACCAATAAAACCTTCCCATGTCTTCTTAGGTGAAAGCTTGATCAGTGATGTCCTCCCAAAGAAGAAACCTGCAAGACCAGAAAGAGGGAATTCTTCATATATTGCAAAGATACTGAGAGAGTGCAAGACATCATGTGTAAGTAAATTCCATATGCCCTCACAGTGACCATATGGAAGAAATACACTCTAGGGAGTGGAGATGGTGCACATTGTGCGTGAATGAATCCAATGACTAGGATAATATTATCTGTTAAGGGCTTTAAATAGAGACAGTATTTTGTATAAGGCACTATATAAATCCAGATTATATGATATTACTATTAAGTAGTCTGTATGCACTTTGTCACTTTGGATATGTCATTGAACTGTGGATCACAAGGTCAGCGGTTCAAGTGCCCTTTGGCAAGATATGAATCTACAATTGCCACACTCAGCCTAGGTGAGGTAAATGGGTACCTGGTCGGATTATTCCTTAAAATGCACTGTGTGCTGATTTCGGCTGCCCGAGCTAAAGCTAGGGTAATAATTTCCAAAGCTCTTTGGAAGTGTATAGTGACGTTGTATAGTGATATGCGCTATACAAGGGCCTAATATTATTATAGGCCAAGAGAGCGAAACAATTCTGGGTGATTGGTCAATTTCATCTAGTTAAAAGTAACAAATTATTATACAGTGAAACCTGTATATATGGTCTTTCTATACAGGTGGTCTTTCTATACAAGTGGTCACTAAAGCAGGTTTGACTGTACCAAGAATCCTGAGGACTTACCAAACATGTATGCCATGATGTCATTGCAGATGACGCAGGTGGTTGAGAGGAGGAACCATATCATGCCGTCAAAGAGAGTCTGGACAATGAGGTTGGACTGAGTGACCACGATCAGTAGGGCTATGTGGGTCCAGCCAAACTAGAGCAGGATAGGAGAAATGTTCAATGGCAATTAAGAAATACATTAATTTAATTCAAAATTTATAAAAGGTACATATGTCTACACTTCCAAGCCATTAATTTCTTCCTAGAAGGACATAGAGCATGCATGCAAAATAGAAAAATGCAGAGTAGCGACAAACTAAATTGACATTAAAAAAAAAAGTCATAATTTTCTCTTGAATTGTAATTAAAAAATGTATATGATTTGTTTTTAATGTACCTTTTGAAGAGCCCATATTAAATTGACAATCCATTTTAAAAAAACAAATAAACAAAAAAACAAAAAAATTAACAATCCATGTTTACAAAACACATCTGAATGTACCCAGTAATTTTGTTTTTTTAATGAAGAACTTAACAACTTACACTTGATATTTGGCATGAAATCATACAAGTAAACCTATCAATTTTTAGTATTAATACTGAAATCAATACTACTTTACAGCCCTGAATCGCTTATGAAACTTTTCTTAGGATGGCCTCAAGAGAAGCTAATCAAATTCACACAAAGGCACAAAGATTTAAAGCCTATCTGCGCTAGTTTGGCCAGGAGGGATTAGACCTCCCACCGTGGTCACTGACAGGTGGTTATCTCATCACATCAGCTCTCAATTAAAATAAGAAAAAGGGGACCATGGGGGACCAACAGATACCGCTTTGATATTGTTGGCTGTATAGAGGGCGCAAGTAGCTACAAATGCAGTCCCGCTTTAAACCTTACAATGACTAGGATATGACGATAATAACAGCAAAAAAGGCACACAGTGCAATCGAAGTATGAAGCTTCAGATGGGGAGCTTTGAAAAAAAGAAACTATATCGTAGTCTATTTTCTGCATGCTCATAGAAATACATGTACAATGAAAATGAATAATATTGTGAGTAATACACTACTAGAAGTACTAGCCGTAGTGGGTATAGGGTATAGACTAAGAAAGGAATGAACCAAACTTACCAGAGTAAATTGCACAAGGTATTGTTTCTTCTGGAGTGATAGAACAAACATCATAAAGCCTAGAGAGAGAGAGAGAGAGAGAGAGAGAGGAAAAAAAAACCAAAACAATAGAATTTCTCATATATTCAATCACATCTTCATACCCATTAATTACAGAGATAAATATGTTTTTGATCCCACAGATTTGTCAGTCGAAAAGAACAGTTCACAAAGTCATGTACATGTACACTACAACTTTTGTAACATTTTGATTGTGATAGCAACATAAAAAGTAAAAGACTTACATATTCATGAAAATGACATTGAACAGATCGTTCAAAGGCAAACTATTCTCTTCTTCCAGCCTTTTATTTATTGACTCACAAATGTTCCTCAGAGTCTTACTAACATATTATTTTGGATTAAATGTTATCTTTCAAAATTCAAGCTTGACTCCTGTATAGCTCAATAGCATCCACACAAGTTAACAAATTTCACACATCATAATATTATATTTTCCCTCGTTTCCATGACAATAATTGGCTATGATTCTGATCTTTTTTCTTGTGTGAAATCTACTCTTATACGCCTGTATAAAAAAATATTTAAAACAGATTTAAACTGTTTTTTATGTAAAAATGTGGAATAAATAAACTTCAAACTTCAAACTAAATGTATCTCTACCAAATAACCCTCCAATACATGTATGCATTAGTAGACATTGGGGTAGTTGGGCTAGTCTCCATTCACCAGACTCATTTGTGCTTGCTCTAAAGTTAGTAGAGAATAACGCAATCAGCCTGGCTGAAGGCTCCTTCAAACGGTGAATTGCTGTTTGGTCTAAAAAGTGTGTCTCCTACCCAATTTGATGAACATTATTATTTATGATTAAAAGACAGGGGTGATAGTGAGTACTAAAAAAAATATGTTTTTTGTTTTGCCCTCAATCACGGCCCCCTTGAGTAAAAAAAAAAGAAGAGGATTCGTGGGGAAAAAATGGCATCTAATAACATTCCCCCCTTTCGACTAAGAAAATTGGGGAAAAATTGGGAAAAAAATAGGGCAAAATAGGGAAGAATAGAGTAAATAAGGGGGAAATCAGGAAAATCAGGATAAAATCGTGAAGTAAAAGAAAAAAAAAAAAAAAAAATCTGGATTTTTTTTTTTTTTTTTTTAAATCGGGAAGAAAAAAAAAATCGGGAAAAAAATCGGGAAAAATCGGGGAAAAATCGGGAAAAAAAAATACAAAAAATTGAGAAACCGATTTAAATCAGGTTTTTATCAGGCCGGTAAAGACCGTCAACAAGACTGGGCCAGGAGGGATTAGACCACACAGCGAGGTCACTGACAGGTGGCTATCTCGTTAACTCAGCTCTCAACTAACATAAGAAAAAGAGGATCATTGGGGACCAACAGGCACCGATTGGGGAAGTTTTCTATATAGAGGGAGCAAGTAGCTACAAGTAGGACAGTGGGGCTTTAATGATTATTAGACTATATGGATACTAGACAAAATGGGAATTAGACCTACTGGAAATTTGACTAAATGAGTAGTACACTTATCTAAGATTAGACCAACCAGAAATTAGACCAACAGAAATTAGACCAATGAATATTAGCCTAAATGGTCATTAGACTAAATGAGTGATTATTAGACCATATGAATAGTAGACGGGTTGGGTGTAGACCATATGGGAATAGACTAATTGGGTAGTACATGTAGATGAACTGGTTGTAGACCAAACAGCAATAAACCCTTCAAACTATTGTCACTTACCAATAACATACAGCCAGAAGGAGAGGAATCTGTAATAGTCAATGAAGGGCTGCAAGACATGCTGCAAAATAAGGGAAACAAAAAGAGAATATCACATTTTGTCCATATCAAAAGAATGATTCAGTTTAAAAGATTTATGATAGCTTTCAGTGATCGAACAATTTACAATGGGGGCAATCATACAGTATACAAATAATACACAGCAGTGAGGGCATTTTAAAGAATTACCCACACCATGGTACCTTTAGAACAGTCTAACACGCCCAAGTCAATAGCCAAGGGTGTTTGGCCTGTTTTGAAGGTACCAAGTGTGGGTAATTTTACTAATGCTCAAAGAAAATGATGTGTATTATTTGTTTTATAAGATTATGTTTTATAAAATGATGTTTTATAAAATGATTTTACTAATGACCGGTCATTAGAATTGGATAATGACCGGCCATTATCCAAATACGTGTCAGGCAAAATAAATGCCTGGTCACGTGTACGCTTTCAACCAATCATTTGATTAGGATCCATGTCATCATCTTATAATATGTGTTACTGGGGCATCCTAGTACCATATAAAGAAAAATCTCCATTTTGATGTGAAAAAAAAATGGTTAAAAGATAGGCACACAAACTGAAGGATATGAAAATGTCATACACCATATCATACATGTGGATTCAATATCCAAGATTTTCTCTTAAAAGGCAGGTTATTTTACCAACATCGCTACCACTGCTGTCCCGGACGTGTGTGTTTGCTAAATTACATTTGGCTAAGCTTTCTTGCCTTTAAAACAAGTTATTTCCCTTATTTCCCTCTACTTACCAACTCTCTTCTTAGCACGATGCCAAAGTAATCCTTGAGACTCTGTCCGTAGACAAAGTAGTTGGCACAGGCAAGAAAGTACCAGCTGAGCGTCCTGAACCAGGGCAGGTTCTGTGTACGATAGACAGCGTGTCCGATGCTGATGATCTCCTTGAAGCACATCACCTCGATCAGTAGGATCTGGATGAGAAAGGTGCAAATTTATGTTTAAAGCCTGTCTGCACTAGTTTGGCCAGGGGGATTAGATCTCCCTGTAAGGTCACTGACAGGTAGGTGGTTATCTCATCAAATCAGCTCTCAATTAACATAAGAAACAGAGGATCATGGGGACCAACAGGTACCAATTAGGCATTGTTTGCCATATAGAGGGCGCAAGTAGCTACAATGTATAAGTAGTGCAGTGGGGTTTTAAAGTATTTTAGAGTCCAAGAATTCTTTACATGACTTTGTTGGGGTGGTTAATTATCATGATCATAACTTCATAAAGGTATCATCTTGAAGTTGAACCAGTATTTGATTAAAGTTGAAAAACATGTTTTGTGTCACTTGATTACAATGGAATTACCCCCACTTATATGAATGTGTCTTTGGAATGTGGCAAGACTAACAATAATCTTCATGAAAAATTATGTTTACTTTATAAACACTGGTTCCATTTTCACGTAAAAAGTCAACTTGCTCAGAAGAAGAGTGTTTTTTCTTCTTCTTCTTCTTTTTCTTCGTTTTGAACATAACATTTGGAATTTACATATCAAGTACATGTAAGTCCATCAGATTAAAAAAAAAAATCAGTTTGGGTGCACCAAGGCAAACAGTATTTCTCCACTAAACCAAAAGAAAAAAGAGGATACCTCCATACTTTATCTGTGAGGGACGGAGCTGAGACATATAGGTTCAGCATAGATGATGAGAGCATATCCAAACACCATGATAAACAATATTGCTCAACAAATAGACAAAATTAAGGACTTTTTCAATTGGGGGGGGGGGGGGGTCGCCTTTAGAAGGATGTGGTCCTAACAGCTGGGGCTTACCAATCCAGTGAGCCCTACAGGACCAGCGTAGATGATGAGAGCATACCCAAACACCATGGCAAAGGATACCGCTGTACGGATAACATAATTCTGCCATCTGAAAGGATAAGAAAGGATAAGAGCAATGATAAAAACTTGCCTATGAATTATGACAGGCAACATCATCGGTGGAGGAAATTTGGGGAATGAGAGAAATTTTAAAGTTAGAACAGCAATCAGCTGAACGCATATTTAACAGAAAAGTAAATAGCACAATATAAAAATATTGTATAGAAATGAAAAAGAAACGAGAGAATGAAAAAATGTTGGAGAAAATAAAAAGATAAAAAAGCAGCAAAATAATACATAGAGAGGAATACTAAACCAAAAATATAACAACTGGTATAGCCAGGTAAACGAGAACACACAAACACAAGAAAGAGGAAAGACAGGTACATATAAAAATGTACAGCAGATATTATAGAGAATAAACAATTGCATATGTGTATTTGCAACAGATAAAAGACCTGTAATGACATGTTCCCATACATTTGAAACATATACATTTCTAGTACTACATGTCCATGTCCTGAAACATTGCACTCCTGCTTTGCCGACTGCATTCACAGTTTTTTCACACAAATCATCCCAACAACGAACCTATTTGTATACAGGTTCGTTGACAGAGGGGTGTCAGGGTGTGACAAATCCATGAATAATTTTTCAGTTGTGTATAATTTGTATAATATGTTCCAAATACGTTAATGAAAAAGATGTCTTGACCACCCCTATAAGAAATTGCATAGTGAATACTCATATGCCCCTGAATGAACAGTGTACAATACACGCATTTGAGATAAATAAGAAGAAATGATCTGGGGGCCGTTTCTCGAAACCAGAATAAGTCTTAGTTCGTGGACATCCCATTGAAACGGGTGTATATTAAAAAACACACGTTTCAACATCAGATAGTCAAGAAATTACACTTAAGACGGTTTCAAGAAACGGGCCCCTGCTGTATAGACCAGTTCACGGTTAGCACATGTCCCAAATGACCCCGAATATCCACAGATCTTCAAAAAGTGAAGAGGTCCCACTTTGTACATTTTTAAATAATCACTCCTAATATAGCAATGGAGGCGCTACATAAATAGCCATTGTTTTCCCCTTTTCAAAGAATACTTCCACCTGTGTATCATGGAGTGCACTGCTTGTGCATTTAAATGAATAATGATTGCATAACTTTCATGAGCATGTATCCAGTATTTTGTCTCGGTGTATTTCTCAATTTGTTCTGCAATGACCTTTATCTGCTCATGCTACTGTAGGACTGCTACTGTGAACTGACTTATTAGGGGGGGGGGAATATTGTTTACATAACTATTTTTGTTTTGTTCTAGATGTACATGTACATGTACATGTGTATAATGTGGAAGACACACCTTTGAAGTAGCCCCAGAAAACTGGGGTTTTATCCTGCCAAGGCGGGATGGGCAGTTCCTTTATATCTAAAAACCTATGTCTTGAAATATAATACATCTAAACAATCCTATCAATATCTCTTAACTATCATATCTACGGACCATTATATCTCTAAACTATAATTTTCTCAACTATTATACCTCTGAGCTATCATAACATCCACTAGACTAATTTACTTTCATTAAATATCATCTATATCTCTTATCATATCATATCTCCGGACCATTATATCTCTAAACTATAATTTTCTCAACTATTATACCTCTGAGCTATCATAATATCCACTAGACTAATTTACTTTCATTTAACATCCTCTGTTTGGAGGCACAAGGATGTTAGCTCTGTATACAGTGAGATGAGTTAATAATGCCCTTCTGGCTCCAAACAGACGACATGTGCACTGTACAAGACAAACCTTTGAGGCAGTCTAAACTATTATAACTCTACATTATAATTTTCTCAACTATTATTCCTCTGAGGTATTATAACATCCACTAGACTAATTTACTTTCATTTAACATCCTCTGTTTGGAGGCACAAGGATGTTAGCTCTGTATACAGTGAGATGAGTTAATAATGCCCTTCTGGCTCCAAACAGACGACATGTGCACTGTACAAGACAAACCTTTGAGGCAGTCTAAACTATTATAACTCTACATTATAATTTTCTCAACTATTATACCTCTGAGGTATTATAACATCCACTAGACTAATTTACTTTCATTTAACATCCTCTGTTTGGAGCCACAAGGATGTTAACCCTGAATACACGTATAGTGAGATGAGTTAACGCCCTTGTGGCTCCGAACAGACTACATGTGCACTGTGCAATTACAAATGTAAGACAAACCTCGGAGGCAGTCCTTTCAAGAAGAGTGGGATGTTGTCCTTCTGAGGTGGGATGGGCGGTTCCTGGATCTCCGGTAGGCCCAGGTTCTCAGGAGGAACACATCCAGCTGCTACGGGTTTCTGACAAGATACAACAAAACAAAACTGATAATTGGCCATTTTCTTAAAGTACAGTGTTGTTATCAAACTCAATGTACAGATCTTTGTTACGTACCTCGTTACAATTTATTTCATTCACCTGTGTATGCATTTCATAAGTCAATTTACTTTTTCATGTCTGTTCAAATATGTCTGTCTACAATAAGACTGCATTTGTTTGGTAAAATGTGGTTATTATTTGATGCATGATTTACCAGTCTATCCTGAGCTGCCTTTCATGTAAAACACTATACATGTTGTACAGTATGTGAATTACCAATAACGCATTAATGAATCAATTGGAGTTGAATAAAACTATACGGTACACTGTAATAATAATAATGACATCAATAATAATAATAATAATCACAAAATAATTACAAAATATATAAATAAAATAATAATAATAATAACATTCATTTGATCTTAGAGAAGAGCAGGGGAGGGAAGGGGCTGCATATATATGAACTGCTATCTCGGATGAAAAGCATGGTCCAGATGTGCAAAAGCTTTGTGCATGCATTATTTTTTCTTCAATTTTTTTTTTTATAAGAAATGTCACCATATATTATTCCACAAAAAATGTTACCACCATCTTCAATTTTGATTTGATCAGTAAAAAAAAAGGAGTTAAAAAAAAAAGGTACTAAAACTTTTTCACGATTTCAATTTTTGAACACCAACATGAACAGGTACTTGTACCGATGATGTATCCTGTGTTTGTTTTAGAAAACAATCAAACAAAGTGCATGAATATTAACAGTATCAGAGTACAAGAATTTTGTTTGCATAAAAACTAATTTACCTTTTTTTTTTATATATAAATGGAATTGTGCTCTAATTGACCTCAAACATCATGACAAATTGCATTCTGCATTTATAATAAATAATAATAACTAATCATTTTGTGTCATAAATTCAGTTCACTTTTCTTGAAATTGTTAACACATGCTCATGTAACACATTACTTGCAAGATTTATGCTACATGTATGTACAGTACTTTGATAATATTTCATACAATTTTATCTGTATTTATATAATATATATAGACATGGAATTGTATTGTATTTTCCAGGCTCTATGGAACAACCATTTTTTTTACCCTGGTGACAAACTAATGAATAAAATAAATAACTAAATATTTCTAAATTCCAAAGATTTCTTTACTTGATTCGTTTAAAGACATACAATCATTGAATGAGATCATAAATTCATGATGTGATATTAAATCATCTGAACTTGTAATATGTGCAATGTATGATGATAAGAGTACATTTTTATATAGCGCTTTTCAGAACTGACAGAACTCTCAATGCACTTTACTGTACATCCAAGATAATACCTTAAATACGAAACAATATCAATACCTTATTCTACACTTACAACGTAAGATACAAAACGATATATATTAAAAAATATTTAACAAAATTAAACGCACCATTGAAAAAATATATATTTTGAGTTGTTTCTTGTATGTGAATGAACGTGTTCATATGAACATGTTTGTGTATTTTTTGAAATACCAGTTGGTACATGTTCAGAAGTATGGCACTTCAAAGCCGCAGAGAACAGCTCAATGACAGAGGGGAAATATTGTTTATTCATTTGAATGCTTATCAGATTGAAGCGGTCAAACAAGAGTCAGCCAATGCTTGTATTTACATTATCTTGATGTGGGTGGGCGGCCAGAGCAATCTCTGTTAATGGCATTATTGTAGTGGCATTTGCACTGCAAGCAAATTCATTGATTTTTCTCACAATCCGGTGTTTCGTCACGATAAAAGAAAAAAGAAATTGAAAAATCCTTCTCTGGAGTGTGGTTTTGGGATTACAAGTATTCGATAAGCCATGCAAGTACATGTACATGAATTCTGACCAAAATTACATTATACTTTATAAGTGGTCAACCAGACAACCATAGTGTATACATGTAGTGTGTGCATAGTACAGTACGTACATTTGTATGTTATAAACTTAGTGAAGAATTCTCTGCCATTCTATCAATAGCACTGATGCCAATTACACTACAATGTAAGTAGAATCAGACCAGACACAGAGGGATGGAAATAAAAATTACTTTTACAGTATTACACTATTGTGAGTTTGTGAATTACAAGTAATGTTAACGTACGCGTCTGCATGTACATGTACACGTATATCTGTGGTAGCGATTGAAGTAAATAATTCTGGCAATAATAATTGGGCCTAAAATAAAAACTTGTTGCATTGCCCTTTGCGACCGACCCGAAAATCTGAAAATCTACGGTCAGCATTTTAAAAAAAGTTTTTTTTTTTTTAAACCGTTTTTTTTTAGATTTTTTTTTATATTAATGAATAAAAAATATGTATTTTGTTTGTTTAAATAGGTATAAAGGCATAAAATCAAATAATTCCAAAATTCTCACTCGTGCAAACCATGGATAATTATGAGGTGAACAAGATATCAATGGAATGATGACGCTGAAACACATTAAAGCATTAAAAACTGAGAAATATCAGCCAAAAGAGGGAGGGAAAAAACAGAAAAAAACACAAAATCATTCAAATCTGAAAAAATGTCGGTCCAGAGAGGGCGACAAAAAAAAAGTTTAAAAAATTAAAAACTTTTCTGACCGACCGACCCATGTTTTGGCACCCAAAGGGCAATGCAACAAGTTTTTATTTTAGGCCTTGTACTAGTGCAAGGTATTACAATCGATCGGGGGTGGGGGGGGGGGGGGGGGGTAAGAGCACACTTTTTTGGGGGTGGGGGTCCCAAAAATTTCGCAATGACTCAGCCAGATGCTAAATAATTTTACAATTAAAAAAAAAATGGATGGGGGGGGGGGGGGGGAGTTAACCCCCCCCCCCCCCTGCGTACGCGTCTGCATGTATATATATCTGTGGTAAAAGTAAATACTTCTGGCAATAATAATTGTAGTAGTGCAAGGTACATGTAATACAATCGATCAGAAACATTAAAGATTACTTTCCCTTGGATTATTTAATGTGCTCTTCACTATTTTGACTAACAGGTACTGTACATTGTACCACTAACATATATATTACTACATTGTAGTATTCTGAGTGCATTAGAAAAATTTGTGTACATATACATGTAGCTCAGGGCCCCGTCTTACAAAGAGTTGATATCAATCGTAACTTATTTGCGAATGATATCAATCATAACTATGTACATAAGAGATAGGAGACTGTAAACTTGCACAAATCTGGGGAATTTGTCAGAAGCCCACACTTAAATGCAATATGTCAACCAAAGTGATTTTTTTTTTTTTTTTTTTTTTTTTTTTTAAAGAACCCTTGAATATACTACATACAGGCATTCATCATCACATGTACATTTGTAGTGTATGAATTCAATGCCTCTGGATTTGCAAAACAAACCTTTTCAAAAAGAGAATTTCTGTTAAATTATTAAAAGATGTATTAAATAATTAAATGACGTACAGCTGTAGATGAGATGTACATGTCAGATACTTTGGAATGCCTACCAATTTCTTCATAATTCTACATGAAACTTAATTTCAGGTGCTCAAAATACACCATACCAGTACTAATAATAATTTCTTGAAATACGTTTGTACCTGTATCAGATCCGACCTGTATAGTATACGTACAGCAGCTTTATCAAATAATATTTGCAAGAAAGCAAATGCAAGTTGCACATGCACATGACTGGTAAATTTGCAATATAATAAATAATGTATGAAAATGTATTTGCACTCTATATGATGCATTTGCCGTCCTAGCTATTTCTTTTCTAAAATGCTGAAATTCAACATCCTGTAGTACAGAACTGCATTGCGCTGCAGCATGTACTTTGCTTTGAGCCACTTCATGCTGGACAAAAGGGGCTATCAGTTGCCATGGAAACCAAAAATATAAAAGAAAGCCTGACTCTGTATGACGTCAAAGTGATGTATTCTGATCTGATCAAGGAGTAATATCTCTTTGATCTGATCAACAACTCTTGTGAATATGTGAAATATGTTAATTATCTATAAATTTAATGATATTAAAGTAACTGCATTGAACTTGTGGGTTAATTTGGATCATGGACATAATTTATGCATCAGCCCTCAGGACTTTGAGTGCATACATTGTACATGTAAATGTGTATAAAAGTAAATTGAGGTGTACACCTGTACAAACAAGTAGAAACAAATTACAAAAAAATATATTTCTAATTTCTGTCATATGAACTTGGAAAGAAAAAAAATGATGGTAAACTTACAAAAAAAATACACTGTACAGAACTCTACCCCTCTAAATACGCACTGTTCATGTATGTACAGTACCTGCAATATCCTATGCCTACATGTACATCTACATAATATAAGAAATATAATTACATATGCCAAATAATTAATGCTGTTTACTGTAGGGCAGTAATTTTTGTGTTTCTTTGTTTTTGTTTTTTGAGGATGTGTCTAGTTTTCAAGAGTAATCTTACCACAATATAAATCACAAATAATTCCCTAACCTGCTAACTACATGTACATACATGTATGTACAATTGGCATTTGTCTTTTCTTCTTGATCAGAAAACTTCCATGGCCTACTCCTGAGGCATCTAATACCGAAGTTACCCCATTTGTTGTCTTCCTCACACCACATGCAATTTTGAGTTCATCTTCATGAAAGGCTGCATAGCCCTTTGAAGATTAATACCAGAAGAAGAAGAATATGTCAGGAGTTAAAAATTGCCCCCCGCCCCCTTGCCCCTACTCTTATAAATACATTGGTGAGACAGGCCTTAAATTAATCGACGGCCATCGACGGCCAGGCCGTCGATGCCCCTATGACTGGCCGCGGTGCCCTCCCAAAAAAAGATAAATTCACGGCCAAAAAGGCCGTGCCCTTTTTTTCAAACTGGCCGACGTGCCTTTTTTCCAACTGGACGTGCCCTTTTTTTTTTAAATTTGCGCACATAAAACCACCAATTGCGCTTAAAACTAGACGGCAAGGCGCAAGTGTTTTCCGTGAAAATGCGCCCATAAATACACGAATCACGAACAGTTTGCCGCCCACGAGCTCTCTTCTAGCTTCGTATTTAGTGCTTTAATAAGGCGCAAGTGCCGTGAAAATGCGCCCTTTGTTATAGGCAATGCGCTAGCGCACGTACGTTCATGCGATCGATTATGGTTGGCTATCGCCTTCATAACGCGTGCCAAGACCGTACGCGTGCATGTCAGAGCGTACGCGTGGTTCTGACAGAGCGTACGCGTGGGTCCATCATAACGTACGCGTGGTTCTGACAGAACGTACGCATGGTCATTTTCTATTATACTTCTATGTAAATCTTAACGTACGCATGGTTTTGGCATAGCGTACGCGTGGTTCTGTCATGTCATACGCGTGGTTCTGTCATGTCATACGCGTGGGTCCCTACAAAATGTGTAACTCCAAGACGGAACCACGCGTACGTTATGACAGAACCACGCGTACGTTATGATGGACCCACGCGTACGTTATGTCGGAACCACGCGTACGCTCTGACATGCACGCGTACGGTCTAGGCACACGTAATGAAGGCGTTGGCCAACCATAATCGATCGCATGATATGCATATGGTGCATGTTGATGACGCACGCACGTACGTACGTACAGGCCAGGATCAAGAAAACAAATCGTCACATGGAGAAATAAACAAGCATTCAAATAGTCATTAGAGATCTGTCGAGGTTTGTTTGTAGGTCTAGTTTATTATTTTATCTCAAATAGAATTTAGAATTATCTTATTAATAAGTTAAGAACACCTACGATGTTCTCGATCGTAATTACTCTCATTTTGCCACCAGCCGACCTCGCTTCAAAAAGCTACCCCGCCAGCCTCCCAAGACGAACGTTTCGAGTCCCGGTAAAATTACGCGCTGCGAGTCTCCGAGGGTGCATCGGTTTCGCTGGCAAACTTCCAGCCCGACAGCTTCCCACCAAAAGTGGCGAGAGTGTGTGTGCGAGGAACGATTTTGGTTTCGTGAATGCACGTTACGCAACTGAGCTGAGCGTGTCACTTTCAGCTGTCGAATGTCTATAAGGACATTTTTACATCTTATTTCATTAGTTAGGCCTATCTAGACCTTTCTATACAACAGTTAAAAAGATAATTTCTTCAAATTTGCTCCTACTACCGAGAGAGTGGCGGAAGGTTTGAGGTGCGATTTTGATTTGGGATACCCGGCCCGGTAAACTTGCCAAGTCCTTCTGACTTTCGATGTTTGTGAAATTGACAATTTATTTATTCATTTGCTCATCAATATTTTTAGTTACTTTAGAATACTGTTTAATGTGCAAGTTTAATGTTCTTAATCAATCTTTCCTGTTCATATTGTTAAAGGTATAGTTGAGTATTGGTAATTTCCAAAGTGCCCCTCCAAAACAAATTTGGTTTATTTCAGTACCATATGAAAGATCATCGAAAAAAACATGGGAGATGATAATAATTCCAAATCAAATGCTCTAATTGTTGTGCAATTTGCTTTCAAAACATTATATAAAAGTGTTTGACGTCCGGACATCACTTTTGACTTTCGACGGTTTATTTTTTGAATTTACGTGTTTAGCTCCCTCTATGTCATTTAACAACCAGCGTATTTACAACGAGTGTTTGAGTTCGTTGGTACGTACAGTACTACAGGTAGCTAGCAGGCGGGTATCCGACCGCGCGCTAGTAATACAGTACAGCTGATCAATTCCAATACGCTGCTTTCACGTAAAGTATAACACACACAGCTCATATCAGATTATCACCGGCGCCGATCGAACGCTAAATAGACAGCTACAGTCCAGACAAGCTTTGATTGAAATACGATAACGAGATCGAGATTGGAAAAGGAGCTCGAGGTCACGGACGATGGCCGACTCGGACTCCCTAAGGACAAGGCTAAGGCTACGCTAAATCGGAATAAGACTAAGTAAGACGGTAAGAGGAAGGAGAGAAACAAGCAATGGCAGCTCGACCATCCGGCCCAGAGGAGGCGCGGGAGTGGCTGTGAACAAGGCCAGGGTACGGCGGAGAAACTTCGCGAGCTGCAGGCGGCCTTCTCGTTGCCGAGTCTAGAGGATGCAATAGACATGCCAGCTCACTGAGAGGTAAGTTGAAATGATATACGCCCCACTGCATTGGGTAGGCCTACCGTTTTAATTTGATCTAGTCTAGAGACTAGATGCATGGAATCGGCAAATTTAAGAAATTACGTTTTGTTATCTCTTGCCTTGGATTTTTAATTCAGATTTCATGAATCATATGATATTGATAGTCTAGCCTAGGTCTACAGTAGACCGAAAGCTTCAGTCTCTATATCGTCGGTTGTTCCACTGAGACTACGTCTGGCTCCACTAGACCTCCGGATGAATTTGGTTCAAATGAAAATATTGGAAGCATATGCGATCCTACAATATTCAGTGAATGTTGTCGCGTTGAAATCGAGTCTAAAGTGATGAAATTGTAAATAATAATCTCTTTATGGGGTATACTATAACTCTCTCTCAAGGTCAATATATTAATTCAGCTATACAACAAGCTACAATTGACCGATTGGCTATTACCTTTTTGAAATTATATATCACAACTACATATTCCGGGATTTTTATGGTAGCAGCTACCGTTGTACGACCGTAGGCGCTATTTTAAATTTATCAAAATTTACCGGGAGCACCGGTAAATTTTTATATTCAATTTTTTTCGAAAGCAGAAGTGTTTTAGGAGCTAAATTTTCTAGTGCTTATAATACTTCCACAGGGGCATCCAAATATATCAAAATTGTAAAGAATCACTATCCACCCAATTTTCAAAATTTCCCAAAACTTTGTAATAGACCCTACCTTTAATGTCCCTCGTTACAACTGCAGTTTTCTTTGTAATGATGACGTGCAGGGCTAGTCAACCGGGTAAACATCCTGCTCTTTTTAAAAGTCGACAAGGTTATACTATAGCTTGCTTGAGATGTGACTGTCTCATCTATATTTATCTCTACCAAAGAGTGTCTCAACTTCACATACATGACAGAGAACCAATGCATCAGTTATTAGTCATGCAAATTCCAAATCTGGCTAGCTGTGATAATTATTAGAGAATGCCATCTTCAAAATAATTTCTTTTGGTGATTTAAAATCTGAATGTTTTTTACTTTGTGAATGACTTTCGTTTCTTCACTTTTTACAGATATGAAGAACAGACAACACAATCCATCCCCAGCGAAGAAATTCCAAGCAGCAGTAGGGGAATTAGCAGGTGAATAGTACAAGTCACCTTTGACCGCAAATTCATGGAGAACTTGGCCTACTCTGCTGATTTGCTCGCTTCAGGTAGGATTCTGTATACATGTACGAAAGGCTCTGTAAATTGAGAGGAATTTAATGAGAATGCGTTCATTACGTACATGTTTGCAAGATTGAGCTCTTTTTCGGTTATGACCTATGAAATTGGGACATATCAGCAGGTCAAGATAATGCATCTTATTTGCTCATGTGTATGACATGGGATTTTCAATATTGATTTTGTGGTATGAAAATAATGAAATGCCCTATCATTTATATCAGTTTTTATTTTGTTTTCATAATTCCTTAGGCACACCAGCATGCTCGAGTGTTTCCACAACCATATACTGATGTATGCTTCCAAGCGGTATTCCTTTGAGTAAGTATTTTTAGTATCATTTTGTATGTTTGAAGTAAGATTGTGGAAAAGTTGAAACATATCATTACAGTACGGTTACAGTTACAATATCATATTTTGAAGCAAATAGCAAAGTTAATGAGAAATTATGAATGACATCTATATAAATGCTGAAATCACTTTTGGATGCATGCAGAGTCTTGAAACAGCAGACTTTGTATCGTACTTGTGTCGGTACCTGATGTTAAGTCAAGTTGGAGTGGTTGTAGCAGGGAAATGTAACTACCTTTAATTAAAAGTCAATAATTTACAACACAAATCCAGAACTGAAGTGAATGGCTCGTATTCACAAAGGAGGTTTGTACAAACCATGGTTTGGCCAAGGTTTACATCTATGGAATGCCATTTGTAAACTGATGGAGAAGGAATGTAAACTCCATACTTGTTAACAATGTTAATTTACAATTTACGGTATGCGAGCAGCATTCCATAGATGTAAACCATCGTCAAACCATGGTTTGTACAAACCTCCTACAAACCTCCTTTGTGACTACTGGCCAATGAGTCTGAGATTTGTCTAAAGCATTTACTATTCATTCATCATGGTAGTGGTAATACCAATTGTTTGTCTTATCCATCCAGCTACCCAGCAAACCGGGCAAGGAATTTGCTTGCGGTCATCGACTACATGGCACACAAGGACAGGCCCGACCAGATTGATGAACAAGGCAATACAAAGTGAGTGGAAATTAGAAAGAAAGAAAAAAAGGTTTTCTTTTCTTTCTTGTTTTTCCTATTTTTATTTGTACATTTTTTTTTAGATGGACAAGGCAATCCAAAGTGGGTGGAGTAAAAAAAAAAAACATGATTTTTTGTTTTCCCTGTGTAGTTGGACAGGGCAATCCGAATTGGCAGTTCTTTCCCATGAAATTTATCAATTTTGGGGAAATTATTAAATATCTAATTGTCCTTCCTGGGAACGCCCCTTTTAAATCGCCAAAATATGACGTCATCTAAAGAAGTTGTCCCTGTACACGACGCACATCTAAATTATGTAGATGACGGACTGTAAGCTGATGGTTTGTCAATCATGCTGCTGATTTTGGACCCTAAATGCGGACTTGGATTCAGTGTAATAATATACTTGGTGTGTAATGCAAGGTTCTGGAGTCATCAAAATCATCATAAATTTGGCAGAGTTTTGGTAAAGTATAACAATCACTTACACAGAAAGATGTATATGGGACAACACACATGGTGTCGGCCTGTCGGGGCTAGTACTACCCTGATTTCCTTATCTTTCTATGCTCATTACTCAGCCAGTATACATTTTCTTCCAAAATTGTTTGGCACATGACATTTATTTGTAATCTTGAACATTCAGTGTAAGTTTCGTTAGATTCTGTGAGAATTCATTTTCTTTTTTTACCAGAACTCAAGTTTATCTTTAAGAGATATGAATCATTTCCAATTGACAAGAATGAGTGTGCATATAATGCAACTTGTTACATTTTGCATGTTCTTTTATTTTATGATACAGATATGTTGCAGTATGGTCAAAGCGTGCCAACAACTACGTGGCCCGGAAGGAGAAGGTCCCCAAGACCTACCCCTACATGTATGTACAAGGACTCATCGGTGCGATACTGGAACGCAGAGAACAGGACCAAGGACCACTGTTCTCGAAGGCTGTTCTGCTCCCTGATGACCCTAGACACACAAGGCCCCGGCTTGCACCATTTCCTCCACCACAAGTTGATGTGATCCTAGCCAGGAGACTAGGCCGATTAGAGAAATCCATGTAATCCTCTGTAGTGAACATTTGGGATTGTCTGACTTGAGAACTGCTTTTTTTCGAGCAGAGACTAAGGGATCCAAATGGCATCCTTCCGTCCATCCTCCGTGACTGTACACAAATTTGAATGAAGTCTAATGTGAAATCTTACCTGCAAAAATCAATTAGGGTTGCTAACTTTCCAACCCTGCATCTGTTTGTAACCATACTTGATTGGTAGATGCCCTTTATTGGCCTCCATGATATTCTGGAGTTGAAGGTCACATAAGTAGGTCAAAGGTCAAATGAGGTTCATTGTTGCATGATTGCATGCAAGACTCTTAATCGCCTCGATTTAATTTGTCCATGTGGCATGTTTTTAGGCTATCTTGAGGATTGGTTGGAACTTAACATTTTGTGGTCCGGAGGTAAAAGATTGCATGGCTTAGCATTACGAGCATGTATTCTTGATATGTCAGAGACCCTTTGACAAAATACCACCAAACTTGATACTAGAGTGTCCCTGGGGATCATGGGGATGTGGTTATCTGGAGAAAAAAAAATCACATAACACATGATATACATGTACCAGAAATAAATTGTTATTGTTGCTAGATTAGCCACCATGCTTGGCACTTGTATATTGTATTACAATAAGAGGTTGGCAAGTTTACAAATGGAAGAAATGTAGGAATATAAAAGACAAATTGTGACATCAGTGTATAAAAGCTCTATGTGATTTATACAATTCATAATTTGTGATAAAATCAGTGCTTGCTCATGTGGAAATGGTGGATATTTCAATTTGTATCTATTTGGCAACCTATATTCCTTGAAGAAGTTACGGTAGTAATTATAAAATTTACAGCCAAGAGGTCAAACCATGAGTCAACAATGTGTTTGGTTTTAGTGACTGTGCATGTAACTGAGGTGACAGTCGATCATGAAAAAGACTATACTTCGGAACCTGTTGAAAATCAACATGGACAGAAGAAAGATTTGTCGAATATCTTATTGTAAATAGTCTTCATTTTTTGTTTAATGCAATCAATGTGACTAAAATAATGCAAGCGAAAAAGAGAAATGATCACAAGACAGCAAAACAGTTGGTTTCATGCATCATTTGAATCAATGAACGTGAATCAGCTCAACGCCAAAGTATTGCGGTTCAAGGTTATACCATCAAGAGATATGCTGCCTGTAACTACTTTGTAGTTTGAAAGGGTGTATAAAGGAATAAGGATACAGTTGGGCAGGCGAGTCTTTCTGTTGGTCTATTGTAAAAAACTGGGTCAAATTTTTTCCAATTTTTTTGCAAATTGTAATAAAACTTGGTATACCGATTGACCCGAGGGTGTGCAAGACACATTTGTTGTGTCTGTCTGTTAAGGTACCTCCATGGTAACCAAGCTTTGCACAAAGAATACAATTTTGTTTTAATAATCTTGTGGAGCATATTCTTTCCAAGTTTTAGCAATTTTATAGTTTTGGTATCTTTGATGAGGCATTATAATAACAGTATAAAACTCAATGCATGTGCAGTGTGTAAAATAAGTATGTGAGCAAACTATTGGAAGTAGTTTGATCGATTCATATGAAACTCAGTACACACAACGCAGAATTGTCTTTTGTGTGCGTATAGGACATGACCAGTTTTGAAATGTCTGTGCTATTTTTACATTACTGTTATAGATACTTTTCTTTGGTAAACTTATCTACACATTGCCTATAGAGTATGTCAAGTTTTTATGAAAGACACAAGATAAGATGTATATAAATAAGCAGTAACTAATAAGTAACAAGACATGGTGGTATACAAATAAAGTATATTGCTCCTTCTTAATGACGACGGTTAAAGTTGTCATAGCGATAGATGCTAAATAAAAATGTGCCTTTTTTAATACACATGATCTGTTTGTATGCAATGGTTGAAATCAACATCACGTTTAAATATTGCCTTCAGTTCAGCAATTATAATTTGTATTCATCTCAATAATGTTGTGTAAATTTAACTGTTAGTTATGGCCGAATAAAGCTTTCAATGTACACCATAAAAATATGTTATGTATCTTCATTTTAGCATTACTATAATTATATTAAAATCTTATGTCTTTACACATTTACAAGTTATCACGTACTGACGTAGGTCATGCAATACACAGGCACTGTAGAACACAGCTTATTTACAAGAAGTTACAATCACTTTTTTTTTAAAACTTTACAATTGCATGCAGTACCAAAATAAGAATACTGAAAAACACTGCATTATGGACAAGTATGAATCAAGTAAGATGTTAAATTAATTCACTACTGTTATTCATTATAGTATACTGATACAACAATTTTTAATATTTTTTTTAATTTATTTCTTTTTATTTCTCCACTTTCCCTTTAGCCATGTACCTTCATGTTGTTATATATGTTAAAGGTGTCGCTCTGGACCTATAACATATGATAAGACAAAAAATCCACCAGTTATTTCTGATTTCTATCAAATTTTTAGATTTTGTGTTGTTGTTGTTGTTGTTTGGTATTATCGGCGTTTCATTCTTTTTTAGAATATTTACGCCTTTCACTTTATTTCTTTTTTTTCTTCTATTTTTGGTACTATTTGTCAATTCATATTCATCTCTTTTTTTGGGATAATATAATCTCAGATCTACTGGTCCATGAAAACCCCTCACCGCAATTGGCACCTTCCTGCCAGACCGGCGCGGTACATTGCGCAATCTTCTCGGCCATCATTGGCCTAGGCAACTCTGGTGCCGGTGAGAGGATTCTGGGGTAGATCTTTTGAGTCTCTTGGGGTTTACCGTCCTCAATCCGTCTTTACTCTTTCTTACCTTTTCTCTTCTAGTATTTTTCCATTTTGTAAAACCTTATTTTTCTATCAAAGTGGGTATCAACATCTTAGGGCATTTGGTTGTCGTGCGATATGTGCCAAAAAAAAAATGTGGATTTAGTAATTCCTTTTTGAATGAAACATGGATTTAGCTTCTTTTGGAATTGAATGGATTTAGCTCCTTTTGGAATGAAACTGTAATAATGTTGTTTACTTTCTTTTCGAAAGGTTATATTTATGTGTGATTTCACTATTATTATTTAAAAGGAAAGGTTTGCTGCTAAATTTGAATAAAATTTCAGTGACTTTATTGAGAAAATAGGATTTATTTTTTATTTTTTAGGTACAATAACATGTTTCATTCCAAAAAGAGCTAAATCCACGAAAATAAAAAATAAAAAAATTTAGTAAACATCAGAAAAGCCGAAGGGAAGATTTTTTCTTATCATTATTGGCAGATAATCAGGTCCATGCAGGGTGACACCTTTAACATATATAACAACATGAAGGTATACATGGCTAAAGGGAAAGTGGAGAAATAAAAAAGGCAATTTACTCAGAAGTACCCAAAGTGGATTTGGCTCCTTTTGGAATGAAACTCTTCACATATTATAAAAGGAAGACAAGTAATATAAAAGGAAAAACGAAGGCCCACGTCATTTACATAGAAGGTAGGTGGACAGATAACCTCGATGTTTTTAATCTAATTTCATCTGGGAGATCATTCCACAGCTTTGTTCCTACAAACGAAATACAAAATTGCCCTTGCGTTGTCTCACATATTGGTTGATAGATAGAGTAAGCCACTTTCTTTACACTGTAGAAGTAATCAACTGGGTCATACGACGTACAATACATACACATACACTACTACTAGGTCGAGCGTACTCGCACTACATACACATACAGTATTCGCATATCGCGCTCAAAAACAATAGCGCTACCAGTACCACAGACCATGCAATTATGTGCAGGCCTCGCATACCATAATGTGTACAATATAAATCAGTCAGCGCGCTATAGACATGGTTCGGATATTACTTGCACGCCCATATCCGATCGTCGTCTTGGCGAAAATTCACGGTGTGCTGCCGCTTGACCGAGAGGTGGCGCTATACAATTACACTGAACACGCCTCGAAAGTAAAATTTTTGATAAATAAAATCATTTGCAGTCGAACAGGTTTTTTGCATATAAATTCACTCTAATGTAATATTTCGGATTTATATCTTCAATGATGCATTCTTAGACATTTATTGTATGTTTTTTATGTTTAGATCATAGTTTCGTTCGCTAATGTGAGTATTGACCAACACTCAACTATTCCTTTAAGATTAAAAAGTTATTAAATTGATCCTTCGATCTATTCACATTATGAAATTAACAACTCTCTTTGAACTTATGATTAGATAAGGGGCCTATCTGTTTTTGGAAAATTGCCCCTTGCTCTGGTAAATTCCTGTGGCAAAGGGCGACTTAAAAAAAAAATTGCCCCTTGCTCCTGGCTGCTAAATCTAAGGCTTGCGGGCCGCCGCCTTGTTTGTATGTACCGTAGACCTCTATACATTCTGTGAAGAAGCTGGTGCTAAAAGTCATGGGAAATTGATCCCACACAAGTTTCATAAAATACACATGACATCTAACAAAAGTAGAATCAATTTTTTTGGCCTCATACTCGATGCCCTTTTTGTAAAATATTTTGGCCTCGATGCCCTTTTTGTAAAAATATTTTGGCCTTGGTGCCCTTAAAAATATGAGGTACTCGAGGCCAAACTGGCCTTGCCCTAAAAATGACGAAATTTAAGGCCTGGTGAGATATACGTACAAATATTCTAGAATCTATTAAAGGTAAAGACCAGTACTGGAAACGCCCCAATTTCAAAAAATTAAATGGAAGCTCTTATTACCAATCATGTGAAAGAATGTGCTTTGACTAATACATGATGATAAAAATTTTGCCGGGAAACCGCCTACTAATTGATATATTTGGTAAATTAGTTTACCTACATGGTCTGTGAGAGATAAACGCACGTGTCGCGCACATGTGCGTATAGTCCCATATACATCTTTCTGTGTACAGTGCTTGTAACTTTACGAAGACTGGGCCAAATTTCGTATCATTTTGATGATTCCAGAACCTTGCAGACGCAGTACACACCAATACTTATATGCTAGATGATCAACCTTTTCTGATCGATTCCACAACGTTTCTTTCACAATGCAATCGCATGACCATAACTGGTCTTTACCTTTAAATGGTTTATGGTTGCATGTTAGGCTAGATCGCGAGCCCATGTCTGACATTGTCTGTGCATGCAGGGCCCTTATCTGCACATACATGTACACTTTAAAAAGTCTGATTCTGATAAAACAAAAACAGAAACTAGTGCGGTTGATTGTGTTATCCAGGCCATACATACACGTTACATGCATTATCAGTATCCATTACACTGTACAAATACAAGATATGGATCCATGCACATCTCAATTTCCCTCCCCTCACACCTATTTTGAGTTCATGTTCGTATAAATGTAGGCTGTTGCCCTTAGAAGATTACATTGTAGACCAGATATGGATCCATGCACATCTTAATTTAATAGTGACATTTCCCTACCCTACCCTATAAATAAATTTATAACAAGGGTTGGATTGCCATTTAATACTGTACATTGTCTTTCCACATGGAGAACAAAATAATTGCACAATAAGATGTACATGTAGATCACCTCCCTGGCCGAAAATAACCACCATTTGGAAACGCACATGTTTTCTTTATATTTGTAATACACATTATCAAACTTGCCATTTACACCAGTGTAAAAATACTGTTCTGTTCTGTTTCCTAGCTTTTTTAGGATGTGGTCAGGGAAAAAAATACACGGGGGGCTCAGGGCAAATTAGCCCCCAAAATGCCCCAAAGTGCCCCGAAAGTCATGAAAGAGCCCCCCAAATTTGCATAGAGTTCAATGCAAAACAAAATAAAGAGTGTTATTTTCATGCAAGCAAGCATGAAAAGTAGACCCCCAAAATGTGTAAGTATTTTTTTCCCTGGATGTGGATTGTTTTTTACCAAAGCACATACTGTTTGAGCTCATCGCTCCCATGTATTTTTTTCCTAATGTACCTTTTTTGCCATTAGGTTCTTTTAACAGCAGCATTTAATCTAAACAGATTGGAAAGCATCCTGGTAATACTGTACATGTACATGTACTACATGTAGGTGATGTATTCACATTGAGATGGATGCACGTGCATAGAAATAGCCTCCAAGTCCACGGAAAATAAAAATACCTTTTAATAGTGTCTTCCACTTCATACCACAATTTTCCTATTACCAGTAAACTCCATCAAATTTAATTTTGTATAAAATTTTGCAAATAATTGCAAATAATGGCAAATAATTGCACCGGTGGAGATTTTAGAGAGCATGTCTACTACCAGGGGCCTATACAATGAGTCAAAAGTCATTTCAATACAGACAGGAAGACATGCATGTACTGGTAATGTATTTACAGAGAGATTGATGCAAGCATCTAAAAACAGCCTCTACACTGTACATCGAAGCAGGGAAAAAAAATACTTAACAAAATTTGGGGGCTACTTTTCAAGCTTGCTTGCATGAAAATAACACTCTTTAATTTGTTTTGCATTGAACTCTATGCACATTTTTGGGGGGCTCTTTTTCTATTAAGCGCCAGGGAAAAACATCGCATTCTTCATTACTAATCAAAACTACATTTTGGTGATCATGATATTACACATTTTTTACACATGTACAATGGATTCAATTTTTAGTGTCATTTTACTAACAGGGTCCTAAAAATATATTTATTTCATCAAAACAGATCAGAAGACCTACTACAGTTGTATACGGTACATAGTGGTAATGAATTTCACACTGAGATGAATGCGAGCATTCAAAAATAGCCTCAATGAGGAACTCTTGTCTACTTCATTGTACAAAAAAAGTAAATTTGCCATTCAATGTATTACTGGTAAAAACCCATCAATTGTGGTGAACATGATATTTGCACATTGTGCTTGTGGATCCATGCATTTGTATCCATGCATGGGTATCAGGCTCTTCTAAATGCATTTCACTCATCAAAACAGATGGATGCAAGCATCTAAAAATAACTTCCATGAAGAGCCCATTCCTTCAATACAAAGATACCAAATACTTTATGTTTATACATGTTCTTACTTATTCTTTGTTTATGTTATAAATTTATGTTCATGATTTTGTTATTATTATTCTTATTTTTATTTTATATTTATACATATTTTTTTTTTAAACAATTGTACTTTATTATGTTTAACAGGGTCTCATGGAAGGCCATCATTATTGGTGATGACTCATCTTGTCTAAATATCAGAATTAAATAAATAAATAACAAATGTATTCACATTGAGGTGGATGCACTTTGCACACCCCAGAAAATATTTTTCACGTAGAAGTCTCTTTCTACAACTACAAGGTACAAGGTACTATTAATCAAATCTGTTATTTAATGTCCAAGTAATGGTTATCACTTTAAATGTACATGTAAGTGGACATGACACTACACTTGTACCTTTTAATAATCACCTGCATTTTAGGGTACATCAAGCATATCAAGCAATTAATAAAGAAATGCAGGATTAATATAAAAACAGATGGGAAGGCAAACTGGTAATGTATTCACACTGAGATGGAGGCAAGCATCTAAAAATAGCCTCCATCGGAAAACATACATGTAAGAGGAGTAGTCTTTTAAAGATGAAGTTGAGTTCTGGTCATGCGATTGCATTGTGAAAGAAACGGTGTGGAACCGACCAGAAAAGGTTGATCATCTAGCATATTAGAATTTGTGTGTATTGCAAGGTTCTGGAATCATCAAAATGATAAGAAATGTGGCCAAGTCTTGGTAAAGTTACAAACACTTGCACAGAAAGATGTATATGGGACTACACGAACACGTGGCGTAAAAAGCCGGCCCCCCGATTTTTACGATGTTACATGCATATTTAGAATATGAAGGCATTTGAAGAGCCATGCTTTTCAGGGAACATGTCTTAACTGATGTTCTTCCACACTTGCATAATAAGAATGTGTAATGCTCACAAATTATTTTTCACCTCTTCCCAGAACTCAACCTTCTCTTTAAGTCAGATCCTTGTTTGCAAAGACGGATTCCAAAAATATACACTGTAGGTGCTGCATGTACATATGGATATGTTCCAAGTTCGTTAATGAAAAAGATCCCTTGTCTGAAAATTGCATTATCCCATAGACCTTGGTGTGACTTGGTGGTAATGTGTCTACTTTATATCAAGCAATACTGCATGTACGCTATCATAGACGCTACAAACTGTACATGTACAACATGGGGAAATTCTGACTGTAGTCTCTGCACTGTGCATATGATGCAGTCTTCTGTCTGATTGTTTGTTTGTTTGTTTTTTCCCTGCCCACCAATTTGTTTTGCCTACAATAGTATTTTTTTCCATGTTTTTTGTAGTTGATGTTGACCAAAACATGGAAACGGATAATGAGATGTGTCTAATTTTAAAGACTATGGGCATGTTCGCACTGCAAGGGGGGACCGTGGGCGGACCCGGGGATCGCGCTATCGTAGCGCGACCCACGGTCCGCCCATTGGCATTTGCCGGATCCACACCGCAGTGAGATAGCGCGGTCTATCGTAGCACCCCCTTTTTTGAGAGGTCCTGTTGCCATGACGCATGACGTCATGATGTCAGAGCGGTCAAAGATTTTGCGCGCTATTACAAACCCGGAGTGTTGAGTTGTACCGATTCAGATTCAGATCGCACCAAAATAGAATGAGTATAAAATTCCCCGCGTGTAGAACAATGACTTCCGGCGTGCTATCATAGCTCGATTCACACCGGAAGAGATAGCGCAGAGATGCCGGTGTGAACAGCCTCTTAGACACAGTTCATGTAGGGGAGACCACAATTACCCTATAGAGTGGTGAAGTGTGAAGTCATCAAAAATCTATTTTTAGAATTTCTCAATTTTTTTTAATTTTCCGAAAGAGCATCAAAAATAATGTCCAAATGTTGAAAACCAATTGAATATGTCAAGTATTGGCTGAGATACAACTGTATGACCATCTGAATAAATATACTCCCCATAGGAACTCAGTGCTGCACTAGCTCCTAACCATTAGGAGCCAGAGCAAATAACACTAAGTTCCCATAGGCAATCTTTTTATTCAGATGTTCATATCTCAGCCAATACTTAACATATTCGATTGGTTTTCGACATTTGGACATTATTTTTGATGCTCTTTCAGAAAATTTAAAAAAAATTGAGAAATTCTAAAAATGGATTTTTATGATGTCACAGCTTCGGTACTCTATAGGGTAATTGTGGTCACTTTGTCTTCGAGAGCTTATAATTCAGATAGCATCACTCAATGTACATTTTGATATACTGTTATGGTTTCTTATTTCTGAAATTGGCTGGACCAATAAACCAATTTAATAAAATATTCAAATTTACGGACGTTTCTATCCTGGGGACCAACAGGTGTAGTGAATGAACTAGAATACTTGGAATCCAGTCTGCATACATTACTTATTAGTTGTTGCTCTGTTGGGCAAGCCTTAAGCCTCGGTAACAAATGCCATTACGAACTGCTACGAACACCGTACAAACGATTTTCAGACAATGGAAATTTGGGAAGACAATGGAAAAACAGGGAGATTCGTACAAAATTATCGTTCGTACGAACCTTTGTGACCGTAGCATTACATGTAGGCAAGCTTTTGGGTTATCAAGAATAAACTTTCTTTAAACAGTACAGTATACATTGAATTTGAATATTTAGTAAACTGTCTATTGGTTGGTGTCAACTTATTAGCAATACCTGAGTGACATTAATGATAACTAGTTAACTACCTACAACAAATTATTCCTAAATTTATAATATCAATTAGTCATGACAAAAAGAGGGCACAATAACCCTGACCAACATCAATCTGACCTCGACAATCGAAAAGGGGGGCCACAATCACCTTAGTCTACCCTTATATGCTCTGACATGATTGTTAGGTCTATTTTTTTTTTACTTCATTGTTTTGTGTTGTGTTTCTGAAATTGTAACCTGTAAAATTGTAAAATGTACATGTGTATGTACAATGTACAGCTTTACACATTTACACTGTAAATGTTCATTTTGGAAGGGTACATGTAAGTCCAGTAAAGTCTTTATGAAAGGAAAAATGAATGCACATGTATCTACATGTACTGTATAGTAATGTCACAAAAGAAATAATGGTACAGTTTGTACAGTACATATCGTTTTATTGATTTGACTATTATTTTGAATCTCATTAAATCGTTCTTTTTCAAACAAGAAATAAGTACATCTTATTTTCTGTTTCATGTACACTGTAAACAACTTTGAGTAATCTTGGTATACAATGTACAGTATATATATACATGTATATTTTTATTTTTATTTTCAATAGACCCTCGATATAATCATTGCAAATAAATGTTGACACAAGTAAAGAAAAAAAAAAACCTATGTGACAGAAACATTCTTTCATGAATTCCACTTTCTTAAATTTAAGTACATCTCCAGCAAATGAAACAGTTGCCAATAGGAAGATGGGGGTTGGTCAAGCAGTTAATGGTCAAATTAAAAAAACTGATTCACCATTTATGAAATGAAATACTCACTATTGTATTTTACATGTACAAGTAACTGTTATTCTGTAACATAATCTACATAATTGTTCAAGTATTTTGCATCTCTTAACCCTTGCTACTACTTTCAGTCATTTTTATTTCCTAATTGATCCAATTCATTTACATGTAAATAGTTGCAGTTTTCCTAAAAAAAAAATATATATATTTATAAACAAGATGGAATTAAAACTAAGGCTTTATCTCCTGTTCTCACTGATAGTACAATGTATCTTTATTTAAAGGTAAAGACCAGCTATGGTCATGCGATTGCATTGTGAAAGAAACATTGTGGAATCGATCAGAAAAGGTTGATCATCTAGCATCTAGCATCTGCAAGGTTCTGGAATCATCAAAATGATAAGAAATTTGGCCTTTTCTTTGTAAATTTACAAGCACTATACACAGAAAGATGTATATGGGACTACCCTATATCTCTCACAGACCATGAGAGAAACAAATTTACCAAATATATGAATTAGTAGGCGGTTTCCCGGCAAATTTTTTATCATCATGTATTAGTCAAAACATATTCTTTCACATGATTGGTAATGAGAGCTTCCATTTCATTTTTTGAAATTGGGGCTTTTCCAATACTGGTCTTTACCTTTAAGAGTTCTACAGTTGTTCTTGTAGTTGTAGCTACACGTACATTGTATGCAAGTTTTTTTTGTGAAACGGTTTGGGAAGATCAGACATACCTCCTTCTTCTTCTTCCTCATTAAGTGGTACTTAGGCAATGCATTATACAGTGTACCTCCTGGTATAACTGATTGGGGGTGTGCAGGTGGACCACTACACCGGGATTTCCCCCTACTCTTATGCGAATAGTGCAGTGGGTTCTTAGCATGCTAAGGTGGCGACTCTGCCTGGTGACAGGTACACATACAGTAGAAGCATCACTATCCTGGCTGTGTAGTAAAAGCTGTGCTTTTGATTCTCAACATTTCAAACACTTCTGTACAAAACTCAACTGATTTCACTCAAAATCGGTACTTTAGTGACAATTGATGACACCTAAATAGCAGTAAAATACATTTTTTTAACTTACTGATGTTAAAAAGAATAATTTAAAAATTCAAATAATTGTAAGTCTAGTGTCAAACTTTGCTTATATCTGCATCGACATGATTGTGTAGAGTCTATGCGATATTGTGTGGTGCGTATATTTGTGTATGAGTCTAATAATACCTGCCTCACAGCAAGCATGCAGTGCTGGAGGTCAATACGCATTAGCATTGACTCTCTATGCTTTGCTGGAGTGGGTGACAGGCAGGCGCCTTACCAACTGAGCCAACTGGCCTCCTGGGCACATCTCAACCTCACTCTGAAGAGCAGAATCGGTCAAACATATACATGTATGGCTAGAGTGCCATACAGTAGTTTGGTGATAAAGTTATGACTGTCTTGTCATTGCTTTTGAGAAACAGGCACTATATTTTTTGGCTAAATTTACAAATGAAACCACAAACAGATCCCATTCAGACCAAGGTCCATGATTTTACATGTACATTGTATATATGTACAGTGCACCAATTAAAACCTCCAGTGGTCATAATGTACATCAATGATATCAGGTGTTTAACACACTTGATTGATCACACGTCTGTAAAAACCTCAACGTACACACTTACAATTTACCGGTACATGCAATTAGCCACTGGGCACATCACAAACCCCACTCTGAAGAACGAAATCGGTCAAATGTATAATGTGGCTAGAGTGCCCAGGCCCATGTCTGAGCAGCGCCCTTAGCTGCAAATACGTATTACCGCGTGATTCTGATCACACAAAACATGCAAGTGATGCAACCAACACAAAATGTTTGCCTCTTCATCACCACGATGGCGAGGTGTGGCCGTCAAGGTCAAGGTCTTCAAGGTCTAGGTCTTTTTTATATTTATAGTGATTTTTATGCATTCAGAAAACATGTAAAGACAGTGAGAAATATCTGACTTTAAATACACCCTGTAATACTTTTAGTTTTATCCTCGAGCCTCAAAATGCTATCTTTCGCATAAAAAAATCCTGAATTGCATCTTAAGTGAAGGGTGGGTACTGGGTAGACATGGCATGGGAGCATTTCTTTTTCTTTTTTTGCCAAAAAATGACACTGCTGTCTTTTCTTTTCTTGTGTCTTTTTTGAAAATTACATTGTTCTTCGACTCCTTGCTCAAATTTTGACAACATTTTCAGCACACTTATTCTCTAAAATATTAGGAAGAAGATCAGATCAAGGTTAAGCAGAAACCAATAGAGACATTCTTGTCAATTTCGAGTGAAATTGTAGGTGCGCACTGCGCAGTCATCATGGTCATAGCTATAGGATTCCATACAGTTTACACCACCATAACATCATAACTATACCAACAGCTCGCACGTAATGAACGGGGAGGGTTCGGCTACGATGCACAGCTGTCACTGCTGGAAAAGTGCGACAAAAAAATATAATGTATTATTCACCTCTTCTTCCTGATTCAGTTCTTTATCTTCGGGTTTCCCATCTTCACTGGATTCTTTCTTGATCTGTTCACCTTCCCTTTGGCGAATTTCACTCATGATGACGGCAAAAAATAGTGAATTTCCTTGCCCGTTTACACACCCTTTTCAGCTTCTGAGCCAAATCAATTTCGGCCTATCGAAATAAATAACATTCGCCAACAACAAGCGAATTACAGCTAAATTCGACCCATTACCGTTAGTAAGTCGATCTAAATAGTCTGGGCATGGACCAACCTGTATAGAAAGGCCGCTTTCTCGTAGATGGTTCAATAGTGGTGGATTGGGGTCCCGTTTTATCATCGTTTTTTATTGAGTGATTTACCAAAACTTTAATACCAACGAGCTCCTGGAGATAGGGAGAAAAACAGTCCATCCCCATATTTCCCAATTACTGGGCCCCTCAGTGGTGGGCATAATAAGACACCCTTACTGTGGTATAGGGCCTACTATAATTCGAAATCCATAATAACTTTAGGACATGTTCTTGTCAGAGTAATAATTTTGGGTAAGAAAGCCATACAAGATTAATTATTTTGTAAACAATAACAAGAAAAATAATAAACATCATCCAACTAATTTCCAAATGTATAAAAGGGAAAAAAAATATAAAAAATAAGGAAATAAAAATAAACTACTGCACTTGAACTTTCGAAAAGCATCTGCAACCACCCATAGGACTATCTCTGCAATTCTTAATTTGTCTTTAGACAAGTCTAAGGGACAGCAACCCGCCCCCCGCCCCCACTCAGTGTTATTTAGGGTACGCATATGCGTGTTCCAAGCAAAGTCAATACGGGTAGATCTTTTTCTTTTGTTATACGAGCCTTTTCAGCACCCCCATAAGTCCGGTGTTTAAAGTCAAGACGGGTAGACTTTTTTCTTTTGTTACGAACCGGAGATTTTGGGAACACGCATGGTATCCCTTCGTTCCCGGAGTGGGGGGCCGGGGGGGGGGGGGGGGGCAGCACCTATGTATCCTCTGCAAAAGGGCTATAGACAAGTTAATTTTACTGTTTTTTTTACCTCTCCCCCATCGTTTGTGTGTGTGTGTGTGTGTGTGTGTGTGTGTGTGAGAGAGAGAGAGAGAGAGAGAGAGAGAGAGAGAGAGAGAGAGAGAGATGGAGAGGGAGAGGGAGAAGGTTATATGAAAGAATCACCCTTTCCCCTCCCCACGGGCCTATAGGCTATGAGAACTATATTTACCAACAGTTACTTTCGGGGGAAAAATTGGCGCCCTCTTTCTGACAATTCTGGATCCTCCTGTACTGTCCTCACGTGACCAAGAGAAAGTTTATTTTTTTCAACCTGAACATTGCTTTTGTTAATTTGTTTTAAATTTGTATTTCTTCCCATTTGTGACCCCCCCCCCCCCTCCTCCCCTCCATCCCCAAAGTGAAAGGAATTTGTTTATATAAAGAAAGATGACGCTAATTGTAAGAGGTGAAAAAGGGTGCTCCTTATTATGTTAAAAGAGACACTTTGGAAGTATGGAGTATTTGAAAATTGAAAGGGAAAATGGGAACGACACCAAGCATCCGGGTCCCCACACTTCACACCAGAGTAACAAATATTCTTATTTGACAAAGTCATGGACATAGAATAGTTTATGAAAATCATGTCATCAAATAATTTCATGTGAAACATATTACAAAAAATGAAAAGGATAAATTCCAACGGCATTTGAAAGATAATACTAATTTAGAACTTCCCTAACAAGGGGGCTTGAAAATGTCTTTAAGTGGGAAAATAACGACTATTAGTGTTGTCGAATCGACTTAAGTGCTACCAAGTCAGTCAGATTTTCAGACCATTGTACCGAATGTTCGTACGTTTTGTGCTGCGCAAAGATTCGGTCAGTTTAATTTTGGCCATTACAAGAAGTGGGTTATTGTTGTAGACAAATGCTCATGTACCATTTACAGCTCATTTTATGTATGTTATTACCAAAGAAGGAAAAAAAGCCAGTCAGTCCCTCAATAGCGTCTGACAGTGAAGTCTAGCAAGTAAACGGGTTTCCTTGCATAATATTATTAGGACACTGTTAACGTTTGAATTTCACAGATAGGATCTACATGACATATCCAGGCTGCAAAGCTCTACAGAATTTGATGTTGGCTGCAAAAGGGATATCTTTAAAAGAAGCAGAAAACTGAGAAAACAGAACAGTGAAGGTGAGAGCAAAATCCGATACAATAAAGAAAGTTATGAATTATAAAGTTGCGACAAATCAAAAACAAATTGGCAACTCTGTGACGTATCTTGCGAGCTCCTCTCCAATTTGCTCTGTACAGAAAATGTTATAAACTGTAATTTGCTTAGTTATTGATGATGGAATAGATTTGTTTCATATAGGGGTAATATAAAAACATATTTGCCATAAATTATATAGGGTGCAGTGGCGGATCCAGGGGGGGGGGGGGCCCGGGGGGCCCGGGCCCCCCCCCCCTTGAGAAAAAAATCATGTAAAATCACGTGATTTTTACCTTTTTGGGGGGTTGGGCCCCCCCCCCCCCCTGGCGCTCAAGGGGGGGGGGGGTGCAAATTGAAATTTTTTTTGTGGATCAAAAAAAAAAAAAAATTGCGACTTTTTGGCCGGCGCGTTTTTCAAATTTTCGGGAGCAAAAAAAAAAAAAAAAAAAAAAAAAAATTGTGCTCTGTACTCCCCCAACCCCCCCCCCCCCCACTGAGCGACTTTTCGGCCGGCGCGATTTTCAAATTTTCGGGAGCAAAAAAAAAAAAGTTGGGCCCCCTCCCCTAAGAAATCCTGGATCCGCGCCTGATAGGGTGAATGTATGATTGAAACATTCTTAAGGGAAAACATACATTTTAAAGTTGTTTAGTACAGGGTGAATCGGAGGAGATCTCGCAAGATTACGTCACAAAGTTGCCAATTTAAGTTTGATTAATCGCACCGTCAACATTTCATAACTTTCTCTTTTTTTAATCGGTTTTTGCTCAAACTTTCACTGACGGGTTTTTCCTTTCATTTTCAGCTTTTTATTAAGAACAACTTAATTTCAGAGTGGACTTTTATTTTGATATAGATAATTAATGAAATACTGATTTACGGTTTTCTACTTGAATGAACATTAAATAAATTGCAAATTTTGAAAAAACGATCAGCGCCAAAATCAGAATTATTTTCAAGAAATCCCTTACAATCATTGAACCTTGAGCACTTATTGGTACGCCTCATTAAAATCAAAATTCATGGTACAATCACATGGTTCTATTTCGATTGCATTCCAAGGCTAAGAACGATCGAACGGCGAGCTTTAATTTGTATTCACTCTAACATTTTGTTAATGGTGCCCTCGTTGCTTTTCACTCCACAAAATTGCATCCATTATTTAATAGTATGAACATTATCATAATGACGTTTTGAAAGTTCTGTGCAAAGACTTTAATTTGTATTCACTCTAACATTTTGTTAATAGTGCCCTAGTTGCTTTTCACTCCACAAAATTGCATCCAGTATTTAGTAGCATGAACATTATCATAATGACGTTTTTGAAAGTTCTGTGCAAAGGCGTTCAAAACATTAAGTACCTCAAAACTTTTCACCACATCGCTGCATCATGTGCAGTGTCAGATTTCAATTTCACCTACAAAGAAATTGATATCGATTTTTAAAAAAATTTCCGGCTGTTTTCAAGTACAATGTAGTAAATGCAATAAATGTCTTTAACGGAAGCGGCGGTGGGGATGGGGGGTGGGGGGCATTATGTCCCCACTTTTTTGTCAAGAATCCCAAAGTGCCCATATTGACTCCAGATTCCAGATAAGTGCTCCTTTTTCTTGCTAATGCATGTAATTATGTGCCCGTTCCACATTTTTATAAGTGCCTCCTATCACCTCTGCAAGTGCACCTATGCTTGTATACCCTTACCCATCAGGACTACTTTTCTTCCCCTCTTTATAAGATGTAATTGTCATATAGCGACCTAACAAATGGTGAAATATTTGCTTCGCTCGATGGCAAATTAATCTTCTGACAAACACCCCCAAATTCAAAGTATGATGCTTAAGTAGTGTTTTGGACCATGTAAAGAAAGAAACAAATGTTGAAATCTTCCTGATGATGTATTCACCGCAATGTAGGGGTATATACACTGTCGCTCATGTATTGGAATATTTTTGTTTTACCCCAATTTATGGAATTATTTTGACAATGATTTATTCCTAATAGATCTAGATAATAGTATACATTTGGGGGACCTACGCCCTTAAGTCATAAATGACAGTAATGAGGATTAATGCCCCCAAAAGGGCACTAATATAGCATATATAGCGACACGGTTTTGATCCTGGGGCCTCACAGTTACGAGGCCATTGCTTTGTCACTGAACCATGACTGTACATAGTGGGGGCTAGGGTAGGGGGCAGTTCCCACAAATACAAAAATAAAGAAATAAAATGCAATAAATTTTCAATAATTCATTGCATTTCACCCCGGTCACCAATATGAAAAAATCCTCTGTGTGCCCATGCCTTGAGCCATAATGCATGGACGTACAGAGGATTTTGTTACGTTGGGGACCGGGGGGAATTCAATGAATTATTGAAAATTTAGTGCATTTTCCTTGTTTTTTATTTTATTTGTGGGAACTGCCCCCTACCCTAGCCCCCGCTGCGTACAGTCATGGTTCAGTGACTAGGCAATGGCCTCGTAACTGTGAGGCCCCATGATCAAAACCGTGTCGATATGCTATATTAGTGCCATTTTGGGGGGCATTAATCCTCATTATTGTCATTTATGACTTAAGGGCGTAGGTCCCCTATTTGATAAGCATATTTCCATACACATGCTTTAGCAGTCACGCAAAACAAACACTGGCAAATTATTATTCAATAAAATATGAGAATGTATACTATTATCTAGATCTATTAGGAATAAATCGTTTTTAAAATAATTCCATAAATTGGGGTAAACAAAAATATTCCAACTATATGAGTGACAGTGTACTAATGTCTAAAAGTTGTATATTTTCGCTTTGAGGTTTTCCTTTGTAGGAGCCCCCATTTTCCCAGGGAGTGCCCCCCCCCCCTAATTTTGGAGATGATCCGCCACCTATGTCTCAAACATATACTTTAAATTGAACCGACATTTAGATGATCACATATCTCAATATTTGAATAATTTTGAGTATATTGCCAGTAACCGTAGAGTGGTTTCTATGGTTACAACCATTTCAATTATTGACTCTCGGTCTAGTGTTATTTACATTGAAATGAATTTTAAGATGAAATTTGCAATCGACAATTTAGCGCGGAGCTACTCTATCTCTTGAACCATCCTACATAAAACGACCCTGCGACGATAATGTGAATCATTTACACGTAGACGTTGCTTTCGGATTGACTAAAATGGCGGGAACGGCAAACGATACTTTGTCAATGCGAGATCATCCTGAGACGATGTCGATTGATCTCGCTATCGCTACTGCTTCTCAAATCCTCTTCGGCGTGTTAGGCGTGTTGGGCAACGCACTCTGCTTTGCCGTGCTTCGACGTCAGTCAAGGGAGAACAACACCAATTGGCTCATCGTCACCCAGTCCTTCATCGACTTCGTCACCTCTGTCATCCTCATCGTCTATACCGTCCAGGCGACTTGGTATCCTTTCTCACCAAGCCGTAAAGGACTCGGCGCAGAGCTCTTCTGTCGGGTCTGGAACTCCAGGGTGGCTACCTTCAGCGGTTTCGCAATCTCGACGTTCAATCTCACGATCATCTCCATCGAGCGTTACATCGCCGTTGTACACCCCGTACTCTACATGACGCGGTTGAAACGGAGAACGCTGTATCTCATCGCGGTAATCGCCTGGCTAACTGCGCCGACAATACAAATCATCTTCGCCGCGGCATTTTTTGATTACGACGAAAAATCAAGCCGTGACTGTATCGTCGTAGAAACAAGCCCTGCTTTCAACATTTTTTCGGGTGTTGCCGCCTTCGTCTTCGAGTTCTTAATCCCTGTTATCGTAACGGGATTTTCTTTCGTATGCATCACGGCCAAGCTCCGCACGTTGAGACGCGTTAGACCTGGACCCGTCACCAATTCGGTAGGGAATCCAACATGTTCAAGCACTACAGAGGGGTTACCCTTGCAAGAGGCAGCAGGTTCCCAAAGACCTGTGACAAGCGGTCCACAGTCATCTGCGCCTCCTGATGGCAACAAAAACGTCGAGGGTCCACGGCCGGTCGCGAAGTCCTCTGCAGAAGAAGGGAGAGACCTTCGACGACGCAACATCACCATCACCCTCCTGATCGTCTACGTAACATACCTGGTTTGTTGGACACCCAACCAGGTGACGTTTTTCTTCTACAACGTCTTCGGGGTACCGCGTAATTACCTAGGCAGCAGTCTGCACCTCTACACAACTATTTTGGCCACCTTTAATATCTGCGTGAACCCGTTTGTCTACGCGTTCAGGTACAAAGCATTTAAACAAGGGCTCAAGGAGACCCTGTCCCGATTCATATGTCGTAAATGAACCGATTCAAAATATAGCACGGTAATAGTGTTTGATATACGGATCCAACTTTGAGTTCACGAAAATGAACATTAATTTTTTTAATGAACTAAAGGGGGTTTCTCCCTGAGCGGCGAATGATTGCGAATGTAGCGAATTTGCGGTTTCGCTAGAGTTTCTCAAAAGGTCCAAAATATTCACAAATAGTGGCAAAGGATTGGAAAATAGTTGCTAATCTTCGCAAATATTGCCGCTAACATTTCGCTAATAGTCGCCAATTGCAACTGCCAAAATTCGCAACGTTCCCAAGCATTTGCCGTTCAGTGATATACCCCATTTAGGGAAATTTTGTGCCAGAGCATCCTGGATCCACCCCTTGCATTGGACGACTATCGTCATTTGCCCTGTTTGCCGAAATGACTCTAAGTCAGGCGCGTACACAGGGAGGGGGGGGGGGGTGTTTGGGGGGGTTAAACCCCTCCTTTGGTATTTTTATGTGTGTAAACCTCTCCACCACCCACCTAAACCCCCCCTCCTTGTTTTTTTTTTTTTTTTTTTTTTTTTTTTTAATTATTAAAAAAAAAAATCATTCCCATGGCTGACAAAAAAATTGTCCTCTTACCCCCCCCCCCCCCCGCTTATTCAGCGGCTGGCCAAGTCGTTGCGAAATTTTCGGCCCGATTTATAAATGTTAAAACACCCCTCTTGAAAAAATCCTGCGTACGCGCCTGCTCCATGTAACACATTCTCGACTAGGTTCAAAGCTTTGACAACAGAGAAAGGTTTTCAAAAAGCAACCAATGGCAACACAAAAAAGAGTTCTCAAATCCGTTATATTTTAAGATTTGCCTGCAATAGAATAGGTGATATGGTTCAGCGGACACTTTGCTGGATTCTAGATCCTTTGGTACGCGATTCGAACCACAGTTATAAAGGAGCTATAACGTTATGTGCCCCAGGGGTCTCAGTCAATATGAATGATGTAAGCATGTGTGACCAAGAAAACGCGTATAAAGGGGTGTTTTTTTTTTAAAGATTGAACGCGGTCCATGAGGTGCCGCGTTAAGGGGTAAAGAAACGTCCATTTTCAAGAAAAGGTTTTTTTTCTTCTTCAAAATCCTGCTGTACGCGTCTAGGGTTATTTTTCTAGATCCTGACTAGACTCTGAACTGAAAGCTGGTCGGGAAGCCAGTTGTCTATAACATTCGGTTACGTCAGCGTGATAATGTAAAAACACCAGCGTACCAGCATGTGAATTGTTTGTTTACGACCGGGCTTTAAGACAACGACAAAATGTAATTCTTTTTTTTTCTTCAAAGAAAGGACTTATGATTGATGTTCATTAAACCCATTTCGTAGTGTTCAGGTTGATGTTATTGCAATTACGAATTTTACATCAGTAGTGCAATTTGATTTATTTGACATTGTCAACAACTTAAATGTTAATTCCTATCGCACTTCAAAATGTTCAAGGGGTTACAATTTTACACTTCTTGTTTAGGAGTAGTACACTTTTGTGAAATACCCGTTTAGGGTATGAATTCGGGGGAAAACCTCGCGAAATCCTCATTTAGGGTGTTTTGGCTTCAGGAGAAATCCTCGTTTAGGGGGTGTCTGGAAAACCTTTGGTCACGCATGCCTACATTATTACTACATGACTGAGACCCCAGAGCCTGTTTTCACTGAGCAGCGAATGCTTGCGAACGTTGCGAATTTGGATTCGCCAACTTTTCTGACGAATGTTGGCGAAAATCAGCGACATTAGGTGACGTTTTAAGGGCCTATCTCACTGAGCAGCGAATGCTTGCGAACGTTGCGAATTTGGATTCGCCAACTTTTCTGACGAATGTTGGCGAAAATCAGCGACATTAAGTGACGTTTAGCGACAATTAGCAACATTTGAGCGAATGTCTCCGAAAGTGTTTGCGAAAGGCAGTTGGCGACTATTAGCGACTGTAAACAAAATTAATGTTAGCGACACCTTTTGCGAAGATTAGCAACTATTTGCCAATCCTTTGCCACTATTTGTGAACGTTTGAGACCTTTTGCTAACTACTGGAACTCAATGGGGCGATTTTATAAAGGAACCATATGGTAACGTGGTCGCTAGCTTTGGCGAAACACAGAGAACTGACGAAAACAAAGAGCAAAACCGTTTAACAACCGTTTGCAAAGGCCAGGGGCGGATCTAGCTTTTTGCTAAGGGGGGGGGGGGGGGGGTTGACCAATAATGACGATGCGGAGCATCGTCCACGAGCCGCGAAGCGACGAGCCGATTTTTTTTTGGGTGTTTATTTGAACCCCGTAAGTGATGTTTTCCTGGCATCTATTAACACAATGGAGACCATAAAAAGCAGTGCATGATAACGTCTTTTTAAATCAAGTAACAGTTAAATACACAGTTATATCCAGAGTTATCATGTGTTTGGTTAAGTTACCAGATGAGTTGAATATCTTCTCACAATATTTGCACTTGAAAGGGTTTCTCTCCAGCGTGCGTTCCTTTTTCTTTCTTTTTTTCTTTTTTTTTCTTCTTTTTTTCCCCTTTTTTTTTGTTTGTTTTTTGGGCCGCCCAAGGGGGGGTTTAAACCCCCTAACCCCCCCCCCCCCCGTAGATCCGCGCCTGGCTGATGGGGGGGGGGGGAAAGGGACTCTGTGACATTTGTTCGCCCAACCCCCCCCCCCCCTCCCCCCAAAAAGAAATAATAATAATAATAATAATAATAATAATAATAATAATAATAATAATAATAATAATAATAATAATAATAATAATAAATGAAATAAATACATAGAAATAGAATAAAATAAAATTACAAGTTTTAAAAAAAAGATAAGATTTTTTTTTTTTTTTTTTGGGGGGGGGGGGGGTTGCAACCCCCCAACCCCCCCTCTAGATCCGCTTCTGAAAGGCTTACGACTGTTTTGCAAACGCTAACGATTTAAAGGGCCTATCTCGGTTCCATGACACATGCTCCGCCGACGATTGCTCCGCCGACATTTACTCCGCAAAACGCGACAATTGCTCCGCGACATTTGCTCCGCGACATTTGCTCCGACGTCAAATGCTCCGCCGACAGTTGCTCCGCCGACAGTTGCTCCGCCGACAGTTGCTCCGCCGACAATTGCTCCGCCGACAGATGCTCCGCCGACAATTGCTCCTCCGACAATTGCTCCGCCGACAATTGCTCCGCCGTCAATTGCTCCGCAAAACGCGACAATTGCTCCGCCGACATTTGCTCCGCCGACATTTGCTCCGCCTGAAGCGACACTTGCTCCGCCGACATTTTCTCCGCCGACAATTGCTCCGCCGACAATTGCTCCGTCGACAATTGCTCCGCCGACAATTGCTCCGCCTGAAGCGACAATTGCTCCGGTGACATTTGCTCCGCCGACAATTGCTCCTCCGACAATTGCTCCGCCGACAATTGCTCCGCCTGAAGCGACAATTGCTCCGGTGACATTTGCTCCGCCGACAATTGCTCCGACGACATTTGCTCCGCATGAAGCGACACTTGCTCCGGTGACATTTGCTCCGACGACATTTGCTCCGCCCAAAAAGTGTCCCTTTAAATACAAATGCTACTAGTACTACGACAAATGCTTCGCCGACAATATTTTTTTTTCACGGGTTGTTTTTGTTTCTTTCTTTTTTTCTTCATTTTTTGAATGCATTTCATGACATTATGTAAATGAAATGAAATGAATGAATGTTGATAATGTGGGAGGAAAAAGCAGTTGCCTAAAAGTCATTTCGAATATACTGAAATAACTTTCCATCTATCACTGTACGTCCCACATAATGTACACTAAACACTCATTACATGTCATGGGAAGTTTTTTTTTTTAAAGTAGAGCAGCAAGCCACATTCCCCAATACGCGCATACCTCCTAGTTAATTTCAAACAGCTCATCAATATGTAAGACCTGAAATTACCTCAATGAAAGAAGACTAATAACATGAGAGGAAAGAAAAGAGCAAAAAAGACAACCGTTTTTTGCTATTCCCCATAATGTTTGATTTAAAAAAATAAAAAATAAAATTATAGCTCCTTACGCAAGTTCTCCGGCGAAAGATAATTACTCCGCTCAAAATCTGTTTCATGTATTACTCATTAGCTGATCCAAAGCTCAAGGCTATCTCGATCTCTCTCTCTCTCTCTCTTTCTCTCTCTCCCATGCTCCTCCTTTTCCTGTTTACACCGTTTTCTTGTCTTCTTTGCTCTTTTCTTTCCTCTCATGCTATTAGTCTTCTTTCATTTCCATCACTTCTTCTCTGCTCCCCCTCTCGAGTTCTATTTCTCTCGTGAAATTGAAACGTAAAGTAATACAATCATGTAGTACATTCTTGTTTAGAATAATATTTTCAATAATATCCAGTCCATTTTCTAAAGGTTTCTTTCCTTTAGTTAAGTGTATGTAGCTTTAATATATATATATATGTTAGTGTGCAAAACACTCCGTTTCATTCGAGTACTTTGTTTTCATTAAATAATTTAAGGGACTCACGAAGCCACCGGAAGAAGAGCAATTGGCTTATCATGAAGAACTAACATCAAACTGCAACAAAATGATTTGTATAAATGTGAATAAGCAGAAAGGCTGCCATCTCATTTTCCCGTCTGAATGGGTTCTCTTCCTTACCTATATAAGTGCCCTTATTTTCTAAACTTTTTTTTTTAATATTTGTGTGTTTATTAAATTTTCAATCATATAAAAATTACATATTTACAAGTCATTGGTAATAATTAGACAAACAAAGAAACCAATATGTATAAGAACAACTAACAATAATGAAAGGACAAGAAAGTTATAAAAAAAAAACATTATAGTAAAAAAAAAAATACACTGTACACATATAAATCATAGTTTGAACTCCAGTGCATAAAGGGGAGTGAGGGGGCACAGGAATAAAAGTTAAATCAACATGAGTATCATAAGTCAAATCGCCATTTCTTAAAATGCGAAACAAGCTTGTTCCTTTTTTTCGCTGAGAAATATTCAATATCTTTTTGTTTCTTTATAAAACTCTTAAAAAGATCAACACTTGGTAAATCCCCCTTACTTATTTTCTAAACTTCCATGATGACCTATTACATTGTATAATGCTTTACCTAGTAAGATGCATTGATCGAGGTAATTTCAGGTATTACCTCGATCAATGCATTTACCTAGTAAGATGCATTGATCGAGGTAATTTCAGGTATTACATATTGATGAGCTACTTGAAATTAACTAGGAGGTATGCGCGTATTGGGGAATGTGGCTTGCTGCTCTACTTTTTTTTAAAAACTTCCCACGACATGTAATGAGTGTTTAGTATACATTATATGGGACGTACAGTGATAGATGGAAAGTTATTTCAGTATATTCGAAATGACTTTTAGGTAACTCCTTTTTCCTCCCACTTCATCAACATTCATTCATTTCATTTCATCTACATTATTTCAAGAAATGCATTCAGAAAATGAAGAAGAAAAAAAGAAACGAAAAAAATAGGTGTAAAGAAAATATTGTCGGCGAAGCATTTGTCGTAGTACTAGTAGCATTTGTAGTTTATGGGACACTTTTTGGGCGGAGCAAATGTCGTCGGAGCAAATGTCGGCGGAGCAATTGTCGGCGGAGCAAATGTCGGTGGAGCAAATGTCGGCGGAGCAAATGTCGGCGGAGCAATTGTCGCTTCAGGCGGAGCAATTGTCGGCGGAGCAATTGTCGGCGGAGCAAATGTCGGCGGAGCAATTGTCGCTTCAGGCGGAGCAAATGTCGGCGGAGCAATTGTCGCTTCAGGCGGAGCAAATGTCGGCGGAGCAATTGTCGCTTCAGGCGGAGCAATTGTCGGCGGAGCAATTGTCGGCGGAGCAAATGTCGGCGGAGCAAGTGTCGCTTCAGGCGGAGCAAATGTCGGCGGAGCAAATGTCGGCGGAGCAATTGTCGCGTTTTGCGGAGCAATTGACGGCGGAGCAATTGTCGGCGGAGCAATTGTCGGCGGAGCAATTGTCGGAGGAGCATCTGTCGGCGGAGCAATTGTCGGCGGAGCAACTGTCGGCGGAGCAACTGTCGGCGGAGCAACTGTCGGCGGAGCATTTGACGTCGGAGCAAATGTCGCGGAGCAAATGTCGCGGAGCAATTGTCGCGTTTTGCGGAGTAAATGTCGGCGGAGCAATCGTCGGCGGAGCATGTGTCGGGTTACCCCTATCTCACTGAGCGGCGAATGCTTGCGAACGTAGCGAATTTGGGGTTTCGCCAGAGTTTGTAAAATGTTGTAAAAGGTTGCAAGAAAGATCGCAAACAGTTTTCTTTGTTGTAAACAGTTTTTCTTGTCGCAAAGAAATTTTTGAACATGTAAGCCTTTGCAAACGGTTGTTAAACGGTTTTGCTCTTTGTTTTCGTCAGTTCTCTGTGTTTCGCCAAAGCTAGCGACCACGTTACCATATGGTTCCTTTATAAAATCGACCCATTGAGTACCAGCAGTTAGCAAAAGGTCTCAAACGTTCACAAATAGTGGCAAAGGATTGGCAAATAGTTGCTAATCTTCGCAAAAGTTGTCGCTAACATTTGTTTACAGTCGCTAATAGTCGCCAACTGCCTTTCGCAAACACTTTCGGAGACATTCGCTCAAAATGTTGCTAATTGTCGCTAAACGTCACTTAATGTCGCTGATTTTCGCCAACATTCGTCAGAAAAGTTGGCGAATCCAAATTCGCAACGTTCGCAAGCATTCGCTGCTCACTGAGCAGCGAATGCTTGCGACCTTGCTTGCAACCTTTTACAACATTTTACAAACTCTGGCGAAACCCCAAATTCGCTACGTTCGCAAGCATTCGCCGCTCAGTGAGATAGGCCTTAGCGTGCTTAATAACGCAACTCGCTAAAACTCTTTGAAATTGTATACTTTGTCGAAGCTTCGAACATTCTTTGGAATGGAGAAGTGCGCCATAATGGATATTGCGATTTAAAAATTCAGAATAATGCAAGTATTTATTTGTATGGATTTTTTTTGTCAACAGAAATTCGAATGGGCGTTAAACAGGCTAATATAATTTTTATGTATCATGGTTGTATTGAAAAGTTTTATTCCATGAATAATTGCCAACTAAATTTACTGTCACCATGTGCTACTTAATGTATCTGATATGCATCTAAAAACAAATCATGAGGGAGATGTGGTATATTTTTTTTAACAGAGGGGGCCGGGGGGGGGGGTATGTTAATTCCATTCGCAACCAGATGACTAGACGTCCCGTAATCGTATTATTGTGCCATCTTTCAATGGATTGTCAATTTTATACCCCAAAAAAAGCAATTTCTATAACTTCTGTAACTTAAACATTCTTATACTTCTTCGGGCAACTTATCAGTTTATCGCATAGCTGATAACAATATTATGCAAGTTGAAGTCTTTTACTTTGTTTCTTCTAAAACACATATACCCACTCCCTTCTCTCTTTCTCTCTCTCTCTCTCTCTCTATCTATCTATCTCTCTATCTCTATCTCTCCTCCCCCTCTTTCTCTCCCCCTCTCTCTCTGTCGATATCTCTCACCTCTCTATCTCTCTCTCTCTCCGTCCCACTTCCCCTTTCTATTTCTCTTTCTCTTCCTCTTCGCCATTCGTTTTACTCCTCCTCCCTCCCCTACCTACAATGAGCTCTTTCTTTCTCATTCATTCTCCCCAACCCCTCAGTCTATTTATCTTTCTCTCTCCGGCTCTCTCTCTCTCTCTCTTTCTCTCTTCTTATCCAGTTAATTTTTCGTATTGAAGCAAACACGATTTTCACCCAAAATCCTTGCTGTCAATATAAGTTCCTCAGCAAGTATATACGTTGTGTGAAGGCCATCAATGGATTAAAACAAATATATGTTCTGTTATTTTTACCTTACCATTTAAGATTTTGAAGATGAAAAGAAATCAAATCATTCAGAAAAGAAACATATTGACTATAAAAAAGGTAAAATAGAGGTATTGCCTAAATGTTTTTACAATCAATCAGAAAAAGAGATATTGGCTTAAATTAAACTAAGAGCCACCCACTTAAGTTCTTCAATTTCTATTTAGATTTGATTTAGAATGTTGAAGTGACCCTCTCCATTAGTAGCAAAGTAATTGATTCTACTACTCCATTCAATGCCCAATATTCTATTTGCATTAAGCGGGGTAGTTCACATAATTATACGTATAATATTATGTTTGAATAAAGAAACCTGAGTAGGTCGAGCAACTATTCAGTTTAAATATGGAAAAGGGTGTATAAAAAAACCTTTGTAATAATCATTATTATACTCCATGACCTGGACCTCAAATATTATAATTGTCCACTGATGGGGCCAATAATTATGTACATAACACTTTCATTTTGAAGTATTGCCATCTTGGTTTGAAAAGGGAAAATAAGCTGAAAACAAAATAAATTTAGTTGTACAGTTGTGGGAATAACAATTTTAAAATCACGCATGTGAAAGTACTCAATCGTTTTCCTTTTAACCAATAATATCTATCTGTTATTTCAGTTTGATATATGTAAAATGAGCTGTTTGGATTAACTCACTTACTTGATTAGTTGTTGGAATGAAAGGAATATTTTATAATTGAAAGAAATAGTTGGCATAATTTTCCTAACCCTTTTTCACGAAATGATTGAGGCAATAATGGCTTACTTTAATCAGATAGACCTTATACCTTCTCAGAACTTTATTGATCAACCTATATGAATGTTCAGAGTGATCAGTAAGAATAAATCATATTCATTTTATGACAAGAGGTTGAGGAACAAAATATTGTGACAGTGTGATTCTAATCATTTAGTATTATTTTCTGTACCCTCGATCTCTCACTTCTTTTTGTCATTGGCTACTCTTTGTATTATGACCGTGTTCTTCTATCTTTGTCGTGTAAAGTATTGTCTTGTACCTTTCTCGTCTCTGTTGGCATCCCCCTTTTTCTTTCCTCTATTTTGTAGTTCCTTTTGTAGTTACAGATAAGTTAATTTAATTAGTCATTATTCCTAAGTTTCATTTGAGGTGTTCACACTTGTACAAGCATTGCTTTTTAGTGGACCCCTCTGTTTCCAACATGTATTTCTTAAATTTGTTTTAAATGCTTATAATTGATTTGTAATGTTTTGTTGGAAACATGAATAAATTTGAAATCTTGAAATCTTGAACCATTAACTTCGATCTATCCACTGCCTGTATTTGACTTAGAGAAACATGAGCTGGATAAAAAAAAAACCTTTTAAGACATCATCATGTCAAATTTAACCATTACCGGTCGCAAATGATAGCAACCCTATACTATTTTCAATTGTCAATCTACTGCAAACAGAAATGTTCTTATGGTTAATGGAGACTCTAGTAAAATGTTTGCAAGCGTATAGTAAAGAATGATACTGAATATCAAATTCATGAATGGTCAACAAATCGACCCGATTTGTTTCATGCATTCAGTAACCCAACCAAGCCTGAATACAAATACAAAGTATTTACTGCGATATCATCTATCTATATTGAAAAGGTACAAAGGGGAAAAAGTTCTTTTTTTCATTTTTTTTATTTTGTACATGACACATATATTAATTTTCATGTTCGCAGACGAATCCATGTATTTGATGTGTTTGAAGAAATTTTTAATGTTTTATTATTTTTTTTATTTGTGTTTCGCTTTGTATTTCGCGTAGCCTATATATGAAGAGACAGAATATGACTAAAATATTTAATATCATGTTTGCATACGATTCCATGTATTCGGTTTGAATGAAACAATCCTTTTTCTTCTGTAATTCACTCTGCATTCTGCATTGTATTTTACTTATAGAACATAGAGAATATTAGTTTGTAGAAATACTATATTTAAACTGCTGCATTGATGCAAATTACATTAAAAGTTAAACTATAAAAACAAATTGCTGTTGAATTTCATTTGGAGGTCCGTGTTATTATAATAATCATCAATACTAGTGTCCTTAATAATGATTGTGATGATGATGTTATTATTATCATTATTATTAATATTGTTGGTGTTGTTTTTATTATTGTGACTATTATTATTGTTATTTTCATTATTATTATTATTATTATTCCTACTACTACCACTACTACTACTTCTACTACTACTTCTACTACTACTACTACTACTACTACTACTACTACTACTACTACTACTACTCAGACGCGCTGGAAGCAGTTTGGGATGGGGGGGGGGCAAGCATTCCAGGAGGGCTCACCTTCCAGGGGCAGTGGCGTCATGTGTGCAGAAGAAAGATTTGCATCACCACCACTCTTACATGTTACGTTTTTTTTTAAGGGAACGTTTTTCAAAGTGGAGTGTAAATTGGCGTGGGGTCCAGGGACTGAACCCCCGGAAGCTCTGGGTATTTAGGTATTTAATTACGGTCAGATATGCATCAAGGGCCCTTGATGGGGTCCATGGGCCAAAACCCCGGGAAGCTCAGAGGTTTTAGATATTTTATTACGGTCAGATGAGCATCCAGAGGCCCTCTTTGGGGCCCTTGATGGGGTCCATGGGCCTAAGCCCCAGGAAGCTCAGAGGTTTTTAGATATTTTATTACGGTCAGATGAGCATCCAAGAGCCCGCCTTAGGGCCCTTGGTAGGGTCCAGGGGGAAGAGCACCCGGAAGCTCAGGGTTTCTAGGTATTCAATTACGGTCAGATGAGCATCCAGGGGCCCTCTTTAGAGCCCTTGATGGGGTCCAGGGGCCAAAGCCTCTGGAAGCTCAGAGGTTTTAGATATTTTATTACGGTCAGATGAGCATCCAAGAGCCCGCCTTAGGGCCCTTGGTAGGGTCCAGGAGGAAGAGCACCCGGAAGCTCAGGGTTTCTAGGTATTCAATTACGGTCAGATGAGCATCCAGGGGCCCTCTTTAGAGCCCTTGATGGGGTCCAGGGGCCAAAGCCTCTGGAAGCTCAGAGGTTTTAGATATTTTATTACGGTCAGATGAGTATCCGGGGGCCCGCCTTCGGGCCCTTGGTGGGGACCAGGGGGAAGAGCCCCCGGAATCTCAGCGGTTTTAGGCATTTAATTACGGTCAGATGAGCATATTTGACATTGACAGGTCACTTATTTTTCTCTTTCTCTTTCTTTCTTTTTCTCTTTAAAATACTTTTTCAAAAAAGTGAGGGGGGCTCGACGTTCTACAGGCCCTGACATGAAGGCTTTTAAATAGGCCTAAGCGTATTTTTCGCCCGACTGTAAATTCAGAAGTTTCTAATTTTCCAACAAACGCATAAAAAGATATGACTTACACACAAATTGAGAAAAAATACCTGAAAATCATGTCATTTCAGAAATATTTGTAAATCACTGGTATCGAATTAGAAATACCCCAGCAATACGCCATTTTCAGGGGCTCATGTCTTCTCACCTCTTTAATAAAATACACACACGCTTTCCCATCCTCTCACAATATTTCCACGATATGCGCGTATAGCTATTATAAAAACCTCCATTGATAGATATAGGTGGCATGCGGATTGTTTAGGAAATTTAATTCCTGTTAATTTTCCTTTTTTTTTTAATGGAATGTAATTTATATGTGATTCAATTCAAGTGTTATTATTTTCATGACGTTTTTTGTTACAAAATACAAACCATCTTTACTGCTTTACTGCTTTTTTTTTCAAGGAAGGGGGCGAGCGCCCCCCCCCCCTGCCCCCATCTTCGGCGCCAATGCTACTACTACTACTACTACTATCATGTGAAGGGTGACCAACCTTGAGCTGACTCGAGGAATTGAAACAAACACCATATCATTTTAATGGCAATTAAGACAGTAAACACGGATGAATAGAAAATGAAATCGTAAGAATATAAATGAATATTGTCAGAATAAATTTCATGCATTCCTTGCTCGAAACTTTTAATAATCATTTTGAACCATTCAAGCCAAGCTTCAGGCATAATAACAAATATGCAGGGTGTGTGTGTAACTGTAAAATGCAGTTTGTGGATGTGGGTTCAAGAACAATTTATGATTATTTTATCAAAGCACTGCCAAAACGTATGATTTGCAGGTAAGGGATGGGCAAAATGATTACGATTTTATAGATAAAGAATTAAAAGAAATATTTGTTAGACCAAGAATTACTATACTCATTGGAAAACAACGAGAATTTCAATTTAAATTATTGCATGGAGCCATATACACTAATGAGCATCTTCATAGATTTGGTTTTGTTGGTGATAATTTATGTTCGTTTTGTAAGCAGGAAATAGAAACATACAAACATTTATTTTTATCTTGCGGGAGCGTTCAAAGGATATGGCAAGCTTTAATACAACTTTTTGAGTTAGATAAAATTAAAGATTTAGAATGGCGAGATATATTTGTTGGGTTGGTAGGTAGTTCATATAGAATAAAAATGTGTAATACTATCATGTTCATGGTGAAGTATGTTACATTTATGTCAAGATCGGGGGGGGGGGTGGCGAGTACCAACTTTCGAAAAGATGAAGAAAAAAAAATTAAGTATAGGGATGAGGAAAAGAAAATAGCAATTAAAATGGAAAAGCTGGGATCTCATTTCTTAAAGTTGGAGCAGCTTATTAAGATTAATTAAGATTTGTTTTCTTCTCCACCGTGAGCCTGTTAAAAGTGTAACTCTATTTTGCGGCCTGGATAACTTATCTAGTATATTTTTCTTGAGTTGAGAATGTTAGCAGACATCCACTGAGTGAGTAGTGTGTGTGTGTGTGGGGGGGGGGTGGGAGGGTGGGGGGGGGGGGTAGGTGAGTATGTGTGTGAGTGGTGAGTATGTTTGTGTGATGGATGGGGCAGGGAGGGGGCAGGGAGGGGGCAGGATTGTTTCAGTAAAATTATCTCCAGATTTGTTTAAGTTTTTTAAAATATATAGTATCTTTAAATTAGATATTCATTGATTTTAAAAACTAACTTTAGTTTCATTATTAAAACAAAATAAGATGTCATTGTATATTCAGCTGCACACACCGCGGTATGTTCGGCGTTTCAAGAGGGAACAAATGTCGTCCTTAATATCATTCCGGGGGGTTTTCAATTTGAAAGTTTGATTTCTTTGATTGTTAATTAACCCTTATCCTGTGTATTTACAAACAAAAGATTTTAGTTATCAGAATCGCTTTCATATCGCCTTTTGAATGGTTTGAAATGCCATCACATTTATATACACTAAACTTATTATAATTTGAGAAATAATAGCTTTGCAATTATGTTCATTCTTTCTGGGATGTTGTCTGCTTGGGCAGTATTGGTCCATTATGTGACGTCATTAAAACATCATTATTTTTCTGGCGAATCTCTCGTATATCCCAGATGCTATGGAGGTGGTTGTATTTGTATTTGTATAAATCACCCGATATGTAGTTGACCTAGAACTTGTACGATGGCCATCTGTTAGCTTACCAGTTTCTAGTGATACATTAGTTGACATATTTGTGATTTTCTTTGAATTTCCACTTTAAATAAATGAGTTACTTTTTTATGAAACATGTATGCCTAATATTACAAATGTTTGGCGGCTAAGGCCGATAAACAGTTTATTATAATCCGTTCCAGCCGTCTCATTTTAACAAACAGTTATGATTTATTGCAATGAATGGTTTAGCTTTTGATATCATGAAATATGAATAAATTTTGGGTATATATTCAGCATGTTCATATGTAGTGGGAACAAAATGCTGAAAAGTGTATGGATCAGTGAAACGTAAAAGTTCTTTCGAAAGTACACGGTGGCGCTACACATATTACGAATGCAACACAGAATTAAGTGTAGAATGAACTTTTTCTTTTAAATCAGATCATTCTTTGCATTTATGTAGGGGTGTCGTGGTCGAGTGGATATGTCAGCGGACTGTGGATCACAAGGTCCACATGCCCTTTGGCAAGACATTGATCTACATTTGCCACTCTCCACCCAGGTGTTAAATGGGTACCCGGTAGGATGCGAAAGCTAATGTGGTTCCATTAGCAATGGCGCTTGTAAAATGGCGACTGGCTGGAATGCTCCCCAGGGAGTGGAGAATGTGCATACCTTGTGTGAGGGTAAGCATGAATCCGATGACCGGGGTAATAATATGTGCTGCGCCTAGAAACAAAGTATGAGGCGCATTATAAATGTGAGCTATTATTATTATTATTTCATGAACCTTTTAATTTCCCTTCACTTCAAGTGTCTTTTGTTGTTGATTGTTTTTTCAATTATTATTTTGTATTTGAAATCTTAAAGCATTACTATCAGACTGACGTTGTAAGATGTTCTTAATTTTGACGCCTGCGCATCCACCCCCCCCCCCCTCGCCCCCTTCAACTCGAAAGGAAAAAGCCGGATATTAAACGCAGGAAATTGGCTGTAGGCGTGTTGCCACCAGGCTTTTATTTACTTGAACGGGCGAGGATGACTAATTCGAATTGAATTTGACGAAACTGGGTTGATTATTATTTTTCATTATTGTTAATTATACACGATTTAACATTATGTAGAGACGTATGTTTTTGAATAATAATAAATACCATCTTGAATTGATTTCAGTTATATTGGGTTTGATTCAAATGATATATAAGTAATTACAAAAATAAATGACATATAAGTATTAAAAACAAGAAACCATTACTTAATAATAATCCCAAAATCTCCGGTAAAGGGGTACTTTTCACACAACAAAGTCGGAATTATAATACACAACAACAAAAATTTGGCCCGTATTGACTTTACACACGCGTACCCTAAATAACACTGAGTGGGGGGGGGGGGGGGATAATAATAATAATAATAAAAATGATGGCTTCTTATGAAGCGCATCAGATCTGTCAGGCATGACGCCCATGGCGCTATACATACAAATGCAAAAAAGAATACCAAAGAAAGTACATGTACCATATATCTTACATGTCAGTTTACTATCTGTATAGTATACACACACACGTTATTTACATGACTTGTGTATCAGGAAAATATGGCAATATATATCACATGATCCTACATTATAAGTATTCACTGATGCATGTCAGGCCATAGTAAGCTGAGTTCATAGTATGTTTATGGTGCGTAGGAACAAAACAAACACAAAACCTATCGTATGATAAATGGAAGCGTATATGTTCGCATTTTCTCACCAGTTGCTATACAGTGTGTCGCGAAAAAAAACTATACACTTTTGAAATGGCTCCCGAATAACAAATATATGATTCTATGGGAATTTTTTTTATATGTATGGAAAGCTCATAAACTCAACTTTCATATGACACCAACAAGTTTGAAAATAATTCATGCTTGGGTGAGCACTGCTCACTTTTGTAAAGGGTATGAAAATTAGGTTGCGCAGAAATTAGCCTTCCAATTTGTGAGAGGTAAATCCTTTGGAGCTTACAACATTGAGGGTGATATGATACATTCATGATTTGCTGAGTGAATTTCATGGTTTATTAAACCAAACTTTTATGCACGGTACAGGAATTTCATGTTTATTGTAGCATTGTAACTTTCCCTGGTAGACTCAGTGGTGTGTTCATGAGAGTCAGGATGAGGTGATGGTACATGTTGTAATTTCCATGTTACAAACTGTTATTTTTTTTTTACATTTGTGACTTTGAATAAAAACCTTCACCCCACATTTCAGTTACCATTTACCTGAAGAATAAGTAGCCGACATCTTGGACATTCCTTTTTTCAACAAACCGTATTTGAATATTCAATTTACATTATCCCTACCTGGGTATTGAGTAAATCAAGAGATGTTCAACTCATCTTACAATAATTGAAATGTGGGGTGAAGGTTTTTATTCAAAGTCACAGATGTAAGAGAATAACAGTTTGTAACATTGAAATTACAACATGTACCATCACCCCATCCTGACTCCCATGAACACACCACTGAGTCTACCAGGGAAGTTCCAGTGCTACGATAAAAAATGCAATTCCTGTTCACTCATGCATAAAATGTTAATCCCATAAACCAAACATTTCACTCAGCAAACCAAAAACTCATCACAAATCACAATTGATCATAAATTGGTCATATCATCCTCAATTCCGTAAGCTCCAAAGGATTTACCTCTCACAAATTGGAAGGCTAATTCCTGCGCAACCTAATTTCCATACCCTTTACAAAAGTGAGAAGTGCTCACCCGAGCATGAATTATTTTCGCAACTTTTGGTGTCATATGAAGGTTGAGTATATGAGCTTTCTATACATATATAACTTTTCCCCTAGAATCATATATTTGTTATTCGGCAGCCATTTCAAAAGTGTATAGTTTTTTTTCGGGACACACTGTATATTCCGTGCCTATAGACTGTTACCGTGTCACGCACAATCAGCTGAGAAAATAACACAGCATCAACGCTAAAACACCGACAGTCCTTTACTTTCATAATAGGGACTTTTAGATTTGCACGACGAGAACGTGGACTGCTACATGTGACATTCTTAAGGCAATGTGACGTCCTTTGAGGCACTGGCAGTAACGTGGCGTCCTTTTAAGGCACTGGCAGTGCCCGGCAGAGCCTTAAAAGGACGTCACATTGCCTTTAAAGGTAAAGACCAGTATTGGAAACGCCCCAATTTCAAAAAATGAAATGGAAGCTCTCATTACCAATCATGTGAAAGAATATGTTTTGACTAATACATGATGATAACAAATTTGCCGGGAAACCGCCTACTAATTCATATATTTGGTAAATTTGTTTCTCTCATGGTCTGTGAGAGATATAGGGTAGTCCCATATACATCTTTCTGTGTATAGTGCTTGTAACTTTACAAAGAATGGGCCAAATTTCTTATCATTTTGATGATTCCAGAACCTTGCAGATGCTAGATGCTAGATGATCAACCTTTTCTGATCGATTCCACAACGTTTCTTTCACAACACAATCGCATGACCAGAACTGGTCTTTACCTTTAAAGGATGTCATATGTAACAGTTCACGTTCTCGCCATGCAAATCTAAAAGTCCCTAATAGAAAGAGTGGATGTAGGAATAAAGACAGCAACCGAATCGAAGAGAAGCATGGGCCTACCAAAAACTGAAAGCTGTGGCTGTACGCGGCGTGGTAGATTTGGAATAATATCACATTCCCCAATAAGATTGTTTAAAAGATTTATTTAGAGGGATTGGGTAACTTTGTTTCAGATTCTGAAACAAAATCCTGGATTTAGCTTATGCTGCAATTAATTATAAACATTTGGGTAAGTCAGGGACACCATGAATTTTACAAGCCGATCGCATTTCTGATTATCAAGATATTTATTGGGAAAATGAGTATGGTAAAACCAGTCACTCAAAGATTTTTAGTTTTTTGAGGCACTTCATGATAATTTTGAAGCACGAATTGGGGGGTTTCAATCTTACACCATGCAGACACTGAAAACACGTAGGGCCATGCATCTCAGATTTAACATTGTTAGACGATGCCTTTAAGAGAGCAACTCGCGATCGCACGAACAAATGAAGAGCGCCATCAACTTCTCCGTGTCGTTCATTATTATATGATACCAGGCCTAGAGGCAGACACTCGAGTATTCCTTAAAGTGATTAATGTAGACAACGGTCTATGATAGTCGAATATTGGTGTTGCTCCAAGAGTATTCTTTCCAGAGAAGGATTCAAGAAAACTATGTTGCGTTTATCAGTAATCGCTGCTTTACCGTTTCTAATCTCTTCCTTCCTGCCATTTTCACCTGCTTACGCCAATGGTAAAGTATATGATCGTATTCTTATAGTTTATCTACTCTCTTAAAAAAGAGAGTGAATTTTCACTCTATTTTCACTTTCTTGGGAGTGACGTCCGTGATCACTTGTTTAGGAGTGAAAATTGATTGATTTTAGAGTGCTCTCTAAGAAGAAAAGAGTGAATGTTCACTATTTTTTAACTACATTTTCACTCTCCAGAGGAGTGACGTCCGTGATCACTCGATTTTTTTAGAGAGTAGCATTTTGCTTGATGAGGGTTGTGGGGGGGGGGGGGGGGATGGGGTCAAAGCATCAAAAATTACGTCAGTGACCAGAATGTGCTTTTAAAGCAATTTGTTGATTCTTGACTTCAAACAAATCTAATTGGAAAGTCGGTCATAATTAATGTTTTTGTCTTAGTCAGAGTGCGAATTCCTACATATTCTAACTTCTATTTTGTACACAAAGATGATAACGCTCAATTTGATTCAATTCAAGGTTTATTTCGAAAAATATAGAATGCAATGATGCACATGTTGCAGCTAAAAAGCTGAAATGTATATGTTTACAACTATCGAGAATACATATAAATAGAAAAGAATGTCTGTTCACAAAACATATCTACTTATTTATGTACATAGACATATCTACTTTTAACATTAAACGACACACATTTATGATCAATGGAAAAGGTTCTGTTATGTCATACAGCAACACACAATGTTTATGGCAAGATCATAATCATAACCATCTTCATCATCATCAACATCATATCTTCATAGACTCATGGTTTGTTGTTTTAGTTTTTATGGCGTGTATCATTCATTTGTGAATGTTTACGTCCTTACTGTATAGTTAGCCTTGTGTCAGACAAGTTGTCCAATAAAGTCTACTACTACTATCATCAAATTTTAAGAAGATGCATCTTCTTATGGTGTTTAATAGAGTCATCGAAAATAAGTTTCTCCTCCTATTTAAGACCATGCATCGTGCCTGAACCTTAGACCAATTAGAACATGATGTGGGAAGGGTTCTGCTACGTCATGCAGGAAAAAAAACACATCCCCATGGCAAAGTCACCATCATCATCAGTACTATCATGATCATCATTACCATCATCATCGTCGGCATCATCTCCATTTTGTCCGTGTTGTCAATATTTGATCTTCACTACAGCCACTAATGATCTTGATGGTCTTCTTCAACATCATCATCATCATCACCACCACCATCATCATTGTTGAGTTTTATGCTAGAATTAAATGAGAGAATGCATTCTCCCCCTCTCACTCTCTCTCTCTCTCTCTCTCTCTCCCCTCTCTCTCTCTCTCTCTCCTTCTCTCCTCCCTCCCTCCTCCCTCCCCCTCTCACTTCCCTCCAACTTTCTTCTACCTCTCTATCTCTCTTCTTTCTCTCTCTTACCCTCTGTCATTTCCCTCCACTCTCCCTTCCGTCAATTCCCTCGACTCTTCCTCCCCCCCTCTCTCTCTCTCTCTCTCTCTCTCTCTCTCTCTCTCCTCGCTCTCTCTCTTTCTCTTTTTCTCTCGCTCTGTTGTAGACCCATCCGCGTGCCCCGAACCATGGACTCGCTGGGAAGGCTTCTGCTACCTCCTGCAGGAGCGCACAACCCCGTGGCAAGAAGCTCAGACCAACTGCATCACCAACGGCGGCGGACTGGTCACCCTCAGCTCCCGACGGCAGCTCCACTTCTTGAGCCGTTTTGTGGAAGACCAACCCACCACCACGCCCAAGGGGACTCTCTGGCTCGGATGCAAGAGGGAGAAGGACCAGACGCTTTGGTATTGCTTGGATGGGAAGCCTCTCTATGACGGCAATCAGCATGATCATGGTAATAATGACATCATGGGCGCCACCTAAAAGTAGGGGTGTTGTTCGGAAATTTTTAGGGAACAACATTTATATTGAAAATATTATTGCTAGTAATTTTCGTTTGTCTCGCAATGTAAGGTCAACAAGGGATCTAAAAGATCACGACGTTTCGTGCGCAGCTGCAACACTTCGTCAGGTGATAATCGATACTACATCCGCAATGAGTAATATATTTAGCAACATTTATATTGTTGCCTATTAACTTGGCACCAATTAGAGTCCGAAAGTTCACCCCTACCAGCCTCCATTTCATTTTACATTTCAACCTTGTCGACAAATGCCGAAAAAGTTTTCATTTAGCATACCAGAACTCGGTATTGGAGACTAAACTTATAAATAGGGAATAGATGTCACACCCAGGCCTGGTCACACATTTCCACATCCCAAGTCAGGGGCGTACGCATGGGGGGGGGGGGGGGGTTGGGGGTTCAACCCCCCCTTTGGTATTTTTATGTGTGTAAACCCCCTAAAAAAAAACTAAACCCCCCCCCCCTTTTGTTTTGTTTTGTTTTGTTTTGTTTTTTTTTTTTTTTTCATAAAAAAAAAAAAAAAAAATTATGCCCACGGCTAACGTAAAGTGACCTTACCCCCTTCCCCAACGAAAAAAAAAATCCTGCGTACGCCCCTGTCCCAAGTAGCCCTACTTTCCGACCTAGTCCACAGGTCAAAGATCAGAATTTTTAAAAGAGAAAGAAATCCCAATATCTGAATATCGAATCCGTATGTGAATCTACATACACCTATAATAATGTGCAAAGTGTGTGTACATGGACAATAATTTGTAATAATCACAGTGGATCGGGCTGACGAAAATAAGTGCATATTTTCTTTAAAGGGATCGTTTAACAATGTTAAATCTGGGATACTCGGTCATACTTGTTATCAGTGTCTGTGATATGGTGTGATATTGAAGTCCTAAAAAAAATTGCGCTTCAAAAGGATCAAGAAGTGCCTCAAAAAGTAAAAATCTTTGAGTGACCGGTTTTACCATACTCATTTTCCCCAATAGACTGTAGTTTTATGAGAACCGTTTGGCAAACGGTTTTCAAAATTTGTAATTCCAATCGTAGATATCTTGATAATCAGACAAGCTATCGGCTTGTAAAAGCCACGGGGTTCCTAAATGACCTTAAGGTTTATAATTATCATTGCAGCATGAGCTAAATCCAGAATTTTGTTTCAGAATCTGAGTTAAAGTTACTGGATCCCTTTAAGATGAAAGGACAAAATCTGATGAAATCTCTATCTAGAGGTAAAGTATGTCCCATTTGTAGGCCAAACAAATGGAAAAGGTTAAATTAAAATGGCATTTAAAAGATAATACTAATTAAGAACTTTCCTCGAAACAGAAGGGCTTGCAAATGTCGTTTTTGTGGGAAAATAACAACCGTTAGATAGTCCTTGCCTTTCATTTTTACCATCGCAGGTGTATTTTCAGGGGTCGCGCGATCTGCGCAAGATGAGTTGAAGGGAGGACATAGGGGATTGAAAAATATAAAAAAAACTGACAGAATCTAGACTTCCCTTTCACGTGCAACACAGAACTATGATTTAATACATAGTGTGAACTACCCAAGCATCTGAAAGACGTCTTGGCAAAATAGATGAGAAATGCCGTTCTGCCCTTACGGAAAGTGAATTGGGCTGGAGCGTGTCAAATTAGGGACAGCCCCAAAAATTTACTTTAACCAAAGTAATCTAATTTATTAGATATAGTTTGATCAACCAGGGGGGGGGGGGGGGGTGTTTCACAAAGACTAAGATCGACTTTAAGTTTGGCATAACTATGGCAGGCTGTTCGTGCCACTGGTTGCTCTCACTATTGGTCTCTCAAATCTCAATTATGATCTTTAGATACTATTTTTCCCTCAAATAATGAACTACCAACAAATGTAAATTCTGTGGATTTGAGACCACGATTTATACGTCCCTTGAGAAACCAATGCCAGGAATGGTTAGAGGAACCAGTGGCATGAACGGCCTGCCATATTTAAATCAAATTTAAAGTCGATCGTAGCCTTTGTGAAACACCCCAGGGCTCATATCAATAAAACCTTACTAATAAAGCCTAGTTGCCAACTAACTATGCATTATATAGTAACAGTCTATGCAATTAATTGACAACTAGCGTAGTAAGATAACCGATAGATAACCAACAGTCATTTTCAGGACTACACGCCCTCAAGAAAGATTACCGAGAGTCCTTTTCTGGACTCCTAAATCCCTCCCTCTCTCTCACATGGTACAACCGCAAGCCTACTGTATTAGTAAGGTTTTATTAATGAGGACCCTGTTCTTTGAATTATATTCTGATCAAGTTAAATTTGTATTTTAAAGTTACAATTGCTTTTGCTTTGATTTTATGCTTTGGAATATACTATAACCCTACAGTATGGGGAGATGACGAGCCTCATTTGAACGAATCTTTACCAGCTGCAGTCGTCTTGAAAACAAGAGAAGGAACAACGATGGACACCAGCCCAACTGATGATCATTACTCCATGTGTCAGAGATTGATATGTAAGTGGAAAGACAAAACAAAATAATCTCGGTGTTTTTCAATATAACTGGAGCAACAACATAAGTAACAACAACAATATATTTATCACGTTTCCAAGAACCTTTATTTTCTTGGAGGGGCGCACAGTGGTGAGAGGCACATTTTCTATCTATACTCAATGTACTTCTATATAGGCCTATATGCCAAACTGGGTTTTTGCGAGGTTATCAGGTGATCCAGTTCCACCTTCCCCCCTCCACGATTTTGCCTTTCGGTTTTGGCTCAAAGCTCCCGAAACAAACCCCCAAGCACGTCGATTTTGACCAAAAAAATCCATTAGAATGGGATGTGGGGCGATCATTTTCCTTTTATTTATTCAATTTGTCGAAAGGCTATAGAAATGCTAAATTTGTCCAACTTTCATGTCGACGTCTCACCCCCCCCCCCTCACATACACACCTCTCTAATGACACACCTGGTTACGCATAGAAAAGTAATTTAGTTCGTATTTTAATTTCTTTGTTTTTGTTTGCTGTCTTTAACAATTTTGGTATGATATTAGCGTTATAAGGCACAACAGCGTTACCTTCTCTTTGAAAACAAAATAATCGTGCAGTTTATAACCCTTGGGTCACCCCCTCTATCTATTCTCTTATTTGGCATCATCGTTTTTATCATCTTTTCAGTACACGGCTCGTCGATGAAATCGATCTCGCTTCGCTTTCATCGCGTTATTCAAAACTTCATCATAAAGGGGCACTCCATCCTGGCTACACCACAGCCCTCTAGCCGGCTGGTGTGCAGCGCGCTCTGCCTGGATACAACAGAATGCGTATCGTTCAATCTTCGGGCGGACGGGACGTGCGAATTGAATGCCATGGACTGGAGACATGCCGGAGATGGTGTGTTTGCGACAGAGATCGGTGCTCAGTATTTTGAGCCAATTTATCACACGTAGGCATGTATGTTAACTACTTAAGAATGTAGATGAAGGCGATGAGGGGGCGGGTGCATTCTCTGTCTTTTTGTTGTGGGGGGGGGGGGGGTGAATTCGCCTATTTTTGCTGATCAGAACGGGAACACGGGGGGCACATCTCCAATTTTTACTTTCTTATTGCGTTTTTTTGCCCCTACTCCCCCGTGATGTTGGATTGAATTATGTTACCCCTCCCTCTCCAATTACTGAGTTTTCTATCATCCCGTGAGTACATCATCATAATCATATAATTTCGAGTGCTACCCTTTTAGTAGTGACGACTAAATTTGTATTTTACTGTCATCATAGACTGAAACGCCTTCGCGCAGGTATTTAAGAGAGGGGGGGGGGGCATCATGTGTGCGCTGTTTCTGGATAATAATAGAATAAATAAAAGAACATAATTTAATCATGACGCCTTTTCCTGCACATTGGAGCATGCCTCCCCTACCATCCCAGTATAGCTTATAAATAATGTCACTTTATGTCTTATCTATCAATAAATGAAATTGCCGATGAAGCTGATCATGCCATTTATTTTCACAGCTTGTGCAATGCCGGGGTGCAATGCTATGAATTGCTATAGAGTGGTGAATTGTGACGTCATCAAATTTTTTTTTTTTTTAAATCCATTTTTGGAATTTCTCAATTTCTCAATTTTTTCTTCATTCTCCGAAAGAGCACCATAAATAATGTCCAAATGTCGAAAACCAATTGGCTGAGATATGACCATCTGAATAAAAAGATTTCCCATGGGAACTCAGTGTTATATTTAATAATAATGATAATAATAGTTATAATTATAATAGCCTAATTAGTCCACTCCAAATTTTATTAAACCGAAACGGAAATTCTTTTTGGCAAATTGATCGTGAGCCCGGCAGCCACTGAGCAGCGCCAGATCGACATTACTCTATCCCCTTATTGTTGAACGTCAAACAAAGGTAGCAACAAACTCCCATCCTTTAACGTCTTTTGGTACAACGCGGCCGGAGTTCGAACCCACGACCTCCCGGTTGTGAGGCGGACGGTCTACTGACTGAGCCAACACTCTGGTTCATAATATCAGGAGCCAGAGCAATATAATCTGAGTTCCTATAGAAAATCTATTTATTCAGAACGTCATATATCAGCCAATACTTAACATATTCAATTGGTTTTCGACATTTGGACATTATTTTTGATGCTTTTTCGGAAATTGAAAGAAAAATTGAGAATTTCCAAAAATAGATTTTTATGATGTCACAGCTTCGGTACTCTATTGTGGATTAAACTTGCTTTTCATAATAATCTCTGATATGTACAGGTAGCTTAAGGCTTACCAGCTAAAAGTACCCGAAGTACAGTATATCACGAATTACTGCATGATTAGTTAAAAGATGACGAATAAATCCGCCAAGAAAGCATGATGCAAGTAAACTAAAATTCAATTTTCTTTCATGTATTTTCAACTATACTGTAAACTTCCCCTGCAGCTCTTGCATCAAACATGACAATCAGCTGCTAAGAAATGTCTAACATCCTGCTGCACACACGTACAATCAATCGTCAAAACAAACATATATATTGCACCAATTTATCAAAAACTTATAATCAGTCATGGAGACCGGCGATTGTAAAGAAATGGCTATTTTCCATCGAGAGTCCGGGTGAAAAGACGTATTCCCGCTTGTTATCTCGCTAGGAAACGCCAATACCACCATGTAAACATTTTGGAAATTCAATTTCCTTTATTTAGACACGCATTTGTTTAGTAATGGACGATCCGTCAACTCTGACGTAGAGGTATAACAAGAAAAGAAGGAATTAATATAAATGATGGATATACGTCGTAATTTATTTCACTCCCCCTTCTCTATTTCTCTCTCTCTCTCTCTCTCTCTTTCACTCTCTCTCTCTCTCTCTCCCCCTCTCTCTCTTCCCCTATTTCCCCTCTCTACCTCCCTCTCACTCTCCCTCTCTCTCTCCCTCAACCTTACGTCGGCAAAACATGGATTACGTTAAAGATAATTAAATCTTATTATATCATTAACATAATCCTCTCTCTCTCCCTCTCTCCCTCTCTATCCCCATCTCTCTCTCTCTCTCTTTTTCTCTATCCACCCGTCTCGCTCTCCCTCTCTCTCTTCCTCTCTCTCTCTCTCTCTCTCTCTCTCTCTCTCTTTCTCTCTCCCCCACTCTCACCAACTTGCGTCGGCAAAACGTGGATTATGTTAAATATTATGTTAATGGTTTTATTCCATATTAAAAATATTCCTCAACCAAAAGAAAAAAAACAACAACAAAGATGACCATTGCGTTTCAAACAGGAGGACGGGAGACATGCATAATGTGTGACATTTTTTTTGGCTTTATTTCAATTTATCATAGTTCTATCCCTTTCAGCTACCAAGTGACCTCACAATTCGTTATTTTTAATGTCCACACAAATTTATTTTACAAAATGAACATGATAAACATCCACGCAACGTATATTCATGTCTCTAAGAAAATACTAATTTTTGCAACAAAATAATGAAGGTGAAAAAAAATTGGTTGTTATTATACGAGTTTGTTAAAAGGTACTGACGTTAAACATTCTACAAAATTGTTGAAACCTTCAAAAGAAAGAAGAAAAAGAAGAAAAAGAAGAAAAAAAACAGAGCCACAGATCATTGGCAGAGCATAGGAAGAAAATCACCTTCAATCCTTGGGATATGCAAAATTTCATCGTTGCACAGAGTCCTTGCATTCATTAAATTATCATGAGGGCCTCAAATCCAAAGAGATTTATTTTCATTATACACAATATCCCCCATCTTTCTCCCCCCTCTCTCTCTCTCTCTCTCTCTCTCTTTATATATATATATATATATATATATATATATATATAGGGCCTATATTTATACTTTTTTTTTTTTTTACTGAACATGAGTGGAATTACAGGGCCTGTGTATCATCATCGCTATTCTAACTTACTCTTCACGATCTCTATCTTTAAGTGAGACTAACCTTTTACCCTATAAATGAGGTGATTTCAATACGGTAGATGATAATACTGTATGGACCGTCCAGAGCCGCATCCCCTTCCCCCTCATACCATCCCCTCCCATTTATGCCCCGAAAAGTTTCATAACGAGAGCTTAAACGACATTCTTTAGCATTAAACTATAGGAGGGCATAGATGGCTTACGAATTAATCTTTGTCTGTTAATCGAGAGCCAGAAGGCTATCAACTCTATATAAACGCAGTTCTGGCTACCAGCAGACATAATTTCAGAACACCACTGGTCGACTATCGCTGAATCTTGTGCCACCTTGCGACGATACTCCGGGGCGTATCAGACATCTCGTTCCAGTGCGCCAGCCCGTCACCGACGGCGCAATCCTTTCCGCCTACGACGCACCGCCCGATGATGCGGTGGCTTCGGAAATGATTGATCCGAGTGCAAACCGAGAGCACGAAGCAGCATTCGGGCATTTCCGAGAGACGCATTCGGTCGATGGAGAAGGCTTCGTTAAAAACCGGAGAGCAGGAGCGTCGTACTACTTTGGTGTTCTTGTGTTTCATCACCTTGCCGCATCGCATGATGGTTATCTTCACGAAGGTGTCAAGAACTGAATTGATGGAAGGTTAGAAAATACAGATGAAAGACAGAGATGGTAATACATTAACATTATTCTAAATATTCACTAGTGGCTTCACAAAGGACGCATGGAGGGCATTGTCTAGCTCCTTCCCACTCGAAAGTGGGGCCTTTAATACTTCATTCTTACTTGATCGTCCGACCTCCATGTCGCCCCACTCTGGTAGTCGTATGTTGCGTGCTTTCATGATGATAAGGTTGACGCGTTCTGCATTGGGTAGATAGGTGAGCGAGATCATGAGGTCTCCCATTAATGCCTCGTCTTCTTCCTACATAGACAAACAAAAAAGGAAAATCAATGAAATACTTCAAACATTTGCCCGGGAATTGATACTTGGGCAATCGCCCCTATGGTAATGAGCCCCCGCTCCCTCCTCCTCCTATGTTATCTGAGGTGAGATTTGGACATTTGGAAGGTCATGGGGGATTGTGTAGGAAAAATGTTCGGGTACAGTGTGTGCATATTGGGTAAAGGGTCGTTTCCAAAGGGGGAAGAATTTTTTTTGTTGACAGAAACTTACCACTATAAAGGGCCTTTGTACATTAAAGGTACTATGTCCCTTTTGCAGCCAACCTCAAATGCTGTAGAACTTTGCAGGAATTATGAATATATCATGTATGTCCTATCTGTGAAATTTAAACGTTAGCAGTGTCCTCATATTCAAATTATGCAAGGAAAACCGTTTACTTGCTAGACTTCACTGTCAGACACTATTGAGTGACTGACTGGCTTTTTTCTTCTTTGGTAATAACATACATGAAAAGAGTTGTAAAGGGTACATGAGTATTTGTCTACATCAATAACCCACTTCTTGTGATGGCCAAAATTAAACTGATTGAATCTTTGCGCAGCATAAAACGTATGACCATTCGGTACAATTGTCTGAAAAATAAAGACTATCACTTTTGGGCTCTATAGCCCTAAAGTCGATTTGACAACTAATATTCATTATTTTCCCACTTGAAGACATTTTCAAGCCCCACCTTTTTTAGGGAAGTTCTAAATTAGTATTATCTTTCAAATGCAGTTGGAATTTAACTTTTTCATTTTTTTGACCTGCAAATGGGACATAGTCCCTTTAAAGAAACACAATTTATTATTACATATACTTGATACAATAATGTGCTTTGTAAATACAAAAGTACGGTTCTTAAACATGTTTATTAGAAGGAAAGAACAGTATCTGAATCTGAAATAATTTGGCTCAACATTGCTTGTAGAGTGAAACGAGTCGGACTGGGAGTGCCCATGAAATATTAAAATAATTTTTGAAAAATGCTTTAAAAAATGCTGTTGCCGCATCGGGATCTAAAACGTTAACTATATGGATGGTGGTAAATAGTTTCAATCTATTATTGTTTTGGAAATGAATGACTACTTGAAGTAATCTTTGGTTGAACTAATTTCATTATAAGACTTACTTTGTGATCTCCTGGTTGAACGAGTAGCAGGGTGATGCATCGTGATCTTGAAAACAAAACTGTTATAGTCACTGTTACGTCACTCCTGACGACGGATAGTCAATCTGTTCGAAACGTCGAGCCACTCCGATCACTCATCCCCTATAAGCTAAGAAAGATAACCAACAGTCTTTTTCAAGACTATACCAACAGTCCTTTTCAGGACTAACAAACCCTTAAGAAAGATTACCGAGAGTCCTTGCACCCGCAAGCCTACTGTATAAAACTGTTATAATAACATCTATAAAATTCACTGTCGTAGTCATACCTTCTCTGGTTTCTCGAGATCCCGCTGAATGACCTTGTCGTCGACATCAGCTCCCTGGTCGAGCTCGTGTTCGGATAGCGCGAAGTCGATACACCCGATTGCGATCGGGTGAGAATACTGGTCATATTCGCACACAGTAAACTAGAGTGGGAGGAGATTGAAAGAAAATGAGATTCTAAGGTAAGAGAAGACATCGTACGATGTTATGATCCTACAACTTAGAGAAGGAAAAGAAGGAAAAGAAGAAAAAGAAAAAAAAGAAAAAGAAAGAAACCATATATTTTAAAAAGGAGAATGGGAAGAAGGATGGGGAGGGGGAGAAGAAAGGGGTGAATGAGAAAGAAGGGGAGGAGAAAGAAGGGGAGGAGGAAAAGGAGGAGGATGTGGAGGAAAGGAGACCATGGAAATGTCTGTATATACTTCGTTATGTTTTTTCTTTTCAAACTTGCCGTGTTTCTTAGCGTGAAGTTTGCCATGGTGTAGTTATTGTCTTATAATTATATGGACAAATTTTGAGAGAAAACAGGAAAAGGAGAAAGATAAAAAAGAGGACAAGAAGAAGAACAAAAAGAAGGAGAAAAAGGAGGATTAGAAGAAGAAGAAGGAAAAAGATAGAAATAAAGACTAACGAAAGAAACTAAGAAAGAAAGAAGAAAAAAGGAAAGTTGTGAACTGGATTAGGTAATCAAAGGAGAAGAACTTCAGGACGAAGTCCTCAATATACAAACTATTTTAGGGGTGTCTCGGGGTATCTCGCACGCAAAATATTGGGGCGTCTCAGATACAACCAAATATTTGTTTTCCCTGTGTTAATCGCAGAAATCTATGCACTGGGGATTTTCATGATCTTGTAACGTGCAGAATATATTTACATATTTTGAAGAAAAAAATCCCTTCCATGAAAATTTTATAGCTGACACAACAGTTCATTTCTCTGCTAGTAGGGACTTTTCGATTTGCACGTCGACATAGTGGACTGCTACATGTGACGTCCTTTTAAGCCAGTGCCTTAAAAGGACGTCACATGTCTTTAAAAGGACGTCACACATAGCAGTCCACTACGTGCAAATCGAAAAGTCCCTATTCTCCAGTCTTTCCTCGTCAAGGTTCGTGAATCTTACCTTGATGCGCATCTCATTAACAGCACCGCGAGCGATGCGGAAGGAGAAGTTCTGTTTGAATTCGGGACTCCGGGTGCCATGACGGATACTCGAGTTCATCGACCTCCGCTTGTGGTCTGGATCGAGGGCGATCTTGACGAAGACATCTCCGTTTCCCTGGTCAAAATAGAAATGCAAATGTCTCAAAGAAAAGAATGTCTAGAATATAATGCTACTATGTGAAAGTGAAACAAGTAATTTCTTTTCGTAGAGATGTCGTGGTCTAGTGAATACGCATCACCAGACTGTGAATCGCATGGCTCGCGGTCCGAGTACCACTGCAGCACTAATGGCCTTTGGCAAGACATTATTAACCTGTATTTGCCACTCTCCACCCAGGTGATGTGAAACACTTAGAAACATCAGTATTAAGTGCTATATAAACGTTACTATCATTGTTATCATTTTCATGTTATTATTTTTTTTTGTTATTATTATTATTATCATTATTGTGATTATTATCATTATTATGTCGGACAACAAATAACTAGTTACTAGTGGCTCATTAATTTGTCAGAATAACAGATACAAAATTACAATGTAGAGTTATTGTACAAAGCCAGGAATTCGAATGTAAAGTTTATTTAACGGCAAACCTGGTAGAAAATTATTATAACACGTCGTATTGTCAATGACAGCTGAAGACCACTTTAATCACATCTCATGCAAGCAATAATAACCATGTATGACGTCTTACATCTTTCACTGGTTGAGGTAGGTTGAGTACGCTGTCGACGAATACGGTCAGAAGCTCGATCTCCGAGTCGTAGGTGACCTTGAAGGTGAGCTTGCTGATCTCCTTCTTGCCCTTCTTCTGTCTCCACTTGCCGACGAACTTGGCCGCCAGCTCCTCTCGCTTGTAGATGCCCGTGTTAAGCCTGCCGATGTGGGTTTCAACCACGTCACTGCTGGAGCTCATCGATGCCCGGGCGGCGAGGTGCTCAGGGGTTGACCGTGACCTCGACATGGAGTATAACGCCCTCTTCGACTCGGGGGAGAAATCGAGCCAGGTGCTGCTACGTTGTCTCTCCTCCGACAAGCAGCCCTTCAAAACATAGATAAGAGTTCTGTGATTGTGAGATGAGGTAAGTCATGAAACACAAAACACATGATTTACGTTGTCGTACCTCAATTGTTTATAAACCTCCACTTAGAAAGAAAAAAGAGATCATAGAATACTCGCAAACTTTTGCTCTGTTATTGATCTCCAATGCTACGTACGTACCCAGCCAATGCAATCAAATACATTTTGTTCTATTCTACTTTTGAGCAACTAAGTCCGTCGCATGGAAAAAATGTTACACTCTAAAAACACATAAGTTAAATCACCGTATCAAAGGGCCGATGAGGGACCGATTTATCAAAATGTTAGATAAATACTTTAAACATGCTGGATCCAAAAACGTCACATTTGTATCTAGCATCATATTAAAAGTGTTAAATCTGGCATTCTGACAAAAAGGTAACTTCTCGACCCATTTAAATATCGATATAATATTTCAGTTTTTAGTGTACATGTTGTAGATTTAAGAAGGCAAAAACCTGCCCTTGTGCCCCCTACAAGCATAATTGGCATAACTCAGTACAGTATTTTAAGGCATCGTTTCCCTGTTTTTATTTAAAGCCCCACTGTCCTACTTTTAGCTAGTTGCTCCCTCTATATAGAAAACAATGCCTAATCGGTGCCTGTTGGTCCCCCATGATCCACTTTTTCATGTTAATTGAGAGCTGAGTTGGTGAGATAGCCAACTGTCAGTGACCTTGCTGTGTGGTCTAATCCCCCTGGCCAAGCTAGTACAGCCGGCCTTTAAATATTATTTTCTATCTTTCTTTCTTTTTTTCTTTCTTGTTCTTCTATTTTCTACAAAGTTCTGGATCCATCTGTTGGCTCGTTGTACTTACTTGGATCTGTTTAGGCTTGACATCAATTGGGACGCTGTGAGAACATGAAAAGGAAGACCTCATGCCCTGCCCTTGAGAATCAATAGGAGACAGCATGTAGTGAAGGTTTTCCGAGAGGGCGCTGCACAAACCTGGATAGACCGACCCTCGACGAGAATTCGGCGTCGAGGTGCTGCAGCTCACACCGGACGAAAAATCATCACTCCCGTTCCCCTTCTCGATGTCATCTACGACTTTCTCCGGTACATCGCCGCGGTTTTTCATCATACGCCTGACTTGGACGATCACGAAGACGAGCATGAAGGCAAAGACAAAGACTTCGACAAAGATGCAGATTGTGACCGCACTGGCAACTGGCACACGCACGACGTGATTCGGACCTCCGGTGTCAGGTTTCCCCGGTGCTGCCTTCATCGGTACTGCGGAGTGTAAGGCTTCGGTGCTAGGTACAGTGGTTGTGCGTGCTTCGTACGTTACCAAACCGGTGCTTGGCACAACCGAAGCTATGGTGTTTGCTCGGGAAGAGGTTGGGCCTGTGTCTCCTCTATGGTAAATCGTCAAATCCCCCTCATCTTCGACACCCTCAAAATCACTGTAAGATGTTTCCCCCAAAACTTCACCTAAGCGTCCTCTTGCTGGAGAGATGTAAGAAGATTGAGTTTCAGTTGCAGTGGTGTCACCTCCTGTTTCTTCATATTTGATCAAGTCTTGACGTAGGATATATTCCATATACCGCAAACTTTCATCATTTTCAGTTGTCTATTGGGATAAAATAAAAACATTTGACAATGCAAAATGGTCACACAGTCACACTGCCATCTCTTTTGTGTAAAATGAGAATGATACTAACTTTCTCGTGTTAACCGCATAATATGAAGAGATATTTGTTTGTCATATTCCATGAAATAATCAGAAAGTCTAAATAAAGTAGGCCCTATTTGGAAGTGAACAAAATGAAATCGTCTATCAAATCTTGACCCATTTGATTTTGCTTTTAGATTTTAATCTAATTGCTTATAATAATAATAATATTTAGCTTTTATAAAGCGCTTAATACAATGTCTCTAAAGCTATGGTCACAAATCAGAGCGGCGACCGACCGATTAGTAGCCTGCTCGGTCACCGCTGGAATTTAGGCATCGCCCAGCGATTTTTGGAGAAGTCGAGCAGGCTGTAGAGCCCCAGCGATGCCTGGGCGATGCCCTGTCGATTTCCCGTCGGTCGTCGGTCGATTTTAGGTTAAAACTGGGCGAAATCGTGGAGCTTTTCCGTGGGGTGTCCAGGCAGGGACCGACCGGTGACCCACCGATTCCCGAGCAGTCTCCCACCGGCCGCCGGCTGATTTTTAAAGATATTGCACGGCGGCCGGCCAGTGATCGGCGGGGCTCCAAAATACGCTCGATGCCCGGTCGTTCGTCGCCCGGGCACCGAACTAATCGAGCGTTCGCCGCCGAGCGATTTAGGTCAAAAATCGAAGCCGATAGGTCAAAGGCTGCCGACCAGTGACCGACTGATCTCCCAGCGGCGACCGGGCGGCAACTGCTCGACACCGAGCGTAGTTTGGGCGGCGAGTGAAAGTGAGCAGGCGCCGCCCGAATTTTAACACTGCGCTAAAACTTCAGCAGCGACCGAGCGATGCCTTAAAGACAAGCGGTGCCTGAGCGGCCGCCGCTCGGTCGCCGGGCAAAATTGGCTAAAAACTCGCCGAGCAGGCTACTTTTTGGTAATGTGACCATAGCATAAGGGCTCTACAAATATATTATTACCCCGGTCATTGGATTCAGTGCTTGCCCGCACACACTGTGCTGGGAAACATTCGAAGTAATGATTATTAATAATTACAAAACGCTTAAATACAGCCCTGGCATAGCACCTGAAGAGCTCACCGAACGATGCTGACGACATCCTATAAAGAATGAAAATAATTGCAATGCTATTCTTTCTACAATTATAATAACTTTAGTGTATATAAATATGATGATATTCACATCATTTAAAAGGGGATATGAAACCGATTCTAATAACTAAAATATTTTGTTTGTAAATTCACAAGATAGGGGTTAAAAAATACCACACTTTCAAATTGAAAAAAAAACAACAAAAAAACAAAACGGAATGATATCATGGATGACATTCGTTCCCTCTTGAAACGCCGAAAATACCACGGTGGATGTAGCTGAAAATACAATGGCGTCTTATTTTGTTTACAAGCGACGGATTCCTTTGTTTCTTCGCTGCAGTTTCCTTGAAAATAATACCATCCGCGGGATTAAGAGTGAGGCAATAGAGAATAGAGTAAAAAGTTAGCCTGACAGTAGTGGAGTAAGAGAATTGACTGAAGAGAAGATGAAAAAACAGGCACTAAAAATGTGTGAGATGTAATGGACATCGTCTGCTTAAACGAATTCATTTGCACTGGCTGCCTGCCGTAGCAACAAAGAACAAACTCCGTTTCGTTGACGATCAGCCATGCATGAAGTCTTTCGGCTTGTTGTTAGGGCAGACAGCCTGTAAGTGGAACGGATTAGTTAAATACAATTATGGAAAGCATTACTTTAAACAAAGAGAACTTTCTCAAAAAAAAGTTGTTGTTGCTGTTGTTTTAGTTTATAGGCGTTTGTCATTCAGAAGTGAATATTTACGCCATACATGGGTGTATTTACGATTCAATTAAAACATAAATAAACAATAATAATAATAATAATAATAATAATAATAATAATAATAATAATAATAATAATAATAATTTCCTAATAGTCCACTCCAAATTTTATTAAACCGAAACGGAAATTCATTTTGCCCAATTGATCGTGAGCCCGGCAGCGAATTTTTTATTCCCAAACAGGTTTGCAATTTCTTATATTTCCGTTCTTCTCAATGGCTGATACGTCATTAGCAGCTTGGAAAGAGGTCACAAACAATTAGACTTTGATTTTTTATTGCTTTGCCTCACTATTTATAAAGGCAAAAATACGAAATAAACTGTGAATTGAACCCATGACTCTATGATTGTATTACGCTGACCTTACCGATTGAGCCAACGCTGGTTTGATGAAAAGTGATTCTGCATGATTTCTGTAACGCTATCACTCACCCTAACGATTACGTCATTGCTAATGACGTAACATATCAGCCAATCAGATGACCGGAAATATTAGCATTGGCAAACCTGTTTGGGAAAAAAAAATTAGCAGCCCGGCAGCCACTGAGCAGCGCCAGATCGACGTAATAATAATAATAATACAATACGGTTTCCAATAAGGAGGACCCCAACATATACACCGATACGGGCGAATTTTCATGGATGTGAGCCCTCTACGTTTATCATTACACGCTGGGGGGCTTCTATCAGCTTGCGCTTTCATCTTGCATGCAACGATCATTGCATTCTCACAGACAAACCACTTATTATTCCTTGCCGCTTTCGGACATTTCAACTTCATTTTGTCTAAATTTATTTCATTTACGATGGATGAATGGGTAGATGATGTCCGTCATTGGCGAGTTTTGCGTGCGTTTTCGGCAATCGAAGTTTGGGAGACGCCGTTGTAACGGTGTCCCACATATTCATTATCGTGTATGTTAACATGCAGATGATTTTATTGAATTGAAGAGAGTGAGAGACGGAATGATTTAGAGTTAGAATATAAATAATTCAAGGAATTTTAGCTAGCTGGAGCAGAGTTGTGAGTTCGATCTTACGGTACGGAGGCACTCTCACCACACCGCCAGTAGATGCGGGCCTAAGTACGAACGAGCTCTCGCTCATTCAACTTTCCCATTCAGGTGCTATCCAGAAGCCCCCCAGCTGCCCCCCAACTGTAGCGCCACTTACGGCGGCTTGCGTGGAAGGTCGCCCAAAGTGTATTTGTGTATACAACTGCAATTAGTTCCAGACGTCAATGCATCCAAGGAAAGCACTCACAAAGATTAAAAAAAAAAAAAAAAAAACATTGATCCCTTATTGCATGTATAATACGACCACAATCACAAAGAATCCACATGCGCAATCATGTACTGAAGGTTAATTCCCGCCCCATTTGTTCAAAAACTCATAAACGAATCAAATTTCCTAAACTTCAATGAACTCCATATACATATCTGCGAGTCTGGGCAAGTCACTAAATAATGTGCATAATCTATTCGTATTCCATACATTAATGTTAAAGACTGGTGTACAAAGAAATATTATGAATCACTCCAGAATTTTTCTATTTACATTTTTACTCTACTTTGTGCAAACCTTAGTTTCAATAGGGAAATAATACTTATAATTCAAACTGTGAAAATATTTTTAACATTCAATGAATTCGCTTGAAACACAACTCTCTGTTTCGTCACGACTATATATATGATTAGAACTGCACAAGTCCACATGAAAACAGGCGACAGCGTCAAGTTAATCGTCGTAAAGATATCAGTGCAACAGTTGGCGATTGCTAGTTGCTACACGGACTGGGCTCGCCGGCATCCGAGTGCACTAGCGAAGCAGAGCATACGGTTACTGGCGAGTTAAACACTTCAATCACTAACTAAATGCTAAGTAAATATTTATCAGTTCTAATTCTTACCTTAGTTTGATCCAGCAACAAATTTAAAAAATCCATGATCTTCCGGAGTTAAGTTCTACTGCTGCCAGTTTTAACGGATCTGAATTATGTGGAAAAGTCCTGGTTACATTTCCAAAAACGCCATGTACCTGCACGCGGGGGAGTCATCCATTACCCATTCACATGTATCTTCTTTCAATAGTCCACTTTACCTATTGTGTTCAAATTCTATGCATACCTCATGAACAAAACACTCTCCCGACATCCAGTAGGCATGCCAAAGATGTGCCTTTCATAGCAACGACAAATGACTTCGATTTGGTTTCCTTTATTCCATCGGGCGAATTAAATAGTTAGTCAACTCTGGTTCTGAAAAGAAAGTCAACCATTTTGGATCGGTGGCGGTCACTAGTACTCAATTTTTCCGAGAAAGGGGGGAGTAGGGGTGGCACAAGTAGGGCCCTACGCCTCTACAGTACAAAAAGATGAGTAAGTTATGAAATTACTGAAGGGTAAAAATACTGAATAGCTATAAAATCCAACCTTATTAGTAAAATTGCTCTGAAATCTGAAAGACTGCAGAAAAAAAGTTATAGATGAGGCGAAATTGTTGAAAGTTTGAAAAAATCGAACGAATAACCTGAAATTTATAATTGTTTAAATACGGAAGGGCATTTCGAATTGGCCGAATCGACATGTCCCGGTGATGTCGTGGCGGAAACTCTCCCATTTGTTCAAACAAACAAAAAATTACATAAATGTTAATTTTTTTAAATATATTATACCCAGGAGGGTCTTTTCCTTTTAAAGGATCTCTGATAAAATGAAACCCATAATATATTTTGAGTAGGCCTTTGTGACAGAAGGGAGAAGGCGCTTAAGAGAAGAACAAACTCGTATAAAATAATGATATTTTTGTGCGCGGCAAAATGGAATAGTGGGACAGATGTCCCCGACTTCGTTAAAATTCCACTGACTAAATTGCCAATTTTAGATTCGCACAGATGAAGTGGTTTTGATATTTTTTTGGATTTGATTTTTTGATTTTTGATTGTATTTATTTTCCCACTCAAATATCCACAAATTAAAATGGGATATATAAACAATACAGTATTACAATATTATTATATATTGTAATACAAGTAACGAAATTAGTTTACGAAGTACATTTAAGTTTGAGAATAAGGCAAAATATTTGATATTGCTTGCTTTAACTGAGAGGGTCAAAAAGGGAATCTCAGAAAAGCTAGGCTTGTTAAGCGAGAGTCCTAGTATAAATTAAAGGGGGTGTAGCATGGTGAAGCATGGCGTAAATATTCTAAAAAAGAATGAAACGCCGATAATACCAAACAACAACAACAACAACATGGCAAATACTGGTTAACGCCATCTACGACTTCTTTTGGAAAACTGTACATAAACGAATGGACTTGAAGGTCGGCGCACGCTAGCGTTCGCGAAACAGACCGAAGTTCTCCTCACGCTTCGGTTTCGCGTATGTTGCACGCACGTGAATAGCGAGCTAGTCGGCTACTACGAGTTACTGGAGCGTGCAGACGTCGCGCAGCTCAGGTAGTGAGCACTAATTTTTTAAAATTTGTTGTTGGCTCTCGAAAATTTGAAAATCGCATTTCCCATCTTTCTTTCCATTTTACATCATTTGATACCCTTCGTTCTACCATTGAAACGAAAATATTTTTACTATTCCGATGCTTCATCAAAACACTTAAGTATCTATTAAAGTGGGTTGGTTAACTTCATAAACACCAATCTCCCCTTTTATAATGAAATATGTTAGGTAGTCGATACAAATATTGTAAGTTTCAATAATTTGTTGTCTGCTTAAAACTTGACAACCTGCTCCAATTAATTCATTTACAAACAAATATTCCACTCTTTTGATTCCAGTGTCTAAAATTAACACGGTTTTTATTTATTACAATATGTCTTCATTGGCCCGTATTGACTTTACACACCGGACTTGAATAGGGGGTGCTTTCAAAAGGAGGGAACATGCATACGCGTACCCTAAATAACACTGAGTGGGGGGGGGGGTGTAAATACATATTATTTAGTTGTACTGTTTGATGAGTCAAAATGTATACTATGAATATGATTGACAAAGAAAGCGGACAAAATATACAGTTCCTCAGGTAGACAAAGGAACATCCCTTCACTGCTATTATGTAAAAATGTGTAGAACAGGTGTCACATGCATATTCACCTGTTCTACACAATTTTACATAATAGCAGTGAAGGGATGTTCCTTTGTCTACCTGAGGAACTGTATATTTTGTCCGCTTTCTTTGTCAGTCATGTTCATAGTGAAAGTGATTACTAATAATAGTAATAATAATAATAATACCAACAAATCTAATGTTGACAACGTTTCTGATGGAATTGATTGTACATATTATTATATCGTCTCTTACCATATTTTTGAATATTTTCCCCAATACCTTTGTTTATCATGTTTCCTTGTTGTCATTACTATTATTACTCAGTATGTGCATGTTTATAATGTAACATTTGTATCTATGAGTGGAAGACAAATTTTCGATATGGACAATAAACTATTTACTAATACGGCTACTTATACTTCATACTTATATTAATGTGAAATTAAGGCCTATAAACATAACAGATACATATGTAGTCAAATTAAAAATTTGGAAAGTTTACATACACCTGATAGAAAATCTATTTGCATTATCGTAATTTCACTCATTCCTGGAAATTTGATTTAGGAAGATAGAAAGTGTGGTCTCTGATTAATTTATAATCGCATATATACACCAGTAATCACTCTGACCCGACTCTGACACATTTACATGTATAAATGTGACTCCTGATGAGAATGTATGCAGTTGTGGAAATGTGAAACAAAAGGTTTTCTTCCAGGTGTATGTAAACTTTCTGGCAAAAATACACACACACACATATACACACACAACGCACACGCACACACACATACACTCTATCTCGCGCCCTCACTCACTTTGTCTCATTCTTTTTCTCTTTCTATCTCTCTGTCTCCACTTCTCTTTCTCTGTCTCTCTTTCTCTCTCTATTTCCTTCACTCTCCTATAAACCCCTAAATATTACCAAAGTCTTTGATATGTGTAAGTCCTTCAGTCAGAGAGTATTTCTTTTATAACCTCAATAACAATGAAACAAATTCAGAAAAACAAAATCTGAAAAATATGCTGCTCTTGTTATTTTAATTTGGTTATGCTTGTAGCAAAAACATAGGGAGTACAATTTGTCCATCAACAATACCACGTACTTACCAAATATACATACTGTCTATTTCTAAATGGAAAGAGACAACAGTTAATTCAATTCAATTTAATTCAATTTAGGTTTTATTACAAATATACCAAATAAAAAGTCAAAAGACTAACAATAATTGGCTTACAATTATCATAAAAAAATGCATTAAAAACAGTAGATTTAAAAATTCAGTAATAAGTTAAAGTACATTGCTCACATTGTATCATATAAAAATGCATTAAAAAACAGTTGATTTAAAGATTCAGTAATAACTTAAAGTATGACAAAAAATTATTGTAAATTATAAAATGGTGATAATCAGAGTTAAAAGTGGAAGAGAGGGAGAGGGAAAGGATAACGAGAAAAAATAAAAGAGAGTTCAATTTATGACAACAAAATGTAAGCAAATGAACGAGAATTGAGTTGATTCAGCTTAATGAAGCATTGTAAAAGTAAAATGCACATAATACGGAAATGTCAAATGATACATTAATACGAATGCCATTATGGAATTGTTATTATACTGTTTAAAATTGATGAATGTCAATGACCTATACATATTGGTGAAAATTATTAATGAGTAATTATCATAATGTCAGAAAATTGAGAAAAGGAAATACAAGACAGACATAGAGAAACAGTGGGAGAGGGGAGAAGGGAAAGGAGAAGGAGAGAGAAAAAGCTAGAGAAAGGGAGGAAGAGAGAGAGAGAGAGAGAGAGAGACGGAGAAAGGGAGAGAGTTCGAAAATGACAATACATTGTAAACAGGTCTAACAAGATTTCAGTTGATTGAAATTAGCAAACGAACAAGAGAGGGAACTGTCGATTGTTTGTAGCGCTGGGTTCTGCAACGTGGTAGGGACAAATGATCGGAGTTTCTTAAACTACAAAATGTGAACTTCGAGACTTGTGTTTAAAATACTTTACAAAACTTTGAACAAAACAGTAAAGAGACCAGTAGTCTGTCCCAAAATAGTCATACGAATTGACCAAACAAGGTAATACTTAGACCATCCATACATTTTTTTTCGTGAAATGCAGTCTGGGGAATGACCTTGGAGTTTGTTCCCCAGAGCCTTCCAGAAGGGCATCCAAGTCAATCACATAGGGACACCGCATTAACCGATGCACCAAACTTTGTCAGGAGGAAGTTAAAGGTACCATGACACAGAAACTGGAAAAAATTATCTTAGAAGAGGATGGGTTCTTTCAACTTATCATATGATAAACATAATCCTACGTTACCCCATTTTCTTTCTACCGTTATTAAATTCAGATCGAGATATTTCAAATTACATGTCACAAATTGATAGTCTGTATAGATATAAATGAATTAAATCGAACTTAATTAAACTGAATTTGATTCAATTAAAGCGGTAATTAAAACGGAAAATACAACTACCGAATACAGATAAAATATGCAAAGTAAAATTACCAACAGTAACTTTTGCAAAGATATCATAATATTCTTCATTTACTTAAAATGCTTAATCAAGCAACACAACTTCCGACTGTTAAGCGGAGCCTAATTTCTGTTAATATATTGTTCTTCTCTACAATACAGATGTTTAATTTTTCATATCATCAGTTCCTAGAGCATTCAATTTACTGGATTTTCAGACAGAGTGCAAAGTGAATACGAAGGAATTTTCAATGAAATGTAGCAATATTTTCACCATGGTCCTGTAAGGCTTCTTATTAGAATTTGATATGATGTATTAGTCAAGATCAATGTAACATACATACGTAGAGTAAAATGATATCACAAAATAAAAACAAAATTATAATAATAATTTGACAGGATGACCATGAGTACTGAAAAGCTTTAACAATTTATCAATTTTCAAGTTATGCATACAGTATATTATGCTATCACTTGCATCTATTTACAGCCTTTCAAGGGGTAGGTACCTCTTAAATTCAAATTAATAGTATGTCTGTATATGTTGTTATTCTTTAATTTTGCACTACCGATCATTTGTTTAGATATTCAAGAGAAAACAAGTACCCAACGCAAAAGTATATGCATATTTTACTTATTTATTACATACTATTTCGATAGAGGGAAGTTTTCATGTTATTGGATAATGGAGAATGACAACTGTATACAGGTAATGAAAATCTATTGAGAGAATGAACATCTTCTCATTCGGTTATAGTTATTACATAATAAAAATTAGAATATGAAACATTGGCCCCTTTTATAGATCTGGAGCAGATTATTAGATTATTATTATTATTATTATTATTATTATTATTATTATTACAAATAATGGTATTATATAGGATGTGAGATGGATTACAGTGATACTTTGATAAAATACAACTTATTGTGACTAGCAAACACGAGTATGCCTGGAGAGGGGGAAACCAAGTAACACCAATCAGAACCAATCGTCAAAGTAAGTGCATTGAACTCAACTCTCTCCTTCAGGTTCAGACCATCAAGGTCATAGAGCCTGATCACCACGTTACCTTTCATACGATCTACACTCGCTACATACACCTTGTCCTGCTCATCCAGGGCAGCAAACAGGTATATATCGTTTGGAGCTTGTAGAGACTTACCAGCATTCCCATCCCTGTCATAGACCGTCACCAAGCTTGGATCGGGGTAATTACATGAACTCGTGACGATCAAACCCGACTTTGTGCCAGATACCTGCCTCGTATTGTTGTGTTTTGTTGGAACAGCGTGTTTGAGAGTGGATCCAGTCGGGTCATAAATAGAGACTTGATTCTCATTGGTAGCGATAAGGATTTCATCTGATGGACTTCTGTTTAGTCTGAGAAAGCCACTGCGGTTCACGCGGATGGTTGATTTCGTGGAGCCATTGGGAGAATATATGTGTGCTTGGTTGCCACCCGGCCAAATGCATAACGACCTGTCTTGTTGAAATACAAGATCAAGACACTTCATTTGACTTGATATGTTTGCACACTGGTGCTTGTTACCAGCTGAATCAATTATATCTATACCATGTTTATCAGAATATCCGATAGCTACACTGTCATCAGAGTACTGGGTCATACCCCACATCATTACCCCAAGATCTACACACTGAATGACTTGCAACCTCGGATCTGATTCTAAGATGCTCCCGAGGTCAAGACGAGTATCAACTGCAGGCTTGAACATCTTCTTCTGTGCTTTCTTAGTAATGGCTGTCGCAGAAGTGTGATCAGTAGCCTCCTTCAGCATGGCATCGAGCTCCTCACAGAGCAAGGTATGAGCAGACAGACTGTCTGTCTCAAGACGACCCAGTCTGTCATTAGCTACCAGTGTTATTGAACTACAAATACTCTTGATTTTCTGTCGATCCTTGGATTTCAAGACGTTGAGGTCGTCCTCGAAACCCCGCTTTACTGCATTGATTTGCTCGATGAGATTTCGATGATTTTCTTCCAGCTCTTTAGCCTTGATGCTGTAGGCTTGACTGACATCGTCCAGAAGTTTCTGCACGGCAATGTATACTTCATGGCGTTGTACTTCCACATTTTGAATGTTCTTCTCCAGTTCTGATTTCTTAGTGGCACATCGCTGGACAAGGTCGTTCACCTAAACAAAACAAAAAACAGAGAAGTGAAAAGAACATTTAGCTATGAAATGTAGCCACGTTTACTAACGCCTTTATACACCCCCTTCTCCGCAACAAACACCTTTTCTCCTTTCTTGATATTTGCAAAGAATAATGCATTTAAGTTTCAACAACATCAACAAAAGAAAAACACATAGTATTCCTCCCTTTTTTTGGTGGTAGTATTGGAATGTAGATCTCTTAAGCATATGTTTTAAGGCACAGAAGCATATTTAAAATATTCAAAGTTATTATTTCCATAAGACATAAGATACCTCATATTAAAGAGTTTCTGTAATACCAAAGTTCATATATAACTCGATAATGCTTATGTGAAATTGAAAAGTGTAATCAAGTATAGCTTGAAACACATCGGAAAATCCCAGCCTACTTCAAAAAAATGATTTGCATATCAGTGATCAAAAAGCGAGCAACATGAAAGAGCTTCATGTTTTCTCAAAGGGGTGTCAACATTGTTGTCTCATTGTTGTTTACTAGAGAGAAGCTTTGTACTTCGCACCCTATCCGTTTCAAGCTCAAATGCAGTAGACAGGGTTTGTACAATGATAAGAAACCTTCCGACTATTAAATTGCGACGAAGTCTAACGACCGAGAGTAAAAAGATAGCGTTTTGGAAATTTGAAACCGTATTTCAGAGGACTTTAAAAAAGCTTTTCTAGCTATAATATCAAATTATCATATGCCTTCTCCCCAATGTTTTTTTCTTCTTCTGTACAGATCAGAAAGGGTACATCCAGTGGTGTACGCAGGATTTTTTCAAGGGGGGGGGGGTGGTTTAACATTTTGAAATCGGGCCAAAAATTTCGCAACGACTCAGCCCGCCGCTGAATAAGCGGCGGGGGGGGGGGGGGGAGAGGAAAACATACCAAAGGGGGGGGGGGGGGTTTCCTCCAACCTACACACATAAACAAAAATCAAAAGGGGGGGGGGGTTTAACCCCCCCCCCCCCTCTGCGTACGCGCCTGCATGGGTACATCTATTAAAGTGCGATGGATTGTAGCGACCAAGAGAGAATTTTGAAATATGGAATGGTTACATTTTGTTGTTTAGAACGTCTATTGCTTTGCAAAATTATTAATGTCAAATTTGTTTGTCTGGCTTGGGAGGCAGAAATAACAAATCCACATTTGTTTGTAAAGATATTTGGAAATATGAGCGGAAGGGGGCAGAGACGAGTTGGCTCAACCCCCGAGAGGGGTAATAATATGCCCCCAGCTTTTGCTTCCTCAAAATAATAGAGACATGCTGTCTAAAGTATTATGATTGCAATTCTTTCTATAATTTGTAGAGCAGGTTAGCGACCAACAGCTGAGTAACTTGAGGTTTTGGAATGTTTAAATTCTGCATTTTAGAGAACTCATCTGTTGACAGGGCTTTTGCTGCAAAATATTTCTTGTCAAGTGGGGGTGTATCTGATGCCATGCTTGTGGTGCCTATATTGTAGAAAGGGGTTTACAATAATAAAACACCGGGTCCAGCTAGTAATATTCGAGGAGCGTAATGAGCGAAATTTACATTTCAGAGCACTTGTACCTACGTTACCTTAAAGTATCCCAAGTCCCTGCCTTAATGAAACCATGTTTACCTTAAGCCGTAACTCCTGCTCAAAGTCAGCCTGATTCTTGATTTTGTGAATTTGATGACCGACGATCACGCACTTGAAACAGACGTGGACCTTACAATCCTCACAAAACATATCTTTGTTCTCTTGTTTGTGGATGTAGCACTTCTCGGATAGATGACTAATGCTGACCTTCCCAGTGATGATATCCTGTATGGATACAATCTCATGGGTCTCAAACATCAAGGACAAACCCTGATGACAGATCAGACACTGCTCACACAAGTAGCTGTTGCAGGTTTTGCAGAATGATACAGCCTCTCCTTGACGTTTGCACGCAGAGCATTTTGGACGCATCTCAAGAACAGCATTCATCCCTCCACATTCGACGTGGTAATCTTCTACGAGTCCGTTGACAGTCACATTGGTGAGGAAATCATCGACACGGTTCGCCGACAACTTGGTGACCTCTCTGCAGAGAGGACAGATCATGTGATCGAGATCCTGATGGGACAAGTCATAGTTCTTGAGACACTTCCGACAGAAGGTGTGTCCGCATGATGTCAGGATGGTTGCCTCGTCGAAGATATCAAGACATAATGGACACGTCAGGTTCTCTGAAGAGCTTGTAGGTTTCTCTTTCTCAGTCTTCTCAGCCATTGGTACAATATAGGATTTTGGGGCTTATTACAAAAATGAGCTTATTCTACACATAATATATCCGTTGTCCAATGAAGCTGAAAAGTGATCAGCTAATGTGTACTTAAAGCCAACAGCCAGTTAATGAAAGCACAAACTATATGAAGTGATCAGTGATGTATAGTAGATTGTACCAATATCCTTAGTCTACGTAACAAGTGCGTCCTAACTGCATGCAGTTCTATACCAAGTTCACGTTGATTGTGTCAAAAGAGGTGCGGAGTAACGTTGATCAAAAGTACTGAGTCTCTATTCAAGTGTATACATCAATACAAATGTGATAGCAATGATGTACGCTCACACTTATTATGAAGTAGATCGTCTGTGAAAATAATGCAGCTTGTGCGTCCTTTGAATAGAAGTGGGTATTCCCACAGAGAGCTCGCCCAGCGTATGCACCTTTGAACCTTTAATGGCGGTATTCATCATTTTGATCTATAGAGGGCGACTTGTTTAGTTTTTAGTAGTGGATACATTGTGATGGAGATCCACTTTATTAGAATCCTAGGTTTTTAATGCTGTTATCACTTTGTTTGGAAGGGTAAAGGACGTTAACCACACCTTACATTTCACCCTTCTTTATCCACTATTCTTCCTTTTTCTTCTTCCATCAGTCTCTCATTCTCTTCTCTTTCACTGTCAAAATTTCTCTTAACGTATGGAAACCTACTTGACGACACTTATTACAATGCGAAATTCGCCTGAAAAAAACATTCTCCACTTCCTCTCGTAAACATTGTTATCTTATAGATTAGGCTTCTAACAATGATAAAGTGAATCATGTCTGTCTCAAAGAGCTGATATTAAGAAAAGTGATATCAAATAGAATATGTAGGCCATATTGCACTGAAATATTAGTCTTCCGTGTTCAAAAGGCATTCGACATATCCAAGGAAACATCGTTAAAGAGAGTTAAATTACCTGTTTAAAACAATCTTTACGAATGGTGATTAGCAGACGACAGAAACTGCCCTCAGTACCACGTAATATAGGCATTGTCCATGTGTTCATTGAACGTGAACTAATCAAAATGTCCTCGATTATGTCAAATATGTTGCCATATTTTTGTAATATTGATTTTTGCGTGGATATCTCTTGTTTGCCTTAGAATAAAAATGGCAGAGAAGTGGATGTTTTAATAACTATCGCATTCTGGTGTATGTACAACATGTTAGTCTTCCAGAACTTTTAAGTATGATTTTAATGAAAAGCATTTCACAGTATTAAAGGCACGTATTTAAAAGAAAAAAACACACAGACTAATCGTAAATCAGGAGCTTTAAAAAAAACAGACAAAAGTTTAGAGAGATTGTTAAAAACACCTTGAATAGTAAGTAGCAAAATATTGTACATGCGAGAACATATGTATTTTGTATTGATAACATAGTGCTTAATTATATTGCTTCTCATAACTTTATTTAGATGTTCGAATGGAAATTAGACCTCTCAACTGAGGCACACACACATTAGCATTCTTTTTCTAAGTGTGTACTTGAATACCGATGGGGTAAGAAAAGTAGATTGACTGTCAATATCACGCACTTTGTGCATCCTATGAATAGAAGAAAGTTTTCCAACAGAGCGTATAAGCATGCACCTGTGAACTTATTGGCTTTATTCATTTTTCTTTAATCTATAGAGGGCGACTTATTTAGGCTCTTTAGTGGTGGATATATTGGCCCGAATTCACGAAGGAGGTTTGTCGACAAACCTAGGTTTTCGTGCGTCATATGACGCGTTTCGACGCGTTTTTACAAACGAGGTTTGTAAAAAAAACGCGTCACTGAAAACGCGTCATATGACGTACATAAACTTAGGTTTATCGACAAACCTCCTTTGTGAATTCGGGCCATTATGTTGGAGATGCACTTTTAAAACGTCTTGCTCTGTTATCCAGGATTTGTAGAATCCTGGATAACAGAGCAAGACGCTTTTTTAATATATGTGCCTTCATTACTATGTTTGGAAGAGTAACGGACGGTAACTGCATTTGTTTTTCACCCCTCTTTCTCCCCTATTCTCCGTTGTTCCCCTCTATTTCTTCAATTCTCTTCTTTTTTCTCTGTCAACAAATTAAAGGACTCTTTCAGTGTCAATCAACAATACTGTGTGCATACAACAAAATAATGTACATGTAATCATAGGCTAGGTTTACAGCGTATATATTTATTTCATTATTATAATCTAATATTTTAAAAGAAACAAAAGAGGAAAATACAACATGCGAACTTTGAGACATGTGTTATAGTATTTTACAAAACTCAGTACACAAACAGGATAGAGACCATGCGTGTCTATCATAGTCCCGCCATTTTCCCCATAAGAATTGACTTTCTTACTACAAACAAAAACATAAAGTGACTGCATTTTCCATCGAGATGCGGTGATGAGAACCTCCCCGTAAACAAGAAAAACCACAAAACCAAGCTAGGTCGCTTATGCACACAAGCAGTTGTTTCGATGTAATCTTATTTCAAACTTTTCAACTGGTATGTCATTTTGTAACGATGGAGAAACAGTGAATTAATGTTTTCTCCAGAATAATCCCTGGGTTTGCCATGCATGTCTACGAGCATGACTAGAGGTAGATTTAATATCCTCATCATTTCAATACTTTATCATACACTGTTGGTCCTCTGTACGGCCATGCACTATGGTTCAAGACATGGCCACACAAAAGTTATTCCTGTTAGGGACCGGGGAAAAATACAATGAATTATTGATAAGTTATTGCATTTTCTTTTTTCTTTTTTTTTGTATCTGGGTGGGCTGCCCCTATTTACCCTAGCCCCCGCTGCGTACAGTCATGATTCAGTGGCAAAGCAATGGCCTCGTAACTGTGAGACCCCAGGATCAAAACCGTGTCGATGTGCTATAAATTAGTGCCCTTTTGTGAGGCATTAATCCTCATTTCTGTCTGTTATGACTTAAGGGCGTAGGTCCCCTAGTTGATAAGGATATTAGCATACACATGCTTTAGCAGTCACGCAAAACAAACACTGGCAAATTATTATTCAATAAAATCTGAGAATGTATACTATTATCTAGATCTATTAGGAATAAATCATAGTCAAAATCAATCCATAAATTAGGGTAAACAAAATTATTCCACCATTATGACCTACAGTGTATGATATGATAAACATAATTCTAGCTTACCCCATTCTCTTTCTACCGTTAGAAAATGTAGATAAGGATTATCCAAATTCCACGTCACAAATCGATAGTCTGTACAGATTTAATTGAATCGAATCGAATTTAACTAAATTGAATTAAATTGAATTCAATGGTTAACTATTATGAAAAAGACAACCTGCCAAATTTACATGAAATATTATTCAAAGTGAAATTACTAATTATAAAAGAACTGCACTTACAAATGTAACATTTACATCATGTATCATAATATTCTTACATTACTTAGAATAATTAGTCAAGAAAAAACCTTCGCCTAATATTTGTTAGTGCATTGCTCTTCTCCACATCATAGCAAACTCATCTGTCATATCATTAATTAGTTCCCAGAGCAGTTAATTTAATGGATTTTCATACAGGGTGCAAAGTGAAAACGAAATAATTTGTAATGGAATGTAGCAATATTTTCACCATGACCCTGTAAGGCTTCTTAATAGAATTTGATTTAATGTAATAGTCAGAGCAAGAGTAAAAACGATATCATAAGAGGTGTCGTGGTCGAGTGGATACGTCACAAGGTCCGCGGTTCGAGTCCCGCCGCGGCACTAATGTCCTTTGGCAAGACATTGATCTACATTTGCCACTCTCCACCCAGGGGTTAAATGGGTACCCGGAATAGGATGCAAAACCAATGTAGTATACTTAGCAATTTGAGCCTAGTGCTCTTGCTGGAATGCTCCCCAGGGAGTGGAGAAAGTGCATACATTGTGTGCGGGCAAGCCAGAATCCGATGACCGGGGTAATAACTGTAAACCGCTTAGAAACTCGGACTTGTCGATGTATTAAGCGCTATATAATCAGAAATATTATTATTAATATAATTATAAAAGAAAATAATAATTTTTTCTTTTTCAATTCAATTCAATTGTTTTTGTTTCCTCTTTCAATTGTTCATATTTACAATGATGGTACATTTTAACATATTCACATATACATATAGATCAATTTGCACAATACGATACACCCTCAAAAAATAAACATGAAATTGAAAGGGAAGGAGGGCCGACTAAAAGTAAAAGTAAAAGTAATTATTATTAATTATTATTTTATGAGAAAGAAAAAAACAATAACAATAACTGCTTTAGTAATACAAATATCACTTTTAAACGCAAAACATTGATAAATACAGACATGTTTATAAAAAGAAACCATCAAAGTTGCATAAAGTCACCCAACAAATTATATTTGATTGGGGAATGCAATAGCCTAGTTAGTAACTATTCAGATGAAGCTTTTAAGTCTCCTTTTAAAAATTTGTATCGAATTACACTGCATAATATCATTTGAAAGAGAATTCCACAGTTTTGGACCTGTAAAAACAAATGTCTTTTGTGCAAAAGATGTTCTATTTAATGGTAGATTAAAAGAGCTCGCCTGGCAAGTGAATTAACTATGAATCGAATCATTTCATACGAACACATCATTAAAAGGCATAGATAATTGTTAAGTGTTGAGCTTGTACATTAACTGTCCATTAATTTTATTATTCAGAAAAAGATTATTCGTGTGTGCACGGAAATCTGCATTATTAATAATACGAATCGCTTTTTGTAATATAGAGAGTCTATTAATTTGGGAAGTTGCTGCACTGCCCCAGGCGATAAGTCCGTAATTCAAGTAAGGAAGAATAAGCGTAGAATACAAGGATAACATATTATAATGGGGTAGGAAGTGTCTTAATTTGTGACTAAGGATACCAGTGTCGCGAGCAATGATTTTGCAGATATTGTCAATGTGCGCTTTTCAAGATAGTTTTTCATCAATGACTAGCCCCCAAAATTTTGTTGATCGGGCCCTTTGAATGGCAGTACCATCAAAAATATACAATTAGGCAAATTCGCAACCTTATTACTAAATAGCATGTTAACATATTAACGTGATAGGATGACCACGAAAGCGGAAAAGCTTAGTTACAATGGGGTCGTATTTACAAAGTCAGTATCATTTATTTCTCTATTTCTTCTTCAATTAGAGATACAAAATAACCACGATAAAAATAACGTTGTATAAACATAAACAAAATAAACTTGAAAATACATTAAAAATAATAATACAAGAGAAATATCACTCATAACAAGTAAATCAATATTTGTTTTCAATTATCAAGTTATACATATATTATCATATCACTTGCATCTATTTATTGCGTTTCAAGTGGAAGTAAAATATCACAAATAATATAGCAACAAATTATGACATACTGACATTTTAATTTTTGAACTTATTAGAGTAAATCTCAAAAATGATTGTTTGATTTTGCAGTACCGATCATTTGTTCAAATATCAAAGAGAAAACAAGTACAGAATGAAAAAAGCATATGCATTTTAAAACTTGTTAATAACACACTATTTCGATAGAGGGAAGTTTTCAAGTTATTGGATAATGACAACTGTATTCAGGCAATTAAAATCTATCGAGAGAATGAACATCTTCTCATTCGATTAGTTTAATATCACATAATGAACATTAGAATATGAAACATAGGCCCCTGCTATAAATCTGGTGCAGTCAGGTATACATACTACAAATAGGGTGTGAGCTGGATTACAGTGATACTTCGATAAAATACAACTTATTGTAACTAGAAAACGCGAGCATGTCTGGAGAGAGGGAAACCAAGTAACACCAATCAGAACCAATCGTCATAGTAAGTGCATTGAACTCAGCTCTCTCCTTCAGGTTCAGACCATCAAGGTCATAGAGCCTGATCACCACGTTACCATTCACACGATCAACACTCGCTACATACACCATGTCCTGCTCATCGACGGCATGATACAGGAGGACACCGTTTAGAGCTTGTAGAGACTTACAAGCTTTCCCATCCCTGTCATAGACCGTCACCACACTTGGCTTGATGTCACATGAACTCGTGACGATCAAACCCGACCTGGTAGCAGATACCTGGCCCGTCTTGCTGTGTTTTGTTGGAATAGTATGTTTGAGGGTGGATCCAGTCGGGTCATAGATATAGACTTTCTTGTCGTAGTTAACGATGAGGATTTCATCAGATGGACTTCTGTTTAATTTGAGATAATTGCTATTGCTTTTCACGGTGATGGTTGATTTCCTGGATCCATTCGGAGAATATATGTGTGCTTCTTTGCAACCCGTCGTTACGCATAACGACCTGTCTTGTTGAAACACAAGATCATAACATTTCATGTTACTTGGTATGTTTGCATACTGGTGCTTGTTACCAGCTGTATCAATGATGTCTATTCCATGTGCATCCCAATATCCAATAGCTGCAATGTCATCAGAGTACTTGGTCATTCCATACATCATTTCTTGTAGGTCTACACACTGAATGACTTGCAACTTCGGATCTGCTTCTGAGATGCACCCGAGTTCAAGACGAGTGTCATCTGCAGGCTTGAACCTCTTCTTCTGTGCTTTCTTCGTAATTGCTGCCGCAGAAGTGTGATCAGTAGCCTTCTTCAGCACGGCATCCAGCTCCTCACAGAGCAAGGTATGAGCTGACAGACTGTCTGTCTCAAGACGACCCAGTCTGTCATTAGATACCAGTGTTATTGAACTACAGATACTCTTGATCATCTGTCGATCCTTGGATTTCAAGACGGTGAGGTCGTCCTCGAAACTCCGCTTTACTGCATTAATTTGCTCGATGAGATTTCGATGATTTTCTTCAAGCTCTTTAGCCTTGATGCTGTAGGCTTGACTGACATTGTCCAATAGTTTCTGCACGGCAGTGTAAACTTCATCGCGTTGTACTTCCACATTCTGAATGTTCTTCTCCAGTTCTGATTTCTTAGTGGCACATCGCTGGACAAGGTCGTTCACCTTAACAGAACAAATAATAGAGAATTGAAAAGAACATTTCGCAGAATGAGATGTATGCCAATTACATGGAGATGGTTTGATAATCAAACACCGGAGTTTGGAGGCGCCTGATTTTTAACAAAATGTAGAACCAAGACCCCCCCCCCCCCTCCGCAACAAACACCTTTTTTCCTTTCGCACAAACGTTTCTTGAAAATTACAAAGAATAATGTATTTAAGTTTCAATTACAACAAAAAAGAAGTACATGTACATTGTATTCCTCTTATTTTTGTATATGTTTTAATGCAGAAAGGAGATTTAAGATACTCAAGTTATTATTTACATAAGACGTCATCATAAAAGAGTTTATTTAATACTAAGAATCATATATAACTCGATAGAAAGTTTACTATAAAGCTAGTGAGTGTACAAACCCGGCTAAAAAAAATTGCTTCTGTGAAATTGAAATGTGTAATCAAGTAAAGTTTGAAACATATCGAAACATCCCAGCCTACTTCAAAATAATGATTTGCATATAAGTGAGCATATGCGAGCAACAGAAAGAGCTTCATGTCTTCTCAGAGGTGGTGGCAACATTGCTGTCTTACCCCCTTTACTAGAGAGAACTTTGAACTTCGCACCCTACCCGTTTAAAGCGCATATGCAGTAGACAGTGTTTGTACAATGATAAGAAACATCCCAAGAAGCATCAAAATGCGGGGAAGTCTAGCGACTGAGAGGAAAAATATAGCGTTTTGGAAATTTAGAACCATATTTCAGATGAATTAAAAGCTTTTCTAGTCTACAATATCATCAATATAATACAATAATTATTGTGCTAATATCTAGCGAGCCGGGCGGGGCCTAGGCCTTCTCCCCATCGATCTGTTTTCCGTGTAATTCAGAAAATGTGCGATGCATGGAGCGTACGTAGCGACCAAAAAAAGAAGAACCTATTTTGCTTTGCAAATGTTTGTCTAGCAAGGGAGGCGAAAAAAACGAATCCCCTTTGTTTGTAAAGATATTTGGCCTTGTTAGAGGTAGGGGGCAGAAACGATTCGGCTCCACCCCCGATAGAGGGAATAATATATATCTCTTACTTGTGTTGCCTCTTGGAGACAGGCTTTCTACAGTATAAACATAGGAATGCAATCTATATTTTGTAGAGCAGAGTAGCGACCATTAACGGAGTAAATTCAGGTTTTGAAATGGTTAAATTCTGCATTTTAGAGGACTAATCTGCTGACAGGGCTTTGCTGCAAAATATTTAATGTCAAGGGGGGAGGGGATCTCATGTCACCCCAACCCTTTGATTGATAGAAGTGTTTGTTCCCATGCTTGGGCTGCCTTTATGGTAGAAACTAGGGGCTTACTAACATAATAAATACCCGATTTATTAATATTCGAGGGAGCGTAATGACACTCATTACTTTATTTTTCAGAGTTCTTATCTTATTATAATGCAAAAGAATGATATACAGTTTTCCTTCTTTCCCTTGCCAGGCCACTCCCCCCCCCCCCCAACCCTTCTCGAATTATTTCGTCAGCCCCCTCTGTCCCCACCCCACCCCACTTACGGCGCCTACGCGGTACATTAAGTTAAATGAAACCACGTTTACCTTAATCCGTAACTCCTGCTCGAAGTCAGCCTGATTCTTGATTTTGTGAAATTGATGACCGACGATCACGCACTTGAAACAGACGCGGACCTTACAATCCTCACAAAACATCTCTTTGTTCTCTTGTTTGTGGATGCAGCACTTTTCCGATAGATGACCAATGCTGACCTTCCCGTTGATGATGTCCTCTATGGATACAATCTTGTGACCTTCAAAGACTTTAAGAATTTGATGACACTCTAGACACTTATCACAAATGTAGTTATTACATGTACAGCAGAATGAGACGGCATCTTTCTGAAGCTTGCAAGCAGTGCATTTTGAACGCATCTCAAGGACAGCGTTCACCCCTCCACACATGACGTGGTAATTGTCTACAAGTCCGTTGACCGTCACATTGGTAAGGAAATCATCAACACGGTTCGCAGATAACTTGGTGATCTCCCTGCAGAGAGGACAGATCATGTGATCAAGATTCTGATGGGACAGGTCATAGTTCCTGAGACATTTCCGACAGAAGGTGTGTCCACATGAAGTCAGGATGGTTGCCTCGTCGAAGATACCAAGACACAGTGGACACGTCAGGTCCTGTGAAAAGCTTGGGACTTTTTCTTTCTCAGTCTTCTCAGCCATTTGTACAAATATCGGATTTCTGGCTAATTACAAACGCAAGTGCATTCTACGCTTTTATACAATTGATGTCCATTGTAACTTAAAAGTGTGATCAGCTAATGTGTCCTTAGAGCCAACAGTCGTCCATGCAAGCACAAACTATATGCAGTGATGTGATAGATTGTACCAATATCCTGAGTCTACGTAACAAGTGCGTCCTATAACTGCATGCAGTTCTTTACCAATTTCTCACGTTGATTACAAATATGTGTCGAAAGAGGTGCGAATAACGTTGATCAGAAGTACTGAGTCTCTATCCAAGTGTATACATCAACACAAATGTGATTACAATGAAACTAGTAAAAGAACTACTTATCCAGGCGATCGTAGCACATGTTAATATAGATGGGCGACTATATATTTAATGGAGCGTCCCCAACACGACTGGAGCCTGTAAAGATCTCAACACACTTCGTTTATATAAATTTAGAATACATAGTACGTTGTGAGAAAAATGTATATATTCTGTGTCTGTGATTTCAACCTTGAACGTTTTGCCATCAACACAATGCTTTTTGCCGACCTATATTCACAAGCAGTGGTGTTGCTACGGAGGCGGGACCCGGGGGGGGGGCACTGGATGTACACGTATGTGCCCCTTAATCGAATGGCCCCCAAAAAGGGTAAGAGCGAGGGGGAAGATGAAGGAAAATAATTTTTTAAATACCGTGAGATTATTAATATATCAGGAGATACTTTTTGCTCGAAAATGTTCTTCGAATATTATACTAATATGTGAACGCAACTCTTACAACAGATTGTGATACAGAAAGAAAAAAAATCACGATATAATGTTAGTGACGTGGGCAGCAAGCACCAGCAGGTGCTATCTTGGGTGGGGGGGGGGGGGGTACTAAAAAGAGACATTGATTAGTGTTCCGTGTTCAAAAGGAATTTGACGTATCCAAGGGGACATCGTTTAAGAGAGTTCAATTATAAATTGCTGTACTATATATATACTACCTGTTTGAAACAATCTTTTAAAATTGGGAATAGCAGAAGACAGATACCGCCCCAAGTACCACGTAATAGAGGACCTTGTCCATGTGTTTATTGAATGTGAACTGAACAAGTATGTACTTGATTATGTCAAACAGGTTGTGATGTTTGTTTTTAATATTGATATTTGCATGGATATCTTTTGTTTGCCTATGATTACCAATGACGGAGAGGTAGACGTTGTAATAACTATCGCGCTCCGGTGTATGTACAAAATATTAGTCTTCTGGAATAAGTACATGTATGATTTTAATGATAAGCGTTTCAAAGTAAGGTACGTATTTTAAAGAGAAAAATACACAGACTACTCGTAAATCAGGAGCTAAAAAATCCTTACAAGAGGTTCCCATAGAAATGGTTAAAAACACCTCAAATGGTAAGTAGTGAAATATTGTACAGGCAAAAAAAATATGTGTTTTGTATTGATAACATAGTGCTTAATTATATTGCTTCTCATAACTTTATTTTGATGCTCGAATGGAAATTAGACATCTCAACTGAGGCACACACACACAATCATTCTCTTTCCAAGTGTGTACTTGGTGTAAACCAATGTGGTTACAATGGTAAAATCACACTTGAGTAGATCGTCTGCTAATATCACGCAGTTTGTGCATCCTATGAATAGAAATGGGATTTCCGTAAGAGCGTATAAGCATGCACCTTTGAACTTATTGACGGTAATCATTTGTGTTCTAATCTATAGAGGGCGACTTATTTAGGCTTTCAGTGGTGAATATATATCTTGGAGATCCACTTTAGTAGAATCCTGAATAATAGAGCAAGACGTTTCATGTGCTTTCATTACTATAATTGGAAGAGTAAAGGACGGTCACTACATTTGTTTTCCAGCCCCTCTTTTTCCACAAGGCTTCCGTTATTTCCTTCTATTGCTCTCTTTCTCTTCCTCTTTCTCTGTCAACAATTAAATGACTCTTCCAGTGTCAAACAATAATACCGTGTGCATGCAACAAAATAATGTACATGTTATTAGTGGATAGGTTTATAGCGTATATATTTATTTTATTATTATTTTCTAATTTTCTTTTAAAAAAACAAAAGAGAACAAATAAAATGTGAACGTTGAAACATGAGTTTAAGGTTCTTTACAAAACTGTCTACAAAACAGTATAAAGACCATGTGTGTGTATCGAAATAGTTGCGCCATTTCACCAATAAGAATTGACTTTCTTTTTTCGCCCAGAGGTAGATTTAGTATTCTCATCATTTCTACAATTTATCATATGATAAACATAATTCCATCTTAATACCCCATTCTCTTTCTACCGTTACAAAATGCAAATGAAGATATTTCAAATTCCACGTCAACAATCGATAGTCTGTACAGATTTAATTGAATTGAATCGAATTTAACTAGATTGAATTAAATTGAAGTGAAGGGTTAACTATTATGAAAAAGACAACCTGCCGAATTTACATGAAATATATTCAAAGTGAAATTACTAATTATAAAAGAACTGCACTTAACGTTTACATCATGTATCATAATATTCTTACATTACTTAAGAATTAGTCAAGAAGTCTGTAGTCTGTAAGGCTTCTTATTAGAATTTGTTATGATGTATTAGTCAAGTTCAATGTAACATACATACAGAGAGTAAAATGATATCATAAAATAAAACAAAATAATATTAACTTGATAGGATGACCACGAAAGCGGAAAGGTTATTTACAATGGGGTTCCATTTACTAAGTCAGTATTGAGTATTTCTTTAATTATTCTTCTTTTAGAGATACAAAATAATCACGATAAAAATTACAAAATTTAAGAAATAACACTTAGAAGAAGTTAATCAAAATTTGTTTTCAATTTCAAGTTTACATGTTTTCATATCACTTGCATCTATTTATTGCGTTTCAGGTGGAAGTTATCGTTTAAATTCCAATTTGCAGTTTCTAAAGTTTTGAATTGATTTTAAGTAGCATTAAATTCTACTGCGATAAAACAGAAGGAAAAAGGATGAGGAAATATTAATACCAGAATTTAAAAAAAAATACATTTTGCTCTATGTGCTTCCTCACACACTAAACAAAATGAAATATCAAAAAAAGGAGAGCAACAAATTCTGACATTCAAATTTTCTAAATCTTAAACTTATTAGAATAAATCGCAAAAACGACGAATCAAGACCACAAAGCTTCAATAGAATGTCTGTATTTGTTTTTTTTCTTCTGATTTTGCAGTACCGATGCATTTGTTTTAAATATCAAAGAGAAAACAAGTACAGAATGAAAAAAGTATATGCATTTTCGACTTATTTATAACATACTATTTCGATAGAGAGAAGTTTCATGTTATTGGATAATGACAACTGTACACAGGGAATTAGAAAATATCGAGAGAATATGCATCTACCCATTCGGTTAGTTGTCGCACAATAAACATTATAATATGGAGCAGAGAGGTATACACACTTCAAATAATGATAATATAGAATGTGAGATGGATTACAGTGATACTTTGATAAAATACAACTTATTGTAACAAGCAAAGGCGAGCATGTCTGGTGAGAGTGAAACCAAGTAACACCAGTCCCAACCAAGCGTCAGATTAAGTACATTGAACTCAACTCTCTCCTTCAGGTTCAAACCATCAAGATCATAGAGCCTTATCACCACGTGATCATTCTGACAATCAACACTTGCTACATACACCCTGTCCTGCTCATCCAGGGCAGCATACAGCTGGACATCGCTTGGAGCTTGTAGGGACTTACCAGCATTCCCATCCCTGTCATAGACCGTCACCACGCTTGGATTGATGTTACATGAACTCGTGACGATCAAATCCGACCTGGTAGCAGATACCCGACCCGTCTCGTTGTGTTTTGTTGGAACAGTGTGTTTGAGAGTGGATCCAGTCGGATTATAGATGTAGACTTGCTTCTCATCGGTAGTAATGAGAATTTCATCTGATGGACTTCTGTTTAGTGTGAGAGTACAGTAACCACTATTCACGTGGATGGTTGATTTCCTGGAACCATTCGGAGAATATATGGCTGCTTCTGTAGTACTGGGTGACATGCATAACGACCTGTTTTGTTGAAACACAAGATCATAACAGTACATGTTACTTGGTATGTTTGCATATTGGTGCTTGTTACCAGCTGAATCAATGATATCTATACCATGTTTATTATCATATCCGATAGCTACACTACCATCAGAGTACTGGGTCATTCCCTGCATAAGTCCCTGTAGATCTACACACCGAATGACTTGCAACTTCGGATCTGATTCTGAGATGCTCCCGAGCTCAAGACGAGTATCATCTGCAGGCTTGAACCTCTTCTCCTGTGCTTTCTTCGTAATGGCTGCTGCAGAAGTGTGATCAGTAACCTCCTTCAGCATGGCATCCAGCTCTTCACAGAGCAAGGTATGAGCAGACAGACTGTCTGTCTCAAGACGACCCAGTCTGTCATTAGCTACCAGTGTTATTGAACTACAAATACTCTTGATCCTCAATCGATCCTTGGTTTTCAATACGTTGAGGTCGTCCTCGAAACTCCGCTTTACTGCATTGATTTGCTCGATGAGATTTCGATGATTTTCTTCAAGCTCTTTAGCCTTGATGCTGTAGGCTTGACTGACATCATCCAGAAGTTTCTGCACGGCAGTACACTTCATGGCGTTGTACTTCCACATTTTGAATGTTCTTCTCCAGTTCTGATTTCTTAGTGGCACATCGCTGGACAAGGTCGTTCACCTGAACAAAACAAATAATAACAGAGAAGTGAAAAGAACATTAAGCTATGAAATGTAGCTAACGTTTACTAACGCCTTTATACACACCCTCCTCCGCAACAAACACCTTTTCTCCTTTCTTGATATTTGAAAAGAATAATGTATTTAAGTTTCAACAACATCAACAAAAGAAAAACACATAGTATTCCTCCCTTTTTGTGTTGGTAATATTGGAATGTAGATCTCTTAAGCATATGTTTTAAGGCACAGAAGCAGATTTAAAATATTCAAAGTTATTATTTCCATAAGACATAAGATACCTCATATTAAAGAGTTTCTACAATACTAAAGTTCATATATAACTCGATAGAAAGTTTGTTATTTAGCTAGTGAGTGTGGCGACCCAGGATAAAAATGCTAATGTGAAATTTTTGAAAAGTGTACTCAAGTATAGCTTGAAACACATCGAAAAATCCCAGCCTACTTCAAACAAATGATTCGCATATCAGTGATCAAAAAACGAGCAACAGAAAGAGCTTCATGTTTTCTCAGATGCGTGTCAACATTGTTGTCTCACCCCCTTTACTAGAGATAAGCTTTGTACCGCTATCCGTTTCAAGCTCATATGCAGAAGACAGGGTTTGTACAGTGATGAGATACATCCTAACTATTAAAGTGCGAAGAGTCTAGCGACCGACAGGAAAAAAATAGCATTTGGGAAATTTGAAACCGTATTTCAAATGACTTAAAAGCTTTTCCAGTCTACAATATCATCAATATAATACAATAATTATTGTGCTAATATCTTGCGAGCTGGGCGGGGCCTTGGCCTTCTCCCCATCGATCTGTTTTCCGTGTAATTCAGAAAACGTGCGATGCATGGAGCGTAGCGACCCTCCAAAAAAGAACCTATTTTGCTTTGCAAATTTATTGACGTTAAAATGTTTGTCTAGCAAGGGAGGCGGAAAAAACGAATCCCCTTTGTTTGTAAAGATATTTGGTCTTATTAGAAGTAGGGGGCAGAAATGATTTGGCTCCAACCCCGATAGAGGTAATAATATACCTGTTGCTTTTGCTGCCTCTTGGAGACAGGCTTTCTACAGTATAAGCATAGGAGTGCACTTTTTCTAGATTTTGTAGAGTAGAGCAGGAACCAATAATGCGGTGGTCACATCCCGCCGTACTTGCAAGTGCGTGCTGTCTACGTGCAAAAACGTGGGCAAAATGTGGGTATCCGTACGTGATGAGTACCGCCTCCGTACGGATTTGCGAGCACGCAGACACACCGTAGCACTTTTAGTGCACGAGGAACTTTCGCTGCGTTCGGGCTGCGTTCGGGCTACCGATTCACCACAGTGCATGTAACGCGCGTTGCCGGTACTCCCTCCCTGCCTTTGTCAATCCCTCCCTACGTTTTCAGAAAAACGTGGCGGCCGTGGCCTCACCAAAAACCGTACGGACTAAAAACACGCACGGTGGGATGTGACCAACGCTTAACTGAGTAAATTTAGGTTTTGGAATGGTTAAATTCTGCATTTTAGAGGACTAATCTTCTAATGGGGCTTTGCTGCAAAATATTTATTGTCAATTGGGGATCTAATGTCGCACAAACCCTTTGATTGATAGAAGTGTTTGTTTTCATGTTTGGGGTGCCTTTATGGTAGAAGGGACTTACTAACATAATAAACACCGGGTTTATTAATATTCGAGGGAGCGTAATGACACTCAGTAGTATATTTTTCAGAGTTCTTGTTATCTTATTATAATGCAAAGGAATGACGTATATTTTCCTTCTTTCCCTTGCCAGGACACTCCCCCCCCCCTCCCCCATACTTGAATTATTGTATCAGCCCCCTCTGCCCCCACCCCTCCCCGCTTACGGCGCCTACGCGGTACATTAAATTAAATAAAACTACGTTTACCTTAAGCCGTAACTCCTGCTCGAAGTCAGCCTGATTCTTGATTTTGTGAAATTGATGACCGACGATCACGCACTTGAAACAGACGTGGACCTGACAATCCTCACAAAACATATCTTTGTTCTCTTGTTTGTGGATGTAGCACTTCTCGGATAGATGACCAATGCTGACCTTCCCGTTGATGATATCCTGTATGGATACAATGTCGTGACCTTCAAAGAAGACTGCAAGATGTTGATGACAATCTAGACACTTATCACACATGTAGTTATTACACGTTCTGCAGAATGAGACAGCATCTTGCTGAAACTTGCAAGCAGTGCATTTTGGACGCATCTCAAGGACAGCATTCACCCCTCCACAGTTTGCGTGGTAATCGTCTACGAGTCCGTTGACAGTCACATTGGTAAGGAAATCGTCAACACGGTTCGCAGACAACTTGGTGACCTCTCTGCAGAGAGGACAGATCATGTGATCGAGATCCTGATGGGACAGGTCGTACTTCTCGAGACATTTCCGACAGAAGGTGTGTCCACATGAAGTCAGGATGGTTGCCTCGTCGAAGATATCAAGACATAGCGGACACGTCAGGTTGTGTGAAGAGCTTGGAGCTTTATCTTCTCTAGTCTTCTCAGCCATTGGTACAATTAAATTTCAGCTTTCTGGCAAATTACAAACACGAGCTCATTCTTCGCATACAGCCAATGTTCAATAAAACTAAGTGTAATCAGCTAATGTACTAGAGGTCGACAGTCAGTTTATGCAAGCACAAACGCTATGCAATGAAGTATAGTAAGTTGTATCCCTTTTGTACTAATATCTCAAGTTCAAGTCCTCACGTTGATTGATAATACGCGTCGAAAGAGGTTCGCCTATCTTGATCTTTGATTACTGAAACTCAAAGTCCAGTCACACAGTCGTAGCGTGCGCAGTTCCAGAGATAAATTATTGTTCCAGATTCGTCATGGCAAAACTGAAGTTACTCTCGGGGACCATGCGTTTGCCATTGCTGCCCCCAAACTATGGAATAGCTTTCCAATAGAAATACGAAGCTCTCCATCTCTCGATGTATTCAAATCCAAATTAAACTAGAATTTAAATCGTCACGAGGACGATTAAGGTGGTCTGTCTTCAAGTCTTATGATAGATTATAATATTTACTATCTTGAGAAAGGGAGAAGTTATATAGACATGTAAACAATGATGATCGTCATGATGATCATGATAATGATGATCTTGATAGTAATTGTGATGACGATGATGATGATGATGATCATGATGATGTTGATGATTATCATCAACAGACCATGATGACATCAGACTGAAAAAATGAGAGAACATTTAGATAGCATATAGTCTCAGCTACAACATACTCAAAAATCAACAAAAACCAAGCCGAAATAACGGCGATATTGCTCGCAAAAGACAAGAATGTAGAATCCAGATTTGAGAAAAAGTCATCTCCCATGGGGATTACAGGCGAAAAGTAATGGATCAAGTGATAATAGGGTAATAATAAAGTAAATATGGTTGTTTATTACATTATTTGCGATTCTACGTGTAGTAATGTGATATTTGCTATGTATATCCATCAGAAACTTGTCTGTATGAAACAGTGAAATACTGCCCTCTCCGGCAGAATAAAGTAAGCTTAGCAACGGGCATAATGGCGTATACTTCTAGCAGTATTACTTTCGTATTTATGGACATATAAGATACGACACTACGTGTTTTAAAATTCAAAGGAGATAGTACAGTGAAAGGTCAAAATGAAAAAAAAGTGAAGAAAAATATTGGTAAAGACGCCCGGACTCGAACCAGGGATCTCAAGGTCGGAAGTCAAGTGCGTTACCGATATACCAAAACATTTCACATAGAGATTACACGTAAACGGAAAATGGAATTCTCTAATCCCACTTTGTAAGTGAAATATGAGCATGATCCCGGCATCTGATCGAAAAATTAAGGGCATACTTATGATAGCATATTGTCTCAGCTACAACATACTCAAAGCTCAGCGTAAACAAAGATAAAACGACGGAGATATTGCTTGCGAAAGACGAGCATGTAGAATCCAGTTTTTAGAAAAAGTCATGTCCCATAGAGAATACACGCAAAATGTGAAAAATTGACATGCCTCCTTTAATCGCAAAAATACGCCATGATACCATTGTCAAAATGAAATATCGTGGCAACTGCATTTGTAGAGAATATTCTCAGGTAGAACATATCAAAATTTGAAAGAAAATTAATCAATATTTACAGAGATACAATCAATTTTCTAAAAATCTGCTGACGTCATAATATGCAAATTGAAATTTTGAGTTCGGAGGCCATTATGATGACGTCATGAGTTAATTGAGGGCCAAATGAGGCATGAAATCATATCTCCAACTCATAATCTATTTAAATATGAAAGAAATTGGGGGGTATCTATCCATTCTAAAGAGTTAAAATGAATTTTGTATAGGCATGTTTTTGCCCATGTATTGTGGATACAGATAGCGCAGGTCGGCGCGTGCGTTCAACTTTGACAGCCGCTATTAATTGCGTTATTACTGGTCGGAAAAAGGTAAACAAGGTATCAAAATGCTTGGTAAAATGTAATAAATATGATAACAGAAAAAATTTGGCGATTCTATGTTGCAAAATGCCAAGACGCGCGGATACGCGCGGAAACGCGCGCGCATAATTACGCGCACGCAAATTTTAAAAATGCTTAAAATGGCCTAAAACGTATGCAAAATTAATTTTAAACGAATCGGAGCATTATAAAATTTTGATGCGCGCGTACGTGCGCGTCGAGGTGCGCGCGCGAAATTTGTTAACATTTTTAGTTGACCTTTGACCTGAAATTGATGTATACCAAATATGGTTTATTTTTGATGACTCGTTATCGAGATATGATAATGACCTGATTTTTACAAAATGGCGCCTGGATGACGTCACGATGACCAAATGACCTTGAAAAAGTTGATTATACTTGAAATCATAGGGCTTGATAACTGACAGAAATTTGAAGGAAATTGACCATGTCAATTTCGAGTAAACGTGTGTACAAAAAAGTGTACGGAAGAAATAAAAATAAACTAGATTTTAATTCGTCACGAGGACGAATAAGATGGTCTGCCTTCAAGTTATATAGACATGTAAACAATGATGATCATGATGATGATCATGATGATGATGATCTTGATAGTAATGGTGATGACGATGATGATGATCATCACGATCATGATGATGTTGATGATCATCATCAACAGACCATGATGACATCAGACTGAACAAAATGAGAGAACTTTGAGATAGTATATAGTCTCAGCTACAACATACTAAAAAATCAACAAAAATCAAGCGGAAATAACGGCGATATTGCTCGCAAAAGACAAGAATGTAGAATCCAGATTTGAGAAAAAGTCATCTCCCATAAGGATTACACGCAAAAAGTAATGGATCAAGTGATAATAGGGTAATAATAAAGTAAATATGGTTGTGTATTACATTATTTGTTTCAATATTCAAAGGAGATGGTACAGTGAAAGGTCAAAAAGAAAAAAAAGTGAAGAAAACAAATTGTTGGAGACGCCCGGACTCGAACCAGGGACCTCGAGGTCGGAAGTCAAGTGCGTTACCGATATACCAAAACATTTCACATAGAGATTACACGTAAACGGAAAATGGAATTCTCTAATCCCACTTTGTAAGTGAAATATGAGCATGATCCCGGCATCTGATCGAAAAATTAAGGGCACACTTGTGATAGCTTATTGTCTCAGCTACAACATACTCAAAGTTCAGCGTAAACAAAGATAAAACGACGGAGATATTGCTCGCGAAAGACGAGAATGTAGAATCCAGTTTTGAGAAAAAGTCATGTCCCATAGAGAATACACGCAAAATGTGAAAAATTGACATGCCTCCTTTAATCGCAAAAATACGCCATGATGCCTTTGTCAAAATGAAATATCGTGGCAACTGCATTTGTAGAGAATATTCTAAGGTAGAACATATCAAAATTTGAAAGAAAATTGATCAATATTTGCAGAGATACAATCAATTTTCCAAAAATCTGCTGACGTCATAATATGAAAATTGAAATTTTGAGTTCGGAGGCCATTATGATGACGTCATGAGTTAATTGAGGGTCAAATGAAACATGAAATCATATCTCCGATTCATACTCTATCAAAATATGAAAAAAAACTTGGGGTCACCTTGCATCCTAAAGCGCTACAATGGATTTTGTACAGGCATGTTTTTGCCCATGTATGCTATGTATTACAAAAGCTCGCGCGCACGGTAATTATCTTAAACGGACGCTCATTCCGTTATTAATGGGCAGAAAAAGTTGAACAAGGTATCAAAATGCTTGAAAAAATGTGCCAAATATGATGACAGAAAAAATTCGGCGATTCTATGTTGGAAGATGCAATTACGCGCGAAAACGCTCGCGCATGTCCGTGCGCGCGTTTTTTTGCAAAATGCTTAAAATGGCCTGAAACGTATGCAAAATTAATTTTAAACGAATCGGAGCATTATACAATTTTCATGCGCGCGTACGTGCGCGTCGAGGTGCGCGCGCGGAATTTGTTGACATTTTTAGTTGACCTTTGACCTGAAGTTGATGTATACTAAATATGGTTTATTTTTGATGACTCGTTATTGAGATATGATAATGACCTGATTTTTACAAAATGGCGCCTGGATGACGTCACGATGACCTAATGACCTTGAAAAAGTTGATTTGACTTGAAATCATAAGGCTTGATGACTGACAGAAATTTGAAGGAAATTGACCATGTCGATTTCCAGTGAACGTGTGTACAAAAAAGTGTACGGAAGAAATAAAAATAAACTAGAAATTTAATTCGTCATGGGGACGAATTAGGTGGTCTGTCTTCAAGTCTTATGAGAGATTATAATATTTACTATATTGAGAAAGGGAGAAGTTATATAGACATGTAAACAATGATGATCATCATGATGATCATCATGATGATCTTGATAGTAATGGTGATGACGATGATGATGATGATCATGATCATGATGATGTTGATGATTATCATCAACAGACCACGATGACATCAGACTGAACAAAATTAGAGAACATTTAGATAGCGTATAGTCTCAGCTACAACATACTCAAAACTCAACAAAAACCAAGCCGAAATAACGGCGATTTTGCTCGCAAAAGACAAGAATGTAGAATCCAGATTTGAGAAAAAGTCATCTTCCATAAGGATTACACGCCAAAAGTAATGGATCTAGTGATAATAGGGTAATAATAAAGTAAATATGGTTGTTTATTACATTATTTGCGATTGTACGTGTTTTAATATTCAAAGGAGATGGTAGAGTGAAAGGTCAAAAAGAAAAAAAGTGAAGAAAAAAAAATTGTTGGAGACGCCCGGACTCGAACCAGGGACCTCGAGGTCGGAAGTCAAGTGCGTTACCGATATACCAAAACATTTCCCATAGAGATTACACGTAAACGGAAAATGGAATTATCAAATCCCACTTTGTAAGTGAAATATGAACATGATCCTGGCATCTGATCGAAAAATAAAGGGCACACTTGTGATAGCTTATTGTCTCAGCTACAACATACTCAAAGCTCAGCGTAAACAAAGATAGAACGACGGAGATATTGCTCGCGAAAGACGAGAATGTAGAATCCAGTTTGAGAAAAAGTCATGTCCCATAGAGAATACACGCAAAATGTGAAAAATTGACATGCCTCCTTTAATCGCAAAAAACGCCATGATATCTTTGTCAAAATGAAATTTTGTGAAGACTGTATTTGTAGAGAATATTCACAGGTAGAACATATCAAAATTTGAAAGAAAATTGATCAATATTTACAGAGATACAATCAATTTTCCAAAAATCTGCTGACGTCATAATATGCAAATTGAAATTTTGAGTTCGGAGGCCATTATGATGACGTCATGAGTCAATTGAGGGTCAAATGAGACATGAAATCATATCTCCAATTCATACTCTATCAAAATATGAAAACAAAATTGGGTTCATCTTGCATCCTAAAGCGCTACAATGGATTTTGTATAGGCATGTTTTTGCCCATGTATGCTATGTATTACAAGAGCTCGCACGCACGGACATTATCTTAAACAGACGCTCATTCCGTTATTAATGGGCAGAAAAAGGTGAACAAGGTATCAAAATGCTTGGAAAAATGTGCCAAATATGATGACAGAGAAAATTTTGCGATTTTACGATGGCAAATACCAGTACGCGCAAAAACGCGCGCGCACGAGTGTGCGAGCTTTTTTTTGCGAAACGCTTAAAATGGCCTAAAACGTATGCAAAATTAATTTGAAACGATTTGGAGCATTTTTATTTTTTGCGCGCGCGCTGACGCGCGGACGTACGCATGCGCGCGCGTTCTTTGACCTGAAATTTACCGGACGGATATTGACCTTAATCATGATAAATATTAATAAGAAATTCCTCTCCGTTATGAAGATATGATCATGAATTGAAAGTACCAAAAAAAATACAAAATGGCGCCTGGATGACGTCATGAAAATTTGATGACCTTGAAAATGTTCCTGTCACGTCTTATGGCAATGACCTATGACTGTGCCAAAATTTAACAAAATTGACTGAACTGATCTTGAGTTATCCTGTACACAAAAAAGTGGGGAGAAATAAAAATAAATAATAAACTAGATTTGTAATACTTGTTTGGAACAAGTATAGGTGGGCTGGTCCAACTAAAATTTAAGACAAAATAAAGGGTACATTTGAGATAGCTTATTGTCTCAGCTACAACATACTCGTAGTTCCGCGTAAACGAAGCTAAAACGACGAAGATATTGCTCGCGAAAGACGGGAATGTAGAATCCATTTTTTGAGAAAAAATCATGTCCCATAGAGAATACACGCAAAATGTGAAAAAATGACATGCCTCCTTTAATCGCAAATATACGCCATGATGCCTTTGTCAGAATGAAAAATCGTGACTATATCATTTGTTGAAAATTGTCTCAGCAAGAACATATCAAAATTTGGAAGAAGATTAAACAATATTTACAGAGATACAATCAATTTTCCAATAATATGCTGACGTCATAATATGCAAATTGGAATTTTGAGTTCGGAGGCCATTATGATGACGTCATGAGTTAATCGAGGGTCAAATGAGACATGAAATCATATCTCCGAATCATACTCTATTAAAATATGAAAACAAATTGAGGTCACCTTACATCCTAAAGAGCTACAATTGATTTTCTATAGGCATGTTTTTGCCTTTATATGCTGTTTTACAAGAGCTCGCGCGCACGGAAATTCATGTTAAACGGTCGATCGTTCCGTTATTAATAGTCATAAAGAGACAAACATGGTATCAATTTGTTTGTAAAAATATGTGAAATATTATAAAACAAAAAAAATTGCGATTTTATGTTGTGTAATAGTTTTACGCGCGAAAATGCGCGCGCATGGGCGTGTGCGCGATTTCATGCGCGTGTGCGCGATTTTTTATAAAATGCTTAGAATGGCCTAAAACGTATGCAAAATGATTTTGATACGATTTTGAGCATTTGAAAATTTTGCGCGCGCATTGACGCGCGGACGTAGGCGCACGCGCGCGTTATTTGACCTAAAATTGACCGGACGGATATTGACCTTGATCATGATAAATATGAATGAGAAATCGCTTTTGGTTATGAAGATATGATCATGAGTTGATTTTCGTAAAATTTTACAAAATGGCGCTTAGATAACGTCATCAGTGAAGGTCAATGTTGAAAACGTTATTGTGCTTTGTACATATGCCTTTACATATGGGTGCCAAATTTGAAGGCATTTGATTGAGCCATTTTCAAGTTATCTTGTTCACAAAAAAGTGGTTAGAAATAAGAAAAATATTTAATAAAGGCAATTCTAACGAAATTATAAGGTGGTCTGTACGTTATACAGCCCACCTGATAATAAAGAAAATTCTGACGAAAACAATAGGTGATCTGTTTTCAACAGACCACCTAATAAAGAAATAAAGAAATAAAATTCTAGCGAAATCAATAGGTGATCTGTCGTTGACAGACCACCTAATAAATAAAGAAATAAAATTCTAGCGAAATCAATAGGTGATCTGTCGTTGACAGACCACCTAATAAATAATAAAGAATAAAGAATAAAGAATAAAGAAAATTCTAACGAAATCAATAGGTGATCTGTCATCGACAGACCACCTAATTATTTGTTCAATTGAGAGAACTAGTTTGTAGAATTTAGTTTTTTTAAAGGAGATCTGAACCAGCGGCGCGGCTGAATATATTTTGTATAAAAGCTGTGCTATATAAATGTATTATTATTATTATTATCAAAAGTAATAATTCTCTATTGTGTGTATAAATAAGATTACAGTGGTAATATCACACTTGAGTAGATCGTATGTTCATGTATAATGCAGTTTGTGCATCCTATAAATGGAAATGGGTTTTTCCACAGAGAGCGCGCGCAGCATTTGAGCACCTTTGAACTGCCGGTATATACGTATTCATCATTTGTGTCTATAGAGGGCGACTAATTTAGGCTTTCAGTGGTGGATATATTATGTTGGAGATCCACTTTAGAAGAATCCTGGATAATAAAGAAAGACGTTTTATTTGCTTTTAGTATTATCATTGGAAGAGTAAAGGACGGTAACTACAATTGCTTTCCATCCTTTCTTTCTTTACTATTCGTCCTTTATCTCATTCTATTTATCTTTTTCTCTTTCTATGTCAACAATTTATATTCTTGTGAATGGGTTGCTTCGAGGCTGACTTTCCTACAATGTACAATTTACCTGAACAATTATTTCACCGTTTCCTTTTTTATAAAATCGTTATATAACCATGACAATGTGATCATGCCCGTCTCAAGAGCTGATAACGTGAACAATCATATAACATTGAACGTGTCACTATCATAGCCCGTATTGCAAAGAAAAAACAATGGGTCCATGGGTCTCTCACACACTCTCTTGGCACACACACACACACACACACACATACTTGATCTCGCGATCTCACTAACTTTGTCTCACTCTCTCTCTCTTTCTTTCTGTCTCCCCCTTTTTCTTTTTCTCTCTCTCTTTCTATCTTTGTGTCTCTTCCTCTCTATCTTTGTCTCTCGTTCACTCTCCTATAAACCCCTGAATATTACGAAAGTCTATGATATGTGCAATTATCAACTCAATAACAATGAACAACTCAGGCAGTCGATCATTTCATAATCTGAAAATATGCTGCTCTTGTTATTTTAATTTGCTTATGCTTGTAGCAATAACGAAGGAATATATTACAGATGGCGATATCAGCTAGTACAGTATTCTGACAGAAATATCCAGTGTCCATCAACAATTCCTTGTATTTATTTAATATATATATATATATATATATACATGTAATAGGCTCCCTCTACAGCGAATACAAACTATCTATTTCTAAATACAAAGAGACAACAATTCATTTAGAAAATACAAATACAAAATGTGAACTTTTAGACTTGTGTTAATAATATATTTACAAAACTTTGAACAAAACAGTAAAGACACCAGATGTCTGTCCCAAAATAGTCATACGAATTGACCAAACAATGGAATACTTAGACCATCCATGCAATTCACGAAAAAAATGTCAGTGTCGAGAATGCCCTTGGAGTTTGTTCCCGAGAGCCCTCGAGAAGGGCATCCAAGTCGATCACATTGGGTCACCGCATTGAAAACCCATGCACCAAACTTTGTCAGGAGCCAGTTGAAGGTACATTACCATGACACAAACACTGGAAAAAAAATTATCTTAGAAGAGGGTGGGTTTCTTTCCAACTTATCATATGATAAACATAATCCTATATTTTTTAAATACCCCATTCTCTTTCTACCGTTATTAAATTTAGATTGAGATATTTCAAATTACATGTCACAAATCGATAGTCTGTATAGATTTAATTGAATTAAATCGAATTTAGTTAATAAACTGAATCCAAATCAATTGAAGCGGTAATTAAAATGGAAAATACAACTACCAAATACAGATAAAATATGCAAAGTAAAATTACTAATTAACTTTCACAAAGATATCATAATATTCTTCATTTACTTAAAATGCTTAATCAAGCATCACAACTTCCGACTGTTAAGCGAAGCCAAATTTTTGTTAAAAAACATTGTTCTTCTCAGCAATATAGTAAACTAATTTTTTCATATCATCAGTTCCCAGAGCATTCAATTTACTGAATTTTCAGACAGGGTGCAAAGTGAATACGAAGGAATTTTTAATGGAATGTAGCAATATTTTCACCATGGTCCTATGAAGCTTCTTATTAGAATTTGATATGATGTGTTAGACAAGTTCAATGTAACATACATACGTAGAGTAAAATGATATCACAAAATAAAAACAAAATGATAATAATAACTTGAAAAGATGGCCATGAAAACTGAAAAGCTTATTTACAAAGGGTCATTTTACAAAGTCAGTATTAATTATTTCTTCATATCTTCTTCTTTCAAAGATACCAAATAATCACAGTAACAATCACAAAATATAAGTGCAAACAAAATAAACGTTAAAATACATGAGAATAACGACATAAGAAAAATAATACTCAAAAGAAGTTATCAATATTTTTATCAATTGTCAAGTTAAACATACACATGTTTATTACCATATCACTTGCATCTATTTATTGCGTCTCAAGAGGTAGGAACCTCTTAAATTCAAATTTATTAGAATGCCTGCATTTGTTGTTATTCTTTGATTTTGCAGTACCGATCTTTTGTTAAAAAAATATATGCATAATTTACCTATTTGTTACATACTATTTCGAAAGAGGGAATGTTCATGTTATTGGATAATGACAACTGTATACAGGTAATTAAAGTCTATGGAGAGAATGAACATCTTCCCATTCAATTAGTAATCACGTAATAATTATCTTCCCATTCGGTTAGAAAATGAAACATAGGCATCTGTTATAGATCTGGAGCAGAAAGGTATACACACTACACATAATGGTAATATAGAGTGTGAGGTTGGTTTACAGTGATACTTTGATAAAATGCAGCTTCTTGTGACAAGCAAAGGCGAGCATGTCTGGTGAGAGTGAAACCAAGTAACACCAGTCCCAACCAAGCGTCAGATTAAGTACATTGAACTCAACTCTCTCCTTCAGGTTCAAACCATCAAGGTCATAGAGCCTGATCCCCACGTTACCATTCTCTTGATCAACACTCGCTACATACACCCTGTCCTGCTCATCCAGGGCAGCATACAGGTAGACATCGTATGGAGCTTGTAGAGACTTACCAGCATTCCCATCCCTGTCATAGACCGTCACCACGTTTGGATTGGTGTAAAAACATGAACTCGTGACGATCAAACCAGACCTGGTAGCAGATACCTGGCTCGTCTTGTTGTGTTTTGTTGGAATAGTGTGTTTGAGAGTGGATCCAGTCGGGTCATAGATGTAGACTTTCTGCTCATTGCGAGCAATGAGGATGTCATCTGATGGACTTTTGTTTAGTCTGAGATAATAGGAATTGCTTTTCACGTGGATGGTTGATTTCCGGGATCCATTGGGCGAATATAAGTGTGCTTCTGTGTAACCCGTCGATACGCATAACGACCTGTCTTGTTGAAACACAAGATCATAACATTGCATGTTACTTGGTATGTTTGAATACTGGTGCTTTTTGCCAGCTGAATCAATGATATCTATACCATGTGTAGCATAATATCCGATAGCCACACTAACATCAGAGTACTGGGTCATTCCACACATCCAACCCTGTAGGTCTACACACTGAATAACTTGCAACTTGGGATCTGATCCTGAGATACTCCCGAGGTCAAGACGAGTATCATCTGCACCCTTGAACCTCTTTTCATGTGCTTTCTTCGTAATGGCTGCCGAAGAAGTATAATCAGTAGCTGATTCTGAGATGCTCCCGAGGTCGAGACGAGTATCATCTGCAGGCTTAAACCTCTTCTCCTGTGCTTTCTTCGAAATGGCTGCCGCAGAAGTGTGATCAGTTGCCTCCTTCAGCATGGCATCCAGCTCCTCACAGAGCAAGGTATGAGCAGACAAACTGTCTGTCTCAAGACGACCCAGTCTGTCATTAGCTACCAGTGTTATTGAACTACAAATACTCTTGATTTTCTGTCGATCCTTAGATTTCAAGACGTTGAGGTCGTCCTCGAAACTCCGCTTTACTGCATTGATTTGCTCGATTAGACTTTGATGATTTTCTTCAAGCTCTTTGGCCTTGATGCTGTAGGCTTGACTGACATCGTCCAGTAGTTTCTGCACGGCAGTGTATACTTCATGGCGTTGTACTTCGACATTCTGAATGTTCTTCTCCAGTTCTGACTTCTTAGCGGCACATCGTCGGACAAGGTCATTCACCTAAACATGACAGATAATAGGAAGTGAAAAGAACATTTTCTAGCGTGAGATGTATGCTATAATTACAAAAACCTTTTGCAAGGTTTCACAAAAGTAAGAACACCCCCCCCCCCCATCATTATATCATACGAGAACAGAAGAATTGAATATTTTTGTTTTGCATTTGCTTTTGCTTTAAAAGGCCTTTCTTAAAGCGCGTATGTATTAGTGTGGACAGGAGGGATTAGACCACCCAGCGAGGGTACTGACATGTAGCTATCTCATCAACTCAGCTCTCAATTAACATGAGAAAAAGAGGGTCATGGAGGACCAACAGTTCCTGCTTAGGCATTGTTTTCTATATAGAGAGAGCAAGTAGCTACAAGTAGTACAGTGGGCCTTTAAAAGGGAATCCAGCCCTTGTAATAAAAAGTCCATTTGTATGAAAGTAGTATTATCAGATAAACAGAATGTAGATATAATAAAATAAAATAATAACAGTATCAGGGGCGGCGATCCCGGGGAGACGGGGGACACGTCCCCCTTTAATTTGTGTAGGGGGGGGTCGTTCCCGTAAAAATTTGAAAAAGTACCCCCAAAAAATGTATAGCAAATACTGACTAAAGACTTTTGGGCTCTGGAGGGCACAAGAATGCAGCGTTTAGACAAATAAAAATGCAAAAATCCTCTCGCTCGATAGCTATACATGTAAATATTTTAGAAAAATTGAGTGTCAGTGAAAAAGTATATTGCTTGATTTATAGTTTTGCTAAGGACTGTAATTGTTTAATACAACAAAACTTCAAAACCTGTGAGGGGGTAGTCACTTCCGTCACCTTTACTCAACTATACCTACTCGAAGTCAGCCTAGGCCTGGTTCTTGATTTCGATGACCAACTGAGACATACATGGACTTTACAATCCTTGTCGGGGGGATTTTATTTTAACCACACCCGTTGATAGATGGGAAAATGTGCTCCCTGGGTTGCAGTGCCTATAATATTGTAGACAGGGTTTACATTTATACAGTAAACACCGGGTCTCTTATTATTCGAGGGAGTTTATGTAGCGTCCGCCTTGAGAAAGTGTTGGTTTTAGGATCCTGAAAATTACTTTTCGGTGCACTTGAAAGCTCATTTTGATGCAAAGGAATTTAATGTTATTTTTATTTTTTTATTTTTCCTTGCGAGTGGAAGGGGGGGGGGGCAGAGGACTAGCTGAAATCAATTTTGTCCCTGACAAGAATAATGCGGGGACATCAACCCCCCTCCCCCTCCTTTCCGGCGCCTATATGGTACCTTCTCCTATCAGAATTATATGAGTCTATAAACTTGACAGGCCTTAGCCAAACGCAATTATATTTTAAATGACCCCACTTACTTTAAGACGTAACTTCTGCTCGAAGTCAGCCTGATTCTCGATGTGGTGATTTTGATGACCGACGATCACGCACTTGAAACAGACATGGACCTTACAATCCTCACAAAACATCTCTTTGTTCTCTTGTTTGTGGATGCAGCACTTTTCCGATAGATGGCCAATGCTGACCTTCCCGTTGATGATGTCCTCTTTGGATACAATCTCGTGTCCTTCAAAGACTTTAATATTTTGATGACACTCTAGACACTTATCACAAATGTAGTTATTACATGTACAGCAGAATGAGACGGCATCTTTCTGAAGCTTGCAAGCAGTGCATTTTGAACGCATCTCAAGGACAGCGTTAACCCCTCCAAACATGACGTGGTAATTGTCTACAAGTCCGTTGACCGTCACATTGGTAAGGAAATCATCAACACGGTTCGCAGATAACTTGGTGGTCTCCCTGCAGAGAGGACAGATCATGTGATTAAGATTCTGATGGGACAGGTCATAGTTCCTGAGACATTTCCGACAGAAGGTGTGTCCACATGAAGTCAGGATGGTTGCCTCGTCGAAGATACCAAGACACAGTGGACACGTCAGGTCCTGTGAAAAGCTTGGAACTTTTTCTTTCTCAGTCTTCTCAGCCATTTGTACAAATATCGGATTTCTGGCTAATTACAAACGCAAGTGCATTCTACGCCTATATCCAATTGATGTCCAATATAACTTAAAAGTGTGATCAGCTAATGTGTACTTAAAGCCAACAGTCGTTCATGCAAGCACAAACTATATGCAGTGATGTAGTAGATTGTACCAATACCCCGAGTCTACGTAACAAGACAGTGCGTCCTAACTGCATGCAGTTCTATACCAAGTTCACGTTGATTACAAATATGTGTCAAAAGAGGTGCGGAGTAACGTTGATCAAAAGTACTGAGTCTCGATTCAAGTGTATACATCAATACAAATGTGATTGCAATGCTATACGCTCACACTGTAAGTAGATTGTCTGTGAAAAAAAATGCAGTTTGTGCATCCTTTTGATTAGAAGTGGGTTTTCCCACAGAGAGCGCGCCCATCGAATGCACCTTTGAACTTTAATGGCGGTATTCATCATTTTGATCTACAGAGGGCGACTCGTTAGTTTTTAGTAGTGGATACATTGTGTTGGAGATCCACTTTATTAGAATCCTAGGTTTTATTTGCTGTTTTCACTTTGTTTGGAAGGGTAAAGGACGATAGCCACACTTACATTTCACCCCTTCTGTATCAACTATTTTTCCTTTATCTTCTTCCATCGATCTCTCATTCTTCTCTTTCACTGTCAGAAATTCTCTTAACGTATGAAAACCTACTTGGCGACACGTATTACAATGCGAAATTCGCTTGAAAAAAATATTTCTCCTCTTCCTCTCGTAGGCAATGTATACAAAATCGCATAGATTAGGCTTCTAACAATGATAATGTGAATCATGGCCGTCTCAAAGAGCTGATATCAAGAAAAGTGATATCAAATAGAATATGGAGGCCATACTGCACGGAAATATGATTCATTTAAAATTATAATATATTAAGTAAATCACAGTAGTTTTGTTTGTGATACTGCATTTCGGGAAAAACTGTTGGAAAATATTTATTTTCATTGTAAAGTGAATGGGTTGTTTTGGACCAGCAAAGTAGCCAAAGTAAGTCTGAAACATTGATGGAATCGTATATCTGTGTGCAGTGGTTTTCACTGTTTGCGATTTGCATCAGTGTGTTATCATTTTAATGATTCCGAAATCTCACAATGAGCCTACACAATTTAGCCTCAACAATTACTTCTATAAACTGCACAATTAGCATTTACCAATAACTATATAGTCAGTTTTCAATCGTTTCTGGACAGTGACCAGCACTCATCTGTATATGTAGTAATATCAAACGTTCAATCGCTCTGCTTAGATTATATCAGGTATACAACAAGATTAATATAATCTTCTGTAATTTCTGTAGACTAGTGACAGTCAGTAGAGCAGTATGTCTTATGAATTTGTGTGACACATGGGGTGTGCACGTACATGCCCTCTAATCGAATGGCATGAAAAAAGGTAGGAGCGAGGGGAAAGGTGCAGGAAAATATTTTTAAAATACCATGAGATAATAAATATTAGGAGTTGCCTTTAGCTCGAAAATGTTCTACGAATATTATACTATTATTTTAACGCAACTCTTACAACAGATTATTATTCAGAGAAAAATATATATTTAGTGTTAGTGACGTAAGCAGCGAACGTTTCTACAATCTGATATCTTTTAAACAGACTCTCCACCAACAAGTGCTGTCTGGGGGTGGGTATATTGAAGAAAAAAACACATTAATAAGTCTTCCGTGTTCAAAAAGCATTTGATTTATACAAGGGAATATCGTTTAAGAGAGTTCAATTTCAAATTGCTATACAATATATTATCTGTTTGAAACAATACTTAAAAATTGGGAATAGCAGACGACAGATACCGCCCCAAGTACCACGTTATAGAGGACCTTGTCCATGTGTTTATTGAATGTGAACTGAACAAACTTTCCTTGATTATGTCAAACAGGTTGTGATGTTTGTTTTTAATATTGATATTTGCATAGATATCTTTGTTTGCCTATGATTACCAATGACAGAGAGGTAGACGTTGTAAAAACTATCGCATTCCGGTGTATGTACAAAATATTAGTCTCCTGGAATAAGTACATGTATTATTTTAATGATAAGCGTTTCAAAGTAAGGTACGTATTTGAAAGAGAAAAAAATACACAGACTACTCGCACATCAGGAGCTAAAAATCCTGACAAGAGGTTCCCATAGAAATGGTTAAAAACACCTTAAATGGTAAGTAGTGAAATATTGTACAGGCGAGAAAAGATGTGTCTTGTATTGATAACATATGGTACTTCAGTTATATTTGTTCTCATAACTTCATTTTGATACCTGAATTGAAATAAGACATCTCAACTGAGGCACACACACTAGCATTCTCTTCCCAAGTGTGTACTTGAATATCAATGTGGTTACAATGGTAAAATCACATTTGAGTAGATTGACTGTCAATAGGGGCTTTTAGATTATGCACGACTAGAACGCGGACTGCCCTTTTAAGGCAATGTGACGTCACTGCCAGTGCCTTAAAAGGACGTCACATTGCCTTAAAAGGGCAGTCCACGTTCTCGTCGTACAGAATCTAAAAGTCCCTATTATCATGCAGTTTGTGCATCCTAAGAATAGAAGTGGGTTTTCCCTCAGAGCGTATTTATAAGCATGCACCTTTGAACTTATTGGTGGTATTCATTTCTTTTTTAATATATAGAGGGCGACTTATTTAGGCCTTAAGTGATGGATACATTCTGTTGGAGATCCACTTTAGTAGAATCCTGAAAAATAGAGCAAGACGTTTCATGTGCTTTCATTACTATTTCATTTTCATTTCATTTTTATTTTTTCATTTCCAACAAAATACAATACATGACGAATACAATGTAAAATGTATACAAAACATAGTTACATTGGTAATAAACAAATCTTAATAATAATTTATACATTTTAGGAAGACCAAAAAATGAATTTTAAAACTTAATTGCATTTATACTTTGAGAAAATGGAGAGGTCCACTGAAAAGCAAAGCTTGTAAATTGTGGACCCCTCAGATAATAATGAGTGTGAACAAAATATTGAATACATAATCAATTAAAGAAGAATAGTGGCCAACAGAGAACATTTATTAAAACACGTAATGACTGTAAACAAGAAGACGTAACAAATTACATGACGAAGAAAGAACAGAAAAAAAAGAAGAAAAACAAAAGGGGGGAAAAAAGGAACAAAAATGCGGGCTGCGTTTGGAGGGAAGGAGAGTGAGAGAAAAGGAAAGTTGTAGAGATCGAGCACGAAATAGGGAGCGCACAAAATCCTTGAGATAGCTGAAACAAAAAGAGCAAGAACATGATGGTAAGTAGTTTTTTGATTTGAGATGGGCTGACGAAAAGAGGGAAAGAAAACAAAATTGGGAAGGAGATGTTCTATCAAAATAATTTTCTAAATATAAGATTGTAATAAGGAAAATTTTAACTTTTTTTTAAAAGCAATTAGTGAAGGGGTAGTTTTCAAATCGTTATGCAAAGTATTCCAAAATTTAGGGCCTTCAAAAATGAACGTGTTCTGTGCAGAACATGTTCTCAAAAGAGGTAAGTGAAACTCATCGGATTGTCGAGTGGGATATCTATGAACAGCATGGTTTATAAGAAACATATCATTGAACACAGAGGGCAGTATACCTTTATTGTAATTAAACATAAATTGACCGAGCTGAAATAAGTACAAATCCTTAATTTTTAAGATGTTATTTCCAAAAAACAGAGGATCCGTATGGGAGCGTATGGGGGCATTACAAATAATACGAATAACTCTCTTTTGCAACAATAGAACTCTTTCCAACAATGTATGATGTGTATTGCCCCAAACTAGAAGACCGTAATTCAAATATGGCAAGATCAATGAAGAATACAGCATAAATAATGATGATTGCGGTAAGTACAATTTTAGTCTATTAATAACACCAATATTGCGCGAAATGGTTTTACAAATATTATCAATGTGTGGTTTCCAAGAAAGTTTGTCATCGACTGTTATACCCAAGAATTTGGTAAGAGGGACATGTTTCAAAGGGGTATTGTCAAAAATAATGTCAGAGGGTAATGAATCCAAAGAGTTACTAAATAGCAGGTAGTTTGTTTTCTGGAGATTAAGTGACAATTTATTTGCTTGTATCCATTGCAATATATTTAATAACTCGGCATTGATTTTATCAACGAGGACGTTTGGATTTTTGTGTGAAAAAAATAAATTAGTATCATCTGCAAATAAAATAAACGACAGGGAGTTAGACGATTTACAAAAGTCATTTATATAAAGAATAAAGAGAAGCGGGCCTAGCAGACTACCTTGTGGGACACCACAACTAATATTGCATAATTCAGATGCATGATCGTTTAAGTGTACATATTGCTTTCTGTTAGAGAGGTAACTCCTGAACCACTCCAAGGCCTTTCCACGTACACCATAATGAGATAGTTTGTAAAGTAAAATTTCGTGATTAATCGTGTCGAAGGCCTTGGAGAAGTCCAGGAATATACCTACAGTGTGTGACAATGTATCAATTGCGTGGGCAACCTTCTCAACAAAAGACATTAAAGCATGAACGGTGCTGTGCTTTTCTCTGAAACCAAATTGGAAGTTTGAAAATACATCATATTTTTTCAAAAAGGACATCATCCGGATATAGATTATTCTTTCCAAAACTTTAGAAAATGAAGATAATAAAGAAATCGGGCGGTAGTTACCCACATCCAATTTATCACCCTTTTTAAATAACGGAATAATTTTGGCTATTTTCATAGAATTAGGAAATTTACCATGTAAAAGTGATATATTAAAGATGTGAACCAATGGATCTGCAATAAAGGGAATAATGGATTTTAGTATGACATTATTGATTCCATCATATCCTGAACTTTTCTTATCTTTCAGACTAGAAACAATTTTCATAATTTCTTGCCTATTAGTTGGAACGAAGAAAATAGAATTTGGATTGTGGGGGCCTAAAAACTCCACAAAATTTGTGTTTGAAGGCGGAATGTTTTTAGCGAGATTATCACCTATTAAAGAAAAATAAGTATTAAAAATATTAACTATGTCTTTTGGGTCTTCAACAATCTCATTATCAAATTTGATCTTATTTACCTCGGATTTATTATTAACTTGGTTGATTGCTTGTTTGATTACCTTCCAAGTGTTTTGCATATCATTTTTAAAAAGTTTCAAACGATTTACAAAGTAATTTCTCTTTTCTAATCGAATAATCCGAGTCAGAATGTTTTTATATGATGTATATTTTCTCCTTGATTGCTCAGTGCCTTTTATTTTATATTTATAATAAAGGTTATTCTTCCGATTTATTGATCGCAATATAGACTTAGAAATCCAAGGGAGTTTGGGCGTTTTCTTATAACCATGTTTGACTTTTTGCTTCGGCATGTTAGTATCTAATTGGTTGTTTAATATACTAGAGAACATTTCATAAGAACAATTAATTTCATTTTCGGAATAAACACTATACCAATCAGTATTTTCGAGATTAGCGCCAAGGCGAGCTAAATTCTCTACAGTTATTTTACGTCTACTTGGGTAAGGACCATTGTTGTTAAATGGCTTTGAAACCGTGTAGTGAGTCACAATGGGGTAATGGTCAGATATGTCCGAAAGAATAATGTAAGAATCAAAATGTGGAGTAACATTAGAAAAAATATCAATTAAAGTAGCAGATGTATTTGCAACACGAGTTGGCTTGGAAATAAGCGGTAAGAAAGAAGCTGACAAAATTGTTTCGAGAAATTCTTGAGAAACATTGCTATGTAAGTGTTTTAACAGGTCTATATTAAAGTCGCCCATCAAAAAACAATCTTTATTGTTGAAACTGGCGTTTTGTAATGTGTCAGATAAATACAATAAAAATTCATGTGCATTCGAACTCGGGGGTCGATATATCACGCCGACTATTATGTTCTTATTACCGGAAATCACGATTTCAATAAAAAGGGATTCTATAATATTATTGCATGTTGAGAGATTATCTAGAACGGTATAATTCTGTTTTTTAAGGATATATAAAGCAACGCCGCCACCCAGTCTTTCTTGCCTATTTTTATGAATAAAATCGTAGTTATCAATAGAGTATGGGTGATTGGAATCACAAGTTAACCAGGTTTCAGTAAGACCAATTAGGGATAATGGGTTTTGAGAGGGCTTATCAAGAAGAGAAAGTAGATCATCGAAGTGCCTATTTAAACTTCTAATATTCAAATGAAGCAAGGAGAACGTATCATTACGAAATTCTTTCACTACATTACGAAACTGATTAACAGTTACATATTTAGAAACGTTACGTTGAGCAGGATCATCAAAATCAAAGTCGAATTCTAGTTCTTCAAGTGAAGAGTTGATATTGTCCATAACAGAATTATCAAATGAATTAGCAGGGGTGTTAGCTTCATCCTCAAGTCGAATAGGTCTGTGTAAATAAAAGAAATCATCATCATTCACCGTATGGAAAGGGAATTGCTGCTTATCAGGTGAACCTGCCATCATGAATTCAGAATCAGTATCCGAACATGAATAATTGACGATATGAGGAAATAAAATACATGATAAATTTTGGCGCTGTCAAGGAGAGATGGGGAAACGAAGAGAAAAATAGAGCATCCAAAGGCAGCAAGGAGAAAGAAGAAATGAACAAGACATATGCATAAACTGTACAGAACAAAGAAGATTGCTGTCGCTGAAAGAATAAACACGATTAGAAGAGATGGAAAAACCACTTGAAACAAGGAGAGGAGAACAGACACATGAAGTTCATATATAAGAACAAAAACATAAAATGAAACTCTGTCGGCATTACGAACATTAAAAGGCAATCGATACATGCAGGGGCATATCATGATATAAGAAAAGCAAACGATCAGCCATAAGGCCCTATGACAATAATAATTGCAAATGAGAACCATAATCAAATAACGATGAATAATCCTTAAAATATAAAATAAGCAGATGATGTGTTGGAGAAAAAAAAAGGTCTCCAAATGAAGTTATATGACAAGAAAAGATTGATAAACAGCTTGCGCTACATGTGATAAGAATTATCAAGAATTAGAAGCATGGTTCTTTTCATATATTGTAATTAAACAAGGAAAACAATGGACTAAGTATTGTATTACAATTAAAAATGTTGTGAGAATCATGCACGGGTTTGAATTTAATACAGAAAAAATAATGTAATGCTTTATGGTTGATGAGGCCAATCAATCGTGGTGACAAAACTCAATTTGCATTGGCAGTATTTCAATAAATGAATAATTCAAGAATCGAGAAAAGGATATACAAGAAAATTAACAAGTGAATTGAAACATCAGGCATATATGCGCCGGAGCACCCCGCGCGGACCACGTGCAGAGGGGCATAAGTATTGTTCAATGACATACCCCTCCCCCCAACCATCGCCCGCCCGGAGCCCCCTGGTGCACTTGGTACCACTCAATAATATATGCATGGTCCTTATGAAGAATTTTATAACAGAGAAGAAAAAATAAACGATTGAATGATTGTATTGCCCGATTGCATGGCCCATCAATTGGTTACAACGAAGTTAAAGATACAAAACAGCTGTTATGTTGTGTCTGGATACGACAAGTCAATCAGTGTGACACAACTCATTTACAATGCTATTTATTGAATAGAATAACAAATTCGAGTAATATAACAAGAAACGAAAGGATAGCGGGAAATATATATGTGATCTGTATAATCGAAATGCATTACCTGATTACCCGAGCCGATTTGTTAGATGAAAATACAATATATACAATGGAAATAAAGTATTTGTTGGGGATGCCATGCAGGTGGGTCATCGTGATAAAAACACAATTTAAACCGCAAATTATTGAATAAGGAATGTCATTATCATCAAAAGAATACACGTGTTGCAATTTAAGTAAGAACATGCTGTGAAATACCCGCAAGAAAATCATGGCTCTTTGGACAGTGTAACTAAAATAAAGACAGCGTGATTGACTTGAAGAACAATTGTATGAACCATCCGCGTGTTACTTCAGAGTTAAAATACTGAGAAAAAAATGCAGTGGCATGGTTACAGGAGCCAAGCCTGTCGTAAACATAATTACCTTTTGACATTGTAAATTCAGAAGTATAGGAAAAATTTGGATATCATGGTCAAATGAGTAAGTACAACATACATCAACAATGTGCTTTAGAAATACCAGTGGTAGAAGGAATGTTATTCCAATATTTTAATTAAACAAAGAGGGCATGATTAACGAATGACATTACTCAATAATAGTATGAATCATCAGCTGGTTACATAAAATAAACACACGCGATATAATGCTATGATAAGAGAAGCCAGGCCGATTATGGTTACAAATCTCGGTTAATGTTGCTATTATGTGTACATAAAACATTTAGGGGTGGTCGAAAGGATACAAACAGGAATTTAAAATGTGATTTTGAATAACAGGAGTAAAGGTATAGCTGCTCTTTTAATAACTTAGCTGGAAAGCATGATTGATCGATAACGCTATACTCAATTGAATAAACACTGAGCTGGTTACAATAAAATTTAAACCAACAAAAATACCAAATCAAATGAAATGTTATTGTTAGATAAAACTGATATTAATATACAATAAAGTACACATTGCTTTTATGTACTGAAAGGAAAAGAAGGACGAACCAGAAGAAGATGCAAATAAGGACCCACTCAATTAAGAGCTCATTTGCCAATAACCTACTAATTTAGATAAGTGGGTATGTTGAAAACAATGGGGTTGAGGAACAATATAGCGTTCAGTAATATAAAAGTTCCTTAAAAATCCCCTTAAAATTTCCATTTCAAAACTATATCGAAGATCCCAACAAGAGAAATTATGGTATAAATGTCATTAATGAGACACAATAACATAACATACTAAGGTGGTGTACTATGATTACATTCTTTTTCCTCCTTCCTTCTTTCCTTTCTCTTTTTCTTAAGAGTATAATAACAATAATGCAAAAAATAGATGTAACATCCGAGAGTCGAAATGATCCTCCTACACCAGAGAGATCGCTATATAGCGGTGAAAAACATATTTGGTTCAAAATTATGTACAAGAACCATAACCTTAAATATTTTTCGAACGGATAATTCAAGGATTCAATCAATAAAGCAAGCCAATGATTTGGGGCTATTTTTTAACTCAAGTGAACATTCAGAACAATGATTCATTCTGAGATTGATTGATCATTGACCAATCGGAACGAAAAAAAAGGAGAACATATAGCCTACTAGCCCGTAAACCTGTAAAATGTCAATCAGGAACATGAACTTAAGAATACTATTTTTCCAATTCCAAACACTTAGCTTACAATCAGTCGACTAAAACTGTCAACTCAGGGACCGAAAAATGTATTTAACTCCCATTATTTACTCATAACAGAACTTTGTTCATTATTATTCGAACACTGTCCGATCAAGAACAAAAAAAAAAAAAAAAAAAAAAAACAACAACAACCTCCAGATAAAATTAAAATTACGATAAATTGGCCAAACCGAACAAATTGATATTTTTGACCATTATCATGAGCTTGCAATCTTTTTCCATTTCAAAACTATATCGAAGATCCCAACAAGAGAAATTATGGTATAAATGCCATTAATGAGACACAATAACATAACATACTAAGGTGGTGTACTATGATTACATTCTTTTTCCTCCTTCCTTCTTTCCTTTCTCTTTTTCTTAAGAGTATAATAATAATGCAAAAATAGATGTAACATCCGAAAGTCGAAATGATCCTCCTACACCAGAGAGATCGCTATATAGCGGTGAAAAATAAATTCGGTTCAAAATTATGTACAAGAACCATAACCTTAAATATTTTTCAAACGGATAATTCAAGGATTCAATCAATAAAGCAAGCCAATGCTTTGGGGCTATTTTTTAACTCAAGTGAACATTCAGAACAATGTTTCATTCTGAGATTGATTGATCATTGACCAATCGGAACGAAAAAGAAAAGAAAACATATAGCCTACTAGCCCGTAAACCTGTAAAAGGTCAATCAGGAACATGATCTTAAGAATACTATTTTTCCAATTCCAAACACTTAGCTTACAATCAGTCGACTAAAACTGTCAACTCAGGGACCGAAAAATGTATTTAACTCCCATTATTTACTCATAACAGAACTTTGTTCATTATTATTCGAACACTGTCCGATCAAGAACAAAAAAAAAAAAAAAAAAAAAAAAAAAACCTCCAGATAAAATTAAAAATTACGATAAATTGGCCAAACCGAACAAATTGATATTTTTGATCATTATCATGAGCTTGCAATCTTTTTCGAGCCTGCATGTTATTAGATTTTGATCTAAATTTGGGGGTACGCCTATATTTGGGGCTAACTTGTTCAATTCCAAAGACTTATCCTAAAAACAGCCCCCATTATTTTGTGGAGTTAAGGGTCCAAAAGTGTACATAATTATACATGAAATTAGACACAGTTTAACATGATAGAATAAAGCGAGGTATTACATAATATCTTTCCATTATTTAAATGTCCTTCTATCAAAAATATGCGAAGTCTGTAACAAGTAACTTGCATGCATGTCTTAATCAGTAGAATGTGTATGCAAAGGAAATATCCAAAGGCCTACATACTAAGGATGGATTTTGAATTCTATAGTAAGTCCGCCAAGGCATGACATCCATTCATCGTTGGCAACATTAATTAGTTTTAGTATGAATAGTATGCGTAAATGAATGGTATCACATGCAAATAGAGGAGTCACGATGAAGAAATAAATGATTGGAAGAGTAAAGGACGGTCGCTACATTTGTTCTCCAGGCCATCTTTTTCCGCAAAGCTTCCGTTATTTCCTTATACTAGTATTTCTCTCTTTCTCTTCCTCTTTCTCTTTCAACAATTAAATGACTCTTCCAGTGTCAATCAACAATACCGTGTACATACAACACAAATAATGTATATGTAAATATAGGCTAGTATAACAGCATATATATATATACTTTTTATAGCTATTTTTTAATAAAAAGAAAAGAAACAAAAGAGGAAAATACAAGATACGAACTTTGAGACATGTGTTTTTAAAGGTACTTAACAAAACTGTGTACAAAAACAGTAGAAAGACCATGTATGTATCAAAACAGTCGCGCCATGTTACCCATAAGAATTGACTTTCGTTCTGTGATCGAAAACATAAAGTAAGTGCAGTTTCCGTCGAGATGCGGTCATCAAACCCCCCCCCCCCCCAAAAAAAAAAAAAAAAAAAAAAAAAAAAACAACAACAACAACAACAACAAACAAACAAAACACGCTAAAAACAAAAAACAAAACCGAATAATTTTTTTAAAAAGAAAGATATGAAGAAAATTGTCCCCGAGCTAGGTCGCCTATGCACACAAGGAATGTCTACGATGTTATATTCTTGCAAACATATCAACTGGTATGTCGTTTTATTAACAATGGGGAAACATTGAATTGATGTTTGCTCAGGTTTCATCCCTTGGTTTGCCATGAATGTCTACTAGCGTGAACAAAGAAAGATTTAAAAAAATTCCTCATCATTTCTACAACTCATCATATACTGTATATGATAAACATAATCCTATCTTACCCCATTTACTTACTACCGTTTTAAAATGCAGATTAAGATATTTCAAATTCCGTGTCACAAATCGATAGTCTGTATATAGATTTGATTGAAATGAATCTCTCTTGTATCCTTTTCTCCGCTCAGGTCGGATTTAATTGGAGCGGTAATTAAAACGGAAAATACAAGTACCAAATACAGATAAAATATGCAAAGTAAAATTACCAACTAACTTTCACAAAGATATCATGATATTCTTCATGTACTTATAATGCGTAATCAAGCAACACAACTTCCGACTGATAAGCGAAGCCTAATTTTTGTTAAAAAAACATTGTTCTTCCGAACAATATAGTTAACTAATTTGTCATATTACAGTTTAAAAAAAAATTCATATCATAAGTTCCCAGAGCATTCAATTTACTGAATTGTCAGACAGAGTGCAAAGTGAATACGAAGGAATTTGTAATGGAATGTAGCAATATTTTCACCATGGTCCTGTAAGGCTTCTTATTAGAATTTGATATGATGTATTAGTCAAGTTCAATGTAGCATACATACGTAGAGTACAATAATATCACAAAATAAAAACAAAATGATAATAATAACTTGACAGGATAACCATGAAAACTGAAAAGCTTATTTACAATGGGTCATATTTACAAAGTCAGTATTAATTATTTCTTCATATCTTCTTCTTTCAAAGATAAAAAATAATCACAGTAACAATCACAAAATATCAGTGCAAACAAAATAAACGTTAAAATACATGAGAATAACGACATAAGAGATATAATACTCATAAGAAGTTATCAATATTTTTATCAATTTTCAAGTTATACATACACATGTTTATTACCATATCACTTGCATCTATGTATTGCGTCTCAAGAGGTAGGAACCTCTCAATTTCAAATTTATTAGAATGCCTGCATTTGTTGTTATTCTTTGATTTTGCAGTACCGATCTTTTGTTAAAAAAATATATGCATAATTTACCTATTTGTTACATACTATTTCGATAGAGGGAATGTTCATGTTATTGGATAATGACAACTGTATTCAGGTAATTAAAGTCTATGGAGAGAATGAACATCTTCCCATTCGGTTAGAAAATGAAACATAGGCACCTGTTATAGATCTGGAGCAGAAAGGTATACACACTACACATAATGGTAATATAGAGTGTGAGGTTGGTTTACAGTGATACTTTTATAAAATGCAACTTCTTGTGACTAGCAAACGCAAGGATGTCTGGAGAGAGGGAAACCAAGTAGCACCATTCAAAACCAATCGTCATGGTAAGTGCATTGAACTCAACTATTTCCTTCAGGTTCAGACCATCAAGGTCATAGAGCCTGATCACAATGTGACTATTCTTACTATCAACACTCGCTACATACACCCTGTCCTGCTCATCGAGGGCAGCATACAGGTAGACATCGTCTTGAGCTTGTAGAGACTTACCAGCATTACCATCCCTGTCATAGACCGTCACCACGCTTGGATTAGTGTTACATGAACTCGTGACGACCAAACCCGACCTGGTAGCAGATACCTGCTTCGTCTCGTTGTGTATTGTTGGAACAGTGTGCTTGAGAGTTGTTCCAGTCTGGTCATAGATATAGACTTTCTTCTCACTGTTAGCGATGAGGATTTCATCTAATGGACTTCCGTTTAGTTTGAGCAAATAGCCACTGCTTTTCACGTGGATGGTTGATTTCTTGCATCCATTGGGAGAATAAACGTGTGCTTCTTCGAAACCTGTCGATATAAATAACGACCTGTCTTGTTGAAACACAAGATCATAACACGTCACGCTTCTTTGTATGTTTGCATACTGCCCCTGTTTACCAGCTGAATCAATTATATCTATACCATTGGGATTCCAATGTCCGATAGCTACACTGTCATCAGAGTATCGGGTCATTCCCAACACCACTCCCCGTAGATCTACACACCGAATGATTTGCAACTTGGGATTTGTTTCTGAGATGCTCCCAAGATCAAGACGAGTATCATCTGCAGGCTTGAACCTCCTCTCCTGTGCTTTCTCCGTGATGGCTGCCGCAGAAGTGTTATCAGTAGCCTCCTCCAGCATGGCATCCAGCTCCTCACAGAGCAAGGTATGAGCAGACAGATTGTCTGTCTCAAGGCGACCCAGCCTGTCATTAGCTACCAGTATTATTGAACTACAAATACTCTCGATCGTCTGTCGATCCTTGGATTTCAAGACGTTTAGGTCGTCCTCGAAACTCCGCTTTATTGCATTGATTTTCTCGATGAGATATCGATGATTTTCGTCAAGTTCTTTAGCCTTGATGATGTAGGCTTGACTGACATCGTCCAGTAGTTTCTGCACGACAGTGTATACTTTATGGCGTTGTACTTCCACATTCCGAATGTTCTTCTCCAGTTCTGACTTCTTAGCGGCACATCGCCGGACAAGGTCGTTCACCTAAACAAACAAATAATGGGGAAGAGAATAGAACTTTTTGTAGAATGAGATGTATGCCAATTACATGGAACTGGTTCGAAAATCAAACACCACATTTTGGGCGCGCCTGATGTTTCACAAACGTTAGAACTAAGACACCCCCCCCCCCCACTCCCTATATCATCATATGTCAAAATGAAGACCGAAGAATGTAATACATTGTTTGTTCGGCTTTCTTAAAAGTTCATGTGTATGAAAGCAGTTATATTAGATCAACATAATGGATATTGGCCAAATAGTGATAATATAATGATAATAATTATAATAATGACGATATTAATGACAATAATAATGATAACAAAGATAGTAATAATAATTCTAATAAAACTAAGGTAAAATAATAATGATAAGAATAATAATAATATACTACTACATCTATTACAAATTTTGATGATGATGATAATGTTCATTTTTATTTACATTATTACTATTATTATTATTATTATTCTTTCGTGCCCATCATCTGATCTCAAATGTACTGCCAGGCTTTTGCACACTGAAGAGCCTTCTTATTTGCTGCCACTAGGTCTTCCAGGCAGCATTGGTCATCTAGGAGTGGGAATCTTAATAAATTTCACGGATGTTCCACACTCGCAGTCGATGTCTGTGTCATCAGTGTATCCCCATTTATGCATGTTGTATTTACATCGCCCCCACCCTTGTGCGAAGCCTCTTCCAGTCACATATATGGCCAGGTGGCAGCTGTTCCTTGGTAGGGATTGATAGAGCTTTTCATGGTAGTGGTTTTCACAATGTTATTATTATTATTATCATCCTCATAGACAAAAAACATTGATACATGTACTACCAATTAATATTGAAACAATCTGCTATAGGCCCTTTTGCACAAATAAAATAGAATGGAGTATGATTTTCCTGTATTTTGTTTTCCGTTGCGATAATGGCGTAGCTACGAAGTTATCTGGATAATCTGAGCACGTACGTGCCTCTTTCACCTCTTTAATGATAGTCTACAAAATATGGGAAAAGTAACGGAGAGACAGAGAGAAACAGAATAAAGGGGAGAAAAGAAAGTAACTAAGATGATACCAAGTACCCCTTCGTACCTTCGAGGCACGCCGGAAAAGTTTCAACTTTATAGGGGGGGGGGGAGGGGCATCTCGAAAGGATTTTCAAACAAATTTAGCTACGTTTAATACCGTCATTATACATTCCCCTCCTCCGCAACAAACACCGTTTCTCCAGTCATACCAACGTTTCTTGATATTTCCCAAAAATAGTGAATTTAAGTTTTTTTTTAAATACATTGTAATATTGGAATGTAGCTCTCCTAAGCATATGTGTTAAAGCATAGAAGCAGATTTAAGATATTCAAAGTTATTATTTCCATAACAACATAAGATACCTCATATAAAAGAGTTTCTATATAAATACTGAGGATCATATAACTCGATTAAGAGTTTACTATTATCAAGCAGTGAGTGTAGAGACCCAGCGAAAAAAAATGCTTCTGTGAAATTGAAAAATGTAATCAAGTACAATTTAAAAAAAACATCGAAAAATCCATGCCTACTTCAAAATAGTGATTTGCATATAGGTGAGCATGTGCGAGCAACAGAAAGAGCTTGTTGTCTTCTCAAGGGAGGCGGCAAAATTGTTGGTTCATCCCCTTTATTAGAGAGAAGCTTTGAACTTCGCACCATATCCATTTCAAGCGCAAGTGTAGTGGACAGGGATTGTCGAGGATAAGAAGCATCCCAACTATTAAAAAGCGAGGAAGTCTAGTTATATCAATTACAATTGTGCTATTATCTTGTGAGCCAGGCGGGGCCTTTGCCGTCTCCTTACCGATCTATTTTCCGGCCAGATAAGAAAGGGTACATTTAGCGTTGCGACCAGGAAAGAATTTTAAAAATATGGAATGGTGACCATTTTTTTAAAGAATCTCTGTTGCTTTGCAAATTTATTGATGTCAAAGTTTTTGTCTGACAAGGGAGGCGGAAAAAATGAATCCTCCTTTGTTTGTAAAGATATTTGACCTTGTGAGGGAGAGGGGGTAGAAACGATTTGGCTCCACCCCAAAATATCTATTGTCAAGGGGGGAATCTCATGTTGCCCTAACCTTTGATTGAAAGTAGTATCTGATCCCAAGCTTGTGGTGTGCCTATATTGTAGAAGGGGTTTGTAGCATAATAAACACCGGGTTTATTAATATTAGAGGGAGCGTAATGGAACTCATTAGTTTACCTTTCAGAGCACTTGTCATCTTATTATGATAAAAGGAATTACACATATATTTCCTTCTTCCCCTTGCGAGGCCCCCTCCCCCTCCGACTTGAAATATTGCATCAGCCCCCTCTGCCCCCAACCCCTCCCCGCTTCCGGTGCCTACAGTGCCTTAAATGAGACCACGTTTACCTTAAGCCGTAACTCCTGCTCGAAGTCAGTCTGATTCTTGATGTTGTGATTTTGATGACCGACGATCACGCACTTGAAACAGACGTGGACCTGACAATCCTCACAAAACATATCTTTGTTCTCTTGTTTGTGGATGCAGCACTTCTCGGAAGGATGACCAATGCTGACCTTCCCGTTGATGATATCCTGTATGGATACAATGTCGTGACCTTCAAAAACGACTGTAAGATGTTGATGACAATCCAGACACTTATCACACATGTAGTTATCACACGTTTTGCAGAATGAGACAGCATCTTGCTGAAACTTGCAAGCAGTGCATTTCGGACGCATCTCAAGGACAGCATCTACCCCTCCGCCCCTGACGTGGTGGTAATCGTCTACTAGTCCGTTGACAGTCACATTGGTGAGGAAATCATCGACACGGTTCGCAGACAACTTGGTGGCCTCTCTGCAGAGAGGACAGATTATGTGATCGAGATCCTGGTCGGACTGATCATAGTTCTCGAGACATTTTCGACAGAAGGTGTGTCCACATGAAGTCAGGATGGTTGCCTTGTCGAAGATACCAAGACATAGCGGACACGTCAGGTTCTCTAAAGAGCTTGAAGCTTTCTCTTCTTCAGTCTTCTCAGCCATTGGTACAACTATCGGATTTGTGGCTTATCATACAAATGAGCTCATTCTACGCATAATGTATCCGATGTCCAATAAAGCTTACAAATTGTGATTAGCTAATGTGTACTTTTAATGAAAGTTAATGAAAGCACAAACTAAGTGCAATGATGTTAGTAGATTGTACCAATATCCTGGATCTATGTAACAAGTGCGTCCTAACTGCATGTAGTTCTATACCAATTTCTCACGTTGATTAACAGTATGTGTCGAAAAAGGTGCGAATAACGTTGATCAAAAGTACTGAATCTATATTCAAGTGTATACATCAACACAAATGTAATTACAATGAAACTAGTAAAAGAACTACTTATCCAGGCGATCGTAGCACATGTTAATATAGATGGTCGACTATATATTTAATGGAGCGTCCCCAACACGACTGGAGCCTGTAAAGATCTTAACACCTTTCGTTCATATAAATTTAGAAAGCATCGTACGTTATGAGAAAAATGTATATATTCTGTGTCTGTGATTTCAACCTTGAACGTGTTGCTATCAACACAATGCTTTTTGCCGAGCTATATCCACAAGCAGTGGCGTAGCTACGGGGCGGGACCCGGGGGGGGGGGACACTGGATGTACACGTATGTGCCCCATAATCGAATGGCCCCCAAAAAGGGTAAGAGCGAGGGGAAAGATGAAGGAAAATCATTTTTCAAATACCGCGAGATGATTAATATAAGGAGATACTTTTTGCTCGAAAAATGTTCTTCGAATACTATACTATTATGTGAACGCAATTTTTTACAACAGATTATGATACAGAAAGAAAGAAAAAAAAATCACGATTTAATGATAGTGACGTAAGCAGCAAGCTCCAACATGTGCTGTCTAGCAGAAAACATATACCGCCCCTAAGTACACGTTATAGAGGACATTGTCCATGTTTTTATTTAATGTGAACTGAACAAGTATGTCCTTGATTATGTCGAAAAGTTTGTGATGTTTGTTTTTAATATTGATACTTGCATGGATTCTTTTGTTTGCCTATGATTACCAACGACAGAGAGGTAGACGTTGTAATAGCTATCGCACTCCGGTGTATGTACAAAATGTTGGTATTCTGGAATAAGTACATGTATGATTTTAATGATAAGCGTTTCAAAGTAAGGTACGTATTTGAAAGAGAAAAAAAAATACACAGACTACTCGTAAATCAGGAGCTAAAATCCTGACAAGAGGTTCCCATAGAAATGGTTAAAAACACCTTAAATGGTAAGTAGTGAAATATTGTACAGGCGAGAAAAGATGTGTCTTGTATTGATAACATATAGTACTTCAATTATATTTGTTTCTCATAACTTTATTTTGATGCTTAAATGGAAATTAGACATCTCAACTGAGGCACACACACAAGCATTCTCTTTCCAAGTGTGTACTTGAATACCAACGTGGTTACAATGGTAAAATCACACTTGAGCAGATCGTCTGTCAATGTCATGCAGTTTGTGCATCCTATGAATAGCAGTGGGTTTTCCCACAGAGCGTATTTATAAAGCAAGCACATTTGAACTCATTGGCGGTATTCATTTCTTTTTGTATCTATCGAGAGCGACTTATTTAGGCCTTCAGTGGTGAATATATTATGTTGGAGATCTATTTTAGTAAAATCCTGGATAATAGAGCAAGACGTTTCGTGTGCTTTCATTACTATAATTGGATGATGTTTTTCACCCCTCTTTCTCCACTATTCTCCGTTGTTCCCCTCTATTTCTTCAATTCTCTTCCTTTTTCTCTGTCAACAAATTAAAGGACTCTTTCAGTGTCAATCAACAATACTGTGTGCAAACAACAAAATAATGTACATGTTATCATAGGAGCTAGGTTTACAGCGTATATATTTATTTCATTATTATAATCTAATATTTAAAAAGAAACAAAAGAGGAAAATACAACATGCGAACTTTGAGACACGTGTTATAGTATTTTACAAAACTCTGTACAGAGACCATGCGTGACTATCGAAATAGTCGCGCCATTTTACCCATAAGAATTGACTTTCTGACTGCATTTTCCATCGAGATGCGGTGATGAGAACCTCCCCGTAAACAAGAAAAACCACAAAACCAAGCTAGGTCGCTTATGCACACAAGCAGTTGTTTCGATGTAATCTTATTTCAAACTTTTCAACTGGTATGTCATTTTTTAACGATGGGGAAACATCGAATTAATGTTTTCTCCAGATTCATCTCTGCGTTTGCCATGCATGTATCTTAGCACGACCAGAGGTAGATTTAATATCCTCATCATTTCTTCAATTTATCATACACTGTTGGTCTTCTGTACGGCCATGCATTATGGTTCAAGGCATGGCCACACAAAAGTTATTCCTGTTAGGGACGGGGGGGGGGGGGGAATACAATGAATTATTGATAATTTATTGCATTTTTTTGTGTGTGTTGTTTTTTAATCTGTTGGGGCTGCCCCTATTTACCCTAGCCCCCGCTGCGTACAGTCATGGTTCAGTGGCAAAGCAATGGCCTCGTAACTGTGGGGCCCAAGGATCAAAACCGTGTCGATGTGCTATAATTATTAGTGCTCTTTTGTGAGGCATTAATCCTCATTTATGTAAGTTATGACTTAAGGACGTATGTCCCCTAGTTGATAAGCATAGTAGCACACACTTTAGCAGTTGCGCAAAACAAACAGTCGCAAATTACTATTCAATAAAATCTAAGAATGTATACTATTATCTAGATCTATTAGGAATAAATCATCGTCAAAATAAATCCATACATTGGGGTAAACAAAATTATTCCACCATTATGACCAACAGTGTATGATAAACATAATTCTATCTTACCTCATTCTCTTTCTACCGTTAAAACATGAAGATTATCCAAATTCCACGTCACAAATCGATAGTCTGTACAGATTCAATTGAATTGAAACGAATTTAACTAAATTGAATTAAATTGAATTCAATGGTTAAGTATTATAAAAAAGACAACCTGCCAAATTTACATGAAATATATTCAAAGTGAAATTACTAATTATAAAAGAACTGCACTTAACGTTTACATCATGTATCATAATATTCTTACATTACTTAGAATAATTAGTCACGAAAAAACCTTCGCCTATCATTTGTTAGTGCATTGCTCTTCTCCACATCATAGCAAACTCATCTGTCATATCATTAATTAGTTCCCAGAGCAGTCAATATAATGGATTTTCAGACAGGGTGCAAAGTGAATACGAAATAATTTGTAATGGAATGCAGCAATATTTTCACCATGGTCCTGTGTCACTGTAAGGCTTGAAAAGAAATGTGATGCGATGTATTAGTCAAGTTCAATCTAACATAACTACAAAGAGTAAAATAATATCATCAAATGAAAACACAATCAGTATTACCGATAATTTGACAAGATGACCCATGAAGTTGATTTTTTTTTACAAATCAACTACAATTTATTTATTTAAAAACATAAAATACCGAGTAATATTTTCACAAACAAAATTAAAGTTAATACTTTGAGAATAACAACATGAGGCAAATAAAAAAATGTACTAAATATTTTTCAGTTATACATATCACTTCCTTCTATTTCTTGCGTCTCAAGTGATAGGTACCTCTTACATTCAACTTCATGACACAAGAACTGAAGAAAAAATTATCTTAGAAGAGGATTTTTTTTTCCTCCAACTTATCATATGATAAACATAATCCTATCTTACCCCATTCTCTTTCTATTGTTATTTAGATTGAGATGTTTCAAATCACATGTCACAAATCGATAGTCTGTATATAGATTTGTTTGAAATTAATCTCTCTTGTATCCTTTTTCCGCTCAGGTCGGATTTAATTGGAGCGGTAATTAAAAAGGGAAATACAAGTACCTAATACAGATAAAATATGCAAAGTAAAATTACAAACTAACTTTCACAAAGATATCATAATATTCTTCATGTACTTAAAATGCGTAATCAAGCAACACAACTTCCGACTGATAAAAACATTGTTCTTCTCAACAATATAGTAAACTAATTTTTCATATCATAAGTCCCAGAGCATTCAATTTACTAAATTTTCAGACAGGGTGCAAAGTGAATACGAGTGAATTTTTAATGGAATGTAGCAATATTTTCACCATGATCCTGTAAGGCTTCTTATTAGAATTTGATATGATGTATTAGTCAAGTTCAATGTAACGTACATACGTAGAGTAAAATGATATCACAAAATAAAATCAAAATGATAATAATAACTTGATAGGATGACCATGAAAACTGAAAAGCTTATTTACAATGGGTCATATTTACAAAGTCAGTATTAATTATTTCTTCATATCTTCTTCTTTCAAAGATAGACAATAATCAGAGTAAAAATCACAAAATATCAGTGAAAACAAAATAAACGTTAAAAAACATGAGAATAACGACTTGAGAAAAATAATACTCATAAGAAGTTATCAATATTTGTTATCAATTTTCAAGTTATACATACACATGTTTATTACCATATCACTTGCATCTATTTATTGCGTCTCAAGAGGTAGGTACCTCTTAAATTCAAATTTATTAGAATGCCTGCATTTGTTGTTATTCTTTGATTTTGCAGTACCGATCTTTTGTTAAAAAAATATATGCATAATTTACCTATTTGTTACATACTATTTCGATAGAGGGAATGTTCATCTTATTGGATAATGACAACTGTATACAGGTAATTAAAGTCTATGGAGAGAATGACCATCTTCCCATTCGGTTAACTAATTATCACACAATAAACATTAGAATATGGAGCAGAGAGGTATACACACTTCAAATAATGATAATATAGAATGTGAGATGGATTACAGTGATACTTTGATAAAATACAACTTATTGTGACAAGCAAAGGCGAGCATGTCTGGAGAGGGGGAAACCAAGTAACACCAACTATATCCAAGTGTCAGATTAAGTGCATTGAACTCAACTCTCTCCTTCAGGTTCAAACCATCAAGGTCATAGAGCCTGATCACCACGTTATCATTCCCAAGATCAACACTCGCCACATACACCCTGTCCTGCTCATCCACGGCAGCATACAAGTAGACATCGTTTGGAGCTTGTAGAGACTTACCAGCATTCCCATCCCTGTCATAGACCGTCACCACGCTTGGGTTGGTATAATAACATGAGCTCGTGACGATCAGACCCGACCTGGTAGCAGATACCTGGCCCGTCTTGTTGTGCTTTGTTGGAACAGTGTGTTTGAGAGTGGATCCAGTCGGGTCATAGATGTAGACTTTCTGCTCATTGCGAGCAATGAGGATGTCATCTGATGGACTTTTGTTTAGTCTGAGATAATAGGAATTGCTTTTCACGTGGATGGTTGATTTCCGGGATCCATTGGGTGAATATACGTGTGCTCCTGCGGTACCCGTCGATATACATAATGACCTGTCTTGCTGAAACACGAGATCATAACACTTCGCGCTACTTGATATGTTTGCATATTGGTGCTTTTTACCAGCTGAATCAATGATGTCTATTCCATGTGCATTCCAATATCCAATAGCTGCACTGTCATCAGAGTACTGGGTCATTCCATACATCATTCCTCGTAGGTCTACACACTGAATGACTTGCAACTTGGGATCTGTTCCTAAGATGCTCCCAAGATCAAGACGAGTGTCATCTGCAGGCTTGAACCTCTTCTCCTGTGCTTTCCTCGTAATTGCTGCCGCAGAAGTGTGATCAGTAACCTCCTTCAGCATGGCATCCAACTCCTCACAGAGCAAGGTATGAGCAGACAGACTGTCTGTCTCAAGACGACCCAGTCTGTCATTAGCTACCAGTGATATCGAACTACAAATACTCTTGATCCTCTGTCGATCCTTTGATTTCAAGTCGTTGAGGTCGTCCTCGAAACTCCGCTTTACTGCATTGATGTGCTCGATGAGATTTTGATGATTTTCTTCAAGCTCTTTGGCCTTGATGCTGTATGCTTGACTGACATCGTCCAGTAGTTTCTGCACGGCAGTGTATACATCATGGCGTTGTTCTTCTACATTCTGAATGTTCTCCTCCAGTTCTGATTTCTTAGCGGCACATCGCCGGACAAGGTCATTCACCTAAGCAAAACAGATAATTGGAAGTGAAAAGAACATTTTCTAGCGTGATATGTATGCTATAATTACATGGAGTTGATTTGAAAATTAAGCACAAATTTTGCGCGCGCCTGAAGTTTCACAAAAGTTAGAGCCACCCCCCCCCCCCTCCCCCTCCCCCATCAACATATATCATACGAGGACAAAGGAATTGAATACTTTTTGCTTTTGCTTTAAAAGGCCTTTCTTAAAGCGCGTATGTACTAGTGTGGACAGGAGGGATTAGACCACTCAGCGAGGATACCGACAGGTGGCTTTCTCATCAACTCAGCTCTCAATTAACATAAGAAAAAGAGGATCATGAGCGACCAACAGGCACCGATTATGCACTGTTTTCTATATAGAGAGAGCAAGTAGCTACAAGTAGTACAGTGGGCCTTTAAAAGCCCTTGTTATAAGTCCATTTGTATGAAAGCAGTAATATCAGATAAACAGAATGCAGGCCAAATAGTAACAGTATCAGGGGCGGCGATCCCGGGGAGACGGGGGGGACCCCCTTTAATTTGTGTAGGGGGGGGGGTCGTCCCCCGGAAAATTTGAAAAAGTACCCCTCAAAAATATATAGCAAATACTGACTAAAGACTATTGGGCTCTGGAGGGCACAAGAGTGCAGCGTTTAGACAAATAAAAATGCAAAAATCCTCTCGCTCGATAGCTATACATGTAAATATTTTAGAAAAATTGAGTGTCAGTGAAAAGTATATTGCTTGATTTATAGTTTTGCTAAGGACTGTAATTTTTTTAATACAACAAAACTTCAAAAACCTGTGAGGGGGTAGTCACTTCTGTCAACTATACCTACTCGAAGTCAGCCTAGGCCTGGTTCTTGATTTCGATGACCAACTGAGACATACGTGGACTTTACAATCCTTGTCGGGGGGATTTTATTTTAACCACACCCGTTGATAGATGGGAAAATGTGCTCCCTGGGTTGCAGTGCCTATAATATTGTAGACAGGGTTTACATTTATACAGTAAACACCGGGTCTCTTATTATTCGAGGGAGTTTATGTAGCGTCCGCCTTGAGAAAGTGTTGGTTTTAGGATCCTGAAAATTACTTTTCGGTGCACTTGAAAGCTCATTTTGATGCAAAGGAATTTAATGTTATTTTTATTTTTTTATTTTTCCTTGCGAGTGGAAGGGGGGGGGGGCAGAGGACTAGCTGAAATCAATTTTGTCCCTGACGAGAATAATGCGGGGACATCAACCCCCCCCCTCCCCCTCCTTTCCGGCGCCTATATGGTACCTTCTCCTATCAGAATTATATGAGTCTATAAACTTGACAGGCCTTAGCCAAACGCAATTATATTTTAAATGACCCCACTTACTTTAAGACGTAACTTCTGCTCGAAGTCAGCCTGATTCTCGATGTGGTGATTTTGATGACCGACGATCACGCACTTGAAACAGACATGGACCTTACAATCCTCACAAAACATCTCTTTGTTCTCTTGTTTGTGGATGCAGCACTTTTCCGATAGATGGCCAATGCTGACCTTCCCGTTGATGATGTCCTCTATGGATACAATCTCGTGTCCTTCAAAGACTTTAAGATTTTGATGACACTCTAGACACTTATCACAAATGTAGTTATTACATGTACAGCAGAATGAGACGGCATCTTTCTGAAGCTTGCAAGCAGTGCATTTTGAACGCATCTCAAGGACAGCGTTAACCCCTCCAAACATGACGTGGTAATTGTCTACAAGTCCGTTGACCGTCACATTGGTGAGGAAATCATCAACACGGTTCGCAGATAACTTTGTGGTCTCCCTGCAGAGAGGACAGATCATGTGATTAAGATTCTGATGGGACAGGTCATAGTTCCTGAGACATTTCCGACAGAAGGTGTGTCCACATGAAGTCAGGATGGTTGCCTCGTCGAAGATACTAAGACACAGTGGACACGTCAGGTCCTGTGAAAAGCTTGGAACTTTTTCTTTCTCAGTCTTCTCAGCCATTTGTACAAATATCGGATTTCTGGCTAATTACAAACGCAAGTGCATTCTACGCCTATATCCAATTGATGTCCAATATAACTTAGAAGTGTGATCAGCTAATGTGTACTTAAAGCCAACAGTCGTTCATGCAAGCACAAACTATGTGCAGTGATGTAGTAGATTGTACCAACACCCTGAGTCTACGTAACGAGACAGTGCGTCCTAACTGCATGCAGTTCTATACCAAGTTCACGTTGATTACAAATATGTGTCAAAAGAGGAGTAACGTTGATCAAAAGTACTGAGTCTCGATTCAAGTGTATACATCAATACACATGTGTTTGCAATGCTATACGCTCACACTGTAAGTAGATCGTCTGCGAAAAAAATGCAGTTTGTGCATCCTTTTGAATAGAAGTGGGTTTTCCCACAGGGAGCGCGCCCAGCGTATGCACCTTTGAACTTTAATGGCGGTATTCATCATTTTGATCTACAGAGGGCGACTCGTTAGTTTTTAGTAGTGGATACATTGTGTTGGAGATCCACTTTATTAGAATCTTAGGTTTATTTGCTGTTATCACTTTGTTTGGAAGGGTAAAGGACGGCAATCACACTAACATTTCACCCCTTCTTTATCCACCATTCTTCCTTTATCTCCTTCCATCAGTCTCTCATTCTCTTCTCTTTCACTGTCAAAATTTCTCTTAACGTATGGAAACCTACTTGGCGACACTTACTACAATGCGAAATTCGCCTGAAAAATATTTCTCCGCTTCCTCTCGTAAGCAATGTATACAAAATCGTATAGATTAGGCTTCTAACAATGATAATGTGAATCATGTCTGTCTCAAAGAGCTGATATCAAGAAAAGTGATATCAAATAGAATATGCAGGCCATACTGCACTGAAATATTATTCATTTAAAATTATAATATATTAAGTAAATCACAATAGTTTTGTTTGTGATACTGCATTTCGGGAGAAACTGTTGGAAAATATTTATTTTCATTGTAAAGTGAATGGGTTGTTTTGGACCAGCAAAGTAGCCAAAGTAAGTCTGAAACATTGATGGAATCGTATATCTGTGTGCAGTGGTTTTCACCGTTTGTGATTTGCATGAAGATTGATATCAGTGTGTTATCATTTTAATGATTCTGAAATCCCACATTAAGCCTATACACAATTTAGCCTCAACAATTACTCCTATAAACTGCACAATTAGCATTTCCCAATATTTAGTCAGTTTTTAATCGTTTGTGGACAATGACCAGCACTCATCTGTATATGTAGTCATATCAAACGTTTAATCGCTCTGCTTAGATTATTTCCGAGTATACAACAAGATTAATATAATCTTCTGTAATTTCTGTAGACTAGTGACAATCAGTAGAGCAGTATGTCTCATGAATTTGTGTGACACATGGGGTGTGCACGTACATGCCCTCTAATCGAATGGCATGAAAAAAGGTAAGAGCGAGGGGAAAGATGCAGGAAAATATTTTTAAAATACCATGAGATAATAAATATTAGGAGTTGCCTTTAGCTCGAAAATGTTCTACGAATATTATACTATTATTTTAACACAACTCTTACAACAGATTATTATTCAGAGAAAATTATATATTTAGTGTTAGTGACGTAAGCAGCGAACGTTTCTACAATCTGATATCTTTTAAACAGACTCTCATGCACCAACAAGTGCTGTCTGGGAGTGGGTATATTGAAAAAAACATTGATAAGTCTTCCGTGTTCAAAAAGCATTTGATTTATCCAAGGAAACACCGTTTAAGATAGTTCAATTATAAATTGCTGTACTATATACTACCTGTTTGAAACAATCTTTAAAAATTGGGAATAGCAGAAAACAGATACTGCCCCTTAGTTCCACGTTATAGAGGACATTGTCCATGTGTTTATTGAATGTGAACTGAACAAACTTTTCTTGATTATGTCAAACAGTTTGTGATGTTTGTTTTTAATATTGATATTTGCATGGATATCTTTGTTTGCCTATGATTACCAATGACAGAGAGGTTGACGTTGTAATGACTATCGCATTCCGGTGTATGTACAAGATGTTAGTCTTCTGGAATAAGTACATGTATGATTTTAATGATAAGCGTTTCAAAGTAAGGTACGTATTTGAAAGAGAAAACACACAGACTACTCGTAAATCAGGAGCTAAAAATCCTGACAAGAGGTTCCCATAGAAATGGTTAAAAACACCTCAAATGGTAAGTAGTGAAATATTGTACAGGCGAGAAACGATGTGTTTTGTATTGTTAACATAGTACTACAATTCCATTGCTTCTCATAACTTTATTTTGATACTTGAATTGAAATTATACATCTCAACTGAGGCACACACACACAATCATTCTCTTTCTAAGCGTGTACTTAAAAACCAATGTGGTTACAATGGTAGAATCACACTTGAGCAGATTGACTGTCAATATCATGCAGTTTGTGCATCCTATGAATAGAAGAGGGTTTTCCAACAGAGCGTATAAGTATGCACCTTTGAACTTATTGACGGTAATCATTTGTCTTTAAATCTATAGGCGACATATTTAGGCTTTAAGTGATGGATACATTATGTTGGAGATCCACTTTAGTAGAATCCTGGACAATAGTGCAAGACGTTTCATGTGCTTCCATTGCTATAATTGGAAGAGTAAAGGACGGTAACTACACTTATTTTCACCGCTTCTTTCTCCACTATTTTCCTGTTTTCAGTTCTATTTTTTTCTTTCTCTTCTTCTTTCTCTGTCAACAATTAAAGGACTCTTCCAGTGTCAATCAACAAACCGTGTGCATACAACAAAATAATGTACATGTAATTATAGGCTAGATTTGTAGGGTATACATTTATTTTATTATTATATTCTAATTTTCTTTTAAAGAAACAAAAGATGAAAATACAAGATACGAATTTTGAGACACATGATAAGGTTAAGGTACTCTACTAAACTATCTCCAAATTAGTAAAAAGACCATGTGTTTGTATCGAAATAGTCGCGCCATTTTACCCATAAGAATCGACTTTCTTTCTTCACCAAAATTAGAAAGTAAATTAATTTTCCATCTTGATGCTAATATCAGAACCTCCTCTCCTTTTACTTTGAAGAACGATAGAAAGAAGAATGTTGTCCCCAAGGTAGGTCGTTTATGTACACAAGCAATATCTTCGATGTAATATTTGTTTACAAACATATCAACTGGTATGTTATTTTTTAACGATGGGGAAACATTACAATTGATTTTTTTTTCTTCTCCAGATTCATCCCTAGGTTTTCCATTCATGTCTACTAGCATGACCAGAGGAAGATTTAATATCCTCATCATTTCTACAATTTATCATATGATAAACATAATCCCATCTTACCCAATTCTCTTTCTACCGTTACAAAATGCAAATGAAGATATTTCAAATTCCACGTCACAAATCGATAGTCTGTACAGATTAAATTGAATTGAAACGAATTTAACTAGATTGAATTAAATTGAATTGAAGGGTTAAATATTATGAAATAGACAACCTGCCGAATTTAGATAAAACATATTCAAAGTAAATTTACTAATTATAACAGTACTGCGCTAAACGTTTACATTATGTATCATAATATTCTTACATTAGTTAGAATGCTTTATAGTCAACAAACAAGATTTCCGGCTGTTAAACGAGGCCTAATTTTTGTTAATACATTATTCTTCTCTACATCATAGCAAACTAATCTGTCATATTATCAGTCCCATAGAGCATTAACTCGAGTTGCTTTCAGACAGGGTGCAAAGTGAATACGAAGGATTTTTGTTCATGGAATGTAGCACCATGGTCCAGTAAGGTTTCTTTTTTAATTGACTTGATGTTTTAGTCAAGTAACATAGATACGAAGAGTAAAATGATATTATAAAATGAAAACAAAATAATACTACCAATAAAGTTGACAGGATGACCTGTGAAAGCTGAAAAGCTAATTTACAATGGGTCCCATTTACAAATCCAGCATTAATTGTTTCTCAATTTAAAGATACAAAATAATCACAAAATAAATCACAAAATATAATATATCATAATATTCTTACATTACTGAGAATGCTTAGTCAAGAAACAGGATCCCTGACTGTTAAACGAGGCCTAATTTTTGTTAAAACATTCTTCTACTCTACATCATAGCAAACTAATCTGTCATATTATCAGTTCCCAGAGCATTCAATTTAATTGCTTTTCAGACAGGGTGGAAAATGAATACGAAGGATTCTTTCATGGAGTGCAGCACCATACTCAAGTAAGGTTTTTTAAAATAATTGATTTGATGTATTACTCAACGTCAATGTTACATACATTCGAAAAGAAACTGATATTATAAGACGAAAGCAAATCGATACTACCAATAATTTGACGGGATGACCTGTGAAAGCTGAAAATCTTATTTACAATGGGGTCCCATTTACAAAGTCAGCATCAATTATTTCTTAATTTAAAGATACAAGATAATCACAATATAAATTAGAAAAAATATAAACCAAAACAAAATAAACTGTTCAATACTTTGATAATAATAACATAAGGAAAATAACACTAACACGAAGTTAATCAAAAAAATTATCAATTTTTAAGTCATACATTATGATATCATATCACTGACTTTCAGTGAAAATCTATGAGATAGGAGTATGTGTATATTTTACGTACTGCATTTATATATTATTTCGAGAGAAGGAAGATATCATGATATACATGTAGGATAATGACAATTAAAATCTATCTAGATTATAGCCATCTTCTCATTCGGTTATTTATCACATCATTATAAACATAGAATATGAAACATAGGCCCATTATAGAGTAGGTCTGGAGCAGAGAGGTATACACTGTACACATCAGGGTGAACAATGAGAGTGTGAGGTACAGATGATCACAGGGATACTTTGATAAAATACAACTTCTTTGCACTAGCAAACGCGAGCAAGTCTGGTGAGAGTGAAACCAAGTAACACCAATCACGACCAAGCGTCAGATTAAGTACGTTGAACTGAACTTTCTCCTTCAGGTTCAGATCATCAAGGTCATAGAGCTTGATTACCACGTTACCCTTCTTACGATCAACACCCGCTACATACACCTTGTCCTGCTCATCCAGGGCAGTATACAGGTAGACATCGTTTGGAGCTTGTAGAGACTTACCCGCATTCCCATCCCTGTCATAGACCGTCACCACGCTTGGATTGGAGTGATTACATGAACTCGTGACGATCAAACCCGACCTGGTGGCAGATACCTCCCTTGTCTCCTTGCGTTTTGTTGGAACAGTGTGTTTGAGAGTGGATCCAGTCGGATTATAGATGTAAGCTTTCTTCTCATTGTTAGCGATGAGGATTTCATCTGATGGACTTCTGTTTATTTTGAGTAAAGGGCCATTGCTAGGCAAGCGGATGGTTGAATTCCTGGAGCCATTGGGCGCATATACGCGTGCTTCTGTGAAACCCGTCAACATACATAACGACCTGTCTTGTTGAAACACAAGATCAAAACAGTATATGTTTCTAGGCATGTTTGCATACTGCTCCTGTTTGCCAGCTGAATCAATGATATCTATACCAAGTCCATCATGGCATCCGATAGCCACACTATCATCAGAGTACTGGGTCATTCCATGTATCATTCCTAGTAGATCTACACACTGAATGACTTGCAACTTGGGATCTGTTCCTAAGATGCTCCCGAGGTCAAGGAGACTATCATCGGCAGGATTGAACTTCTTCTCATGAGCTTTCTTTGTAATTGCTGCCGCAGAAGTGTGATCAGTAACCTCCTTCAGCATGGCATCCAGCTCCTCACAGAGCAAGGTATGAGCAGACAGACTGTCTGTCTCAAGACGACCCAGTCTGTCATTAGCTACCAATGTTATTGAACTACAAATACTCTTGATTTTCTGTCGATCCTTGGATTTCAAGACGGTGATGTCGTCCTCGAAACCCCGCTTTACTGCATTGATTTGCTCGATTAGACTTTGATGATTTTCTTCAAGCTCTTTAGCCTTGATGCTGTAGGCTTGACTGACATCGTCCAGTAGTTTCTGCACGGCAGTGTATACTTCACGGCGTTGTACTTCCACATTCTGAATGTTCTTCTCCAGTTCTGATTTCTTAGTGGCACATCGCTGAACAAGGTTGTTCACCTAAACAAAACAAATAATAGAGAAAGAGCATTCTCTAGAATGAAATATAGGGCCTGATAAAATTACATGGAGCTGGTTCGAAAATCAAACAACAAATTTCGGCGCTAGATGTTCCACAAAAATTAGAACCAAGACCCCCCCCCCCCCCCCCACCCCTACATCATCGTTTACCATATATGAGGACCGAAAATGTAATACATTGTTTGTTTAGCTTTCTTAAAAGGGAATCCACCCCTTGCAATAAGTTCATTTGTATGAAAGCAGTTATATCAGATAAATAGAATAGATACACATTTAGGCCAAATATTAACAGTATAATGATGATAATAATAACGACAATAATAATGATGGTGATGATAATTTTCATGTATACATTATGACTATTATTATCACCATCATTAAATTGCCAACAACAAAATAACAGTTTGCTATAGGCCCATTTGCACAAATACATGTACACACAAATTAAGAATGACTTCTGGATTTTGTTTTTCCATTGCGAAAATGGAGTAGGTACGAAGCTATCTGGATACTCTGGGCATGTGTCCCTTTCACCCATTGAATGGGAGACTGTAAATATAGGGAAAGTAACGAAGAGACAGAGAGATTGAAAGAAACAGAAAAACAGGGCGAAAAGAAAGAAGTGGGGATGATACCAGGTACCCCTTCGTACCTTCAAGAGTTTCAACTGTATGGGGGCAGGGGGGGGGGGGCACCTCGAGGTTTTTTCGATAATTTTTAGTTATGAAATGTAGCTACATTTACTAACGCCTTTATACACCCCCCCCCCCTCCTCTGCAACAAACACCTTTTCTTCTTTCTTGATATTTACAAAGAATAATGTATTTAAGTTTCAACAACAACTACAAAAGAAAAATACATTGTATTCCTCTTTGGGGGGGGGGTAGTATTGGAATGTAAATCTCTAGTCTTAAGCATATGTTTCAAAGCACAGAAGCAGATTTAAAATATACAAAGTTATTATTTCCATAAGACATAAAATAACTAATATTAGTTTCTATAATACTAAGGTTCATATATAACTCGATAGAAACTTTGTTATTTAGCTAGTGAGTGTGGCGACCCAGGGGAAAAATGTTCATGTGAAATTGAAAAGGGTAATCAAGTATAGTTTGAAACACATCGGAAAAGCCCAGCCTACTTCAAAAAAAAAAAAATGATTTGCATATCAGTGATAAAAAAACGAGCAACAGAAAGAGCTTCATGTTTTCTCAGAGGGGTGTCAACATTGCGGTCTTACCCCCTGTACTAGAGAGAAGCTTTGAACTTCGCACCGTATCCGTTTTAAGCGCATATGTAGTAGACAGGGTGCAATGATAAGAAACCTTCCGACTATTAAATCGTGACGAAGTCTAAAGACCAAAAGGAAAAAGAAAGCGTTTTGGAAATTTAAAACCGTATTTCAGATGACTTAAAAGCTTTTCTAGTCTACAATATCATCAATAATCACGGTAGAGGTTTACGGTACACCATGTGTAAAGTCCTAGAAGGACTAAGGAAAGTGGATAGAAAAATAGAAGTGAAAATAGAAAGGCGAGAAAGTGGAGGTTGGAAGGAAGAGTATCTTTCAGAAGTGAGTATAGTCCTGAAAAGGACTGTAAACCAGAAAGTTGTAGATAGGATGAGAGGTTTGAGTAGAAGACTGGATTGAGTTGGAGAGTTGAGTAGAGTTGCAGAGCAGGAGCAGGAGAGTAGACTCGACGTTTCGGACAGGTTGACTGTCCGTCTTCACTCCTGAAGACGGACAGTCAACCTGTCCGAAACGTCGAGTCTACTCTCCTGCTCCTGCTCTGCAACTCTACTCAACTCTCCAACTCAATCCAGTCTTCTACTCAAACCTCTCATCCTATCTACAACTTTCTGGTTTACAGTCCTTTTCAGGACTATACTCACTTCTGAAAGATACTCTTCCTTCCAACCTCCACTTTCTCGCCTTTCGATTTTTAATTCTATTTTTCTATCCACTTTCCTTAGTCCTTCTAGGACTTTACACATGGTGTACCATAAACCTCTACCGTGATTATTCATACCACCATGCAAACCTTCAAACATCATCTAATATCATCAATATAATACAATAATTGTTGTGCTAATATCTAGCGAGCCGGGCGGGGCCTTTGCCTTCTCCCCATCGATCTGTTTTCCGTGTAATTCAGAAAATGTGCGATGCATGGAGCGTAGCCACCAAACAAAAAAGAACCTATTCTGCTTTGCAAATTTATTGACGTTAACATTTTTGTCTGGCAAAGGAGGCAGGAAGAAAAAGAAGAAACAAATTTGTAAAGATATTTGGCCTTGTGAGAGGTAGGGACAGAAACGATTTGGCTCCACCCCCGATAGAGGGAATAATATATCTCTTACTTGTGTTGCCTCTTGGAGACAGGCTTTCTACAGTATAAACATAGGATTGCAATTTTTCTATATTTTTTAGAGCAGAGAAGCGACCATTAACTGAGTAAATTTAGGTTTTGGAATGGTTACGTTCTGCATTGTAGAGGACCAATCTGCTGACAGGGCTTTGATACTCAAGTGGGGATCTCATGTCGCCCCAAACCTTTGATTGATAGAAGTGTTTGTTCCCATGTGTATGGTGCCTTTATTGTAGAAGGGGCTTACTAACATAATAAACACCGGATTTATTAATATTCGAGGGAGCGTAATGACACTCATTACTTTATTTTTCAGAGTTCTTGTTATCTTATTATAATGCAAAGGAATGACTAATTTTCCTTCTTTCCCTTGCCAGGCCACTCCCCCCCCCCCTCCCCCGACTCGAATTATTGCATCAGCCCCCTCTGCCCCAACCCCTCCCCGCTAACGGCGCCTACGCGATACATTAACTTAAATTAAACCACGTTTACCTTAATCCGTAACTCCTGCTCGAAGTCAGCCTGATTCTTGATTTTGTGATTTTGATGACCGACGATCACGCACTTGAAACAGACGTGGACCTTACAATCCTCACAAAACATATCTTTGTTCTCCTGTTTGTGGATGCAGCACTTCTCGGAAAGATGACCAATGCTGACCTTCCCGCTGATGATATCTTGTATGGATACAATCTCGTGAGCCTCAAACGTTAAAGACATATTCTGATGACCCGTCAGACACTGCTCACACAAATAACCGTTGCAGGTTGTGCAGAATGACACAGCCACTTCTTGACGTTTGCAAGCATTGCATTTTGGACGCATCTCAAGGACAGCATTCCTCCCTCCACATTCGACGTGGTAATCTTCTACGAGTCCGTTGACAGTCACATTGGTGAGGAAATCATCGACACGGTTCGCCGACAACTTGGTGACCTCTCTGCAGAGAGGACAGATCATGTGATCGAGATCTTGATGGGATAGGTCATAGTTCTTGAGACACTTCCGACAGAAGGTGTGTCCACATGAAGTCAGGATGGTTGCCTCGTCGAAAATATCAAGACATAGTGGACACGTCAGGTTCTCTGAAGAGCTTGTAGGTTTCTCTTTCTCAGTCTTCTCAGCCATTGGTACAAATATCGGATTTGGGGCTTATTACAAAAATGAGCTCATTCTACGAATATATCCAATGTCCAATGAAGCTTATTTGTGATCAGATAATATGTACTTAAATTCAGCAGTCAGCAAATGAAAGCACAAACTATGCAGTGATCTGAGTCTACTAACAAGTGCGTCCTATAACTGCATGCAGTTCTATTCCTATTTCTAACGTTGATTACAAATATGTGTCGAAAGAGGTGCGAAAAACTTTGATCAAAAGTACTGAGTCTCTATCCAAGTGTATACATCAATACAAATGTGATTGCAATGATGTACGCTCACACTTATTATGAAGTAGATCGTCTGTGAAAATAATGCAGCTTGTGCGTACTTTGAATAGAAGTGGGTATTCCCACAGAGAGCGCGCCCAGCGTATGCACCTTTGAACCTTTAATGGCGGTATTCATCATTTTGATCTATAGAGGGCGACTTGTCTAGTTTTTAGTAGTGGATACATTGTGATGGAGATCCACTTTATTAGAATTCTAGGTTTCATTTATTGTTATCACTTTGTTTGGAAGGGTAAAGGACGGCAGTCTCTCATTCTCTTCTCATTCACTGTCAAAATTGCTCTTAACGTATGGAAACCTACTTGGCGACACTTATTACAATGCGAAATTCGCCTGCAAAAACTATTTCTCCACTTCCTCTCGTAAACATTGTTTACAAAATATTATAAATGAGGCTCATTACAATGATAATGTGAATCATGTCTGTCTCAAAGAGCTGATATCAAGAAAAGTGATATCAAATAGAATATGCAGTCCATACTGCACGGAAATATGATTCATTTAAAATTATAATATATTAAGTAAATCGCAATAGTTTTGTTTGTGATACTGCATTTCGGGAAAAACTGTTGGAAAATATTTATTTTCATTGTAAAGTGAATGGGTTGTTTTGGACCAGCTAAGTAGCCAAAGTAAGTCTGAAACATTGATGGAACCGTATATCTGTGTGCAGTGGTTTTCACCGTTTGAGATTTGCATGAAGATTGATATCAGTGTGTTATCATTTTAATGATTCCGAAATCTCACAATGAGCCTACACAATTTAGCCTTAACAATTACTCCTATAAACTGCACAATCAGCATTTCCCAATAACTATATAGTCAGTTTTCAATCGTTTCTGCACAATGACCAGCACTCATCTGTATATGTAGTAATATCAAACGTTTAATCGCTCTGCTTAGATTATCTCCGAGTATACAACAAGATTAATATAATCTTCTGTAATTTCTGTAGACTAGTGACAATCAATAGAGCAGTATGTCTCATGAATTTGTGTGACACATGGGGTGTGCACGTACATGCCCTCTAATCGAATGGCATGAAAAAAGGTAGGAGCGAGGGGAAAGGTGCAGGAAAATATTTTTAAAATACCATGAGATAATAAATATTAGGAGTTGCCTTTAGCTCGAAAATGTTCTACGAATATTATACTATTATTTTAACACAACTCTTACAACAGATTATTATTCAGAGAAAATTATATATTTAGTGTTAGTGACGTAAGCAGCGAACGTTTCTACAATCTGATATCTTTTAAACAGACTCTCCACCAACAAGTGCTGTCTGGGGGTGGGTATATTGAAGAAAAAAACACATTAATAAGTCTTCCGTGTTCAAAAAGCATTTGATTTATACAAGGGAATATCGTTTAAGAGAGTTCAATTGAAAATTGCTATACAATATATTATCTGTTTGAAACAATACTTAAAAATTGGGAATAGCAGACGACAGATACCGCCCCAAGTACCACGTTATAGAGGACCTTGTCCATGTGTTTATTGAATGTGAACTGAACAAACTTTCCTTGATTATGTCAAACAGGTTGTGATGTTTGTTTTTAATATTGATATTTGCATAGATATATTTTGTTTGCCTATGATTACCAATGACAGAGAGGTAGACGTTGTAAAAACTATCGCATTCCGGTGTATGTACAAAATATTAGTCTTCTGGAATAAGTACATGTATGATTTTAATGATAAGCGTTTCAAAGTAAGGTACGTATTTGAAAGAGAAAAAATACACAGACTACTCGTAAATCAGGAGCTAAAAATCCTGACAAGAGGCTACCATAGAAATGGTTAAAAACATGGTAAGTAGTGAAATATTGTACAGGCGAGAAAATATGTGTCTTGTATTGATAACATAGTACTTCAATTATATTTGTTCTCAAAACTTTATTTTGATTCTTGAATGAAAATTAGACATATCGACTGAGGCACACACACGGGACACACACACACACACCACACACACACAAGCATTCTCTTTTCAATGGTATAATCACACTTGCGTAGATCGTTTGTCAATATCATGCAGTTTGTACATCCTATGAATAGAAATGGGTTTTCCCACAGAGCGATTAAACATGCACCTTTGAACTAGTTGGCGGTATTCATTTGTCTTTAAATCTAGAGGGCGACTTATTTAGGCTTTAAGTGATGGATATATTATGTTGGAGATCCACTGTAGTAGAATCCATGTGTTTTCATTACTATAATTATTTGGAAGAGTAAAGGACGATAACTACAATGGTTTTTCATCCCCTCTATTATTCCATTATTTCCTTCTATTGCTCTCATTCTCTTCCTCTTTCCCTTTTAACAATCAAAGGACTCTTCCAGTGTCAATCAACAATACCGTGTGCATACAACAAAATAATGTACATGTAATTATAGGCTAGATTTATAGTGTATACATTTATTTTATTATTATATTCTAATTTTCTTTTAAAGAAACAAAGAAAAAAATAACAAAATACGAACTTTTAGACATGTGCTTTACAAAAACTGTATAGAGACCATGTAACTATGTCTATCAAAATAGTCGCACCATTTTACCCATAAGAATTTACTTTCTTTCTTCACCAAAAACATACAGTAATTGCATTTTTCATCGAGAGAACCTCCCCCTAAAAAAAAGAAAAAAAGAACATACGCAACTTCTTCGATGTTATCTTCTTACAAACATATCAACTGGGATGTCATTTCTTTAACGATGGGGGAAACGTGCAATTGATGTTTTTTATACATTCATCCCTGTGTTTGCCATTTATGTCTACTATAGCATGACCAGAGATAATAGGTTGACTATCCTCATCATTTCTAGAATTTATCATATGATAAACATATTCCTATATTACCCCATTCTCTTTCTACCGTTATACAATGCAGATGAAGATATTCCAAATTCCACGTCACAAATTGATAGTCTGTATAGATTCAATTTAATTGAATCGAATTTATTAAACCTGAATTAATTTGATTGAAGCGCTAATTATAATGAAAGTTACAACTGCAGAAGTAAAATTACCAATTATAAGAGAATTTCAATATTAAACCTTTTAAAGGGGAAGTCCACCCTGAAATTAAGTTAGTTTTAATAGGAGTAGAAAAATGAGAGAAACAAGTCAGTGAAAGTTTGAGCAAATTCCGATTAAAAATAAGGAAGTTAGGATTTTTTAAGTTGTGATCAATCAAACACAAATTGGCAACTCTATGACGTATCATGCGAGCTCAACTTCCATTTGCTCAGTACTAAAAAAATCTAAAATTTTCATTTTCCCTCAAGAAAAATTTCAACCATACATGCACCCTAAATATAATAATTGCAAATATGTTTCTATACTCCCCCTGCAAGGAACAAATATATATTCCGTCATCAATAACGAAAAAAACATGATTTTATGGAATATTATGCACAAAGCAAATGAAGGAGAGCTCGTATAATAAGTCACAGAGTTGCCAATTTGTATTTGATTGATCACAACTTCAATAATTCATAACTTTCTTATTTTCATTCAGAATTTGCTCAAACTTTCACTCACCTGATTTTCTTATTATTCTGCCTCTATCGAAACAAACTTATTTTTGGGGTGGACTTTCCCTTTAAAGTTATCATAATATTCTTCATTTACTTAAAATGCTTATTCAAGCAACACAACTTCCGACTGTTAAGCGAAGCCTAATTTTTGTTAAAAAACATTGTTCTTCCCAACAATGTAGTTAACTAATTTTTCGTATCATCAGTTCCCAGAGCATTCAATTTACTGAATTTTCAGACAGAGTGCAAAGTGAATACGAAGGAATTTTCAAAGAAATGTAGCAATATTTTCACCATGGTCCTATAAGACTTCTTATCAGAATTTGATATGATGTATTAGTCAAGTTCAATGTAGCATACATACGTAGAGTAAAATTATATCACAAAATAAAAACAAAATATAATAATAACTTGACAGGATGACCATGAAAACTGAAAAGCTTATTTACAAAGGGTCCTATTTACAAAATCAGTATTAATTATTTCTTCATATCTTCTTCTGTCAAAGATACACAAAAATCACAGTAAAAATCACAAAATATAAGTATAAACGTTAAAATACATTGAGAATAATGACAAGAGAAATAACACTTATAAGAAGTTAATCAACATGTTATCCATTTTTAAGTTATGCACACAGTACTTGCATCTATTTATAGCCTCTCAAGTGGTAGGTACCTCTCAAATTCAAATTAATAGTATGTCTGTATTTGTTGTTATTCTTTAATTTTGCACTACCGATCATTTGTTTAAATATTGAAGAGAAAACAAGTACACAACGCAAAAAGCATATGCATATTTCACTTATTTATTACATACTATTTTGATAGAGGGAAGTTTTCATGTTATTGGAGAATGGATAATGACAACTGACTGTATACAGGTAATTAAAATCTATTGAGAGAATGAACATCTTCTCATTCGGTTATACTTATTACATAATACAAACTAGAATATAAAACATTGGCCCCTTTTATAGATCTGGAGCAGAGAGGTATACACACTACAAATCGTCGCTGTTTTCACGAAGTGACGGTAGTGAAAAAAAATTGCATTTACTTTGCGTTACGATTTTCCTCACTACCGTCACTTCGTGAAAACAAGGACGAAATAATGGTATTATATAGGATGTGAGATGGATTACAGTGATACTTTGATAAAATACAACTTGAACTTACAAGCAAAGGCGAGCATGTCTGGTGAGAGGGAAACCAAGTAACACCAATCAGCACCAACCGTCAGATTAAGTGCATTGAACTCAACTCTTTCCTTCAGGTTCAAACCATCAAGATCGTAGAGCCTGATCACCACGTTACCCTTCTTACGATCAACACTCGCTACATACACCCTGTCCTGCTCATCCAGGGCAGCATACAGGTAGACATCGTTTGGAGCTTGTAGAGATTTATCAGCATTCCCATCCCTGTCATAGACCGTCACCACGCTTGCATTGGTTTTACAAGAACTAGTGACGATCGAACCCGACCTGGTGGCAGATACCTGACTCACTTCGTTGTGCTTTGTTGTAACAGTGTGTTTGAGAGTGGATCCAGTCGGGTCATAAATCAAGACTTTCTTGTCGTAGTTAACGATGAGGATTTCATCTGATGGACTTCTGTTTAGTTTGAGATTACAGTAACTACGATTCACGTTGATGATTGATTTCCGGAATCCATTGGGTGAATATAATTGTGCTGCTTTGTAACCCGTCGATAGGCATAACGACCTGTCTTGTTGAAACACAAGATCATGACAGTACGTCACGTTACTTGGTATGTTTGCATACTGGTGCTTTTTGCCAGCTGAATCAATGATATCTATACCATGTGTATCAGCATATCCGATAGCCACACTGTCATCGGAGTACTGGGTCATTCCATACATCCATCCCCGTAGGTCTACAAACTGAATGACTTGCAAATTGGGAGCTGATCCTGAGATGCGCCCGAGGTCAAGACGAGTGTCATCTGCAGGCTTGAACCTCTTCTCCTGTGCTTTCTTCGTAATCGCTGCCGCAGAAGTGTGATCAGTTGCCTCCTTCAGCATGGCATCCAGCTCCTCACAGAGCAAGGTATGAGCAGACAAACTGTCTGTCTCAAGACGACCCAGTCTGTCATTAGCTACCAGTGTTATTGAACTACAAATACTCTTGATTTTCTGTCGATCCTTGGATTTCAAGACGTCGAGGTCGTCCTCGAAACTCCCCTTTACTGCATTGATTTGCTCGATGACATTTCGATAATTTTCTTCAAGCTCTTTAGCCTTGATACTGTAGGCTTGACTAACATCGTTCAGTAGTTTCTGCACGGCAGTGTATACTTCATGGCGTTGTACTTCCACATTCTGAATGTTCTTCTCCAGTTCTGATTTTTTAGTGGCACATCGCTGGGCTAGGTCGTTCACCTTAACAAAACAAATAATAGAGAATAGAAAAGAACATTTTGCAGAATGAGTCGGCCAATTACATGGAGCAGGTATGAGAATCAAACACCGGAGTTTGGGGGCGCCTGATTTTTCACAAAATTGTAGAACCAAGACCCCTCCCCCTCCCCCCTCCTCCCTCTCATCATAAATGTCATATGATGAATGAGGCATATAATACATTGTTTTCCGGCTTCCTGAAAGGGAAATCCAACCCTTGCAAATAGTTATTTTTTATGGAAGCAGCAATATTAGATAAACAAAATGGATTTAGGCGAAAAATAGTAGTATAATGACAATGATTAATAATAATTAAAAGAGTGCTATTTATAATAGTAATAATTATTATAATAAACGTAATATGATAATGATAATGATACTACTACATCTATTACCATTTATAGTAATAATAATGATGATGATGATGATTTTCATTTACATTATTACTATCAATATTATTGTTATCATCATTATGAAAATGGCATTAATACCTCTAAATAATGTTGTATTGATACTTTGATGCAAAGTGCTGGCAAAAAAATGAATCTGCTATAGGCCCTTTCTCACATATATATACAAAGTACGATTTTCCTGGAGTTTGTTTTTCCGTTTCGAAAATGGCGTCAAGGTACAAAGTAAACTATCCTTTTACCTATTAAATGGTAAACTACGAACATGGGGAGAGTAACGAAGAGACAGAGAGAAATGAGAGAAGCAGAAAAACAGGGAGAAAAGAAAGAAATGAAGATGATACCAGGTACCCCTTCGTACCTTCAAGGCGCGCCGGAAGAGTTTCAACTGAATGGAGGCGGGGGGGGGGGGGGGGAGCACCTCGTACGGATTTTCGACAATTTAGCAATGTAATGTAGCCACGTTTACTACCGTCATTAAACATCCCCTCCTCCGCAACAAACACCTTTTTTTATAATTACAAAGAATAATGTATAAAAGTTTCAAAAACAACAAAACAGAAATACATTGTATTCCTCTTTTTTTTTGTAGTATTGGAATGTAGCTATCTTTAAAAACATATGTTTTAATGCGTAGAGCCAGATTTAAGATATTCAAAGTTATTATTTCCATAAAACGTAAGATACCTAATATTAAAGAGTTTCTATAATACTAAGGTTCATCTATAACTCGACAGAAATGTTATTATTTGGCTAGTTAGTGTGGCGACCCAGGGGGGAAATGCTTATGTGAAATTGAAAAGTGTAATCAAGTATAGTTTGAAACACATCGGAAAAGCCTACTTCAAAAAATGATTTGCATATCAGTGATAAAAAAGCGAGCAAGAGAAAGAGCTTGTTTTCTGGGAGGGGTATCAACATTGCGGTTTTACCCCCTTTACTAGAGAGAAGCTTTGAACTTCGCACCCTATCCTTTTCAAGCGCATTATGTAGTAGACAGGGTACAATGATAAGAAACCTTCCGACTATTAAATTGCGACAAAGTCTAACGACCGAGAGGAAAAAGATAGCGTTTTGGAAATTTAAAACCGTATTTCAGAGCACTTAAAAGCTTTTCTAGTCTGCTATAATATAAAATTATCGTATGCCTTCTCCCCACTGACCTTTTTTCGTACATATCAGAAAGGGTACGTGCGATGGAGCGTAGCGACCAAGACAGAATTTTGAAATATGGAATGGTAACATTTTGTTGTTTAGAACCTCTATTGCTTTGCAAAATTATTGATGTCAAATTTGTTTGTCTGGCATGGGAGGCAGAAATAACAAACCTCATTATTTTGTTTGTAAAGATATTTTAAAATGTAAGCGGGAGGGGGCAGAGACAAGTTGGCTCAACCCCAGATAGAGGGAATAATATGCCCCTAGCTTTTGCTTCCTCATAATAGAGATGGCTGTCTAAAGTATACACATATGATTGCAATTCTTTCTATAATTTGTAGAGCAGGTTAGCTACCAACAGCTGAGTAACTTGAGGTTTTGGAATGTTTAAATTCTGCATTTTAGAGAACTCATCTGTTGACAGGGCTTTTGCTTCAAAATATTTCTTGTCAAGGGGGGGGGGCGTATCTGATGCCATGCTTGTGGTGCCTATATTGTAGAAAGGGGTTTACAATAATAAAACATCGGGTCCAGCTAGTAATATTCGAGGAGCGTTATGATGGAGGGGGGGGGGGGACTTGTTGATATTAGGATGCTGAAAATTTACATTTCAGAGCACTTGTAATTTTATCATAAGGAAATACATACAATTTGTCTGTTTTCCTTTGCGAGGCCACCCACCCCCCCCCCCCCCCCCGTACGTCCCCGAATCGAACTATTGGAGTGTTGGCTCAGTCAGTAGAGCGTCCGCCTCACAACCGGGAGGCCGTGGGTTCGAACCCCGGCCGCGTCATACCAAAAGACGTTAAAAGATGGGAGTTGTTGCTACCTTGTTTGGCGTTCAACAATAAGGGATAGAGCAACGTCGATCTGGCGCTGCTCAATGGCTGCCGGGCTCACTTTCAATTGGGCAAAAAGAATTTCCGTTTCGGTTTAATAAAATTTGGAGTGGACTATTAGGCTATTATTATTATTATTATTATTATTATTATTATTATTATTATTATTATTATTATTATCATTATTATTATTATTATTATTATTATGATTATGATTATTATTATTATTATGATTATGATTATGACTATTATTATTATTATTATTATTATTGCATCAGCCTCTCTGCCCCCTCCCTGCTCCTGGCACCTACGTTACCTTAAATGAAACCATGTTTACCTTAAGCCGTAACTCCTGCTCAAAGTCAGTCTGATTCTTGATTTTGTGAATTTGATGACCTACGATCACGCACTTGAAACAGACGTGGACCTTACAATCCTCACAAAACATATCTTTGTTCTCTTGTTTGTGGATGTAGCACTTCTCGGATAGATGACTAATGCTGACCTTCCCGTTGATGATATCCTGTATGGGTATAATCGCATGAGCCTCAAACGTCAAAGACATATTCTGATGACTCGTCAGACACTGCTCACACAGGTAGCCGTTGCAGGTTATGCAGAATGACACAGCCTCTTCTTGACGTTTGCAAGCAGTGCATTTTGGACGCATCTCAAGGACAGCATTCATCCCTCCACATTTGACGTGGTAATCTTCTACGAGTCCGTTGACAGCCACATTGGTGAGGAAATCATCGACACGGTTCGCAGACAACTTGGTGACCTCTCTGCAGAGAGGACAGATCATGTGATCGAGATCCTGATGGGACAGGTCATAGTTCTTGAGACACTTCCGACAGAAGGTGTGTCCGCATGAAGTCAGGATGGTTGCCTCGTCGAAGATTTCAAGACATAGTGGACACGTCAGGTTCTCTAAAGAGCTTGGAGCTTTCTCTTCTTCAGTCTTTTCAGCCATTGGTACAAATATCGGATTTCCAGCTTATTACAAAAATGAGCTCATTCTACGAATATATCCAATGTCCAATAAAGATTATATGTGATCAGCTAACGTGTACTTGAAGCCAACATCAGTTCACGAAAGCACAAACTTTATGCAGCGACGTAGTAGATTGTACCAATATCCTGAGTCTACGTAACAAGTGCGTCCTATAACTGCATGCAGTTCTATACCAATTTCTCACGTTGATTACAAATATGTGTCGAAAGAGGTGCGAATAACTTTGATCAAAAGTACTGAGTCTCTATCCAAGTGTATACATCAATACAAATGTGATTGCAATGATGTACGCTCGCACTTATTATGAAGTAGATCGTCTGTGAAAATAATGCAGCTTGTGCGTCCTATGAATAGAAGTGGGTATTCCCACAGAGAGCGCGCCCAGCGTATGCACCTTTGAACTTGAATGGCGGTATTCATCATTTTTATCTATAGAGGGCGACTTCTTTAGTTTTTAGTAGTGGATACATTGTGTTGGAGATCCACTTTATTCGAATCATAGGTTTTATTTGCTGTTATCGTTTTGTTTGGAAGGTTAAGGGACGGTAACCACACTTACATTGCACCCCTTCTTTATCCGCTTTTCTTCCTTTATCTTCTTCCACCAATCTTTCATTCTCTTCTCTTTCACTGTCAAAAATTCTCTTATATGGAAACCTACTTGGCGACACTTATTACAATGCGAAATTCACCTGAAAAAAACATTCTCCACTTCCTCTCGTAAACATTATTTATAGGTTAGACTTCTAACAATGATAATGTGAATCATGTCTGTCTCAAAGAGCTGATATTAAGAAAAGTGATATCAAATAGAATATGTAGGCCATATTGCACTTACATAATTAGTCTTCCGTGTTCAAAAGGCATTAAACGTATACAAGGGAACATCGTTGAAGAGTTAAATTACCTGTTTAAAACAACCTTTACGAATGGTGATTAGCAGACGACGGAAACTGTCACCAGTACCACGTAATAAAAGACATTGTCCATGTGTTCATTGAATGTGAAGTAATCAAAATGTCCTTGATTATGTCAAATAAGTTGCCATATTTTTGTAATATTGATTTTGGCGTGGATATCTCGTTTGCCTTAAAATAAAAATGGCAGAGAAGTGGATGTTGTAATAACTATCGCATTATGGTGTATATACAAAATGTTAGTCTTCCAGAACTTTTAAGTATGATTTTAATAAAAAGCATTTCAGAGTAAAGCACGTATTTTAAAGAGAAAAAAAACACAGACTACTCATAAATCAGGAGCTTTAAAAAAAACACAGACAAAAGTTTAGAGAAATTGTTAAAAACACCTTAAATGGTTAGTAGCAAAATATTGTATAGGAAGTAAAATATGTGTTTTGTATTGATAACATATTGATAACATAGTGCTTAATTTTATTACTTCTCATAACTTTATTTTGATGCTCGAATGAAAATTAGACATCTCAACTGAGGCACACACACACACATAACCATTCTCTTTCCAATTGTGAACTTGAATACCAATGTGGTTACCATGATAAAATCACACTTGAGTATAGGATGATTGTCAATATCACGCAGTTTGTGCATCCTATGAATATAAATGAGTTTTCCCACAGAGCGTATAAACATGCACCTTATAAATCAAAGTTTTCAATTCAAAGTTTATTCAACACTCTTCATAAAAACATTTAAAACATACAAATACAGAATGGAGTTATAAAACAACAAGAAAGTAATAACAAATACAATGGCAATTTATAAGAGCAATAATTACATTATTTGAACTTATTGGCGGTGTTCATTTCTGTTTTTGAAACTTATTTAGGCTTTCAGTGGTGTAAATATAATGTTGGAGTTCCACTTTAATTGGTAGAATCCTGGATAAAAGAGCAAGACGTTTTATTTGCTTTCATTACTTTAATTTTCATCCCCTCTTTCTCCTCTGTTATTCCATTATTTCTTTCCATTTCTTTCATTCTCTTCCTCTTTCTCTGTCATCAATTAAAGGACTCTTCCAGTGTCAATCAACAATACCATGTGTATAATCAAAATAGTGTACATGTTATTATAAGCTAGGTTTTTAGCGTATACATTTATTTTATTATATTCTAATTTTTCTTTTCGAAAAACAAGAGGATTATTAAAAAAAATACGAACTTTGAGACATGTGTTTAAGGTACTTTACAAAACTGTCTACAAAACAGTATAAAGACCATGTGTGTGAATCGAAATAGTCGCGCCATTTCACCAATAAGAATTGACTTTCTTTTTCGCCAAAAACATAAAGTAACTGCAATTTCCACCGCACTTATCAGAACCTCCCCCTAAATTTTTTTTTTTAACCGAATAATTTTTGTTGGTAAAAGAACGATAGAAAGAAGATGGTTGTCCCCAAATCGCTAGGTCGCTTATGCGCACAAGCAATTGCTGAGATGTAATCTTCTTACAAACATATCAACTGGTTTGTCATGTTTTTTAACATGTACTTTAGCAAGATATTGATCTACATTTGCCACTCTCCACCCATGGGTTAAATGGGTACCCGGTAGGATGCGAAAGCCAATGTAGTATGCTTAGCAATTTGAGCCTAGTAGTAGTAGCTCTTGCTGAAATGCTCCCCAGGGAGTGGAGAAAGTGCATAACATTGTTTGCGGGCAAGCCGACCGGGGGTAATAAATGTAAAGCGCTTAAAAATTTGGACTTGTCGATGTATTAAGCGCTATATAAGCGGAAATATTATTATAATTATAAAAGAAAATAATAATAATATTAACTGGATGACCAGGAAAGCGGAATAGCTTAAGTTACAATGGGGTCCTACTTACAAAGTCAGTATTATTTATTTCTATTAAAAATCATGTTATATAAACATAAGCAAAATAAACTTTAAAATACATTATAATTAACGACATGAGAAATATCACTTGTATATAAAATATCGCAGAAGTAAATCAATATTTGTGTTCAATTATCAAGTTATACAGATAATGTCATATCACTTTCATATTTTGATTGCGTTTCAAGTGATATCACAAATAATATAGCAACCATTTCTGTCATACTAAAGTCTTTAATCTTGAACTTAGTACTTTGCAGTACCGATCATTTGTTCAAACATAAAAGAGAAAACAAGTACAGAATGAAAAAAGCATATATGCATTTTAAAACTTGTTTATAACACACTATTTCGATAGAGGGAAGTTTTCATGTTATTGGATAATGACAACTGTATTCAGGCAATTAAAATCTATCGAGAGAATCTTCCCGTTCGGTTATTTATCACATAATAAATAAACATTAGAATATGAAACATAGGCCCCTGTTATACATCTGATGCAGAGAGGTATACACACTACAAATAATGGTTAGAGTGTGAGCTGGATTACAGTGATACTTTGATGAAATACAACTTCTTGTCACAAGCAAACGCGAGCATGTCTGGTGAGAGTGAAACCAAGTAACACCAATTACGACAAACCGTCATATTAAGTGCATTGAACTCAACTTTCTCATTCAGGTTCAGACCATGAAGGTCATAGAGCCTGATAACCACGCTACCATTCTTACAATCAAAGCTCGCTACATAAACTCTGTCCTGCTCATCCAGGGCAGCAAACAGGTAGACACCGAATGGAGCTTGTAGAGACTTACCAGCATTACCATCCCTGTCATAGACCGTCACCACGCTTGGATTGGTGTTACATGAACTCGTGACGATCAAACCCGACCTGGTGGCAGACATCTGCATCGTCTCGTTGTGTGTTGTTGGAACAGTGTGTTTGAGAGTGGATCCAGTCGGGTCATAAATATAGACTTGCTTCTCATTGGTAGCGATAAGGATTTCATCTGATGGACTTCTGTTTAGTCCCAGAAAGCCACTGCTGTTCATGCGGATGGTTGATTTCGTGGAGCCATTGGGTGAATACATGTGTGCTTGGTTGTTACCCGGCCAAATGCATAACGACCTGTCTTGTTGAAATACAAGATCAAGACACTTCATTTTACTTAGTATGTTTGTACACTGGTACTTGTAACCAGCTGAATCAATTACATCTATACTATGTTTATCACCATATCCGATAGCCACACTGTAATCAGAGTACTGGGTCATTCCATACATCATTCCTCGTAGGTCTACACACTGAATGACCTGCAACTTGGGATCTGATTCTGAGATACGCCCGAGTTCAAGACGAGTACCATCTGCAGGCCTAAACCACTTCTCCTGTGCTTTCTTTGTAATGTCTGCTGCAGAAGTGTGATCAGTAGCCTCCTTCAGTATCGCATCCAGCTCCTCACAGAGCAAGGGATGAGCAGACAGACTATCTGTCTCAAGGCGACCCAGTCTGTCATTAGCTACCAGTGTTATTGAACTACAAATACTATTGATCTTCTGTTGATCCTTGGTTTTTAAGACGTAGAGGTCGTCCTCGAAACTCCGCTTTACTGCATTGATTTGCTCGATGAGATTTCGATGATTTTCTTCAAGCTCTTTAGCCTTGATGCTGTAGGCTTGACTGATATCGTCCAGAACTTTCTGCACAGCAGTGTATACTTCATGGCGTTGTACTTCCACAAATTGAATGTTCTTCTCCAGTTCTGATTTCTTAGTGGCACATCGCTGGACAAGGTCGTTCACCTTAACAAAAGAAATAACAGAGAAGTGAAAAAGAACATTTAGCTATGAAATGTAGCCACGTTTACTAACAGTGGCGGATCCCCCACCCCCCCCCCCCCCCTTGAGAAAAAAATCATGTAAAAACATGTGATTTTTACCTTTTGGGGGGTTGGCCCCTAGACTTTGACACTAGACTTACAATTTGAATTTTTAAATTATTCTTTTTAACATCAGTAAGTTAAAAAAAATGTATTTTACTGCTATTTAGGTGTCATCAATTGTCACTAAAGTACCGATTTTGAGTGAAATTAGTTGAGTTTTGTACAGTGGTGTTTGAAATGTTGAGAATCAAAAGCACAGCTTTTACTACACAGCCAGGAGAGTGATGCTCCTATGTGTGCCTCTGCCCCACCCCCCCCCCCCCCCTTTCCGGCGCCTACGGTACCTTAAATGAAACCACGTTTACCTTAAGCCGTAACTCCTGCTCGAAGTCAGCCTGATTCTTGATTTTGTGATTTTGATGACCAACGATCACGCACTTGAAACAGACGTGGACCTTACAATCCTCACAAAACATATCTTTGTTCTCTTGTTTGTGGATGAAGCACTTCTTGGATAGATGACCAATGCTGACCTTCCCGTTGATGATATCCTGCATGGATACAATCTCATGGGCCTTAAACATCAAAGACAAACTCTGATGACAGGTTAGACACTGCTCACACAAATAACTGTTGCAGGTTTTGCAGAATGACACAGCCTCCCTTTGACTTATGCAAGCAGTGCATTTTGGACGCATCTCAAGGACAGCATTCATCCCTCTACATTCGACGTGGTAATCGTCTACGAGTCCGTTGACAGTCACATTGGGGAGGAAATCATCGACACGGTTCGCCGACAACTTGGTGATCTCTCTGCAGAGAGGACAGATCATGTGATCGCGATCCTGATGGGACAGGTCATAGTTCCTGAGACACTTCCGACAGAAGGTGTGTCCGCATGAAGTCAGGATGGTTGCCTCGTCGAAGATATCCAGACATAGCGGACACGTCAGGTTGTGTGAAGAGCTTGGAGCTTTATCTTCTGTAGCCTTCTCAGCCATTGTTACAAATATCAGCTTTCTGGCAAATTACAAACACGAGCTCATTGTTCGCATACATCCAGTGTCCAATAAAATAAAGTGTGATCAGCTAATGTACGAACTACGAAGTCGGTTCATGCAAGCTCAAACAATATGCAGTGACGTATATAATATAGATCTAGATCTATAGTAAATTGAATCAATATCATGAATCCCAGTTCTGATGTTGGTTGATAATATGCGTCGAAAGAGATGCGCCTATCTTTGATCAAAAGTTTTCATTCTCTATTCAAGTGTGTATAAAAATGAGGCTGCAATGGTTAACTCACGCGCTAGATTGTCTGTTCATATAATGCAGTTTGTGCATCCTATGAATAAAAATGGGTTTTCCCCTTTTCCCACAGAGAGCGCGCGTAGCACCTTTGAACTGGCGGTATTGTACGTATTCATTATTTTTGTCTATAGAGGGCGGCTAATTTATGCTATTAGTGGTGGATATAATATATTGGAGATCCACTTTAGCAGAATCGTGGATGATAAAGCCAGACGTTTTATTTGCCATGCTACGTACACCAGTGGCGGTTCCAGGGGGGGGGGGGGGGCCGGGGGGCCCGGCCCCCCTTTGAGAAAATCATGTAAAAACACGTGATTTTTTACCTTTTTTGGGGGGGTTGGCCCCAGGCGCTCGAGGGGGGGGGGGGGGGGGGGGGGGGGGGGGGGGGGGGGGGGGGGGGGGGGGGGGGGGGGGGGGGGAGGGTGCAAATTTTTAAATTTTTGAGGACCAAAAAAAAATGTGCTCACTACCCCCCCCCCCCCCCCCCCCCCCACCCCCACTGAACGACTTTTCGGCCTGCGCGATTTTCACATTTTCGGTCGGGAGCAACAACAAAAAAAAAGTTGGGCCCCCTCCCCTAAGAAATCCTGGATCCGCGCCTGACGTACACCCCCTTCAACTCTCTGCTTATTAGCTTTTTCGAACATAGCCAGAGCTAGAGACTGACAAAACTAGGCTCCGCTCAATTAAGGCTTTAGGAGTTGAGATAATGTGTCAAATTAGAATCTGCGGCCCCCCCCCCCCCCACTCATGTTCCCAACATCTCCGGTAAAGGGGTACTTTTCACGCAACAAAAATTCCGGCTCGTAATACTTAAGAAAAACGGTACGGGAACGATAGCCTTCTAGGAAACGCTCGTTTAAAGTAAACTGTTATATTAATTTTAATAATAATAGTATTAATAATAATAGTAGTAATAATAATGATAATAGTAATAATAATGATAATGATAATAATGACAATAAAAACAACCATAATGAATTTGATGATGATAATTACAACAATGATAATACTAATAATAACTACCTATAAAGCATTTTATTGGAGTAGCGTGTCCTCATGATTTACGATTTACCTCTAAAACAACCAAGATTCATCGGGAAAGCCCGCGCATATAGTATTACATCAAATTGTCCGTGGCGACGGAATATTTTACATTATTCCTTTTTACTTTTTTCAGAAATCTATATTCAAAATGTTGTTAGTTTGTTATTTTATACAAAAATAAATTAGACAATTAAAGTAAAAACAAGCATTTTACCAGCCCCCCCCCCCTCCCCCCCCCCCTCCCCCCCCCCCTCCCCCCCCCCCCCCCCCCCCCCCCCCCCCCACTCAGTGTTATTTAAGGTACGCATATGCTTGTTCCCTCTTTTTGAAAGCACCCCCTATCTGAGGACTGCCAACATTTCTGAACCCCCCTTTCGCGGGCTTTTCCTGCCTTGGAAACCCCCCTAAATCATGAAAAATGCTCAATGTACCCCCCCCCCCCCTAAATTCGAAATAATTTCTCAGGAGTCCAAAGAGATGAGAGAAAAAGAAAAAAAAAAAAACCTTTTTAAAGAAATCTCCGGGTGAAAATCTAATACACCCCTTTTTTACAATTCTCGGGCCGGACTTTGTCGCACGAAAAGTACCCCTTTACCAGACATTTTGGTAACACGCATGGGGTCTGTTTGTTCTCGGAGTGGGGGGGGGGCCGGGGCATTTTATTGTGATAGTAAACCATTTCTATTCCTATATGTACTTGTTGTCGTTCACTGCCACCGACTGTTCTCTATTCGGACGTCTTGGCGACAAACGCCCCCGTCAAACTCTTGGTGAATTCGTGGGGAATGATGGATTCATAGGGTAATTAAGTGTGCACACGCACTCAAAGATGAGATATTCATAACGACAAGAATCTGTTCTAGTCATAAATTATGGCACACTTTATATGTTTATGAAATCTAACCAAGAAACAAGAGTTGATCATTTTGGTTCATTTATTTGACTACAGAAAAAAAATATCAGTAGGCCTAAAGTATTGAAATGATTGTTTATTTTATAATTATTCATTTATTTATTTAATAATTTTCTTTTTGGCAGGTGGGGGCTGGGGGCGGGGGTAGAGCTATTCCTCCCCCTATATAGTTAACATAGGAAACGTGCAATATGTGGGCCCTACATTTTTCTGGATTCTCTGATCCAAATCAATAATACTCGCCAGTATTCTCACAAAAAAATGTCAGTGAGTAATGATTTTAAGGGTCGTCCTCGGTTAAACTATTGATAATGTCTCTGTAAAGATAAGAGTAGCGCACCAGAAAAAGAAGATCAATATATCTCGCTCATTATCAAGGTCCCTTGTACTGTACAGAAGCCAATGACCACACAGTTAATGATTCGCTAATAATGCAGGAACCCCACTACCCGAATATCGTCATGATTCGGGCAGCACGGCGCCTGATTATGACCTTTTTTATATGCTTTTGTATCGAAATGAAATTTAAACTACAATAAAGTGTTTTGTCTCCCTCGTTTACTTCATCCTCGCAAAATTGATAAATGAGGACGATTCCTGGCAACGAGATGACCGCGTATATAATTTTGCTCTTATATAGTGTATATTGATGACTAAATAACATTTTGCAATTTTTTTGCTGGCTTGCTTCGCTCGCTCGTATATTTGGGATATGAATGATATATTTTTGGGCAAGAGGCCATTTTACAGGAAAAAGTGCCAGTACATCTTTGTGTACAAAGGATGGAAAAGAAATCCTCTTTGATGAATTCGGGATTTGGGTGATGCAAAACTTTTTAACTCCTAAAAGGGTGCCGTGACTAAAAAAAAAAGTTGAATAACGCAGTTCTAGTAGACTAAAGACTGGTGCCCCCCCCCCCCCCCCTCTAAATGACTAAGCCCATTCTACGCCACTGAATGACATCAATATGTAGTCTTCGAACGAAAATGGTAACTTTATTTTTGAAATTAAGTGCTCATTTTATTCTAATTCTAACATATTCAATGCCTGAATTCACCATGCACGATTACTTCATTAACCTTTTACATGATTTTTTCATTGAATACCAGACATATTTCAATTTATATACACATGTATACAAATAATAGAAACACAACTAGAATGCATTAGATTATCACCTCAACAATATTGCACACTACAAACTATTGAAATAAATGCTTAATATTCAACATGTTATATTTCTCTGATGCTAAACCCGATTCTTTATACATGGTCGCGCAAAAAGAACCCTAGATCTGTAATTTTAACGACATCGTTGAATCGAATTGCTTTTACCCAAAATTTATGACTTTTGGTGCGATGTTAATCGGAAAAGAATTTTGAACCCACTAAAACAAAACCAAATGACATATTGTGTCAAAGCTGAAATTGCAGATCTCAGGTGTAGCATTTTGGGGGGCCACCGTGTATAGGATAAAAAAGTTGATTTCTTCTTTCAAAGATAATGTTTAGTGCTGGTCATGTGATGACGTTCCGAGAGAAATCGTCTAGAATCTATTAGAAAGTTGTTGCGTAGTCAAGTGGTTTAATCAATTGAATTGAAATGCAAAGGTCCTGGGTTCAAACCCCAGCATGGCACTGATGTCCTTGAGCAGGGCAATTATCTACTTATCTACATTGCCCGATCCTCACCACTCTGGTTTTAATTGGGTACCCGGTAGGATGCAAATGTCATTGTGATTGGATTTGCACTCCCTTAAAAAGGCGACTAGCTGGAATGCCCCCTAGGGAGAGGAGAATGTGTGCTTAATGTGCAGAAGAGCAGTTGAGTCCAGAGACCGGGGTAACAATAATATTGTAAGTGCTTTAGTCAATGAATGGGCGAGAAACCAGTATTATTATTTATGAAAGTAGATTGTATACGACAGTAATGTTTAGGCCAGGGTTTTGGATTCATCAAATTGATGAGAAATAAACATAATCCTGATCAAAATCACATACAGAGAAACACACTACACACAAAAATTGGTATAACAATGGACTATTCATTAATGTGTTAGAAGATAGAAACTTAATCCCACACGAAAGAAAAAATATATTTCAGAAAAATCTATTCCCTAAAGTCAATAAAAGAAATGCCAACTAAGATCTCAATACTTTAAATGGCCTTCACACAAATATAAATGTACAAATGTCTAAAATATATGATTTAAATAATAAAACAAAGAGTTCTTGCAAGTTTCATGCTTTGTAATTTCCAACTTTTTATTAGTGATCAAGTACATCAAACCTGCAATAGTATATCACCTGTATAGAAGGACAACACACAAATACAATTGTATAAATGTCTGTACATACAGACCACCTGCCGATAATTAAAGACTACTTTTAGTGTTTCCAGCCTTAAGCGGTCTTTATATACAGGTTTCCCTGCACACAAATTTTCATAAGATCTCTCCCTTCTTCAAGTGAAGAACAGACATGGAACTCACAAGAATTCTTCTGTCTAACATACAGGTATATATGCATAACCCACTCTTAGAAGAAGAAAAAGAAGGAAAAAATAGAGACCCAATAATCTTGCAATACAATATTCTAAAATTATGTTGGAAATGTATAAACTAAAAATGTATATTTAACTCTTATTTAGCCAAGGGGGTTTGCTTGGTATAACATTTTACTAACACACAAATAATGCTCATTTTTCAAATGCCATTGTCTGTACTTCTTATATCATATGTCTTATAGCACAAACTGTTTTCTACAAAAGTTGAAGGAAATTAATCTCCCTTTCAAATGATACCAACACCAATCTTAAAATACACATAATTAATAGTATTGAAACAAGCAAAAAAGAAATGCACTTTACCGGAAAGACAAATTGAGTGAAAAGGGATGAACTTATGCAACGTGTTATTACATGTACATGTTACTTTAATAAGGTTTTAAAGAGATCCTCTTTCTCTCTCCATATTTCAGAGCATTAAATAGATGAAATGACTGTATTGTCACACAACATCGACATACATTGGCAATACCAGTATCCCTTTTATCTTGATTGGAATACTGAAATGTTTTTGCACATTGCATTTGTATTGATGACAAACATACACAGAATAACAGAACATAACAAGCTTAACACAAACACTAAACTGCCTGAATATCTACCAAAATAAAATCATAAAATTAAGTTCATCCATGATTCTTGTACAATGTAATTCAAAAGAAAGCACACACACGTCTAACTCCACTTCGATTGCATGTGGAACGAAAGTAACACAGAGATCCGGCAAATGAAGAGATCATGAAAGTGGCAAGACATTAATCTACATTTGCCACTACATACCCAGGAGTGAAACAGGGACCTTGTAGTCTGTTTATAATAGCCTCTGGTATTTGTCCCCTTTCATTGTTTATTGGAATGCTAATAGGATCATGTACATTTCAAAATAGATGACGTTTTGTAAATGCATTGATGAAAGATGGGGAAAATTAATTATATTCAAGGTACATGTAACTAGGTAAAATTAAGTGGCATGAAAAGAGGCGTCCATTACCGTATGCAAAGGGTGGCATACATGTAGCTAGTGATGTTGCTGAATTAGTAAAAGATATAATATGTATGTGACATGTATTTGAATGAAAGTGTTGGTAATATTAAAGGTAAAGACCAGTATTGGAAACTCCCCAATTTCAAAAAATGAAATGGAAGCTCTTAATTACTAATCATGTGAAAGAATATGTTTTGACTAATACATGATGATAACAATTTTGCCGGGAAACCGCTTACTAATTGATATATTTGGTAAATTAGTTTATCTATTGGTCTGTGAGAGATAAACGCATGTGTGCGTAGTCCCATATACATCTTTCTGTGTACAGTGCTTGTAACTTTACGAAGGCTGGGCCAAATTTCTTATCACTTTTGATGATTCCAGAACCTTGCAGTACACACCAATACTTATATGCTAGATGATCAACCTTTTCTGATCGATTCCACAACGTTTCTGTGACAATGCAATCGAGGGAGTGAGTTTATTTACCAGCTCCATATTCTTAAAGGTAAAGACCAGTACTGATAAAATTGCAATTCAGGAGTTTGGGGCGCAAAATATCCATTCAATATTGTTTAAATATTACCTTCAGAGGTTTAGATGGCAATATACTTCAACCTAAATTTGCAAAAAAGTAGAAATATATGCCCAAATGTTCAATGTTGAAGTGCTTTCGCAATATCTATCCAGGCCTGATCTATATAGTTTACCAAAAATATATCAATTAGGCGGTTTCCCGGCAACATTTGTATCATCACATATTAGTCAAAACATATTCTTTCACATGATTGGTAATAAGAGCTTCCGTTTCATTTTTTAAGAGGAGGGCGTTTCCAAAACTGGTCTATACCTTTAAGATGTAATTCTAACTCTTTGCGACAGAATTATGCAGTTACCCTTCCAGATGTGTGTTTTCATACCAGCACACTTTGCTAAGATACACTCTTGCATCTACTGAAATCAAGTGCAGTACATCTACTTTATATAGCTAAAATGGAGGCATCCTCAGTGTCGGCTGACCGTAACGTTGAACGTCCTGATGTCCATTGGATTGAGTGTCACATTGAAGTCTGGGGCAGTCGCTGGGATGGGTTTGAAAGCTGGAAAGTTAAACAGACGCAAATATCAATACATGGGACCAGTCAGATAAAATACATGCGTCTGGTAGTACAGTCAAACCTGCTTTAGTGACCACCCGTCTACAAAAACCACATTTTTTGTTTCCCTTGAAAATGGTTACTCATTGAAACATGTACAATAGGCACCTGTCTACAAAGACCACCTGCCTCTAAAGACTACTTTTCTTGTCTCCCTTGGTGGTCTTTATAGACAGGTTTCTCTGTACTCCCATGGTCCTCTTCATCTTTAACACTACCGGTCAACACTTTCACTATTTTCACCTTTATGCTTTTCACATGAATATCAGAATAATCTTTTTTTTTTCAAATTAAATTACACATCACACATAAATCAGGATTCATTTATACATCTATATGTACCATGCTTTCAGAAGAAGAAAAAAAATTGCATAATATGCACTAGTTTACGTACATTGTACATGTAAAGTTAACTAGTAAATACAATTTTCCACTAACTTTCCATCTTAACACACATGATTGTAATAATGATAATAAATTGTATTTATAAAGCGCTTAATACAATGTTTCTAAAGCGTTAAACAAAACAAGTTACAGCGTAAAGTAAACATACAACAATAATAGTACATACATGTAATTCTAATAATAAAAATTACAGATAATAAGCAACTTACTTTAAACAAAACTGCCCTATAAATAACTATTATACAAGAACTTCTTCAAGGTTTCCTTAAACGACTCTACGGATGGGGATTAGCAGATACTAATTGGTTAAATATTCTATAATTTAGGGGCTGCAACAGCAAAAGCATGATCAGCGTAACGGGTATTGGTTCGGACACCAGTGGCTTATTGGAAATTAGCATGTGTAGTTGACCGTAATGAACGTGATGGAACAATACGTTTGAGAAGGTCGTTTAAATATGATGGAGGATACGGTACTCAAGTTTAATTTTGAATATTATCAAAAGAATCTTAAACTGAATGTGAATTAAAACAAGTAGCTAACGAAGAGATCTAAGAACAGGAGTTTGGGTGATGAATATGCTGAAGTGGAGAAATGGTGGATTTTGGTTAGCCAGAGTACAATTTGTTACAATAATCTAAATGATAGTCACGGTTGACTATGGTACTGTTAACGAACCTTGTGGGGTTGTGGTGGAACTGCCCTCAATTTTCCACTGAAGACGATCGACACTCTTCAAGACCTGGTTGGCTGATAGGGATAGCTCCTCGACATCAGATATTCCAAAGGGTTTGAACAGATCCTGCATCAAGAATGAAATCATAGAGCATGAGACAACTGGTCATATTCGTCCTGCTCCACAACACTGTGTTAGAGGAACTCGGCCTAGCAGACGGTTGTTACCATTAAAATGCCTGTAACTTCAAAAAGAGACGTGCTCTATAGACCAAAATACTAGATAGGTTAAAGATGAATGGTAATTGACCTGGTGTTAAAAGACCCTGGTTTATATACATTTACATGTATCAATGAATTTACATGAGCCAACTTACTGACTAGCTGAGAAAAGTTTAGAAATTGTGGTTATGGGCCGGTTCTCAGGTGGTATGGGTTTGGAATAATTTTCGAAGGTCTATGGCGGAGGATAGGGATCAGGGGGTTCGGAGCAGATACAAGCAATCTATGTGCTAGGATATCCTCTTTTGTATTACAGTGTATTTCTCTTGATTCAACAGCTAGTAAGTATGGGGGTTTGTCCAGGAATTGAACCTGGGACCTTTCTTACCCCAAACCAGAATCATACATGTCAGAAATATGAGTATTTTACTCACTTTTTCAGCTGAGATACGTTAGTTAGCCAACTACAGTATTCAGTTGATGCTTTTGTCTACATATTTTATCCTATGTTTGAAACAGCTCCCTAGCACAATTTTTGTGCAGGCCTTGATTGGTAGGCATTAGGTTATCATATGCAGTCAACACAAGTTGAGCACCATTACAATAGTGCACATTTAATGCGATGTGTTCAATTGCGCATTATTTTGGATTGATCATGTGACGTCACAATGCTTGTCAGTCAGTGTTTTGCCTTAAAGCCATCTTGCTAAAGTAAAATGCATGGATGTAATCTGAGCACAAGTTCAGACATTTTACCTTACCATGACAAATGCTGGATAAAATGCTGGCTTAATCCCTGTACTGGATGGAATCTGTCCCCAGGACTCACCAGTCCGGATAATCCAGATATCATCTGTTTAGGGCCAGAAGGTAGTTAACTCAAATACTTTAACACACATTTAACACCCTTCTGGCTCTGAACAGACGATGTGACCTATGACCTTATTCTTACCCTAAGAGAAACTGTGACAGGCTTGGAGAAAGCCTTGTCGTCTCCGATCTCAAACTGATGCTCTAGCCTCAGGAGGAGGACGTTTGGTTTGAGCTGCTCGAGAGTCAGAAGGTGAACATTGGCTGGAAGAGCTTGACTGATGAAAGACGACTGCAGATAAATCAAGAACAAACGATCATCATTTTTTTTAAAGATAAACAGTTGTTAGCAGTGAAGCCTTAAATTGATAATATATTGAAAGGTTGAAATATAAAAAGTGTTTAAATGACTTTCTTCCCACAAAAAATGTGCATATGAAGACAAAAATGGCAGGCCTATTCATTGTGATGATAAAGGAAAAAGATGGGAGAAATTGCAAAATGAGGAGAAAACAATGGAAAAACGGACAGCAAGTAATGATGCAGAGAAAAAAGAATGATTGAGAGAAGAGTGAGATAAGATTTAGAGAAAGGAGGAGACTTACAGATACTGGAGACTGGTTTCCTGTTGCCGTGGAGACATAGAAATATGGCTTCATGTAGAGTTCCTCCCCAAGTGTACGCTGGATGTAGGCAGCTTTCTTGGGCGTCGCCAAGAAAACGGTATGCGTTCCTCGGACCATGAGCCCGTCACCAAACTGGCCAGTTTCATTCAGAGGCTCGCCGACACCCCGATTATCATCCTTAAGAATCCTACGATGAATCTGAAATGAAAGACAGTATGGGATTACAAAAAAATTATGTAGAGGTATTGTGGTCTAGTGGATAAGTCACCAGACTGCAGATCACAAGGTACGGGTTCAAGTCCCGCTGCGCCAATAATGTCCTTTGGCAAGATGTTAATCTACATATGCCACTCTCCACCCAATTGTAAATGGGTACCTGATGTGCTTGAGCGTTAGTTACTTTGGCACCTTCGGCTACAACCAGGGTAATATGTGTACAGCGGCATGAGCGTCAGAGCCTGGCGGATACTGGCGCTATATAAATATCCATATTGTTTTTTTATTTTTGAACTATGGTCAAGCACCAACAAAAAAAGCACCGTCAGGGAAATAGGTATTTTCACTCCATGCAAACTCTAAATTGGCCCATACATGTGTACAATTTTCGACAAGTGAATAGTACTCCTAAAGCAAAATAGTTAAACAAATTAAATTGATGACTGGTTAAAATGCATAAAGAGAAGAAAATAAAAAATAATAATAACAATATTTTGTATTGGTTGTTGCTGAAAAAAATAATACTTTACAGAAATGATAATAAACGATAATTATTCAGCACTATGGAATACCCAGTTAATAAAAAAATTGACATTTCTTCATAATTAGAGCGGTATCAGGTACTAAAAAAGCGTGTTGTTGAATCGAAACAAAGGTTTAAAAATATAGGTAGAAGAAATCCGGTCAAATAAAAAGTGAAGTTGGTAGAGAATTAACATTAAAATGATAAAAACTGACTCTGTTAAAACATCTTTCACTCACCATGATTTCAACGGAGCCATTACTTAGGTGATTGCAATCTCTTAAGTCTATTTGACAACTAAAGGTTGTTATTTTCCCACTTAAAGATATTTTTAAGCCCTTTCGTTTTGAGGGAAGTTCTAAATGAGTATTATCTTTCAAATCCTCATGGAATTTAACCTTATAAATTTTGGGGCCTGCAAATGGGACATAGTACCTTTAAAATCATCAAAACTGACTCTGATAAACATATTTCACTCACCATAATTTCAACCGAGCCATTGCTGAGACTGCTACCCCCCTGCGATCTGTCCGTCATGACTGTAAACTGAGACATGGTATCCTAGAAAGAAAACATTAAAACAAAATCAATAAAAAAAAACTGATTTAACCTTTTCAACAGTAATGAATTTATATTTAGGGCTGGATTGATCACACATTATTCTTCAAATTAGCAACAATTATATTTTTCCTTTTATTGCTACATTGTTCAAATAATATGTGATATCTCTGAAAACAATATATCTTGGCGCAAATGTTGATGAAAAGTTGAAAAATTTACCAGTTTTTACAGAAAAATAAAGACTTTGTAACTCTCAACATGTTGCCATTTTAAGGATTATAAAACTTATTTTCCTTTTCAAAATTCCTAGCGCCAAACGCAGTGTAGTCATGAAACAAAAATGGATGCTATGTGTGCAGAAATTTGTGCCCTTTCTACCCATGCATGTGGCATATTTTTTAGTGATCTGAATCAACGTATTGAGCCAATTAACCACAAATTGGAGAATGATCGTTGCAAAAGGGTTAAAGATGAAATAGAGAAGGTTGAGTTCTAGTTGGTAAAGATGAAAAATAATTTGTGCTCTCTCTTTATTTCTATGCTATTATGGAATAAATATCATAGAAGGAATGTACCCTGACAAGGGTTGCTTTTTAAATGCCCTCACATTTGAAATATGACGAGAAAAAAATTTGAATTATTTCATAGATCTACTATGAGTTTAGGAAGCATGAAATTTGTTGCTCGTTAAAGGGGCTGTATCATGATGAGACTACTTGTCTTTCCAGTGGCCTGACTCGGGGCCAATCAGGTATATTCGACTACGGAGGACGCGAACGCAGTATTCATGTTTGTGTTACATACACAAAACCGAAGCATGAGGAGAATTTTGGTCTGTTTCGCGCCCTTTCGCGAATGCTAGCGTGCGCTGACCCAATTAATCAAGTCCATTCGTTTACGTGCAGTTGTCCAAAAGGAGTGGTAGATGGCGTTGACCAGTATATACATGCTACAGCCCCTTTAAAATCTTGCTTATATCACGAACAATGAAAAGGGAAGATTAAAATGTTAAAAATAAGAGACACAAACAGCCAAATACTTGTAATGACAAAGATCTCTATTAGAAAACACATTTGTCTAAATATACTCTCACAATTTAAAACTTAGGAGGTAGCAGATCATTTGGTACTTACATTGATAATGATCCGACTGTTAATTGGGTAGTAGTTGCCTGCAACTGGTTCGCTATTGACATATGGATAGTCTTCCCGTTGATACAGACTTTACACACACGAAAGAAAAGATTTGGATGATCAATTAAATAACATGAATACCACATTTTGAAGCAGCTACACACATACTGGCACAGTACAAGGTTTAATTATTTTAATTTCAATGTACATGTTATTCCTACACTAGCTAGCATATAAAAACATGCTTATATTTGAAAAATTAAGCTAATTTCAACACTTTGAACTTGTTTACCCCATGTGTATCCAGGTTGGGGCTGTCTGATGATTTTTTTTTTGTGGGGTTTATTTGTTTTATGTGACTGAATGCATGTGCATGCTAGTAAGTAAGCAACCATGGGACCAAGGGCTTTAAGTCCTCTCTGAGGGACTTGGTAATGAAGATTAATGCCTTATCAAAGGGCACTCGCCTATCAACTTTATTTTTAACCCAGGACCTCCCAGTTACAAGGCCATGGCTCTACCACCAAGGCCTGCTCAATTGTTGTCTGAATAAAGGGTAGGTGTTATCTAAAGACTTTCTAAGTGTAACATTTTTTACAAACCAGTCACATAGTAATCTCAAAGTGATTCAAATGATAATAGTACTGATGAAAGTAATGAAAGTAATGATGACGATTGCCCGATGCCCATGGTATGAACTCCCTGCATTTCTAAGAAATAGCATTTCACTTTACTTCTTCCAAAAACATCTGAAAACATAATTCTACCATTCTTCTTATTTTGTTGATTTACTAATAGGACAGTGCCTTCTATCCTCTGGAAAAATTGTTATATATATCTAGGCCCGTCTTACGAAGAGTTGCAATTGATCCAAATCAATCGCAAGTACTCCGATCAATCGCAAGTTTGCAATCTCCTGTCTCTTATGTACATAGCTGCGATTGATATCAATCACAAATAAGTTGCGATTGATATCAACTCTTTGTAAGACAGGGCTCTGATCATTATTATTATCATAATGATAAAGGGGAAAGCTGGTGAACTTACACTCTTTTCATCATCTGTCTACCATTGGAGTCTGTGTAGAACATCTGACCCGACTGTACGTTGGTGTCAAATCGTGTTATGATCTCCTTGCCCAAACCATCACTAAGATGAAGAAAAGGAGGAGGTGGAGAATGAAAAATGGTAGAAAAGGAAAGTAAAATGGAAAGTAAAATGGAAAAGAAAGAAAAGGAAAAACAAGAGAGAGAGAGAGAGAGAGAGAGAGAGAGAGGGGGGAACAGAGAAAAGGAGAGAAAGAGGGAGAGAGAGAGGGGAAGAGGGAGAGAAAGAGAGAGTGTGAGAGAGAGAAAGAAATACAAAGTGAAAGAGAGAGAGAGAGAAAGAGAAAATGACAAATTTCAAAATAAATATTACATATTTTGCGTTCTGGACATGTCCTTCTTGTGCCACTTCGTTTGCGCTAAACTACAAAACTAGACATACAAATCATACTAGAAATATTCTCAATGTCATCATCATTGACAACTTAATTTATATCATGCACTTATATTGCATCAGACATCTAGTCACCTCCATAGACAATGGATGATATGATAATGATGTTGATTGTTTCTTGTATTGTGCCAGTGCCTGCATCTGCTGGGCAGATCTCTATGTTTCACGAATTCAAAGTTCTTGGTGAGGATCTTAAATAATTTAGTTTAAATGATTTTTTGTTGGCATTATTATTCTCGAGATGATGTCGTAGTTGGGATTTATTGCTCTATAAACCCTCTGGCAACAGGAACCCGGTTGTCCCTGTGCAAGTCTATATGAATAATAAAAAGTCAGTAGTAAGTGGGTTTAGTTAACATCTACTTCATCTAGGTCGAAGTGGCCAATGTAGATGTCTAGATCTAGGTCATTAGTGCTATGACAGGGATTTGAACCCGGTACCTCATTATCAATAGATCGGTCACTTAACCATGAGACCAAAACACCTCTACTTACCCAATAGGGATAGGGCCAACCGTCCATGTGAACTCTGCTGCACTTTGACCTTTGTATAGTCTGACCACCTGGCTCAACCAAGGTGTGAATTGCTGTTGGACCTCTTGTACTACATCACCCTGAGAAAAAAAAAGGAGGATACAAATCATTTTTTTTGTGTTCATCTTGCCTTGTTTTCATTCATTTCTAGGATGTGGTAAAGTAATTTCTTCAACCAATAGGCCATTTTCGTTATTGTAACGTAACCAAATGTATGTGTATGCCTTTGTGAAGCGCCTCATACAAATCATTTTGTTCACCTGTTACAAATAAATTTATCTCAATAAATACAGATTTACTATTATTATCATTATTATTGTCACCTTTACTATTATCTTATATTGGAAGCCAGGCGAAGAAGAGGCAGACCTGCTATTTCCTGGTTGAAAGACAACCTCATATGGACAGGGAAAAAGCTGTCAGAGGCACCAAGAGCGACAGCAGACAAGAGAAGGATGGCATAAACTTGTGATGGTCACAGCAGCGCAGCTAGCGCTACCCGACTGAAAGAAGAAGACTGTCATTACCTTGACCACTTTAACCAGCACCGACGTCCCATCAAACAAAGGATATGGGTCCGATTTGTTAGGTCGGAAGATGTATGCCCCCGAGCCTTGTATCGAGACGTTGTTCCCTGTGCTGGATTCGTACCAGTAGAAAGACTGGGTCATAATGTTGCTGATGTTCGACCCCAAGTTGGTCATTGATTTCAAGAGGCCAGTGATTCCATCAAAGCTCAGACTCAAGATCTAGAAAATAGATAATTCAGGTAATGAAGTTAGACTTACCCGGTAATATTTATTTTTTTAAAGAATTTATCATTATAATTTTTTTCAATCATTTGAATTATAAAAAATAATGATGTGACAAAAAAATGTTGGTGTTTGATGTCAATTTGGTTTTTGATTTCAAGAGCCTGTCTTTCCAGCAAAGCTCAGGATCATGAACTAAATGAATAAAGATTGAAGCATTTCTCATTGTTCATTTGCTGAGAATGCTACTGTTAGACCCTAAGGTGGTCATTGATCTCAAAACACCAGTGTTTCCATCAAACCTGAGACTCAGAAACTAAATGGTATAAAATTGTAACAATTGTCATTGTTACTTCAAACTTCCTGAAACTCTCATCGGACATCAAATGATCAGTGTCAAGAATTAGAAAATTATTGTTGAAAAGAAAAAAATCTCGCACTTTGAATAGATTCATTAAATTTGTTTGAAGTATTTGTAAAAAATGTTAAACTTTAAATGGCCAGTGTTCCCATCTAATTCTTTATCATAAACTACAAATACGATTGACAAAAAAGTTACAAATTCTTTTCAATAATGTAAATTCCTACAAAAATGTTTTGATCATTTCCTTAATTTCTCTATTTTTAATCAAAGTAATTTTATCTACCCCATTGAAATGTAGATCTTTTTGTCAAAATCTAATTACGGTAGGGTTTATAATCAAAGTATTGTATGGCTCAGTCATCAGGTGGTCATGACTAAGGCGTACAAAAAAAGATGTTGTATCTTGAAATCTACGGTCGGCTTTTAAAACAAGTTTTTTTAACCGTTTTTTAGGAAAACTAGATGGAATTCGACTGCGCGCAGTCGAAAATGATGCCTCCGTCATAGAGCAATTTTACAAACCAAAACAGAAGAAATTTTTTCGAATTCAATTTCAATTGTAATCCATTGACAGGTTCTCAGAATATCGTGATAACAAGCAATTTCTCATATACAGAATAAGCCCTTGACCTTTGACCTTATGAACCAAGAATCTACTCAGTTCATTGGCTCTGCATGTAACATACATGACCTAATTTTGGCAGGATTCCATCAATCGGTTCTTGAGATAACGGGATCACGAGCTGTTTTTGCATACATAATGTGCACTGTGGCCTTTGACCTTTGACCTCGTGACCCCAAAATCTAATCAGTTCATTGGCTCTGCAAGTAACATACATGACCTAAGTTTGGCAGCAATCCATCAATCAGTTCTTGAGATAACGCGATCACGAGCTGTTTTTGCATACATAATGAGCCCTGTGACCTTTGACCTTTAACCTCGTGACCCCAAAATCTAATCAGTTCATTGGCTCTGCAAGATACATACATAACCAAAGTTTGGCAGGAATCCATCAATCGGTTCTTTAGATAACGCGATCACGAGCTGTTTTTACATACCTAATGAGCCCTGTGACCTTTGACCTTTGACCTCGCGACCCCAAAATCTAATCAGTTCATTGGCTCTGCAAGATACATACATGACCAAAGTTTGGCAGGAATCCATCAATCGGTTCTTCAGATAACGCGATCACAAGAACGGGACGTACGTACGTACGGACGGACAACCCGAAAACATAATGCCTCCGGCTACTTCGTAACGGAGGCATAAAAATGTATTAAAGTATATTAAATATCAGCCCAAAGAGGGAGTAAAATCTCGACAGACCGACCCATGTTTTGGCACCTAAAGGGTAATACATCTTTTTTTAGGCCTCATGGCCACGCTATCCTTGAAACAGGGTGTCACTCACCTCATTGGATATTATCACATCTCCATCTACCCTATTGATAGTTGTGGCTGGACGACTGTGACGAATCGACCCGAGACGGGATATCATATCTGGGAGGGAATAGATGGGAATGGATTGTATAACATTGCGTTTGCTGAAAGCCATGAAGATGTTATGAACAAATAAGGAAGTTTACAGATAGCACATGGTACAAATGACCCCAAATATCCACAGATCTTTTACACATGGAGAAGTTCCACTTTGAGCATCTTAGAATAATAACTGCCAAAGTCCTAGATGTGGTTCATGAATACCTTTTGTTTGCCCTCTTGAAAAGAATACTTCCACCTGCGTATCATAGAATGTACCGTTGGTGCATAAATGAATAATGTTACATAACTTTCATGAGCGCATATCCAGTATTCATCTCTGTGGGTTTTACCTTTTTGGTACAAATGACCTTTATCTGCCCATGCGCAGATTGTATCTATGAACTGGCTTATTCATTTTGACTTTAGGTCAGTCAGGAATCCCATGACTTTTACAAGCTGATCGCCTGCCTGATTATCAAGATATTTATGTTTCAAAATCAAAATTTCATTTTGCGTTTTCCTAACGCTTTTTATTACACTACAGTCTATTGGGTAAAATGAGTATGGTAAAACCGGTCACTGAAAGATTTTTACTTTTTTGAGGCACTTCATGATATTTTGAAGCGCAATTTTTTTAGGGCTTCAATATTACACCATACCACAGACACTGATAATACATACATGTAGGGCCATATTTAACATAGTTAAACGATGCCTTTAATGACACAGAGTTGATGCCCTTCTGGCTCTAAAAACTACTACATTGTATCAGTAATGCATTTACTATAATATACTGTCTTGTATTTCATAATGAGCAAAATCATACGGTACTCCTTGGTTTCTGATGCCTTTCTGTTAATGGAAATAAGAGATCTAATATTCCATGTTTAGTTCACCCTTCCGCATATCATCATCATCATTTATTAAAGTTAAAAGAAAATGCAATAGCAGTTAACCCTTTGACTACTGAATTTATTAATCCCATAGGCTTAACACAGTAGCCACCCGGCTCCAGTAAGCAAAGGGTTAATTGCAAACAAGCACAACCAAATACTGAATCCTCTTACTCATTGAAGGTGCAGTGACCTGGTATGTGGTGTATCCCATTGGAGGTATGGTAGCCATGAAGATAAGTTCCTTAGTAGCGCTCCCTCTATCCCTCCTCACGCTCTTAGTACTGGCAGTCACATCTTGAATCTAAACAATAATCAAACGAAAAACATGAGAAACATACCTTCACTAAATATCCATATTTTAAAGTTACCGGTAATACAAAGTTTTGATATGGGGTCATGAATTTGGTTCAAATGAACATATTGGAAGCATATGCAATCCTACAATATTCAGTGATCGTTGTCGCCGTTGAAATCGAGTCTAAAGTTATAAAACTGTAAATCATAAACTCTTAATGTTGTATAGCTCCCTCTCAAGGTCAAGATATTAATTAAGCTATAAAACAATGTTTCTTGACTAAAATCGAACATAGCTATTCCCATTTAGAAATTATATATCACAACTACATATTCTGCGATTGTCATGGTCGCAGCTACCATTGTACGGCCGTAGGCGCTATTTGAAACTTATCAAAATTTACCGGGAGCACCAGTAAATTTTTATATTCAATTTTTCTCAAAAGCAGAAGTGTTTTAGGGGCTAAATTTCCTAGTGCTTACAATACATCCACAGGGGCATCCAAATATATCAAAATTGTAAAGAATCACTATCCACCCAATTTTCAAAATTTCCCCAAACTTTGTATTAGCTTTAAAGCATATATCCCAAATTCCATTTTAAATCTTCAGCATCTAAAAGATGAGTGCTGAAGCCATTTACTAACTGAAATAAACAATTCATTGAGCATTAGTTTGCACTGTTTCTATCTACACAAGGCTCACTTACGAGTAAGTGCAATCTCACAGGGGTTCACACAACTTTTTAGTTTATAACAATCTATTAATTAATCTAGCCTCACGTGTTTTATATTCGCATAAAAGAAAATGTAATTTTACAAACATATTCAACATTTATCTAAAGGAAATATTATGGAGGGCAAATGTTGAAAAGTATCACCTCTGGAAAAAATGTTGACTATGTTAAAAAGAAGAGTATAATTAATTTTGTGATATAAGTATAATTTGTGTGTTTGGCTTTGTAATCAATATAATTATGTGTTTCTTATGTATGTATTATTCAATTAATAAATGATGGGGAATTTTTATTTTTTTTAAACAAATACACATGTTACTGTACATCCTGGCCAGGATGTAAATTATTTTTCACCTCACATTTATTTAACAATTTATTAAAGGTGATAAAAAGTTCACGGCAGTATGAAACTTTTTGCACTATTATCTTGCCATTTCTCAAGTAAAATCAAAGAAACCAGCTGAAAAGTTTTAGAGGGTTCACCAGAACTATACAATAACATAGGCTTGAAAGCAGATTTACACCTGGCATTCTCTAGGCTAGTGAATACAGTTCAGTGTTCCCGCAGGAATTTTAGAACCAAATTCCACAATTTTCCTTGACTGTTCATGACCCATTTTTTGCCTTTTTCCATGACCAGAAAGTACCATTTTGGTATGGGTTGCGGCATCCAAGCAGTGTATGGATACCAGGCAGTGACATATGTTATTTCATTTTTGTGATGGCCTCAGCCTCCCTTCACGATATCCATGACTGTCTATGACTTTGGGAGATTTTAAGAATTGTTTTTAATGACTTTCCAGAAGAATCTTTTTTACCATGACTTTTCCGCTTTTTTCCATAAACCATGGAAACCCTGAATTATTCATTACTTCTCTCCATAGTTTAAGCTCAAATCAGAACAAGACCTTGAATCTTGAATCTTGAACAAGAAATCGTTGTGTGATTACCTGACTGGAGACCGTTGTTCCATTAGGGCCCATGACGGTGTAAGTAGCCTGGTTGACTGGAAGTCTGATCGGTGACGTCACAGAGCGTGCGATAGGGTTGTACACCACTACCGTGAACTAATGCCAAAGTCATTGGGAAAATATAAAAAACATAATATTTATGACTTGGGTACTATTCACAGAGATAAATCTCATGATAATGTTCAACAAAATGGGAATTCCATATTAAAGAAATGCAATGAATCTAGTGGGTAAAATACATTTATCTCGCCAGAAAAATTCCGCAGAAGCTGTATTCTGAACTCATATAATTTTCAAACTAATTGGGAAAAACCAAATCTGGTCCATAATGGGGTTTTGGATTAACTACATGTAGTTTCTCTTTAAAGGTACTATGTCCCATTTGCAGGCCCAAAAAATGAAAAGGTTAAATTCCAACAGCATTTGATAGTAAATGCTAATTGAGAACTTCTCTAAAAAAAGGGGGCTTGAAAACGTTTTCAAGTGGGAAAATAACGACCATTAGTTGTTGAATCAACTTAAGAGCTATAGAGCCAGTAAGTAATAGTCTGATTTTCAGACCATTGTACCGAATGGTCGTACCTTTTATGCTGCGCAAAGATTTAATCAGTTAAATTTTGGCAATTTTTCCAAGAAGTGGGTTATTGATGTAGACAAATGCTCATGTACCCTTTACAGCTCATTTTATGTATGTTATTACCAAAGAAGAAAAAAGCCAGTCAGTCACTCAATAGTGTCTGACAGTGAAGTCTAGCAAGTTAACGGGTTTCCTTGCATAATTTGAATATAAGAACACTGCTAACGTTTAAATTTCACAGATAGGACATACATGACATATTCATAATTCCTGCAAAGTTCTACAGAATTTGATGTTGGCTGCAAAAGGAACATAGTATCTTTAAAAGGACATTCTTACCAAATCCATTTCCTTGTGTATCACCTAAAAAACTGATAATGATGCACATTATGTTCAGTTGGAATATAAATTTCAATTCATGTGTCAATATAATTAGCAACTATAAATATAAGGATAATAATAACAAATCCTGTTCCTTCATGTTGATGTTGTTAGTTTAGTTTTTAAGGTTCTTGTTACAAGATTTATAATATTTATGTCTAAAGAACTGAAAACTAATAATGATCCACATTATGTTCAGTTTGTATATAAATTTCATTTCATGTGTCAATATAATTAGCAACTATAAAAGTATGGATAATAATAACAAATCCTATTCCTTCATGTTGCTGTTTTTAGTTTAGTTTTTAAGGTTCTTGTTACAAGATTTATAATATTTATGTCTAAAGAACTGAAAACTAATAATGATCCACATTATGTTCAGTTTGTATATAAATTTCATTTCATGTGTCAATATAATTAGCAACTATAAAAGTATGGATAATAATAACAAATCCTATTCCTTCATGTTGCTGTTTTTAGTTTAGTTTTTAAGGTTCTTGTTACAAGATTTATAATATTTATGTCTAAAGAACTGAAAACTAATAATGATCCACATTATGTTCAGTTTGTATATAAATTTCATTTCATGTGTCAATATAATTAGCAACTATAAAAGTATGGATAATAATAACAAATCCTATTCCTTCATGTTGCTGTTTTTAGTTTAGTTTTTAAGGTTCTTGTCACAAGATTTATAATATTTATGTCTAAAGAACTGAAAACTAATAATGATCCACATTATGTTCAGTTTGTATATAAATTTCATTTCATGTGTCAATATAATAAGCAACTATAAAAATATGGATAATAATAACGAATCCTTGAAGACTTACGGAATTCTGGGTTTCGGAGGCGGGGCAGATGCTGATGTTGACGTAGTTACAATGATCAGGTGTAGCATCCATCTTGAAACCAGTTTTCTGAGAAATATCGCTTGAGATGACTTCGCTGATCAACGCCTGTACCAAGTTAAGAAAAATAACTGAATAATAATAATAACAATAATAATATATTTATAGAGCGCAGAATCTATCCAACATTAAGTATATGATGTACTGCGGTACAAGAGCTCCTGATATAGGCTTAGATTTACAGTTAATTAAAAATATGTGCTTTCAGTTTTGATTTAAAGATATTTACAGATGGTGATTTCCTGACTTCAAATGGCAAGTTATTCCAGAGTTTTGGGGCTGCACAAGCAAATGCTCGATCACTTAGCGTTATTTTTGTTTTGATAGATGGGATCTGCAGCAACAAATTATCTCAGGAACATCGGTTGACTTACATAGTAAATGTCAACAACTGTTTCAAGATTCAAGATGCAGGATTCAAGATATTTTATTTAACCATAACCATAAAAACATACAAACAATAATACAAAATACAGTATGGAATATGGAAAGGACCAAAATATGAAAGAATGCTTGTGAGGAATAGCATCAAAAGTAGTGCTAAAATAAGCACTGATCCTTTTATTTAATTTATAAACATTTGGTTATGCAGAGGAAAGCACAGAACTTTTCCCTTATTTCACAAATGTTAACGCTTTGTTTAGTAAAATACATAGCCCTCGCATAATCATATGCTTTCGTAAATACCTTATGTTTATTCAGATATCCTAATTTATATACCCGTTACACAACTATTAATTGGGCCTTACATAATACATGCTTTGTTTTTTAGTAGATCCCCTACTTTATTCAGCTTTTTCAATGTATTTATCATACTTATGATTGTATCTTTTGTCATAAATATTACCATGTACATTATGTTCCTATATTGTATGCTTAGTTATAATTATTACCATTAACATTATGTTCAATTATGTTATTTTCGATAAAGTGGAATTAAATAAACTTGAAACTTGAAAATAACCCTGTGATCATCATAAAAAAAATTGTGATCAACACTCCAACCATTCTCACCTGGCATTGAACCCGTCCCATGGAGAGCCTTTTGGCATAATCATCTGCAACATGCTGCTTCTCTGTACCACTGGAAATACAATAGAAATCAAATGCAAGATTTACACTTCTGTATATTAAGGGGGGGGGGTGGATCTGTTTTTGGAGCTTAACCCATTACCTATGGGAACTGGATGGTCCCTGTATGAAGCCAATGGGAATTGGAGAATTCAGTAGTCAACGGTTTAACAAATGTAGAGTGAAGGAAACTGCTGCTTTTTAGAAAATGAAACCCATAGGCCCGAATCACAAAAGTAGGTTTAAGTTTAAACCATGGTTTAAGTCCTCAATTACATAACCCATGGTTTGAAATTAGCGAAAATTAAGCGTACCTTGCCTTGCGCGCGTCTAATATTGGACCTCTGACTGTGTCGCGCTTATTTTGCGCTAATTTTAGACCATGGGTTTTAAATTTAAACCTCCTTTTTTTTTATTTGGGCCATAGAAAATTAATAATCATGTTCCTGTATTACAATATATTCTGGATGCCTGCACAAACAAACTTTATTGAAAATGGGTGAGATATAATTGCTATAATGTAAACCTCACAAGTTCGTAATCATGATAAAAACTCTTTTCATGTTCAAAATCAATGTATAAATACAATTCTATATAATTATTTATTATACTGGTAAGTTTTTCTTGTTTGTTCTACACCTTCTATCTGTATTTTCATGCTTTCAAAAAAACAAGTTTATTACACCGTCATTGTTTTTTAAACTATGGATCCTGTTACTATAAAATACAAATAAATCCATAAAGTGATTGCGGTGTTCTACTCACGTTACGGCATCATGATGCTGGGCAATAGCCATAGCCTCTCCTGGTTTAAGAGAATCGATCACAAAATCAAATTACAGCTATTCAGAATTTCAAAGAACAAACCCTAAGCAGCAATATAATTCCTCACCAACCCCCTTCCTCTGATACCAGTTAGAATTGATCAGAGGGCCTAAAAATCACCTAGAATGAGGTATTTTGTACACAAAAGCCTAAAGTATGGTCTGAAAATAACTCACCAGGCCTGAATTCAGGCTATTGCCTGAAAACTGGCACCCCTCCCCTCCCCTCCCTCTCTCCATCCAGCAGAAAAAAGTCAAAGAGAAGGTTCAGTACTGGTAAAAGTGAAAGATACTTCTTGAGATTAACTCACTCTTTCCGTTCCCCTTTTGCAGAATCTCACAGTACTCATAGAAATGTCCTCACAAAAGGATTAACCTTCATTCAAATAGGACTAGAAATAAACTACATGTACACCATATTCTGATGCAAGATGTTTGTGCAGTCCCCAATACTACTCTCTGTGTGTAGTACTTTTAAGTGTTTGTGATTTTCGTCTAAATCTAGCCACTTTCTAAACTTTGGAGGATTCCACAGTGTAGTCTAACAGCACAAAAGCTGTTCCTATTTTATACTACATGACCGATCACTCAGAAGGACTTCTTGAAAGTTTCTTGCACAACAATATTGCGTGACCACCAAGCAATACAAGCATTAAGCCAAATTTTCAATAGACGAAAACTAAAAAATGATAGTCGTCACATTTGTATAGCGCCTATTACTACATTTCTAAACGCTTTACATTGTAATTGCTACCTACGTTTCTAAGCTCTTAACATTGAAACTGTTATCAACCCGGTCATTTGATTCAATTGCTAATCTTGGTTATTGGTGGTTACTTTACCAGACTCCTAAGAAAGCATAAATACTTGTAAGTAAGCAACCAGACGGCGACGGCTTTAGGTCCTCTCCGAGGGACCTGGTAATGAGGATTAATGCCTTACCACAGGGCACTAGCGCATCGACTTGGTTTCGAACCCGGGTCACTGGATTACGAGACCACTGCTCTACCAACTGAGACATGAATATTGATAGTGCACACGCTCTGCTCCCTGGGGATTAAAAATAAAGATCTTTGTTGTGTTTGTTTTCTTCTACTTACTCAGTCTTTCTGACGATGCTTTGGTAGTCTTGAGACACTCTAACTGCTTGCACACCTGAGTGGAAGAAAGATCAGAAACATAGACAAGTTTAGAAAAATAACAAAACAAAACTTCTTGAAGAAAAAAGAAATTGTTAAAATATGTTTTATAAGCAGTTTGTTTGTTTGTTTTACTTGACTGCTAAGAAAGCATGTGTCTACTTTTAAGTAAGCAACCAGGGGACCGACGTCTTTAAGTCTTCTCCAAGGGGCTTGCTAATGAGGATTAATGCCTGCCTTACCAAAGGGCACTAGCGCATCGACTTGGTTTCAAACCCGGGTATCTCCTTCAATCAACCAAAACTTTACAATAAATTAAAATTGCAATTAATTTTATATTACAGATAGGTACAATGCATGGTAAGATACGATTCATTGCAGCAAGAATTGAGATAGGATAGATTTTTGCGATTGAATGTTAGTCAAATTTGTGACAGGTATTCGAGAGGCCATGAAGACAATACACTTGAAAGATACATATACAAAAACTTGAATTGTTTGTGTCATGATGTCATGATGTTGTCATTGAAGTTCCATCCATATTTATATGGTATTGATAGAATCTGTATTTGAATAATATCAAATGGCCGAGAGTGGGATAGAAGGATATATTCCAAGAGCTAATTAGCAATTTTCATGAGTCAGAACAACGACTGAAATAATGTCAAAATGAGGGGATATAGCATTGTATCTCACAAAAGAAAAGTCTTTCAATATTATATGATCGCGCAAATATCCATTGTCTTAGCCTCTGCGTATTTAAATATGTATTCTCTTATTATGGGTTCACGCACCCCAAACCATGAGATATGGAGAATTATTATAAGGCTTCCAAGTAGTACAATAAATCAGTGTACCGGTATTCAATATCTTTAGCACAGTACTCGGATGACAAGTGACCAATATTGTTTTCTTTTGCTCAGTCATCGGGTAACTTCAACTATCGATTTCGATATCACACACACAAAAAAAGCCATATTCATTGAGGTATTAAAGTCAAAATTTGTTATTTCGATAGCCAGCCTTATATAGATAATAATATTAATAGCTTTGTTTTTGTGTGAAACATTATTGGACTTGTCTCCGACTAGTTTAATATTGTCATAGCTCAAGCAACGTATTCTTGTAACACACTCAAAGCCATCCAATATTATATAAATACCGGTACTGCACGGTCATCCAGGTATTTTTTCACAAACCATGAGATACGGTTTTAAATTTGCACGGTCATCCAGGTACTTTTTCAAAAAGCATAAGACTCACTGATTGTGCTCGTTGGCTCAAAACCCTTCATACAAATAACATTTTCCATTCTTAGTACCTGGAGGATATTGTTCGACTCCCTCACGTATCCTTTGATCGACGGGCGGCTCACGAAATACCCGCTCCAAAAGTTATGCGGGGCATCACCATACGGCATGAAATCCTCTTTCTTAGTAGTCCAAGTCTTGTTTGCCGCATTCAGGTTGGAGACATAGCAGGACGGAGTGGAGTAGAGAAGGTGGATGCCTGACTCCTCCTCCTGATTGAGAAAGAAGAAAAAAAAGATTACGAAAGATTAAAATTTTGATAATGGATATTACTTATAAGTAACGTCAAATAACAGATAACGTAACGCAAGCCAAAAAACAATGTGCGCATGCGCGAACCAGAATTGCAATTTTGCACGTAACAATAGGCACCAACTGACGTAAGGGTTGCCCTATGTAACACAAATGGCTTTACAAAATGACCTGTTTCGCGTCTTGGTCAGCTTCATGACTACCCTTTTAGCACTGGTATAGATTAATCTTGCACTGAAAACGGTTAAATAATCTTGAAGCCTTTGGTATATCTGGTATTCAGACACCTACCCCCTGGACATCCACCCCCCCCCTCCCCCCCCCCCCCCGGGATAACCACCCCCAATCAACTACCCCCTACGACGAACTACCCCCTACGGCAACCACCCTCTAAGACGACTACCCCCTGGGACAACTACCCCCTAGGATAGTTGTCTAGGGGGTAGTTGTCCTAGGGTAACTTGTCTGGGGGTAGTTGTCTGGGGGGTAGTTGTCCTAGGGGGGAGTTGTCCTATGGGGTAGTTGTCTTGGGTTAGTTGTCCGGCTTCCGGGGGTAGTTGTCTAGGGGTGGTTAACCAGGGGTGGATGTCCAGGGGGAAGGTGTCCTAGAACCGGTATATCTATCCCATGATAACTATAATGTGGCACAGCTCACCTTTGCATTGACATATTTGATGAGCTTGTCAAGGTTCTTATACCAAGCGTTAGCATTCTCATACTGGAAGTCCGAGCCCATGGTCATGATGATGTTATCCGTCTGGAAGAATGCCGCCTGCAAGTACAAAATAAACATGATTATTTTAAAGATAAAGTTGAGTTCTGGTAAAAAAAGGAAAATTAATTCTCACAGAATAAAACGAAACTTACACCGAATGATCAAGATTACAAATAAATGTCATTTGCCAAACAATTTTGGTAGAAAATGTGTACTGGCTGAGTAATGAGCATAGAAAGATAAGAAAATCAAGGTTAGTAGCACCATTTGTGTAGTTCCATATACATCTTTCTGTGTACAGTGGTTGTTACTTTACCAAGACTGGGCCAAATTTATTACATGTATGATTTTGATGACTCCAAAACCTTGCAGTACACACCAATACTTACATGCTACATGATCAACTTTTTCTGATCCATTCCACACATTTTCTTTCACAATGCAATCGCATGACCAGAAATCAACTTTATCCTTAATTTCTGATCACCACTCTAAAATGGTCTCAACTGCAATGCAATCTATTATGAGTCTAATATTATGTACTTTAATTTTTTTGAAATCCAAATGAGCTCCAGATATCTAGCCATCCTCCATCCTTAAAATATTCAAATTCTTTTAGTAGTTGCTGACGTTGTTTAGACAGCATTCAGTTGCACAGCGCCCTCTAGAGGAACTTCATGATATGTTCAATGTTTGATTGTATACGTGTGTTCTCCTTTTATTTAGGGGGGGGGGGAGCCCAGGGGAGACATAAACCATTTTCTCTTTGAATTTAATTGAATTGAATTGATTTTATTGTCAAGTTGTTGCTCACTGGTACAGGTGTATTTTACAAACAATGTACACAATTATACAAATTATAAAATATAATAACAACATAACATCAATAACGTTACATCCAACAATACGAGCGACGTCTAACATCCAGGCACCTCATAATTCAAATGTAAATAGGGAACACGGAAATAGTCTGCATCAGATAATTCATGATAAGTACAATGTGATTTCTTACCTAGGAAATGGAGAGAAGAGATACAATAGTACAATGTCTACAATACTTGCCCTCGTTTTACCCTACTTTTGTAAATATGAATCAAATCCGGCACAAATGAACATCTAAAGCGCTCCCGCCTAGTGCGGGGAACACAGAGGCAAATGCCTGATCGGTTTACATTATAATTATGGAACAAAGGATGTGTTGGGTCTTTCATAATACGTGTTTAATACCTTCAGCAATGTGCAATCAACATATATATTTTCTAAACTGGGCAATTCTAAACCGATGATGCGCTGAGCAATTTTCCTTATTCTTTCAGTTTTCTTATTGCATCTTTCTATCTTTAGCTACCTTTTATTTAAATCACATGCATTGGAAAAATGTTTTTGGTTTATAGTTATTTAGCGTTCATGTGACTCACAATACAAACCTTATTGTTGTTTTGTATTTCACTGTTTTCTTGATTTTGTCGTTGTCTTTGTCTTAATAATAATAATTATGATAGATGATGTAATGTCCACAGAGTTGGACGATGAATGAAAAGCATATCAATCTCTATTAGAAAAAAAATCAGAGAGAACAAAATAAATGGACAGAGAGCAAGAACATTAGAAACTACAAGGTTAAACAAAAATAATTCTCAAAGACAATATGAGAAAGAAAAAAAAGCAAACTCAAAAAGATTCATATGCTCACCTGGTCTTTTGCATACTTTGTGAATTTTGCTACACGCTCATCCACATTGTAGTCAAAGAGTGTTGGATCATCCTGCAATACAACAAAGTAATGTATGATTAACCCTTTCAGAGCAGGATCTATTATATTGATCACATGTTGTTCTTCAAATTGGCAACAATAACGTTTTTTCTCTTTTGCTTCATTGTTCTAATAAATTGTAATATTTCTAAAAATATCTGTTTACGAAGGAGTGTTATTAACAACGTTAAAAAAGTTGGAAAAAATGCCAGTTTTTATCCAAAAAAATCATTTTGAACCTCTCCACGTGTGGCCAATTTATAGATTTTAAAGCTTAATTTCCTTTTTTCAATTCCTGGCATCAAACGGAATATGGTCATTCAAGAATATTGCATGTAATTTTTTGCTGTTTCTACTCCTGTTTCCCTTCGCCATTCTTCCCTCTTTCTCTCCCTCTCTCTCCCTTCTTTAAATTCACTTCCTCTTTCTCTCCCTCGCCTATCCCTTTTCCTTTATTTGTTCTTTTTATGCTTTCCTTTCTCTTCTCTCCCTTCTCCTGTCTTCCTCTCTCTCTTTCTCTTCTCTCCCTTCTCCTGTCTTTCTCTCTCTCTTTCTCTCTCTCTCTTTCTCTTCCCCTTTCCATCTCTCCATCTCCTTCACCTGTATTGGAGGATCATTGCATCCCCTGTCATAGCAGAAACCCGGCGGGGGACCATATCCATTATAGAGGGCGCCGAAGAAAAGATCAGCCGGGCTACCCAGGTTCTCGTTGGTATGCCAAACTTGTTCCATCGTCTTCGTGTTCAGGCGGTGCAGCTTATCATTGTAGCCTAGCCTTCCAAAGAAGAACCCATCAAATCCCATCTACCACGAATACAAACACAAACATATGTATGTTCATACATTGTATATCCCCAAATGATACATGTATATCAATAAATGGACATAACAAAATAATTGAAAAACTAAAGAGCTGCTGGTAGTTTTTTCTGAGAAGAAAGTTCTCTGTAAAAATTGCATAATTTTTATTGAATAAAAACCATGATTAATTGTGCCCCCATCATCTTCAAAATGTTATAATCGCAACATCATGATTTTGCATGATATTTCGGTCAAGGAAATAATTTTAAACCACAAACTTCCTAGTAAAATTTCTATATCTTTAATGCATTTCAAAAAAAAAATCTATAATAAACAGTCAACTCAAAGTCACACAATTCAAATTTTTCCCTAAATCAAATAGTTTTTTTGGACCAAACAATACAGAAAAAAATTGTTATTTACACTTCCTAAGTTGAATTTTCATATCAAGGTCAAACTATTTTTTCGGGACCCAAAAGAAATTGACTCATGCAGATTTAACCGCATTACCCATACTGCATCAGGACACACAATATTAGGGACTTTTAGATATGCGTGGACTGATACATGTGACGTCCATTCAAGGCAATGCATTAAAAGGAAGTCGATCGTAGCAATCCACGTTGTCGTTCGGCAAATCTAAAAGTCCCTATTCATGTTTTGAGGCTCACCTGGGCAAAGAGGGAGGCCTGTTCCCTAGAGTGACCAAAGGGGTCGATGTGCCACGCCACCCTCGGGATGCCACACTTTCCAAAGGTGTTGACGAGGAATCGTAGACCCTCGGACATCTGATCTATGATGGCGTTGTAATGAGTGCAGGCTTCGTCGTTCATACTCCACCCTCCATTGATGAACTCGAGCCGACCTGAGAATGAGAGGGGATTAAAGGTCACATGCAGTTTTTGTAAGACCTCCAAAAGTTTTCTTTGATTTCTTTTATTTTAGACAATAATAATAATAACAATAATTTAAGATTTGTATAGCGCACATATCTGCCTATAATGGTACTCAAGGCGCACAAAAAAGATTCACTATTAACATTTCAAATACAAACAATAAACAAATTGAAATTAACAAACTAATAATAAATCAACAAATCAAAAAACAAATGCAAATTACAGATTCAGTAAGACATTGAAATGTTCATGTGAGTTAATCATATTTTTCCTTCATAAGGTAGGTCTTTAGATGCTTGTGGAATAGTTCCAATTGTTTTACTTAGTTTAATGTATGAAGGGAGTGCATTCCACAAACGCGGGGCTGCTACAGAGAAGGACCTGTAGCCCCAAGACCGCCTTGTTTGAGCTTCCTGAAACTGGTGGACATTTCCTGAACGTAGACCAAGTCTAGAGGATCTCTTCTCCTCCAGTAGATCTGACAAGTATAATGGTGTCTGGTTGGTTTTGGTTTTAAAAACCAGGGAAAGTACCTTGTACTTGAGTCTTTGCCTCACAGGCAGCCAGTGCAGATCCTCGAGAACGGGGGTTATATGATCAGATAACTTTGATCGGGTGACAAGCCGAGCCGCAGAATTTTGGACCTTCTGCAGTTGTTTGATGAGAGTGTCAGGCAGTCCATTCAGGGTACTATTGTACATGTCCAATCGTGACGTAACGAGTGTATGGACTGCCTGCTTTGTGGCATGTGGAGTCAGATAATCCCGGATTCGACGAATGTGCAAGATACTAGCAATACTCAAGTGGAATATCAAACAACTAAGAGGTAGAAAATAAATTAAAGGTAAAAACCAGTTTTGGAAACGCCCCCCTCTCAAAAAATGAAATGAAAGCTCTTATTACCAATCATGTGAAAGAATATGTTTTGAGTAATACGTGATGATACAAATTTTGCCGAGAAACCGCCTACTAATTGATATATTTGGTAAATTATTATATCTATTTGAACCTGATAGATATCGCGAACGTGTCGCGTAGTCCGATATACATCTTTCTGTGTACAGTGCTTGTACTTAACCAAGACTGGGCCAAATTTGTTTTCATTTTGATGATTCCAGAACCTTGCAGTACACACCAATACTTATATGCTAGATGATCAACCTTTTATGATCGATTCCACAACGTTTCTTAAAAAATGCAATCGCATGACCAGAACTGGTATTTATCTTTAAGATATCATCCTTGGACGTAAATTCTGACAACTGCAATATGTAAAAGCTATTTGTGTACTACATTACATCAGGGATCAGTCCATTTTCTCAAATACTTAATAGAGGAAAGGCCTACCATCATTGACAAACTGCTTGACCTGAAACTGCGTCTTCTCATCCTGTTGATGCCACCATCTCTCGAAAAATGCCGACTCGACATAGATGAATCGCCTCCCAGGGTCCTTTGCGAGTGCGGAGATGACCGAGTCCAGGATGTACTGCACTCCTGCATGCTGAATGCTGTTATTGGCTGTAGGGAAGATGTGACATTATTGTAACTGTTGTTGCTGTTATCATCATCATCATCACCTAAAATCATCTTTACTTTCATATTCAGTAGTGGTAATAGTTATGCAGTAGTAGAAGTTGTAGTAGTATAGTGGTAGTGGTTGTGGTAGCGGTGGTAGTAGTAGTAGTAGTAGTGGTGGTAGTGGTGGTATTGGTGGTAGTGGTGGTAGTGATAGTGGTAGTAGTGGTAGTAGTGGTAGTGGTAGTAGTAGTATTTTTGTTCATCATTTTTTTATTATCATTATAATCATTAACAATATTAATATCATTATTTATCTTGTTTGTCTGCAAAGCCAAAATCAACAGTAAATACAAAACAACAGTAGAGATTGAAGAAAAGTGACATGGTTACCAAAGAAGATAAAGATTAACAATTAAAAAACTATAACTTGAAGATGGTGAAACTGAATACAGTTAACTCTACAGAAGTCAAATCTGTTGGGACCACGCAAAAATAGTTTGAAAAATGCCAAATTCGAACTAGGAAATGCAACTAAGAAATATTTTTGCATAATTTGGTCAAAAAATCTAATTTGACTTAGAGAAAATTTGACCTGTACATATTACAAGTTAACAATCTACAGTAGGTAAAGTTTTTAGGGTTCCACCATGTAATTCTTAAAATGAAATAAGAGCCCTGAAAATGGTTGGTGATCGAGCTCTGCCAACAGTAGGGGCACTTGTCCGAGAATAAAGGATTGTCCACACAAACAGAGGCGTCCGCAAAAAGAAGGATCGTCTGCATTTTCGCTGACGATTCTGATTTCTAATTCGAGCGTTGGCGATGCGAAATACGGATTCCGCAATAATTTACTTGATACATTTCGCATTGAATTTGTACAGATACTTTCACATTATGAGCAATAAATCCTCGGGAAGAGGGACAACCTATAAGAGTAGGTATTTTATTACGCGGAATCCGCTTATTGCAGTTCCAGCGCGCGGATCGGGAATCCGAAACCCGCAGAGCGCCAAAGAAAAAAAACGTCTGTGAAAATGCAAGCTATTCCCAATTTTAGGACCCATTTTGTTCACTTTTAGGAGAATATCCTTGTTTATGCGGACGATCCTCATTCTCGAACCAGCGCCCCTACTGGCTAAGAGCTCTTGGTTCTAGACGCTCCGATCTGCATGCTCCTGAGGAGGGTTAGAGCATGCGGATAATAATAATAATCTGGATTTTATAAAGCGCTTAATACGGAATACCGTCTCTAAGCGTTTTACAGATATTATTACCCCGGCCAAGAGGGCATAGGCAATTACTAAAAAAAAAAATTTTGTCATCCTACCGGGTCCCCATTTCTATCTTGGGTATTGAGTGGCAGATGTAAATTAATGCCTTGCCAAAGGACACTAGTGCCGTGTCAGGATAAGTGCGTCAAACGCCAAAGAGCTCCTAGGGCAGCTCATCATCCATTTTCAAGGCTCCTCTATCTTTCACAGAATTACATGTACAAGGTAGAATCCTTAAAACCTTACCTACAGAACAACACTTTGGTTCCTAAAATGGCTCCCCAGGTATGGGACAAGGCAGAATATATTTGGACCGAGGTAAACAATTTCCAGCCAAGAATAGGTGTAAATGTAGATATAATTATTATAACTTTCTGAAATAGTAGACCCACTTACCTCCATAGAAATATTCATCTACGGTCTTGAGCCATCCCACATCGTCATGGGTGTGTGGGACTAGATGAACATTCACTCGGTTTGGCTTAGTTGGGTTGCACGACTGAAAATTAATGCAGATGGTTAACTCATTAGACATGAAATATAAAACATTCTACGTTTACTAAACAAGACACAGTGGTCGTTTTACCCCAGCGGTCGTACATGTAGGTTTAGGATTCAAGTTTAAGTTGCCCTAGCTGTGCCACACAAATAATCACTTTGAGCCACATTGTATGTATCAAGGGATGATTATAAATACCAGTAGAAGTGCCGTAGTCGAGTGGTATAAGCACTTGACTTAAAATTCAAAGGTCGTGGTTCAATCCCCGACACGGCACTAATATCCTTTAGTCAGGCATTAATTTTCATTTGCCACACTCGACCCAGGTGAGGTATATGGGTACCTAGCAGGAATTTATTTCTTGAAATGCCAGAGCGCGTAATGGCAGCTAGGCTAAAGCCGGAGTAATAATTAATGTGCCTCAGAATAGAATTTCTAGAAAGAGGGCACTATAGAAATGCCTATTATCATTATTATTATTACCAAATAAAGAGATTCTAGGCCTATGATTGGTCAAAACTACAGGAACAAAATTTGCTACTGACTGCTGTGAATATAGCAACAAATATTGACTGGGCATAGTTCTCCTTGCATGTAATATCCAAGGATGCAGAGATTTGGCTTGATGTTAACAATGTTACGCACAGTGAGAGTGAGACATACGTGTGCAATGCTCTTAGAGGGGTAAATCTCCCTACACTCTACAAATAAATAAATTTTGACAGGCACATTTTGTTTTTAAATATTTTTTTTATAGAATAAATGCAGGAATGCAATATATGATATTGTAGGGGGGTCACATTTAAAAGTGTAGCACTTTGGTGATCGTGCACTATACCCCTCAACTTTATCTCGGGTCATATTAAAGTTAGGAGATCACTGTGACCAATAGTTTTAATCGTACCCCTCAAAGCAGTCAATATTTGTATACTAAATCACTTTCCAAAACAAGGAAGTTGAGACTGATTCTCAATCTATGTTTTGGCTCAATGTTATACATTTTGTAGGTTACATTTATATCTACTTTCAGTGGCGCCAGTCTTTAGTCTTTTGATGAATTTGGTATCAGTTTGTAAAAAAAATATAGTGTTTTACGAGAAAATTACGATTATTTTGTTTTGTCCGTATGTTTTTTTTCTTTTTTTCTTCCCTCTTTGAAATGTCAAAGTTGGGGTGCGGCCTATGCGGCGCTGCGGCCTTATCACCGGCAAATACGGTATTTTTTCACTGCATAACAATTCACAAAATAGTGTAAGTTTTTACGATTTTCTTCTTGAAAAATGAAAAGTTTTGAGGTGAAAGGGGTTTTCCGCGACTTTCCGTTCGAAAAATTGTTTTTCCGTTTCAAATGGTCATTTCCGTGAATTAGGTCCATTTTCCGTGATCGTGGAAAATCAGTGTCCCTACAGTCCATAAAAAAATCATGGACAGTTGGAGGAGTCATTCATATATTAATCATACATGTAGTCATACCACTCCAGCAAAGCATAGAGTCAATGCTAATGCATATTGACCTCTAGCGCTCACGACTTGACAGTAGACTCACGACTTGAATTTTGTAATTATGCTATAAAGAGGCAGCAATGGCACACATGAATAGTCAATACACACAGATGCACACAATAAATAGTTAATTATGCTAAGAGGCAGCATTGGCACACATGAATAGTCAATAGTCAATACACACAGATGCACACAATAAATATGATGTGGCTGATCGGCAAATTTGACAGTAGACTCACGACTTGAATTTTTTAATTATCTTTCTAACATCGCGTCGGTTAGTTGAAAAGATTGTATTTTACCGCTATTTACGTGTCACCAATTGTCACTTAAGTACCAATTTTTAGTGAAATCAGTTGAGTTTTGTACAGTAGTGTTTGAAATGTTGAGAATCAATAGAACAGGTTTTAATACACAGGATAGTAACGCAGCTATGTGCAAGTCATACCGTGTGAAATTGAAGAAGAAAAAAAAGGGGGAAAAAAATTTTTTTTTCATCTCCACACGTACAGTCTACACTCATTCTCTCGATGTCTCTCTCTTTCTCACTCTCTCTCTCTCGCTATTATATCATCCTATTTATTTTGTCTCTTTCCTTCACTTTAGAAATAATATGAGAAATATGATCAGTCTGTTTATTTTCGCAGAATATTAAAAGAGAAGACTCTTCATTTTACAAACATAGTTATCAGCATGTGGGGCCACATAAAGCAATAATAATTTAAACCATGCCCATTTCTTCCCAAGTAAACACATTGTATCTCACATGAATACAGTAAATAAATAAATTTACCTGATATCCACACTTTGCTAAAGATGAACCAACTGAAAAGGACAAAATAGCAGCTAAAAACACGTTTCCATAAGCCATGATCAGGATCAGGATTTCTGCGTGTATGCTTTTTGAGAAAAGAGTTCCCGGAAATGTCATGTGACATGCATGAGACAGTCATGTGATGAGGATGCGAGTGGGCGTGTCTATTGTTGAGCTCAAATCCAACCATAAAGCTATCTCTATGAATCCAACGAACTCACTTCTTTTTCTCTTCTCTCTCCAAGAGGGGGCGCTCTTGGGGGAGGGGGGGGGGCAGAGCCATTTATACACATATATGTGTATAGATGGCTCGGGGGGGGGGGGGGGGGGGGTAAGTGCCCCAAAGGACAAGTGCCCCCTGTTACTTCAGATAAGTGCCCCTTTTTTCTTTCTTATACTTAATAGCTGCCCGTTCCACCTCTGATAAGTGCTCCCTTTACCGCTGATAATGCCCCCCCCCCAATTCAAATCTTAATGGAGCCCCTTTTAATAATAATAATAATAATAATAATAATATGACAAATTTATATAGCGCTTGTGACAAAAGTTTCAAAGCGCTGTACATGTACACAAATCAAAATTACTTCAAACAAAAATCAATATTACTAATGGAATTAAAATTACTCAAATTACCAAGAAAACAAAATATTACTAACATAACTTAAAAAATCATCATTACTTAAATTAACATGAAGATCAAATATTTCTAACATAATTTAACATATTAACATTACTTAAATTACTTTGAAAAGTAACCCTTTTCCTTTGTACAAATGCCCTTTCCCCTTCTGATAACTACCCCTTTTCCATTCTGATAACTGACCCTTTTTCACCGATTATAAATGCCCCTTTTACTGTGACACGTATACCCTCTTTTCTTTTTTACTAAGTGACCCTTTTCCTTGTGAAAAGTGCCCCCCAATCTGTATTTCATTTAATTAAGAGTCTTTTATCCTTCTCAAAAATGCATCTTTTCGCTTTCGATGAATGCCCTATAAAAATATGATAGATTTCCCTTTTCCTTTACAATTAGTGTCTCTTTTCTATTTAAAGTGCCCTTTTTCATCTCTGTGCCAAATGTGTAGGTACGAGAAGTTTCCCTATTTAATTCTGATATGTGCTCCTTTCGCCTCATATAAAATCGTCTTTTCAAATCTGTCGTTTAACTTTGACAAGTGTCCCTTTTCCTTTGTGATAAATGCCCCTTGCCTTTCTAATTTAGTGCTCTCATCTCTGATGAGTGCCCCCTTTTTACCTCTGATTAATTCCCCTATTATTTTGAGACATGACCCCGTTTCCTTTTAAGTGACCTTTTCCTTCTGATTTGTGCCCCTTTTCCGTTTTAATAAGAGCCTCTTCCCCCTTTCACCTCTGATTAATGCCTCTTTTATTTTGACATATGACCCCGTTCCCTTTTTTTAATAAATACCTTTTTCCTTGTGATAAGTGCCTCTTTTCCTTTTTAATAAGAGCCCCTTCACTTTCTCATAACTGCCCCTTATCATCTCTGGTAAGTTCCCCTTTTTAATTTTGACACTTGAACCTCGTTTCCTTTCTAATGAATAACTGTTTTCCTTTTGGTAAGTGCCTATTTTCATGTTTTATAAGAGCCCCTTCCCCTTTTAATTTGTGGTGAGTCCCCCTTTTCAAGTGCGAGAAGTGCCCCTTTTCACCTCTTACAAGTTTCCTTTTATACTTTGACACTTGCCTATTTTCCTTTCTTACGAGCGTCCTTTTCTCTTCTGATAAGTGCCCCCTTTTAATTTCTCCAAAAAGTGCCTATAATTTTAATTTTTTAATTTTTTAATCCCCCCCAAACAAAAAGATAAATATATAAATAAATCGCTCGCTACTCTCGCAGCTATTTATAGTTGATATGATTATGCTACTTATTAAAGGTATTTTCAGTCTTTCACAATTAAATTGTGCTTATTAAAAAAAAAATCAAATGAATTTTCGGACCATCACACATTCACACCTAACTACAAGGTATGATGCTCAAGCAGTATCTTGGACCATGTAAAGAGAAAAAATACTCTTGAGTCCATCCGAATAATTTCTAAATTAAAGAGAGCAATGTTTTTCCAGGCACATTTGATAAGTTCCCTAAAAGTTTCTTGTATACTGTAAAAGTCCAATATCTTATTACATGACGTATGAAAATCGTAATTTTCAAAAGCTTTACAGGTCGCTAGCATATTTGGGGGAAGGGGGCATGCATTCCCCCGTCAAAGAGTAAACTATTGGTAACATTCTCTGACTTGTTGATTATTTATAAAATTAGTTGAAAGTAAATCCAGCTTTCTCTCTTTAAAATCCACAACTGCTTTTATTGAAGGTGATAAAACAATCGTGAAATAGGACAATCGTGAAATATGTCCTTTACAACATATTTATTCTACCGGATGATATGACCTTTCACTGGTTATTTTTCTGATATAATGATTATAGAAAGACGGAGTAATAATAAGGGAGCGCCAATAGTGGAAATGAGGTCTACACAAGAACCCAATATTGTTATTATTTGGTTTGATTGATTTGATTTGATTTGATGTTTACTTATTTCATAGACATCAACATATTTACATTTAAAATAATCTTATAACTTTAGATATATGATCAGAGGCGGCGCTCTGGGTGAGGGCAGGGAAGGCATATTACACCAAAGTGCCCCTTTTCCTTTTCCATCCTCATAAGTGCCCCTTTTCATCTCTGGTAAGTGCCTCATCTCAGGTGCGAGTAATTCCCCTTTTCATTTCTGATTTGCCCTTTTTAAACTTTGAACCGTGCCCCTTTTCCTTTAAATAAATGCACTTTTTCCTTCTGATAAGTGCCCTTTTTCTTTTAAATAAGTGCACTTTTCCCTTCTGATAAGTGCCCCTTTACCTTTTAAATAAGTGCACTTTTTCCTTCTTATAAGTGCCCCTTTTCCTTTTGTTTATGAGCCCCTTCCCCTTTTCAAAATGCCCCTTTGAATATCTGATACGTGCCCTTTCCTTTCGATAGATGCCCCATTTCCTTTCTGACATGTGCCTTTTTTCATCTCTGTTGAGTGTCCCTTTTCAGGTGCAAGAAATGACCCCTTTTCACCTCTGACAATTGCCCTTTTTACTTTGAAACATGCACCTTTTCTTTTCTAATAACTGTCCCTTTTCCTTCTGATAAGTGCCTACTTTTGCTTTCTCCATAACATGTACCCCTAATTCAAAGCGACTTAGAGCCCCTTTTTTATAATTTTCCCTAGAGCTCCCTCGCGTTTATAGTTGTTATAATTATCTTACTTATAAAAGAACTGTTCAGTCTTTCTTCATTATATTGTGCTAGAAACTCATCAGGATTTGTTTTTGTCCTCTTTATAAGATGTAATTTTTCGCACTGCGACCTCACAAATCTGCTCGCTCGTTACATTCGCTCGAAAATTGATATTAAGACCATCACACCCAACTGCATAGTATGTTGCTTAAACAGTATCTTGTACCTCCCTGGCAGTGTAATTACGATCATGACGATGTAGGGGTATATACCAATGTCTAAAAACGGTGTATGTTCATTTTGAGGTTTCCCTTTGGAGGTGCCCCTTTTTCCAGAAAGTGCCCTTTGATTCCCCCCCCCTACTTTGGATGACGCTCTGTCGGTCCTGTGTATGATAATGACATAGTTTATGCAGAAAAGAGGTCGTCTTAAGCATAAACTTAATGAAGGGACGTCCTTTCGAAAATGAAAGTTAGAATGCATACAATACGACTCAATGCATGATAATTAGGTTAGGAAGAAAGAAAGATAGATAAAGACCAAAGGAAGAGAAGGGACAGAGGGGAGCAGGGAGGGAGAGAAAGTTGCATTCATGACAGTATCGGGAAGAGTATACATAAATATCATTCAAGTCAAGTTGTGCTTGTATTTATAATCACCTTTTGACAACTATTATTTATTAGCAATTAAGTTTCATTAATATTAATTCCTTCTTTTTTTCTAGGCTGAAATGTTTTCCTAATGTGTAACTTACACTGGATCGCACTAAAGCAAAGTAAATAAAAAAAATATGCAGAAAGCATAGTTATGCATGTGTTGAGGCGAAAATAATAAAATAAATATTACCATGAATTTTCGTCTTCATTTGCACCATAATACATAGGTGCGCTGTACGTGTACGTAGGTCATAACAATATTATAATTTCATAGTAGGTTCAATGCATTTTAATTGACACTGGGGGGGGGGGGGGATATCAAATTTTGAAATCCGTTATTCAAGCTTTTTTCAACGAATCAAGAATCAGTCTATGATTTTTCACTTTTCTTTGGCATGATAAGTACGTTTATTATAATTATGATGTCATTAAAGTAATTTAAATCAAGTGTTATCAACATATTAGCCTCTTTAACTTTAAGTTAACCCTGCTTTATGAATAGAGCAAATATTGATGTTGAATATAATAATTGAACCAACACCTCCTCCCCTCACTCCCTCCACCCGACCCCCCCCCCCTCCCGAGATGCTGTATGTGAGTATGTGAGCAGTGACGGACTCATGACAAACATTCGACGCATCACGGAAAAAATATATAATAGCCCCGCCATCCATAAATTTTATTTCGATAGGAAAATGTCGGTAATCTTCTGCTTATACCGTTATCAGTTATTATTGAATGCCGTTAATCGTTTTACATGGTGCCTCTTTATACAGACATTTTATATCTGTGTTGAGCAAATTCCTTGTTTGATGTTCTCTTTTTTTGTTGCTTCCATCTTACTATCGTAATTAATTATTAGACCGTTGTTAAATGACTCGACCAAAGGGCAGTGTGCGTAAAGGTTAGAGCGTTTGTAATGAGAAATTTGCGCGTGGGTGCGTTTGCACTAAGGGGAGTGGCATGAGTGCGTTTTACCGGTGTAAACGTTCGTCACCTCCAAGAAGAAGAAACAACAAATTCTTTTATGCTTCATGAAATCACTTGATTTCGCTAAGTTAAAGGATCAAAATATTTCTATACCTTTACCGGTGTAAACGTTCGTCACCTCTAAGAAGAAAGGAAAAAAATACTCATTATGTTTCATGAAATCACTTGATTTCGCTAAGTTAAAGGATCAAAATATTGCTGTACCTTTAGAAAAACACTTTTCATACAGTAGAACTATAGATAGAAGCAGAAGAAAGAGAAGAGAAGAAAGAAAGAAAGAGAGATAAGAGAAAATATCAAAATAAGTGGATGAGCTATGAATGTTAAATAAAGACTATAGCATTGACATTTTTTTAAGAGTTGTATTCATAATATGATATTATATGTATTATTGAGAAACTTCTTATGGCATAAGCATAATGACAATAGATAAGATATGAAACAATTATGAATTGTATAGTTATTATTTTTGTTATAACTGTTAAGAATCAAAATATACAAACGTTAACAAAGCACACTTAACGCTAGAAATGATGTAGATTAAAGCAAATGGCCTTCAAACAACAGAAAAGGAGACATAGGGTCGAATAAAAAGAATTAGAGATAGTGAAAGAGAAAATAATAATGATGTTTTTGAAAAAAATCACTACAGACCGCACTCCATTGTTTGGGCTGCATCTAAAATAGTAACAATTGTTAACATATCATAATAACCTTTATTGATACATAATTATCGTCTTCTGATAAGAATTGAAAAAGATGACAACGTTCATTATAAAAGAAGGAACTGCCCTGGATAAAAACACACCAAGTTATCATGAGAAAAACGGAGCGAAACTGGCCTAAATACCTATCAGAAACAGGCGATGATAAGTAACTGTTTTCTGATATGTATCTGTTTGCTTCGAGATATGATTTCTCTCATGATTAGGGTAGTGTATTTGGCCCTTGGCCGTGAGTTGAGTGTTTATATAGTGCTGGATACATGATTGTTCGAGGCTCGAAAACGCCCACAAGAGAAACGCACTTTTAAACACGGTTAAGCATGGTAATAGTATAAACTAAAGAGTCCATTTTTAATAGTTTAGGTGAGATTGTAAAGGCCTGTATGTCATTCAAAATCGAAGAATATCAAAAGGAGATAAGATCATATAGGACTATCACGTACTTAGCAAAATCATGCAAACATACAAACAACCAAACAACCGAGGGTAACGTCAATACAATGACCTGCCTTTAGATATAAAATTGTCAAATAACTTGAACATTTTTTGCAAACATTTGAATATTAGAACTCAAGTTTGCTTTGATTTGTAAAGGGATATGCCTGTTTAACCAATGTATTTAAGAGGGGGTGGGCGGGTTATTACATTTTTACATGTGTTTTTTTTTTTCTAGATGTCTTCGATTTTACTACTAAGAGGAGAATTGCTGTATTTTGTTTTTATTGTAAATTCCCTTTAATTTAATTTTCTGGACCCCAAGTAAGAACAGTATTGTCATATTAACAAAGCTGAGTGCATGTGCTATTCAGCCATTCACTATATTCTTGTTTTGATATGGACTTTTCTATTTTGTTGTTCTGTTTTTCATATTGCGATTTAGAAAATAAATACCATACCATACCATACCAAACGAAACAAAACAAGCAAATAAACAGGAGTGGATAAAAAGCTGTGTTAATAATAACTGTCTCTATAGTTTGAAAAGAAGCGTAACCTATATATGTTTTGATTACCCCAAACAAAATGATCTAAATTGCCGTTGTTGTTGTTGTCATTATTATTAATATTATTGTTGTTGTTGTTGCATCATTATCAACATTGTTGATGATATAGTTGTTGATACATTTTACCACAGAATTCTACCATTGTGAAAATATCCTGCACGGAGGAGAAAAGTGAACTGAATCACTGTGATCCTCGGGTTCATCCTCCCCGTATAACTGATTGGTGATGTGTAAGTAGACCACTGCACCAGTTCATTTTAAAGGCATTGTTTAACAATGTTAAATCTGAGATGCATGACCCTACGTGCAGTGTCTGTGATATGGTATAATATTGAAGCCCTAACAAAATTGCGCTTCAAAATGATCATGAAATGCCTCAAAAGAGTAAAAATCTTGAAGTGACCGGTTGTACTATACTCATTTTCCAGAAATTTCGATTTCCAGTCATAAATATCTTGATATTCAGACAGGCGATCAGCTTGTAAAAGTCATGGGATTCCTGACAGACCTGAGGGTTTATAATTATGATTGCAGCATGAGCTAAATCCAGGATTTTGTTTAGAATCTCAGGCAAAAATACCCAACCCCTTTAAGCCCTTGTGTCTTTTTCAACCGTGGAATGTAACCATACTGATGTAGGTTACAGAGAAGGAAGAGTCTCATAGAATCTAGACAAGTCTTGGGCAAGCTAAAGACAAATATACAAATATTTTTGTATTCAAACTAAATAATGCACTTAACTGTACTCTGATGGTTGTAGGACGAGAAATACTCTCTGTTGAAATTACAAAATCACTACGTTCATTTGACAACATTTTATCAGCGCTAAAAGTTTATTATGAAAAGGAAAAAAAAAACATATATATATCAAACGAATCTCAAAGAAAAGGATCCATTACAGAATGGCTCCAATTTATTTTAAAAAATACATTTTGAGGGTGTTGCAAGTGTGACAACATGGAAATGATCACACAACTTCACTCTGTATTTGGTAATATCATATGATATTGAAATATCCTTTTTGTCTTTTTTGTATTTCTCTGCCCCATAGTTTTGGGCCGTGGTGATCATGGTCACTGTGTAGCCATTATACATGGATATGATTTGTTTGAATATATATATGTATATCAATAAAGAACCCGATGGAAGGTGAAAAAATGAAATAAATAAATGTTGTAATTTTATATCAATTACGGATGAATGGTCTCAAATGAATTTGTTGAATATTCTACAGGTTCTAGAGAGAACAATCACACATAGATCATGTTGATTAACCATTCCATTCTTTGATTATTTTTTTGGTTGAATTATTGGATGTAATATGTCATATATTTCAATATTTCTGACAAAAATTGGAATAAGTACAACATTTATGAGTTTCTGTGCTCTCGTACCGCCCCTCCCCCCCCAAAAAAAATAAATAAATAAAAAAAAATACTAAACACTTTATATAGGTTCAAATTGATTGACACTTACACCAAACAAGACCTTTATAAACAAACAAAACACAAGAACTGCAAAATATCGCGTTCTATACAGCTTAGATCAATGATTAATCAGAGGTAATATGGCCAGGGTATTATCTCCGAGTATTACTGAGTAATATCAGCAAATCAACACCAGGTAAATCATTGATGATATCTAAGGGCAATTTATCATCAAACGAGTGTCTAGCTTAATCAGTTATCTCTCTGTTTTGTTATCAATGTCTACATTTTTATCTTTGAACAAAATATTGTTTTCATATTTTTAGTAGGTTATCGGGGCCATAGTACTAGCGTGTTTTTGTATCTTGCTACATTTGTATAGGGCAGATTATGGGTGAAGCAAACATGCCTTTGAATCTATTTTTACATGTATTTGGTGATAATGTCACCAACCTATATTATTCGAAACCGGATTAGAGCTTCCAATTTGATGAGAATGATAAAAGGGCTTTAACAACCTAAGCCGCCGTTGAGAAAATTTTGACGATCATTCGTTTTCAAATGAAATATTAATAATAATAATATTATTGGATTCTTATGTAGCGCACGTATCGACCTTGCAAGGTCCTCAAGGCGCTCCAACATTACCCGGCAAATGCTAGGCTGCCGATTTCGACGCTCACAGCATTTTAAGGAATTCCTTCCTACCGGTACCCATTTAACACCTGGGTGGAGAGTGGCAAATGTAGATCAATGTCTTGCCAAAGGATAACAATAATTGTATACATTTTGCATAAAGTATTGTTATGATAATATTTAGAAACTTATCCTTTCTCATTCTATATGCATTGTACAGGAGTGGAAACTTGTGTAATCCACTCCCAAAGGAGTAATTCAAGCTATTACGTTGGAGTGGATTCAGCTCCAAAAAAGGAATGTATTCCTAATAATCCTAAGAGTGGATTTGAATACCTCTGCATTAACAAAAGAGTACGCATTTTTTCTGCAATAGCAAAAATGTATAAAGTTTTGATAAATTAATTCTCCTGCCACACATATTGGCTATCACACTGAATTTCAGAACACTACCAATTCAAAAAAGGAATTGATATTGTAGAAACCTTTAATTTTTGCTCGCAGTGACAACAAACGCCGTTTACCGCCTAAAGATAGCTCAAAATATGAACAAATATATATAAATGAAAAATATATATATAAAAAAAAACAACTCACAAACAAGAATAAACATTAAGTCCAGGCACGGTGGATAGAGCCCCAGTGGTCTGAGCGGTTAACCTCTGTGAAGTAAGTCAACATATTTAAATGGTTTAAAGTCAATTTATCGTTTAAAAAGCGGCTTCAGTTTAGACTTTGCTTCTTTAAATTGGTTTATCATAGCTTTGTTACAGTGGTAAGCTTGATTTAAAGTAACCGCTCGATATCAAACAGTGCCGATACTACTTAAGCTATGTTTTATATCAAAAAGCAACACAACATAGTGGCATTTAAACACAAGGTGAATCACAAAGGCGGCAGCCTAACAATAGCTATGGTTTTATGAAGTTCCTTTAGACTATCTTGGTTGAAGTGTGCTACAAAACAACTGAATGGCTTATAAGCCTATACAATGCTTTGAGCAAGCTACACATTAACTACGTGCGAAACATGCACATTGATATTCGGTAACAAGCATCGTACATGTCATCTATTCAGAACCAGAAGGGCTTTATCTATGTGTATAAGTATATGAGTTATGCCCTTCTCTTCTGGCTTCAACGATCCGATGTAGTCATCATTGTGTGGAACTATGCTGGACAGGATAGGCAAACAAGGTTATGAGTTATTAGTTTAGATTCGGTTGTTTCTTCCAAGGATTAATGTATTTGGATAATTGATTGGGTCTAAAATACTTTAATTACAGAATGAAAGCAACCACATGTCTTGTTAAAGTGAACTATTCATTACAAGTTGCCGACCGCTATGTCTACTGTTTAAACTTTATACAAGATCAAAGTTGAACACGTGTTTTTTGTGTGGAAGACTTCTTTTCATATCTTGTTAACTTGCTCGGCTTCATATAGTTTACATTTTGCTCTCTGTAAAATCTTATTTTACTTTTATCAAAATTTTTCATCAAGCTACTTTAAAACCGGAATCTGAACTTAGAGCAATAGAACGTGATATTCATTAAAATTAAATTCAGGGGATGTGGATATTTTCCTCTTTGTTTGTGTTTATTTAATTTACAGTAACAAAAAGGAGTATACCAATACCAAAGAAAACAAGAACACTAAGTACAATAGTGAATACAATGACAAAATAAAAGAAACCAGCAACTAATGCCTGTGTATCATGACCGAAAGAAATCGAGTTTCTGCAGAAGGCTCTTCTTATTAGCTGATGGTCTATACATAAATATGCATAATTACAATTATTCAATATCAAGAAGACACAAATGACAAATGACAAGATCATGAATATAAAATAAGTATGTATTGTATATAAAACAATATATATATATATATATATATATATATATATATATATTATATTATATGTATATGCCTTACAATGGGCAAAAAATGTGCCCTTAAATAGATACCTATTTCTGGCAAATCGAGTAAAAATATCGACTAAAAATTTACGAAGTTGTACCGTAATTCAGCGAAACTTACCGGATGTTAAGTTAGTCGCAGGTTCCTCTTTTTTTCGTGAGCTTTCTTGCTCTTTAAAACAAAACGAAATACAATTTTTTTTTTTTTTTTTTATAAATCTGCGAACATTTCATTGCGTACAAAAACATGTTAAAGTGAAGTAACCCTATATACTGGGGATCCCTGTCTGATTATATGCAAATGAATTGCAACTATTCCCTCTCATCTACAACTGAAAACAGTACAAATCACGTGTAATGATGTAATTTTATCCTAGATTGTCTTCCAAAACTTTTATACCGATAGTTAAATTACAATGATCACAAAACCAGTACATACAATCTGCATTTTTGCATGAACCAAAAACCAAAAGCGAATGAAAAGACATTTAAGAAAAGGTTTGGAAAGGAGAACAAATATTTGTGAACTCTTTCATTCATTTTAATATGTAAATGAGGAAAACTATCAAAGAAAATAAATGCCCTTGAAAGAATAGCTCTTCTAATGTCCTGGCATTCGAAATGTGACAAGAAATAGCTGAAGTGTTGATAACTTTCTATTCACAATGCTCGTTATTTTGAGCTAAACCTCGATTTCTCATCATTTCTCATCATTCCAAAACCTCAACTTTTCCAATCACTTCGAAAGAATTTTGTTCACAATTCATAAATCTATCTTTAACGGTTCCTAATATAATACCTTTGGTAATATATTGGATTGATGTTTGTAGTAAAGTAGGTGAACGGTATACGTGTTCAAATAAAAGATTATGGGGTTAATTCCTACTAATTGCTGTTTATGAGGAGATTTTATGGTTAAAATTGGAATTTGACCCCATACTATACACGCGGCAAAGCTTACACATGTGCAATTTCGAAATAGAGTATAGCTAGGCCTATCGAGTCGCAATAAACTATACCAAAGAAGTTGCATATACTTATGAGCTTATTATTTGCGTATTATGATATAAATACTGTGCAATATGATTCCGAAATAATGATTCCAACTTTAGTTGACTTTAGTTGGGGTTGTTCCATTTGAACATAATAATTCTTTTTTTAATGCTTGCGAGTTGGGTGTATACAGTTTTTGTTGTCAATACTTTTATAGATGAAGTGCATTCCAAAATCGTTCTATCTGTATTACAATGCAACGAATGATGTCAGAATGACTCTGTCATAGACGTGGTATTTCAGAGATAGCCTAGAAATAGGAAGCATGAAGATAGATAGAGAGAGAGAGAGAGAGAGAGAGAGAGAGAGACAGACAGAAAGAGACAGAAAGAGAAAGAGTAACCAAAATACATACAGACGTACAAGATTGTGGACTTGAAAGAAGGTTTGAGTCTAGGGACTGAATGGAGAGGAAAGTGCCCAAAAGTTGTTTAAAAAATGAATCAAACAAAGTATTTTTAAAATCTTTTACAAATAGCATTTGATATAACAATGTAACGTTTGTGCAGGTTTAATGCAGTCATAATATTCAGACATATCTTCCTTCTACTTAGTATTCACGAGGCATCACTAGAAGAAAAAAAAGAGGAGGAATTTCGCGCCAAATGATAGAGTCCGATGAAATATATAACGTGGCTGGGAGATAATACAAAGAATGGAATAAACAGGGTTATCTTATCGCCAGTGCTTAAACATGGGTGGATCCGAAAAACAAAATAACATTTAAATATTAACAGAATCTAAAGATAGCGCGGCGTCTCCCTTTTTTTTTCTTCCTCGTGCCACGCTAGGTGTACCTGGAGTGTAAAGTGAAAAACTTGGAGGTGATTCTAAAAAAAATTGCACAAACTTTTCAAGCTTTGAAATTAATAGGTAATTAGGAAAGGCCAAGGAAAAGCCAACGTACTTTCTTTTTTGAATGATTATTCTTTAACGATTCTATGTTCATTATTTTGTTTGTGAAGGTCAAAAGCCGGATACAATTTGGCTTTTGTGAGATGTTGGTGCGTAACTGGACGAAACCGAGAGAGGGAAGAGAAGAAAAATGATGTTTGTCACTTACAGCCGTCTACAGGCACAACGGAATTAAAACGACATTATAACTACATTACTGAGATTAACAGGGAATTAACATTCTGATTTAATATCAAATTTACAAAAAACATCCTATTATATAGTATCAAGATGGGGGATGTTAAAGAAGTACAGAGATTGTTTAAGAGGAAGTAAATATAAATAACAGTTAACAAGGTGAATATGTATAGCACTGCTTGAAGTTTCTTTTTTATTAAGCTTTTGACAAATACAAACGTTTTCTCCCCCCCCCCCCCCCATCATATCCCAATTTAGAATGCAGTGTTAATTTTGTAGACAATCAACTGATCTACCAACGGAACTGCATTAGGAAAATGAAAAATCGTTATTAATTTATATAGTTCCCATCAACGAAGTCGTACATTAATTTATAAATGCATCCCTGGAACATCATCACCACCATGACAATCAGCAACACTGTACCACTACAACTATATCCTCCCCTTTACACCACTGACCCCACCCCTTAGCCGTTCTTCTTTAATAAAAAATATATAATTTGTCATACTCATTGGACTGTACTGAAATAATCCCTACGTCACATACAAAAATCATTAACTAGAAACATTAGGAACATTTCCATCGTGTATTAAAGAGAAACAAATTCCCTTAAGAAACAACATGTTTTAAGATGTCGGCGTCAAATATTAGACCACCACCTCTTAACTAGTTGTCGAGTAACTTATATCATGTTTGCGTTGAAGCAATGAACAACGTGGCGGCGAGGGATCAAAGTACGCTAACGAGGATTTGTTTCTTTGCTCACATCGGCTCGTGATGCGCTTTGCAATGGGTGTTTGTGACGCTCTGGTAGGCAGAGGGGTGTGGTGGAGGGGTATTTATGAACCAGCCACCACCGTCAAGGAGTCATTGGTAGAAGGCGCATCACCGAGTGCGGACGTGCATAGAGAGCCTGCTGATCGCGGCGCCTCATTTGGGATTGGAGTTCTGATGCTGGTGTTGGTGGTGGTGGCTTCGGCAGTACTTGGTAGTGGTGGTAATACGAGATGCAAACTACTCATCCCTGCGTCTTGCGATTCGAATTTTGATAGGGTTTCCCACATCTCTTCAATCGTCTCTCGGATCTGAGAACACGAACATCGCACTCCAGTGACCATTGTTACAGCACATCTCCTGCAAGTTTCGAATGTAAGTTTTTGTTTTCCTTTTAACTAATTCATATTTAATTGGCATGACACCAAAAGTCTTATAATAATTTCATTTAACACTTCATTCATTCATTCATATTCATGGATGTTTGACCAAAACGGGAATTAAATCGAGATCGAAAAAGTACTACTTAATATCTACTCCGGTTATGTATAGTCCAAGCCTGCATGACTTCAAAAAAAAAAATATGAGTTAACTTCAATACGACTCCACATTTTACTTTTCATTTGAGATCAATTACATGCATCGACATTACGATAGCCTATGCTTAAGGAAATTGGACTGCTAAAGTTATACTTGTTTACGCCTTTTCTTATAAATGAATGTAGATAATTAACGTAGCCTATGTAGAGAAGTATTTTTTCTACAGTGCTTGATATATTCATCTATTCATCTATTGGTATTAGTGAGTATAATATACAAATGCATTCTCAATTGCGATTCAATAAGATGTTCTAATTTTTGCTTCTAAAACGTATTGATAGGCATATAGGGATGTAATATAGTAGATCTTTGGTGTGCTATAATGTAATCTTTTTTCTATGCGGTTATAATACTCTGCACTTGTGATATAGACTTTAGATCCTGTATCTTAAACTATAATCAATAACCATATTTTGTGACACATTTATGTTTCGGCGACGCTTATGAGGGCCATTCATCTACTCGTAAAGCGATTCTCAGTTTCGAAACAAGCTTTGATACAAACAACTCCAAATCGTTCATCATAATTATCCAACACTTTCTTCTCGTGTGTTAGTGTCTTTGTAAGAATCTTTTTCCTTTCTTTCTTGGCTTAGTTTTAATGTCCATCACCTTTCAGAATGCACCATTAATTCTCTCATAGAATTTCAACCTTCTTCTCCTCCACCTCATCGTCTCCCTTTGATCTTCTTCTTTTACTCATTTCCCTTTTTTCAATTTTCTTGTCGTCCATCCCTTGCTTCTATCCTTCTATTCCTTATCCACTCTTCTTTCTCCCTCTTCTTCGTCTCCTTCTCCTCCACCACCTTATTCTTATTTCGTTTCCCCTTCTTCTCCTTCTTCTTTTCCTTCCTCTTGTATGCGTCTTCTTTATCACAATTATCCTCCACAGCTTCCTGTCTGTTCATGTGTTCTCCATTTCTTCCTCCATTGAGTATCCTCCCATTTCAGTTCTTCTGTCAATCCCGACAAAAGCTCTAATCCATGCCACGTGGGCATCATTCTATTTTCCCCTTCTCATCCACTACTTCTTATCTCTCTTACATAGCGTGGTCTATCGAATATTAACTCATTGGGAATATTGAAACGAACAGATAAATTGGCGCGAAGTTGAAGAGATAAGAAAATTTACAATGCCTTGATTAGATTATTCTGTGCGAAGTCCATCGATTGTGTTTGGCCCTTTAAGGTGGTTGTGTATGCTTAAGTGATATGGAATCAGTCAAGTGTCGATTAAAGTTAGAAGAATTCCTAAAGAGCACGAGACTTTTTTTTCTGTCTTCATATGATTTAAACGAGCCTCTCAATCGTTGAGATAACGTGATAAGAAACACGCAAATAATGTTGCGACTGCTGAGCACAATGACACGCCAAAATCTTAATTCTTGAGAACATGTATGCTACGATTTACCAAGTGGATGAACAAAGACACTTTTTAAATTCTAATTTAAATTTCCAACAGACTCATGTCATTTAATTATTATGAATTAAGTTATCTATTTTCATATGCAAGGGATTTAATGTAAAAAATATAATAATCTAGCTTCTTCTTTTTTTTTTTTTTTTTGGGGGGGGGGATGGTAATTTCATTGACATCTTTTATTAATTTCTATACAGAAATGCGCATGAACTGCATTTCTTTTAAAACTATTTTTCTTTTCTAGGAAAAAAGAGAATAGCGTATAGGATTTGGGTCTGTAGCAATTTAAGAGAAAAGAACAATGATTTACACAACATGTTTCCTTTCGCATATTAATCTTACTTTAATATTCCTTGTTCAAGATTGTGTCATCAACAATGACTGCCTATCTATAGCGCATCTTGTAAACGGCGTTACATAATAGCCCATCAATAAACTCTATTTGCTCTTGGTTCATTGTCCAACTTGTATTGCACGGTTTTTACAATGAGATTTAAACGCGTTACAAACTAGGGGTCTACACTCGACAAATGGCATGATCATAAAAAAAAATTGTATTGACTTAAACACCAGAGGAAAAAAAGGTTACAGTTACTCATCTTAATAAGACTGAAGTGGGTACCTCAAGCTTTAATGACCCTAGGTAAATGTTTGGCGGAATTTTTTATAGCGTTCAGAGTTCGGGACCTTGTGCCCTCCGTCACTAATAATCTTGTATGCATTGACCTGGTGATTCATTTAATTTGGAGGGGTTCAAGAACCACCCCTTCTCTATTTTGGCAAAACCATAATAACCTCTTTCTGCCAGTCTGTCTCGGAGATGTTAAAACAAGATATACAATGGATTGGAACGCGATTGAAGTGATATCAAAACATCCAAACATCCGACCAAACAATTAGTCATTTGGCGATCGCCATCAAACATGACCAATTTGTTTTTCTATTGTTAAGTTTTGCCGCGTGCATCGCGTCTTAGGTCAACGCGTAGGTGTTCTAGCAAATGTCCTGCTTAGTCATGTTAGTTTTTCGATTATAATCTCGTCATTATTTTGTAAAGAACTTTAGTTTAAAAGTCAATTCTACATTGAAGAAAAGAGGTCAAATTTTATATAAGTTTAATAGACTATAGATATCTTTAAAATATGTTTGCCTATCTCCTCGTTGTTTCATTATTTCCAGTTTTTTTTCCTTCAGTTAATCAAGATAATTAACATTATTATTGCTTATATCTTTTCATTTGGCTTATGCTTGTTTCCTTTTCCTCCTTTCTACATTTCCCACTTATTCTTCTTGTTCTCCTCCTTTTTCCTCCTTTGATTTCTTTCTTCCGTTTTTTCTTTTTTCGTTGTCTTCGAAAAAGATAACCACAATCATTTGTGTAAACACACACTCCATTTTGCATTATATAATTTCGGCATTTATTATCGTAACACACTTTTAGTTTCTACCTCATAAGAGAATCCTTATAATTTGACGCAAAGATTTAGAATTAATGGAGATGTTAAAGATTAATAGTTAAGATAATTATAGCTTCACTAGCTTTTCCAACAGTCCTACCAAATTAGATCCATAGCGGTGTTGTTAGTTAAAATGGACGAATGTCCCAAAATAGGAATTTAGAGTAAAATCCAATGACGCAAGGCAAATATTTGCTTCCATCTCGTGTATCTCCACCCTTTTTGAAAATGATAAGCCCCCTTTAGGGAACAAATATAAGACTTATGAGTAATGGACAGATATTAACTGCTCTGTATGAAATTCATAGTCTCTATTAGTTAATTTCAAACCAGTACGGGTTTCGTGAAATTGTGTAATACGTAACTTATTGAGATATTTTCCCATCTCCGCCTGACACGCTAGGTATGCTTTAACTACTATTAAAAATATTGGCCAGATGATATCCTATATGCTTTTCATGCCTTCCCGTATAGGGCAGGGTAGTTAATATTATATCTGCCCTTGCCCATATCAAATATCGTACTAAGCTTCGTTCATTCATTCTATTCTTACTACATTCTTTAGAAATGTTAGGCCACTGATAATAATATTCAATGATGAATTTCTCTAAAAGTAATATATTTTCTCTCCAATTGCAACAAATATTATACATTGACGATGAATATTGCCCCCTCTCTCTTTCTTTTTCTCTCACTAACTCAACCTCTCTTTCTTTATTTATTTTATTTTCACTACCAGATTTGACAGCTGCAATGTGTTGATGGAGCACTATACTATAATCCTCAAATGACTACATGGTCCGAAGATAGAAGAGAAGTAATTGACGTAAGAACTGATGGCAAATTACATCAGAGCTGATGCAGACGACATAATTGAAATCGATACAGATATCGATAAAGCAATTTTTCGCCACGAGGTAGCATATTCTCCACTTTTTACCCCGTATTAACAATGTGGCTGATGAGGAATCTTATGAACCATCAGCCTCGCTGTCAATACGAGGTAAGGAGTGACAACCAACCAATCAACGACCAGGACTCAATTTGCTCAGCCAATCAGCTACCAAAGATGAAATTTGGTCTCCATGGTGACCAGTGACATCGTAGTAGCGCTGTAAAAGTTGGTTGACGTCACCGTAGGCACCTAACTTCTTACAATTTAAAGAGCAGTTCACTGATATTTGATCAGCTTTAAAAAATATTACGAAACCAAAATAAATCAGTCAGTTAGTATAAAGCTTTATCTTAAACATACAATTATGTATCATAGAATGAAAAATTGATGTGCTTCTGTAAACGATTTACTGAAATAATTGTACCGTCTCTACTCACTTATAGATCAAATTACCTTCAGTTAATGAATTTGAAATACTTACATGTTGAAAATCTATGAAACAAATAAATTGGCTAAAATTATATTACTTCTCAGTGCAGTGTATATTGTAAACATTTTCTTTTGGTACGGCGAGAATAAAGTGAATCAGCTGTATGTCAATATGAAGAAGCAGGCAAAATATTATACAGTGTGTGTGGGCGTGTGCGTGTGTGTGTGTGTGTGTGTGTGTGTGTGTGAGAGAGAGAGAGAGAGAGAGAGAGAGAGAGAGAGAGAGAGATGGAGAGAGAGAACAAGGAGGAGGAGGAGGAGAGAATAACAACACAATGAGATAGAGAGAAAGGGCATGATAGAGACAGCAAATGAGAGATAGATAGGCATATAGAGAGAGACAGAGAGACAGAGAGAGAGAGACAGAGAGAATGTTGGAGAGAAGGAGAAAGTTGTAGGTGGAGGATATACATGTAGAGAAAGAAAATCTGGAGAGAGGTAGAGGAGAGTGAGAGAGAGGGGGGAGGCAGATGGAAGGAGAATGTTAAGATGAGGGGGGGGGTCAATAGAAGAATATGAAATATGATGAGCAACCACAAAGGTTGGGGAAAAAAAGGAAATTTGGAAGAAAAATAACCAAAAGATAATTTTTTGGGGATCACAATGAATATGTGGCGGGATGAGTAATACATTGCTAACAATGGGGGGGGGGGGGGGGGGGGGGGGAGGGGGTTAATATTACCTACAAGTGCATTATCATGGTTGCATTCGCAAAGTTAATTAGAACAGTATAGAACATGTAAATTATTGGAATGCTTGGTGATCATGCGGAAGATGTAATAAGATAACAAATTAATAAGAAATAGAGAGAGAGAGAGAGAGAGAGAGAGAGAGAGAGATTTCTGAAAGGAAAAAAAACACACCACAACTCGCAACCCACCCCGTGATAAAAGCATATTCAAGATCCAGCTGTGAAACAAGTACTTCATTCTTTAAAAAATGGGAAATCATTACTTATTCATATTTGACTAAAAATATTGAAAAGCTCAATGAATTCATTATTTTGGAATTCTAAAATGTACCCCCTCTTACATCCTATTCCCCTCGTGCCTGTTTCAAGACAAAATTAGATGGCGCTGTTTCACTCTAATGATTTAAGGGGACATCTGATGTATATTCATGTTTCACGATGATTGTTTAGGCCCTTTTCGTAATGTAATCAAATATAATACACAAATCTAAAGAAAAAATTGATTCACATGTTATAAATAATTTTATTTCAATAGTCAGAATGTGAATTGTACACATTATCTCTTGCTTGTAGGTAAGTCAAACATTATGGCTTGTCCTACCTAACAAACAAAACAACAAAAACAACAACAACAACAACAACAAATCTTTTCCGTCGGGATGGGTGTCAGACAGCCCCTAACAGTTGGGGGGGGGGGGGTTCAAATATCCCCTTAAGCCCCATGAACGTTATTGAGTCAAGAGAATATGGCTGTACATTAAAAAAATATAAAAAACTGCCGAAATCGCACGCTCATTATTTAAAAAATGAAATGTTTCTGAATTACGGTCATTTCTGCTAAAGTTTATTATACATTATTATATTAATAAGTAAAATAAAATAAGAGGGGAATAAATATGGAATAGCTGGAAATCGAGAACTTGTGTTTAGAACGTCAAGAACAGTATATAACAAATAATAGAAAGAACAAGCATATTTGAAAAAGTAGATTTTAGTAAGAAAACCGAGAGTTGAGAGACAGAGGAGGATCCAAAGGGGCACATGGGGATGTCCAACCACCACCACCACCAGCAACAACAAAAACGACTACAACAAAATAATTTGTTTCAGGTGCCTGCCTCTAGGTCTCCGTTCCGGTCGAACCCTCTCAAAGTTCTCTACGAGCGCGAACAATGAAATAAATCCCAAAAGAAAATAATAGAGCTGTACAAAATACATTGATCGAAACGAAGGGGCTTGTACGTGCATATCTCGTCATTGATCAAACACCTTTTCGCAGTCATGCTGACAAATGCATGAAACATTAGCAGACGAAAAGAGCTCACTCACGTCATAGGGTCTTTTTCTGTTTCACCATTCATTATTACATCATAGCATTATATCGCTATTATCACCGCTCCGTGGGACGTTATGTTCACAATTTCGTCAAGTGTTCAACTGTATAGCTTACAGAAGTGCTATGACTTTGTTGAAATGCAACGTCATTGTGTGTTTTGCATTTGTATTTGCAGACTGGGTATCTCATGAACAATCGCACGTATTTTGCAGATCTAAAGTTCGGTTTCGTTTCGTGTGTTTTAACGTGCTTATCGTATATAGTTCAATTTGCAGCCGCTGAATTTGGAATACGCATACAAGATATATTGATGAGAAGAGGTAAGTGTAATGTGCATGTTTGTATGTGGTTAAAGTTATCGAATTACACCCAATCGCTAATCTCAATTGAATCAACATGATATAGATCTATATAATTATGATAATCATATTTACATTTAATATTTCTGGTTAGACTCACTGGACTACGACCGACCCTACTACCCCGCTAGGGCTATCCCTCTTGGAGTTCGGACCACTATCTTTTGAATTACCACTCGGACAATTAATAGTGAAGACCTTCACACATAATATTCCTGGATAGTGTGTGTGTGTGTGGGGGGGGGGGGGCTGTCATTGGACCATGTGGACGGGATAATTGTCCTTTGGGTGAATGGTCTGTCGGATAACAGCCCTATAACGGGCCTATAACGTAGTTGTAATAATAATTGTTGTTGTTTTTTGTTGATTTTCGTGACAATCAGTCGATTTTTTACTTAGAAGTTGCCATAAAAGGGTACTATCATTATTTTGAACATCATTTTGAATATAATAACAAAATTAATATCGTTATGTTTCATTTAAAAAAACAAGGAATCTGGATTGTGAGGAAGGGAAGGAGACAGTGTCACTTATCTATATATCACATGGTATTTTCGAATAAACCAGGTGCATTTTTGTCCAGGTCATCATGGAGTGGATCGTACAATCCGATACAAGCTTATGGCTCATGACAGGTGCCATCGCATTGGTGGTCATGTGGTTTGTGAAGGGTTTAATGTCTCGACCCAAGAACCTTCCACCAGGGCCAGTGGGGCTGCCATTCCTGGGAGTAGCGTGGGAAATGATGAGGTAAGTCTTCACTTCAACTCCTATACCTCATCCTTTATTTGCTATGCCTAGGCTATCAGTCATATGAATGACTATCCAGTTATCTGCCTACATGTAGTATGTATCTTCCTATCTACCTCATTATCAGTCAATGTCTATGGATATACAATTTATCTGAATGGATTTCTATCTGTCTATCTATCTACCTACCCATCTTACGCGTATACGACTCTCTACGTGGACTTTCAACAATCATATATTATCAACTTATTTATGATATTCATATATTCAGGTGTCTAGAAATCAACATATTAAATCATTGTATTTGTTTCCAGCTAAGATATACCAATCTATTTCTATTTATTTCATTAACCAATCATTCTACCAATCATCTATTTTTCAACGCCAAAACAGGGCTAAACCCGACCCCCTCGCTCTGTACTCGTCCTGGGCGGACCAGTATGGCGACGTCGTGTCCTTCAAGGTAGGCCCCATGACCTTTGTGCTCCTGAACTCTTACGAGGTCATTGTGGAAGCCTTCAGCCACCCCGACCTCAACAACCGACCCAAGAGCCAGATGGTAGAAGAGGCTCTCGGACTTGCTAATAATGGTATTTACTCAACAAATTTCTTTGATGTTTGGAAGAGACAACAATTTTCTGGTAATCAAAGGAAACCTCACCCCAAATAATAACTATAGGTAAATTGAAAAATGAGATGTATTCCTGCCCCTTGATGTGCAATATTACTTATGAAAATGTACAAGAGATATTAAATGACGAAATTCCTGGCACGATGTGATGCCTTTTAGCATGACACGGGCGCAGCCATTTTCTTGAAAATGTGACGTACCAGGCGATGTTGTACCAGGCGCGTAGCAAGGGGGGCGGTGGGGGCGGTCGCCCCCCCCCCCCCCCCCCCCCCCCCCCCCCCCCAAAAAAAAAAGAAGAGAGAAGTGAACGAAAAGGGTAAGAGTACGTAGGAAGAAAAAGGAGCAGACAAAGAAACTTTTTTGAAAACTCAGATAATGATTAATAGTCGGGAACGGTACAACGAATCGTCTTCTTTCTCTTATAATTTAATAAAACGTCAAATCTTCCGCGCTTCGCGTGGGCTGGTGGAAACTGAGTTCAGACAAGGATTAAGAGTTGAGAACGGTACAACGAATCGTCTTCATTCTCCATATATAATAAACGACCGTTCACAAAGTACGTCACGTTATCAAGAAAATGGCGATGCCCATGCCGTGCTGAGAAATTGTACATTATTCTTGCTCTATGCCTTTCTCATACACTTTGGTGGGGAATCGTGTAGATTAATGGGCAAGAATATAATAAATTTCTCAGAATAAGTAATGTTATTGCTAGGGGTGAGGTTTCCTTTAAGGTTATTAAAAAGAAAGAAAGAATTAAAAAAAAATAAGGGAAGAAAATTTAGAAATAGACAAAAGATACATGAATAAAAAATGCTTCTCCTATATTTTCTAATTTTCATTCTTCATCCTTCGTTTATTTTGTCCTCCGATCCAAGCTAACTTTCCATTATTAAAACAATGTTAAGACCAGGGGAAAAAACAGCAATCAAATCAAACTATATAATGGTGAGATATTCTTAAAAAGCAATCTACGTCCTATATTTGTGGAACAGGTGGCCAAAAGGCCGGGACTCAAACACCATTTTGTTTTTCTATTACCAAATCAAATTCCCTTTAGGGGTCATACTTGCCAACGGAAAGGTATGGGAGGAGCAGCGAAAGTTCGCCCATTCTGTCTTCCGCAGTCTCGGAGTTGGCAAGAAGAGCTATGAGGACACCGTGGCAACCGAGATGGACCAACTCAGGGCAGCCATAGAGGAGAAGGAGGGGTCTTCGTTTGATCCAAACCTCCTCTTCGGACAAGCCGTTGCAAACATCGTCTGTTCCGTTGCCTTCGGAACGCAATATAAATACTCTGATGTCGAATTCAGACAGGTAAGTTGTTTTTTGTTGGATAATATCGGGCTTTTTTTTTTCTTCATTTTTTAATTTTTAATTCAATGATATATTTATTAGAAAGTACGTCTCGCAGCCTAGGCTTAATTGTTTTGTTTTTCACAAATAAAAACAAAATGCATATAACAATACAAAGGGAAAACAATGATACACGATTTTGCATGGCAATGTGATCCCTAATTAACATGATTAAATATAATCCAATTGTATATATTTTTCTGTCGGAAGGAGAAGAAAGAAGAAAAAGCAAACGTAGAAGTAATTTTGTCCCGTACGTTACAAAACGCATCTCAGATTTTGGTACCTAATGCTAAGTTCACACCGACGCCGAATTGATGGCGCATTAAATCGGCGAGCAAAGCGGCGGCAAAGCGTAACAAAGCTTAATTAAAGCGTAAAGACCGTAATAGAGCGTGAGAAAGCTTTGAGCAATTCGGGACATTCGGCAAGAGCGCCAACAAATTTTAAACTGTTTAAAAATTTGAGGCGATCTGTCACGAATTGCGTAAAGCGGGGAGAGCGTATTAAAGCTTATCAAAGCGTCACAAAGCTTATCAAAGTTTTGCTCAAAGCGTAGGAAAGCTTAACAGAGTTTAAATTTTTGGCGCTCTTGCCGAACGTCCCGAATTGCTCAAAGCTTTCTCACGCTCTATTACGGTCTTTACCCTTTAATTAAGCTTTGTTACGCTTTGCCACCGCTTTGCTCGCCGATTTAATGCGCCATCAATTCGGCGTCGGTGTGAACTTAGCATAACATATCTCAGGAGATCGTGAGATTTTTTGAAAAAATGACGCCGAATTGATCGCCGATTTAAAGCGCGACATTCGGCGTCGGTGTGAACTAGGCATAATAGCCACATGCATTGGACTTGTCCTGCTACCGTTCATGCAGTCTGATTAGAAGTAGCCAACCTGCCTCACCCCTGCCTAGATAACGGGGATAATTTCAAAGGGATGTGTAGTGCAGGGTTATTATCCTGATGGATAGTTTTCCTGTTAAGTAGTCGCCATAGTTTGTAATTGTCTGGTCAGTAGTCGTCCTGATACGATTTCTTTGTCATTGTGCATTTTCATACTCGGGTTCAGATTTTGAATCTTATATGAATGGACAACATCAATCTATTGATGATGCTTTATTTATACTTCGCTTCAGATTTTGAATCTCATGAATGACAACATGGAGTTATCGAGCGGCGGAGGGGCACTTCTATTCCTCCCACTGCCCGGGATATCTAAGATTCCTTTTGGGGCGCCGAAAAAGATGGTCAAGAACATGAAGGAGGTTAACAAGTTTCTCCTGAATCAGATTGAAAGCCACGAGAAATGTCTGGACCTGGACCATCCCAGGGACTTCATCGACCTCTATCTCAAGAAGATGGCCGAAACAAAGGTATGTGCAAACCAGCTCACTGTTTTGTTCCATCAGGTACAATGTATTCCCGTCTTCAGGTTACAAGAACCTTCTTGAATAATCAAGATAATGACGTGGATCCTAATCAAATGATTGGTTGAGAGCGTACACGTGACCAGGCATTTTTTTGCCTAACACGTAGTTTTGATAATGACCGGTCATTATCAAATGCTAATGACCGGTCATTAGTAAACTCATGTCAAAAAACATAATCTTATAAAACAATTAATACACATCATTAATGCCCTCACTGCTGTGTATTATTTGTATACTAATTCCAAAAGGGTCGGGTGACACATTTGTGAAATACACCCCTCTTATCACCAAAGTGTTGGGTCCAGTTTACCCGGCACTTTCTGTTTAAAAAAAAACCTACTGCATATTATCTACGAAAACTCGCGTCTCGCGACCAGGGGCGTAGACAACGGGGGGGGGGGGGGGGGGATGAGGGGGATGCATCCCCCCCACCTCACAAGGTGGGGGGATGGCATGTACAATCATCCCCCCCAGGTTTTGGGGAATGATATTTGCTTACTTAATAAGTCATAATGATGATAATAATAGTAATAATAATAATGATAACAATTATAATATTAATAATAATAATAATTATGATGATGATAATAATAATCCTCATCATTATTGTAATTGTGTTTATTGTTATTAGCCGCATTCACACGGTAAAAGCCAATTCAGACGGTAAAAAAAAGAAAATCTTACAAGTATTTTGTGGTTATCTTGTGGTTTGGAAACCACAAGATAACCACAAGATTAAACAGGCGCTGATCTACGGGGGTGGGTTTAGGGGGTTTAAACCCCCCCCCCCTTGGGCGCCCCCCCCCCCAAAAAAAAGGAAACAAAAAGAAAAAAAAAAGAAAAAAAGAAAAAAGAACGCACGCTGGAGAGAAACCCTTTCAAGTGCAAATATTGTGAGAAGATATTCAACTCATCTGGTAACTTAACCAAACACATGATAACTCTGGATATAACTGTGTATTTAACTGTTACTTGATTTAAAAAGACGTTATCATGCACTGCTTTGTATGGTCTCCATTGTGTTAATAGATGCCAGGAAAACATCACTTACGGGGTTCAAATAAACACCCCAAAAAAAATCGGCTCGCCGCTTCGCGGCTCGTGGACGATGCTCCGCATCGTCATTATTTTGGTCAACCCCCCCCCTTAGCAAAAAGCTAGATCCGCCCCTGAGTCATCCCCCCAGGTGTACGAACCTGTCTACGCCACTGCTCGCGACCCGACACTTTTTTTATACGAGCTAAGTAAGTGTGCAACACAAATGGCAGGTGAAAGAGTTGCATGGCGTGCTCTCGTGAAGACCACAGCAGCGCTTTACAGCGCCACTTGAAGTTGATGATGATGAAGTAAGGTAATCTGTCAAACATTTACGTAACTTTCCTTCCAGGTTTTGGAGACATCCTCCTACTCGAAGATTAACCTGAACTCGGCTATAGGTGATCTCCTCTTCGCGGGAACTGAAACGACCACCACCACTCTCAAGTGGTGCATCCTCTACATGATGGCGCATCCCGAGATGCAGTCACGTGTTCAGAGAGAGCTTGATCACGTGGTAGGCAGAGAGAGACTTCCGAGGCTGGACGATCGGAACGACCTTCCCTACACGAATGCAGTCCTGATAGAGGTTAGTTTAACACTTTTGGACACGGTTAAAAAGTATGCCAAAATTGATAAAGGATGTCTCTACAACCCGTAAAGCAACTTGTATAGAGTAATGAGTCGAGGAACTATGCAATGATGGATTGTGATCATATTCCAAGTAGTTACTGGGATAGACTCAGAATAACTAGTGAGGTTATGCGTTTTACTGTATAATTTTTGTATTTTTATTACAACAAACATGAATTCAGCACATGCTAGATAACGAGAGTTACCAAATACTTTGAATATCTTTGCCCGCGTTAGCTTTTCGGTTCAATCGGCCGACTCTTCCTAGAGCGGCACTACATTCACAAACCGACCGGACCTCAAGGCAAATGACTGAACAGTTTGGCCTTCTTGGATAAAACTACCTCTTATCCTTCATAGTCGCCTCAAAATTCGCCTTTATCAATCCCAATGAAAAGGCATTTGATAGCGTTGTTTTCTTCCCCGATCAGGTTCAGCGTAAGGGAGCCGTAGCAGCATTGGGTGTGCCCCACGTAGCGGCTGAAGACACCTCGTTCAGAGGCCACACTATACCAAAGGGCGCCACCATTTTGTCCAACATCTGGAAGGTGCTGAACAGCGAGGAGCTCTGGAAAGATTCTGATGCCTTTAAACCTGACAGGTTTCTGACCGAAGACGGCAAGCTGATTAAGAGGGAAGAACTTATATTTTTCAGTGTCGGTAAGTCCTGAGTTATGCAAGGTTGATATCGGCTCACCTAGTTTGTACTCTGAGTCATCTATACAGAAAGTTTGGCAAATGTGATTTTGGTGGGCAGCATCACTAATTAGACCCGTAAACTGTCGCTTTTCTAACAAAACAAACTAAGTTTCCTCACTGAAAAGTATCTTGCCACAATCTGTGTACCTACTCTCCCTGTACGTTTTAGGTAATCGTCTAGCGCCCTCTTTTCTGGGGCTGATACTTGGTGGTTATTCAACGGGGGAAAATTAGTTTCGTTCATCTATATGCATCTTCAGAAAGGTTAAAGGGATACAAAGCACATCGGCACGGCATGACTGCACCAATGCTACACCTCTGGTCGGTGAACAAAACAAAATTGGATTAACAACTAAAGATTTACAGTAATTTATTCTTATCATGTTTGTTTTGTTTTTCAATTTACAACAAAAATGTTTTTCTGTCTGTAGGTCGTCGAGTGTGTTTAGGAGAGCAGCTAGCTCGGATGGAAACCTTCCTCGGGTTTACGAGTCTCCTTCATAGATTCACCTTCAAGAAACCAGACAACTCACCACCATTGTCGTTTGAGGGCGTCCTAGGTATCACGAGAAATACCATGCCTTACTTGACATGCGCACTGAGTAGGGACTAACAATGTCGTGATTTTTATTTTAAAAAATACTACTGACCAAGAAAAAACAAACGACCAAACAAAATAAAACACGACTTTATGATTGTTCATATACTGGTTTATTATTTTACTATCCTCGTGTGACACTTTCACCAATATTGTTTTTAAATTATTCTATTTTATTCAAGTAAGACGATCGCAAAGAATTTCATATTGGATCAGCTCAAGGCAACTTCAAAACTATATTTCAAGTTCAAGTTCAAGTTCAAGCTTAAGTTCATGTGTATTATCTCCATTAGGCATGTAATACAATTTAACAGAATTTTTAACATGTGATATAAAGTACATAACATGAACAATTTTAAGGAACAAGGTTTGGCGTTCAACAATAAGGGATAGAGCAATTACGTCGATCTGGCGCTGCTCAGTGGCTGCCGGGCTCACGATCAATTGGGCAAAAAGAATTTCCGTTTCGGTTTAATAAAATTTGGAGTGGGCTTTAAAAGATTACTCTTATTATTATTATAAAATTATATTATGCATATTCTAGTGAGATAGAAAGACGAGGAGACCTATATAAACCATGCTCGGAGTACGTAACATTGTCATTATAATGTTTACTCAACTCAAATCTGACGCACAAGGCTATTGAAAATTGGCTCTGGTTGATTTCTCGAAAGTCATTGCGATCGTGTAAAGTGAAGAAATCGAGAATTGTGCTTATAAATATCAAGTAGCGCGACCTGGGAAGAAAATGAGGATGACAAGTTCATGAGTGTCAAACAACTCTTGTAGGAGGATAGAGTTAGTCTGCGTGTAAAAACCCTGGTCAGTCGTACTAGGTAACAGAGCGTCTGAACGGGAAGACTATCCAGACTGTTCAATCTTCTGCACTGATAGGCTCTGTGCTATAGCTGCTCCTGACAAATTCAGAGACTGACAGAGTTGGACTCATCACAAGACTCCATGTAATTGTGTTTAAGTGTCTAATTAGAGTCTGTGCCTGCAGACTAGGCAGGGGTCGTGGTAATGACCTCTGTGACCCCACACGCGTCAGGTGGTATACAGCGATGATTCATTGTTAAAAAATGTGTAAGGATAAAATGGTAACGGGTCTGCAGCTCGGTGAGGAACATAGCGGTGTGGCAGCGGTCTGGTCCGACGTCCTGTAGACAAAAACGCAAGCAATAAACGACCCTCATGCTTTTTTTTCTTCTAAAGTAGTATTAGGTCTAGTAGTGGTGATTATTTTACCTGACTGCTAACAAAGCATACATGCTTTTTATTGTAAGCAACCAGAGGACCGACGGCTTTAGGTCCTCTCCAAGAGACCTGGTAATGAGGATTGTAAGCTTGTAATGTTCTACTTAGGTCAATACAAATCAAATAAGCCCTTTATCATAACACAATGGCGAAGATACAGAATAAAGAGAAGACCCTGGAAATAACATAGTTTAAATAAAGATCTAGGGAATGCATCCAGTGTTTACAGTTTTGAAAACGGTATGGACAAGTACTGAGATGGTGTTCAGTAGTAAATCCTGTGTACTCATTGTAGGCCTAATACGGATCGCTCACCGGACACAAGAAAACCGGTCTTCTCTTTGTCCATCTTTATCTCCTTGAGGTTCTATCTGATTCCTTCAGAGTTTTTTCTTGTTCTTATTCTTGTTCTGTATAGGCAGATGGCTTAAGATACAAGTTCCTGGAGTATACGGGCTTGATTGAGAAAATTTGTCGACAAGAAGGGGGGAAAAAAAGATAATTTAAAATACAGTTATATAAATGTTGTCATTCTATACAGGTAGTGGCGAAAGCAAGTTGTAATTAAATTTATGAGATAATAGTCCTTTGAAAACGTTTCTTTTTGTAAGCTTGTAAGTTTGCTCTTGAAAGTGTGGTGCATGTGTGTTTGTGTATTTCCGTCTTTCTTTCCGTCTCTGTTATTTAAATTTCTCTCTGTCTTTATCTGTATGTCTCTCCAGCCTTCCACTATATCAATGACTATGCGATGACGACACAATGCTGATTCATAACAATCCTTGGATGCCTCGATCATTTCTCTGAAAGTCAGTCCATTTTCCGCAGCCCCCCCCCCCCCCCCCCCCCCACACACACACACGCCCCTGTTACTTATCGTATAGTTTCAGTCCAATTAGAGCTTGTTATTTTAGATTTTCCGATATGATTTTTATTACTTTGACTCCAACAATGAAGATAAGTACTTCTTTTCACATAATCGGAGACATGAAGAAAAGAAGAAAAAAAAACATCCCTATCATCGCATCCAACTTTTACCCTTAACCCCTCCCCTTATTTTCGCTGCACCACTGACTAACAATACTAGTCATTGAAGGCCGGTATAGGAAATGAGTCATAGAGGAGCATCCTTTTGTCTACCGCCGATATAACCTTATTCTGACCTACTTTCTCTCTCTCTCTCTCTCTCTCTCTCTCTCTCTCTCTCTCTCTCTTCTATGGTTATATAAACCGCAAAAGATGACATGAAGAGATACTAAACCAACATCACTCGGCATTCACTACTTTTTAAAGGGAAAGTCCACCCTGATATTAAAATGGTTTTAATAAAAGCAGAAAAATAAGAAAAAAGAAATTAGTGAAAGTTTGAACAATAACTGATTAAAATAGGAAGGTTATAAGTATTGTGAAGGAAACGGTGTGGAATCGATCAGAAAAAGTTGATCATGTTGCATTGATGTGTATTGCAAGTTTCTAGAATCATCAAAATGATAAGAAATTTGGCCCAGTCTTGGTAAAAGTAACAAGCACTGTACACAGAAAGATGTATATCGGACTACACAAACATGTGGCATAAAAATGAGCTGTTACATGTTATATTTAGAATATATAGGCATTTGAAGAGCCATGCTTTTCAGGGAACATTTTTTCTCTGATGTAAAGATTATCTTACACCTCTCCTCAGAACTCAAATAAAGTTTGTGTTAGTACAGGGCAAGACACGACACAGAGTTGCCAATTTGTGTTTGATTTATCGCACTTTCAAAAACTCATAACTTTCTTAAATATTTGTAATCGTTTTCTTCTTCAAACTTACACAGGCTGACCTGTTTCTCTCATTCTCTAACTCTATTAAAACCAACTTTATATCAGGATAGCCTTCCCTTTTAATGATTATACAATCAATTCATCGTAAAACATATCGGAATGTGATCTTACTGTAATTGTTTTGTCATTGTTTTGTGCTATGTATTGAGAGAGACAACATAATATTTTAAGTTGCAACCATCACCTTCTACATTATGACACTGTATCTATCCATCACCTTCCAATTGTAAGGTGTAAGATACTAATCTCTGTTTTGTGAGGACATTTTTTGTTTCAGTTGACGATCGGAGTATGACGTCAGAAGCGATATTTTTTTGGTTGAATTTTTGGTCTGCCGAGTGGGGGCGTAACAATTTAGCTGCAAATGATTCTCAATTTTGGGAAAAGTCATCCTTCTGATTGCGATCAATATTTAGTATTTCCAGACAAGCCCAATGTTGTGAGTATAATTTGAACATATGATGTTGATAATTGATAACTAGCCGTCAGTTTGAGTTGGGTGTTGGTTTTATACAGTTCATAGTTTTCAGATAATTGATGTATAAAATTTGTTATGAAAGTGATTCGTACGCACAGTAACTTTTATGATGCATTACACGTGCAGTTACATAATACGGTGCATGTGTGAGCGCTATGGGGATAGTCTGTTGTACAGACCGGGTTGTGTTATTTTAATATCATTTATATATAAGAGGCAGTTGTATAAAGTGACAGAATGAAGATAAATTCTGGTAACTGTAGACATGTATATAAAGAGGAATTTAGGGTAATATGTGTAGAGCCAAAAGGGTTATTGTTTTATCATGCACACAAATACAACAGTGAACTAAGGAAACTCAAGCAGCCATATTAGGGTATCATAAATGTATTATTCATTTATTATGATGCTAAGGAAATGGAACATAATCTTTAGGGCATTGATATTTCATTTTGGAACAGTATAATATGTAATTTCAGTAAACATGCATTAATCATACAACTAATTTGATGCAAGATTGTTTGTAAACAGTTTAAAATTGACATATTATGTATGATTGTTTAATTCTGATTAAATTTCAGGTTGAACCGCCTTTTGTGAACGGTATCGCATCATGCTTGAAATTGTCGCTATTTATTGAAGTGCAGTCAGTCCGATTGGTTGGTTATACGCTACATTAAGTTCAACAACAGTGCTTTAAGTCAACATGAGCGATATGTCCCATCAAGAGTCCGTCAAACCCGGGGATTCAGCAAGCCAGACTGGCAAGAGCAGCACAAGCAGTACCTCCAGAGCTAGAGTCAAAGCAATGGTGAAGAGAGCGGCCTTGGCAGCCCAGGCAGCAGCTCTCCATCAACAACAAGCTCTTGAACTGGAGGAGTTTAAGCTGAAGCAGAGAAGGAGTAAGCTTGAGCTACAGACAAGACTCAGCATGGCAAAAGCTGAGGAAGAGGTTTTCTCCCAGCATGGAGAGAGCATGACTGCTGCTGGAAATGAAGATGTATCCCAACAAAGAGGGGCCTTGACGACGGAGCCTAGCGTGGCTATAGATTTAGAGAAGGCTGTCTACCAGCTGAGACAGCCCTCACAGGTGCAACCTAACAGGGTCAGCACTACAGACAAGGACTTCTCCCAGCGTGGAGAGAGCATGACTGCTGCTGCAGATAAAGATGTCTCTCAACGAAGAGGGGCCTTGACGACGGAGCCCAGCATGGCTACAGATTTAGAGAAGGGTGTCTACCAGCTGAGACGGCCCTCAGAGTTGCAACCCAACATGGTCAGCGCTACTGTTACAGACAAGGACTTCTCCCAGCATGGAGAGCCCTTGAAGTATGATACCACCACTAATCAGAGTGAAACCACAGAACAGAATGGCTCCATATTAACTGGGTCAGAAGCAAGTTATGGAATCGCCATAGGGGCCGGTATGCGATGTGTACTTCCCATAAGTCCAGTGCATGTTCAGGCAGCAGATGGAGATAGATGTGTTCGGACCTACGCTCTACTGGACTCTGGTTCGACCACTTTCTTCTGCACAGAGGGCCTAGTAAGGAAAGTGTCAGCACAGGGGGAAGAGCGCATACTTTCCATATCAACTTTGGACGATCCTGATGGAAGGATCCAGACTCAAGTTGTGAGTCGTATGGTAGACACAGGTCTCATGACAGAAAGAGTGAAGCTTCAGAAGGTTTCTACCAACAGGAAGAACGACTTACTGAGTGATGACATGGCCAGTATGCCAGACTTAGAAGGATGGCAGCACTTAGAGGGGCTGGATCTACCATTTGCCTGCGGACAAGAAGTGGGACTCCTGATAGGGCAAGATGCGCCATTTGCCCTGATGCCCTTAGAGAGTGTACATACTGTACTTGGATGGTCCTTGCATGGCCCTGCTGCTGCTATTCCAGACAAAGGAATGTCGGTGAATGACAGAAAGACTCTTGACATACAGAATGAAGGGAAGTGCAAAGAGATGGAACAGTACCAGTTTCACATACCCTTCAAGGAGAAACGACCTACATGTAGCTTGACAGACAACCAATGGGTAGCAGAACAAAGGTTGCGGAGTCTCAGAAGGAAGCTAGGTAGAGATGACGCTCTGCACTACAAGTACACAGAAGGTTGTGTCGAGGAGGTGGAAGAGCAAGATTGTCAACCAGGTGATGTAACATGTCGATACCTCCCTCATCATCCAGGTTTACGATTTGGTACTGGTGGTCGACGAGCACTCACACCGCAATGTTTGGCCTTTGGGAAGAGTCCTTCAGACATGGCCAGAAGAGAAAGGCTTCGATCGACAGTGTGAAGTGAAGACCTGAACCAGAGTACTGAGGGGAGACCAGTTACAAAGCTCTATTTAATTTGGAGGCAGATTCTTGGAGACATTTCTGTGTTTCTAAGATGAGGGGTCAAGCCTAGCGCTGTCCCGTGCCAATTGTAGAGGTATTTGTGTTTTGTGTTCTTAAAACCAGAAAGCGGAACTGACATCGATCCTTTTTCGCGTATTAGAGTATCGTTGATCAGTCAAGAAATTAAGGAATTTTTGTGCTTCAGCGTCAGGGACAAAGTGTCAACATTGGAGCAACTTTCAGAGAATTTTTAGAGACTTTGACAAGAAATTTGAGGAAAGGACAGCGTTTCAGAAGAAGTTCTAAGCAAGAGAAAAAACTGTTGCCAGAAAAAGTTAATATTTAGTCATAAGAGGAAATACATATTATTCTGATCCTCTAATAACTCAGAGAATGTCAAAGAACAAGATTTTTGAAGAAAATGGATTATACCATAATGCAAGACTGACATGGTGTAATTTATGTTAGCATGATATTGGAAAGTAACGTTTTTGTTTTTCAACCTTCTAAACAAACTCCATAATTATTAGAAATGGTAAATGTGCTTTTCCTTTATATTCATATAATGAATGCATTTGTATATGTATTCTATATTAGGTTTATTTCCAGAGGAGAAAGCTTAAAGTAGCAGAATCAATACATTCAAATCAGTTATACATGTTGATGATATGTCGTTTATTACTGTTTCCATGACAACCAAATTACATGGCATTGGCTATTTGGTAGAATATGTAATACCAGGATCGATAATGTCATATATGCAGATTGTGGATAGAAAGATTAAAATGGTATATGCAGATGATGTATTTGTCTATGTAGGGACTTGGAAGTTTCGACTAGGAAAATTTATATTTTCTAGCAGATAATGTCTTGTGAAGTTATATTTGGGTATAACAACATGACTCTATGTGTACTGGAATTGGTATGTGAATTCAATTCAGTTTTAAACAGTATCTGTGAAATCGTACATAGTGTTGATTACAGAATCAATATTTCCTTTTATTGGGTGACACATAACAAGATTCCTTTTTAGTTTGTATGGGATTGAAAGAAGTGGTTGTAGTGGTAACAGTTGCCAACAGAGATATTTCAAAGTGAAATTTTGGTTTTCGTGATATACGGTTTTCATATTCTAATGTAGGAATTTATAAAGTTAATATTGAAGCATGTTATACATTGATACAGGTAGTATGGCAACCAACTTTGTTGTAAGTTTATTTGAAAAGGAAATTGTAGTCCTTTTTGGTGTTGTAACAAGGAAATCTAGACATGAACAACTTTTTTCTTTTTCGTTTTGCAAAGAAAGTTGTTTGGTTGCTTAGGTGTTCATGAAAATTAATGTAAATTAGATTATTTGTTAATTGGTGTATGAAGGCATTCAGTATAGATAGCTATGTTTTAAATTTTGGGATTCCTTTGGAATTTTGGATAAAGTATATACCTGTAAGTCCAGGTTGAGAATAAGAAGAGATTAGAGAAGTAAATGTTCAGTAAAATCTTCACATTTAGGGGCCGGAATGTAAGATACTAATCTCTGTTTTGTGAGGACATTTTTTGTTTCAGTTGACGATCGGAGTATGACGTCAGAAGCGATATTTTTTTGGTTGAATTTTTGGTCTGCCGAGTGGGGGCGTAACAATTTAGCTGCAAATGATTCTCAATTTTGGGAAAAGTCATCCTTCTGATTGCGATCAATATTTAGTATTTCCAGACAAGCCCAATGTTGTGAGTATAATTTGAACATATGATGTTGATAATTGATAACTAGCCGTCAGTTTGAGTTGGGTGTTGGTTTTATACAGTTCATAGTTTTCAGATAATTGATGTATAAAATTTGTTATGAAAGTGATTCGTACGCACAGTAACTTTTATGATGCATTACACGTGCAGTTACATAATACGGTGCATGTGTGAGCGCTATGGGGATAGTCTGTTGTACAGACCGGGTTGTGTTATTTTAATATCATTTATATATAAGAGGCAGTTGTATAAAGTGACAGAATGAAGATAAATTCTGGTAACTGTAGACATGTATATAAAGAGGAATTTAGGGTAATATGTGTAGAGCCAAAAGGGTTATTGTTTTATCATGCACACAAATACAACAGTGAACTAAGGAAACTCAAGCAGCCATATTAGGGTATCATAAATGTATTATTCATTTATTATGATGCTAAGGAAATGGAACATAATCTTTAGGGCATTGATATTTCATTTTGGAACAGTATAATATGTAATTTCAGTAAACATGCATTAATCATACAACTAATTTGATGCAAGATTGTTTGTAAACAGTTTAAAATTGACATATTATGTATGATTGTTTAATTCTGATTAAATTTCAGGTTGAACCGCCTTTTGTGAACGGTATCGCATCATGCTTGAAATTGTCGCTATTTATTGAAGTGCAGTCAGTCTGATTGGTTGGTTATACGCTACATAAGGTTTTACCTTCATAATGACTCACCACAACACAAATCCATGGTTTTAATGATTATAGTGATACGAGAAAAACCGGTAAAAGATAGAGAGAGATTTTGACCAGGGTGACCGCTAAACAGAAGTCAAGGTATCATTTTGCAAAGTTCAGAGCGTTTACACGCAATGGATTTGTATACACAGGGGGTGTTTCACAAAGATCTTAAGTCTTCCTACCTCTAAGTTGGACTTAAACATTATGGAGAGACATTTGAAGCCTTAAATAGAACAAATTCAAAATAAAAAATTTAAGTATTTTAGAATTTTCATAAATTCCACATCAGGAACATGAATCTCCCTGGTAATATGAATATGGATGATTGAAATCAACATTGCATGCCTTTTAAAATAACTTTTACAAAATGTTTTCAAAGATGATAACGGCATTCCATAACTGTTAATTCCAACGTAGAGTTAACTTCGACTTATGACATTTGTGAAACACCCCCCCCCCCCCCACCCCAGGACTATCACTCTAGCTACATGTAAAATGAAAATTAATGGTAATAATCGAGAAAATACATGTACAATCAAAGTGATCTCCCTGATCAAAACTATTTAAACTGCGAAGAAGAACATTAGTATAAAGATTATGAAACATTACGGGTAAAGGGTATTGAATTGAATTGAATTGACTTTATTTTCTTCCGCAACATACAAAAATCAAATTACATTTCAGCAACACAACATATAAAAGATATAACAACTATTTTTGAACGTGTATACAATATGATAATAATAAATGTTGACAATAAAACAAAATGTATCTGATAACACACTACCAAGAAGTATACCTGTTGGGAAGGAGGGGAATAGTAAGATAATAACTAGAGAGAGGAAAAAGAATTATCCCCAAAAATAACCTCACATTAAGACAAGAGAGAAACTTCATGAGTCAGAAAAGGGACTTTGAATTGACTTTTTATGGTCACACTAATCTTGCTGATGCAACTAAAAAAGTATACATTTTAATGTTTTTTAAAAGTGAGACGTTATTTCCGTATTCAATACTTAGCTCAACTTAAACTTAACAACTTAAAATAGTAATTGTTAAAACTAAGCAATGGCTGAAAGAAAAGTTGTAATCACTGAAATAAACATTAATGTAAAGTTCATGCTGCTGTAACTCTTTAGTACCCTGATTTCTCATGATGAGTCATTAAGCAAGAGTTTGCTTGATTTAGAACACTAGTCACGCTATAATATCTTCCTTGTTTCTAGATTTCATGAGAGGGCACGATCTTAATGTTAACTACGTCACTTAAAGGTATCGTTTAACAATGTTAAATCTGAGATGCAAGGCCCTACGTGTTATCAGTGACTGTGATTATGGTGTAAAAGTGAAGCCCTAACAAAATTGCGCTTCAAAATGATTATGAAGTGCCTCAAAAAAGTACAACATCTTTAAGTGACCGGTTTTACCATACTCATTTTCCCCAATAGACTAGTGTTATACAAAATCGTTAGGAATACAGTTTTTGACATTTCGATTTCCAATCATAAATATCTTTATAATCAGACAGGCGATCGGCTTGTAAAAGTCATGGGGTTCCTGACTGACCTAAAGGTTTATCATTATGATTACAGCATGAGCTAAATCAAGGATTTTGTTTTAGAATCTAAGACAAAGATACCCAATCCCTTTAACAAATGTTGAATTGCTTCTGTTCATCGACCACAATCCATCACATCCTTCCAAATGCTATTGCACATTCTGAAAATAGCTGGTAATGATGATCACAATAAAAGGAAATATACCAACAGTTTATACCATTGTATACAGATAACAATGAGGGAATGGGTTTTAATAATGGGTTGTACACTAAGGGAAACCATGCTTGAAAAGTTAAAAGAGGGTGATAAGAAAGATCATTTGATATTTTGGTTTGGTTTGATGGTTTTGTTTTACCTGACAGCTACAAAAGCATGCATATGCTGCTGGATGAACAACCATGGAGAAAAAAATGGAGAATGAAACAGAGAGATAGAGAGACGGAGAGGGGAGGGATGGGGAGATGGAGCTGGAGGGGAGGGACATAGACACACATAGAGAGACAAAGAGACGGAGAGAGCGACAGAGAAAGAGAGAGAAAGTGATGTGAACAAAAAAGAGTGGGAGAGAGAGAGAGAAATAGTTGGAAAAGAGAGAGAGAGAGGGGGGGGGGGAGAGAAAGAAAGAGAGAGAGAGGAGACAGAAAAAGGAAGGGCAAAGGAAATATAAATGGAGAGAGAGAATGTGTATTGGGGGGGGGGGGATGTACCGTTACCAACAAGGTGTAGTTTCATCTAAACTCTCCCATTCAATCAAGATCGATATATAAAAGTCACTTTTGAAAAACAGATCCTGATTGGTTGAAATTAGGAGATCATTCGTAACTTTCGACCAATCGCGACACTCGAGGCCCATAAAAGGCGATGAATCCATTAAACGAACACATTAATGTTTCGAATCTCGTCACGTGTACCATCAATATTATGACATGCATGAAGCAAATCTGCCATAATCAAATGTTATTTTACGTTGGGCTCTTGAATTGCAGTAATGATTAATAAAGTTATTATAAGACCTCGGTGAAGACCGTTGAAGTGTTTTTCTACTTCTAAAAAAGGCGCACCAGTACGTGACACCGTTTTTTGTTGTTCTTGTTGTTTTATAAGAGTATGAATATTTTCGAGTTTCAGTCTTTCATATTCAACTCTTGTCAAGTGCCTTGTACATTACTAGAAACCAGGGAGATGGGAGGGAACCATGCTTGAAAATGATAAAAGAGGAGATCATTTGATATTTTAGTTTGGTTTGATGGTTTTGTTTTACCTGACAGCTAGAAAAGCATATGCTTCTGGATGAACAACCATGTGACCGATGGCTTTAATTAGTCCTCTCCGAGTGTCTTGGTAATGAGGATTAATGTCTTACCAAAGGGCACTAGCACATCGACTTGGATTCGAACCCAGGACCTCCCGGTTGCAAGTCACGTGTCTATTAAAGGGATAGTTGAGTTCTGTTGCAGAGGGCGCTACACAAAATAATTTTTGTGTGAGATAATGAAAAACTGAGTGTCAAATTTGAAAGAACATAATATTTAAATGAAAAATCATCTTTGTTTGATCATAATCGGTTCAGAGACGGCTGAAATATAACAATTTCTAATAATTGTGTACCACCACAAAATATAAGCTATTTTGAAAAATTTGAAAAAAGCGTTGGAAAAAACGAAATAACACCTTTGTACGTTGTTTTTCAGCAAAATTGAATGCCGATGTTGTTGTTTTTTTGTTGCATTTTCTTGTTGCTTATATTACGCACAACCAGCCGGCCCATGTATTGTTATTTTTAATTAATAATTAATTAACGGTCACCGTGTTTTTTTTTTTTTAAGTGGCGCTAAATTGGAATGCTCGTATTGGCTAAATTTCACACATTTTGGGGTCTAAAATTACCTTCATAGCAATTTTAGGTTCTAAAAGGGCACTAGAAAATAAGAATAAGAGCAATAACCATGCACTTTGAAGGCATTTGCGGTCTGAAAACAGAACTACCCCTTCAATATCAACATACATAGCACCACAGTCATCAGACTTCTTCCGGAATAAATAGCTGAGTCATTCATAATTATGTTAAATCACTTCACTTTAACACCGTAAAAGGAATCAAGTATGTAAGTTTTAAAAAAAAAGTTATTAATAATGTTCTCACGAACTCGGTTATAATATTACAAAGATGAAACCGACATATGTAATCTATCTTAAGAATCACTCTCAATTTCTAATAAAGCACTGATAAACGCTTACATGTTGTTTTTAAGTACCTTTACCTGATATTTATACCTTTTTTTTACACGCAATACCTAATAAGGCATTGGTAAACGCTTACGGATTGTTTATAAGTACCTTTACATAACCTGATTATTTATATTTTTTTCAATGATATTTTGTATCATTGAAATTTCTATAATACTTCAATTGTCTCTTATTTTTCCTTTCTTTTTTGGTTATCTCTAAATATACCATCTTGGTTTCGAATTTCATGCTTATTAGTATATTGTTTCCAAAAGATTAATTTCCTTGTAATCATATTTTTGAAAAGCATTTATTATTTTGTCTACTTCATCCGTTTCGAAAGAGACGGTAGATAATGGAAATGATTATTTCCTCTATTCTATATCTAAATAATCACACGCAATTTCTAATAAAGCATTGATAAACGCTTACGGGTTGTTTATAAGTACCTTTGCATAACCTGAAATTTATATATTTTTTGTTCCAATGATATTTTGTTTCATAGAAATTTCTGTGATTTTTCAATTGTCTCTTATTTTCTTTATTTTTGTTTGGTCATCTCTAAATAACCCATCTTGGTTTCGGTCTTTATGTTTATTAGTATATTGTTTCCAAAAGATGAATTTCCTTGTAATCATATTTTTGAAAAGCATTTATTATTTTGTCTACTTCATCCGTTTCGAAAGAGACGGTAGATAATGGAAACGAGTATTTCCTCTAATCTATATCTAAATGAACACACGCAATTCCTAATAAGGCATTGATAAATGCTTACGGGTTGTCCATATTAAATACCTCTATCACCTGGTTTAAACATTTTATATCTTTTTTTTTCAATGATATTTGTATCATAGACATTTCGGTGATTTTACAAATGTCTCTTATTTTTTCATTTTTTTCTTCATCTCTAAATATACCATTTTGGTTTCGGTCTTCAACTTTTTAAGTACATTGTTTTCAAAAGATTTCTTTCCTTATAACCATATTTTTGAAACGCATTTAATATTTTTTCTTCTTCACTTAACTTCCGTTTCGAAAGATACAGTAGATAATGGAAACGAGTATTTCCTCCAATCTATATCTAAATAATCACACGCGATTCCAACTTAAAGCATTGATAAACGCTTACGGGTTGCCCATAATTACATCTGCATCACCTGATTGAGACATTTTACTTTTTGTTTCCAATGATATTTGTATCATAGACATTTCTGTGATTTTTCATTTACCTCTTATTTTCCCCCTTTTTTCCATCTCTAAATATACCATCTTGGTTTCGGTCTTCCTGTTTATAAGTTTATTGTTTTCAAAATATTTATTTCCTTGTGATCATATTTTTAGAAAAGCAATTAATATTTTGTCTACTTCACTCAACCTCCGTTTCATAAGAGACAGTAGATAATGAAAACGAGTATTCAATAAGTAATTCCACTTGACTTTTTGCGATTCCACTTAGGAAGACAATTCATCATAATTCTGAAAATACCAGTTAAACCATTTTTAATATGACATCGATGTTTCTTCAGCAAACTTCATCTTTTCAAAATACGTCTAATAGCCAATCTAGAGTAATAAAATTTGTTTCATATTGGAAATTTTTATTTGATTTTAATGAATCGGAAGATAATTCGTCGCTTTCTCTTTCGTAACTACAAATATGTTTTCAAGTATCCGTTTATGTTGATACACTTCATAAGTCAAAACCAATTCATTACTGCCAGCGTTTTTTCCATCGGGTGCCGCAAGGCATCGCTTGGGGATGTCGCGATAGAAACTTCAGTTTCTTTAAATATAAGGGGGTGGTGGTGGTTATTATTTTACCTGACTGCTAAGAAAGCATAAATGCTTGTTAGTAAGCAACCAGACGGCCGACGGCTTTAGGTCCTCACCGAGGGACCTGGTGATAAGGATTAATGCCTTACCAAAGGGCACTAGCGCACCGACTTTGTTTTGAACCCGGGTCACCAGATTACGAGACCACTGCTCCATCGACTGAGCTATTGCGCCTCATATATGTTTTGAAATAAAATCAACTTAATAAAAACAAAGCATCACAAACCGCTGTTTGCCTAATTTAATTCCTAAAAGGAATCCGTGAGCAAAAATTAAAAAGGTTGAAAAACGCTGCATTATAATTTATAATTATGTAAAGTGAAGAAATAATTATTACTTTATGTATATGATTATGTTCTATTTTGAAAACGCAGAAATAAAAACAAACAAACAAACAAATATCTATAAAGTAAAAGTGCTTTGCATTTTAATTGGCTATTAAGGAACACTATACGATTTATTCCACAATTACCCGTATTTTTGGCTGCATAGAAACTGCTGATCTCAAAAGGAAATAATTTTCTGCTACTTTTAATGTCTCTTGAAAATATAGATACTAGTGTATTTTCTCGTGATTCAATAGTAGTGCGTCTATTAAAATACAAAGTGAATTAAATAAGTCACCTTAAAATATGTATAATTATCATTGGTTTTCAAGTAACCAATTCGTTTTGTATTGATATATATATATATATTATATATATATATATATATATCCCTCACTCTGTGCCCCTTCTCTCTCGCTCTCTCTCTCTCTCTTTCCTCCCCCTCTCTCTCTGTCTTTCCCTCCCCCTCTCTCCCTCTTTGTCACATTATTTAAAATGAGAGAATTCATAGTTGTTTACATCTTCTCTACCCCATGGCATCCAGGGAGGGTACTATATTCCAGTTTTCGGGCACACAAAGATTCGTTTTTTTTTCAACAGTGGAATGCTAGAAGTCCAATATATATAGTTCGTTGAAGCCCGATTGTGCTTTATGTACTTTTACGATAAGTAACGATACTAAATCAAGGCAATAAGTGTAGGCCCATTTTGTTTAGAACTTGCCCATAGGTTTTTTTTTCTTCAAAACAAATATTTAGATTTGTGTGCGATTAAAGGAAAATTTTAATAGTAGAAAAAGTTCAACTTTTCACTTTACAATCATAATCCACAATCCTTTTTTCGCTGAGCAGCTCCCCACCCCCCCTCCCCCCATCCGCACCCCTCCCTCTTTTCCGCGGGGAATCAAATAAGACGGTAATATTTGAACCGCTGTCAAGCGCCGAGACTCGTCGAAGCTCAAACCCACTGCCATATGACCTTGGTTCGAAGGTAATACCAGGTCATAATTTTGTCATCATAATCCAGAATCATTCTGAGATTTGGTTGTCTGGCAATAGTTCAGCCATGCGTACTTGCGCGCACACTCAGTCACTCTGAGGTTGGCGTGACTTACTCCCTACTTTCGTCACTATTTGCAAATGATTTATAATTACATCCAACATTTGCTGACAACATTATGTTTTCACAGCCTGCGTGCCTCAGGGAGCAGTCACCGAAATCCGTGCGAAGTACATCCAGGTAGGATAACTATACAGGTGTACATTGTGCTTGCGTCTGTTCGGGTACACGGGGCATTGCAACGAAGGGCTTATTTGAGAGCGCATGCACAACGGTATAAACTTTCATCCAGTGGTATTCATTTACATTGGTGCTTTGGCGCGCATAGGACCCGTCGTCTGCGGCATACATTTTGGAATACTTCACGATCGTGAGAAAAATTCATCACCGTCTGACTCGGTGGATCTACGAACCCCGGTGTAGAAAAACACGAGACGTGAGCCGTGTTTTGACTAGCTTTGACACGAGAACCATGGATATTAACAGGTTCGTGCTGTGTTGTATAGTAGTGGCCTGTAGCAGTCTGTGTCAGCTGACTTATGGAGGTGTTCTACCGGGGGAGCTCCAGGGTGATGGTGGTGTGGATGTGGGGCATCTAGATGGTGTTCCTGGAGCTGGTAGGATGATTTTGGGGAGGTATGCCAGAGCACCAGGCCCAGGAATTCAGACGTCGAAATGCAGCGGAGGACTGGACTTGTATTTTGTCTTGGACAAGTAAGTTTTAAACTTCGGACTTCTTGTATCTTATTTCTCTGTAATCTTCTGAAAATGATTTTATTTAGTTACAAACCAAACATTATTTTGTATTGAATTTTCCCTTATTCATTTCTATTGCTATTTAACTTTATATAATTCCGGTATATTTTGTAGACATGTTTCCATTTTGTGTGTGTTCTGTGTTTTCTATATTCTGTATCTTATATGTGTTTTTATGGATTTGAATTGAAACTTGAAACTTGAAGATCTAAATGTTTACCAGGGAAAACTACAAGAGTAATCGGTTTAGGAAGAGACCCTATAACGTCCCTTTAGATAGGCTCTACGATTACGGATGAAAGGAAATAGTCAAGTCAATCTAGCAATATTTAGGAGGCAACATAACCCACCACTATACTTGCAAAATAATTTATTCCACTGCAATGCATTTCAGTAAGCTCCCCTAAACAACATATTAAAAGTCTTAAGAAATCAAAGTATGGGAAATTCTGAAAAAGTACACAACATCGCTAAAAAATTGCATCCAGGTACCCGACTAACATGATTCAGGTATTGAAACCAATGTGATCGGTTACTGAACACGATGAACACATTTTTAGATTGATGATATAAACAGCAATTGCATAACGTGCGTATTATGCAAATTAGTGCGCGATATAATGGACAATTAAGGAGATATTAAATTTCCCCCATGAAATGGTACTTGGAGAATAAAAACTAGGTAATTTGACTATTACGTGTTTAGACTGATATGATCGGGGATATTATAGATGATGTACATATTTCCAGATTATTATCATACATTTGATTTGCATATTATGTAAATTAGACTCCACCTAAGGGAAAATTTAGGGAATAAGTCATATTTTCCTGATAAAAGTGTATGTAGGTAACCAAATCAAACTTAATTAAAAGTTAACACTAATGTTTCTAGGGTCCCATAACGTGATGCTCACATTCTGAAACTAATATCCTGAATTTGATTAGCATGATATGCTAATCAATGGTAATCAGTGACCCCTATAAGGAAATTTGTTAAATTTGTCAATGTATTCAAAGGCGCCTTTAATTGCCGTTCCATACATAAAGAAGTATCCAGATATCTGCTTGAAATGGTTTTAGTATTAATAAAACCATTATTTTCGTTCAAGGTCGTTGTAATGCACAAATTGAAAATATTATACCATTGGTGGAATTTCCTTGATTTGCATAATATGCAAATTTCTATCTCCGATAATAACAGATAAATCAATATTGAAACCGCAAAATTAGTATTAATTTGATTTGATTTAATTTGATTTATTGCTTTCTGCATTTTGCATACAATGATAATTAGTAACAACATGAACATTTTGTATTTCCTTTGAATTCTAGTATTTTCATAAATGATTGTTTTTATCAACGAGCTAATAAAGTCACATACTCTACAAAAGACATTGATAATTTCAATCGGATTATATTATTTATCACATTTTCACTTCCCATGAAAACTTGTATTTTCTTTAACTCTAATATTTTCATAAATGATTGTTTCATATCAAGGAGAACATGAAGTCACATACTCTACAAAAGACATTAATAATGTCAATCGGATTATATCATATTATACAACATTTTCACTTTCCATTAAACTTACATTTTCTTTGAGCTCTATTATTTCCATATATAATTCTGTTAATCAAAGAGAAATGAAGAGAAATTATAATGTCAATCGGATTATATTATTTACAACAGTTTCACTTACCATGAAAACTTGTATTTTCTTTGAGCTCTAGTATTTCCATATATGATTCTGTTAATCAAAGAGAAATTAAGAAAATGTAATAATGTCAATCAGATTAGATTATTTACATCATTTAAACTTACCAAGAAATTTTCACTTTCTTTGAGCTCTAGTATTTCCAGAAATGATTCTGTTAAACAAAGAGAAATGAAGAGAATTTTATAATGTCAATCGGATTATATTAACAGTTTTACTTACCATGGAAACTTGCATTTCCTTTAAGCTCTAGTATTTTCATAAATGATTGTATATCAAAGAGTAAATAAAGTCATCATTCAAAAGAAATTGATAATGTCAATCGGATTATATTATTTACAACAGTTTCACCTACTATGAAAACTTGTATTTTCTTTGAGCTCTATAGTATTTCCATAAATGATTGTTTCATATCAAGGAGGAAATGAAGTCACATACTCTGCAAAAGAAATTAATAATGTAAATCGGATTATATTATTTATCGCATTTTTACTTACCATTAAACTTTCATTTTCTTTGAGGTCTAGTATTTCCATAAAAGTAAAAGAAATAATGTGAATCGGATCATATTATTAATAACATTTTCGCTTACTATGAAAACTCTTATTTTCGTTTGAGCTCTAGTATTTCATTATTTACTTTTTTATCAACGAGGAAATGAGGTAATAATGTCAATCAGATTAGATTATTTACATCATTGTAACTTACCATGAAATCTTGTACTTTCTTTGAGCTCCAGTATTTCCATCAATAATGTCAATCGTATTATATTATTTATAACATTATTCACTTACCATGAAAATTTGCATTTCCTTTCGTTGTTGGAGCTGATAAGCATTATGTAAATTAAAATCAGAATAATAATTTCAAATTGTTACTTTGCTTTAATAGAAACCTATATAATCTAATTAAATTTGGCTACCTAGCGGAGAGTATGACTTATTCCCAGAATTTTCCTTTATAGGTAGAGGCTAATTTGCATAATATTTAAATTGAATGTATAATATGGAAATATATAAATGCAGCTATGACTATCACGGACCTTCTTATTGTGATGGTAATGATTTCGATAATTATCATGATAACGATAATAGTTTTGATAAAGAGTTAGAGGCTTATATCATTTTATATGATTCTGATTCTGATAAAGTATCATTAAAATGCAGGAACTATAAAGTGATGACTGATGAGTTTTTGAAGTAGAGATTAGAGATTAGAAGAGTTGGCAAAGGAATCAGTTTTTGGACTAAAGTGTTTATTCTAGTGGTCTCCCCTTGAAAGTCCCTACCACAAACCTGCAGAAATTTACATTTTCTTCCAGTAAATTCCAAAAAGGAGAAGATCAGTGAAAACCTGGCATCCCTTTAAGGGCTCATCTTGTCGCAAACTTACACCGAATTAAATCAAGCGTGCCCGTTTCCGTCTTGAAATGACGTTACTTTAATAAATCATATTTGGCATTAATGAGATATCCATGCCGAACCCAGACGACATAATATCGTATCGCTCATCTACCTGATTGATATTCATGATTTCGCGCGCTAATAATTAGCATAAAATTGCACAACACACACATTTTTGACACGGCATCTCCGTATTTAGATAAAGTATCCGAAATAGCGTTTCCATTTGTGGTTTGAATGAATGAATCTAGTCATGAATCACAATTCCCTTCGGGGTTTTTGAAGCTTCACAATTGACTGACGGATACTATTAAAGGTATATTTAGAGAGCTGTAAAGTTCAACTACAATTTTGCCTCTTACATTCGAGCAGTTTATAAATCCATTGACTTATCTTCTATTTTGTAGGCATTTTGTATAAGGAGTCTTCAAGGTCCAACCATACTTATGCTCCTATCACTGTTTTTATTTTAGCTGTCAACAATTGAGTGCCAAATACAGTTCATGAGATATCGGAATTTTCAAAATCCATTGGCTTATCGACCATTATATAGGCTCATTAGACAAGTCAGAATTCTCTTTGAAAAGGGAGACAAATTTATAGAAATCTTGTTGGTCAAAGCTTTGAGGTGCTCTTTTCAAGGTGACTTACGCTACCTGGTTCTTAATCCATGGACCCAACGGATGCCTAATCTGATATAGGCCTATATGTGTTAATGCAGATTAGTAATAGGGCCTCTTAGCGGTCCAGTTCGAGGTACATGTAATTTAGAATCTTCGGACTTCTTTGGCATGATTGGAATATATTGCAATGAAATATAGCCCGTTATAGTTTTAACTGAAAAAATCTGCTCTTATCAAGTAGCACAAGGAGCCCATAAATACAGCCGGCTTACAATTTCAGGTACTTTATCTATTTCGTCGGAGTTTTTGGTCCTCGTAAAGCCTTCAAGTTCAATTAAGTTTCATGCATAATCTTGATAAATAGAGCCCGTGGTTTCAACTTGAACTTCTGCTCTTTTATTCAAGTAGCCCAAGAAGCACCTGATGGGCTTATAATTTTAGGCACTGCATTTCAACGAGTACATGATACTTCTGAATCTTAATTTAAATTACTATTTGATTTACTTACTTACTTCTTACAAATCAATCGACTTACTACCACTGGTCCGATTTTGCCAGCTCTATATATTTTACCTAACATGAGCTGTCGTCAGTATTACAGTAATTTTATTAGTTGATTATAATAATGTTTTTATATTCAAGTAGTCCACAATATTTCTGAAGCTTTCACAATCCGTTGTTTTACAATAATATTAAAGACTGCCAGTTCCTGCATTTAATTAGGATTAGCAAACTTCACTTTAATGAGCTGTCATCATTATAGCAGTATTGGGGTAGTTTGTAAGGTTAAGGAGGATATTGGTAAGGTCAAATTGTGTTCGTGATATACAGTGCATAGGGAAGTGGTAAAGAAGATTATGTAAACGGACCTTTCCGGAGAAGAGTGATAAATCCACAATCTACAATCACTGAGGGTTGTTGAACAGATAGGAAACACGGCAATGCCAGCGGCGAAGGTGAATGTTCAAACATGGCATGCTTTGCACCTGTATGATAAGAGTGACGGTCTTCTCTTTTTATGAGTCATATTAAAAGTACTACGTCCCATTTGCAGGTCAAAAAAATGAAAAGGTTATATTCCAACGGCATTTGAAAGACGAAACTAATTTAGAACTTCTTTCAAAACGAAAGGGTTTGAAAATGACTTTTTGTGGGAAAAATAACGACCATTAGTTGTCAATGTTATTAAAGAGGCCTCTTCTTTTTGAAGTAAAGATCGACGCTCAAAATAGTGGAATCCATTCTCAAAGGCGTAATTCAGACCACTATACTTTGGAGTTTATTCCACGAAATTTTGGTGTGGATTCAACTCCAAAATAAAGTGATTTCATTATACGCCTCCTAAAGGAGTGGATTTACACTCAAGGCATTAGGCTCGAGTATATTTTATCATTATCCTTACTTTATGAAGGTTTCTTATTCAGTTATTTAAGTATAAAATATTCTCTCTTCTTCTGTCTCCCTTAGTATAGTCAAATTATGAATGACCATCATGAATGATTTGTTACATAAAAATTACATTTGGTATAAGCAAACTGAAATGCTAGTTGAGGTCATTACAATTCTTTTAACTTGTTTGTATAATATTTATTTTATTTATGTTTCATTTCCAATAAGCTAAATTACTACTTATCAGACAGCTCCGAGCTCATTTACTTCCTAAAATGTACATCCTAAATGGTCGTAAATTGCAGGTTTTTTGTCAGGATTATTGAAGAAGTTTAGCTATTTATACACCAAGGAACAAATTTTTAAAAATGCCATCACCTGTGAGATATACTTTTAAGGGTTTAACGGGGAATTCGAAACCCCAAGTAATATTTAAGTAGATGTTTCAGCCTATCTTTTGTGTTAATTCTTTTGTATCGATTTTTTTAGAATGAGTCTTCCTTTTGTGATATTACAGCATTGTCACTTAAAAGCAATATTACGCCTACCGGTTGCTTCCATTTCTATGGCAAATGCTGCTAAATTCAATTACAGTTTCAAATAACAATGCATAACTAGATTAGAAGTGTGTAATAAGAAAAGGACAGTTGATTTGAAAATTGGGCGATCAAGTAAATCAAATGATTTTGATAACGAAGAATTATGTGGCCTCATCGAAAGCAAGAATACATGTAGGCCGATTTTCAACTTCTGCTCTTATCTCGAACTGATAAAGGCCAACACATAACTTGATTTGATTTTCAAATATAGTGTTTTTTATTAAATTGAATTTGATGACCGGGGATTGTGTGAGAGGGTCGCTAAATATGATATAGATTAAACTAATTTAAATGGAATAAACTACTAAATGAGAAGTGTTTTCTGTCATACCGGAATATTCTATATTCGGACAATTATGTTAATTGAATACAGTTTCAACGGATTAGTGATGTAATATCTTTCCGGTTTAGTTGAGGCCTTCATTTCTATCTTTCTCTTTTCAATTCCTATACCTGTTATATCAATCACTACTTATCCAAGTATTAGATAAATTTGTAATGCTTTTATCCTACCATCATTATCAAAAGGGGGAATAATAATAGAAGTAGTGGTAGAAGTAGTAGTAGTAGTAGTAGTAGTTGTAGTAGTAGTAGTAGTAGTAGCAGCAGTAGTAGTAGAGTGATCGTCACTATACTTTTCTTGCTCTTGCTTCAATTATCCTACTTCTTGACCAACAAAGACGTGTCATTTTACAAGATATAATGTCGTGAGTTACTGAAATCCTCATTTTATTATCCTAATCTCTCTCACATAAAACAAAAATTGAATGTACTTTACACCCCGCCCCCAAAGGTCTCTCCAATACCATTTTCGTCATTAATGTACATGTGTGTAAAGAGACACTTATGGAGAAGAGAAAACTGCAGTATACAAGACAAACCTGTCGTAGCACACAATCTCTATTGGGTTATTTTACAAGTCCCAACAGAAATATCAGCTCAAAAGACAATATGAATGGACTCCCACTGATTCCAAAACACTGCAACCCAATTCACGAAATAAGTACACGTTCTCTGTATCATGTCTAGGAATCTGATTTTTTTTTCCCCCTTACGATTTCAACGTTCTAACCTATATGGGAAATATTTTTTAAGGAAAAAAAAAATTGGATCTGGTCTTGGTTACGGTTTTGGCTCCAACATAAGCAATGGACGACCCAATGTCATCCACCAGCTGTATCCATGGCAACCGAGATGTCTTGTTGTTTTCGCAGAGGTGAATGATGGGGGAAGAGGATATGATGTTTCACGGGAGACTTGTTTTTTTTTAATGTGGTTTCATGTGTAGTCCCACATTAAGAGATTGGAGTTTTGTCTAACAATATTAATCGGATCACACGATCTGTTGTTGTTGATTTGTTTTGTTGTTGTTATTCCTGTTTAATATTTTAAAAAATAAAAAGGAAAGAAGCCCTTCAGAATAGGGGGTATTATTTTCGTTTTCGGCCAAAGTCTTATTCGCCTGGACCGTGCATAGTCGTCTTTTGAGTATACAAGGGTCGGTACGTCCTTATGTACATGAGGCAGAGCCACCCCCCCCCCCACCCCCTACACACTGAAACTCGGAAATGGTAGCTAATTATACGTAGCAACTTAATCTCTATATAGTTATCATCGATGAGCATTGAAAATTGATTTTGCTATTTCATGCCGGATACGCCACTGTACAGTTTTATTTCCCCAGACTGACCTGGAAAAGGCTGGAATAATCCTAAAATTTGCGCGCAGTGTGGTTCCCCATATTCGTAGTTTAGCAGCAGTACTGTCGCTGAGTCACGGAACATGAAAATCTAATTATTATGAACCCGGTACGTCACAGAGGCGATGCCGCATAGTAAGAACTAAGAGGGGCATTTATATTCCCGTATAGTTATGACATTGATTTTGATATATTGCCACTTAAATTTCATAATACTATCAGACCTGTCTCTTACAGCCACCCAAGGGAAACACAAAATATGGCTACCGTAGACAGCTGCCAAGTACTTTGCACCTATACAGTGCGTCCCAGAAATAACGAAACCGAGAATTATAGATGTTTTATCATAACTTAATCACAATTATGATTAATAAATGACACACATTTGCAAAGCTTAGATCTTCCTCGAGTGGTGAGGCTGAATAAAAGCCTTATTATAATAACACAAGTATATTCTTGGGAACAAAATGTCTCAGTTCAAACAAAATACCTACTTTATTTTGTATGCATTTGTTTAATGTCTGAATATGTTCTGCCCATGAAAGGTGACAATCAAATTCAATTCCTACAAATGATGCAACGGATACCTCTTTAATATCTGATCTTGATATTTTCACAAAATCTTTTTTGTCCAATCTACCTTTGGATTTCATAATCATAAAGCTAGTTTCTTTGGGTTAATTGTGACTTCATTTACATTACACCATTCCTGCACCTTCATTTAAAGATAAAGGTGAGTTCTGGTAATGAAAAAATGAATTATCACATAATCAAACGAAACTTACACTGAATGTTCAAGATTACAAATAAATGTAATTTGCCAAACAATTTTGGTAGATAAATGTAAACTGGCTGAGTAATGAGCATATACAGATTAGGAAATCAAGGTTAGTAGCCCTGACACCATTTTGTGTAGTCCCATATACATTTTTCTGTGTACAGTGCTTGTTACTTTACCAAGACTGGGCCAAATTTATTATGATTTTGATGACTCCAGAACATTGCAGTACACACCAATACTTACATCTCACATGGTCAACTTTTTCTGATCCATTCCACATCTTTTCGTTCACAATGCAATCGGATGACCAGAACTCACCGTTATCTTTAATTATCACTTACAATTTCTAAATCCATTTCTTTTTGTCTAGTATCAAAAGTATGAAATAGATTCGAGTCATCAGCAAATAATCTGAAATTGAAATTTTTTGTGGAGTTAAGTAAGTCATTTATATATAGTAAAATTAATGTTGGTCCAAGAACGGAGCCTTGAGGGACACCACATGTTATATTTCCACAGGAAAAACGCTCTCGAGTTTTCGGGGTTATCCTGTTCAAGTTTCTAACGATAGGCTTTCTGTGTGAGTGACTTCATGGTTAAGCATAACATACTTTAATAAAAAGTAAATGTAAGCTCCAACTCCATCACCCCTTGTGCCACCTGTTCTACAATTTACCTCATGGACATAATCAGTCAAACTTAAAATACCTTTATTTGAAACACTTCACACTTCTGATAAGGCAATGAAATAACATTTTGTCTTTAATGTATCTTAGACAGGTTTCACTGTATAGTTACACTTTCGTGTTTATATTATTTCATCTTTAGAAGCAGGATGTTTTATTTGTGCGGGAGTTCGGATTTCCCCTCCATTCATTTTCATTACCCATTTTCGAACCAAATTTTAGACAATTGTTATTTTCAGTTTCGTAGTAATAATAGAAACGATACCGATGAGTAATAATGATAACGAAGTTACAATGCGAGTAATAGATATATTATATAGTTTACCTTGGCAACGTCATTGGTTTTAATGACTATGATTGTGCCACATTGTGTACGTAAAAGAAAATACAATATTCTTCGGAATAAAATAGATTTGATTTCGTTAAAGGTCATACAAAGTTTGGGGAAATTTTGAAAATGACCGGATAGCGATTCTTTAAAATGTTGATATATTTGGATGCCCCTGAGGATGTATTAGAAGCACTAAAAAAATTGGCCCCTAAAACACTTCTGCTTTCGAGAAAAAAATTGAATATAAAGTTTGATAAATTTCAAATAGCTTTTACGGCCATCCAATGGTAGCTGCGACCATGAAAATCTGAGAATATGCATTTGTGATATGTAATTTCCAAACGGGAATAGCAAATCGGTCGATTTTAGTCAAGAAACATTGTTTTCAAGCTAAATTAATATCTTGACCTTGAGAGGAAGCTATACAACAAAAAGATTTTATTATTTACAATTTCAAAACTTTAGACTCAATTTTAACCGCGACAGTGATCACTGAATATTGTTGGATCGCATCTTCCAATATGTTCTTTTGAACCACATTCATGACCCCATACCAAAACTTTGTATTACCTTTGAGGGCAATCCAACCCTTGTAATAAGTTGATTTGTATGAATTTAAAGCAGACAAATAACAGAAACAAAATGGAAAAAGTTTGAAAGTTATTAAAGTTATGAATGTTTGAAATATGAGATCACTAAGTCTAGTATGCGAATCTCAAATTGGTAGTTTGGTCAGTGGATTGTGACGTAGGCCGTGGAAAACTCTCCCATTTGCCGTGTACAAAAATGTCACTAAAATGATTTCCGTTTTTCTCGTAAGTACCTTCTTCCTTGGGGCAATACTCAACAGAAATTATAGGTATCATATATGTATAGGTCCTTTAAAAAGAATAAACCCTCCTGAGCCATGGATTTTTGAAAATTTTAAATTTTAGTCATTATAATTATGTTGGAACAGATGGGAAAAGTAGTAGTCCGGCATGACATCACATTGACATTACCGCTTCAGCCAATTTGCAGTGCCCATACGTATAGTGATTACAACTTTCTTATATTTAGTCAGATTTCATTAAAAAATGCATCAGTTTGATTCTCTGATTTTTCTGCTTTCTTTTAGAGTGGTTGTCTAATTATTTGGGTTGGATTTCCCTTTAAAATGTGAGCAGTGGAATCTCCCTTCAATGCAGTTATATTTTTAGATACATCATTTCAAGTCTACCGTTTTTGACATTTTTAATTTAAAATCTTGTGTTTTATTGTTCATTATTTTTTGCTATTTTTTGTTCAAGTATTCTAATACTACATCCCTCATTATACCTTAGTTCCAATTCATATCTTTGTATTTGTCTTCATTTGATCATATTTTGTGAGCCACTTCTCATCTTCTATTCAACTTCCTGTTCTTGCATGCCCATTAATTTCATGATTTTTTTCATTTTCCGTCACTAATGGATGAATGATTTTGCAGATAACAATTTCTAAAGAAAGAGAATTTGCCAAAAGCATAATTGCCAGGTGCGTCTATGTTATTTAATTTTGTAACAAAATAGGGAAATCCCAAAGTCATTTCGTGCCCTCATTTCTCTCACGGGCTAGCAGCCTTTTCACACACAGCTAAAATTCTATAAACATGATTAGTATAAACGTGTTTGAAACGTGTTTAAACTAATCACGAGCCTTTTACACACAGAAATTTCGGTGCGATCGTTAATCGTTTCGTGATTAACTACTGCTCGTAAAATGCGCAGTAGTGCCATTGCGCATTGAAGGTCATGCCATATCAATCAAAGTGCACGCTCCATCCGAACTTCGTATCTGCAGCCTGCTTTTAGGGGCGTATGAATCGCGACTTCGTATCTATCCCAACATCGTATAAACGATGTTCACACTGGGAAAATTTTCTATAAACATGTTTAAAACTGTTGAGTTAAACACGTTTATACTAATCATCTTTGGATACGATGAATTTTAGCTGTGTGTGAAAAGGCTGCACAACATTTAGTGGCGATGCCTTTTCACTTCTTTCCATATTCTTTTGTGGGAATGTGTTGGTAATGTTGACATAACTTCGATCCGCTTCGGGGCCTCCTCGTGACAAAATTTCGACAAAAGAATTTTGACAGAAGGGGAGGAAATAGATGTTCCCCTAATACAGTGGGACAATATGAATCACTCATGTGTTTTTAATGGAACAAGTGTCTTGCGGTAAACATGAGGGGGTTCTGTTTTCATAGTCATGATTTTGCAACTCTCTGGGGCCTTTCATTTCGGTGTATTTAAAGAGAAGGTTGATTTCTGGGAACAGGTGAAAAATAATTTGTGAGCGTTATCATTACATTCAGCAAGTGTGGAAGAACATCAGATTTATACATGTCCCCTAAAAAGCATGGCTCTTTAAATGCCTTCATATTCTGTCATATGTCATGTAACATCGTAAAACTCCGGGGTAGGATTTTTACGCCACGTGTTCGAGTAGTTCCACGTACATCTTTCTGTGTACAGTGTTTGTAACTTTACCAAGACTTTGCCTAATTTCTTATCATTTTGATGATTCCAGAACCTTGCAATACACACAAATTCTTATGTGCTAGATGATCAACCTTTTACTGGTCGATTCCACACCGTTTCTTTCACAATGCAATCGCATAACCAGAACTCACCTTCATCTTTAATGCGTCATTGAAACCCCCTTTTTATCAACGGAAATGGAAGTAATAACACCGGTATTATGGTTTTGATTCTTGCTCGAAATAAATCGATTGAATTTTATGAGTGCATGATCTTTTAATTCGGAGAGTTGAACCCAAATAGGCTTGTCCCTCTTGTCCTTTTGTCCTTTTGTCCTTTTGTTTGTTCATTCTCAATAGTAAGTCGTACAAGGAGGCTAAGGGGGGGGGGGGCGTTTGGGGTTAATTTGAAATATAACAAAATACGGATTAGTTATCTTTATGTTAATGATCCATATGTGAAACAGTTATTTCGAATCTAAAAACATTTCCTAAAGACCTAATATATATTATTGCAAAAATTTGGCAACTATAAAAAAAAAAAACATGTTAAAAAAATGCTACAGGAATCAAGATTATATAATTTTTGTTAAACCTCAAAGTGAGAGGGAGGGGAGTTTGCAAGAAAAGAAAAATGATCATGTCTTCACTGGAAACAGGTTCACAAAGAGGAGGTCGTAGCCTGTGGCACTAAAATGCAAATTAGGCCACCAATAGGAGAGAGAAGGGGGGGGGGGGGTCATATCATTTTGTTCACGTTGTCTCCCCCTCCCCTCCCCGCCGTTTGAGGGGCACTTTCCTTCGTACCCTCCCTGTGGCTAGGCCACGGTGTTCATGGATGGTACCCGAACCGTATTTATAAGAATAGACCTTGCCTGACTCGCCTCGTGTGGCTCATACTGACTAACATTCAATACTGTGATTTGCTCTGGTGTACCCTTGGTACAGACATCGAGAGGGGCACCGGTATCAAGGGTGGGGACACTTATCTTACTTTACTGAGACTCATGAAAGCTTCGAGGGGAACACCGACATTAAAGGGAGGGGGCACTTGTTTTACTCTACTGAGACTCAAGCTTCGAGGGGAACACCGACATTAAAGGGAGGGGGCACTTGTTTTACTCTACTGAGACTCAAGCTTCGAGGGGAACACCGACATTAAAGGGAGGGGGCACTTGTTTTACTCTACTGAGACTCAAGCTTCGAGGGGAACACCGACATTAAAGGGAGGGGGCACTTGTTTTACTCTACTGAGACTCAAGCTTCGAGGGGAACACCGACATTGAAGGGAGGGGGCACTTGTTTTACTCTAATGACGCATGAAGCTTTTAATTAATTCATTGGAAATAAGCTAATCATTACGAGCTTTTATGGGTCATCTTGTCAAGGTATACGAGAGAGAGTGAGAGAGAGAGAGGGGGGGGGGGGGAGGGAGGGGGGAGGGGCTCTATCGCTCGTATATTTCATGATGTAAATGTACTCGACGAGTAAAATCAATCAATGCCTGAATGAAATGCAAATTATCAAGAACATTAATTATGGAGAGGATGTAGGAGGAGTAGTAGTAGTTGTACCTTCTTTTCCCCATTCTTGTTATCCTCTTCCTTATCCCATTCTTTCCTTTTTTCTTCACCTTTCCTTCTTTTTATCCCACTTGATTAGGGGAAGGTACCCCATACCCCCCGGTAGCTACGCCTTCAATGATTTTTGTTTACTCTTATCATTGTGGGCACCTTGATGGAGTAGCCACCTCGGTCAAGGGCAGGCGTCAAATATCAACTAATTCAGATCCGATAGATAAACTTATCTTCAAATTATTTTGTCATATCCCTGATTCAATGTTTCTTTCCTACTTTGTTATGTGTCGAAACAACAAATCTAAAGTTCAAGGTTAGACCATTCCCAAATCCAATTGGCAAATTTCTAAACTATGTCGTTGAAATACTGATACAGTCGTGTTTTCTTTTTTGTTTTTGTTATTGTTTGTTTTGTTTGTTTGTTTGTGTGTGTGTGTTTTTGTTTTTTTGTTTGTTTGTTTGTTTGGTTTTTTTTTGGTTTTTTTTGGTTTTTTTTTTTTTTTTTTGGGGGGGGGGGGGTCAGCAGGAACGCTTAATGTGTACATAACGAAATGGCATTTAACATGGCAATAGAAAATCCGGCATATAGGGTGGAGCCCGGTGCACCCCCTTACTTTCACCGTAGTGTGTAGACTGATGATTCAATATTAAAATGTCAATTTAATGACATATATTTCACTTATATAGTTGTTTGTATTTATCTTTTTGTTAACCACTTGTGCGGAGGAACACGCTTTTTAGCGCGAGTGCTGTTTTTCATAGGGGTCCACTATATTCAAAGTAATAATTGAGCAGATTATAAAATACATTCTTTGACAGTAATATACAAAATATGCATTCATAAAAATACATAATAATTGAATGACGCGCCTCGAAAGGCTTAGCTTGGGGTGAGGGTGACCTTAAACCAGGCCTTCTCAACTAGTTTATTAGAAGTGCCAAAACAAAAATAATTTGTAGTTGAAGTGCCACCCTGTAAGGTCGACTGTGCTGCGAGGGAGCGTAGTGACCGAGCCGAAAATGGGTGGGGTCCAGGGGCGAAGCCCTAACAGGGGTAGCAGGGGGCTGAGCCCCCTGAAGCTGGTAGATTTAGGGCTTTCTAAAGGCCCAAATGGGGAATTTTTAGCACCATTTCATTCCACAATATAATCACTCATTTTCTAACAATCCATCATTATCGTGACTATCATTTACAATAATAAGTTGTCATTAATTTTGGTAGATGTTGTTTTACTACAGTGGAAAAAATACGGTTTGGTTTCATTCTTTTAATAATAAATATGAACGTGTATAGATGTGAAAATGTGCTCTCGTTCCGAACAACCCCTTATTATGCTCAATCTAAAATTGGAATCCTTCCAGTTATCCTACTCATGCAACCACATGCATATTGTGAAAGAATATGCTTTGACTAATACGTGATGATACAAATTTTGCCGAGAAACCGCCTACTAGTTGATATATTTGATAAATTATCATATCGATCCGGTCTGGGTAGATATCGCGAATGCTCTTCAACATTAAACATTTGGGCATATATTTCTGCTTTTTTTGCGAATTTAGGTTGAATTATTGCCATCTAAACCTTTGAAGGCAATATTTAAACAATATTGAATGGATATTTTGCACCCAAAACCCTTGAACCGCAATTTTACCAATACCGGTCTATATCTTTAATTTAGTATTTCTCAGTTTGTAGAAAAGTTGCTTATACATTTCACCAAGCTCTAGGGGAGCTTTAACATCTTAAACCAGGGAGATGGGAAGGTTAAACAGATTGTTTAAATGAAGTAACGTGATATTGATATTCATATTTCTCACTAATGATAGATTTGTTTTCATTTGTAGAACTAGTTAAATGTCCTTCTAGTGCTGTTTCGCTATGTCGTTCGATTGAGGATTAAGATTTGATTGCTGTTTTTTTTTGGTGGTGAATCCGATCTACATGACTACATATGATTTTCGAATTGGTTTTTTTTTCATGGAAAGTACTGACGAGTGATGATCACGAACACATGCCCCTTAATACATGTTGATAGTTTAATCACCCCTTATACAAGCAGTGGTTACCTTATATGGTTTATACAATAGACGGATATTGAAAAGACTAATTTGGTGAGCGAAAGAATGATAATTTTCAGACAAGATAATGCTTTGTCATCTCATCCAAAATGATGTCACGTCGGCATGTGGTTGCCAATATTTTACCAATACCGGTCTTTATCTTTAATTTAGTATTTCTCAGTTTGTAGAAAAGTTGCTTATACATTTCACCAAGCTCTAGGGGAGCTTTAACATGTTAAACCAGGGAGATGGGACGGTTAAACAGATAGTTTAAATGAAGTAACGTGATATTGATATTCATATTTCTCACTAATGATAGATTTGTTTTCATTTGTAGAAGTAGTTAAATGTCCTTCTAGTGCTGTTTCGCTACGTCGTTCGATTGAGGATTAAGATTTGATTGCTGTTTTTTTTTTTGGTGGTGAATCCGATTTACATGACTACATATGATTTTTTCGAATTGGTTTTTTTTTTCGTGGAAAGTACTGACGAGTGATGATCACGAACACATGCCCCTTAATGCATGTTGATAGTTTAATCACCCCTTATACAAGCAACCAGGCCTTCTCAACTGGCGGCGCGCGCGCCACTTGTGGCGCTTGCGGTTAGTCGTAATGGCGCGCGACTGTTGCAACAACAAAACAAAAAACAGAAAAAAAGAGAATATATATTTTAGAATTAAATACTCAGCTAAATCAAGAAGTTGCAGTCGAATTCGAGCCCTAAATGCCTGTTTTATTAACAAACAGGAAGAAAGGGGGAATTTATCGTTTTTTTTACCATTTTATACGAATCTAAAAGGTCTGAACAATTAGCTTACGATGAGATATTCAACATTGCCAATATCTGAAAACCTCTCGTTTTCGTTTGTTTAATTTCACTTTATTTTGACATTTCTCGTGTTTATTGCACACAAAAAAACTACATATAAATATACCTCCAGTGTAATTGTACTCAGGAATTTTACAAATTTTTTCACATCAATATGAAATTATGAGTGATTATATTGTAGAATGAAATGGTGCTAAAAATTCCCCATTTGGGCCTTTAGAAAGCCCTAAATCTACCAGCTTCAGGGGGCTCAGCCCCCTACTACCCCTGTTAGGGCTTCGCCCCTGGACCCCACCCATTTTCGGCACGGTCACTACGCTCCCTCGCAGCACAGTCGACCTTACAGGGTGGCACTTCAACTACAAATTCTTTTTGTTTTGGCACTTCTAATAAACTAGTTGAGAAGGCCTGGTTTATACAATAGACGGATATTGAAAAGACTAATTGGGTGAGCGAAAGAATAATAATTTTCTGACAAGATAATGCTTTGTCATTATTTTCATTATTTATTTCATCCAAAATGATGTCACGTCGGCATGTGATTGCATGAGTAGGATAACTGGAAGGATTCCAATTTTAGATTGAGCATAATAAGGGGTTGTTCGGAACGAGAGCACATTTTCACATCTATACACGTTCATATTTATTATTAAAAGAATGAAACCAAACCGTATTTTTATGCCTCCGCCACCGAAGGTGGTGCCGGAGGCATCATGTTTTCGGGTTGTCCGTCCGTACGTCCGTCCGTCCGTACGTCCGTCCGTCCGTCCGTACGTCCGTCCGTACGTCCGTCCCGTTTGACCGTTATCACAATATCTCAAGAACCATTTAAGATTTAAACTTAAGACTCGGGAATAGTATTTATCACCATAGGAAGACGATCTGATTAGATTTTGGAGTACGTAGGTCAAAGGTCACAGGTCACAGAGGTCAACTTATGAAATTCCTTGTATTGAGTTTGTTAGCGCGATATCTCAAGAACCATTTGAGATTTAAACTTCAAACTTAAGGATAGTATGTATCACCATAGGAAGACGATCTGATTAGATTTTGGAGCACGTATGTCAAAGGTCAAGGGTCACAGAGGTCAACTTATGAAATTCCATACATTGAGATTGTTATCATGATATCTCAAGAACCACTGGAGATTTAAACTTCAAACTTAGTGATAGTGTGTATCACTATAGGAAAACAATCTGATTACATTTTGGAGCACGTAGGTCAAAGGTCAAGGGTCATAGAGGTCAACTTATGAAATTCTATACATTGAGATTGTTATCATATCTCAAGAACCACTGGAGATGTAAAAACTTCAAACTTAAGGATAGTATGTATCACCATAGGAAGACGATCTGATTAGATTTTAGAGCACGTAGGTCAAAGGTCAAGGGTCACAGAGGTCAACTTATGAAATTCCATACATTGAGATTGTTATCATAATATCTCAAGAACCACTGGAGATTTAAACTTCAAACTTAATGATAGTGTGTATCACCATAAGAAGACAATCTGATTAGATTTTGGAGCACGTAGGTCAAAGGTCAAAGGCCACAGCGCACATTATGAATGCAAAAACAGCTTGTGATCGCGTTATCTCAAGAACCGATTGATGGATTCATGCAAAAATTAGGTCATGTTTGTTACTTGCAGAGCCAATGAACTGAGTAGATTCTTGGTTCATAAGGTCAAAGGTCAAAGTTCATGGGCCCATTATGTATGCAAAAATAGCTTGTGAACGCATTCTCATTAGAACTGACAGATGGATTACTATTTAACTCAGAACATCTTCCAGAGCCAATGAACTGAGTAGATTTTATGGTCATGAGGTCAAAGATCAAAGGGTCATAATATATGTATATGAGAAATTGCTTGTAATCACAATATTCTGAGAACCTGTCAATGGATTACCATTGAACGTGAATTCAATTTTTTTTTCTGTTTTGGTTTGTAAAATTGCTCTATAACGGAGGCATCATTTTCGACTGCGCGCAGTCGAATTCCATCTAGTTTCCACTGTAGTAAAACAACATATCCCAAAATTAATGACAACTTATTATTGTAAATGATATTCACGATAATGATGGATTGTTAGAAAATGACCCCTTAATCATATAAATAATAGATATGCAAAATTTGAAAAGAGCAAGGATCAATATATGTATATATATATATGTAAACCTATATTTGCTTTAATCTTATTAACGGGGATAACCTAGATGAGTATTTATACTTTTGTTATCCCTCCTACTCTTCATTTGATTGTATCATTTTGTACACTTTTATTTCATGTTTTGTGAAAATATATATATATTTTTTTAAATATATATATATATATATATATATATATATATATATTATATATATATATATATATATAATCATACAAATGTGTATTCACAAAATAACATTGAGGAAGGAAAGAAATAAATAATATTAAAATTAACGTTGCTTAATGACTGAAGATTCAAAGATGGACTTGTATTGAAGCACTGTGGGCGGGTGGGAGCACTGTGGTATATTGGTGAAGGCTCTTAACTCTCAAACGAGAGGTCCTGGGTTCGACGCTCGCCCTGGCATTACACCCTTGAACAAAATCGTTTTACCACTATTGGTCCTTTTCGGCCCAGGTGTATTGAATGGGTACCAAGGCAATGTTGGGATGACTTAAAGTGCAGTGTCCTCTGTGGGTAAATAAGACCATAATATTATTATGTTTATGGTTTATGTCGCCTGCAAAGAAATTTGATGTATGAATGACAGGATAGCTAAATACGGCTGTAGTTCCTGATAAAGGGACTTGATGCTGACCTATAGGCCGCTAAGGATATGTTACTTTGGGGTTTCGAACTCGAGACCTTCCGTTTCCCAAACTGGTGCCTGTGGTCATCCTCAATTGCATGAATAGGGAAAGATTAATGAATGCGTAATGAAGGAAGCGATAAAGGGTCAATATCCGATTGAAATTGAATCACCGGTCGATTACCTCAAAGTAATTGAATACATTAGAATTTTAAAGTATTTTGGTGGTCATGGTTGCGAAGGTTTAGTTCTGGGAAAGATGAAACATGATTGATGAGCCTTTTCTTTAAAGGTATAGACCAGTTCTGGTCATGCGTTTGCATTGTGAAAGAAACGTTGTGGAATCGATTAGAAAAGGTTGATCATCTAGCATATAAGTATTAGTGTGTACTGCAAGGTTCCGGAATCATCAAAATGATAAGAAATTTGGCCTTGTCTTGGTTAAGTTATACAAGCACTGTACACAGAAAGATGTAGGGCCTATATGGGACTACCCTATATCTATCCAGTCCGGATAGATATAATAATTTACCAAATATATCAATTAGTAGGTGGTTTCCCGGCAAAATTTGTATCATCACGTATTAGTCAAAACATATTCTTTCACATGATGGGTATAAGAGCTTCCACTTCATTTTTTGAGAGGGGGGGGGGGGTGTTTCCAAAACTGGTCTATACCTTAATGTTAGTGTGGAAGAGTATCATAGAACAAAAATGTCCTTCGAAAAGGATGGCTCTTCACACTCCCTCATCATGCTCATTATTAATCGAAATATGATAAGGAACAGTTAGGGTTGTGGACTGGGCGGCCTATTGTGGAGCACAGCCTCATGCCACATATTTCTGTAGTCCCATATGCACATTTCTGTGTATGGTGCATGTGACTTTTAGTAAGAATAGGCAAATTTATAATCATTTTGATGATTAATAATCCTCACATACATGATCAACCTTTTCCAAACGTTTCCACACAGATGCTTTCACATTGCAATATTATTGCATGACCAGCACTAAACATTTTCTTTAAACACAACTTGGTGTTATCTTCTTGCTAATATATGTATTGTTTTGTAATGTAAACTGGATGAATTTTAATAATAATAATAATAATAATAATAATAATAATAGCCTAATAGTCCACTCCAAATTTTATTAAACCGAAACGGAAATTCTTTTTGCCCAATTGATCGTGAGCCCGGCCTATATTTAGATTTAGATAGTGTTTAACTTAATTTGGTTGCAAGTAATAAGAAATGAGGATGACTTTGAAATTCGCTGTTTAGAACAGCACAGAAGTACGTGCATATTGCATAATAGTTTTACCGGGGAATGACGAAGGCTAATTTTTTTTTTTTTTTTTTTTTTTTTTTTTTTTTACATCGCGGCCTTTACAATCATGACAGCTAGTCAGATGAAAAATGGAAACGAGAAACAGAGGAAAGTGTCAGTATTTCTGTCTACCTTTTGAAACTTTAGAGTTGTGATCATGCTTAAGGGGAAATACCACCAAATCATTACGTTTTATCTAGCTAAACAACGCGGCGAAATGTGTCCAATTCTACCTTTACGATATAGACAGACTGTCTCGCAAAGCGTTAAGCACGGGATGTCAGATGACTTGTCTTCAGTTGGTGCGATGAGCAAACTTCCTTCCCACAGCTCTTCCACAACTTCCGGTATCAAGAGGGGATTGATGAAGTGGGGGGGGGGGGTGTATCTTGTCTTTATGTATTTCACGTTCGAAGTGCTCAAATAGATATAGCTCATTAAACAATTCAACTCGTTGGCGGTATTGAGGGAAATGCATGGGACATTGGCCCCTTCGATGTGCCAAACACTCACCAAAACAAGTTCACATCCTCTTCCCCTTTTCTCTTGTGTTTGTATAGTTAGATATTTAGTAGACATTAAATAATGTTTGAGAAAATATGAGAGCCTTTTTTGTTTGTTTCTGTTGGAATATTTCTTTTGTGTATTATATATTTTTTTTCTTGGTTTGCTTGTTTTATTTAAAGTTTTTTATAGAGATTTCTGAGACTTGGACCCCTCCCCGCCCCCACTTAACGAATAATCTATGTTGCTCCCCCCGATTTAACCGCACCTAGAGACTGTTTGACTTGGGGGACAGTATTTCTTCGTATGTACAAGCCCAGTTATAATTTAGCCCAACTTAACGACAGCTTTAAATCGAAAATCGAAACGAAATTACTTAATTAACATCTAAACAAAAGCATGATAATGAGGTAGGGATAAACATTTGCGAAAAATTTCATGTAACTTTATGATATTATTTGTAATATTTATGATCGGTTTTGTTTATTCTCTCACAGGAAGTTATAGATATTGATTAGTTTCGCACGCAATGATCATGGATGACAAAGATAATAATAAGGTCCTCAACACATTTGTTATGTATCCACTGCCATAAAATTTATCATTTCCTGGGAAGTTTGACCTACTTTCTTCTGAATCAGAACATCTGTGTCGAATTTTATATTTTGATGGGAATTAATTTTCGGGTAAAGCTGACTCGAAATAGCCTTCATTGTGATATTGTCAAAAAATACCACGGTAATTATGATCGATGGCGTAGCGTGGGCAAGCTATGGAGGGGGCAGCTCTGGCATCCTGGGGAGGGGGCACCTAATATATGAGGTGGATAAAATGCATGATAACTACACCTTGGAGGGAGGGGAGGCTGTAGGAGAGAGTTTTTATCTCATTCATTTCAATTGTCTTTCCCTCTCCCTTTTTCTTTCAGTATAGCTGCTTTTCCTCCCCCTTTCCTCCTGTGTTTAAAGGGGTGCGCGTGCTCTTTGGGCTGTGTGATTGGGAGGTTCATGCCTTCCCATGTCTCCCGTAGCAACGCCATTGGTTATGTTGCGGTCAATGAAAATATTGATAATACAATACAACATTTAGCACTAATGATATTGTTAATTGTGCCTAAGCTAACTATCACACATGAATGTAATTATTTCAAAAGTTGAAGATTTTTTTTATCCCGACCATAATAAAAACAATCTACACCTGGGTGGAGAGTGGCAAATGCGGTTTAGTGTCTTGCCATATTTCGTGGTAAAGTTCGATGTTTTCAAGATATTAATAATCTTGAATGAGATTGATTAATACAAACAAGGTGGGTAGAATAGTACATGTGCTCTATCATTTCTAGACAAGTGAAGACATTTTGAAACCACAGATGTGTGACTGCCTTATCTCATGCCTTCACCGCCGTACAATCCTTTCCTTCCTCATGGCTGGTTAAGTTTAAACCTCAGCCTGGATGCAGGGCACAGACAACAATGTAATGAAAGTACATTGTTGAGTTAACACCTTAATTGCCAAAGTACCCGTATCACAAGTTCACAATGACTATAGCCTCCTGGACAGTTACCCCGGACAATTACCCCGGTAAACTATGCTGCTACCTCTTGAGTCTTGACAATAATCTTAACTCCTACTGACAACTACTAAGAAGTTAATTGAATGGGGCTGTAGTTGTCCGGAGAGAGGTAATTGTCCTAGGGGGTATAGTTGTCCTGGAGAGGAAACATTCGGGAGGTAGTTGTCCGGAATGATATAATAGGTTAAGGGGGCATTTGTTCAAGGAGGTAATTTTCTGAAGGGAGTTTTCAAGTGCCCTTAGCTTAGGAGTATGATCGAGTAGATAGTTTGGAGTAGTCCTGATATTTAAAATACCACTTGTTCGGCTATCAGTGGGACACCGGTGTATTCCTTCTTTGGGTATAAGTTTATTTGTAAAGTAATTGAGATTAAGAAAGAAAAGATGCATCAGATGATGGGAATCGATATAAGTAACACTCAAAAAATCTACCATACTGGGCATGGTGGCTCATGAACAGGAGGTCGCGGGTCGAACCCCGGCCGAGTTAAACCAAAGACTTATAACAATGGGACCTTCTGCCTTCTAGCTAGGCGCTCAGCATATTAGATTGCAGAAGGGTAGTAATAACATATTATGTTATGCAGGGCCCGCTGGAGGAGCAGTTTCATAACTGAAGTGGCTACCCTGGGTAAATAAAACGTTATTATTATTATTATTATGTATTATTTTAAGATATCCACAACATGGATGATAAACCAAGACTCCAACCGAGGAATAATAAAAATATCATAAAAGTGTGACCCTAAGATGACCCGACAGAATCTGCCTTATTTCCAACAAAATACCGGTTATCTGGTAAGGCAAGGTTGCCTAATAGACATGTCTGGAATTAGGGGAGCGATATTTTTGGCGCCAATGGAAGTGCGATTAAGTCTGTTCTCATGGCAACAATTCAATCATAATCCACGAATAACAATTTATTCGGATATTGTGTATAAAGTTATTAGACAGAAAAAAGACTTATGTGTCGGATACAGTGCATTGCTTGGATAAAATCTATTATTATATTGATAGCTATTGACTTTTATGCCATATGTCATGTATTCAACGCCTCGCCTTCAATTTACTTTTTATCACATACCGTGCTTTGAAATTTTCCTCCCCCATGATACATCTCTTCAATAGTTCTATAAATAACCATCACAAGCCATGTCGATCTGGGACCCGTTTCACAAAGCTTTTTTTCAATGACAATGGACAAATATCAGTGACAAAACTGCTGATAACCAATAAGAAGCAAGGATTTCAGTAGCTGATAACAACAACTGTCATTTGTCAAGTTGATGACAAGTTTTGTGAACCCCCCCCCCCCCCTTGTCTTCTTTCATCCAATGACAGAGTTATACATGTATGTCAGCTCCCCGGTTTTTTAGGAACCGACTCTCAAAATCATTGAAAGATTGTAAAGCTGAAGATAACTTTAAAAGAAATCTAATTACAAGTGCTTTCTCCAAATATGCTTTGTTCTGTTTTATTTTAAACACCTCCAGAATATTTTTGTCATTACATTATTAAAGGCTCGTTCAGAAATGACGCAAAACACCGTCCCAAAAACATATCCGCCTCTGTAATCCTAACAAGAAAACGCGTGTGCCTGCTCAAATTATTTACATTGAAAAAGGAGACATAATAACTGTTTTGCTTGTTCATTTTAATTCTTGTCGCTTATAATGACGCATGTTATTTTGAATTCAGAGCCAGGATACCGAAACATACCTCAACATGCTCAAAGCGGCAATTTCTGCTTGAATTTGTTTCATGGTCGCCAGAAGCGATATAACACATGTTTTGTTTTGTTTTTCCCTGCAAAATTCTGAAATCATCGCCAAGACAAAAATAGAGATTTTAAATATATATATATATATATATATTGTGGTGATGACGGGTAATATCATGTTGTCCCGAATTTGTCCCTGATGATGCTACATTGGTGATAAGTTAGCCATGAAGTGTCATCTGCAATTCGACGATGTACCTGTGTGCCTTTTTAATAATGTAAATGCATGCATGGCCAGGTGGTGAAAGGAAAAGTGTGTTCTTTGAAGTTTACACGAGTAGATGGCGTAGGACCGGTTTTACAAATTCATATTCAAATTTTATTGATTATAATGCAAACACATAGGACCTTTCTCTTCGTCATGATAACACAAATCGAAATTATGGTGTAGCAAAGATAATTCGTGTAAATGACAGAATTACGATAATTGGCGATGACACAAATTAACGTACTTTCACATGTCTCTCGGGAATATAATACAGAGAGGATAACAAATTACTCTTCTCGTAGTTCTTTTTACAATCTTCAATTGCAGCGAGGATAAAAAAAAAAATCAAAAAAATCGATGATTATTTGCACGTTGTGTATCAAAGGGATCCGGTAACTTTGTCTCAGATTCTGAAACAAAATCCTGGATTAAGCTCATGCTGCAATCATAATTATAAACATTTAGGTCAGTCAGGAACAACATGACTTTTACAAGCTGATCGCCTGTCTGATTATAAAGATATTTTCATAAAACTACAGTCTATTGGGGAAAACGAGTATGGTAAAACCGGTCACTCAAAGATTTTTATTTTTTTTGAGGCACTTCTTGATCATTTTGAAGCGCAATTTTTTAGGGCTTCAATATTACACCGTAATTATGACAGACACTGAGAACACGTAGGGCCGTGTATCTCAGATTTAACATTGTTAAACGATGCCTTGAATAACAAAACTGATCCCGTGCGAGAATCTTTTGGGGACATCCGAAGATTTTGAAATACCATTTGACCAATTTAAGCTGAAATCAGTCAGCGGTATGTTTTTTTTTTTTAAATAAATAAAAATGGAAATGGAAAAAATAACAACGAGGAAACACCCGAAATCTATTCTGTGCGATGATCTCATTTCTTGACTCTAAAGCATGGAGGCTACAATGACCTTAATCACGTGACCCTAATGACCTCTCTCACGAGTTGGACCCTGGACCGGAAACCCGCTGTGAGGTAAACCCGAAAGTTGAAAAAAATACAAAGTGGTAGCAATGGCGGATACACGAGTCCGTGACGCGAGGGGGGGGGGGGGGGGGGGGGGGGGGGGGGGGGGAGGCACATTTTTAAAGAATCTCTGACAAGCACGCCAAAAAAATGTTATCATTTTTAAGGGGCATTTTGGGGGGAAGGTCATCAAAGAATTGTTTAAAAACCCATGCAGGACATGGAACTTTCGCGTTTCGTAAAATAGAGAATTTCAAGGCAAGAAGTTTTCGCAAACTTTTCGCAATAATTTAGTTTTTAGTCAGGTGACATTTATTTCGCCGCATATCGATTTTCGCAAACCACTCTTGAAATTTGTGAACATTGCCATGCATGATCGCGAAAGTGTCTCTTTTTACAAACAGTGGTAAACCTACACACTATTTTTTTTTTGTTGTTGATATCTTTCCACGAAAATTGAACAGGTATTTCATCTCTGAATTTGCAGTATCCTGATGCTTTTAATCGGACATTTTAAACGAACTAAAAACTAATCTGTTGCGAAAATGAAAATCTCTTAACCCGCCAGGCCCCTTTGTGTCTTAAATAATCCCTACGTCTAAAATTCGCAACCAGAAATACAAACGTCTCAAAGTAGTACTGCAGTTTTTGAAGATGTGTGATTCATAGTCACACATCTAAATATCATCAATATTTCGTCGCTTAATTCAACGGGATTACCTCTTAAACGAACTGTCATCATCCCATTACGACTGTGTCTGGCTTGTGTGTAATGCTTTCGCGAAGTTGGCCGTATGAATCACATCGGGAAACGGGGGTTTCTACGGTTGCTGATTTAGCGATTGGCGATGTACGCCGATCCTAAAAATATCCTTGGATTAAATTTTGACGTCATCGTGATCTTTCGAGTGATGAAGTTTGTCTGATGAAGGATTAAATGTATTTAAAGGATATTCAAAATCGCCCCCTATTTTTGTCGAGCCCCCTTCTTGTACCCCCTTTGGCTATATTTCACTTTCCTTTTTCTTTTTGCTATTAACTCTTCAGTATAACGGCATAGTTACGGGGGACCAGTGCCCCCTTTCAAATGGCGCAAAGGAATGGGAAAAGAGAAAGAATGAGAGGGGGAGGGACGGGAAAAAACAGATGAAAAGACCCCCCCCCTTCCGCAACCCTTCCTATCAATCAGTGACATTCTTAATTCGCCTTTCCTTCAAAATCCACCCCATCCGTTCCGATGTTATTGTGCCTCATTGTTTAAGTGAATGCATGCTGCGCCAGAAGAGAATGGAAATGTTATGAGGAGGGCTTTGTCCAACGTCTGGATGAACTATGGCCCGATAGATAGAAAGATAGATGCTACGCCATCTCAGGTGAAATTCTTGATACTTTCAGTTTATTCAAGTGTTTTATTTTTCATTTTCAAGTTCATTTTTTTTTTATTCCACAATTTTTTCTTCACATGCATAATAAAATTCCTTTCTAATGCACTCTTTTATAATAAACTGAAAGAAGACACATAGCTTGGTCTAAATGATATAATCTAGTAAAGCATACCAGTCAATTACAACATAATGAGTTCGTTTATGCTTTTATAGTTCGTCGTATGAAGTAAAGTGGAGGAATGTTGTTCTGAGTACACCCAGTAAATAAATAATCTACAGACAGGAAAGAATGAAGAATAGAAGAAGGGAGAAAGAAGGAATTAAGGAAAGAAAGGGGGAAAGAAAACGAAGGAATGGTTAGAAGAAATGTAGAACATTAGCAGACAAACAAACATCGTCACTTTTTTTCTCCAAAGTGTTTTCTAGTAGAGGTGTCGTGGTCGAGTGGGTACGTGGCCGGACTGTCGATCATAAGGTCCGCGGTTCGAGTCACGCCTCGGCACTAATGTCCTTTGGCGAGACATTGATCTGCATTTGCCACACTCCTGCCAGGTGAATTAAATGGGGACTGGTAGGAATTTATTCCTTGAAACGCAGATCGCGTGACAGCTGCTCTGCTAAAGCCAGGGTAATTATGCTGCATCGCTATAGTCGAGCGCTTAGAGACTTCTGATAAAGTGTTATATTAGCAATTATTATAATTTCTAATAAACTGTTTGTGTTCTTCATTGCTTTTATCTCAGATCAGGAAGTGTCTCACATATCCACTTCCAGCAGCAGACTGTCAACTTTACTGCATTGCTACTCAGCAGATTCACGAGGTAATGATGTCAAAATTAATTTGAACCTGGGGGGGGGGGGGGGGGGGTGTTTCACAAAGATCCCAAGTAGAACTTAAAGATAAACTCCAGTACTGGTAAAAAAAAAAATTAAAAAAATTCTCACAGAATCAAACGAAACTTAAACTGAATGTTCAAGATTACAAATAAATGACATGTGCCAAACAATTTTGGAAGAAAATGTATACTGGCTGAGTAATGAGCATAGAAAGACAAGGAAATCAAGGTAGTACCAGCCCCGACACCATGTGTGTTGTCCCATATATAGCTTTCTATGTGAGTGCTTGTTACTTTACCAAGATTCGGTCAAATTTATTATGATTTTGATGACTCCAGAACCTTGCAGTGCACACCGGTACTTACATGCTACATGATCAACTGTTTCTGATCCTTTCCACACCTTTTCTTTCACAATGCAATCGCATTACCGGTACTAAAGTTTATCTTTAACTCTCAGTTGGACTTTTAAAATATGGAGAGCCATTTGTAGCCTTGGATTGGAATATATTCAAAAGCAGACATTCAAGTATTTTAGACTTTTCATAAATTCCACATCAAGAACATGAAATCTCCTAGATACATTGTCGCTCATATAGTTGGAATATTTTGTTTTACCCCAATTTATGGAATTATTTTGACAATGACTTAATCCTAATAGATCTAGATAATAGTATATATTCTCAGATTTTATTGAATAATAATTTGCCAGTGTTTGTTTTGCGTGACTTCCAAAGCATGTGTATGCTACTATGCTTATCAGATAGGGGACCTACGCCCTTAAGTCATAAATAACAGTAATGAGGATTAATGCCCCACAAAAGGGCACTAATATAGCACATCGACACGGTTTTGATCATGGGGCCTCACAGTTACGAGGCCATTGCTTGGCCACTGAACCGTGACTGTACGCAGCAGGGGCTTGGGTAGGGGGCAGTTCCCACAAATAAAATAAAAAAAAGAAAATGCAATACATTTTCAATAATTCATTGAATTTCCCCCGGTCCCCACAGAAAAAAAAATCTTCTGTGGCATTATGTATTATCCGATTGTGCAATAATGTTGTTATCTATTTCTTTCCATTGCAGCTCCAAAGTACGTGCTTCTTTCATCACTTTTTCAACGTTTGCTGAAGTCGTCACAAGGCTTACAAGTGACAGGTTAGTAAAACCTCGTACAATCATACTGACAAGTGACAAGTCAGTGAAGGTCTTAGGTCGGGAGAAAGGCCTGGTAGAGGGTGCTATAACTCCCACATAAATTGTTAGAAATATCCCCATCGAAGTAAAATCACTTTCTCTCTCTCTCTCCCTCTCTCGCTCTCTCTCCCCCTCTCTCTCTCTCTCTTTCTGTCACTCTTTCAGTGATTTGGGAGACATTATTTATGACCAAGGTGTTTTAAAGTTTTATAATTGACGCCATCTACGTGCAGTTTTCTTTAAAAGTTTTATTATGTGCTTAATTCAAATATATTTTTTACACAATCCAACATATTAATATTTGCATTTTCCTCCCTTTCGCTCTCTCACTCCTCCCTTTCTCTGCCTCCCCTATTTCTCCCTACCCCTTTCTGTCTCTTCTCTCGCACTGATTATTGCTTTATCATCATGATCATGTGTTATTTGTTCTCTTTCTTTGTTATATATTTATTACCCAGTGCTGCTCTCACCAAGGGGATTCAACGCCTTCGTGCTGTGGTGCCGGATGGAAATACACATCTACATTATGGCATTGAGAAGGCCAAGACACAAATCATGTCATCAGGTACGTTACCATGGTTACAAGATGCGGATCGGTACCATCTTGTACATGTAACTCTTTCTATTCAAAGCAATTTTCTTCTCATGAAGCAGTTGGCAAACTGAGGTCATTAATGCTTTCGTGCATTTCAATACCGTGATTCAACGAGGAAAAGATGCAAACACGTTGAATTGATAAATCGCATCCAGCATAAAAAATACAGTGTATTGTGAAAAGAATAGAAAAGTTGTTGAATTTCCAGCATAAATAAGTGTATTGTGAAACGAATAGAAAAGTTGTCCAATTCGCAAATCATGAAATCTATGCTTCTCCCATCCGTCATTCAATACATTACATAAATAAATTCGTGAAAACAAAACTCATAACGATCTTGATCACATCTGATCAATCAATCAATCAATCAATCAGTCACTCAATCAATCAATCAAATAAACAGCTACCAACAAACTAAACAATTTACAATTCACATTCATTTTATGAAACGAAAAAGTAGAACGATTGTGAAATCGGGAAATAATCAAAAGCTTTGTCATGATAAAATACAATAAGTTACATCGTACAAATACGTATACAAAATACATTAAGTTAGGATGTCAAAAATGATCATTCAAATTATCGTAAAATAAATGTGTGTCGAGCTGTAGAGCAAAACAATTTTTTTTTTGAAGCGCTCGATTTGCTTCAAAACGCTTAGAGATTGAAAAGAAAGGCTTTTAAACCGATTAGTCATAACATTATTTTCGGGGTTTCAAAAGTCTGTTTTAACTCCGATTGCACACGAGGTTTCATATTGCTGTCGTTGTGTTTTGTGTTTTTTTTTTGTTACTTGCCATGCATGTAACAGTGACGTACGAAATATGAAAGCAAAATAAACAAGTAAAACATGGAGTACCAGCGTATGTGCTGATTGCCTTTATACACATGACAAGGCGAGGCCTATACGGCTTTTTTGTTTAAGTTGTTGTATTTTCCTTTGCCATCGACCCAAAAACCTTAAAACCTACGGTCGGCTTTTTATCTTTCTTTTTTTAATATTTTTGAATAAATGAATTAAAAACAAAAATGTATTAGAGCATTCAAAACCGAAAAAATATCAGCCCAAAGAGGAAAGAAAAGAAGAAAAAATACCCAACCGACCCAGGTGCTGGCACCTAAAAGGCAAAACAACATTTTTTGTTGTTGGCCTAATTAATAGCGCACTTTATGACGCCTCATAGGAAACGGGCATGAGAGTTGTAAAACGCATTTTGATTTCTATGTCAATGGAATGAAGAAGTATTTGAAACGATTCTTCATTAATGTTTTTAAAGCCCGTCTGCACTAGTTTGGCCAAGAGGATTAGACCTCCCTGCAAGGTCACTGACAGGTGGTTATCTCATCAAATCTGTTCTTAATTAACATATGAAAATCATGGGGACCAACAGGCGCCGATTAGGCGTTGTTTGCTATATAGAGGGCGCAAGTAGCTATAAGTAGTGCAGTGGGGCTTAACAACTTAGAGGCAGGCTGTTTTACGATCGCTGCCACTGCTGTAACATATTTTTAATCGCACCATCTTTCGGTGAAAGGGATCGTTTAACAATGTTAAATCTGATATACACGGTCCTACATGTTACCAGTGTCTGTGATATGGTGTAATATTGAAGCCCTAAAAAAAAAATCGCGCTTCAAAATGACCAAGAAGTGCCTCAAAAAAGTAAAAATCTTTGAGTGACCGGTTTTACCATAACTCGTTTTCCCAAATAGACTGTAGTGTTATGAAAACCGTTCAGCGAACGGTTCTCAAAATTTGTAATTCCAATCATTAATATCTTGATAATCAGACAGGCGATCGGTTTGTAAAAGTCATGGAGTTCCTGACTGACCTAAAGGTTTATAATTATTATTGCAGCATGGGCTAAATCAAGGATTATTTCTAAAGGATCTAAGACAAAGTTACCGGGTCCCTTTAAGGCGTACATGGTGCGATTTGCGGTTCCTGTACCCAAACATCAGGCAGCGCGTCATCGGTTGTTGATGCATTGTGGAACATGGATGTGCACACATCTGGACCGTTGCGAGCACCAGATGGCAGTATACATAAATCCGAAGTAGTGTCAGTAGAACCCCCTGTCTTAAAAGGATTGCTTATGATAAATAATTCCACGAGCTACCATGCAGATGTTGATGATGACGGTGCTTCAGCGAGAGCTTCGGGAGAGTCCTTGCACTTTTCTTGGAGAGTCAGAATGTAGTCCTGAGCCAGCAGGAGCGTATCCACCTTACTACATTTCTGTCGAACAGGGTATCGTTGCAGTCGTCGACCACCGGCCCGTGGGGAGTTAACGTCTAGGGCATCACGGGGAAGCACCCGACGAAGAAGTTCGAACGCATCTCTTAGTTGATGCATGCGGTCGCGCTCTCGCATGTTGACGCTCTCGCGTTTGACTTCGGTCGCGCGTCGCTTGCTGTACATGGTATTGCCATCGGGACCTTTGGGCGGTTTTCGACCCACTTTGCCGACAGTTCTGGTGGATTTAGCACACAGAGCCGTTGCTGTTCTTTCTGGTGCGCTTGAACATGATTGTGTGTTTTCTTGTTTGACTTTAGGCTGGATGTCATGTTCATGCGGTCTTTTGTTTTGATTGAACTGCTGTTGCTGCTGCTGTTGAAAGTACTGTCTTTGATCTCGCAGGTGATATCGATGTGGAGTTGGCCATTGAGAGTTTTCTCCAAGCGATTTGTACTGATGATTTATAGGATGAGGTGTCTGAAGGTCAGAGGTCCACATGGGCTGTGGGAATGCTGACGTTATCATATCATCGACACTACCGCTATCAATCTCCCTGTCGGAGACGTGGTCGACAACCGAAGTCCCGCTGATGGAAGATGCGTCGAAGTTCACTTCGCTGCCACCAGAAGAAGCAGTATGGAAGCCGATGTATCGGTTGTGTGTGACGTCATCGAACTCCTGATTCAACGCAAGCAGGACCTCTTCCGCAAGGTCAAAACTTTCTTCTCGATCAAACGCCATATTGGACGACGGATTAGTTGATGAGAGGATCACGTGATGTAATTGATGTTCAAAATGCTGATTTCTGTGAAATAATAGGGAGAACATTGTTAACACGTTATTATTTTGTTTTTTTTAAAGACCCTTTCTCCCAAATGTTCGGCTCGGTCACAATGTGTCCTCACTGATGTTGATGGCAATTACGTGAAATGTTAAGAATGAAAAAAAGTGGGTTGGGAAGCACGTATCTGCCGGTATTGAAGCCCAGTCATAAAATTGAAAGCCAGTTTTATGTAATGCCCTAATGAATGGGAATATAAGCTTTACGGAATAATCAGTAAAGTCAGCTTGCATAAAATTGAAAGAAAAGAAAAGAAGGGTAGTTTTAGGGCACGTATCTATCAAAAATTGTCACAAAATTGAACTCCGGTTTTATGTTTTTAATTGATAAATTATTTCAAGTAAATGCTAGTCATTGATTTCGTCTGTAGAGACGGTAAGTTTGCAGCATGATATCGGAAAAAATGAATTTAAGGGCAGTTTCGGGGGGGGGGGGCGCGTATATCTACCGATCATGAAGCTCAGTCACAAACTTGAACTCCGATCGATTTTATATTCCGAATTTAAATATCCTTTCGAATATACAAATCGGTTATAAGGTTGCGTATAAAGTTCATGGTGAATAAAGCTCATTTAAAAAAAAAATGTCAGTCAAAATAAATAACTCTTATGCTGTGCCGGTGTCACAACTATGTGACAACCATCCTAGGTATTTTCAAAACACCTTGCTCCACCAAGAATTATGTTTATGATTGTCAAATTTGATTTAATTTGATTTATTTTCTTCTGCATTCCATATCAATATAAACAATTTTCGGTTACAAAACAAACATAAATTACTAAAAGGTACTTTATAACAATGATTCTTAAAGAAGAAATGTAAATGATAATTATTTGTGGAAGAAGGATTGCCATCAAAATACTAAAACTATAACACCCCAAAACAAATATGAAATAAATGAACAAATTGTTTAAGCAGAATGGACACATACTTGAAAGCATGTTCAATATAAGGGTAAAGATGATGTTATTGTTGTTGATGATGATGATAATGATGATTTTATTTAAAGACATATATACAGGGATGATAAAATATAAAAACTATTATGACAAATTATATTACTGTTTCGGATGTGTGGAGATTTTTAAAAAGGTATGAATATATTTAGTTTTTGACGCCCCTGAAACTGGTAAAGCCAGGTTTAACATGCATATAGCTAAAAAATTAAAGGTTGAAGTAACATACCTGTTTAAGGTTCGTTCATAGGAGAAAGAAGTTCAGCAAACCGATCGAATCCAATAATTATGTCCACGACCCCGAAAAACGTCGCAGATTTCCGAAATTCTAAATGGAAGGTCGAAATCACTCTTCTCCGCTAGGCTGATGTTGTGTACTTTGTAAAGATGACTCCAATAGTGTCAACTTCTGTAAGGACAAAATGGATAATTCTATCACAAAATTTGAAGAAGAAAAAAAACACATGCTTAAAGGTAGCTTAATTGTGAAGTGGGGAAATTCAATTCATTAAGCATGCACACACTTGTTTATAAACAATGATAGATTAAAATAAGTATTTAAAGACACCGTGATACGTTTGACGAAAATAATGAAACGCTAATGCCCGGAGGCGTTATTTTTTTATGCGGCACAGATTGGGGCATGGCGCGTGTTAAACCTATGGGAAGTACGTTCTTTCCCTTCTGAATAGTGTCTGCACGTACGTGAGACTAGTCATGTTTATAGCTAGCGCATTAGCGCTGCGAAGAAGTTTGTATATCTATCGCGAACTATGTGTTTAGATAACATTCCTCTTCGTTTAAATTAGTTAAGTTTTATTGACTAATTATTGTGATGTTCTCCTTATTGACGTGCTGCCTCCTCTTCAGATTTCCAATTTGATTTTAATTGTTGATGTAATGATTTTCCATGCGGTAGTGGATTAAATATAACACTATTAAAAACTGACCTCTACTACTTATACTGTCTAGTACGCACACGACCAGTATTAGTCTGTAAATCAAGACCCCTTTTTAAAAAAAGCCCCAATCTGTGCCGCATAAAAAAATAACGCTGCCCGGAGAAAATGAGTGTCCTACATGGCGACAATGCTAGACCATGAGAAATTGCAGTCTAAAATCCAAGTAATAAACATAAAACCTAAAGAAATCGGCTAAAAAAAAAATCGAACAGGTATAGTCCCAAGCGCTTACGTACTATATCGTCCTGAAAGTGGCCTCCGCTGAAGTGAGAGTTTCTGAGTTAGGTTGGCGCCTTTTATGGGTGACGGCGAGGGGCGTTTGCCAGGCAAGGGTCGTTTGACCGGGGAGCGCGTTTCCGTTTTACACCCTGCCCTAGGCTTTTCTCCAATAAAATTTTACAAACCGACTGGTATTCGGAGTCTAGTCGTCCACATCTTGCCTCGGCGCTCTGCACACCACCCATAGAGAATTAAGTATATATCTCTATGACACCACCAGAACTCTGAAAACGTCACGTAGCGCTAGCTAACTCTCTATACTAACTAGTTGATCTTCCTAGTCGTATCATTTATTTTTATCCATTAATACGCAATACTCTAAGAGCGTGAGGATGCGTGATCAGCTCGCAAAATTTAGCCCAGCGATAACAAAACAATAATATATCGGGAAAACCGTCTTGAACAAGAAGACCCTCGCATCCCCAATTGAAATTGTACATAAGCTTTGGCTTCGCTATTCTTGACGTCGATATAAACAAACTTAGACTTCGGATACAGCATGTTTCGTGTAATTTCTTGCCGAAAAGCCTAGGGCAGGGTGTAAAACGGAAACGCGCGACCGGGGAACGCGATTGGTGCGTCTATAGCTACTAATATCTTTCTTCTCCTTCTTCCTCTTTATTTGCAGGTGGTGATACAGCTAGTGTGATTATAACGTCTAGCTTTTTACTTAAGTCCCATCCACCCCCCCCCCTCTCCCACCTCCATCATAGTACAAGATCAAAGGGGCTAGATGACATCAGTTAGAGAACCAGTAGGCCTGTTTTCATCAGCTCGAGATTACCAAATATCTCGATATTTTAACTATCCCGATCGCAAATTATCCAGTTAATTTCCGTCTTCGTCAGCACGAAGTTGCAATTATCGGGATATCTAGTCGAGATAATCATCCCATGATATATTGGGCTAGTTTGCAAAATATCTCGCTATTTGTCTGGTGCGTCTTGACCAGGCCGAAGACTCGCACTATGCGCGAACGTTGAGCAAAGTATCTCGAGCTAATTTCTCGAGCTCGAGTTCAAGTTTCGAGGTCGAGTCTCGAGCTGATGAAGACGCGATTTGTATTAAACTTCGGGATTATTTCTCAAATCAGAAATAGCAGGCTATTTGGCAATCTCGAGCTGATGGGGACATATCTAGCGATGCTGTAGACATATCTAGCGATGCTGTCTTTGGGTGGTCAAACTGGACATCCTTTGTGAAAGTGAGACGATCGAGGCTTACGTAGAAAAGCGTTAGCTTCACAGAAATGTATCATCCGAACTGTTATATGATATTAGGAACAGTTCGATATCGAGAACAATAGGCCTGCTATACAATCATGTAAGGGCTTATATCGGGAAATGAAAAAGAGGTAACCCTGCCTGTACCCAGGCCAATAAAATTTAACGTGTGTACGTAACATGGGTGATCCAGATTTCATAGTAGATCAGTTGTCTACTGTAGAAATCTCGTCCTGCATGTTTCCTCCTCATGCACACATACGTATATGCTTTGCACACGTACCAGCAATGAAATTAGTGGTTGATTGCTATTAAACTTTCAATTGTTCATTTCTTTTATGTTGTCTTTACAAAAGGAAAAAGGATTCTATTATTTTAGTGATTTCAGTGATTAATGGATATGCCTGTTTTTTTTTTTTAATGATGTGCAAAGAAAATCCCCAAAATTGAAGAAAAAAATAAAATCCGCTCTCTTTCTCTCTTTCTCTATTTCTCTCTCTCTCTCTCTCTCTCTTCTCTCTTTCTCTCTCTTCTCTATTCCCTCTCTCTCTCTCTCTCTCTCTCTCTGCCTGTCTCTCTCTCCCCTCTCTACCCTACTATCTTTTTCTCTCTAATCTTTTTCTCTTCTCTGCCCATGTCTCTTTGTCCATCTTTTCTCGATCTTTCCCTCTTTCCCCCTCTTATATTTCCCTCTCCACATCATCAGTACTATCTCCCCTCTCCCCCTTCTCTCCCCCTCTCATTCTCTCTCCCCTCTCTCTCTCTCTCTCTCTCTCTCTCTAGTCTTTTCCTCTCTCTCTATCCATCTGTCTCTCTCTCTCTTCGTTCATCTTTTCTCTATCCCTCTCCCCTCTAATATTTCCCTTTCTTTCCTCATCACTAGTATTTTCCCCCATCTCTACCCTCACCCCCTCCCCCCTCTCTCTCTCTCTTTGATATTTTTCTCCTTCCTCTATCCATCTTTCTTTCTCTCTCTCTCTCTCTCTCTCTTTATTCATCTTTTCTCTATCCCTCTCCCCCTCTAATATATCCTTCTCTTCCCTCATCACTAGTATTTTCACATCTCCCCCCTCCCCCACCCCTTCTCTTTCCCTCTCTCTCTCTCTCTGTATCTCTCTCTCTCTCTCTGTCTGTCTCTCTCTCTCTATCTCTCTCCATCTCCATCTCTCTCTCTTCGTTCATCTTTTATCTTTCCCTTTTCCCCTCTAATATTTCCTCCTCTTCCCTCATCACCAGTATTTCCCCCAGTTCTCCCCATCTCCACCCTCCCACACCCCCTCTCTTTCTCTCTCCCCATACTCCACCCTCTCTCTCTCTCTCCCTCCCACACCCTCTCCATCTCTCTCTCTTTCTATCTCCCTCTTTCTCTAATTAAAAGAGGAATTATTAGAACAGTGAAAGCGAATGTTTTTTCCACTGAATTAGGTAAAGAGTTTGAAGGTGTTTGATACGTGTTTATGTTGTAAGGACGACGAAACTACCAGAAAATATCAGCGTGTGACACAATCTTATATGAATTACAAGACACTTAAACAAAAACAAAAGTGAATGGAAAGTATGAAGCAGAAAAAAGGCGATGGAAAGAGATTTTAGAAAAAACACGGAGGGGAAAAGAGTGAACAACAAACAACAAGGAAAGTTGTAATTTACAGTCTTTTGAATATGGTGGGAAAAAGAACATAGACAAACGGAGCAGGAAACAAAATGTAGCTTACTCCCTAACTTTGTTACTGGTCGCGTGTTCGTATGTTACGTAACAGAAATGAGGGTTATATAGATGTACAACTCGATGATGGAACAAAGCATGCTCCATATGCTCATCCATCTCAATTTCAAACAAACGGCCCCCGCCCTCAAAAATCATAATTTTTGTTTGTGATCACTAAGTCTTCTAAAGATAGTTACAAAACGGATATTGTGAATAAAAAAACATTACAAGAAAGGCTTCACAATATTACAATGAATATATAACTAATTATAACGACTACTTTATATCAGCATCGTGTATGGTATTTTTTGTTTTCATTTGTCAAGCACTTTTTGATTGAACATTTTCAAAGTAATTTCTTCCCATTTTAAGCCTTCTTATCATTATTTTTCCTTTTTTTCCCCTTCTTTTATGTTTTCCCCCTTCTCTATTTTCCCCCCTCCTCCTCCTTCTTTTTCCTTTTCTTCTCCTAAACATTATTTTTCTTTCTCCTCTTCGTCCTTCCTCGGCTTCCTCTTTATTTCAGTTCCTCCTTTTTCTTGTTTTAATTATTATCATTATCATTATTATTATCATTATTATTATTATTATCATTATTATTATCATTATTATTATTATTATCATTATTATTATCATTATTATTATTATTGCTAATATGATTATTATTATTATTATTATTATTATCTTTATTATTATCATTATTACCATTTCTTCCCTTACATTCTCCTCATCTTCACTTTTTGTTCTTCTCCTCTTGTTCCCCCCCCCCCCCTTCCCCCCTCTTCCTCCTCCTTCCCGTCTTCTCCTTCTTTATTGGTTGTTTACTAACATCCTTCTTCTCCTTCTTCCTCTTTCTTTGCAGGTGGTGATACAGCTAGTGTGATCATAACATTGACCGATGGAAAACTCAGTGACGTTCCTGAATCTGTTGCAGAGGTATACTTAGGCTAGGGTTATGGGTTAGGTAGGGTTAGGGTTAGGGTTATACAATCCCTAATCATGGGTCCCATTGATTTAAACATCTACACAATTTTGCTAGCAATATTTGATATCGTGTAATGTTTTTGTTTTTTGTTATTGTTGTTGTTGATGTTTTGATGTAAACATTTATTCAATTTTATATATATTTTTTTCTTCTCCCATGTGCTATGTTTTCTTTAAATAAATAAATATATATTTTTTTAATGTTGTTTTTATATGATTGTATGTTTGATGTAAACTTGCATTTTTAGTCTTTGGACTTTTTGACAAGTCGTGAATAAACTCTTACTTGAATCCTTGAATTTTCAACAAAAATATTCTTAAACATGGGTCCGTTTTTTCAAAATTTCAAAAATGTTCGTGTTTTTGCATGGCAAACATCCTAAAATTGTTTAAAATGGCACACCCCGTCCAAACCAAATCTGGGGGGGGGGGGTAGGGTAAGAGCGCTTGTACTAGCGCTACTATTAGTTGGATGATATTTGTTCTAGTTGGATCGTAATGCTCCTCCCCCCCCCCCCCCCTCGAAAAATCCTTTATTAGGCATATATCATTTTGTCTTGTTTGCAGGCAAATATCGTTCGAAATTTGGGGGCGTCTGTACTTGCTGTGCGTGTTGGAGATAGCAATACCATAGACTTGATCAACGTCGCCGATAAACCTACATCGCAACACATCTTCCGAGGCGACACATTCAACGATCTCGACAGTATTATTGACCAGGTCAGATTATTATTTTTTTTTTTTTTTTTTCTTAATTTAAATTCTTCCCAGCTCATTTCAAATTCAAATCAACATTCAATTTGGTCAGATTAAACACAAATCAACAGCTTACATAGATAAAACGATTGCAAGGACTTTCGAAAAATCTACTTTATGCTAATTTTATTGCGTTAGATTGTATTCATGCCTGTAGAAATCACGATCGGAAGGCACATTTTAATACATGACGCACAGCGCTACTAAAGTGAAAGTGCTAAAATCACCTCACAATTGCATGATTTGAGATATACACTTAACATTATATCTATCTCAGTGTACTGTTCCAAAGAATTTTGATAACTATCTCGTCACAGATGAATAGTTGTCAGGATTTTGTATGTATACGTCGGCTGTGGCAATTAGTTATGTCATTAAAACATAAGTATGATAATAATGTTTTTTTTTAATATTTATCAATAGATTGTGAATACATCATGTGTCGAAATCTTGTCTGCACATCCAACCGAAGTTTGTACGGGAGGTAAGATGTGTTTTGAAATAATGAATGAACCCCTTTCAGTTTGTTCTACCATGGACCTATTACGGATGGACATTCATCGTTTTCTTAACGAATTCATTGTGATTGTATCCGTCTTACAGAGCACACCATCCAAACAAAACCCAAGAGAGGGAAACTGCTCCTTTGTCAATGACCGAAAATGCTTACACAGTCGTTATTGTTAAAACAGCTGAATGTTCTCATTAAGATGCACATAATCAGAAGGCGGCGACTATCATTGGATCAAAGACAGAATCACGTTGAATGTCCATCCGTAATAGGTCCATGGTTCTACCTGTACTTTCAGAGGGCAATCAACTATTACATCACTTTGAACATCGAACTGATACTAGTACTGATACTGGCCATGAAACTAGCACTGATACTAGTACTGATACTGGCCATGATACTAGTAATGATACTAGCACTGATACTAGCACTGATACTAGCACTGATACTAGCACTGATACTAGCACTGATACTCGTATTTACGTTTGTACTATAGTCATGGTTTCATCAACAGTTAAATTTTGCACTTCCCCTTTTTTTTCTTCAAATTTTTGAAATGTTTTGAAGCAGGGGGCGTATCCCTGATTCGATTTTTTTTTTGTTAAAGTAGGAGGTCACAAATTCCTACACATCTCTAACAGGCAAAGGAGAAGAAATTTTTGTTACATCTAAACTTTTTTTAAGCTCAAAAAATTGTTACAAGCACGAAACAAGAAAGGTGGTCATATTTTCAGGTGTCTTTTTGGGGGCGAAAATCTGAAGGGTTATTATTAAGGTGTACTACATCATCATCGAGGCGCGGATCCACGGGAGGGGGGGGGGGGCCGACGGGCCTGGCCGCCCCCTGACCCCCCCCCCCAAACTAGTATTTTAAAAAAATCTCACGAATTTGGGCATAAAACAGAGTGCTCTTACCCCCCCCCCCCCCCGGCCCCCGCTTATTTACCGGCTGGCTGAGACGCCGCTTAATATTCCCTCCAAAATTGGACCCCGAATAAAGAGTTAAAAGTGCTCTTACCCCCCCCCCCCCCCCCCCCCCCTCCCCTGTAATTTCACCGGTTAATAAGATGCACTGTCGTCATGAAATGTGTTTGCTTAGTTATTTATTTATGTAGTTATGTCTTATTCATTTGTTCATCTAAGTTTTCTTATTTGTGTTAATTTATTGATTTATTGATGATTGATTGATTCATTCATGTATTTAATCATTTATTTAGACTTGTATTTGTTTATGTATTTGTTCATTTATTATCATTATTTGGGTTTTTTTCTACGCAGAAACCTTCAATGTTACGATAAGAGGGAATGGGTTTGCTAAAACAAACGATGTCTCCCAAGTACTCTGCAATTTTCGGCTGAATGATACGGATAATCAAGGTGAGAATATGTCATTGATTTCTTTTTTTTTCAATGAAGGCTGGCTTTTTAGTTGTCTTTTAGCCAGAAATTCTGCCCTCATTAGAATATAGGTCGTGGAATGACGACACATTTTGAAGCTTGACATATAATAATAATACTTATGACAACATTAAAACTTATGATAATAATAATAATAATAATAATAATAATAATAATAATAATAATAATAATAATAATAATAATAATGATAATACTTTTAATAATGATGATTATGATGATGATGATGATGATGATGATGGTGATGATGATAATAATGATGGTGATGATGATGACGAGGATGATGAGGATGATAATGATAATAATAATAATAATAAAAAATAATAATAATAATAATAATAATAATAATAATAATAATAATAATAATAATAATAATAATAATAATAATAATAATAATAATAATAATGATAATAATAATAATAATAAGAATGAATAATGATAATAATATATGAGATTTTTAAGGCGCCAATTCCGCTTGCACTTAAATGCCCAAAGCGCACTTGTGCAAAAAAAAAAGGGAGAAGAAGAAAAGATAGAGCATCTACAAATGAATAGACCCTTGGAGTTTCATATGCAAATCTCAAACAGATTTTGAATTATCGCTAATTAATTATTCATATCATGTTTGCCGATTAATTATTGATTATCAATTATTAGCTGTTTTTATCTCTTCGGGACAACTGAAGATTCAAATTTTAAAATTTGGGATCAAAAGATGCACGTCACTCTCAGTGAAGTTTCTGTGCAAATGTAGACGAACACTGTAGGGTTAACAGCTACATGTATTTCATTTAATTATGAATGATAATGAGGTGCATTTGAAATTTTAAGTAAATTATGATGAATATGCTTTCTGGATCTTTAAGATATTATCTTTTGTTTCATATCTTTGTTCTTGTTGTAGAGGTTCGACCGTATTTAGTGACCGACAGTGAATTGGTATGCGCAGCTCCACAAATAGAACAAGATGGAGAGTAAGTAATGGAAGTGATGATGATGGTCATGATGACGATAATGATGTTGATGATGATGTCCGTGATGATAATGATCATGATGCCGATAATGATGTTGATGATGATGTCCGTGATGATAATGATCATGATGCCGATAATGATGTTGATGATGATGTCCGTGATGATAATGATCATGATGACGATGATGATGTTGATGATGATGTCCGTGATGATAATGATCATGATGCCGATAATGATGTTGATGATGATGTCCGTGATGATAATGATCATGATGCCGATAATGATGTTGATGATGTCGGTGATGATAATGATTATGAAGATTAGTATAGTGATGATGATGGTGACTATGGTGGTGATGAGGATGTTTAGGGTGATGTTGATTATGGTGATGATGATAGTAATGATGATGATGACGGTGATGATGATGATGATGATGATGTTTAAGTAATGAATAATTTATGCGTTTACATTCCTTTGATGACTCTATTTTTAATTATATTTTGCTTAATTCGAATGTTTGAGCAACTTCTTTTATTATATTTTTATAATAGTCAAATGTTAAAAGACGCAATGGTCTGATATTCAAGTTAAAGATTATTGAGTTACCTTAATTGATTACCGTATTGTTTTGCATTAGGATGATTTCTCTTTATATAACGATGTTTTCCAAAATGGATATGTACCTGTATTAGTTTTTAGTGTAAACTGAATATAATTCAGTCTATACGGGCTGCCATCTTCAGTATTTGTAATACACCATTCAATCAATCGATCAAACAATCAATCAATCAATCAATTATAAAACTTGTGCATATATTTTCTTGGCTATACAGAATTGTCCATATTATGTGCATTTAACACAAATAAAATTGAAAATATTATCAGAGATCTAAAGATCTACTTTTAATAGATCTGTTTTCATAATTATCATTTTGTTGTAGCTTTGTGGTGCTTCAAGTGTCTGTGAACGGGAAGACTTTTATATCGAGTAATTTAACCATTACTGGTACATCTTGCACACCGGTAAGTCTATTTTATTCTCCCGCCGTTTTGTCCAGTGTCAGTTTAAAAAATATATATTTGTATCTGAATGCGACCGCAAAGACTTCCTTAACAATATTAAGGTGTGTTCACATTATAGCGCGGTAAATCACCGCGGTGTTTTTTTTACATGTACATGAATGGCAACTGCTACATTCATGATCAACTGAGATAGGGGACAGCAAACTTGCAATTTATTGGAGGACTTGTGATTGATTTGGATCAATCGCAACTCATTAAAAGACAGGGCCCAAATGTGTAAATGGGAATTCCCATCAACACAAGCATTTGCTTTCCGGTTATCGCCTAGCTCTTTGTGCTTTTGAATGTATTTACTGTACCAGGCGCGTAGCCAGGGGGGCGGTGGGGGCGGTCGCCCAAAAAAAACGCCGGCCAAAAAACAAACAAACAAACAAACAAAAAAGAGAGAAAGAGAGAAAAAAAAGTAAGAGGACGAAAGAAGAAAAAGGGAAAAGGAGTCGAGAACGGTACGACGAATCGTCTTCTTTCTCTAATAATTTAATGAAATGTCAAAGCTTCCGAGCTTCGCGCGGAAAAGAGGACTGAATTCAGAAAAGGATTAAGAGTCGGGAAAGGTACAACGAATCGTCTTCTTTTTCTAATAATACGTCAAAGCTTCCGCGCTATGCGCAGGAGGGGCGGACTGAATTCAGACAAGGATTATGAGTCGAGAAAGGTACAACGGATCGTCTTCTTTCAAACCTGTCCCCTCCCTGCACCCATCCCCTAGGGAGCGCGCTTCGTAATTATATTTAAACGTCTTTGGCTTACTACCGCCCCCCCTAAAATAAATTCCTAGCTACGCGCTTGTACTGTATCGTCTATTTGTTTATTGTTTATCATATTTTCAATGAGGAGGAAATAAATGAAGAGCTCGGTTCCAAAAAGGTACTACATCCATTTTTATCAAAATTGATTTGTTAGCATTAACGTACACATTTCACAAAGCTGAATTTCCAAAAAAAGTAATCAGTTCGGTTCCAAAAGGTGCTAATTCAAGTCATGCATTGTAACTTGCATACAGTATGGAAGATTTTCGGTTCCAAAACGTACTTCATCCACAAAAATTGAAAAATTCATGAAAATCATTTGTGCAGACTTAGATCTTTTTAAAGAGCGGTTATATACTTAACTTGAATCATACAATAGTATAATCAGCAAAAGTACCATTCAAAACTGACATTGCTATTAAACTATGATGATTAAAACATCGTGTTTTTCTCAGAACTTGGATTAGATTTATGGATTTAGTACTTTTTGGAACCGAGCTCTCTCTTCAAATGGGAATTTCAATTCAATTACATTGTTTATGTTTTATGCCACTTCTCTCCCTTTTGTTCCGTTTCCCTTCTGGATTACTACGATGATTATTGGTTGCATCAATAGCCTGATGTAATTGCTATCGTCCTGGGCTTATTCCTAGCGCTCCTCGCTCTTGGTCTGTTCCTCCTGTGGTGGTTCTGGCAGCTCCTGTGCTGTGTGGTAAGTCATAGCGTCTTCTTCTTCTTTACATGCCATGTCCTGCAGGCGCGGATCCAGGATTTCTTAGGGGAGGGGGCCCAACTTTTTTTTTTTTTTGATCCTCGAAAATTTTAAAATTTGCACCCCCCCCCCCTTGAGCGCCAGGGGGGGGGGGGGCCCAACCCCCCAAAAAGGTAAAAATCGCGTGATTTTGCATGATTTTTTTCTCAAGGGGGGGGGGGCCGGGCCCCCCGGGCCCCCACCCCCTGGATCCGCCACTGATGTCCTGAGACGTTGGCGACCATGGAATGCCACAACTCTCGGTCTCATATTCTATGAAGTAATTCATTCTCTCCTTGATCAATAGGCCATTTTCCTAATCATAACCAAATTTAATGCATACGCCTTTGTTAAGTGCCTAAATATAAATGTAAATTTCATTCACCTGATAAGAATAATAGTATTTCAATAGACAGAATTCGAACTGCATACATTAGTTGTTGCCAGGTAGGACAAACATTATGGCTTGACCTACCTAGCAACACTTAATTATGAAGTTTGCACTCTGACTATTGAAATACTATTATTATTATCAGGTGAATGAAATAATTTGTATTGAGGCACTTCACAAAGACCTATGCATTAAATTTGGTTACATTACGTAAACGGCCTAGATTCCATTTTCAGAAACCCCACTCCTTAATTAAGCTACTCATCCACAGACTCATCCTTCTACCCCTACTCCTTCTCGATCCCCCTCCTTTCTTCCAGTCAGTGCAAAATTTCCCAACCCATTCTTTCGAATATCATGACCCAAGAAGTTCAGTTGTCGACCTCTGATATCATTCAGAAGCTTTCGTCTTGTTCCTGCCATGGCAAATACCTCATTATTATATTCTATTTCTGTCCATACAATTTTTAGCATCCTTCCCATGCAGGAACCAAACTTTATAATTTTCCAGTCGCTTTCTTAGGTCTGATGTTAGGGTCCAACATCATTTGCTGTATTTAGTTTGTTCGTTTGTTTGTTTGTTCATTTTTTCTTTACTTTTTAATTGTATGTATATACAATACAATACAATTAAGTCATTTATATAGCGCTCTTACAAACTAACTGTTGTTTCACAGCGCTTTACATAAATATTATCGAAGAAGTTGTTGATCATGTCAAAAAGGAGATTTTTGAGACATTTTCGGAAGACATCCAGCGGAGGTGAAAGTCAAATAAAACGTGTAAGCTCATTCCAGAGTCGAGGTGCACATGCATGGAAAGCATTGTCGCCAGCTTTGGTGTATGTTCTTTTTAGTAAAGCGATTGAAAAACAGAACACGACATAGCACATTACTTTTTGAAGAAGAAATAAATGCACTCTAAATAGCCTCGTACTATACGTACTACGTCACCTTTTGAAATATGCGAACATTACAGTAAAGCAGGGCTCCCACTTAGCCGAGTTGTATTAGCGAGTTATGACGAGTTGTGGTGAGTTGCCTCAAAGAGGCACTGCAATATTAAACTCGCGAACAATTCGGTATGGCTTAGCGTAACTCTTTAAAACATTCCACGACTCTCCTCGAAGTCGCAATCAGTTCCAGAAATGTGAACATGTTCAAAAAAATTCCCCGATTCGTTGTAATTCGAGGTGAACTCGCCTCCACTCGTAATATACTCGTAGCAACTAGCCACTTTATGAAGAGTGCAGCGCGAGCTTGTTACGAGTAATGCGAGTATATTAGTGAGTTCACCTCGAGTAACAGCGAATTCACCTCGAGTCACAACGAATCAGTGAAAATTTTAAACATGTTCAAAATTTTCGTTGATTCGGTTTAGCTCGAGGTGAACTTGCTAAACATTCGTAATATACTCGCATTACTCGTAACAAGCTCGCGCTGCACTCTTCATAACTCGCCACCTTATGAAGAGTGCAGCGGGAGCTTGTTACGAGTAATGCGTGTATATTAGTTTATAAAAATAAAAAAATAGAATAATATATTGTGTATACTGAAAGAATTCCAAAACTGTGGACCTTCATAATTATATAAAGTTTTTGTTTAGCTAAGAGGGTCCGCAAGAGATGTAAAGGAAAAATCGTCCGAATGTCAGAAGATTGAGTAGACTTTGAGTCTTTGTCGAAAAATAGATCCACTGGAGACGGAATTTGGTTCATGTTATGCTAAATCACACAGTCACGTTTAAATGTAATAAAAATACATACTCAATTTTAGATGATTTATTATTTCCACTAAACTTGGGTAAATCGCGATTGTCAAGTTACTTATTATTTGGTCTACGTAACCCGAGCATGTCTAGGAATCGGCATTTGATTTTGAAATACATAGATGTTTGTGAAAGCAGTTATGGTTTCTGTGGAAGTATGGTATTATATACTCAATACAATGAGGAGAGGGGGGGGGGGGGGGGGGGGGGGGGAGGAAAAAGGGGTTATTTTAAAGAGTGATGAGAAAGAATAGCGATCACCACTGGGTTTTCAGACACACTGTAGACGGGTATACATTTCTCTGAGTCAGTACCACCACCAGTGCAATCTTCAAGTTTATTAGGTATTTTTTATGCAGCTCTTTTGGTGATAGCTATACATTATTATAGTGCTGCTTATCATGCCTTATAATGGGCCGTAATAATTTAACCTGAACATAGTATAGATATGAGCAAAGAACTGAACTCTCATACATGTGTCGCAATGGAAAGGGCTACTTGGCGAGTATATTGTTCTTCACTCTTCAATATATATAATATAATAAAATTATATATAATATAACACTTTGTTCCAGGAAAAGATACATCTGTTTATAACCATGCATAGCGTGCAAAACGAGACCTGTGTGTGCTATACACAAATACAAAGTGTACCCTTGCTCGAGAGTGGAACGCCGCTCGCACTCCACGCATAAGTCATTTCGTTGAATGCACGCACGCACAATACAAAAGGCAAAACTCTCAACGTCTGATGACGTCACGATTAGTCATTGACTAATCATGAATATTCATGAATAGACACACTCGGGTTTCTTCGCCAGTGCCTGCGGTGTACATAATTCCAATAAATTTCATTTTTTAAGTCTTGTTTAATTAAAAAGTAGCTTAAGACTTAATTATTATATAGATAATATTATTGGCAATCATGTCCTGTCATTTAAAAGTGATTTATTGCTAATAAACCATATTATATGATGTTTTAATGATGAGGTTTGCTGTTATTGTAACTGTATTTTTCATGACAGTACAATTGTACAGATTGATTAAGTTTTACTCTCTCAAGCATACTTACCTGGCGCAGGGGTCGCATTGATCAAGAAGGATGCACCCCCAGGGCGAGGCTTGCCATTGCACTCCGGCTTGCTGAATCTTGCGATTCCCCCAAACGTGGGGAACTCGGGCGTATAATTTATGGTAGCGGAGATCTGCGTTCGCGCTATCTCCTACAATCTCAAATGAAAAGAAAGAACAAGCATAAACCTTGTACCAGCTATACTAATTCTTTTTTTAATTTCCACGTCTTCAAGCTGCTTGCAACCCAATTAGTTACTATTGGGTTTCCTTTAGGCTGGCAAGCAAATCCCAAATAAATTCAAGAAATACATATAAATAATATATGTACACATACACAATTTCAGTTTGCATTCATTTTTTATTGTTGAAATTATTAAATTAACCTCCTTTTAGAGTAGGACAACGACATTAACTTTTGCGTTGTTATACAATATTATTAATACAACTGACAAGTTTGTTTTATTTTTATTGGCGGGGGGGGGGGGGGGCAGAGTTAAAATTTATCAATCTAATCAAACCAATCATAATACCCATCATTTTATACACTTCTAAACCGTTTAATCTTTTTTCTATACAACTATGTATTTCTCAAATGCCCATTGATTATCATTTTTCAGGTTGTGGTGAAGCCGAAGCCCCCTCCTCCTTCCCCACCCCCATCCCCCAACTCTAAGAAGTGGCCTACAGTGGACGCTTCGTACTATGGAGGTGGCGGCATAGGAGGTATTAAGGCAGTCAGAGTAAGTTGAACTTGATTTCTACCTTTTCATCTTTAACCTGCTGCCCCCCCCCCACCCGTTGCACAAAACTTTACATTAATGGTAATTTTACCGTCAATGGTAACTACCATGGAAAGTAAGTTTTGATTGGCTGTTGTGCCATGTTACCATGTTATTTGCCATTGATGGCAAAGTTACCATCAATGGTAAGTTTAATGCAACGGCGGGGGCCCAAACTCAATCATTTTCCCCTATATACATATAACTTTCTTCTTTCTCTGTTTTTCTCTGTTTTGTTGTTTTTCTCGTTCCAGTTTGCTTTTTTCCTCTCGATTCCTTTGTATATATTTTCATCCTCTCCTTTTCAAATTTCAAGCTATCCCTTTTGTAAATATTTCCCCCATATTTAATCATGTGTAGTTTTGATAACTTTGAAACAAATTTTGTTAAAAGTGAAACATTGATGGATTATTTTATATGGCGACCTTGCTCTTACAAGCCCAGCTTTTCTAAGGTCTCCACTTTCTTTCATTTGGATTATATATCGACTTAAAATTGCACTTAAATTGTTTTTTTCTTATGCTGTTTTTTGTTCTATTATTATATGTAAAAATGTTGTGAAAGAAAGAAATAAAATGAACCTTGAACCTTGAACCTTGAACTATATATTCTTTCTTTCCAATTTCTCCTTCTTCACCCTCTTTCGTTTTCTTCTGAAATGTATCCCTTACATTCCCATTCGTTCTTATTTTCATCTTTTCTTCTCATTCATCATCTTCATGATCTTTTACCGCTTTTTGTCATGTTCTGTTCCTTTTCTGTTTGCCTTTTCTTTCATCTTTTGTATAATTCATATTATAGGCTATATCTTCATTTTCATCTTCTTCTTCATTTTCCTTTGACACTTTATACTGTCCTCTAAAATAAAATTAAACTGAAAACTCACTTCTTCTGTGAATAACATAATATTGTAAAGGAATTTGAACATGTAAGTGGAAAATGCACTATATGAATACATTATAATTTTGTTAATTACAATTATTATTATTATTGTTATTATTAATTTTATTATTATTTGTATTGTTGTTGTTGTTATCATTATTATTGTTATTATTATTATTATTTTTTTTTTATCATCACTATTATTATTATTAATATTATTATTATTAGTAGTAGTAGTAGTAGTAGTAGTAATAGCAGTAGTAGCAGCAGTATTATTATCGCTATTATTATTAGTATTATTATTATTAGTAGTAGTAGTAGCAGTGGTAGTATTTTTCGCTATTATTATTATTATTACTATTATTATCATCACTATTATTATTAGTAGTAGTAGTAGTAGTAGTAGTAGTACTAGTAATAGTAGCAGTAATAGTAGCAGTAGTAGCAGTAGTATAGTTATCGCTATTATTAGTAGTAGTATTATTACACTGTATTATTCTTATTACATCATCACAGGTGAACTGGGGTGAGAATGGATGCACGGAGGCAGGGTCCCATCTTGAGAAAGCTAAAAATGCCAAGACCCTAGCGATTAACGAGGAATCAGACGGCCAACTCTTGGGATCAAACGGAATGAGCATGTCATGCCTTGAGGCACTCAAGGTAATTTACTTCTACAGTGAAACCTGTCCATAAAGACCACCCAGGGGAGACAAAAAAGTGGTCTTTATTGGCAGGTGCATGGTCTTTACGGTACAGGTTCCTTTAGTACATGTTTCAATGAGAAACCATTTTCAAGATAACAAAAACAGGAGATTCAGTCTGATTTACTCCTACGGTGAAACCTGTCCATAAAGACCACCCAAGGGAGACAAGAACAGTGGTCTTTATTGGCAGGTGCATGGTCTTTATGTACAGGTTCCTTTAGTACATGTTTCAATGAGAAACCATTTACAAGGGAAACAGAAATTGTGGTCTCTGTAGACAGGTTATTTCTCGTCATGCGATCTTTTTCTAAAGTTACTCATTAAAACATAATCATGATAATAAAAAAATTATATAATTAATGCATTATCTACGCAAAATACTGACAATGTAATACCAACATAAAATAATCAGGAAGAAAGATTGCCACATTTAAGCTTGGGGGAGGGGTAATCCTTTATAAAACTTAATAATTCCTATTATACAAAAATGATGTTTGGGATGGGAATGAATAAGAAGCTGACAGGTGATTGGTAAAAAAAACAATTACCGGTAAAGGGAAATACAACCTTACTAGCAAATTGCCTTAGGAGAATGCTGATAATTCAGAGAAAGAACAAGCTAGATAAAGATTGAATGAAAAATAACTAGACAAACAATAAGAAAGTTATGAATTTCTGAAAGTTGGAATTCCTACAATTTCAAGTAAGCTGAAATGGTAATGTCACTCTGATGTCGTGTTGGACAAATCTGGCTTGTGGCTTGTGCAGTAGAAGACACCTGAACCATGGGCGTCAATCCAAATCAGACCGTGGGGGGGGGGGGACACAAGTTCAGACAGGGCGGCGCCAGGTTATTTTGTAAGGGGGGCGAATGAGCGCGCCACGCAGGGGGGGGGGGTGTCTGAGGGGATGTGCCCCCTCAGAAGTTGATTTTTTTTTTTAAATTGATTCATAAATGGCTCAATTTGGTGCATTCTTTTTGCCAAATTAGAACAAAAAACAGTAGAACACAGGGGGTGTGCCCCCCTCAGAAGTTGAAGATTTTTGTTTAAATTGATGGATAGATGGCTTGATTTGGGGCATACTTTTTGCCAAATTAAAAAGAAAACAGTCTTAAGTTCAACTAACAAGAAACAAGAACGCAGGGGGTGTCTGAGCCCCCCTCAGAAGTTGATTTTTTTTTTAAATTGATGCATAAATGGCTCAATTTGGTGCATTCTTTTTGCCAAATTAGACAAAAAAAACAGTAAAACACAGGGGGTGTGACCCCTCAGAAGTTGAAGATTTTTGTTTAAATTGATGGATAGATGGCTTGATTTGGGGCATACTTTTTGCCAAATTAAAAAGAAACCAATATAACGCAGGGGGTGTCTGAACCCCCCTCAGAAGTTGAAGATTTTTTTTAAAATTGATGGATAGATGTCTCGAATTGGTGCATACTTTTTGCCAAATCAAAAAGAAAACTGTAGAACGCAGGGGGTGTCTGAGGGGGGTTGGGTGTGACCCGTCAGAAGTTGACGATTTTTGTTTAAATTGATGGATAGATGGCTTGATTTTGGGCTTAATTTTTGCCAAATTAAAAAGAAAACAGTCTTAAGTTCAACTAACAGGAACAAGAACGCAACCGGGGGGGGGGGGGGGTAGATAGATGAATTTGTTGTTTCCATTATCAGCCATAAAGTTTGGAAGATACAAGGGATTAATTTGATTTTTTTCAGTTGGTGAAAGGATTTTCATTGTAAACCAATGTTTGAACTTCCGGTAATGTGAATGTAATATTAATGACACTTCTAGTTCTATTAATAAAATCTGATCGCCTGATTTGGTTTGATTTTTCTCAACACAGAGAGAAAGAGAGGAAGAAAGAAAAAAAAAGAAAATTCGTGGGGGGGACGTGTCCCCCCCCCCCCCCCCCCCCCCCCCCCCCCAGGATTGACGCCCATGACCTGAACAATGTTTAATGATTACAAAAATAATGACAGTGATAATATGCAGTCAGATTTGTAAGGTACCGAATCCAATGGAAAGAAATGTCTAAGGTGCAAAAATGATTAGCGGAAGGCCACAAAGGAAATACAGTTTTTGCTAATTCATCCTTTTCACAGACCCCCCCCCCCCCCCCAAAAAAAAAATCTTTTTAATTGTAGATACATTTTAATTCTGTTTGCCAGAAAGAGTTATGTAACTTCTTAATAAACATGCAATCTGCCTAAAAGCTTTAAGGGAAGCATTTTTGAAGGGAGGGGGGGGGGGGGGGGTGGTGTTAAAGTAAATATAATAATGATAATAGTCCCAGTTGTTTTATTTTATAACAAAATTCCATAAAGCAGATACAAAGCACTTACGAAAACATAAACATTACATATACATACATGTACTCTGAAAGCCCTTTCTATTTAAGATGAAGTCTATGATGTTATTCACAGTGAACATGAAACTGACAATAACCATTCAAAATATTTATTTGCCTTGTTTTTCATTTTTAGAAATGTTTTGCTCCAGTGAAAGCATTCTATGACAGGATTGCCGTCTCGAGACCTGCACCTGGACAGAAGGTACGTGCATATTTTATTTTTTAAAGGAAAGGAAAAGAAGAATATGATAGGAATAATATTCCTTTTTTTGACCAAGCGTAGCCTCACATGATTACCTCCATTTTAAAAGTCCTAATTCAAGAGAGGGAGAAAACGTATTTGACCGCTCCATCCAGGGCGCATATTAGTCTGACCTGATAAATAAATCAGATCTGCTGGATTAAGGCTACATTCTGGTCTGAAGAAAAGTGAAGATGCATCAAGATAAATCATTCTAACAAATGCATGATATCTACATCAAATGCAAATTCCAGTTTCCGATGGAGTGTTTTAGATATCTAAATCAATTGACCAGACATTTTGTATTTTTTCCTTCCTAGGGCTACTGCTGTTCAGTCCAGCGCTAAAGGCCATGATCATGAAACCTCAAGTCTGGAGACTCGTGAGACGCAATCGTCATGGATCAAACAACTTTGCAATACTTGGATACATTCACAATTTCATGCTGTACATATTCTTTAAATTTTGTGAAAATTACCAAATAGCCCTTTTTATCAGAAAAATCATTCCCAAGTAGGAGCTATGGATTGCATGTACCTTAATTCTAAACAAGCAACAACAAGACCGCCGGAACTTTATGTAATGTTCTGTCGAAAAACGAAATGCTATTACCGGTAATGACAAAAGTGTTGGTAACAATTAGCTGTCAATCAGTTTTAAAGTTTTTTGGAATACTCATTGCACAGTTTACCACCTCGCTAGTTAATTTTTAGAAGTAGTTTTGTGATCTTTTTAAAAATTCATTAAGTTTTTATGTATCTGCTGAAAATTTCATTAGAATATAAGATATCATAATTATAGAAACTTAGTTCTAGACATGCTCGTCTAATATGCTCTCGATGCTTGTAAACATTCAATTTTTTGTCAAAAAGTGATTATTTTCTTGTACATATGAAGATTAATAGTGTAAATACTTTGTAAATGTTGGAATTACTTTGCCAAGTAGGTTTTATTGCTATTGCTATCATACATGTTTAACATACATTTATATTAATAGAGTTAAAATTTATATGAAGTTCTGTACGAACGTTCATTCATTGTCAATGAAAATGTCTTTAAAAAATAGTTTCACAAAATATAATTCATTAGCCTTGCTTTCAATGTAAAATTAGTCTTTTGGAACTCGCAACATTTACAGTTAAGCTAAGGATCAAGAAATTTACATTTTGACACCTGTAAATTGAATATGCCCAAATAATTTCATGGGGTTTTCAAGACATGTTGCTGTGAACAAATGTATAGTTTAACAAAAGCAGATTAAAGAATTATAAAACTTCCTTTAAGTAGATTTTGAGCTCATAATACGCATATTAATCTACGTGTATATTGTATGATGCAAATTTATATTTCTTTGGAATAGTTTATGATGTCCACCAGACGGTTCAAATATTAGCTAGTAAAATACTTACTGTATGCTTAAATTAAAAAGGTTAAAAAAAAAATTGATTTGCATTGATGTAAAATAAATTTTAAAAAATGGTAATCTAAGATATATTTATTATGCTCATGTCACATGACCTGTACTAAATACATTTGAAATTGGTGAAGGTATACCATTTCCAATTAGACGCACTTTTCAAATGGTCTAGGTATAAGTTTTATATTACAGTTTAATTTCAATAAGGAAATTAAGAACACGCAGAAAAGGCATAAAGTTCCTGAAGGAAAAAAAAATGAAATAGTTTTTGTAAGCATACATCAAGTTCCTTGGCACATATCACATAAATATTTTGTACACAAATCAAAACGTTTGCTACAGTCTTTTTTCAGTTTGAGAAGCAAATTTAGAAAAAAAGAAAGATTTAGGAGTGTCAGAGGGTTGAATGAGAGAGAGATGTTGTCGAGTGAAAAGGGGAAATAGAATGCAAGCGAGTGAGAAACACTTGTATCAAACCATATTATGTTCATAAAAATGTATGATGCAGAAACCGATAAATCAAAATCAAATCAAAATCAAATCAAAAACACACAGATAAAGATAAAATGTCCTTTGACAAGCCATTAATCTACATTTGCAACTCTCCACCCAGGTGAGGTAAATGGGTACCTTGCATGAATTCATTCCTTGAAATGCTAGAGCACCATAATTGCAGCCATGCTAAAGCCGCGTTTCAATATTGTGGAGTAAGTGCCGCGAGTGTGAAGTCTGACGGGCATGAGCAATATACAAGAGCCCACTATTATGTGAAATAACTCCATGTACATGAATATTGTTGTTCTAAACCTTTTCTTTTTTTCATAAGGGATTAACTCTCTACAAAATGAAGCTCTCAAACAACAACAAATGAACACAGAGCATTATCTTGGATTAGTAGTAGTTTAATGAAAGCAGATAGACTTATGCATTGTTTGCAACTGATATAGGTTAGCCTGCCATGCACTACAAATGAGTTGAAATCCTCTTTGTATTCTTTACTTCAGGACACACAACTTTTAAAGATTTACACAATGGATACCTTGCATTTGTCATGAATTAGTCATCAATAATGAAAGCATATAGCTGTTACTCAATATGTGTCAATTTCAAATGCAGGTTAACTCATGATAGAGCATCTTAGGGGTCAATATTTTCCAGACCCCATGCCGTAAAGGCTCCGTGCTCGCAATGGCTTACATTTCATGCCTTCACGTCTCCCCCCCCCCCCCCCCCCCCCCTCCCCTTGAAAATCCTGGATCCAACCCTGTACAGTACAATTCAAATAGATTCATCACCATTTTCAAATAGGTCACAATAACTTCCACAAAAATGTTTTCTTTATCAACATAAATTTATGATACATTTCAATGTTCTATTAGAATGAATAATCAACCTGCTGGGTAGATTACATTAAAATGGCGTCCAAATTGGCTTTTTCTAATATTTTAAATCTCCTATTTATACATGACCATGTAAAAGTGGCATTTGGCACACCGCGAAAATACTGAAAAGCTTTTCCTCTGATTAAGTACGCATCTGACAATGTACTATAACATGGAAAATACATGTACATATGGGTAAAGTTCATGGCGTTCAAAATACATTGCAGGATGCATTCACAATAGGAATATTTGGGGGGGGGGGGCATCAGTGGAATACGGTAATGATCATAACAAATTTTGAATGTTTCGCAAGATACTTCCAGAATCAAAGCTTAGTTTGTAAACTATTCTAGACAAATCATTGATAAGTGATGACACTCCCCCACATATTTCAAAAAAGGAAAAGAAAAACTAAATTCAGTTTTCCTGAAATGATATTTGAGTGGAGGGTGGTGGTATAGGAATGATGTGTAGACACATTTCATAACAAACCTAGAAAAATAAAGGCACTTAGTCCAATTTTGAAAAAATAAAAGACTTGTTATACAACCATACAAACACCACTGAGAGAATATTCACAACCAATTAGTAATAGGTTTCAAACGTGTAGTGAAATCGCCCTTTTGGTTTCTTGGAAATACTTGAAATCGTGTTTAGAATAAATGACAGATTTTACAGCAACATATTCGCCTATTTCAACTTTCTTCCAATTATCTCATGAAAATGAGCATTTTTACTTAAAGGGACAGTTGAGTTCTTGTTTAAGACAACAAATTATGCCTTCAAAGTGCATGGTTATTGATCTTATTCTTATTTATGACACTTGCAGTGCCCCTTTAGAAACTAAAATTGCTTACGAAGGTCATTTTAGACCCCAAAATGTGTGAAATTTAGAGTAAATCTGATCGTACCAATTCAGATATACTTTACAAAAAAAATATGGTGACCGTTAATTTAATTTATTCATGATATTACAACCAACAACCAAAGGTTTTTCATTATCTCACAAAAAAAATTATTGTATGTAGCACCCTCTATACCAAAACTCAACTATCCCTTTAGACCTAATTGCAATACACATACATTACCTAAAAAGAATACACAAAAATACAAGAAATAATAAAGCTCTGTAGACAAAGAAATTGTTTTACAATTTTTTTTTTCTTCCTTGCCTTTCGGGCTCTGTTGTATCATGGAAAGAATAATATTTACCTTGAAAGAAAAATATTTACCAAATTTGTTATTGTAAACAAAAATGCCTACCAGAGCACAGACTCCTTGCTACATGTAATATTTTTATTCAAAGCCCTAAATTGACAGTTACAATGTAGAAGTAACTAATCCATTTCTGTAGCTCAAATTGATTGACCATGGAATAACTCCACTGGCAGGATGTCATTTTTGTTTTGAAAATTCTCTCAAAAATAAATAATGGATATTCACAGAAATTACTCATTATAATATATAATTGATCATTTTTTTAAACAATTTATTAACAGACTTCTTGCATGTACTCGTGTGCTATGCTTTTTTGGCTCTTAAGTGACAATACAATTCATGCAGCTAGAATACATTCTTGCTCTTAGCAGATGCCGTTGAACTCAATATCACAATAGTCTTCATAATATTGCTCTTTCATTATTTACAAATATACATAATTCAACATAATTAAACATCATTAATCACAACAATGATAGCTTACTGTGTGTGTTCCATTTTTTTCTTCATGTTTTTTCATTTGTAAATGTTAACAGACATTTACTGAGCAGAATTTTTCATCACCGTCATTTATATAAAACCTTTACTGTTTGATATTTCCCATACGCTAGCTATATTTGCAGTTTACTCATTTAATTAACAATTTTACTGGAAATCACATATACTAATGGCATCAAACATGGATATGCATATTTGGGACTAAATGTCGGAAATAATGACATGGTCCACTTGAATCGGCCATTCCTAGTTGTATTTCTCACGATTAGTCATTTCAAAATCAATCCCCTTCAAGATTAACTGCAAAGAATAGAATACGCTACATTAAAACATGATATTGGATATAGTAACAGAATGTTAAGACTTTAATTAACACCACAAAAACACTAAATCATATTTTTACTTTCTGATCTCTAAATAAATACATAAGTTCACACATATGAGGGTCTAAAGTAGGGTCTACGAAAACATAAACTGTATGAGCACTCTAAGGGAATAACAACGTTGTTCTATCCAAACAGTGCTCTTTGGACATTAACAAATAGCATGGAATAAATAAATGCAGTGAAGGCCTTAATTTTAAAAATAAATAACCACAAATATACATTTAGATGCCTCTTCTGCATGTAGATTATATATGCTCACAGAAAACGGTCCCTACTATTATACCATCACACAAAATTTGGCTACCGATTCCTCTTTTTCCTTAAATATTGGCTATATACTTAGCTACAGACACCAACCCCTGTTGTAAATCCACCCCAACATTGCACCGACATTGAATTCTTATGTACACAAGGCATAATTTTGAAATGATGATTTTCAATGATTTTTGAATGCTTTTTTTAATGATGTATCGAACACTCGGAATAAACATGAGCTTCAGAATTTCACTGACATCCTGAATTGCGGCTAGATTAGACCTGTCATAGGCCTCTCGAAAGTTCCTTCACATTCTTTCTCTTTATTTGGAAAGGAAGTCAAAAAATTTCATAGGAGCCTTAGAAAATGCTGATTTATTCCTATCTAGACCTCTAAATGGCTCTTCAATTTTTAAACTTTTCTTTTTGCGATGATAACTTGACAAGAGCATTAGATGTAATGAATACAATTTCAGCCATTCATCTTTTATCATGATTTACACTACATACACGGAAGCTTCAATGTCAACAATTTGAATTTTCATTCTTTCTACCGAAAGGCCCTATTCTTATCAAAACAGTGGTGCAGGTCAGAAGATTTTGTTTTTCTTCTTTTTCTTCTTCTTGTCTAATACAATCAAGGTGTATTCATTCTCACCTTGGTAAAGAAAATGCTCATAAAAAAAAAACTTGTGGTAGTCAATGATTCCTGAAAACTCCTTTCAGAATTCAGGGATTTTGGAAGTTTTGATGAATGAATCGTTTCATTGTGCTGGCTGGTAAAAGTCAAGGTTTGTCTCAACTGACTTGCTTCACTGTCACTCGCCCCATACCATACAGCTAATTATGATTTCAAAATTGGGGCTTCAAATAAAAAGAGTTGGGTGTCCCAAAACAGAGCCTCCATTTAATGGTTCGGAGAAGAAAAAACACAACCATAAAAGTGAAAACACCTGCAGCTAATCATGCAATATCTTGAAAGCCTTGAATATGATATCACTTGTTTGTTTCTGTTTTCTTTTTTTTCTCAAAAAAATGCAATTACAAGATCAATATCAAACAATAGAAAAATTGGTCGCAGCAATAGATGGAATGACAAATGAGAACAATTTTCGATTAAAAAAAGAAAATAGTGAACACTGCAAATGCTCTAGAATGATAAGCAGGTATAGATGAAGTCTCCTTCACGGAGAGCAGAGTTGTCAGGTGATTGGTGCAGCGAGGAAAGTTACTCCACAGTGACGGACTTGGCCAGGTTCCTTGGGCAATCCACCTGCGCAGGGGGAAGGAATGGTTGAAACAGTGAAATTAGATTTCTTTTTAAGTGTAGATCTTGCTCAGAACAAGCAAGATATCGAAGGTTCAGTGACACAAAGACGTAACTCCATATTTTGCCAAAATGACTATTTGATATCAAAATGTTCAAAAAACAAGTGGGCTTTCCAGGAATCACAAAGACTTAACTCCACCCAACACCCCATTGAAGTCAATGGCTAGTGAAACATAGACTTAACTCCGAAGTGCTCAGTGACACATAAATCACCTTTTCTCAAAATGGCCAAAATGGAGTTACATCTTTGTGTCACTGACCCCTTGATATTTAGACAAACTAGGCTAAAAAAAAACAGGCCCATTCCTTGAGCATATGAAGAAACACCAATATAAAGAATTCCGGATTCCGAAAAAGAGACATTTTTGACCAACAGTTTTCAAGCAGTCTTATCATTTGATGATCATTATTTATGATTAAACAGGGAATTCAACCAACTGGAAATAAGACTAAATGGGTAATGGACCAAATGGGTAGTAGACTCATTGGAGATTAGACCAAATGGAAATAAGACCAAATGACTATTAGCCTAAATGGTCATTACACCACATGATGAGTAGACGAAATGATTATTAGACCATGTGGATGGTAGACGAACTGGTTGTAGACCAAACAACGATAAACCTCCCGAATCAAATTAATACCCCCAGCATCATCTTTGAAAGATACAAAACCATAATAAATAATAATAATAAAAACGTTACTTATAAAGCCCTTACCATCGAAGTCTCAAAGCGCTATAACACACAAAAAAGACTGATATACAATTAAATCTTAAACAAAACTAAAAATGCAAATAAACCTACAAATTACGATACATATGGAAGACACATCAAAGTGAACAGAGTTAATTAATCATCCATAGACACATCTCAAACATGAAACTCACGTCAAACCCACGGAGGACGGCTATATGGTAGGCCAGGAGCTGGAGGGGTATGACGCACAGGATACCGGTCAGGCAGTCCACGCAGCGGGGCAGCTCGATGGTACGAGAGGCGGTGCTCAGGGCGTCCTCGTCTCCCTTCTCACAGATGATAATCGGCTTGCTCTGAGTGATGAAGAAAGAAAAAAAATGTTTATCCCTGATATGTTGTCCTAGATCCCTAATGTGATGTGATGATCAGGGGGGTGTTTCAAAAAGATCCTAAGTTGAGCTTAACTCTAAGTTGGACTTAACAGTTATGGAAAGCCGTTAGCATCATTGAAAATATTTTGTAAAAGTTATTTCAAAAGGCATAAAATGTTGGTTCAAATCATTCATAGTTTCTATTATCATAGGAGATTTCATGTTCTTGATGTGGAATTTACGAAAAGTCTAAATTACTTCAATTTTTATTTTATTATAAGGCTACAAATGGCTCTCCATAATATTTAAGTCCAACTTAGAGTTAAGTTCGACTTAGAATCTTTGTGAAACAACCCCCAGGGCCCCCATCTTTAAAAGAGTTGATATCGATCGCGACTTATTTGATAGTGATTTTAATCGCAACTATGTACATAAGAGATAGGAAGACTGCAAACTTGCGATTGATTGGAGGACTTGCGATTGATTTGGATCAATCGCATCTCTTTGTAATTAAAGACGGGGCCCAGACCAAAGTTCATATCTATCAATAATTTATGAATACTGCTACAAGAAGTAAACAGGAAGTTAAAATGTTTACAAACTTTAAACCTTCTTCAAAACTATGACTCGTACAACTTCCAAGTGAAGTCATGATGCACTGGTCACTTTATTTTTCACAACATCACTCCTTCAAAATAAAGGACATACTACCATCTAACTGAGTAAAAGTTATGACGTACTTATGGTCATTTGGTCAAGGACTCAAGATTGAACGACTCCCTCTAGAGGGTTCACTACTGGACTCCAGGCAGGCTTACTTTAGACTTTGGAGTAGCTTAGAGAATACTTCATCGAGAGAGTATAGTTACCACCAGAATTGCTCTAGACTTCAATTTATCATTACTATTGTATTTTAACTTTATAAATACTATGCTCTATATTTAATTGCAATCAACTTATTTAACTCTCTATATGCATGAAAGTAAGTTGTACAATATAGATCCGATCCTCACACAACACTGATGTATTCAATACATCTGCACAAAATGATGAAAGTGGTTTTCGTAAGCCATCATCAATTTTAAAATAAACTCATCATCACCACGCTCAATTCCAACAATAAAAATCTATACAGATGCCAGAAACAACTGGAAACCCAACTTTTTCCACAGAACTAGATTTGGCTCTTTTGTTTCTTCTTATATTGTTTACATTGAAAGCACTATGGTACTTCTTGGAGTATACATGTAGCTCTGTGCAAATTACCATAAAATTATGATTCCTGTTTACGATCATTACATCAAATATTGTTAGATTTTACACAACACCCACCTGTATTTGTCATATCTACTGCGTTAGCGCATATTACATACTCCAAGATTTTCAAATTATAATTAGAAGTTGTATACATGCACTTTACCAAAGTTTCCAACATGGAACTGAATTTCTAGCATGTTTAACGTTCTCACCTTTCTGGCAACAACTTGACGCAAGGCATTCTGACATTTCTGTAATGAAAAGAAAGAGAGGAATGTTCATAACAGATGGTATCATTTTGTCATGCTTACTTTGCCAATTTGATGTTATTTTAATGATTCCAAAAAACCCTAGTATTTATGATCAATCTTTTCCGATTATTGAAGACAGTTTCTTTCACAATGCAATCGCATGACAAGAAATAAACTTTATCTTATAAGTTAAAGAAAATAATAGTTATGGATAAGAATTTTCCCAGGATGAAAAGAATCACCCTGTATTTCTTTATTACTGAGAGTAGACACCATTGCTGTTAGCAACTCCATTTAGGCTCCCTATCCCACTTTCTTTTTTAAAGACCATATCCGAACTAAAAAATGAAATGGATGAATTGTATATCATCGAAAAGCTTGTAAGCCATACTGTAGATTACATTAATATCAATTTTATGCTATTTTAGTGTCTGTCAGCAGAGTATCAGCTCTCTGAAAACTCAAAATATAAAGCTTTGAAAATCGGAAGTTGTCAACCTAAAAACCTTGCTATCGACTTGATGACATCATCATATGTAGAGTTGATATTCATGACTTTGCATTCATTAAGCACGACTCATCGCCTCAGCTATATAGGTGAACCGATCGGCTCCACATGTTATACTGCGTCAAATTTGGCCCCTGTTAACCCGTAATTTGACGGGGTGCAGAAAATGAGGTTTTAATTTGCTTTTGTGCCATAAAGAAAGGGTAAATACTTTTTATTCCTTTACATTTGTATTCTACATTCATTCAAATTTCCATTTATATCAAGTTGTATTTTTATCGGATAAGGTCTTTAAAGAGAAGGTTGAGTTCTGGGAAGAGGTGAAAAATAATTTTATGAGCATTATCATTGTTATTATGTAAGTGTGGAAAAACATCAGATTAAAAATGTTCCCTGAAAAGCATGGGTCTTCAAATGCCTAAATATTCTAAATAAGGCATGTAACAGCATAAGAATCGGGGCAGATTTTTGAAGCCACATGTTTGTGTAGTCCCATATACATCTTTCTGTGTACAATGCTTGTAACTTTACCAAGACTGGACAAAATTTCTTATAATTTTGATGATTCTAGAACCTTGCAGTACCCACCAATACTTATATGCTAGATGATCAACTCGTTTTGATCGACTCCACACTGTTTCTTTCACAATGCAATCTCATGACCAGAACTCAACTTCATCTTTAAATTGTTATTTCTAAACGTACCACATATGTTCCATCTTTCATCATGACGAGGATGACGGGCATGTCTTCATCGACCAGAGCGAGGGGGCCGTGCTTGAGCTCTCCCGCCAGGATGCCCTCAGAGTGAAGGTAGCACAACTCTTTGATTTTCTGAGAACATGGAGAGAATAATCAAATGTAAAATTAGAAATTCTGAGTAGAAATAATGGGTGGTATTATTTCAATCCGAACTAGTACATGTAACCAACTAAAGCCCTTCCAATTTGTACAGGGGGATGTTTCACAAAGATCCTAAGTCGAACTTAACTCAAAGTTGGACTTATAAATTATGGAGAGCCATTTGTAGCCTTAAAATAAAATATGTTCAAAAGCAAAAATTCAAGTATTTTAGACAAACGGGGAATAAGACTTATTGGAAATTAGACCGAACAGCAATACACCCACATCACCATCACTGATCATCACCATGACAACCATCATCATCAACAACGTCCTCATCACCATTACTATTCTTACCAGGGCACCTTCCAAGCAAGTGGCAAAGTTGAAGCCCCTTCCCATGAGCAGGATGCTCCTCTTCTGCACAAGCTCCCCTGCGAGTTTCGCAATCTGATTGTCCATCTCCAACACTTGCTTGATTTTATCTAACACACGGAAAGAAATGATAATGCTGTTGAAACAAGTTCCAAAGGCCGAGAAATTGTGCTGATTGTCTATCTCCAATACTTGTTTGATTTTATCTACCACACAGAAAGAAATGATTATGCTATCGAAAATAATATCGCTAGTGACACTCCCCGCCCAGCCGGCCCGCATCGAGCCAGTGGCCCGTTGATTGGTTGAGCACGCCATTGTTCTCGTCTGGCAGGTGAGCCGAGCCGATGGCCCGTTGATTGGTTGAGCACCCGTGTGCTTCGACCAATAGGCCTTGTCCGTCATGTTCTAATTATTTGACCGCCGGTCCACCCGGTCCACCCGTAGAGTATAAAAGACGCTTGCTTACAATCTATTTTATCACCTGACGAAGTGTAGCAGCGGCGCACAAAACATCGTGGTCTTTTAGATACCTTGTTGACCATATTGTGAGACAAACGAATGTCACTAGCGATATTATTTTCGATACTATATCCGCAATGAGTAATATATTTAGCATTAAATGATAATGCTGTTGAAACAAGTTCCAAAAGTTGAGAAATTGTGCTTCTTCCAACAAAAATAAAATGAGAGGAGTGGGAGAAGGATAGAGATGAGGTTGAGAGTTTTAACAAGGATGAGGGTAAGAAAACAGTAAAGAAGACCCCCACCCCCTCCTCCCCACTGCCTTTATTACAGATCTGACAATCACCTCTTTGACAAATTCTCTACCCCCACCCTTCCCTTCCCTTCCCTTCCCTTCCCCTCCCCTCCCCTACACACAACTACCAATTTCCAGTACTTGTCACCATCCAAACGAGCTTAAGTCCTGGGAGGCAGCAGTTTTTTTTCTGATAATGTAAATTCTGAAACACTTCACATTTCTGTATCTAAAAATAAACAGCTCGAGAATACACAGAACCTTTGTTGTGCACCTTTGCCATTCATTTGTTGTAGCAGTTTTTGATATTTACGACTCTGGCTAAAGTTAACCCACAACCTTTGCATCTCAAATCTCGGTCAAGTGTTTAAACCACCCATCACAACACCTCTATCAGTCAATTTGGAGTTGGTCTAGCCTTGTGACTAGGGGTGCGTTCAAACGACACTTTTTCACCCTAGAAACACGTATTTCAATGTTTTTTGTCGGTCGTAAAAATAAATGCGTTTCAAAACGCAAACATGAAATGCTGAAAAAGATGCTGCAGAATCACGGTCGCTAAAAATTGCTTGAATGCAACGGAGATCTCAATCGTGATTCTATAGCATCCTATCACTTCCGGTTTGGCCGACAGTCGACCGTAAACAAATTCGAAAAGCACGCGCCGATTGATGAAAAATGCGCCGACGCGTTGATGAAAAATCGCTTGAACGCTCTCCCGCAGTGACCATGTTTTTTAACCGCTTGTTGATTGGTGATTCGTTTGTGTGATTCTAGCTTCAAAAAATCGCTTGATTGCACCCTAGGGGTTCAGAAGAGACAGGAAGGGTATAAACTTACTTGGTAGATCTTGAAGTTCCTGGATGATCTCGTGTCTCCTGGCTGTGAATGAGAGTCTGTCTTGGTTCATCATCAGAGCAAACATGACCAGGGAGACGAACTGACTGGTGTAGGCCTACAGGGAGGAACAAACAAATAAATGGTGAGAAACAGACAGGGACATATAGACAGACAAAGAAAGCGATGTCCGTCTTCTAGCTGTAAATGAGACTCTACCTTGGTTTATCGTCACCAAGGAAATGATCTGACTGGTATAAGCCTTCATGGGACAAATAAATAGAACAATGCAAACACATCTAATTACATTTTCACTACACCTCTTTCTCCTCTTCCTCAGCATTAACATTATCACCAGCACACCACCATTTTCATCACTACCACAACATTATGCTCCTCTTTCTTCTCAGCGTCATTATCATCACCAGCAGCAGTAGCATTGTCACTATCATCATCTTCATCATCAACATCACCATCATCATCATCACCATTATGATCATCACCATCATTATCATCACCATCCTTATCATCATCACCACCACCACCATCATCTGCCGCATCATCATCATCATCATCATCATCATCATCATCATCATCATCATCATCATCATCATCATCACCACCACCACCACCACCACCACCACCACCACCATCGTCACCATCCTCATCGTCACCAACCTCATCCTCATCGTCACCAACCTCATCACCATCCTTACCACCAGTATCTCTATCAACATCAGCAGTTTCAGTGATATCTCCGTCATACCTTTGTACTGGCGACTCCAATCTCCGGCCCAGCGTTGAGGTGAACACCACAGTGCGTCTCTCGCGAGATGCTGCTGCCGACAGTATTGGTTATTCCAACGGTGAGAGCGCCCCTTGACTTACAGTAGCGCAGAGCATTCAAGGTATCTGCTGTCTCACCTAAATAAAAAAATAAAAACAGATGAAAACAAATCAATGACAAATTCATACTTCATGCTCACTAAGAACTACTTTATATTACAATTTTTTTGCAGATATTAATATTAAAGCGGCACTGCACAACTTATAGCTACTTGTGCCCTCTATATTGCACACAATTCCTAAGCGGTACCCGTTGGTCCCCCATGATCCCCTTTTTCTAATGTTAATTTAGAGCTTATTTGAACAGATAACCACCTGTCAGTGACCATGCAGGGAGGTGTAATCCCTCCCGGCCAAACTAGTGCAGACAAGCTCAAAGAAAATTGATCTCTGTGATAAACCTCTAGTGTAATAATAATAATAATAATGGGGGCTTCTTATATAGCGCACATGTCCGTCACGTTGTGACGCTCCTGGCGCTGCCCCGATTATTACCCTGGTTTTAGCAAGGCAGCCACTGCGGCGCTCTAGCATTTCAAGGAATGTACCACAATAGGAAGAAAAAAAATTGTACAGAAAGCATATTCATTCCCACAATTTTCATATAGAAAATGCAATTATGATAAACCTCTTTTTTTCCACCTTTCTTTGTCCCTTCCTCCCTCCCTCCCTCCATCTATCTAGGCAGATGGTCTTTGGGTACAGGTTACTTTAGTCCATGTTTCAATAGGACTATTTTCAAGGGAGACAAAAAATGTGGTCTTTCTATACAGGTGGTCACTACAGCAGGTTTCACTGTAATATCCCCGGTCTGACTCTCACCTGACTGACTGATGAAGAACGCCACATCGTCCCTGAAAACAGGAGTGTGACGGTCCAAAAAGTCACTCGACAGCTCAACCACCACAGGCAGTTCTGTTAGCTCCTCGATCAACTGGCGAGTCTGGAGAGAAAGAAAAAGAAAAATCGTTAATAGTTGTGTGAAGTTTAGGTGTCGCAGAGGCGTCCTGGGGGGGTGTTTCATAAAGCTGTTTGTAAGGTAATATGAAGTGCTAGATAGGATGCCCAAAGTTTTTCCTGATGTTTTAACAAAGTGTGACTATATTTCCAATAACCTCAATTAAATTATGACAAAAAATATACTTTGCATTAAAAATGTTTGTTAACTTATAGTAAGAATGTAAATCTACATCTGCACAGTTCAACTTTAGTTGATGCAGTTAAAAATGTTTGAGCATCCCATTTGGCTTTTCAAATTTAAATCATTTGTAAAGCCATCATAGGTACAAGCTCGCTGACAACTCATTAAAACACGACCAAATAAATATCATTTTGGACTTCCCCTTTAATCTTCAGGGCAGTGTTTCACGAAACCATCATAAGTACAAGTTCGCTGACAACTCATTGAAACGTGTGTGTTAAATTTAATACACATCACGATGGAATTTAGGTGAACTTGTACTGATGACGGTTTCGTGAAACGGCACCCTGTTTGCTGACTTACAGCGATTGCCGAGTGATAGCTCGTACCGCAGGCCAGGAAGAGAAGACGACGACATCTCAGAATCTCATGCATATGATCCTGAAGACCACCAAGGCACACTAAAACAAAGAAAGAAAGAAAGAAACAGTGAAAGATGTATTCTCGAAAGCAGCCTAACTTCAGGCGAGGTTTAAAGACCCTTTCCAAGAAAATTCAACTTTAAATCGATGGAAAGCTGAATGAACCAAGAATACATATATGGAATGAACAATATATTTAACTCTTCAGTATTGCACACAACATCATTGTGAATATGCATACTCCATATGAGTCGATTGCTAGTTTTTAGGTCAACAACTTCCAATTTTCAAAGCTTTAGATTTCAAGTTTGCGAGGTTCAGGAATCAATGACAAAATTATGAATTATTTTGTTCATCAGGCTTGGTTATTTACTGGCATAAATGTTTAAAAAATAATGAGGAATACGATATTATAATAAACCCGGAAGGTAGAAAGAAATAAACACAAAGATATTGTAAAATTTGTATATTGTACATTTGTATATTTTGATTCATTTTGTACTGGCCATCCGTATTCCAGTCAGCCCGTGTTGTTTTGTGTGTGTTATAGGTAAGAACACTACCCTCTCTTGTTCCTTGTCTCCCTTCTTTCTCTGTCCCTTTCACTCCTTCTCTGTTATGTCTATTTGGTTTATGTATTGTGCGTTCCTTTATTATTGATATACTATTTTTGCTAGGGCGCTGTAATCTACAAGCCCAGCTTTTCAGCAATCCCCTCCATGACCAACCCGTTTTATATGCCTGTTGTACACTGTGGACCTAGTGCAATTATATTGTTTCATTGTTTTACTATGTACAATGCAATCCCATGTACTTTATTTATTTTGTTGGAAATGGAAATAAACGAAATGAAATGAATGAACTTACCAGATTTGGTTTCGAAGTTCACCCTGCCACGCATGGTATTGATGACAGACTCCGGCTGCTCAAAGATCTCCTTCAACATGAAATATTTGTAGTTCCCTATAGGAAAAAAAAAACAAATATTTGATTTTAGAACTATATGAGCGAAAGAATATATAGCCTGTTTTACAGGACTTGGGGAGTGTTTCACAAAGACTAAGATCGACTTTAAGTTGGACTTAACTGTGGCAGGCTGTTCATGCCATCGTTTTCTCTCACCATTTACTGCATTGGTCTCTCCCAAGGGACATACAAATCATGGTTACAAATCTACAGAATTTACATTTTTTGGTGGTTCATTATTGAAGGAAAAAATATTATCTAAATATCATAATGGTGAGAGTAACCAGTGGCATGAATAGCCTGCCATAATTAAGTCCAACTTAAAGTCCATCTTAATCTTTATTAAACAAACCCTTGGTGTATGAAGGAGACAAGTTATCTCAGTCGGTAAAGCATTTGCCAAAGATTGTGGGTTTGAATCCAACTCGGGCAGATGACTGAAGCCTGCGTTGTGTGTAAACATGCCCCTCCCTTTGTTTCATAGACGCAGGCTATCATATAGTGGAAAACACTCTGTCCCTTGGATAGGATGTTAAATGGAGGCCCCATCTAGAGGAGAGTCACCACCTGGTGTAGTGGTCCACCAGCACACCCCCAATCAGGGAGGAGAGACCGGACTGTTACAGTGACTTAGTTTGTTTCTCTCCTCCCAGGAACAGGCGACGCCAAATACTTAATAATAATAATAATAATCAAAAATTTTATCTGACTGTAAAGACCAATTTTCTTCCCTTCAGCAATGCCTTTCATTGACCTCCTTGCATTAACCCATTAGCAACTAAACCTCCCAAAACCACCCCTCCTTTTACTCACTGAACCACCCGAAATGGCCTGTCCGTTTTCGTCTAAACGGCTATAGTATCCCTTGTAGGGTCTACCGTGATAATGATATACGTGCGTAATCCTTACAATGTCTGAAGTAGGATACTGCATAGAAAAATAGCGCATGTCGTATTGTTCAACACATCATCAATATGAGAGCAATATTGCAACATCTTTCAGTGAGTAATATGCCATTTTTACAAATCTCTAGTTGCTAATGGGTTCAACAGGAGTCCTGTTTTTGTGATTTGATTGGGATGTTTGGGCTGTATAAATGGGACTATTATTGTTATTATTTTTTACCTTTCATGATCTGTTGAATCTCCATCTTGAGTGTCTGGACCTCTCTCGACATTGTATCTCCCTGCTCCTTCTTCAGACGATGGATCGACAGAGCTGTTCCAGATGGAATAAAAACAGAGAAATTAAACAAATATTAAAAGGTAAAGACCAGTTTTGGACCGTCCTCCTCTCATAAAATGGAAGCTCTTATTACCATTCAAGTGAAAGAATATGTTTTGACTAAAATGTGATCAAACAAATTTTGCTGAGAAACCGCCTACTAATTGATATATTTGGTAAATTATTATATATATTTGGTCCTGATAGATATAACGCTTGTGTCGCGCACGTGTGTGTAGTCCCATATACATCTTTGTGTGTAAAGTGCTTGTAACTTTACCAAGACTGGGCCAAATTTCTTATCATTTTGATGATTCCAGAACCTTGCAGTACACACCAATACTTTTATGCTGGACGATCAACCTTTTCTGATCGATTCCACAACGTTTCTTTCACAATGCAATCGCATGACCATAACTGGTCTTTATCTTTAATAATGCGTCTTCCAAGATGCTTCCAGCTGTTGGTGACAGAGCATTCATAACTGCTGCTCCCAAACTGTGGAATAACCAACCAAGATTTCTTAACGTTTTGAGACTCACCTTTTCTGTAACTAACATAAGTATAACGCACATTTGAACATGTAGATGGAAAATGTACTACATACTGTAGGTACATTATCCTTATTTGCATTGCCTGTTTTGCATACGAAACAATAAAGATTGAATCTCTCTGAGCACAAAAAATGTATGTAGAATAGTGTGCAAATAAGAGAGAGAGAGAGAGAGAGAGAGCAGGAGAGAGAGAGAAAAAAGGAGAGAGAGAAAAGGAGAGAGAGAGAGAAAAGAAGAGAGAGAGGGAGGAGAGATAGAGAAGAGTGACAAGGAGAGATAGAGAGGAGAGAAAAGGAGAGAGAGGAGAGAAAAGGAGAGAGAGGAGAGAAAAGGAGAAATAGAGAGGAGAGAAAAGGAGAGATGGAAAGATGGAAAGATGGAAAGAGACAGAGAAAGAGAAAAGGAGAATGAGAAAGAGAAAAGGAGAGATAGATAGAATAGAAACAGTCAATAAGCATCAAACTCACATCCATCTTTGATAGCGGCCACATCATTATCCTCCAGGTAGATCACACGATTGGTATGCTCGATGATGGCGCTGGCATCGCTGGTGAAGAAGTACTCGGCTTCCTTGGCATCTCCGACAACCTCAAAGTCTGTGGTACTGCTGAAGCTTCTCTCAAGCTGGGGTCCTGGGGCACATGTAAAGAAACAGGGGTGATAGTGAGCACTAAAAAAAAAACGCCCCCATGCCCCCCTTGAGTAAAAAAAAAAAAAGAAGAGGATTCGGGGGTGGGGGGGGGGGGGAAATGAGATCTAACAAAATTCCCCCCTTTTGAGTAAAAAAATAGGGGAAATAGGAAAAAATACAGAAAAATAGGGGAAAATAGGGAAAATACGGGGAAAATCTGGGAAATTGAGATAAAATCTAGGAAATTGAGATAAAATCGGGAAGGAAAAAAAAATTGTCTAATTTACTACTTTTTTTTTTTAAATCGGGGAGAAGAAAAATAATCGATAAAAAATCAGGTAATTATCGAGCCTGAAAGAAATCAGATTCGTTTTTTGTCATTCATGATGCTCACAGAGACATGAGGCATAATGTTGCTTCCACAGCTGCCAACCTTGTGCAACCCCCCCAAAAAGGAACCATGATGGTAAAAAAGGGAATTCATTCAAATGAAACTAACAAGCAAGCGCGACACACTTTAATTAGAAATACAATGTTGCACAGGGAGATTATTTGAGGGAGAAATAGTTTTAAAAGCAATGTCAAGCACCTTTTAGGGCGTTTGCATCGAGATAAACACTAAGCTAATATGCTGCCAAGATCTATCGGGGTACCTTGAGATAGGTTTTGGAGTTGGTGAAACAGGGGGTGTTTCACAAAGACTAAGACCGCCTTTAAGTTGGATTTAACTATGGCATGCCACTAGTTCCTCTAACTATTCCTGGCATTGGTTTCCCAAGGGACCTTTAGATCATGGTCACTAATCTACAGAGTTTACATTTTTTGATATTTCATTATTGAAACAAAAAAATTTATCTGAGGATCATAACTGAGAGACCAATAGTGAGAGCAACCAGTGGCATGAATGGCCTGCCATAGTTAAATCCAACTTAAAGTCAATCTTAGTCTTTGTGAAACACTCCCCAGGACTCTACCAGGTATTGGACAGACCTAGACAAAACACAAATGATCATGTACCCTACTTGACAACACACTTTCAGCTTTATGGCACACATCACATCACGTAAACCTTTATTACGGTCATTTCCCGGAAAAAATTGCAGAGTTGCTAATCTCCAAGTAGTAATAAAAGGAGGTAGTCATTTCTTCACTGGTACCTGAACTATTTCATGGTACCTGCCCATAAACTGTCTGTTCATACAAAAAGGAGGTTGTCAGTTATTTGCTGGTACCTAAAAGATTTAATGGTACCTGCCCATAAATTGTCTGTTTGGAGGCAGAAGGGCTTTAAAGATAAAGACCAGTTATGGTCATGCGATTGCATTGTGAAAGAAACGTTGTGGAATCGATCAGAAAAGGTTGATCATCTAGCATCTAGCATCTGCAAGGTTCTGGAATCCTCAAAATGATAAGAAATTTGGCCCATTCTTTGTAAAGTTACAAGCACTATACACAGAAAGATGTATATGGGACTACCCTATATCTCTCACAGACCATGAGAGAAACAAATTTACCAAATATATGAATTAGTAGGCGGTTTCCCGGCAAATTTGTTATCATCACGTATTAGTCAAAACATATTCTTTCACATGATTGGTAATGATATTGGTATTGGTCATTTTTTGAAATTTGAAATAACTCGTATACTTTAACACAGAGTTAACGCCCTTTTTAATATGGCTCTCAACAGATGAAATGCCGCAGTCATCTCCATCACAAAATGTCACAAATGATTTACAGCCACAAACTTCTGGGGGGTGTTTCACAAAGATCCTAAGTAGAACTTAACTCTAAGTTGGACTTAAAAATTATGGACAGCCATTGGAGTCTTAAAATGAAATATATTCAAAAGCAGAAATTCAAGTATTTTAGACTTTTTATAAATTCCACATCCAGAACATGAAATCTCCTTGATGATAGAAAATATGAATGATTTGAATAAACAAGTAATGCCTTTCAAAATAATTTTTACAAAATATTTTCAAAGATGCTAATGGCTTTCCATAATTTTCAAGTCCAACTTAGAGATAATTTCAACTTAGGATCTTTGTGAAACACCCCCCTGGACTTTGTAGAATGATTTGGGATTTAAAGATGAAGTTGAGTTCTGGTCATGCGATTGCATTGTGAAAGAAACGATTTAGAATCTATCAGAAAAGGTTGATCATCCAGTATATAAGAATTTGTGTGCATTGCAAGGTTCTGGAATCATCAAAATGATAAGAAATTTGTACAAAGATAGGAATCTTCTAAAATCTAAACTTATCACTCTAATGCTGGCTAAGCATCTCTATATATTTACATTTGAGAACAAAGAAAAAGTTGAAATTCATAAATTTTGAAATATAGCACATGTAAAGCCGAGGAAATAATCTCCAAGTTCGGAAGCGCTTAGTGATTCTAATAAGCGCTATATAAAAACTGAGTATTATCATTATTAATATTAAATGTGTATAAGGGAAATTGAAACTGATACAAATATTATAGAGGAGAAACAGAACAGACAGAGAGAATAGAGAAGAAAACAAAGCTATGAAGAGTAGGGATGGGCAAAGAGGAGGGAGAGTGAGGAAAAGAGAGGGGAGACTGAGGAAGAGATAGAGGGGAGGAGAGAGAAGGGGAGAGAAAGAAAGAGAGAGAGAGAAAGAGAGAGAGAGAGAGAGGAAATAATACTATTCCACAATGCACAACCATAAGGTCAGTTTGGGAATTAAAATATCTACCAGAATTAAACGAACATGTGATATAGCCACTACCACATGTAAAATGGAATATCATATCATATTTTGTTATTATCAAGTTAGTTGGCAAATCGGAATCCGAGTTATATTTTCCAGAACATAGAAATTTATGTAATAACATTTAAAAGCACTGATCCCAAAGTAAAGTTTTTAAAAAAATAATAAAAAAACAAACAAAAACAAACAAACACACAACACCCTCCATGATTAACTGATTTCTATGAAAACATCCATTAATTTATTTGAAAAGTAGATGCTTTTCATACGCATGCGATGCCTCTTCATTCATCAAATGTATGAGGGAACTTTCTCACGACTAAAGAAGTACCAAATTTATGAGACAGGAAAGAGAAAGCATGACGATTCGTTTTGATGTTGTGAATATATGGAACAGCTCATGAACAATACTTTTGGGGGGGGGGGGGGGGGGGGGGGGGGGGGGAGTCAAGTAGACTGTGTTTTATTGTATATACATTGGATATGGGTAGAATTACAAACGAATTGTCCTTACAAACGAATTGTCCTTACAAAGAGGATTAGTTGTTGACTTACTATAACAGTAATTTTTGTAAAATTATTAATCAGAATACATGTAGTTGTGTATTAGTGCAGTATCTGAGAGAGGGAGTGTCGACACAGGATGAGCAACAAAAGTTACAGGGGCCCGTTTCATAAAACTTGTTACCTATAACAACTGCTAAATTTCTATGACAAGTTTGCTCTCAGCCAATCAGATGCCATGATTTCAGTAGCTTATAACAGTAGCTTGTAACTTGTTATTGATATCAAGTTTGCTCTCAGCCAATCAGGTGCCTTGATTTCAGTAGCTTATAACAGTAGCTTGTAACTTGTTATTGATATCAAGTTTGCTCTCAGCCAATCAGATGCCATGATTTCAGTAGCTTATAACAGTAGCTTGTAACTTGTTATTGATATCAAGTTTGCTCTCAGCCAATCAGATGCCATGATTTCAGTAGCTTATAACAGTAGCTTGTAACTTGTTATTAATATCAAGTTTGCTCTCAGCCAATCAGATGCCATGATTTCAGTAGCTTATAACAGTAGCTTGTAACTTGTTATTGATATCAAGTTTGCTCTCAGCCAATCAGATGCCATGATTTCAGTAGCTTATAACAGTAGCTTGTAACTTGTTATTAATATCAAGTTTGCTCTCAGCCAATCAGATGCCATGATTTCAGTAGCTTATAACAGTAGCTTGTAACTTGTTATTGATATCAAGTTTGCTCTCAGCCAATCAGATGCCATGATTTCAGTAGCTTATAACAGTAGCTTGTAACTTGTTATTGATATCAAGTTTGCTCTCAGCCAATCAGATGCCATGATTTCAGTAGCTTATAACAGTAGCTTGTAACTTGTTATTAATATCAAGTTTGCTCTCAGCCAATCAGATGCCATGATTTCAGTAGCTTATAACAGTAGCTTGCAACTTGTTATCGATATCAAGTTTGCTCTCAGCCAATCAGATGCCATGATTTCAGTAGCTTATAACAGTAGCTTGTAACTTGTTATTGATATCAAGTTTGCTCTCAGCCAATCAGATGCCATGATTTCAGTAGCTTATAACAGTAGCTTGTAACTTGTTATTAATATCAAGTTTGCTCTCAGCCAATCAGATGCCATGATTTCAGTAGCTTATAACAGTAGCTTGCAACTTGTTATCGATATCAAGTTTGCTCTCAGCCAATCAGATGCCATGATTTCAGTAGCTTATAACAGTAGCTTGTAACTTGTTATCGATATCAAGTTTGCTCTCAGCCAATCAGATGCCATGATTTCAGTAGCTTATAACAGTAGCTTGTAACTTGTTATCGATATCAAGTTTGCTCTCAGCCAATCAGATGCCATGATTTCAGTAGCTTATAACAGTAGCTTGTAACTTGTTATCGATATCAAGTTTGCTCTCAGCCAATCAGATGCCATGATTTCAGTAGCTTATAACAGTAGCTTGTAACTTGTTATTGATATCAAGTTTCATGAAACAGGGCCTAGTATTCCTAGAGCAGGAGAATGGGATGAAAAGTGAATGTATAAGGTTCGAAGATCAGTAGGAGGTTTTAGAGCATGAGTTCAAACTTTCTAGAAACATGAGTCATGATTTACATGTATATCCCTTCGACTTTCTACATGTAATTGGAAATTATTAAACAAAGAGGCTGTTCACACCGCAATGAGATAGCGCGGTCTATCGTAGCACCCCCTTTTTTCTAGCGCGCGCAAGAACGCGCTATCTCTCGTGGACCACCCCCAAGAGGTGCTCCAGTGGCACGCCGTTTTGGCTCGTCGTGGCTCGCTGTTGGGCGGACCGAAACGACGTTGTACCTTCCACACCGCAGAGATAGCGCGCGCTAGACCGTGCTTTCTCTGCCGGTCTGAACAGCCTTTAAGACAGAAGCCAAGCTATATCTCCAATAATAATATGATAGAATTTTGAATAAAGGATTTTTAAAAAAATGAAATAAAGCAATAAATGCATACCAACCTTTCTCCACATTATCTACCGAAATAAAATTCAGAACGAAATGAAAGGACTATGAAATTTCAATTGAAAAAATGTATAAAAACCATCCACAAGATAGAAAAATGCATCTCATTATAAAATAATTGTATATTCTACAAGCTCATAAAACAAATAGTATAGTAGCATGAACAGATAACTGAAAGTTGCAGGTACATTAGAAAATGAAGAAAACAAAACAGACAAAAATAAAAAGAAATTTAAAGGTAATGCAAAGTTTTGGTATGGGGTCATGAATTTGGTTCAAATGAACATATTGGAAGCATAAGTGATCCTACATATTCAGTGATCATTGTCGATGGTGAAATCGAGTCTAAAGTGATGAAATTATAAATAATAAACTCTTTAAGTTGTATAGCTCCCTCTCAAGGTCAATAAATTGATTTAGCTATAAAACAATGTTTCTGGAGCCAAACTGACCGATTGGCTAATCCCGTTTGGAAATTATATATCAAAACTGCATATTCTGAAATTTTCATGGTCACAGCTATCATTGTATGGCCGTAGGCGCTATTTGAAATTTATCAAAATTTACCGGTGCTCCCGGTAAATTTTGATATTCAATTTATCTCGAAAGCAGAAGTGTTTTATGGGCTAATTTTTTTAGTGCTTATAATACATCCGCACGGGCATCCAAATATATCAAAATTGTAAGGAATCACTATCCAGCCAATTTTCAAAATTTACCAAAACTTTGTATTACCTTTAAGATTACAACAAGATGAGTGTGAAATTCCCATGTGCATTATTATTGTTATTATTTTAATTTCTTTTTTTTCCATTAACTCATTTCATTTTTTATTTATCATTTCCTTCTTTTTTTTCGCTTTTGATATTTTAGTAGGAAATCTTTATTCTCTGTCCCATTTGCAATATTTATCTAAGCACTCAATATCATTTCAACAATATTGACCAGTCATATGCATCATGTAATTATGGCATCAACAAATTAGGGAGATGTAAAGACGACAGTGAAGATACTGCAGGTGACTAGCTGGAATGCTCCCCAGGGAGTGGAGAATGTACCCTAAATGTCCAGAATAGTACTTTGCAACCAACCAGTGACCGGGACAATAATAATACTGTAAGCTCTGTTTGGTCAGTTAATGGTAAAGCGCTATATATAAGGAACAGGTAATGTTAAAATAATAGCATTCCACCCATTCAGCATGCATATAGTGTGATAAAGTTATTTACTTGGTTATGGAATACTAGAAAATTGGCAAATATTGAAAGCAATCATATATATGTCATACATTCAATTATCACTGCACACACCGTGGCACCACAAGTCATCAGACATTTTTCAATGGATATAATAGAAATACTTTTATTCAATTGATATGCAACACCAGGGGACAATTAAAAAAAAAGTAAAACCAAAGACTATCGCAAAACGAGGTAAACATGGGCAATTTTCACTACAAGGTCTTTTTATTGCAACAAATTTAGTGCTGTATCAGTTGTAATTCCACTAATTTGTGTCTGAATGGGTTATAACATTTGGAAAGTTTCTAGTTTTGCGGTTACATAGGTGTCCCATGCTGCACATGCTTGAGAGTGATAAACATCACCTTGCAAGCAAAACATGTAAAAAGAAAACACCCTAATCGATACAGTTTTTTCAGATGCTTCGTTTTCAGACAGTTTTCCACAAAATTTTGGTTCATATCCAGAATTCAAGATCACCTATAATGCAGACCTGCCAACCTCTGGAGTTCAAAAACTGTATTCTTTAATCCCAAAAGTTGTATTTTACTGACAAAAGTTGTATTCTTAAAAATAAACACAGACTGTTAGGCGGATCAATGCCTCTTACAGTTCCTACATACAGAAAAAAATGCATGATTCATCATGACTGGTGTGTTCGATGAACCAATGAACATCCACAAATTGCCGATGTGAGATGCTTTTAGGATACTTAATAGGACAGAATGGGCATTTTGCCATTGAAAATGGCACACACACACACACAAATACCACCAAAAAAAAAATATTTAAAAAAAAAAAAAAAAAAAAAAAAAAAATATATCGTTTTTTTTATTTGCTCCTAAAAATCGTACTATATCGTACTGGTTGGCAGGTCTGATAATGGGCTTTAAGGGCAACATTTTTAGAGGGAATAAATTGAAGTAAAAAATGTTTCTCCATTTTTTTTATCTACTATTCACCCCAATATTACTATTCAACCCCTTGTTACTATTCACCCATTCATAGTAAATAGATATACAATGCGCTGAAAGGCTCTAGTTAAAATTATGGATCGAGGTGGCAGGAATAGCACTATTTCTGTCGCGAGGAATCTATAATTTCACTAGTGGCTTGAAAAAGTGCATGATATATTTGTTTTATATTTTTCAAACCAACCTTCATAAAAATGATTATAATAATGATAATAACAATTTTTCTATGAAGCGTTCCAAGGTATAGTGCACTATACCAGGGATTACGTTACGGTATAGCACATTTTTCTTATTGGTAACATCATAGCAATGTTGTGTTTGGTCACATGATGCCATGTTGACCAATCACTGAACAGGATTTCTTACCTCTGCTGTCTTTGTAGAGAATAGGAACATAGTTGCTGGCCAGTTTGGTCTTGGTCTTGATTCCGATGAGGAGGGGACTTCCACGACGGGTCGCCACGCATTCACCAGGGAACCTCTTGCTCTTGAACGCAAGGGCAAAGGCACCTTCCTACGAGAGAGAAAGAGGGTGGGTGAGGCAGAGGGAGAGAGAGAGAGAGAGAGGGGGAGGCAGAGAGAGAGAGAGAGAGAGGGGGAGGCAGAGAGAGAGAGAGAGAGAGAGGGGGAGGCAGAGAGAGAGAAAGAGGGGGAGGCAGAGAGGGAGGGAGGGGGAAGAGAAATACAGAGAGAGGGAGGTAGGGGAAAAGAGAAATCCAGAAAGACAGAGGGGGGGGGGGGGGGGGGGGGGGGGAGAAAACAGAGGGAGAAAGATTGCCTGTCTGATTATCAAGATATTTATGATTGGATATCAAAATCAAATTTTTTTATGTTTTCCAAACGGTTTTTATAACACTAGTCTATTGAGGAAAATGAGTATGGTAAGACTGGTCACTCAAAGATTTTTACGTTTTTGAAGCACTTCACGATCATTTTGAAACACAATTTTTTTGTGGGGGGGGGGGGGGCTTCAATATTACACCATATCACAGACACTGAGAACACGTAGGGCCATGCATTTCAGATTTGTAAAGCTGGAAACATTATTAAAATGCCTTTAATCAAAAGAGCAGGTACCAAAATTCGACAAAAATGAACCTCCACTGACAGGTTATTTGAAATGGAATGGTATAAATTGTCTAACAAAACACACTGATGTTCGCATACCAGTTGTAGGATGACGGATTCTACGAGCTCTCTGAAGGTGATTTTGTCGTCTTCACGGTTGTCATAGAGATACTTGATGAGCTTGGCGATGATCTCGGTGTCTGTATCAGACTCAAAGACCATGTTCTTGCTCTCGAGCAGCTTCTTGATGTCCTTGTAGTTTGTGATAATGCCATTGTGGACGACGACAAACTCTGAAATAAATAAATAAAGTAATTAAGTTAATTTATAATATATGGGAAGTAAGTAGGCAAGTAAGTACATTGGCTTCCAATCAAGCAACGCATTGTGTTCAAGATCCTGACGGTTGTCTACAAGTGCATCCCAAAAAAAGCTCCAGTGTATCTCAACTCTCTATCTTACCCTTACAATCTGCTCGCCCTGCCCTTCGCTCTCGTACTGACAGCACCCTGTTACACGTTCCTCTAACATACACCAAAGCTGGGGACAATGCTTTCCATGCATGTGCTCTTAGACTCTGGAATGAGCTTTCACGTTATATTTGATTAGCACCATCGCTGGATGTCTTCCGAAAATGTCTCCAAACTCTCCTCTTTGACCATGATCAACAACGTATTCTTTGAAAAAAAATTATGTATTAAAAGCTCTGTGAGTGTGAAACAACAGTTAGTTTGTAAGAACGCTATAGAAGTGACTTTATTGTATTGTATTGTAAGTACTACAAGGTAAGTAGTAGGTAATTAGTAACTAGTAACATGTAAGCAAGTAATTAAGGATTGTTGTACTTATTGAAGTCTAAAGATTATGCTGTCCTACAGGTAGTAATTGAACTGAATGATTTTATGTAGAATATGTGAAATGATGGATCGGACAGCATTATCGCAGGTGTCGTGGTCAAGTGGATAAGTCACCCGACTGCAGATCGCAAGGTACAAGGTTCGAGTCCCGCCGCAGTACTAATGTCCTTTGGCAAGACGTTAATCTACGTTTGCCACTCTCCACCCAGGTGTTAAAAGGTAGGATGCGAAAGTTAATGGGGTTGGATGAGCAAGTGGAGCTTGTAAAATACTGACTGGCCGGAATGCTCCCAGGGGAGTGGAGAATGTGCATACATTGTGTGCGGGTAAGCCTGTATCCAATGACCGGGGTAATAATATGTACTGCGCCTATAAACAAAGTATTAGGCGCATTATAAATGTGAGCTATTATTATTGCTGATTTCTTTTTAAATTCTGAACTTTGGACACCCCGGCCATCATACAGGATGTGTGAATAGAGATTTCTCACCATTTTCCTCATCGGATCTCTGTGGATGGCTGTTGACTTCGTTGGGTACGCCGTGAGTGGCCCAGCGGGTATGGGCGATGCCACAGTGGGTGTCGTACTCCAGATCAAAGTCCAGGTCCTCTTGAACTGCAAAGTATGAAGAGGATAAACAAGATTTAAATTCAGTAATTTTTTTGCACATTTTGATAGGAAGGAAAAACAGAGAGAGAAAGAGAAAGAGAGAGACAGGGGAGGGGGAAGCTGTGTGTATTCACTGTTACATAAAGTAGGAGGTTTATCTGTTAGAAATAGTCTGCTGCAAGCAAGAAGGCCTTAAAGATAAAGTTGAGTTCTGGTCATGCGATTGCATTGTGAAAGAAATGGTGTGAATCGATCAGAAAAGATTCATCATTTAGCATATAAGTATTGGTGTGTATTGCAAGGTTCTGGAATAATCAAAATGATAAGAAATTTGGCCTAGTCTTGGTAAAGTTACAAGCACTGTACACAGAAAGATGTATATGGGACTTCACTCACGTGCGTTTATCTATAAGGTCCAAATAGATATAATAATTTACCAAATATATCAATTAGTAGGCGGTTTCTCTGCAAAATTTGTATGATCACGTACCGGTATTAGTCAAAATATATTCTTTCACATGATTGGTAATAAGAGCTTCCATTTCATTTTTGAGAGGGGGGCGTTTCCAAAACTGGTCTTTACCTTTAAGAGGAATGTTCGTGTATTGTTAATGGCAGTTCTTGCAAGGAGCATGCGTGCATAGGCACACATGCACAAAAGACAGATAGCATTCTCATAGTCACATGTGGGCAATTCCACGGTAACGGAAGGACACTCAGACAAGATTTTTGAACTTCAGGTTCATACTAAAAGAACTGTTTTATTAGTATAAGATGTGAAACAGTACAGATATAATACCTATATAAGTGCCTTTAATTCTCCCCCAAAAAATTGTCATTATAGTTAAGTAGTTTAAGAATGTGCATATTAATTATCTCGGTAACGGAAAGGACATAGAAATGGACATGGTTTTTCCAGTTAATTAGTGTTTATCCAAACTTTTTGAAGTTGATGAAGCTTTCCACTTGACTGAAACACATTTTGTTCCCATAGTTTAATACATACTAATAAAACATTTCTTTTAGTATGAACCTGAAGTTCAAAAATCTTGTCTGAGTGTCCTTCCGTTACCGTGGAATTGCCCATGTGCAATATAAGGGCCACAGAGATAAAAACAAGTACGCATATTGTCAGCTCGGAGGCAGAACAGCATTATTGACTCTCATCAATAACACAGAGTTATTAAACACCTTTTTTGTCTCTTATTAAACCCCTTGACTACAAAATTTTCTCTTTCCAATAGAGTTAACACAAGGACTACGACCACGTGGTTCCCTTAGGCAATCGGTTAAGAGCCAATATCATGTGTTCCTGCACGTAACTGCATGCAAATACACTTTGAGATGTACTCAGCATTTCATTTATAGTAATAACCAAAATGAAGATGATGTTCAAATTTATGTTCAAATTGCTGAAAATCATTTGATGGAAATATGCAGATGAAATCATTCCTCTGTCATGCTGTAATCGATCACTTGATTAATATGAGGCATACGTGTATTTGTGCAAGTGCAGCTACATGTAATGTGGAACCCTGGGAACATGCACAACCAGTCATCATACAAACATGCACAGGGGAAAAATTAATATTAATTTTTGGGGGGCTACTTTTCAAGTTTGCCTGCATGAAAAGAACATTCTAAAATTTGTTTTGCATTGAACTCTATGCAAATTAATGGGGCTCTTTTCTGATTTTTCTGATTGGGCATTTCGGGGGCTGAATCGCCCCGAGCCCCCGTGTATTTTTTTCACTGAACATGCACAATTCTGTCATATTCATTACAGTGACATACAGAACATGCATGTATGTACCTCTTATACATTTATACATGTTAGGGCTATGAATCTTAACACTGAATACTGGTAGTTGCACAATAAACCTGTATTTTGTGTAATAAATGACTGGAAAGTTACAATGTACATGACTGTGTAATGTCCCTAAACCATATGAATCACAATTATGAAATACATGTAACTGTTGTTATGAAATATTCAATCAATGATGGACATAAATATGGAGTATAAATTCCCTCTTCCATAAACCCTTATCCAAGTAACTGTAATGAAGACCCACTACCCAAATAGGGTACAGTCATGTACAGGTAGATTAATTAGATACCACATTTTGTATAATGTACACCATTAAATATCCCTTCTCTCTGTCTCTCTCGCTCTCTCTCTGTCTCCCTGTCTCTTTCTCTCTATCCCTCATGGAGGGCATATGGGCTTTAATATTGAAAAGTGGCCACTTAGAAAGAATTACTGTTAATCTTAACCTGTTTGAGAATACATTGTGTGGGCAAGGCTCAAAATACTTGGGGGCGATTCGCCTCCGTCATATTGCTCACGGGGGCGATTGTCAAATTAAAATCGCCCCATGGAATTATAAAATAAAGATTATCTTTTCTGTTATAACTTTCACACAATGTCGAGTTTCAACTTTCAAACCTTAAACCAATGAAAATGGAATCTCTGTGACTGTATTACCGATACAAACAACGGAAGCTCGCAGCACAGTGCGACCTTCAGCAGCGGCTATACTGCGCCGGTAGTACCGGTGTGGACGATGCCGCCCCATATCTGCTGGAGCTAGAAGCAATCGCGCAACGACCAAAACATTAAGAAGTTTTTTGTTGTGAAAAACATGAATCCTCTGAAATCTGGTGATCCCAAAAGACGAGCAAATAACGAGCCTCGACCAGTAAATCGATATTGAGAAGAAGAATAAGACCAAAGGTGTTGTGGAAGGATATAGTAAAGACTAAAGAAAAGGGTTATAAGCCTGCTCTGAATGATTAGGAGGACGGGAAGAAATGGAGAGAATATCATCACTGGATGAAAACCCCATGTAACTTGTAAAGTTGTTAAGAGGGAAAATACCGAATTAGAAAATTAGTAATGATGAAATAGCAAAGAATTTAGGAGTATTATGGGAACCAATTCAATGGAAATTGTATTAAAAAAGAGCCCCCTTCAGTACTAAAAGAGCCCCTGTGACAAGAAATTAATTTGAGCCCTGGGTGTGGGTCAATATAATAAATAATAATAATATTGACTTGTACAAAAACGGTGCTTATAAAGCGCTTACCATCGAAGTCTCTAAGCGCTATAACAAACGAAATACAATGATAAACAATTACATATTAACAAAACAAAAAAGTGCAAATAAACCTACGAATTACAATACATATGAAATGTACAGAGTAAGTTAATCATCAAAAGCAGGGTCTGACGCTCATGGCGCTTTTAATACAATTTCACCCTGGTTGTAGCCGAGATCCCAAAGTAACTAGCGCTCAAACATATCAGGTACCATTTACACCTGGGTGGAGAGTGGCAAATGTAGATTATGGAGCCAGTGAAGTGATTTAATGCCCTCCTGCCTGATTCTCAACATGTAATATCATGTTCCTTCCTACTGTATGTATTTCCAATCATATTTCTGATCTTCCTTTCTTTAATTTCAGGGGAAACTCTTACACTCATTTAACTTCTTTAAAGATCACCATCAAATGAAAACAAAACAAAGTGAATTCCCAGTCTCCAACATCATCACCAGAACACAATTCACATACATGTAGAACAGACATTGATACACTCATGCATGTAATTTCACAAGAGGCATAAAAAAAACATTAATCACACTGCAAAACTGACTCCAGATCGACTCCATTTAATAGGAGTAATGTAATTTTTTTGTAAAGGAATTTCAGCTTGCACCCAGAAGATAAAGATTGCATGCTCGATCTTGCAATGAAAGTCACATCACAGGAAATCTTGGAACCAGCGGGATATGAACCGGCGATCCACTTCTTGCCAGGCAGTGACTCTACCACCAGGCCATCCCTGGTCCATGGCACAGCTCTCCAGAGTCTGATCTACTAACATTCATCAGTCCGCCATCCGGACGTTAGGCGAGCTTACAAGATCGAGCACGCAAACTTTACTTTAAACTTGGTGCAAGCAGAAATTTCTTTACAAAATGAAATTACTCCAAGAAAGCCTAAGATTCTGGAGTCGGTCTCACGGGTGTGACTGGTGCTACTCATGCAAACAATACTCTTTGTACTACCTGTGACTATATTGTGTATTCCGTGTTAAGATAGTCGGGAATTAGGGTGAAAGGAGAGATACAAGTGAGTGAAAAGTGAGAGAAACAATGTATCAAGACAAAATTGCAAATATTTCAGAAATAATATTTTGTTTATTGAATATTTCACAATAAAAGCGTCAATCAAATGTTGAAATTAAATCAAATGAAATGTTCGATTTAATTGTAAAATATATAGAACTTTACTACTACTACTACTACTACTACTACTACTACTACTACTACTACTACTACTACTACCACTACTGCTACTACTACTACTACCGATACCACTACTACTACTACTACTACTACTACTACTACTACTACTACTACTACTACTACCACTACTGCTACTACTACTACTCCTACTACTTCTACATTCAGGTGTTGTATGTTACCATATGATCTAAGTACTAGGGACTAGGGGATAAAAAGTAAATTCTCTTGAGATGGTAGATCACCCCCCCCCCCCCCCACAAAAAAAAAAAAAAAATCATTCAAAAATATATATATTTTCAAAGTGGTGAGCTGCCCACTCAACCATACCAAACCATTTCAGACTTCTTTTTATTGAACAGGTCATTTAATTTCAAGCTTGCTTGTGTTGAAATGTAAAGACAAAAAGACTAACAAGTGACAATACCCATAAGATGTGTAATGAAGTGGGAGGGTGAATTTGTTTTGAAGTGGCTAAAGGCCATTTTGTGTCAAATCCTTTTAAATAGAACATTGCAAGAATACGGACTGCAGGTGCGAATGTGAACGTATGCCTGAGCACAATGATACATGTATATCAAATAAATGAAGAAATACAATTAAATGAAAAACACAAGATTGTATTTCTACGCAAAATAATAGGAAAATACTATGTTTCATGATACAGAAAACTTTCATTTAATAGTTGGGGTAGTCATAACATGTAGTTTAAGCTTCTACCAACCTTAAAATAAGTAGGCGAGCTTTTATCCACACTCTTGTGGACTTTCTCAAGCCAAGTGATTATTCATACAGTTTCTTGCAGTCTGCTGCCTTGAGATCACTGGAGCGAAGATAGGCCATTCATATATTATCACATATTTTCACTCCAAAGATCTCAGGGCAACAGGTCAAGGCAAAAGTCCAAAAGGAAAATAATAAATCATAAAATAAAGGACACATTTCAAAGCAGAACAGCTAGAAATAGTCAATTTTTCTTCCAATAATTATTCTTATTTAATAATATATACTGAGTATCATTTTAACGATAATTTCCTGTATCAAGATGTATGGACCCACTTTGTGAAGTGTGAATTGCAATTCTGTCCTGTTGTAAATATGATCTCTAATTTTGATCATTCAACAGTTCAGATTTGTCTTTGTTTTTTCGCAATATTCTAAGCATAAACAGCACTTTAAGGAAACTGGAAAAATGCCAATAAACAAGTGAGATAGGAAAGGTTTAATTCACACTTTTGAAAGAAAAAGGAAAAGGAAAAAAAGACCTTACGCTCAACATTGGCAATTCAAGAATACTTCCCCACCCCCCCCCCACTTCAATTTAAAGACCGTCAATACTACTGGGCCAGAAGGGATTAGACCACCCAGCCAGGTCATTGACAGGTGGCTATCTCATCAACTCAGCTCTCAACTAACAGCAAAAGAGGATCATGGGGGACCAACAGGCACCGATTGGGGAAGTTTTCTATATAGATGGAGCAAGTAGCTAAAAGTAGGACAGTGGGGCTTTAACCCCTGACCCCAGCACCCGACTTACCGAAAATTTCATCTTCCAGAGCCTTCACCTTGCCTCGTTTCTTGATGATGCGGATGGGGCGGTCGTTGGCACCATCAGGCTCCTTGTTCCCTCCATCAATTGCAAGTCCTATTGTTCAAAATAAACAGTAAGAGATGATTATAAAACAAAAATAAAATAAATACACTTTAATAACCTTGTGACCTTGACGGGACTGAGTGAAGTGTGTCGACTTGGGCAATCTTCGATTTGTGCATAAGTCGTAGAAATATGACTTACACATGTGCATAACTAGCATAACTGACCTGCAGTGAAAAAAATACACAGAGGCTCGGGGCGAAATAGTCCCCGAAATGCTAGAAATAGTCCCCGAAATGCTCGAAATAGCCCCCGAAATGCCCAAAAGAGCCCCCGAAAATCAGAAAAGAGCCCTGTAAATTTGCATAGAGTTCAATGCAAAACAAATTTTAGAATGTTATTTTGATGCAGGCAAGCTTGAAAAGTATCCCCCGAAAAAGAAATATTTTTTCCCTGCTGACCTGTACCCCTCAGACACCTTTCCAAGGCATAGCCCAGTGTAAAGCTGTGATCACAACCCCAAACAGCTTGTGCAACATCCCAAACTTATGTCCAATATCAGATCAAAATGCAATAATTAAACACATTTTAAACGAAAGGAATTCCTTGTAAAAATCAAGGCAGTGCAAATATCAATTTTATGGATATTGCCAAGGAGAAATTCAGGTCATATCAAGCAAAATAGATCTCCCGTATCTCCCTCATATTTTTGTAGCTGCTGTTATCATTAATTTCAAGTGTTGGCTAGTCGACCAAGAGGTGGCACTCGTACCTTAGTACCTTTAGTTCATGAAATCCCATCTATCTCTCTCTGTCTCCCGTGCGTATACAAGTTACTCAGTGCATGCGGTTATGCGGAAGCGATCTTTTCCAAATCTCTGATCCTTATTGATTGTACATGTACATTATGTACACTGTACCTCTTACATTTGTACCTTTTAGGGCTATAAATCATAAGTTATCGAATCAAACCATGAAATTTTATAAATTATCCAATATAAACCATCTACACTTCCAGCCTCATGTTATGTACTGGAAGTGGATGGCTTGATTAATAGGTCATTAAATAGCCGGTTTACTATCATGTTCAAATTCATGAACGTTTTTTTCTTGGGGATCTAGTGACGAGCTACTCCATAACTTGATACTAATGAATAAACTACAATACTTAGAATGCATTTAGCATACACTTCTTGTTGCTAAGTTGGGGAAGCCTAAGACAAGCTTTCAGGTTGTTAAGAACAATTTTGTTTAAAAAGGATGCATAGAATTTGAATATGTTAGTTAACCGGTCTATCGTAGGCCTACTTGTACCCTATTAATACTCATATGATATTATATACCTCACTTAAAAAATCCAGCCATCTGATTGGTCGAAATTGCATTCATAAACTTCAACTATTTCCGTAAAATTCCCAGTAACCATGGTTAAAATAGTTCTAAATCCCAGTAACCATGGTTATTGGGAAAATAGTTCAGTCTCCATGGTTACCCCATAGGTTTACATGTTAAAAAATGGTCTGAGCGATCGAGGATACCGTACGTGTGCGAAGAATTGGTCGCTATATTTTACCAATTTTGTAATACAACTAGCAGCGAATCCGGGCTAACTCGCCCCACGGGACATCTCGCCCCAGCATCAAAGACTGGGTCGAGATGTCCCGACACGATTCATCGATCGAGAGATACCAATGTGTATATGTTTGTGCTCATTGTACATTTTAGACGATATGGCTGATATTTGTTTACATTCTTTCATCCTGGCCGTTAATTAGCAGACTACTGGTATCTCTCGATCGATAAATCATGTCGGGATATCTCGCTGGGGCGAGATGTCCCGTGGGGCGAGTTAGCCCGACTCCCTGGTAGCTGCGCCAGCGCAGACGACCCACTGTACTAGGCCAAAATGGCTGAATTAGAAACGCTCCCAAGATTTTGACTTCTGGATGAGGATCAAATGCGAGACATGCTGACAGCAAGAACACCAAAAAGGGTACGTGAAATCTTCCATAATTTTTTCAGTAGCCCTAGATCTAGATTCTAGTACGCGACAACCAGATGCTGGTGATTGTAGTGATTTGTACGTCACGGACAGATGCAGATCCTTCCCGTAGAGATTACACACATCCCTATGCATTTCCATTGGCCATTGCGCATTCGATCATGCTAGATTGGTCGATGTTTTAATTACCAGAGATTCAAACTAATATTGCTCGTGATCCTGAAGGTGATACTCAATAAGTGAGATGTCATATGAAAGCGCAGGTTTTTCTCCATATTCCCCACAGGGCCGGCCCACCCCCAAAATTGTAAAAAATATCTTGCTTAGACTAGTACTGATCTAGATCTAGTCTACTCTCAAAGAAACAATCATAAAAAACAACCGTGCAGATAAACTAGAAAAAGGCCAAGGTGGTGTCATAATTTTTTTCGGCATATAAAAGTATTAATGACTGCTTTAATATTCGCAAAGCAGTCATTAATACTATACTATTACACTCATATTTTTATCAAAAATTACAAAAATAAAGAATATTTTGGTGTAATTTGTCAATAAGCCCAACATGGTTCCAAACGGTATACGGTAGATCTGAATACTCACATACACTGTAGAGAAGTATGAAATATTGAATGTTAGAGGGATCTAATTATATATACACAGCTGCCAATAAATTAGTACAACCAACAACATCTGGCTTTGATATGCAGAAAAAGGGGCAATGGAAGAGAGAGAGAGGGGAGGGGAAGAAAGAAAGAGAGAAAGGGAGGGTGGTGGAGAGAGGGAGTGTAGTGGTGAGAGGGAAAGAAGAAGAAAGAGAAAGAGAGAGAAAGAGAGAGAGAGAGAGGAGGAGGAGAATGGGGAAAGAGTATTAAGACAGAAAGCACTGGGACAGAAATATATAAGAATGTATTAAAGGTAAAGACCAGTTATGGTCATGCGATTGCATTGTGAAAGAAACGTTGTGGAATTGATCAGAAAAGGTTGATCATCTAGCATCTAGCATCTGCAAGGTTCTGGAATCATCAAAATGATAAGAAATTTGGCCCATTCTTCGTAAAGTTACAAGCACTATACACAGACAGATGTATATGGGACTACTCTATATCTCTCACAGACCATGAGAGAAACAAATTTACCAAATATATGAATTAGTAGGCGGTTTCCCGGCAATTTTTTTATCATCATGTATTTATAGTCAAAACATATTCTTTCACATGATTGGTAATGAGAGCTTCCATTTCATTTTTTGAAATTGGGGCGTTTCCAATACTGGTCTTTACCTTTAAAATGAATAATTTACATTTATTTACATTACAAAACTGTACATGAACTGTTCACATACACATACACATGTACATATTTATATGTATGTCTACATAACTTTCACCACAAAATCTGTAATTGCAAAATAAAGGCTGCACACTAATTGGCAAATATTTTCAAGGTTGCATCAGCAAACTTGAGGGTGGGTGCCAGGTGTTGACAATTTATCAATGTCTGACTGTCCGCACCTACAATTAATACTAATATTGACACTTTGGCAGCATATTATGTCAGTTTGTTTGAGACTGTACAATTATTGGCTGCTGTGCTCGATGTTATTTACATACATGTCGCTCGGAAATGATAACTGATTGACTGGCATTTACCTGTTGTGAGGAAATGGACATGGAAAATTCACTTCAATGATTTAAATTATAACCCCCCCCCCCCCCTACCAAGGATTTTTCTGTTCCCTCTTCGTCCAAATTGAGTGAAATAGTCATGCAGCATGCTACATTTTGTAGTGTATGACCGAAGCTCATGTGCAAGTTCAAAGTATGCATCGCCACCTTACCCTTGTTGGAGAGAATTTTCCCTGGTATTTTGTCTTTGAATAGCACCAAGGGTGTGCATTAATTCTGGTTTGCATCTCTGAGAGCCTTACCAGTATACACTGTAAACAAACATGTGACTGGTGATCATTCATTTACAATGTATCGACTCACTAATCCATGATATCCTGCCCCAATAGGCCTGTCTCCACTAGCTCGAGATTGCCAAATATCCCGCTACTTGAACTATCCCGATCTCAAACTATCCAGCTATCCGAAGTTGCAATCAGCGGGATATTTGGTCGGGATTGTCATCCCAAGATCTCTTGGGATAGTTTGCAAAATATCCCACTATTTGGCAAAATATCCAGCTATTTGTCCGGAGACCGAAGACTCGCACTATGCGCAAATGCTGAGCAAATATCTCGAGCTAATTTCTCAAGGTCGATTTTTAAGTTTCGAGGTCGAATCTCGAGCTGATGAAGACGCGATTTGTAACTTCGGGATTATTTCCCAAATCAGAAATAGCAGGCTATTTGGCGATCTCAAGAGGATGAAGACGCGCCCAATAAGCCACATTAGAGATACAATCTGTTCATCGGCAAATAAAGGTCATTTGTAAAAAAATCTGTAAAACACATCAAGATGGCTGCTGGATACTTGTTCATGAAAGTTATGTAATCGTTATTCCTTTATCCACCTGTAGTACATTCTATGATACACAGGTTGACGTATTCTTTTCCAGAGGGCAAACAAAAGGTATTAACTTGTTGACTTCTGAATTCATTCATTGCCATAGGCTTAATACAGGGGCCACCCAGTTCCCATAGGCAATAGGTTAATGAAGTCCCTCCATCACTTTGAAGTGATTATTCTAAGATGCACAAAAAGGGACTTCTCCATGTTTATAGGGTCCGTGGATATTTTGGGGTCATTTGAAAAACTGCCATCTCCAAAGTGACCTACGCCAGGAGCAAAAACGATCTCACTAGGTGCTCCCAAAAAGTGCTCCAGAGACAATAGGTAAGTTCGTAAATAGCTTCAGAACGCATGACCCCAAAATATCCACAGATCTTTCAATGATGGATACGTCCCACTCGTGCATTTATGAATAATCACTGCCGAAGTAATGGAGGTGCTTCATGAATACCTTTTGTTCGCCGCTTTAATGTTCACCTCTGTCTCGGGTAAATGTACTGTCGGTGATTTGATAAATACTGATTACATAACTTTCACGAGCACGATACCAGTATTCGTCTCGATGGGTTTTTACAACTTTGGAAAAAGTGACCTTTATCTGCCCATTAAGATATAGATGTAGGATTGGTTTAGGGTTAGGATTGCAATTATTTTTTAGGTTAGGTTTAGGCTTAAAGTTAGGAACAATTTTGGCCTGACGTTAAGAATGCAGTTAGTGTAGGATATTGACAACAGAAGCAAATGTTGTCAGAGAACTTGTTGTTAAACCGTTTGTAGGTATTACCTGCAGAGTCGTAGCCCCTGTACTCCAACCTCTTCAAGCCATTGATGAGCAGCTCTAAGATTGCCTTTCGCTGTTTTGGCACCAGAAAGTTGATGTATGCAAATATACCTGTAAATAGTTAGAAACAGTAAAACAAGGTCATCTTTAATGCACTGGAAAGCTACCCTTTAAAGCCCCTCTGCACTAGTTTGGCCAGGAGGGATTAGACCTCTCTGCATGGTCACAACCACCTGTGGTTATCTCATCAAATCAGCTCTAAATTAACACAAGGAAAAGGGGATCATGGGGGACCAATTAGGCATTGTTTGCTATATAGAGGGCGCAAGTAGCTATAAGTAGTGCAGTGGGGCTTTAAAACCACAAACTAGGACAAACATCGCCCTCTATTACCATTCAGGACCACTACCCCCCTTCACCCTACCAGACACCAGTACGACGTTAGACAGAAGAGAAGAGGGCCAACTCTTTTTGTACATGACGAACAGGAGAGTTGTCTGTGACCTCTTCACAATCCACAAACCAAATTGCCAATTTGAGATTTGCACTTATTTAATAATCTCATCAAACATTCACAATTCTCTTAGTAATATTGTTCTGATTATATTTCAAACTTACTCCATTCTATTCATCTAATATTTCTGCTTTCATACAAATGAACCTTATTACAAGGGTGGGATTGCCTTTAATTAGTAATTATTTAGTCATCACCATCATCTATCAATTTTCACCATCTACAATCGAATCTTGACAGAAATAAGTGCCTGGTATGGGGAATTCTTCGATCAAACTTACATTTGTCAATTTTCCCCATACACAGACGGTAACCCTTGCTGCACAGCGCACGCACAAGGGGGAGCTCGGAGGGAGCTGACTGTACAAGCCGATTTCCACTGGAAGCTGGTGAAAATTTTGGCTTTTGACTTTGTTTATCTTTATCTTAAGTAACTTTACAGTTTGATTTAAAAGAAAAAAGATTGGAAAGAATATAGATATTTTCATATTTAATTTAAGAAATAACTTCAAAAATCAATGTAAATCAACTATAAGGACTTCATTTCAGCTAATCTGTCCGTTTTCTTGAAGTTACTGTGCACGGTGTGTTTGGTAATTACACATAAACTGCACTGCTTAACCTCCCTTCATTATCCCGTACAATGTACTTCAGTCTCTGTAAAGAGCCCAAGATGGTCAGTGACCCAGACATGGTCTCAGCAGAAAAACACTCCAAAAAAGATAAGAAAATTGACACGAAGCAGGTAAGAAAGATAACGACTTATAAATCATGACCCTTATTTGAACAATTGTTGAGGATTTAGTTGATTTTTGGTATGTTAAAGTAGGGTATCTCTACACCATAGTCACGGGTTGAAATTATGGTCACAGTTCTGAACAAGCGCCGTTTTTTTTACGCAGTCAGGCTTCCACTGTCAATTCGTGTATAGTAGTGTATATCATTCTTATACTAGTCCCGAACTCCAAGAGCTTCAACGCCGACGCCAAAGGCATCGAAACTCCAGAGCCGGCATATACGTAAACGATTCAAACAGCAGGTTGAGTCACATTTTTTCAAAATGTAAAGAGGTAGTAAATACAATTTTGACCACAATGTTTTTTTACTCCTCTGGGCTGGAATCCGTCCAACCACTTGAAATTATAATTTGAAGAAGTCTTTGATAGGAAAGAGGGTGATTCTTCGTCCTAACCCGCTCGTTGATTCAACATGGCGAAGAGAAATACAAATGCGCGGTAGCGGCGCAGAAAATATGAATATTCATGATATAGAGTGCCATTCCCTCAAAATTCTGAATATAGACCGAATTTTTCGTCTCTTTCATTCGTTAGCCTCAATAAGAGGCTAACAAACGGAAGAGATGGAAATTTGGTCTAGAGGTTGATATTCAGCAATTTCGAGTGTATGGCACTCTATAGCATGAATATTTTTATTTGCTGCGCCGCTTCCACGCATGTACACTATCTCTTCGCCATGTTGAATCGACGATACAACATGGATGAATCGTCAGGTTAGGACAAAAAATCAGTCTTTTTTCGAAGACTTCTTCAAATTATAATTTCAAGTGGTTGTGGTTGGGACGATGCACTGAGGAGTGAGGAGTCCAAAAACATTGTAAGTCAAAATTGTGGTGCTAATTCAGAATCATCTCCATGCTTTGACCTGTAACTCTGGCGTGGAGATACCCCACTCAAACATACCAAAATTAAATCAGCTAAATCTTCATCAAAATGTCAATTGTTCAGATAATTAATGGTCATGAATTTATAAAAGACGTTATGCTTCTTAATCTTACCCGTTTCGTGTTCATTTTCTAATCTTTTTGAAGTAATTCCCCCCCCCCCCCCCCCCCACACATATATTACTGGTCAAAGTATGGATATGATTCTGAATTAGAGCCAAAGTTGTAATCTCTCTCTTGTATCCTTCCTCCGCTCAGGTCGGAGATCGTCGGCACTGTGAGTCTGCCGAAGTTACATAAATGGCTTTCTATAGGTCGTTAAGTAGATCACTACCTCTTCACACTTCAACAAATTCAATGAATCGTTTTCCTGTACGACTCGGCTCTGGAGCTCCGACGCGAAGCCTTCGGGGCGCGTCGGGGTCGGAGCTCCCTGGAGTTAGGGTCGAATGGTGGTCGCGCACAAACATTTCGGAAAATTACCGACATAACCTTTTGAGACAATTTTTACTAATAATGATGCATCCATTATCAAGCGATGAATTAAAATACTGAAAAATCAACACTAATATATTCACAGCTTTGACTTACCGCACATCTTGGTTGATTATTTGGAGTCTTTTGGTGTCTTGATCGCGAACCCACCGTTGCCAATAGCACGACAGGAAGGTGTGTCATGAAAGACTCCGAGCTACGAAAGATCCTATTGGTCGTAAGATTCTGATGCAGTAAATGTCAACCAATGAAATCACTTTACAGCAGCCGTAGAGGTACATGTGCATGTGTGCTGTTTGCAGAGACCTTTGTAAACATACTACTGGTCCAAACCCATTTTGGGTACGTGGCAGTTCTCATTGAAATGAGAAAGCTATGCATAGAAAAATTAGACAATTTCATCATTATCTGAAATTACATGGTCGGATTTCATCATTATATTTGTTGTTAAAATTTCTCGGATAATATTGGTAAGAAACTCGCACCGGTAGGTTATCTGTGTCCTAGTTTTACATCGATGAAAATAAATTAAAAAAATAAAACAACTCAAATTGTTTCACTTATTTCTTCTTCTAATAAGTTCTATTGTTTATCCATGCCCACTTTTGACAGGGTATACTTAATTGGAGTTTTTGTTTAAACCAATAAGCTGTATTCTGTTTTAATGGAAATTAAAGACTGTATGCGTCTCATTTTATTTATCGAAATGCCTAGTATTCTCTGCCAGCCCCCCCCCCCCCCCCACACACACACACACTCACAAAGATGTGCCCATGATGTGCTTGATGAAAATAATAGGCCTATAGCTCACCATCATATTTTGAGAAATATCCAAACAAGTTGTATGTTTGATTATTTGTTTGTTCGTTTCTTGTGTCTTTACGATCAGTCAGCATATGTTTTATAGACCTACTGCCATTCATTGAACCTTGTGTTGATTTATTATTGATTTTAAAACTAAAAAGCACAAAACAAATATAACACAATAATGAAATGTAACTTCATAGCACGAACAAGATAACTACGAAAAAAGTGACATAAATGACAACGACTTGTCCTTTTGGACACCGACGAAATTTTCATATAATGAAGCGTAAAAGGATTGACCATTGACAAATTGTGAACAATTATGTCAAATACATCTAATCAGCCGTTGTTGATCAAGTAGGCGAAATATTGAGGTACCCGCAAATGACACCGATATACCCGCATGTATCATGAAAGGGGGCCCGCGGTCATACAATGTGGCGTAGCCGGAAATCCAGGTACAGACAGAAATTGAGGGGCACCAGCATCGTGGGTAAGAGGGGGGGGGGGGACATTCTTTCTTACACATGTACATTTTTAAGGCCATTGATTATGCGCGTAGCCAGGGGGGGGGCGGTGGGGGCGGTCGCCCCCCCCCCCCAAAAACGCCGGCCAAAAAAAAAAGAGAGAGAAAGAGAAGAAAAAAAAGAAAGAGGACGTAGGAAGAAAAAGGGAAAAGGAGTCGAGAACGGTACAATGAATCGTCAAAGCTTCCGCGCTTCGCGCGGGAAGGGGGAAATTAAGAAATATGAGTCGGGAAAGGTACAACGAATCGTCTTCTTTCTCTAATAATTTAATGAAACGTCAAAGCTTCGCGCGAGAGGGGGGGGGGGGGGGACAGAATTCAGACAAGGATTAAGAGTCGAGAAAGGTACAACGAATCGTCTTCTTTCTCTAATAATTTAATGAAACGTCAAAGCTTCGCGTGAGAGAGGGGAGGGACTGAATACAGATAAGGATTAAGAGTCGAGAGAGGTACAACGAATCGTCTTCTTTCTCTAATAATTTAATGAAACGTCAAAGCTTCGCGCGAGAGATGGGAGGGACTGAATACAGATAAGGATTAAGAGTCGAGAGAGGTACAACGAATCGTCTTCTTTCTCTAATAATTTAATGAAACGTCAAAGCTTCGCGCGAGAGATGGGAGGGACTGAATACAGATAAGGATTAAGAGTCGAGAGAGGTACAACGAATCGTCTTCTTTCTCTAATAATTTAATGAAACGTCAAAGCTTCGCGCGAGAGATGGGAGGGACTGAATTCAGACAAGGATTCATGAGTCGAGAAAGGTACAACGAATCGTCTTCTTTCAAAGCTTCCGCGATTCGCGCGGGAGGGGGGAAACTCCCCCCTCCCTGCACCCACCCCCCTAGGGAGCGCGCTTCGCGCGCTCTTAAAGTGATTCGCACGCTTCGCGTGCTCACTACCGCCCCCCCTAAAATGAAATCCTGGCTACGCGAGGGTATGAAGAACTCGATCATATAGAACCTTGATCTTCTTCACATTTGGCCTTTTCCCCTTTCTCTCTCTCTCTCCCCTCTTTCTCTCTCTCTCTCTCTCTCTCTCTCTTTCTCAAGCACGTAGCCACGGGGGGGGGGGGGGGGGGGGGGCACGTGCCCCCAACAAATTTCCAAGATCGGTTGAACTTTTTAGACCCCCTTTTTTTTTTTACCTCGATCGATTACAATCCATGTATGTGCCCCTCCAAACATCAAACTCTGGCTACGTGCCTGCTCTATCTCCCCTCCTTTTCGTTCTCATTTTCTTCATCTTTTCTTACGTTTAGTTCGCCATTCGATTGGCGGAAGGGTAAGGCAATGCAGCAAACCCCATGCCCCTATAACTATACGTCATTATACCTGTGCCAACATGTTTCCCGGGGATGCTGGCTCTTGATCAACAATAGTTAATGAAAATGAAAGTGCCGAGGTTCAAACAATTTTTGAGGAGGGAAAAAAAATCATTCGTTCAAAACCAATATAGTCCCCTATCGTTTTATTGAAACCAAAACATCTCAATCCTTTTTCTTCCTTCATTTGGTTCATTTTGTGAAACAAAAATTAAACAGCGAAAATCACTCGAACGAAAGGGACGTGTTTCGTAGCCTGATTTTTACCTCTTTACTACAGAATTGAACCTCTGTTGTAAAATTCATACACCTGCCATCATTTGGACGATTGTCAGCTCATACTCGAAGAGCCACAGTGGTATTTTTGTAATGTTTTCATCTAGTATTCATGACAAAAATTACAGTACAATACACAATACAGTGAACCTAAAGAGAATGATAATGGGTCTCTTCTTAAATTAGCCAGAATGAAAACAGATCGGCTACCCCCCCCCCCCCCCCATCCCATCCCGACCCTTTGTTGCCTATACAATTTTTGGTCTTGGTCTTGGTCTTGGTTTTGGTTTTGGTCTCGCGGACTTTTAACACTTGATCACACATTCTTAGGAAAGCCGTCAAGAGAACGAATATTTTGTTCTCATCTTTCTCTTTTGTGATCGGAAATAGAAATTATAATAGCGAAATAAAAAAATGTGCCTAACCTTAGAAATTCTAACATTTCCCGATGTACGGTGCTGATACCGAATTTCTTTGAAGTTTTGAAGTTTGAAGTTTAATTTATTCCACATTTTACATAGAAAAACAGTTTATAGTCTTTTCTTTTTTGTACAGGCGTATATTATTATAAGAGTAGATTTCACACATGAAAAAAATTAAAGACAAAATTAAAGAATTCAAATCAAATATAATGTACGGAAAATAAGTACGAAATTTCGAAATTTGTATATAACAGGCTTTAGGTAGAACAATGTAAAATATGGGGAGCCTATAAATAAAAAGCATAGCTTGTATGTGAATAGGCTCCCGTACTGAGTAACACAATATAGTAGGTCTGGATTTAAAATGTATTATATATAGGAGGCGAAAACGGAGTAGTATTTTATGAAATTCTAGAGACGTACAAGGAGAGTGAATTTGAGAAGAAACGAAATACACTGTTGCCGATAAAGTTGAAATAATTTTCCTTACCTCTTTTCGTGTAGCGATTTTGACTAATGGTTTAGATTTTCCCAGAAGTGTATTGATCAATCCAAAGAGTCATAGAGATTGATCAATAAAGTTCTGAGAAGACATAAACCGAATCTTTCAAGAATAAACCATATTGTCTCAATCATTATATTAAAAGGGGTGATAAAATAACTATTAGTCTATAAAGGCAACAGTGTATTTTTGAAATCCTTTAGACAGGGTAGACCTGGCCCCATCTCATAAAATTGCGATTGATCCAAATCAATCGCAAGTCCTCCAACCAATCGCAAGTTTGCAGTCTCCTATCTCTTATGTACATAGTTGCGATTGATATCAGTCACAAATAAGTTGCGATTAATATCAACTCTTTTTAAGACGGGGCCCTGAATTAGGTTGATTATAAAGAACAGGCACATGTTGATGAGGAGGTTAAAGATTCTAATCAAATAACAATTCAATTGAAAATTCATTAAACAACTAGGGCTATAGGAAACTGATCGATTTCAAATCACAAATCATATAGTAAAAGGGGGTATCATTACAAATGAAACTAATCAGGCTTCTAATAAATGAATGTAACAGAAACGTGAGATGAATCATCAATTAAACTTTGGTATAGGCGAGGTGCCATCGAAAGATAATTATAATGTCGAAAAAAGCAGCATTTTCGTTTTCCACCACGAGAAAAGAGTTTATCAAAGAATGTTCGTTCTCTTGAATGGGAGTATAGAGTTATTCGCTGTTCTAATGCACTTGGAATCAAATTGAGACGCCGTCGGTGCTTTTGTGTTGCTTTTCTTTTCATGAAGAAATATCAAGATATAGTTCACCATCTCTCTCTATTGATATGTCTCTGATCCAATATACGAGCGTTTATTATTTTGTCAATTTTTACATTGAATCCTTATGCAATATATATCGAGGTAGGCATTTCTGAGCGCTTTAAAACGACAAACCATTGGAGTTTCAATTGTAAGGAACTAGAATACTAAACATACATCAAAGAGGAGGACAATGTCACCGGTATCTTATTCCCATTGTTATCGTCGGTTGAAACACATAGAATGTAAGATGCATTATTGAATATAATCTTTTAGTTCAAAAAAGAATTTTCCTCACAATTGACCTTCATTGCATTCCCCTTTTGTTCAGCATGATCAACCAGACTTAAAGGTATTACAAAGTTTTGGGAAATTTAAAAAATGGGTGAATAGTGATTCTTTACACTTTTGATATATGTGGATGCCCCTGTGGATGTATTAAAAGCACTAGAAATTTTAGCCACTAAAACACTTCTGCTTTCGAGAAAAATTGAATATAAAGATTTACCGGTGCTCCCGGTAAATTTTGATAAAATTCAAATAGCTCCTACGGCCGTACAATGGTAGCTGCGACCATGAAAATCTCAGATTATGTAGTTGTGGTATATAATTTCCGAACGGGAATAGCTAATCGGTCGATTTTAGTCAAGAAACAATTTTTTTTAGCTTTATTAATATGTTGACCTTGAGAGGGAGCTATACAACATAAAGTGTTTATTATTTACAATTTCATAACTTTAAAGTCGATTTCGACCGCGACAACGATCAGTGAATATTGTAGGATCGAATATGCTTCCAATATGGTCATTTGAACCAAATTCACGACCCCATACCAAAACTTTGTATTACCTTTAAAGAGAAGAAAGTTGAATATTTATGAGCTAATTCTATTTAGCATATAATTTTTCAACTATTTTAGTATCTATAACATAAAAAAAGAAAACTGCCTCACTGCCGCCTCTCTGATTTTTTTTCTTTTCGCCATTGTCATTTTTGGCCAATTTCAAAGATTATGTTAAGAAAGATGGAGAAATATTGTTGCTTGCCCTGGCAACACAATAATCACCTTAGCCGTTGCTGTTCAGGGGCAAATCTACGGGGGGGGGGGGGGGGGGGGGGGTAGGGGGGTTTACCCCCCCCCCCCCCCTTGGGCTGCCAAGTGAAAATGTGATGTGCATAGAAAACACCATTGTTATTGTGTCCAAACCCATACAGTATTAGTAGATGCCAGGAAAACATCACTTACGGGGGTTCAAAATAGCAAAAGAAATCGCCTTGCCGCTACGCGACTCGTGGACGATGCTCCGCATGTTAGTAGATACCAGGAAAACAACTTACGGTGGTTCAAAATAGCAACACAAAATATCGCCTCGCCGCTTCGTATTGGGTCACCCCCCCCCCCCCACCCCCCTTGGCAAAAAGCTAGATCCGCCCCTGCTGTTATTGTGCTTTTTTGTGATTGGAAATTGAATCGTTCTGAATTTAGGAAACATATTAAATGCACGCCCGTCATTCGAGACCGTCGTCCTCGGCCTCATTTGGTGAATACAAGATCGGCAGAAATGAAGTAACCGAATCGCCAGGCGACGATTCCCTCGGGTTTTACGAGTCGTGCCAATCCTACAGCCTTTTCACACACAGCTAAAATTCATCGTATCTAGAGATGATTAGTATAAACATGTTTAACTCAACAGTTTTAAACACTTTTAAAGAAAATTTTCCCTGTGTGAACATCGTTTATACGATGTTCGGATAGATACGAAGTCGCGATTCATACGCCCCTCAAAGCAGGCTGCAGATACGAAGTTCGTATCTCGAGAGTTTGACATTTTGTGTGTGAACGGTTTAAACGTGTTTAAACTGGATGGAGCGTGCGCTTTGTTTGATATGACCTGACCTTCAATGCGCAATGGCACTACTGCGCATTTTAAGAGCATCACGAAACGATTAACGATCGAACCGAAATTTCTGTGTGTGAAGGATGTCGTATGTACAGCTGATTAGTTTAAAGCCCTTTAAACTAACCATGTTTATAGAATTTTAGCTGTGAAAAGGCTGCTAGACTCTCAACAGGTCTCCTCGTAAAAACGACCATTGCACCAATATTTAACACAGGGCTGACCAGACGCCCCTTATTTTAGGGAATCGTTCCTTATTTCAATCAATTTTCCCGCGCCCCTGATCGAACCTCCAAGGGACGCCATTTTGTACGACCTCTATTTCATTGAAAACGGAATTTTTTAAACAAAAAGTAGACGGTACTATATTATAACAAACCTATATATGTAATAGTGCATGCACAGCATTTTAAAGTCTCTACATTGTTCTCCCTCGCTTCGCTCACTCGCTGCATTTCAGAAATTGGAAAGTTTATATTGGGCGAAAGACAATCATAGTTTATTTTATATATTAAGAATATACGAGCAGCGACGTCGGACTCCAATGGATAGGTTGTCTTCTGCATGTGCTCACCTAAACTTCGCTTGGTCATTTAAAAGCTGATATTTGGACAAGAGACGAAAAACCCAAGTATTATTCTGTATTCTGTATTATCCCGTAGGCAGGCGCGTACGCAGGGGGGGGGGGGGTGTTTGGGGGGTTAAACCCCCCCCCCCCTTTGGTATTTTTATGTGTGTAAACCCCCCTATAAAATCACTAAAACCCCCCCCCCCCTTTGGATTTTTTTTTTTTTTTTTTTTTTAATTATTAAAAAAAAAAAAAAAAAAAAAAATTACCCCCATGGCTGACCTAAGAAAGGTGAACCTACCCCCCCCCCCCCGACGGAGCAAAATGTCAAATTTTCGAGACCCAAAAAAAAAAAAAAAGTGTCCTCTTACCCCCCCCCCCCCCCCCCCCCCCCCCCCCCCCCCACTGATCGACTTTTCGGCTGGCTGAGTCGTTGCGATTTTTTTTTTGGACTCCCCCCCCCAAAAAAAAAGTGTCCGCTTACCCCCCCCCCCCCCCCCCCCCCCCACTGAGCGACTTTTTGGCCGACGCGATTTTCAAATTTTCCTGAGTCGTTGCGAAATTTTGGACCGGATTTTAAACCCCCCCCCCCCCTTGAAAAATCCTGCGTATACGCCACTGCCCGTAGGTATTTATGTGCCTCTCTATTATTATATAGGAAATGGAAAATACAAAAAGCTGTGGTTTAAAAAAAAAAAGAATATAGTACCGGTCTTTTTTTTTCTTTATCAAACGAAAGAAAAGAATAATACGGAAATAGAAGAAGCCATAAATGTAGAAAATAAAAAACCTCAAGAAAGCAAACCATAATCGGACAGCCCCCCCCCCCCAAAAAAAAAAAAAATGATTATAATTAGTTACTATAATCTGCTCAACAAAGATGGAGAAAATTCCACCTATCTGCTAATTTTTTTTTATGATTCCTTAATCTTCTTCTTCTTCATCCTGTTATTCTTAATATCTACTGGGGGGGGGGGGGTTCGTTTTTTTTGTCAGTTAAAATCACCGTTAATTTTATTTGTAAGCAATAATTCATGCCATGCCTACTAAACTAGAGCTATAATTATAATAGCCCCGACTCCTACCACTTGGAGACTGTTGTAGATGAGGTGGGGAAAAAATCACATCACTCCGACAACGACACACGCTCACACACGCCCACACCCGCACACACGCACACCAACACACGCCACTACTTTAGTTGTCTATGGCCCCTACGCAAATCACACATACGCCCGCGCGCACACACACACTCGCACACACACAATCTTATTTTGGCTGAGCAGTTATATAACGTAATGTTTCTTAGTATGTTCTCTACTGAGCACTTAGTTAGAACCCTATAGCATCGTCAGCTTTGTGCAAAATATATCATACAACTTTTATTCAGGAGGGTTTTGCGAAGGCACAAGGAGGCTGTTTAGTAGGACAAAATTATGAATGTTATCTTTCTTTAAAACAATTGATGTTAAGTAACGGCATTTAAGTGTCTACACTTTTTAAATCGGTAAAACCGCTTAACATAATTTTTATTTGAAATTTTCCATGTCTACATTTTAACTTCACTGATTTAGTGGTTCAAAATTTTTTTTTAAAACTTTCACGAGATAATCAAAGAAGATTATTACAATGAGTGCCCTGGATATTGTCTCGCTTATTTTCCCACTGGCAATTTGTGGTTCAGCGGTAGTCTTGAATTTTCTTTCGATGTCTGCCATCTTGGGTTTCGCTGCGTTACGAAAACAGCAAAATATTTTCGCTTTTCATCTTTCTCTGTGCGATTTCATCGGAGCGATGGGTATCGTGATGACTTATGTGCCAAGACTTATCAAAGGGGTAAGTCTCAAACCGTCTCACTTTCAATCTCTTTCTCTTAAAGGGAATACAAAGTTTTGGGAAATTTTGAAAATTGGCTGGATAGTGATTCTTTACAATATTGATATATTTGGATGCCCCTGTAGATGTAATATAAGCACTACAAAATTTAGCCCCTAAAACACTTCTGTTTTCGAGAATAATTAAATATAAACATTTACCAGTGCTTCCAGTAATTTTTGATTTACCGGTGCTTCCAGTAATTTTTGATAAATTTCAAATAACGCCTACGGCCATACAATGGTAGCTGTGACCATGCAGATCTCAGAATATGTAGATGTGATATATAATTTCCAAACGGGAATAGCCAATTGGTCGATTTTAGTCAAGAAACATTGTTTTATTGCTAAATTAATATCTTGACTTTGAGAGGGAGCTATACAACATAAACAGTTTATTATATACAATTTCATCACTTTAGACTACATTTAACCGCGAAAACCATCACAGAATATTGTATGATCGCATATGCTTCCAATATGTTCATCTGAACCAAATTCATGGCGATATACCAAAACTTTGTATTACCTTTAATTGACGTAACTGTTTCCTCTCTCTTCATGAACTTACGCCTTACTTTGATTAATATATTGCTGTTGTTTAAGAACACATATCAAAAATTCGCAAACACCAAAACGAATTAGTGATTCTCCTTTCCATTATCCACCCCGCCCCCTGCTTATTCACCGGCTGGATAAATCGCTGCTAAATATTTTCTTACGAAGTGAGCTCTCCCCCCCCCCCCCCCAAAAAAAAAAAGTGGGTGCCCGGAAAATCATGTCATTTCAGCATCATTTATAAATCACTGGTATCGAATTAGAAATAAACCACGTTTGTATTTGGGCAACTGGCCCCAAGCCCCCCCCCCCCCCCCGCCAATCAGTACGTCAGTGGTGACCAGTGGCGTATCTGGCGCTTGGTCTCGTTGTTCAGTGGGGGGAGGGCGAGAGGGGCGCAAAAGCAAATACCACGCCTGTCGTATCGAAATATAACACCCACATCTTGTTCAGAACGTGGGAAGGAGGGCTTTCACTCCCGCCGGAAGAAAGTTCTGAGATTGTTAAAGGGAAAGTCCACCCCCAAAATAAGTTTGTTTCGATAGAGGCAGAATAATAAGAAAATCAGGTGAGTGAAAGTTTGAGCAAATTCTGAATGAAAATAAGAAAGTTATGAATTATTGAAGTTGTGATCAATCAAATACAAATTGGCAACTCTGTGACTTATTATACGAGCTCTCCTTCATTTGCTTTGTGCATAATATTCCATAAAATCATGTTTTCTTCGTTATTGATGACGGAATTAATATTTGTTCCTTGCAGGGGGAGTATAGAAACATATTTGCAATTATTATATTTAGGGTGCATGTATGGTTGAAATTTTTCTTGAGGGAAAATGAAAATTTTAGATTTTTTTAGTACTGAGCAAATGGAAGTTGAGCTCGCATGATACGTCATAGAGTTGCCAATTTGTGTTTGATTGATCACAACTTCAAAAATCCTAACTTCCTTATTTTTAATCGGAATTTGCTCAAACTTTCACTGACTTGTTTCTCTCATTTTTCTACTCCTATTAAAACTAACTTAATTTCAGGGTGGACTTTCCCTTTAAAGATGAAGTTGAGTTCTGGTCATACGATTGCATTGTGAAAGAAACGGTGTGGAACCGACCAGAAAAGGTTGATCATCTAGCATATAAGAATTTGTGTGTATTGCAAGGTTCTGGAATCATCAAAATGATAAGAAATTTGGCCAAGTCTTGGTAAAGTTACAAACACTTGCACAGAAAGATGTATATGAGACTACACGAACACGTGGCGTAAAAAGCCGCCCCCCCCCCCGATTTTTACGATGTTACATGCATATTTAGAATATGAAGGCATTTGAAGAGCCATACTTTTCAGGGAACATGTCTTAACTGATGTTCTTCTTATGATAACAATAATATGATTACAAGTTGTGTTTTATACCCTTCAGAACCAGAGTGAAAAGACCTTTTGTTTTTACTATATCACTTTTACAAATGTATACGTAGCAGGTTCTTTGGAACAAACATGCCAAGAAAGACAACTTGTAGTTGTATACGATTAAAGTTGTATAGGCGGATACTCCACCCTCTCATACAAAATAGCGTGCACAGAGCAACGACATGAAAATGGAAAGACACCTCAGGCCTGTGCCTGAGACACCTACTTGCGTTTCGTGAAAGGCTCAAGCATCCGGGGCCAGCTAATAATACTTTTTTTTATTGAGTAAGTTTTGAAGAAGAACAAAAGCGAGTACTCACTCTCCATTCGTATTGGTTATTGGAGAATTTGGAATGTCATCAAATATTTTTTTTCCTTTTAACACAATACTAGTAATTGCTTTGCCACTCAATTCAGGCCTGACTAAATATATACTTTTTCGTAAGGCAATAAATAGGTTACTTTGTCATATAACTGATTAACATTTGAAGATTTCCTACACTAGTGCCTGGCCGTGCGTGTCCCATATTGGGTCAGGTTTAGAAAGGTTGTGACTGACATGATTATAAACAAAATTGTTCGGTTTGCACAGTATGACTGTAAAAAATCTGTAAAAGAGTATTCGAGTATTAGACAAGGCGTTTCACACAATAAATTGCACCTGAAATCGCATCATGTGCATTGTAAGTTCTAAACGCTTTCTTTCATACAAATACGCAAAAAAGTTCCACAAAATCGTGCATGCATACTATTTCTCAAGATGTAATAAAACAATATGTATAATACTATTATTCTAATGATACACTTACATGCAAATGCATGATCGTTTTTTGCGTTACTTTCTGCCTGAAAAATATTTTTCTTCTGCATTTTGTTTTATTGCTGTTATGAGATTATATTCATATTATTGTTATCAAACAGGAATAAAATAAAAAAATATATGAATACATAGTTGTACAATGATGAAAGAAGAAGCGATACAAATCGCAACTGATCTTCCCTTCTCTTCCCCCTTTTCTTTTCTTCTTCCTCTTTATTTTCTTTCCCTTTCTCTCCTCTTTCCCTTTCCATTCCCTTCTTCCTTCTCTCTTTTTTCAGTTTGCTGGGGGGAGGCAAGGGCCTCTCTGGCCCCCGATCCACATGTTGTTGGCTGGATTAAAGATAAACTTGAGTTCTGGTAAAAAAAGAAAATGAATTCTCACAGAATCTAACGAAACTTACACTGAATGTTCAAGATTACAAATAAATGTCATGTGCCAAACAATTTTGGAAGAAAATGTACACTGGCTGAGTAATGAGCATAGAAACATAAGGAAATCAGGGTAGTACTAGCCCCGACACCATGTGTGTTGTCCCATATACATCTTTCTGTGTAAGTGAATTTTACTTTACCAAGACTCTGCCAAATTAATGATGATTTTGATGACACCAGAACCTTGCATTACACACCATTACTAACATGCTATATGATCAACTTTTCTGATCCATTCCACACCTTTTCTTTCACAATGCAATCGCATTACCAGAACTCAAGTTTATCTTTAATCACAACTGATCTCCCCTTCTTTTCCCCCTTTTTCTTTTCTTCTTCCTCTTCTTTCTTTCCCTTTATATCCTCTTTCCCTTTCCCTTCCCTCTCTCTCTCTCTCTCTCTCTCTCTCTCTCTCTCTCTCTCTCTTTGGGGGAGGGGGGGGGGCAAGGCTCTTTTCACTCTCTTTTCTCATATTTCTTTTCCAGCTGACTGGAAGTGCTTCATAACTTAACTATATAATTTTCATTCAATCCCAGATGTTGGAAATCTCAAGTTCCACTTTGATTTATTACATGTTTTAATTTATATATCTTGTTTTCAAATAGGTTTTTGTAAAATATATACTTCCCTTTTACTCATAGAAATTTGTTATCACAAAATTAAATCATGTCTTTTATATTTCATCTGAAAATCCCTCGTATCCCTCCAACTTGGAATTAATTAATATGAAATTGTGATATCTTCAACAGTCCCAGGAGATAGTCAAGTGAAAATATGAATGTCACTCTTAAGTGTTTTGTATCATAATTAAAATACTGCTTCTATTTTATTTCATTATATTCTGAAACTTATCTTATCTAAATCTTCATATAACCATCTCATCTTCGTCATATTCCCCCAACAATATTCAAGAAGGTCATATGAAATGGAAAGTTACCATTAATTTCCTCTTATCTATGCGTATTTCTTATCTCTAAGAAAAAGGTAATTATTTTTTCAAGGTTTTTCATCAACCTTTACCCACTTGGTAGATACAAGTGGGTAAAAGTTGATATAAACCTTGAAAAACTGATGACTTCGTTTTTAGAGATTAGAAACACAAGCGCGTAGCTAGCTTTTTATTTTAGGGGGCGGTAGTGAGCACGCGAAGCTTTGACGTTTCATTAAATTATAAGAGAAAGAAGACGATTCGTCGTACCGTTCTCGACTCTTAATCCTTGACTGAATTCAGTCCCCCCCCCCCCCCCCGCGCAAAGCGCGGAAGCTTTGACGTTACATTAAATTATTAGAGAAAGAAGACGATTCGTTGTAACGTTAGAACTCGACTCTTAATTCTTGCCTGAATTCAGTTTTTCCCCTCCCGCGCGAAGCGCGGAAGCTTTGACGTTTCATTAAATTATTAGAGAAAGAAGACGATTCGTTGTACAGTTAGAACTCGACTCTTAATCCTTGACTGAATTCAGTTCCCCCCCTCCCGTGCGAAGCGCGGAAGCTTTGACGTTACATTAAATTATTAGAGAAAGAAGACGATTCGTTGTACCGTTAGAACTCGACTCTTAATTCTTGCCTGAATTCAGTTTTTCCCCTCCCGCGCGAAGCGCGGAAGCTTTGATGTTTCATTAAATTATTAAAGAAAGAAGACGATTCGTTGTACCGTTCTCGACTCTTAATCCTTGCCTGAATTCAGTGATTCCCCTCCAGCGCGAAGCGCCGAAGCTTTGGCGTTTCATTAAATTATTAGAGAAAAAAGACGATTCGTTGTACCGTTCTCGAATCTTAATCCATGTCCGAATTCAGTTTTCCCCCTCCCGCGCAAAGCGCGGAAGCTTTGACGTTTCATTAAATTATTAGAGAAAGATGATTCGTTGTACCTTTCTCGACTTTTAATCTTTGTCTGAATTTTCAAAAAAGAATTCTTTGTTTGCTCCTTTTTTCTTCCTACGTCCTCTTACCTTTTTCTCTTTTCTCTCTCTCTCTCTCTCGTTTGGGGGGCCGGCAGAGGAAACACGCCTGTATTGGAAGAAATTGAAGGGTAACGTAAACACGTACAACTGCATGTCAGATCTTCAGTTTAAATTAAAAGTCCTAAACACTAGTTTTTTTGTCGGTTTCTTATTAGTTTCGACATCCGATCCAGTGTAAAATAAACAATTCGTCTTAAATCCGGAACCAGCCTCTCTCGAAGAGGCACTTTACAAAATAATTATTTATGGCAGGCTTATACAGTACATTATTTTCGAGGTCCACAATCATGACAATAATATATTTTCGGACCATTAAATTCTACACTACCTGAATTGCAGTAGACAATTTCTCAAATTGCTACCGCAGAATGTGTTCTTTCGGATGAAAACAATCGATAATAAATGTAGAGGGAACCATTGCTGTCAATCCGTGAGATTCCTCCTAAATTTGTGCACAATGAACGGTCCTACCTTTTATCACGCATATTGTTTTTATAATACAAAAGACGGAAGGCGTGTCTGCTAATTGTTGGTTAGCGGAATAATTGACGATTATGATCGACAGAGTCTAGACCTAGGATCTACCTATTTTTTAGTAAAAACATGTTTAGTAAAAACAATAATATTGTGGTGTTACAATCATAAAGACGTGATATTACCTTCCTATTATTCTTAAATCCTTGTACAGCTGACGCCCACACCTTGGACTGAACTCCTCTTCGCAACTGCCTTGATAGTCTCCATTCTGACAACACTTGCAATCGCTGTCGAACGATTCGTCGTCTTTCGCGTGGACCCCTTCGGAAATCGTGACATTATCACCCCATGCCGATCGATTATGGTCTGTCTCTGTAGTTGGCTCCTTGTCTTCGTCCTCTATTACCTATTCGTCAAATTCGAAGAATACATCAAGACTATCCTTGCCAGGCTCACTCTGACAATCGTCCTCTGGTCAACCATGCTTGTAACTGCAACGTGTTATGGCTTCATTTATCAGAGGATATCGTCGACGTCGAGAAATGTGGGACAATCGGACAGGTTCCTCCAGCAACGGATCAAAGTTCATCAGAAGATCGTCCTCACGTTCGGCCTCGTGGTTGGCTCGACATGCTTGTGTTGGGTCCCGATGAGTGTCGTGGAGATCTTGGAAGGGCTGCAGCTGTATGGAGACAGAGGCTGGTTCGTTCACATGGACAGGGTCTCCTTTAATATCTTATGCCTGAGCCCGGTGCTCAATCCCATAATCATTTGGTCCCGACTGACAGAGTTTAGGAATCAGCTGCCGGTTTGCTTTGGGGGAGGTCTGGGAGGTACCGAGCAGGAGACGAAGACGCCAGTGACCCCCACCATAAGTTTGTCTTTAAGGATTAAGGATAAGGGCATCGCAACATCCCCCTGATGATTATGACGAAACGGCATCTTCAGTACAACCACTAGTCCAGAATCAGGGGGGTTTTCACAAAGATTCTAAGTCGAACTTAACTCTAAGTTGGACTTAAATATTATGGAGAGCCATTTGTAGCCTTATAATGAAATATATTAAAAAGCGAAAATTCAAGTATTTTAGACTTTTCATAAATTCCACATCAAGAACATGAAATCTCCCATGGTAATAGAAAATATGAATGATTTGAATCAATATTTTATGCCTTTTAAAATAACTTTTAGAAAATATTTTCAAGGATGCTAACGGCTTTCCATAATTTTTAAGTTCAACTTAGAGATAAGTTCAACTTAGGATCTTTGTGAAACACCCCCCTGGCCTTTTGAAATTTTGGTCTCCACCACACCATCGCAATATGCGACCTCCCCCTACTAGTTGTGTTGCCAGCCGAAGATGGCGTACTCATTTAAGGGCAAGTCCACTTCAATAACTTTGATTCAATAGAAGCAGAAAAATCAGACAGACCAATTAAAAAAGGTTTGAGCAAAATCGGATAGCTATTAAGAAAGTTATGATTTGTTTTAATGACATTAAACACTATGACAATCATAAGACAAATTGACAACTCACTCATGAGTCTGTGACGTCATTGCCTCATTATCCACTAATGTTTCTTCTTCTTTATATTGTTAATATAAATGTGTCATTTCCCCCTAATAATCTTATTCCTAACACCAGCATCCAAGTTATATTGATAGTATAATGTTTTTGCGTGGATGCACTAATATAAAGAGTAATTTTTTCAGTTAAATCATGAAAAATGTGAATTTTTATTAACTATTTATATAAAAATCAATGATTATGAATATACAATATTCAGAAAACAGTGTCGACTCTTCAAAGTTCATAAAAGATTTTGTGAAATGTCATGCACGCAATATGATTTTTTTTTTAAATCATCTAACCGGGGCAAAGGCATGGGGAAATCAAGTTTTGGGGGATAAAAGGGAAATTAATGGAATAAAAATATATAAAGGAATTGATGAATACTAATAACCAAATTGGTAATTTTGTGTAGTGATTTCCATTGTTCCCGATACCTTTTCATACTTTAAAAAAAATTATAACTTCCTTATTATTTATCCGATTTTACTCAATTTTTTTTTGCTTTGTTTCTCACGTTTTTCTGCATCCAATCAAAGCACAATATTTTTGGAGTGGACTTACCTCTAATTAGGACGCCTGGCGAAAACGTGCTTAAAGCCCCACTGTCCTACTTGTAGCTACTTGCTCCCTCTATATAGAAAACTTCCCCAATCGGTGCCTGTTGGTCCCCCATGATAATAATAATAATAATACACAATATTTATAAGGCGCTTAATACTGGTGTCTCTAAGCGCACCATATTCTGACTAAACAATAATTTTTTTTACCAAAATTTATAATAAACACACAACTTATACATCTGTTCTTTTTAATAAATCATGCATATATAATAATAAAAAATAAGATAAGAGTGAGATCAAACATACATACAAGAGGTCAATCATAGAATCAAACATAAGATCGAACAAACAAAAAATAAGACGGTGTGCACCTCCTTTGACCGACTCACAACTGCAGAATATTATTTATGAATTAAATGATCCTCTATTTCTTATGTTATTTGAGAGCTTAGTTGATGAGAAAACCACCTGTCAGTGACCTCGCTGTGTGGTCTTATCCCTTCTAGCCACACTAGTGTTGACTGGTGAGCGTATAATATGAGTTAAAGGTAATACAAAGTTTTGGGAAATTTTGAAAATTGGGTGGATGGTGAATCTTAACAATTTTGATATATTTGGATGCCCCTTTGGATGTATTATAAGCACTAAAAAAATTAACCTCTAAAACACTTCTGTTTTCGAGAAAAGTTGAATACAAAAATTTACCGGTGCTCCCGGTAAATTTTGATAAATTTCAAATAGCGCCTACGGCCGTACAATGGTAGCTGCGACCATGAAAATCTCAGAATATGTAGTTGTGATATAATATAATTTCCAAACGGGAATAGCTAATCGGTCGATTTTTAGTAAAGAAACATTGTTTCATAGTTAAATTGATATCTTGACCTTGAGAGGAAGCTATACAACATAAAGAGTTTATTATTTATAATTTCATAACTTTAGACTCGATTTCAACCGGGACAACGATCAATGAATAATGTAGGAACGCATATGCTTCCAATATGTTAATTTGAACCAAATTCATGACCCCATACCAAAACTTTGTAATACCTTTAATGTCCCTTTAAAGAATCGTTGATAACGCCATCTTCGGCGGCTTGAATAAATTGTAGGGAATATATTATGAAGAACCGACCAGAGTCTGGAATATACACATTCAGTAGAAATTCATCACTTTTCATGTTTATAGCTAATTGCGCCCCCTATACGGCAAACGATGCCTAATCGGTGCTTGTTGGTCCCCAATGATCCCCCTTTTTTATTGAGAGCTGATTTGATGAGATAACCACCTGTCAGTGACCTTGCAGGGAGGTCTAATCCCCCTGGCCAACTAGTGCAGACGGGCTTTAACGGCTGTATGACGCAATCAAAGTTACACGTACACCAGCTTTGTATTTTAAATTGAATATGGTTAACCTTTCTATATTGTGAGATTAGATCAGAAAACTAATTCTAGGGTGTCATACATGTTGTAAGTGGGGTAGGCCTAATTGTAGGGCAGTACGTGTTTATAATAAGATTCGACAATAAAGTTCGTTCACCATAATTGCAGTGAGGGGTAACTTTTAGATACTATGTAATAACAAAGTAAAAAATTACACTCTTATGTTTTGGGTTTAATTTTACAGTATAGGTCGCATATAAGTACTATTACGTCATTTGTTTTAGGCATTCCACGTACCTCATTTACTTACTTCGTAAAGCATGAGTTATCATTTATTTAGAAATTGCTTTATTAGGTTTTATATATCTAAATATTCAGTTATGTATTATGGTACCTTATATTATTTACTTTATGCATTATGTATCATGTTATAACAAAAAGAAAAAAAGAGTGTTACTGATGTATATAATTTTCCTTCTGTTTTGCTATATAAACTGCATTGTACATTTATTTATATGATATATATATTATGTTTACAACCCGAATATTGATTTGTTACATTGCATTGTATTTTTTTTTTTTTTTATAAACAGAATATTTATGTATATCAATGAAGTTTAATAAATCCATGAAGTGCTCCTGGGAAAATGATTGAAGATAATTCATTATAGGGTGATCTGACGTATGCTCTGGAATTTGGGTTCCGGTTTATATTATTCTAGAATAAATTTGCAACATTGTGTGTTTTACTTGTACAGCATTTGTCGTATAATGACATATTCTCATAGCCAGTGTAATTATCTACGGAGTTGCTCTGTCATTAATGTTGGTATTGATTGTAATTGGAAGTTATTTAAGGTATGTAGACTGCCCCCCCCCCCCCACTGAGCGACTTTTCGGCCTGCGCGATTTTCAAATTTTCGGGAAAAAAAGATGTTGGGCCCCCTCCCCTAAGAAATCCTGGGTCCACGCCTGAGTAGGTTAGATAGATGGAAACAATTTTATTCCAGTGGAAGGGAGTATTCGGAAAGTTATGAGCAGGGAGGCAAAATGTATCAGCCTGTTTGCAGTTGGTACGTCAGCTTAAGGGCTACAACAAAAATAAAACATTTAAAGCAACTTGAAAGAAATCTGAGCTGAGAATATTTTTTGGAAATCAGTAGGTTGACTTCGCCGTAAATCAAGTCAGAAATTAGAAAAATGTAATGATTATGTCAAAGTGTGCTGACATTATTTCATTCAGTCAGCAAGAATTGAATCTATATCGTCCAAGGAAAAATTTAAAAAAACGGGGAAATTTATAGAGCAGATGATATCTGACGATAACTTGTTTGTAACGATGGTAGTCCTACATCCACCGGGATACTTAAAGAGAAGGTTGAGTTCTGGCAGGCGCGGATCCAGGATTTCTTAGGGGGGGGGGGGGCCCAAATTTGAAATTTTGCGAGCCAAATATTGGTACGTAATGGTAACCAACAGTGACATGATGCGGGGGGGGGGGTAGGTGCGGGGAGGGGTGAATTTCCCCCTCCCTCCTCCGCGAAACGCGGAAGCTTTGACGTTTCATTTAATTATTAGAAAAAGAAAACGGTTCGTTGTACCGTTCTCAAAAATAAATCTCGTTTGAATTTAGTTTTTCCTCTCTCGCGCGAAGCGCGACATTTTTTAGGATTTATTAAATTACTAGAGAAAGAAGACGATTCGTTGTAGAGTTCTCGACTCTAAATTCTCGTCTGAATTCAGGTTCCCCCCCCCCTACCGCGCGAAGCGCGGAAGCTTTTAAGTTTCCTTAAATCATTAGAGAAAAAAGACGATTCGTTGTACCGTTTTAGAAAATAATCCTCGTCTGAATTTAGATTCTCCCCCCCCTCCAACGCGAAGCGCGGAAGCTTTTACGTTTCATTAAATCATTAGAGAAACAAAACGTGTCGTTGTACAGTTCTCGAAAATGATTCTCGTCTGAATTTAGTTTTTCCCCCTTCGCGCGAAGCGCGGAAAATTTTAGGATTTATTAAATCGTTAGAGAAAGAAGACTATTTGTTGTACCGTTCTCGACTCTTAATCCTTGTCTAGATTCAGTTCCCCCCTCCTTTTAAGTTTCCTTAAATCATTAGGGAAAAAAGACGATTCGTTGTACCGTTTTCGAAAATAATCCTCGTCTGAATTTAGATTCTCCCCCCTCCCGCGCAAAGCGCGGAAGCTTTTACGTTTCATTAAATCATTAGAGAAACAAAACGATTCGTTGTACAGTTCTCGACTCTTAATCCTCGTCTGAATTCAGTTTACCCCTTCCGCGCGAAGCGTAGAAGCTTTTACGATTCATTAAATCGTTAGAGAAAGAAGACTATTTGTTGTACCGTTCTCGACTCTTAATCCTTGTCTAGATTCAGTTCCCCCCCCCCCCCCTCTCCCCCTCCTACGCGAAGCGCGGAAGCTTTGACGTTTCATTAAACTATAAAAGAAAGAAGGCGATTCGTTGTACCGTTCTCGAATCTTAATCCTCGTCTGAATTCAGTTCCCCCCCCCCCTCCCCCCCTCCGCGCGAAGCGCGGAAGATTTTACGTTTCATTTAATCATTAGGAGAGAAGACGATTCGCTGTGCAGTTCTCGACTCTTAATCCTCGTCTGAATTCAAGTCCCCCCCCCCCCTCCTCTCGCGCAAAGCGCGGAAGCTTTTAAGTTTCATAAGATTATGAGAGAAAGAAGACGATTGGCTGAACAGTTCTCGACTCTTAATCCTCGTCTGAATTCAAGATCCCCCCCCCCCCTCTCGCGCGAAGCGCGGAAGTTTTTAAGTTTCCTTAAATCATCATAAAAAAAAGACGATTCGTTGTACCGTTTTAGAAAATAATCCTCGTCTGAATTTAGATTCATTTAGAAGCTTTTACGTTTCATTAAATCATTAGTGAAACAAAACGATTCGTTGTACAGTTCTCGAAAATAATTCTCGTCTGAATTTAGTTTTCCCCTCTCGCGCGAAGCGCGGAAAATTTTAGGATTTATTAAATTATTAGAGAAAGAGGACGATTCGTTGTAGAGTTCTCGACTCTAAATTCTCGTCTGAATTCAGGTTCCCCCCTTTGAAGTTTCCTTAAATCATTAGAGAAAAATGACGATTCGTTGTACCGTTTTCGAAAATAATCCTCGTCTGAATTTAGTTTCTGCCCCCTCCCGCGCGAAGCGCGGAAGCTTTTACGTTTCATTAAATCATTAGAGAAACAAAACGATTCGTTGTACAGTTCTCGACTCTTAATCCTCGTCTAAATTCAGGTTCCCCCCTCCCGCGCAAAGCGCGGAAGCTTTTAATTTTCATTAAATCATTAGAGAAAGAAGTCGATTCGTTGTACCGCTCTCGAAAATAATCCTTGTCGGAATTAAGTTCCCCCCCCCCTCCATCCCGCACGAAGTGCGGAAGCTGTTACGTTTTATTAAATCATAAAAGATTAGTATTACGGTTCTCGCCTCTGAATCCTTGTCTGAATTCAGGTTCCCCCTCCCGCGCAATGCGCGGAAGCTTCACGTTTCATAAGATTATGAGAGAAAGAAGACGATTCGCTGTACCGTTCTCGATTGTTAATCCTTGTCTGGGGCGGCGGCGAAGCCGGCCCCGGAAGCTCAGAGGTTTTAGGCGTTTAATTAAGGTCATATGAGCTTATTTTTTATTGTATACCTTATTATTTCGTGACACTGGCAGGTAACTATTTGGCGTTGGGTCCAAGGGGCGGAGCCCCCCAAAATCAGGGGTTTTAGGCATTAAATTACCGTCAGATGAGCATCTAAGGGCCCGTCGTAGGGCCTTTGGTGGGATCCAGGGGGCAGAGCCCACGGAAGCTTAGGGGTTTTAGGCATTTAATCACGGTCAGATGAGCATATTTTGATGCCTCATTATTTGTTAACACTGGCAGTTAACTATTCTTTCTTTCGTGCTCTCATTCTATTTTATTTCTCTTTAATACAATTTTTCAAAAAAAGTGTGGGGGGGGGGGGGAGAGCTCGGGGCTCCCGATCCCCGCCGTACCTCGGGCCCTGACATGTAGGAATATCAAGAATCATATTTCTTGCCTGGCTGCAAATTTAGGAATTTGTCATTTTCCAACAAACACATACAAACGTATAATTTACTAAAAAGTAAGGAAAAATCTCGGAAATGATGTCATTTTAGCATTATTTGTAATCCACCGTTATGGAATTAGAAATAAACCGAGTTTGAATTTGATTTCCACTTAGCCCCCCCCCCCTATCAGTACGCCAGTATCTCCTCTTTTCCTTTCCCTTTCCTTCCTTCTCTCTTATTTGTTATATGGGGGGGGGGGGTCAACAGCCTGGGAGGCAAAGCCCTTTCGGTCCCCGATCTCCTTCTTCCCCCTTTTCTTTCCTTCTTCCTCTTCTTTCTTTCCCTTTCTCTCCTCTTTCCCTTTCGCTTCTTTTCCTTTTTTCTCTCTTTTTTTTTTTTTTTTTTTTTTTTTTGCGGGGGGGAGGGGGGCCAAGGCCCGCTCGGCCCCCCCCCTGGATCCGCGCCTGAGTTCTGGGAAGAGGTAACAAATAATTTGTGAGCGTTATCATTGTTATTATGCAAGGGTGAAAGAACATCAGATTAATCATGTTCCCTGAAAAGCATAGCTCTTCAAATGCCTTCATATTCTAAATATGACATGAAACATCGTAAAAATCCGGGTAGGATTTTTTCGCCACGGTTCGTGTAGTCCCATATACATCTTTCTGTGTGCAGTGTTTGTAACTTTACCAAGACTTGGCCAAATCTCTTATCATTTTGATGATTCCAGAACCTTGCAATACACACAAATTCTTATATGCTAGATGATCAACCTTTTCTGGTCGATTCCACACCGTTTCTTTCACAATGCAATTATCGCATGACCAGAACTCAACTTCATCTTTAAACAGTATCTAAGGGCCAGACAGAAATACACTTATCTGTCACCGATGCATGACTTACTGTAGAGGTGCCGTATTCGAGTGGTTTAAATGTAAGCAATTGACTGAAATTGCGAAGGTTGTGGGTTCGAGTCCCTGCGCAGCACTAGTGTCGTTGGACAAGACATTAAAGGGAATTTGTAACATTGTTTAGATAAGAGAAAATGATGATAAGGTAGTGACTTCAATGCTATAGATGTATACAATTAAAGATAATCTGAAAGTTTGAGTGAAAATAGACCATTAGTAATAACAAAAATTGGGGGAAATTCTCCCAACTATACTATTACAATTTAATAAATTTTTAGGTGAATGAAAATCATCACGAAGCAATGAATTGGCTTTTTATTACACTCCAGACATTTATGTGTTGAAAGAATTTTAAAAGCCTGTCTTATGTTTCATTTTCATGGAAAAACTGTTGCGAAGATTACTGTAAGAGGGAGTCGCACGGTGACGCCTTCAAAGAAACCATAAATATCTTTGTGGTTTGAGAATGTGTTCAGGATTTTGTGCATGTATTGTTAGAGGGTTAGTACAGTACTAAGAATATAATGAGAAACATTTCATCCAAAAATTACGCAATTTTTATTTTATCAACCTTCAACAATTTTACCAAGTCACTTTAACATTGATTTGATTTGCCACTTTCCATCCAGGTATAAAACGTTCACCGTGAAGTGGTAAAATCGGTAGCCTAGATATAATAATAGTGGCTACTTGTATATAGCGCACAGGTGCACCTGTCGGTGCTCATGGCGCTTAGAGAAAAGTACACGTAACAGACAAAAGAAAGAAAAAAACAATAAACCGAAAAAACAAAATTCGAAATTCTCCTAGACATAGTAAATTAGAATATTGCAATAATTACAACGAAAGAAACAAATAAGTTTTCAGATATATAGAGCCGGGGTAACGTAATTAGAATGCCATGAGCTCCGTACGTAGTGAACATGTGCGCAGTAAACGAAAAAAATCATTTTAATTTCATTTAAAATGATATGATTTAAGTGAATAACAATAGTATTTAGCTTTTATATAGCGCTTAACATAAATGTGTCTAAGCGCTTTACAAATATACTATTAAAGTTCTCTCAAATCTAACGAATTAAAATGTTTTTACACTCCATTGGTATTGCACGTGTGATGCATTATAACTGGTATTCTAGCCATTATTGAATGTGATTGTATTGCTATGATTCATGCCTTTCGATTTCACATTTATATCTTCTTATTCTTGTACTAATATATTTGTATTTTTGTCTGAATTTTGAAAGTGGAAACAAATAAATCACATAAATTATCACCAATATCAGTTTCTATTGTATTAAATTTGGAACATTTCTGAATGCATTTGAGTATCAATATAAGCTTTCTATCCACAGGTGATTATTTAATATGCTTGCTACTGTAAAGTATATATTTTCTTATGAGGCATGATATCGTACACGTATATAGTAAGGACCAAATATTGACTTTGTACTGTCGACCCGAATAGCAGTTTGTCTCAGTTGACAGACCACTGGTGGCGTGGGGGTGGGGGGTCGTTGTTGAATTCAAATTCTAGAATATATTGTACAAACGAGCAAGCAGAAGACAAACACAAAACAATTTTTTTTAATGGCCGATACTCTCTTTCTCTCTCTCTCTCTAAGTGCCATATCGTTTGACTTTGGCGATCATGCTGTTCCACAACACTCGGCTCCTAGCCTGCTGTATTAGTACCACTCCCAGTTCTTTCACTCCTCTCTCTTCCAACAATTTCTGCAAACTGTCCATCCAAAGTGTTCTCCTTCTTCCCAAAATTTTCTCTGTCAAAGCAAGATTCTCTAGGCCTTCTTTACGTGTAATGTGACCCATGAACTTCAACTGCCTAATCAACATTTCACGTATCATTTTCCTTTGCACTCCAGCTCGTGTAAGAACTTCCTCATTACTAACTTTGTCAGTCCAGGGGATTCTCATCATTCTTCTTAAAAAGGCCGTTACTAGGCTGATAAATTTCTCTCTTTTTTTTTTTTTTTTTTTTGAGGGGGGGGGGGGGATTTGGTTTTTTTATAAGCATTTTGTTTCCTTATTTAATTAAATTGTTTGCCACTTTGGGGTCATGTTCTTTGCTATTTTCGTCACAAAAACAGGCGCAGGAGGCGGAGAGGGTACCTTTGGGCTGCAGCCCCTCTACCCACTCCCCCAGAGGAATTTCCGTTATTCTTGGTACATCGTCGAGATGTTGCAGATCTTTTTTAAAATTTTTGTTTATGTTGCAGATCTTTTTCTTTTGACGGTTCGTGGAACGACTTTTGGCGTTAATAGTGGTGGTTTTGGGGCGCATTGTACAGATAATAGGTTGATTGTCATTAAAATTTGGCTGGAAAACCTCTTGCCATGCCAACTTAGGCCAGTGGCGGATCCAGAGGGGGGGGGGGGGGAGGGGGTGGGGGGCCCGGGCTCGTCCCCTGGGGAAAAACGTGTAAAAACACGTTAATTTTACCTTTTGTGGGAGTTGCCCCCCCCCCTGGCGCTCAAGGGGGGGGGGGGGGTGCAACAGAAAATGTGCTTGACTATAGGGTACCGAAGTTGTGACATCATAAACAATTTAATTTTAATTTTGGCCATTACAAGAAGTTGGTTATTGATGTAGACAAAATAATGCTCATACTCTTTACAGCTCAGTTTATCTATGTTATTACCAAAGAAAAAAAATGCCAGTCAGTCACTCAATAGTGTCTGACATGCAGTGACGTCTAGAAGAAAACGGGTTTCCTTGCATAATTTGAATACTGGGACACTACTAACGTTTTAACTTCACAGATAGGACATACATGACATATTCATAATTCCTGCAAAGTTCTATAGAATTTGATGTTGGCTGCAAAGGGGACATAATAGCTTTAAGATTTATATAAAGCATGAAGAAGCTTCACAGACCTAATACATAGTGTTGACTTATTTTACCTATGAGAGAGCGAGTGCGAAGAAGACAGAGAGAGAGAGATTGATTGATTGATTGATTTTATTCGTCAAGTATAGTACAATGAATGCATACATAAAGCAAAATGAAACGAGAAGATACATTGACAGGATAACCCATGAAAGCCGGAAAAGGCTTATTTCCAACGGGGTCCTATAAAGTACGTGTACAGTACGGCATGAGAATAAAATATCACAACTAATAACTACTACGAATATTACGAATAAATAATATAACATAAACAACAACAAAAATTTCTAGAACTTATAGCAAACAATGATCTACGGTATATTATGCAAGATTAGATAACTGATATTACTGTTCTTGAAGGGATTCATGCTTTAGGTATTGTTTTAATACACTTTTAAAGTGTGAAAAATTCTTAACTATTTTGACATGTTTTGGGAGAGAATTCCAAAATTGGATACCGTTAAAATAAAAAGAGTTTCCAATTTGTCCTTTTCGCTTGGGTAAAACAAAATTAAAATGACTATTTCTTGTATCGTATCCATGGATATTTGAGACACGAGTAAAATTATTAGTAATATAATGATCTACATCTGAGTAGTATATTTTATGGACATGGTGTAACACGAGTTGTTTAGACCTTTGACCTACATAGAGTATACCTGCTTCTTCAAGTTCATTTTCCCGACGTGTGTTCTTGGGCCTAAGCAATTAATAAATCTTACCATCTTATTCTGAATTATTCTTAACTTTTTCTTATCCATCTTGCCCAGACTACTGTACCAAGCAGCATTAGCATAATCAAATAAACATTGTATCAAAGCAAAACACAAAATACGTCTCGACTTCATGTTCATACAAGTTTGGTATCTATACAAAAATTTTAAGCGAGAATTAGCCTTTTTGGCAATTGAATCTACCAAACCTGTCCATGACAGATCACTAGTTAAATTTATTCCTAAATATTTTACTGAATCTTTACTCTCAATCACTTGATTATTATATGTAACCTTGAAGTCACGTGTATATTTAAACTTTCCCTTCGAACAAAATAAAATACTTTCTGTTTTTCCAACATGTAAACTAAGCATGTTGTCTGTCATCCATTCGATGCATTTTGCCAATTCTGCACTTAGTTTTTCTTCAATTGACTTAGGATTTGTATCTGAATATAGTAACACACTATCGTCAGCATATAAAAGTAATTTAGAATCATTAACACAAGTACACATATCATTAATATAACACATAAAGAGAATGGGGCCTAAAATGCTCCCTTGTGGAACCCCGCATTTAATAGGCTGGGAATCAGATATTACCTTCTGCATAGTTACCACTTGATGACGATTAGTTAAATATGATCTAAACCATTTAACACATGCCGAATCCAAACCCATCACTTCCAATTTCTTTAACAGTATGTTATGATTTACAGTATCAAAGGCTTTTTGTAAGTCCAGAAGAACCATTCCAACAAAGCGCCCTTGAGAAACTTCATTCCTAACAAAATCCGATAAATGTATTACACATGTTTCAGTGGAATATCCGTTACGAAAGCCGGACTGAAATTCATATATTAACTTTTTTTCTTGAAAATATTTCTCTATTTGAGCATGAACCGATTTTTCCAAAATTTTTGAAACTACGCTTAAAACACTGATAGGCCTATAATTACCAACGTCAGTTTTGTCTTTCTTTTTATGTAGCGGTGTTACTTTTGCAATTTTCATGTCGTCAGGAAAGGTAGAAGACATAAGAGATAAATTGATTATATAATTCAAAGGTTCATACAAATTTCTCGCCCCATCTTTTAAAAATCTGGCTGGTATCATATCTAGTCCAGTACTTTTCGATACTTTCAACTTGTTTAACTCATCTAAAACAAACTTTTCTGTAACTGGAGAAAAGTGAAAACTATCTTTTGAGATGTCTTTCTCGTCATAAAACTTTTGAAATCTTTCACTGTCGGCATGGAATTTGTTCGTGTTTACTGGTAATTTACACGCTAACTTGTCAGCCACAGTTGTAATATAATTATTGAACTCATTTGCTATTCTTGATTTATCATGACATAATTCTCCCTGGACATTAATAACTGTCTCTTGAGCACTTTTCCCTTTGCCTTTTAGACCTAAACCCTTCAAATTTTTCCATAACTTCCTGGAGTCATGTTTATTTTCTTCAATTTGATCTTGAAAATATTCGACTTTAGCTCTTTTAACCTTTCTTTGTACTAGATTCCTTAAAGCTTTATATTTTCTTGCGAGATCCAAATTACTAATATCCCTTTTCATATTTTTGTAAGCTACATTTCTCTCTTTAATTATCGCAATAATTTCATTGTTCATCCATTTTTCTGTTCTTTGCTTGATTCTTACTTGTTTAAGAGGTGCACTCATATTAACTATTGATAAAAAAATAGTTTTAAAATTTGCCCATGCCATATTTACTTCGTTACATTCTGTTATTTTAGACCAATCGGCTAGAGATAAATTTAAATTGAAATCATCTACATTATAACTTTTCATTCTTCTAATGGATATAGTTTTGTGGTGCCCAAACACGGGCCTAATAAGCTTCCTTGAGCAATAAGTTAGTGAATGATCACTTATGCCAAGGTCAATAACGCCACTTTGACATATATGCTCTTCCTTACTACATAATACGTGATCTATTAATGAGGAAGTCGTCTGTGATGTACGAGTGGGCAGATTTATAAGTTGGTTCAAACCATTTAAATTCAATATATTTTCATATTTTCTGGATAATGGAGACTTTCGCAAAAGGCAAATATTTATGTCTCCTAAAAACTATGACCTCATCGTCTTTTGTTAATTTATCAAAAGTTTCGGAGAGTCTTTCGATAAAAGTATGATCTTTAGGGGGTCTATAGTAGACGCCAAATGTAATTGGTTTGGTTCGTGGTAAAAGGACATCGACCCACAATGATTCAACGTTTTCTAACATGAGATCGGCTCTTAAATTAAAGATAGAGAGGGGAGGGTCGAGAGAGGGGGTGTGTGTGAGAGAGAGAGAGAGAGAGAGAGAGAGAGAGAGAGAGAGAGAGAGAGAGTGAAAGAGAGAGGGAGAGAGAGGGGGAATCGAGATAGTAGCTTACAAAATAAAGAGACACAATTATTTCATTTTCAGCTTGATTTCTTTCCGGTTGTAATTTATATTAAACAAAATCATCATGAGGCCAAACCAAAGGATTCGTTGTTATTAAAGATAAACTTGAGTTCTGGTTAAAAAAATGAAAATGAATTCTCACGGAATCAAACGAAACTTACACTGAATGTTCAATATTACAAATAAATGTCATTTGCCAAACAATTTGGGTAGAAAATGTATACTGGCTGAGTAATGAGCATAGAAAGATATAAGGAAATAAAGAAATAAATTTATTACAAATAAATGCCATTTGCCAAACAATTTTGGTAGAAAATGTATACTGGCTGAGTAATGAGCATAGAAAGATAAGGAAATAAAGGTAAGTAGGCCCGATACCATTTGTGTAACACACCTCGGGAACAAACGGGACACCTCACCTATGTTCAAAAGTTTGTAAGCATTTTGTTGATATAGGCTGACGTGTACTGACTTAATTGAATCCATTATCATGACCATGAGTGAAATGGCACTATAACTGTACTCCGATCTTAACTTCACTTTAAAAAAAAAAACAGAAACAAAGGGAACATGAATGGGTGCAATTAAGTAAGCAGTAATTAGACGTCTTCATAATTATTTTGGTACTTTTTATTTATAAAATCTACTTAAACGTAAAGACCAGTTATGGTCACGCGATTGCATTGTGAAAGAAACGTTGTGGAATCGATCAGAAAAGGTTGATCATCTAGCATCTAGCATCTGCAAGGTTCTGGAATCATCAAAATGATAAGAAATTTGGCCCATTCTTCGTAAAGTTACAAGCACTTTACACACAAAGATGTATATGGGACTACCCTATATCTCTCACAGACCATGAGAGAAACAAATTTACCAAATATATGAATTAGTAGGCAGTTTCCCGGCAAATTTTTTATCATCATGTATTAGTCAAAACATATTCTTTCACATGATTGGTAATGAGAGCTTCCATTTCATTTTTCGAAATTGGGGCGTTTCCAATACTGGTATTTACCTTTAATACAAGAAGTTCTAACATTTCTTGGGATAAACGCCAAACTGTTTATGCAAGAGAAATAGGCAAATGTCGTACATGAAAAGATAGAATGTGGTAGCAAGTTAAAAGTCGATAAACACTGACTAAATGCTGATAAAAAAAGACAATAAATGAACCGGTCACCAATGAAAGTAAAACGGCGTGAAACAGAATAACCAGAAAGAGAGAGAGAGAGTGTGTGTGTTTAGCAACATACCGTGGTATAACTTTGAAAGTAACAATTACTGTAAAGGTGAGTGACATGTAATTTTGTCCCCCTCCCTCCTCCTCCTTCCCCCATGACTTCGAAAACGAACATAGCAAATACTTCGTATGATCAAGGAAGTATCACATTGTAATAACTCCTTGGTATGATTCTTTCTTTTACATGAAATGAAACGAAACATGTGGTGAATCGGATGTTGTCCAACAATTTTTACCTACAGATATGACAAAGTTTGTGCATGTCTAATCTTTCCAGATGTTTGTCCCTGAGCCGATCTGGATGTTCTAGAAATGATTGAAAAACCATATGATGGTCCAAAAATGGAGGAAGTATAAGGGGATTTTTTTTATTTTAGATAGAGGAAAAAAGAAGAGGGAGTGAGAGGAAGAGAGAGAGAGAGAGAGAGAGAGAGAGAGAGGGGGAGAGAGAGAGGGGGAAGAGAGAGAGAGAGTAAGAGAGAGAAACAGACAGACAGAGAGAGAGAGAGAGAGAGACAGTGAGAGAGAGAGAGAGAGAGAGAGAGAGGGAGAGAGAGAGAGAGAGAGAGAGAGAGAGGGAGAGAGAGAGGGAGAGGAAGAGAGAGAGAGAGAGAGAGAGAGAGAGAAATCCAGTTTTGATTCTTCCGTCCGGTTGGGCTGTGATGGAGCGAAGCATTGAAAGGTCATGCATGATTCGCGCTGGTTTCCTTCCCGCTGAGTAGCCGTGAGATCTTCGGAAGATTCGCTTATAACGCAAGCAGAATAAAAGCAATAAATCTATTACAGAATTGATTTAGTCTACAAGAATAAACATTGTTTGGAAAACCCGATGGCATTATAAAGTCAATTAATAAGAAAAAAAACTTTGTATAAAGATTTGCGAAAATATTCTGGACCATTCATAACTAAAAGAAGAAAAAAAAAGAGAAATATAAAAAAAAAACATTAAAATTCATTGATTAAAATCATCCGCTCTGTTAAAAAGGAATACTATCATAAAAGATTGGCATCCTAAAATGCAACATGAAAAAAACGTGGAAAGAAATGAATCATATTTAGGGGGAAAATTCTGATGTTTTTCTACCAACAAAAATGTACTATAGGAATGAATGTATTGAAAGCAATCAAATGAGAGCCATGTATTTCAATCAATATTTTGTTAACATTAGGTAAAAATGTTGCCAATGACATTCCTCAATGTCGCACTGATTTTATGAGCTTTTGGGGGTAATAACAATCAGTGTTTATGAAACCTACTAATATAAATGATGTATTAAAGCCCTGCTCCTCCTGAAAATCAACGTCTTCTTGTGGCTCTGATGGCATTATACCATTCATTGTTTGAAAATGTATACATCAATGTTTTCCTCTTTGTCATAATATATTCAACATGTCTATTGATTATGGTCAATTTCCTAACGCACTCGAACCCTTCTTTTCAAAAATATTAGAAAAAAGGTCTTTGAACGTTTATATGATTTTCTGAATTATAATAATATATTGATTTTGCAACAATTTGGTTTTCGTAAAAAAAATTCTACATACATGCCAATATCATGTGTATGATAGTATTTCAACAACAAAAAAGAGATGAGGGTAATTTTACTGGTGGTATATTTTTAGATCTCTCAAAGGCATTTGACACCGTTGACCATGACATAATTCTTTAAAAAAGGAACAGTATGGTGATGGTGATGATGGTTATTTTACCTGACTGCTAAGAAAGCATAAATGCTCGTAAGTAAGCAACCAGACGGCCGACGTCAGAGGTCATGCTCTTGACTGGTTTAATAATTATTTATCAAATCGTATGCAGTATGTTGTGGTCAACGGTGTCAAATCAGATTTAAGTTGTGTATTATACGGAGTTCCGCAAGGGTCTGTTCTCGGCCCGTTATTATTTGTGTTGTATATATTAATGATTTTATAAATTGTTTTTCAATTCTTAATTTCATACTTTTGCGGATGACACCAGTATTACTCTTTCTAACCAAATAAACTGTCTTTAAATTTTGAAAAAAACAAAATATGTTCTCTTTAAAACAAATAACTGGTAATGATATTCCACAAGTCATTATGGATGGCAGGATTATTGCCCAAGTATCAAATATTAACTTATTAGGTATCAAAATAAATGAATATTGTCTTGGAAAACACATATTGATGATCTATGCAGTCGTTTATGTAGAACTACAGTGTCCTCCGCACTTCACCTTTACTTTACTTTACTTTACCTAGACATGACGATTTCATTATATAACACATTGATTTTGCCTCATCTCACTTACTGCTGTATGATTCTTGGTCATCATAATAACATAACTTAAATAACTTAAAGGCCCACTGCACTACTTGTAGCTACTTGCCCCCTCTATATAGAAAACAATGCCTAATCGGTGACCATTGGTCCCCCATAATCCTCTTTTTCTTATGTTATTTGAGAGCTGAGTTGATGAGATAACCACCTGTCCAGTTACCTTGCAGGGTGCTCTAATCCCTCCTGTTAACTACTACTGATAAGCATTAATACATGTACAAGTCATAAGTTACGATTGAAATTTTTGTTTTAATGAAATCAGTTATATATAATATAAAACTAATTATAACACCATTCTTTAATTACTACACAGCCCAAACAAAACCAATAGCATCTGTAACTCATTCATCCTTACTCGTTCACATGCACACTCACATGCATGTACACCACAATAACATACACTCACATGCAAGAACACACCACACCCCACATCCCACCCCCCCCCCCAAACACACACACAAACACCAAACACGCAGTAAGCTAAAGTTACACGCTTATATTCATATTCAGTTCTAATTCTTCCCATTTTTGTAGCCGCAACGACAACCTGCCTACCTTGATTGCAAAAGTCCTTTTCCTCCTCTATAACATCCGTAATAACTTCCTTCTGCCCTTGATTAAAAAATTGTATATTTCAACAATTGTTGTTTCGAATAATAGATGGTATTTAACAAAAATATGATATTCTTGCACGCTACCTTAATTCTAAAAGAACGACGAAGCTCGTAGATTACTCTCCACCTTTCCAGGAAATCGTTCTTCTCTTTAATTGGTAATTATGTCATTCATCTATGGTGGCCCTGAAGGGACATCGCGAATAGACTAAATCGTGAAAAATATGCGATAAAATTCACGATATCGTCAATTTTATCGCATATTTTTCACGAAGAAATTCACGAAATTGACGATATCGTGAACTTTATCGTGAACTTTTCACGATGAAATTGACGATATCGTGAATGTTATCGTGAAAAGTTCACGATATAAAGTTCACGATATCGTCTATTTTATCGTGTACTCTATCGTGTACTCTCCTGACGGGCGCTTCGTAAACAAAACCAGCCCTAGCTGGGGGAGACAGAGAGAAGGAAAAAAGGGAAAGGGAAAGAGAAGATAAAAGGAAAGGAAGAATAATAAGAAGAAAAAAAGGAAACGGGGGGGGGGGCGAAGGGCTCTTGCCTCCTCCTCACTCCCCCCCCCCGGGCCTCCCCGCCAAAAAATAAATCAGAGAGAGAGAGAGAAGGGAAAGGGAAAGGGAAAGAGAAGATAAAAGGAAAGAAAGAAGAGGAAGAAGAAGAAAAGAGGAAAACGGGGGAAGGGCGAAGGACTCTTGCCCCCCCCCCCCCTCCCCCCCCCCGCCAAAAAATAAATCAGAGAGAGAGAGAGAAGGGAAAGGGAAAGGGAAAGAGAAGATAAAAGGAAAGAAAGAAGAGGAAGAAGAAAAGAGGGAAACGGGGGCAAAGGGCTTTTGCCTCGTCCCCCCGCCCCCCGCCAAAAAATAAATAAGAGAGAGAGAGAGAAGGAAAGGGAAAGAGAAGAAAGAAAGAGAAAAACGAAAAAGAGGGAGAATAGGAAAGAAAGGAAAAGAAAGAAAAGAAAGGAGGCAAGAGCCCTTCGCCCCTGTTTCCCTCTTTTCTTATTCTTTTTCCTCTTCTTTCTTTCCTTTTATATTTTCTTTCCCTCTCCCTTCTCTTTCCCTTTATGGCGGGAGGGGGGAGGGGGAGGTAAGAGCCTTTCGCCCTTCCCCCGTTTCCCTCTTTCCTTCTTCCTCTTCTTTCTTATATTTTCTTTCCCTTTCCCTTTCCCTTCTCTCTCTCTCCTTATTTATTTTTTGGCGGGGGGGGGGGGAGTGAGGAGGAGGCAAGAGCCCTTCGCCCCCCCCCCGTTCCCTCTTTTCTTCTTATTATTCTTTCTTTCCTTTTATCTTCTCTTTCCCTTTCCCTTTTTTCCTTCTCTCTGTCTCCCCAGCTAGGGCTGGTTTTGTTTACGAAGCGCCCGTCAGGAGAGTACACGATAGAGTACACGATAGAGTACACGATAAAATTGACGATATCGTGAACTTTATATCGTGAACTTTTCACGATAAAATTCACGATATCGTCAATTTCATCGTGAAAAGTTCACGATAAAGTTCACGATATCGTCAATTTCGTGAATTTCTTCGTGAAAAATATGCGATAAAATTGACGATATCGTGAATTTTATCGCATATTTTTCACGATTTAGTCTATTCGCGATGTCCCTTCAGGGCCACCATATTCATCCCATCAAACATTTCAAGAGGTGAGCGCTAATTTATTTGTATAATACGCTCATTCGCGCCTGTGAATTTAGACTACAGTATGTGTTCTGTCAGTATTACTACTCGCGACGCGTGGCGTACACAGTCATAGACCTCGCTAAGCCACTTCAACTCAACATCAATTTGTGGCGAGTCCTGCATTGACTGTTTGCTCATCCTCTACTCGCCTTGAAAATCAAAGACATCTCCAGCTAAGAGATTGTTTGTTTAAGTGATTTCGCGCTGGACGCTGAATCTTCAACTCCTGAATTCAAAAGAGCTGTGATCACCCATTTACATGTAAAGTGTTTTTTCTGGCTTCATCTCTTCTTCTTTGTGTTCTTTCTCCGTTCTTGGACCCGGGCCTGCAGCAGTTTAGTAGGTTCCATGGTCGGAGTCTCAGAGATTAGCAATAGTTTGCACCAAGTCAAATGAAGCAAATTGAACCAGTTTAACCAGGGCATATCCCTGCTTGAACCTTGACGAGAACATCCTTGAACTGTCTTCGATACCGACCGAAATCATAATACTGTTCGACCGGATGGCCGAGAAATAAATTCCTGTGGGATTCCTTATTCAGGTCAGTATAAGTTACAGATGGTAGCTATATTTAGAGGTGTAGATCTATGTATTTTTAAATAGGATTTTATAGTATTGACTATTGAAAATGTGAAATTCGAATTCCTGTATCCTCTGAATCGCTGTATTCCACCCTTACAATATGTATAACTCTACTAGTTCCAATAATAATATCACGGTTAACGTTCAATTAAGGTAATTAAGACAACATTATAGTCAGAAGACCTCGATTGATATTAATATAACTTGGAATTAACACTGATTAATATCAGGCTAGGAACTCCATGTTAATATTAAGTCTTGCTGTGTCACGTACATTCCATAGCCAAAGGAGTATGTTGATCAACAAATACTGTTGCCCATAACATTGGAATTTTAAAGAACCTCTTTTCAGGAGATGAATGTGACAATGTGGTTTATTTTTTAAGGATAAAACTGATATATTCTCAGAACTTTATTGATCAACCTCTACGACTCATTAGATTGATAAATAGAGTTGTGAAAAGAAAAACGTTATTATATCAATCAAGAATAGAATATATTGTCACAGTCCCTTTATAATAGGGGTAAAATATATTTATTTCAACTTCATAGGCAACAGTGTAGTTTCAAGTTTTTTCATTTTCCGTCACTTTGCATTTAATTACCCGACTGAAATAATACAACAAATAAACTGTTCAATCCGCTGTTTTCAAGGGTAGTGAAAAAGATAATGTAACGAATATAAGTTGCATTGCGCACAAATCTTCAACAATAAAGGAATTATGAGTGATGTTTGTTGGCGGCCCAATACTGTTTTTTGAGGTCAATGAACAAGGTGGACACATATGTGAATACACTTTATGGTTAACGTTTACACAGAATGGAAATGAGCTTCCATCAACAAAAACGAAATCCATGTTTTTATCATAATTTGCCATCTAAGATCCCAGTTGAATCAATTCATGTTATATAATTGATGTTTCTCTTGTCACCAAGCACGTAGCCACGGGGGGGGGGGGGGGGGGGGGTGCTCGGTTGAACTTTATAGACCGTCACTGAAAGTGATTGATAAAATATTTCAAAATGGTATTGCATTTAGTCCAATTTGAATTTTTACTATATTGACGTTGGTATCATTGAAAAGCCTTATCGTTCTTTTGTACAACGATGCCCTATTTGTAATGAATATCCAGGAATGTGCAGTACACTTGAATAAAAACGAAATGGTTCAAAATGCATTTTTATTGTCAACAGGGAATCTTTCTTTTGTTTTGGTAGCGACCATTTTATTATAAATACTCATATCGCGTATAATTTGAAATGAAAGATGTTCGCGTATCCAAATGTATATAGTGACTCCAGGTGATCCTTCAAGCAGACTTGCCCCCAGCACATAACCGATGAAACTATCGAGGGATTCGTACATTCCTTTTTGATAACTTTGTTACAAGACCTCATGAAGAAGCCAAAAAGTGTATCCCTACTGTGAAAGGTTGAAACGGTGGTAAGCCAACGATAAGCTAGTGGAAAAATAAAAAGATAAGTGCAAAAGGAAAGCAACTCAATTTCCAAAGTGTTGTACGTCCCCAACTAAAATTCAGAAGGCATGTGCCCAGCGTGTCAATATGAATCTACTTCACTTGGTAACCTTATGTTTTAAAAAATACACCATCCTCATCATTATCATCATCATCATCACCATCACCATCATTACCATCATAACTATCATCATTACATCATCATCATCATCATCATCATCATCACCATCATCACCATCATAACTATCATCATTACATCATCATCATCATCATCATCACCACCACCATCATCACCATCATCATTACATCATCATCATCATCATCATCATCACCATCATCACCATCATAACTATCATCATTACATCATCATCATCATCATCATCATCACCATCATCACCATCATAACTATCATCATTACATCATCTTCATCATCATCATCACCATCATCACCATCATAACTATCATCATTACATCATCATCATCATCATCATCACCACCACCATCATCACCATCATAACTATCATCATCATCATCATCATCACCACCACCATCATCATCACCATCATAACTATCGTCATCATCATTATCATACATCCCTTTACTGTCTGTTTGTATATTACCATTTTGTGTTATGATCCTGCAAGTCAAATAAATATACAGATAATATAAATGAAGACAAAAATTAGATAAGTAAACAAATGAATGGATAAAATGGAGGCAGTGTTCCGAACGCATTTTCAGTGTAGTGAGGTGTTTGGAAATTATTTTCTCTCATTAGTGTATTATAAATTTTAGATTATTTGTTTAATCGAACATGTCTATTATTGTTTAGTACTCAGCAGAGATGCATAGTGAATAGGCGTTCGGGGCTCACGGTCACCGTTTCGACTCAGGCCCAGCATCTCTGTACAGTGGCAGATCCAGGGGGGGGGGGGGTACAGTTAAAAACACGTTAGTTAGTTTTTTTTTTTAGATAGGCCCCCTCCCCTGGCGCTCAAGGGGGGAGGGGTGCGATTTTTCAAATTTTCGAGGGCCAAAAGAAAAAAATTAGTGCTCACTACCCCCCCCCCCCCCCAGCTGGCTGTTTTGCCGCTAAATATTCTCTCACGAATTGGGCCCCCTCTTTGGCCCTCTCCCCTGCCGCCGGCTGGATCCGCCCCTGTGTCTTTATATATATATATATATATACTCATACAACCTTAGCAATAACTAATTTTAAACTTTATCATTTTTAGGACTTTTTTTTCGTCATAAAGAGGTTCCTACGATACAAGAAATCAGAAAAAGTACATGCATATAGGCCTAGATGAATTCGCGGTTGCATAGATGATGGGTATCAAAATTCACGAGATTATTTTATTGATGGACCATGGTTTATAAACATTCCGATGAAGTCACCCCCCCCCCCTTTCACTCTGCACTGGGCATGTCTATGGAGGCATACCGATGTCATTCTATATAGAACCTTGTACCTTGTACCTTGTACCATGTACCTTGTACCTTGTACCTTGTACCTTGTACCTTGTGTTCGTCTCTTCCGAAAGGTCCGCTAGGAACTATAACTGGAAGTATAACTTGACGTGACGAGAGTATAGATTTGTGTATTTCTGGGGTTATGCTATTTGATTTAGTTTTGGGATTGCAGATTTGAAGACTGTGCTGGATTTAATGTCCACGTTTAGTTGAGGTAGGTCATTCCATAGTTTTACAGCTTCAGGGAAGAAGGATTCTGCAAATGGTGTTGATGAGCACTGAAAGGTAGTCAACTGTTTGTCATGTGTCCGCCTACTTCTTGATCCTTTCCTCTGGAGATAATCTCCTAGTGGAATATCTAGTTCTGCATTAATCATCTTGTGGAGTGTAGTTACCCTTTGGATTAGGCGTCTCCTCTCTACGTTGTCCCATTTCAGTGTTGTCAGCATATTTTAATTACAAGAACACTTGTAATTAAAATGACATTTTCCTCTGTTTATTCAACAGGAACTACACTCTATTTCTCGAAGAATATTGAACTGAGGAAACAACAAAATGACCCCTTACTGCAAGAGGAGACTCATGGTAAGGATATTTAATTTAATTGTCACTTAAGCTGTCAGTAGGCCAACTAAGACAAGCACGATCGCAGAGACCTTCGAGAAATCAGCTTATTTCAAGTCAACTGATTCTATACTAGGGAATTGACATGATTGTATTGCCTAGATACACCCCCTCCCACTCCGTGAACGGAGGGATACCATGCGTGTTCCCAAAATGTCCGGTAAAGGGGTACTTTTCACGCACCAAAATCCGGCTCGTAGTACACAAAAATCCGTTACACACCGGACTTTAGGGGGGTGTTTTTCAAAGGAGGGAACATGCATATGCGTACCCTAACTGAGTGGGGGGGGGGGGGGGGGGGGGGGGGCGGGGATACAATGATCGGATTCCGTATCATGTCATTCTCATGTTCATTTATTTCAAGATAATATAGTTGACGCACAAGGCTAACGAAATTGCCTAATAATACCGGTAGGCGAGGTTGATGTCAAATGCCCTATGTGTATCTTTGGTCCAGTCACTGAGCTGGCACTACAATCGTATAAGGAGGTGGGGGGGGGGGGGGGGGGCTATCGGTTTTTGTGAGGTGAATGATGAATTAAATAAAAATTAAGAAGTCCATCAAATAGGGGTATGGGCTGGGGACTAAGGGTCAGATCATCTTCTTTTCACCGTGTCATCTTTCTCCTTTATTTTTCTCTCCTCTCTTCTTTTTCTTCTTCATTTTGTTTTATTGTCATTCATTGGGGGGGGGGGGGCGTGCACCTTGCAACTGTAGCTTTACAATTACCTACTGTATTGTATTTTTAACTGTGAAAGATATAGTAATTTTTCCCGCACCACAGCAAGCATATTTTGATATTGATATTGATATTGATCTATTTCATCCACAATATGGAAATATGCTTCCCACCAGCATTACAATAATAATACAAGAAACAGAGTACCTTACAGTCATGTTCTCGTAGAGTCAGGACTGAACTGAATCAGTTAATTGTATCGTTCGTGTTATTATTCATATTCCGTTATGAATAGGATACAAACAAAAACGGACTCTACTATTGAATCGCCTATTAAAATACGAAGGGAAACATATCCTCTCTTTTTTTTAAAATCAATCTTTTGGGGTTTTTTCTTCCAGATATTGCTCACTTTTACAGGGATGATAATGTACTTTTCATTTACTCTGATGTCTTTCTCGAGGGAGAGCAACGTAGCCCAGCCATTCCCTCGACCAAGCAAAAATACGGGCCATGATGACGGCGCTTCTAGAATTGATTCATTACATCATGAACGGGAACACCACGTCTTTCAATATGGGAACACCACCAAATTTAGCGCTAACACTAGTGATTCGTCTCGCGGCTCCCCTTTCATCTTGAAGCAACCAGTGGCTGGTTGGAGGCAGCGACCTCAGAAACACCTTAAAACAGAAGCTAAAGATCACCACGTACCATTGTCAAAACGGAAATCCGTAGCGGTTACGACTGCGAGAATATCTCAAGACATTTTGACAAATCTGTCACTCAGTTTTCAAGCTTCTCAACTCCGTTTCGAAATGGATATGGCAAAGTATGGTCAGCAGGAGATTGGGCAGCCAGTACGGTACACGAGAGAGAACATTCCTGCAGATTTACGTGCCCTGGCACCAAGTGTAAGTAAATTTATTTTTTTTAAAGAAAAATATAATAATAATAATACTCAGTTTATGTATTGCGCTTATTACAACCACTAAGCGCTTCCAGACTTGGAGATTATTACCCCCGACTTTAGCTGTGCTGCCATCACGGCGCTCTAGCATTTCAAAGAATTAATTCTTGCCAGGTACCCACCTGGGTCGAGTGTGGCAAATGTAGATCAATCTCTTGCCAAAGGACATTAGTACCGCGGTGGGTCTCGAACCGCGTACCTTGTGATGGACAGTCCGGCGACTTAACCGTTCTCCCTGGGGGCCCTGCAATCATAATTGTATAAGTCAATAGATTCAAACTTCTTATCACCAATTATCTGTATCACAAATTACCTGCTTTGATTCTTCACGCATCAGGACGACTATTCCATGGAACATCGCCTCATATCGTCAACTCCCTGGACAACAACCCCAAGGACAGTTATCCTCGAAAAACTACCCCGCTCTGTCCCTTTAACAGCTACCCCTTCGGATAACTACCAATCCCCGGACAACTACACATCCACGGACAACTACTCCTGTTCAAAATACTATTGAGAACTGTCGAGGGAATCTGCATAGGGGCAGTAATTGTCCGGATGTTTTCCCCGGTGGTGATGTCCGGTTGTAGTTGTAGTTGACCGGATGCAGTTTTCCGGTGTAGAAACCTTTAATTGATGAGGTAGTTGTCATAGGAATGATTTTCTGGGGGTTAGAAGAATAGACAAGGATGGTTAAGTTGAGAGGAAGGAAGTTATCCAATAGCCGACTCGTCAATGATAACAGACTTCTAGGGCGATGTCTCACATCTAACATACATCTAACATGGTGGTGGTAGTTGTTATTTTACCTGACTGCTAAGAAAGCATAAATGCTTGTTAGTGAGCAACCAGACGGCCGGCGGCTTTAGGTCCTCTCCGAGGGACCTGGTAATGAGGATTAATGCCTTACCAAAGGGCATTAGCGCATCGGATTACGAGACCACTGCTCTACCGACTGAGCTATCGCGCCTATGTCTCATCTCGAGTTGCTATTAATCTGAATCGAAAGTCCACAAAATTATTCGAACAGTAATGCATTGAATTCGATGTGAGAAGTATGGAGTTGAGGTTAATACAAAACCAAGTCCCTGTTTCATAAAAAAAAAAGTGTTATCAATAACAAGTTACAATATCTGGTATACGTTACGGATATCGTGGTATTTGATTGGCTGAAAGCAACTTTGACATAGAAATTTGGCATTTGTTATTGATAAAGAGTTTCATGGCCCAAAGTAGTTCAGATCTGTCTCAAATACTTTGATAATTATGTAAGCTTTGGTGAAAACCAATTAAAGCAAAATATCCCGTGTGTGTGAATGAAAAGTGTGAACATTCGATACAGATTCGACTACTAAACTATTAACTTCCATAATTAGACAAATTTGTTTTTGTTCGAACAGCTGGTATTGGCTAACTTGTTTCATTATCTGAATATTAGTTTAAAAATCAAAGACCATACAGCTCCTAATTCAGCAGCGATATTTGAGTGTACGAAATTTAATCTCCTATAACGTCATGAATTAGTCTGCATGCACAGACCTTAGTTTCTATTATTGACACTTAAAGAAAAGGTTGAGTTCTGAGAGGTGAAAAAATAATTTGTGAGCATTTTCATTGTGATTATATCTTCATATTCTAAATAATTATGACATGTAACGTTGCGCTAACAGCTTGAAAATGTGGGCCTCATTTTTATGCCATATGTTTGTGTAGTCCCATGTAGATGTACATCTTTCTGTGAACAGTGCTTATTACTTTACAAAGGCGATACAGTACATGATCATCTTTTTCTGATCAATTCCACACCGTTTCTTTCACAATGCAATCACATGACAGTGCTTTCGACACAATAGATCATTCATGTCTACTGAAAACTCTAAGAAGCCATTTTAGGGTTGATGGCAAGGTTATCGAATGGATTGAATCTTACTTGTCAGATAGAAAACAGAAAATTGAAATTGATAACGTTGTCTCTGATGTATTCAATGTGCCTTTTGGCGTTCCTCAAGGGTCGCGATTAGGCCCTCTGTTGTTTATCTTGTATACAAGCAGACTCCTTACAAATATCCATACGGAGTTTCCTAGTATTAGTTGTCACTGCTACGCAGACGACACCCAACTATACCTATCTTTCTGTCCTAACACACCGGCTGAAGATCATTGTATTTCTGAATTAGAATCATGTGTTGTTTATATTAAGATTTGGATGTTGCAAAACAAGTTGATGTTAAATGATAACAAATAGAATTTTTGGTCATTGGTACTCCACGCCAGGTTTCTAAATTTAGGTCGCGTAGTGTATCAGTTGGTGACTCCACCATAACCCCATCTGATACTGTTAGAAACTTAGGTGTGTCTTTTGATACCCACCTGAATATGGATTCACATATCACTAAAATATGCAAATCAGCCTATTTCAGGATTTATAATTTGAGACGCATTCGAAAATACTTTGATCAGGACAGCATGAAAACTGTCATGCATGCATGTGTTACTAGTAAACTAGATTACTGTAATAGTAAACTAGATTACTTTAATAGTTTATTGTATGGATTGCCAGACTCACAAATTTCCAAGTTGCAGCGGGTCCAAGATGCATGTGCACGACTAATTTGCAGCCTCCCAAAATTCTCTCGAATAACCCCACTTCTAAAGGAACTACACTGGTTGCCAATTCGCCAGAGAATTACATTTAAAATATTAATGATAGTCTACAAAGCTCGAAATGGTCAAACTCCTAGTTACATTACTGAATTGTTGCATATCAAGTCTCAAACTCATGGTCGTAACCTTCGTAGACACATTTATGTTGCAAATACCCCCATATAAAACCAAAGTAACCCTCGGGGACCGGTCATTTCTCTGTGCTGCCCCTAGATTATGGAATAAATTACCACTAGAAATAAGGAAAGCCCTATCACTAGATAATCAAAACTGAAAACTCACTTGTTCATAAAGTATGTTTAGCACAGCATTTACGAGCTCTTGCAGCGCAGTAGAATATATCCACATAGTTATTGCGCTTTACAAATAAATATTATTATTATGACAAGAACTCAACTTTATCTCTAAACAGAATTCGAAAATACATAGTCATAGTCTTACAGTGCAGACTTTGTTTGTGCTAGCAAACTCTAGTCATTGATTTCGTTTATCTTTCGTTGACAGTTATTCAGCCAATTTCCGCGGAAATTCTTACCTGATTACAAGAGCCCGTGCTGGAAGTTTCATAACGAAACCACCAGCCGGCTCAGCTGTCTACCTTACTTCTTCATCGGGGGATTCCCCAAATGCGCCACCACCGATCTCTGGGGTAAGCTGATGACCCACCCAGCCCTTGTGAGAACCCTAAAGGAACCTCATTGGTGGACAAGGACTAACTTTGAAGGTAAACAACAAATGCCCAGGGTAATTGCCCTTCTGGCCCTCCACATCAAAAAATACCCCCCTAGTTTCTTAAACTTGAACACTTCTGTTTAATATGTTTTTTGAATATTTTGGACTATAATTTATTTATCGTTTAATGTATATACAATGTTGTCATGTTTGTTCTGTTCAGTTTGTTGAGTTGGTGCCCTGCATTATTATTCCATGACCTGGGCGTAACGTGCCTTAGGGTGCGTTTAAGCTTAAATTTTGAAGGCAGAATGAGCGATTTGTAACGATCATCGTAAAGGCTCATCGTAATCGCAGTTCCACGGTGTACTGTTTATGCTCACTTTTCAGGCTCATCCGTGTGGCCTTAATTGGTCTTCCAGCTGGATTCGCAAACCTTCACTGTGCATGCTACGTAGACCTACGAGAGGTCAGTGCGTTGACCCCATTTAAACGCGTTTACAAATTGTAAACGCATCTTTTTGTGAGTTTACGATCGGCGATCGTGATCGCCATTTTTCGGTGATTCTACAAAAGTGAGCATGGACGCATCCGTGTTTTAAACTAAACGCGTAACAGATGCCTGATTCTGGCCAGAAAAGGTTAAGCATAAACACGCCCTTATATCCCTTCATTGGTTTTGATGTATGGTCATGTTTACAGCTCATTAGTCTTAAGACCCTCTTGTTGGTAATAGATTATCCGGACATCACATGCGTTCGCATTAAAGATTAGACTTTCCAGTTTCGATGTTGGGATTTATAATTACTTATACAGTCGTTATTTCGCAGGTTCATTATTCCTAGCATTCCCTATTCCTATTTATCAGACTGTTTGATAATAATGGAGGTATAAAGGGCAATCCAACCCTTGTGATGATTTTATTTGTAATAAAGGAGAAAATTACTCCACAGAGACATTACCACCAATTTCAGCCAATGTATGGAGCCCATACCTATATTGATTACAACTTCTAGAGATTCCTAACTTTCTATTTTTTTTGTCCGATTTCATTCAAAATTTCACCAGTCTATTTCTCTGATTTTTCTGCTTTTCTCTAGTAAGAGTGTTTTTTTTTATTTTTTATCAAGATTGGATTTCCCTTTAATAAAGGGCCGCGTATTTCATGGGTTCATACATGTAATTCCAAAAATGTGATTCGTTTATCAGAAGATTTGTTTTTTCAAAGGTTTGATGTCCAGAAAATAGGGCCTCGTTCCGGAGGTTCGCTATCACGAATATAGGATTCCGTTATTACGAACGCACCTTCAAATTAAGCATAATGAACACATTCAATAGCGCACGTTCGAGATAACCATTCGGGACAATGGATGTCTAGTTACAACAAAATATAATTAGTCTGTCGTTTATTCGTGTATATCTCCAGTTTAACAGTAGGGACTTTTATATTTTGCACGACGAGAACATGGACTGCCCTTTTAAGGCAATGTGACGTCACTGCCAGTGCCTTAAAGGACGTCACATTGCCTTAAAAGGGCAGTCCACGTTCTCGTCGTGCAGAATCTAAAAGTCCCTATTGTATTGGCCTACAATCATGACAAGCCTTTTTTGTGAGAGGAAGCCTCTTTTGGCACCGATTGATCAAGGCTAACCTGTTATTTAAACGTGTCTTTGAAATACATAATTCTGTTATACTGTAGTGGCCTACAAAAAGTCACGTGAAAATAGGCCTCTCTAGGCATCGCATTATTTGAGGCTAAGCTGCATTTTAAACCTGTTTTTAATATACAGGTAGCATCGATTTTACAAGATATCCGTGCAGGCCAACGGTATGATTAAATTAAATATGCATTTAAAAATGCAATTAAGGTTAGCCTCATGCGTTGCCAAAGGAGGCCTGTTTTAACAGGAGCGTCTTGCCAGCCAACGTTATTATACAACGACAAATAAGTGATGGGCAGGATAAAGCATTTTAAAGTGCTTTCTCAAAAACACACGAAATTGATTGAAGAAAGAATACCTCGCTCGAATTGATCAGCAAACGCTCTCAAAATCAAAGATTTCGAGCTGACGCAAAATGCAACGGAAAATATCACAATTCACAAAGGAGGTTTGTCAACAAACCTCCTTTGTGAATCCGGGCCTGAATGACCTGAGGAAGGGGAGGGGGAGGGGGTGGGGGGTAATAGGAGAAAGGGCCAGTTATCTGATGTTAATAAACAAAAGCACACCTGGATATATGAAAACGTGTATACTTATGTGCCCCCACCGTCCAAATTCGAAATTGAAGATATTTTCCTTACGCTTTTCACATAATATATTACAGTATACAGATAGGTTTATGGATCTGTTATGTGTGTTAGGTTGCCTCTTCTAATCATGATGATGATAATAATAATTATAATATTAATCATAATAATCATAATACTAATAATATCAAGGATTATAATGCTGATGATAATTATGATAAAAGTAGTAACATATATGTTTAAATATATGTTTAGCGCTATAAAAATGGAAGCACTATTTTTATTATTGATCATTGTCATTATTTATTATTATTATTATTATTATTATTATCACTATTATTGATGTTGTTAGGGGGTGGTTGTTTTATGCTCATTGTTGTTGCTGTTTTTGTTTGTTGTTATTATTATCATTATTAATTGTTATCGTTTTAGCTTGTGGCAATTTACTAATGGCTCTAAAATGCGAAGAACCTTGTCTATTTTATTTTACACTCACTATTCCAAGTACAAGTAGTTCGCATATCACTACAGTACTTTGTATCATTATGTGTTTTCCTTTTTTTTTTTATTTCAGAGAAAAAAATTGAAACATACGTTCGTCGATATAATAACTTATCGAAGGAAATGACTTCTAAACATCAGAAAGATCTCATCACATGTAAGTATACCAAACATAAAGACTTCCATTTTTCCTTCGGATATAGCTATAAATATTCAGCAAATACTGGCACTTACCATCATAAATATTTGTCCTTTACAATAATATATAAATATTGCTTGTAAATTTCTTCAAATTGCTGTTTTAAATCAACTGTCTGGATGCACAACTTGCGGCCACGGTAGAATATAACATCAATCGGAAAATTCTGAAGTTATCGGTTCATGATATAGGCCTATTGTTATATTGAATGCCGGAGCATGCATCAGTTAAATAATATCCTCTATAGCAGTGAGCAGTACGAAACAGGCCGCCTCTGTCTTCATCATTATGATTTTTACGGTGATTAACACAAAGAAAATATTGGAAAAGAGTCGATAAAACATAGATGATATTTCCCACAGTGCGGCACTAGAGCTTCTCTGCTCTCATCATATTTTTTCTTTACACCATCATGATATATGCGGTCATCAACACATTGAAATCATATGAACTGAAACGATAAAACGTCATATTATTTCACACAATACGTCATGATAATATTGTGTGCGGTTTACGTATAATGCGTAAGACATTTGCCACGACTGGGCGTGTAGATGATGGAACTTGGGGAGAAGGGGTGGGGGGGGGGGGGGGGGGTGCCAACTTCATGGTTGACCGTGATCGTTTATAACAAAGTTAACCCCAAGGGCAAAGTGCGGTGTGAATTATTAAAGATAGAAAAACAGTGTGCCACGAGCAGTTGATTGAGGAGGGAATCGCCACAGATTGTCACATGGCACGGCCCTCGAAGGGATCACCGACACATCTTGGAGTAATAAATCGTAAAAGGGCTTCATTGGTTGTTCAGCTATGTTTAAAGAGAAAGTTTCGTTCTGATAAAGCTGAAAATACTATCCATGAGCTTTCTCAATCTTTCTAAGTCATTTCAGAAGAAGATCCTCGAAGCACTGTCCCCTAAAAGGGGATAGCTCTTCAAATAGAACCAAAAAATAAAGAAATACCCACCGTGTCGTGATGAATATACTCAATTATCTTCCCTCACATTCTATATCAATCAGCTCTGTCATTTACTCTTTGTATTGCCCCCCCCCCCCCCCACTCTCTCTCTCTCTCTCTCTTTGCATACCATCCACACCCATACACATTCCTTCTCTATCATGTTTACAAAGACAGTGGCTGGGAGGTGGACAAAATGTTCAAATGGTCCTCTCTCAATTTCAAATTCAATTTCAATTCAAATTTATTCATGTTTCCAAAAAAAAACATTACAAATCAATTATCTCTCTCTGTCACTCTCCCCCCCCCCCTCTCTCCCCCCCCCCCCTCTCTCTCTCTTCTCTCTCTCTCTCTCTCTCTCTTTGCATACCATCCACACCCATACACATGCAACTATATTCCTTCTCTATCATGTTTACAAAGACAGTGGCTGGGAGGTGGACAATTATATGTTTCAAATGTTCCTCTCCTCTCTCTCTCTCTCTCTTTGCATACCGTCCACACCCATACACATGCAACTATATTCCTTCTCTATCATGTTTACAAAGACAATGACTGGGAGGTGGACAATATGTCTCAAATGTTCCCCCCCCCCCCCGCCCCCTCTCTCTCTCTTTCTCTCTCTCTCTCTCTCTTTACATACCGTCCACACCCATACACATGCAACTATATTCCTTCTCTATCACGATTACAAAGACAGTGGACAAATATATGTTTCAAACGTTTCTCTCTCTCTCTCTCTCTCTCTCTCTCTCCCCTCTCTATCTCTCTCACTCTCCCCCTCTCTCTCTCTCTCTCTCTCTCTCTCTCTCTCTCTTTGCATACCGTCCACACCCATACACACGCAACTATATTCCTTCTCTACCATGTTTACAAAGACAGTGGCTGGGAGGTGGACAAATATGTCTCAAATGTTCCCCTCCCCCCCCCCCCCTCTCTCTTTACATACCGTCCACACCCATACACATGCAACTATATTCCTTCTCTATCACGATTACAAAGACAGTGGACAAAATATATGTTTCAAACGTTTCTCTCTCTCTCTCTCTCTCTCTCTCTCTCTATCTCCCTCTCTCTCTCTCTCTCTCTCTCTCTCTCTCTTCCTCCACTTGTGAATATGTAGTGGTGTAGGGGTTCAATTCACCGCACTCTCAATCCAAGGGTTTGGGTTCGAATCCCAGCCCTCCACTCTGTTTAAAATTGGATACCCCTCATTTTGTTCCTCTCCTACTCTCGACCCAAATGTATTTTCTGGGGTAATAATAATTGCAAGGCCTGCAGGAAGAGAAGTAAATAATTATTTATGTGGTTATACCCCAGGGTAAATAATAAGAATAAAAATAACATTTATTATTAAGGCATAATTTGAATAGTCTTATAAATTTGCTATTTAAAAAACAAAACATGTTTCCATATTAAATCACCGTAGACATACATCAATGTTATGATTTAGAACGATTACTAGCATCAACTGCCAAGAACATGACTGATGGTATTTAACAAAAAAATAAACATAGCACCCGATGACGTACGAATTTATTCAAAAGGGTTTCATTTTGATAACATGTGATGATATGGCAATGGGTTTGGCGTGTGACAAAGAGCGGAGATCCGACATAATATTGCTCCTGGCATGTGTAGGGCTAGAGTAAGTGATGCAATTGCGTTTAGGTTAGGTGAAGGCCTTAAGGGTTAGGATCAGGTGCGTACGCAGGGTGGGGGTCGAACCCCCCTCAAATTGTTTTAGTGTGTGTGTGTGTGTGTGTGTGTGTGTGTGTTGGAGGAACCCCCCCCTCAATTTTTATCTTCAATAAATAAATACATAAATAAAAAAAATTAAAAAAAATTATAGTAATGGGTGACCAAAAAAGGTGACCTTACCCCCCGCCCCCCCCCCGCCCCCCGCCCCGCCCCCCAACGGAACGAATATCAATCAGCCAAATTTTCAAATTTTCAGGACAAAAAAAAAAGAAAGAAGTGTGCTCTAACCCCCCCCCCCCCCCCCCCCCCCCCTGGCTGATCGTCAACGAAACGGAGTTAAGTCTTTTGTCAACTCTGTTCGTTGCTACGGCAGGTAGCCAGTGAAAACGAACTCGTTTGATAAACAGAACTTTGTTATTCCTGGCTCATTTTTCCTAATTGAGGTGTCATAACAGAAAGGGCAGAAATTGAACTTTCTAGAAATGTGATTTTTTTTTCTTGAAATTCAGATACCGCCCGCCAAATGCCTTTTTGGTTTACTCTCTTCAAATTGCTTTTGATCATTCATGCGTGAGAAATCATATAAGTTGCATCAAATGAAAGAGAAGGATCTAAGCTTTCCAAATATGTGTCATTTATTAATTATAATTGTGAATAAGTTATGATTAAACATCGATAATTCTCGGTTTCGTTTTTTCTGGGACGCTCTATATTACTTGTTTTCTTCTTCAAGTTTACCATTGAATGATTTTATGATTTTATTGCCAGGTGACGCATCTGCACTGACGTTCCAGGATAACAAGGCAGTGATAGCTCGTATGCCGCCCAAACTCAGAGAGGAAATCAAGTACGTCACAGCTGATTTTATCAGGGCTGCCTTGCCCGATCTCAAAATCGTTGGCATTATACGCGATCCAACTTCGAGGCTCTACTCGGCTTACCTTTATTTCGCCGAGCACAAAAAGAGTCCCACATCGCCGGAGGATTTCCACGTCAAAGTGGTGAAGGCGATGGAGGAGTTCTACAATTGTACAGATAATCATGATCTCCGTTTCTGTGCCTATCATGACGTGGTACCGGTAAGAATAATTATTGCCATGAAATTGCCTGAAATAGATCATCAAATTTCCTGAAATTTAATTGAATTTCCTTCTTTTCTTCCAAACTGCCTCGTATGTGCCTTTTTGTGCCTTTTTTTTCGTCATGAAATTCTTGGAGACTAGCGCCAAACGTCTTTTGTTTCAACAGAATATCAATTTCAAATTGCAAACGAGTGAAGCGAGTGAGCAATAATGTACACTGAATACAGAGGCAAATGACAAATGATATCAAAGAGTAAAGATTCGCCTTTTTAGTAATTATGTTCTTTAATTAAATTACCTTTGATTTACCTTATTTTATCTTCAGTTTTCCTTTAATTTGTCAATTTCCTTAAAAATGTCCTTGACACTTTCAATTTTTTTTAAATACTGAAAACAAGGAAATTTCCTTGAAAATGGAAGCTACATGTATGGTGTAAATTGGGCAATGAAGGAGCCCTTTGCCCCTTCAACCCTCATTTTAACTCCTCATTCTCCTCCTCATCGTCGCCATTTTAAGGTGACTATCGTCATCGTCATTATCGTTTCCACCATCACCGTATGCTCCTCATAATTTTCATCATCATCACTGTCATCTTCATTACCATCACTACCACCAAATCCCCCTGTTTCCCTCTCCTCCTCCTCATCATCGTCTCTTCATCATCATTAACATCGTCATCATTGTCACCGCTACCACTTCTACCACTACCATCATCGTCGTTGCCTTTTCCCCATTTATTTATTTATCCTGTTCCCCCTTTACATCGCATGCCGTGTGGTTGTATTTTCAGCACATAAACATCGGGTGCTATTCCTTCTACATCCGAGAATATCTGGCACGGTTTCCCCGGAACCAGCTTTACTTCTTACGCACAGAAGACTGGTCAAAAGATCCTGCTCATTATATGAAAGAAATATTCTCATTTCTAGATATTGGTAAGTAAATACTGACTGTCATTATAATGAATTTTGAATTGACATTGGGCCTTAAAGATACTATGTCCCTTTTGCAGCCAACATCAAATTCTGTAGAACTTTGCAGGAATTATGAAAATGTCATGTATGTCTAAACGATAGCAGTGTCCTAATATTCGAATTATGCAAGGAAACCCGTTTACTTGATAGACTTCACTGTCAGACGCTATTGAGTGACTGACTGGCTTTTTTCTTATTTGGTAATAACATACATTAAATGAGCTATAACGAGTACATGAGCATTTGTCTACATCAATAACCCACTTCTTGTAATGGCCAGAATTACTGATTGAATCTTTGCGCAGCATAAAACGTACGACCATTTGGTACAATAGTCTGAAAATCAGACTATTACTTACTGGCTCTATAGCTCTTAAGTCGATTTGACAACTAATAGTCGTTATTTTCCCACTTAAAGACATTTTCAAGCTCCCATTTTTTTTAGGGAAGTTCTAAATTAGTATTATCTTTCAAATACCGTTGGAATTTATCCTTTTCATTTTTTTTGGTCTGCAAATGGGACATAGTACCTTTAAAACTGTAAAACAATAACATTTTGGTGTTCATGATAGTTCACGAATTTTGCAAATGGACGAGAAGAAAAGTCACTTCAGCAATGCAAAAGATTCATGCTCCAAAAAATGAACTGTGTCTCTTGGAAATTTATTGACGGGAAAAGGGGTGTATAGCAAATTGATTAAACATACATTCCCAATTCCCATGTTTGTGTTTTAAGAATGACTATAATATACCAACACAATGTTATTTTTAAAGCAAAGCACTTCAGGTTTGGTTAAAAGTCACAATGTCAAGCGTAGTCAAAAATTCGTGCAATTTAGGTAGGCCTATAGAGTCACTTCAATCGGGATTACTAAGGTGGCACAGACCAGGTGTGCCCCCCCCCCCCGCAAAAAAAGTGTTCATTATTCATGTTGAATTCATGTATAAAGAATTATCCTATTTGTTTGGATTTTAATGAACAATTGAATTGAATTGAATTGAATTGAATTGAATTGAATTGAATTGAATTGAATTAAATTGAATAGTATAAACAAGATTTATTTGATGAGGGATAGGGGAGTTCAAGACCTCCCCCCCCCCCAATACCCTAGTCCCCTCAGTAACCGTTATTAGATCATCGTGCATTTTATGCAATACAGAGACAACAACATGAAGATATAGATGCTTTGTACTGTACGTGTAATTGTCACTAAAATATTTAACCCAAATACATGTAGCAGCAAATTCCTAACGAAAGTTTAAAAAAAAAAAAAAAAAAAAAAAAAAAAAAAATCTTCAAAAATGCAAAAATGCAAATAAATTTTCACTAGCCTATACCCATCACCCATCGACGTTTACCAACAACAGAGCATTGACTTATAAGGTATTCCAACCATGATTTCTATAGGAGATACACGACTCACTGAGTATGAAAATTGCCAAGAAGTTGATTTCTAAAATGTAATATCGTCAAAAATAATAGCGGATAAAAATCAGTACACTGGAAGTAATAATAATAAATAATAATTACAGTGCTTATATAGCGCATAACACTTACTTTGTCAGAAGTCTCTAAGCGCTCTGCGACGACGTTTCGACAGTCCCTGAAAGCTTCTTCTGACTTCTTAGTCAGAGTGATTTATTATTCGCTGTTAATTTGTACGGTATACGAAATGAATAATAATCTTCTTGAGAATTTGCGATCGTGGTATTACTAATAGGTTAATATCCCAGAAAATGATTTATTGCATTTGTCCATTGGTATAACCCTGGTCATATCCTCACTGTGGCGCACATAATATTTGAATGAGTTCAGTCTTTTGATTTATGTATTTAGGTCGTGTATATGAATTCATTTACTTTTCTCTCTCCCCCCCCCCCTCTCTCTCTCTCTCTCTTTCTCTTTGTCACTTTCTCTGTCTGTCTGTCTGTCTCTCCCTCTCCCTTTCACCTTCCCCTTCTCTCACATCTCTTGTTCTCTCTCTCCCTCTCTCTCCCTCCTATCCTCCCTCTCTCCCCTCACATCCTCACTCTCTCCCTTCACATCCTCCCTCTCTTCCCCTCCACCCTTCCTCCATCGCTCCCTCGCGATCTCTCCCTTTCTCTCTCCCCCTCTCTCTCTCTCACTCTCTCTCTCACTCTCTCTCTCTCTATCTCTCTCTCTTTCTCTCTCTCTCTCTCTCTCTCTCTCTCTCTCTCTCTCTGTGTAGATCCTATGTCTGAAGAATACCGACATAAGGTTGCACAGGCGGGGAAGCTGAACCGAAGAAAAGCACGCGACAGGAGAGTTGGGCCGATGTTACCACAAACGAAGAAACTCTTGGACGATTTTTACAGACCTTGCAACAAAGATTTAGCCAAACTTCTAAATGACGACAAATATCTCTGGCAGATAGGCACGTAAAGTGTAGTGACGGATTTGTAAAGACTTGTCATGACATTATGCTGCAGATATATAAATACTACTAATAATAGTTGCAATTTCCACTTTCCATTGAGTAGAAATTAGCGCTTTGAGATTTCAATCAGGTGTCGGTGTTAAAGTTAAAAATATATACAAGTACGATGCAGAGACAGTGTGAGTTCAACTAATGCATATGGTTTCAGAATAGATTCGCATGAAAATTGTTCCCCCACCCCCCCCCCCCCAAAAAAGAAAAAAATACCCTGGAAAATTAACTTGGTATAGAAATAGAAGGGCGAGGGGACCCAATCCTTTTGCAGTGGCATGTCTAATTGCATAAGCGAAGAGAAAATAGAGAATGAAGAAGAAAGACAAGTTAACCCTGGCACGCCCTCCCACATTATTCCCTGGGTGCACACCCCCATCCCCCTCCCAAACAATAATTGACCCCATGCCTCATGTATACCACTATATATACAGAATGCCCCCATATTTAATACATCCAGTGTCCATGCCAGGGGCGGACCAGTTGATGGGGAGGGGCGGTCAAGGGGCTCGCCGATCGAACATCCTGTAACTCTGTATTGTATTTTTATCTGTTTGTCTTGTTTTTGTTTTTGTTTTTGTTTTTGTTTTTGTTTTTGTTAGTTTGTTTGTTTGTTTTTAGTTTGTTTTTGTTTTCAGTTTTGCTTATCCGATTTGTTTGGTGGTGGGGAGAAATAGAGTGAGAGCAGGATTCATGACAATTTACAAAGAGACCAGGGGTGTGTTTAACAAAGACTAAGATCGACTTCAAGTTGGACTTGACTACGGCAGACTGTTTTTTTTTCAACAAAAAAAAAGACGGGCAAAAAAAAAAGATTGTGACCAGAAAATGACCATTTCTTTTTTGTCCCCCCCTATATCGGCCGGCACGATTTTCAAATTTCAGCACACTAAATTTCAAATTGATTCCAAATTTGGGCCTCTCCTGGATCCGCGCCTGCCAATGCCAGGATTGGTGAGAGCAAACAGTGGCATGAGCGGCCTGCCATAGTTAAGTCCAACTTAAAGTCGATCTTAGTCTCAGTGTGAAACACTCCCCTATTGTGAGATACATGTAGCGCACGTAGATTACCCCTAATATCCACAGATCTTTTGATGAAAAGAAAATGTCACATTGTGTGTTTTTGTTTGTCCTCTTGGAAGAAAAAATCCTTCTACCTGTGCATCATACACGTAAAATGTACCGCCGGTGAACAAATGAATAATGTTTTCATAGTTTCGTGAACACGTATCCAACAGTCCTCTGTTTTAATATACAGTTTTGAACAAATACCCAAATGGCCTTTTATAAGTATGCTGGTTTCTTATTTAGTGAGTGAAGATGGTTATAGATGTGTGGAATTTTCTCATTATTTGCAGTTAATGAATTATATTTTGTCATGACCGTGGGCTGCTATTATATTTTTAATAAAAATAACTGATATGCTGTCAAATAGCTGCAAAAAATATATAGAAGGAAAATGGAAAATAAATAAGGAAGACAAGACTATGAATTCCATTATAAACTGCTCAATTTATGTACATATACTCTAATTAATTATGACGTTATATACAATCATTATGGAATATTGTACTCATGAGCTTACTTTTATTTATTCATAATATGTAATATTTCTATAGTAGCATTGTTATTTATATATTTATTTATCAGAATTAACAGTTTCTTTGACTTTGTGTACATCTATATTATCTATCTATTTGTATTTTTATTCTTATTTGAAATCCAACCTCAGGTTTTGGTTGCAATAAAGAAATAATGATGATGTAAGGGTAGGCATTGGCTTAATGTTACTCGTATATGAAGAGGTTCAAATAGAATAGAGAGAGAGAGAGAGAGAGAGAAAGAGAGAGAAAGGGAGAGAGAAAGGGAGAGAGAGAAGGGGAGAGAGAGAGAGACAAAGAGAGAGAGAAGGAGAGAGAGAGGGAAAGAGAGAGAAGGAAAAAGGGAGAGAGAGAGAGAGAGAAGAAGGGGAGAGAGAGAGAATCGGAGAGAGGGAAAGATAGAGAGAAGGAGAAAGGGAGAGAGAGAGAGAGACAAGGAGAGAGGAAGAGCGACAATGAGAAAGTGTGTGAGAGAGAGAGATAGTGAGAGAAAGAGACAGAAAGAGAGACAGACAGAGGGCGAGTAAGGAAACATAATAAAGAAATAAGACAGAAAGAAAGAAAAAGGAGTGAGAAAGAGAAAAAGTAAAGAAAAGAGAACTTGAAGAGAACAAACAAGTTTTTAAAAAGGATTGCCACGTTTTCAAGCTTAACCTATGTGGCAATTCTCTTTCGTTATTATTTCATATTGGTATTACCATGCAATTAGTTTACGTTGATGATGTATTCAATATTATACATGTTTGATATCATGATTATGTTGTAATTAGTTTTTATTTTTTGGGAAAAGGGCCATGAAGAGAAATCAATCAATCAAATCTAATTAAATATGAAACATCTACCTCGATCCTCATCCCGTATATATCACGATAAATGTGTAATTCCATGGAGAAAATAAATCATGTCAACATACAATCAATGGTCTTGTCTTGCCAGGATAGCCTCATCAAAACCGAGAGCCCTGTAATCATATACATGTATTATCCCGGCTCACAATTTTCGGGTGTTTTTTAGGTGTTTTTCAATTTTTCAAATTTTGAAATTTTGATATTTTTGTTAAAAGTGGGACCCATGGTTAGGGACTTGTTGTGTAAAAGTGACCCATTTATTAGAACGGCACACCCCCGTACAGGGCCCTGGGAACGATTTTGTAACCGGGGGGGTAAGAGGACATATATATTTTTGTTTTGGTCCCAAAAATTTCGCAACGACTCATATAGTGATATACATTAAATATATCATACTAGATTTTTTTTGCAGGGGGTGCTATGCCCCCCTGGAAAATTCCAGGGGTGCTGCAGCACCCCCAGCACCCCCGCTTCCCAGGGCCATGCCCCCGTATGCCCTAATATATTAGTACCCCCCGGCCCCCCGGCCCCCCGGCCCCCCCCCCCCCCCCCCGCCGCGAATTTTTTTTTCCCAAACAGGTTTACCTATGAGAGTAAAATCCTGCCTCCTTATTGGTTCAGAGGTATACGCGTCATGAATATTCACGAGCTGAGTTCACAGCACTGTGGCTGAGCTGCAGTACCTAGTATATGTATTACGCATGCGCGTGGACTTCAGTTTTGCTGGCCATTTACATGTTTAGGTGTACAAAATGTATGTGAGCTAGCTGTGGTGCGAGGGGATTTTTATTGGGGGAAGGGGGGGGGGGTCTGTTTATTTGTGAACATTTCTGGTTATTCTGGTGCTTGGTTTATATAGTTTTACATTGCGGATTTTTTTTCTCAAAGAGTTCACTTACAGTACACACACTAATATTCCAATTTCACACATACATACAAACACTATCTTTCTCTCTCTCTCTCTCTCTTTCTCTCTCTCGCTCTCTCTCTCTCTCTCTCTATAAACACACACCCACCCACCCTCATGTATTTACAAACACATAAGCAAAAAATGCACACACTAGCTGTCAAGAATACACAATAGACACACACAAGGGGTATGAATTATCTTATCAGGATGGTCCGACATGAGATGGTTGGATGTGGGTCAAAGCCACTGTGTTGCTCTGAGCATGATATCTTGACAAACATTTAATATTATCACCCGTAACTGAAACCAACACACAATTAATATCACGGTATTAGTCTCTTTTTTTGTTCCACCAAGCTAATTTTTGCACCTTGCACAAATGCACTTCTCAACACGAAATATTTCACTAAATTTGTTTTGTTATTTTCACTCAAAATTAATTCAGCCATGCTCACTTTTAATCACTTCACTTATATCTTATTTAACATTGAATACAATGCAGTTACATGGGTTGTTCTTTTATTTTGTTAACTCGGCAGAGGCCACGGTCATGTTCAAGCATTTACGCTTACGACATGTGGTCTCCTGCTTTTTCCTTTTGAATGAAACTTTTATTTTAACTAGAAACAAATTTTGTCAAACTTACATGTTATTCATTATATTTATTTGTATGTTTCTTTGTATTGATATGAAAAAGTGGGAAAAAAACAAAACAAACACAAACATATCAGTGGTTCTGGTTCCTTTGTGACAGATGAACCTGGCCAAAGAAAACAAAGGACATAAAGTAATATATACAGGCTCTACACATGTCAAAGACAAGCTTTTATTATTAATATGCATACCAAGTGCACATTACACAAGATTATCTAACTTAAATCAGAATCAAAACAATATTAATAGGACTTCCATTTCATTGCATTAATTTGAGCTTTCAACAATAAATACAAACAGCAGGTTCATAACCTTTGACCTACTTTCATGAATTTAAACTTGATATGACATGCACAGGATATGATTTTACATTTTCTGTTATTAAGATACAATCCCCACACACATTTATTTCACTGCCTCTGTCAACTAAATTTGAGACTCCATATATATTGCATGCATGTGTCACTGCTTTTGAGACTAATTCAGAATACATAATAACATAACCTACTGACACTATATACTGACAATTTCAAAGCATTAAAATAAAAAATAAATCCCAATTTTAATTAAAACCTGAACTCTCACTATTTATTCTCAGATTCGAAATTAGACATGAACATTCTATGTGCAAGAATTTAGCATGACCTTTCACATAAAAAAAGTAGTATGAACTTTTACCCAAATTATTTTCAAGATTTTGTTCTATTAATAATCTTTCTTTGTCAATACATTGAACATTCTAATTACAAGTATGTATTACACTTACTGAAATCTATGAAAAATGTCACCATTTTCTTAAATGAACAAAAGTTATCTTGAATGAACTAAAATCTAAATTAGCCAATTAAATCATCAAAGAAAGATTATTTAATAGAACAAAATCTTGAAAATAATTTGGGTAAAAGTTCATACTACTTTTTTTATGTGAAAGGTCATGCTAAATTCTTGCACATAGAGTGTTCATGTCTAATTTCGAATCTGAGAATAAATAGTGAGAGTTCAGGTTTTAATTAAAATTGGGATTTATTTTTTATGTTAATGCTTTGAAATTGTCAGTATATAGTGTCAGTAGGTTATGTTATTATGTATTCTGAATTAGTCTCAAAAGCAGTGACACATGCATGCAATATATATGGAGTCTCAAATTTAGTTGACAGAGGCAGTGAAATAAATGTGTGTGGGGATTGTATCTTAATAACAGAAAATGTAAAATCATATCCTGTGCATGTCATATCAAGTTTAAATTCATGAAAGTAGGTCAAAGGTTATGAACCTGCTGTTTGTATTTATTGTTGACAGCTCAAATTAATGCAATGAAATGGATGTCCTTTAAATATTGTTTTGATTCTGATTTAAGTTAGATAATCTTGAGAAAAGAAGTTTGAAGATATAAAGATTGAAAAGGACTTAGTCAGATATTCATGTTTAAATAAGAGATGAATCAGTGTAATGTGCACTTGGTATGCATATTAATAATAAAAGCTTGTCTTTGACATGTGTAGAGCCTGTATATATTACTTTATGTCCTTTGTTTTCTTTGGCCAGGTTCATCTGTCACAAAGGAACCAGAACCACTGATATGTTTGTGTTGTTTTTGTTTTATTTCCACTTTTTCATATCAATACAAAGAAACATACAAATAAATATAATGAATAACATGTAAGTTTGACAAAAAAAAATTCTGGTTAAAATAAAAGTTTCATTCAAAAGGAAAAAGCAGGAGACCACATGTCGTAAGCGTAAATGCTTGAACATGACCGTGGCCTCTGCCGAGTTAACAAAATAAAAGAACAACCCATGCAACTACATTGTATTCAATGTTAAATGAGATATAAGTGAAGTGATTAAAAGTGAGCATGGCTGAATTAATTTTGAGTGATAATAACAAAACAAATTTAGTGAAATATTTCGTGTTGAGAAGTGCATTTGTGCAAGGTGCAAAAATTAGCTTGGTGGAACAAAAAAGAGACTAATACCGTGATATTAATTGTGTGTTGGTTTCAGTTACGGGTGATAATATTAATGTTTGTCAAGATATCATGCTCAGAGCAACACAGTGGCTTTGACCCACATCCAACCATCTCATGTCGGACCATCCTGATAAGATAATTCATACCCCTTGTGTGTGTCTATTGTGTATTCTTGACAGCTAGTGTGTGCATTTTTTGCTTATGTGTTTGTAAATACATGAGGGTGGATGGGTGTGTGTTTATAGAGAGAGAGAGAGAGAGAGAGAAAGAGAGAGAGAGAGAAAGATAGTGTTTGTATGTATAGCCTATGTGTGAAATTGGAATATTAGTGTGTGTATTGTAAGTGAACTCTTTGAGAAAAAAAAATCCGCAGTGTAAAACTATATAAACCAAGCACCAGAATAACCAGAAATGTTCACAAACAAACAGACCCCCCCCCCCTTCCCCCAATAAAAATCCCCTCGCACCACAGCTAGCTCACATACATTTTGTACACCTAAACATGTAAATGGCCAGCAAAACTGAAGTCCACGCGCATGCGTAATACATATACTAGGTACTGCAGCTCAGCCACAGTGCTGTGAACTCAGCTCGTGAATATTCATGACGCGTATACCTCTGAACCAATAAGGAGGCAGGATTTTACTCTCATAGGTAAACCTGTTTGGGAAAAAAAAATTCGCCCCCCGGCCCCCACCTCCCAAATGTGGGATGCTAACTTTTAGCGTGCTCGGTCAGTCAGACCGCAGCGCGCGCGTTAATGAGGCTGAAAGCTGATTTTTATTCAGCGATATCTGGCGATCACATAACATTTACGCCTGCTGAATTTCCATGCGCTTTTCAGTGAGATTTGTAGGGGTGTACATGTAGCTGCGTTTTTGGTCGTTAACTTCATTCAACATGGCAGCATGCAACGGAAAGTCACTCTCGAGATTTTCAGCATCAGTTTGATATGTAATTTGCCATATTTCGCAATTTGTAAACAATAATTTTCACAACTTTTATTGACGCTATTTTTGTAACATTTCAACTGCTGTTTTGACCCGGGAATTTCACTTTTGGTTCCTGACTTTGGGACAAAATAAATTTGTCCACTTTGAGATTCGTTCGAAAGATGAAAAGTCACTGATCAAAAATATGTCAAAACCTAATTGACGCAAAATCATGTTCTTTTTATAATCATAGTAATTAAGACCCTAAAAACCCGGAAATTACCAATTTGTTCTTTTTATGATAGCGCGAAATTGTGTGATTTCATACTCGTGTACGCTCGCCGTCTGAGCAATGGCAATGCATAACTGATTATTAAACTCCAGGGAGCTCCGCCGCGCCATCGACTAGCCGAAATTTTTTTAGAAAAATGATTAAAAAAGAAATACAGTAGAAAAGAAACATCTACATGGCATGTGAGGTATTTGATCTAGGGTCCTTAGATTGTTGTCAAGACGGCTTACGCGCACGTGCATTACAGGCGCACGCCACAACGCCTGGTTACCAAGATGTGGTATTCAGAATGTTAATAAACCAAAGTGAAACATATGTGACGTAGTTGACGTAGTTGACCAATCAGAACTCTCTATTATCACATCGGCAAAATTTACTACTTTTTTTAATTATTCATGAACATGAGCGTGATCTTTTTTGGTTCCTGACTTTGGGACAGCGTAAAATATAATAATTTTGATATCATTGTAAAGAAAAATATTTATGCTTTATGCTGATTATAACATCTTCTTGACGCAAGAATGATTTCTATGTGAAAATTAGCCCTACTCTTTAGATAGATTTATCGTCGAAAAACCCCATTTTCAAGGCGAAATATCTGTTTCCAAAATATATCTAACATGATTGTCATATAAGTATATAGAGAGTGCAACTTCTTATCTTTAAAATAAGACCCATTTCATGAGAAATGAACAATTATAAAGGCAAAAACTGCCGATCGGGAAGACCGTCTGCACTACTCATTACGTATGCGAGACACGTAAATTCTTGCATACGTGCTGAATAAAATAGAGGGTTTTCGCACCGGCTGCGGTCTGACTGCGGTATCGCATTGCTTTACAGTTCCAAGCGCGTCATCAACACAGCTCAGAGACTCGGCTCAGACTAGAGGTCAACAACATTTATATCGTGAAGTCGTCCGTCACATGTGGAAAGGAAGCAAAACTCTATTGCTCTGGTAAGATATTTCCTAATTTTAGGTTATCTTTACCTCCGATTTGGGCTTAACTTTAGAATACCCCACCCAAACGTAGTATGTCCGTTGGTCGCCAACGCGCCAACGTACCAATTTAGTGTAGTCCCTTCCTTTCGTATTCGTGACCAGTTTCTGAATTTGCCATCACATCAACTCGAGAATGGAAATATGGTTATTTGTTATGTTTTAACTCCTTCCTATTACCTCTTACACATCAAAGTATTTTATTTATAGTTTGTTAAAGATGTTCTCACCTTAGTTGTAATGTTTTACCCTTGATATTGCTTGAAAATCGTCAGAAATCAATGTAACTACTGTCGAAAAGTGGCCTAAAAGTAAAGTGGAAAAAAAAAATCGGGAATTTATGGTGTCCTTTACATGGCAAACAAAGAAAGGAAATAAGGTGCGTTGGCGCGTTGGCACGTTGGCCCCCCGTCCCTCATTGCCAAACGAAAATAATATAGGAAATAGGTAGCCTAAAAGTAAAAGTAAAGGGGGAAGAAATTCAGTTCCCCCAACCCCCCCCCCCCCCTGCTCTCGCGCGAAGCGCGCAAGCTTTGACCTTTCATTTAATTATTAGAGAAAGAAGACGAATCGTTGTACACTTCTCGACTCTTAAGAGTCTTATATCTGAAGTCAGGTTTCCCCTAGCTCCCGCGCATGCAGCGTGGAAGCTTTGGTGTTTCATTAATCGGTCCCCCCCCCTCCCCCCGCGCAAAGCGCGGAAGGTTTTAGCTTTCATTAATTATTAGAGAAAGAAGACGATTTGTTAAAGGTACTATGTCCCTTTTGCAGCCAACCTCAAATTCTTTAGAACTTTGCAGGAATTATGAATATGTCATGTATGTCCTGTGAAATTTAAACGTTAGCAGTGTCCTCATATTCAAATTATGCATGGAAACCCGTTTACTTGCTAGACTTCACTGTCAGACACTATTGAGTGACTGACTGGCTTTTTTCTTCTTTGGTAATAACATACATGAAAAGAGTTGTAAAGGGTACATGAGCATTTGCCTACATCAATAACCCACTTCTTGTGATGGCCAAGATTAAACTGATTGAATCTTTGCGCAGCATAAAATGTATGACCATTCGGTACAATTGTCTGAAAATCAAGACTATTACTTTTGGGCTCTATAGCCCTAAAGTCGATTTGATAACTAATAGTCGTTATTTTCCCACTTGAAGACATTTTCAAGCCCCACCTTTTTTAGGGAAGTTCTGATTAGTATTATCTTTCATCAAATGCAGTTGGAATTTAACAAGCAACTCGACATCGGGCCAACGTTGGGCCAATGTATCTCGAGGCATCGGGCCAACATCAAGTTACGACGTTGGCCCAAAGTCAAAATGTCCGCCAGCCCAATGTTGACCCGACGTCGGGAGATTACGTTGGGCCAACATCAGATTCTGACATTGGGTCGACATCAAAATTGAAACGTTGGCCCGATGTAAAAATGTCCAGCTACCCAATGTTGGTCCAATGTCATTTTCCCGACGTCGGCCTAACGTAATTTGTCTGATGTTGGCCCAATATTAGAATAACCGCAAACCCGATGTTGGCCCAATGTCATTTTCCCGACGTCGGGCCAACATTATAATTCTGACGTTGGCCCAATGCTAATATGTCCGCCAGCCCAATATTGGCCCAATGTCATTTTCCCGACGTCGGGCCAACATTATAATTCTGATGTTGGCGCAATGTTAATATGTCCGCCAGCCCAATATTGTCCCAATGTCATTTTCCCGACGTCGGGCCAACATCATAATGCTGACGTTGGCCCGATGTGAATATGTCTGCCAGCCCAATATTGGCCCAATGTCATATTTCCAACGTCGGCCTAACATAATTTTTCTGACGTTGGCCCAATATTAAAATAACCGCCAACCCAATGTTGTCCCAATGTCATTTCCTAGACGTCGGGCCAACATCATAATGCTGACGTTGGCCCGATGTGAATATGTCTGCCAGCCCAATATTGGCCCAATGTCATTTTTCCAACGTCGGCCTAACATTATTTTGTTGACGTTGGCCCAATATTAAAATAACCGCCAACCCAATGTTGTCCCAATGTCATTTTCTAGACGTCGGGCCAACATCATAATGCTGACGTTGGCCCGATGTGAATATGTCTGCCAGCCCAATATTGGCCCAATGTCATTTTTCCAACGTCGGCCTAACATAATTTTTCTGACGTTGGCCCAATATTAAAATAACCGCCAACCCAATGTTGTCCCAATGTCATTTCTTAGACGTCGGGCCAACATCATAATGCTGACGTTGGCCCGATGTGAATATGTCTGCCAGCCCAATATTGGCCCAATGTCATTTTTCCAACGTCGGCCTAACATAATTTTTCTGACGTTGGCCCAATATTAAAATAACCGCCAGCCCAATATTGGCCCAATGTCATTTTTCCAACGTCGGCCTAACATAATTTTTCTGACGTTGGCCCAATATTAAAAAAACGCCAACCCAATGTTGTCCCAATGTCATTTTCCCGACGTCGGGCCAACATCATAATTCTGACGTTGGCCCAGTGTTAAAATATCCGCGAATCAAATGGTGGCCCAATATCATAGTTTCCGATGTTGGGCTAACAAAAATTATCTGACGTTGGCCCAATGTTTAAATGACCGCCGACCTAATGTTGGCCCGATGTCATTTTTCCGATGTCGCGCCAAAATGAAATTCTGAATGTGAAAACAACATTTCCTATACTGGGCCAACATTATTTGCACGTTGGCCGTCGTTCTAGTTGACTAATTGAAATAAGTAAACATGAAGAGGATCAATTTGCAAGTAGCCTTTGCATGCACAGAACAATGGACACTTGCACTATTATAAGGTAAAGTGTCTTGTGTGACATAAAGCCTAGTAAGAAAACATGAATCAATTTCCCTGAAGTTAAGTTAAACTTCAAAGTCACGTGTATAATTTGTAACATGCAGGGAAGGAATTGGTCCTCTTAATGGAAAACTGTGAGATATTACATGCGTGTACTGTACAATGAAAGAATTGTTAAATTAAATGATTCAAGTTTTTGATAAATATCAAACAAGCACAAATTTCACTCTACTTTATCCTTTGTTTAATCTCTGTTATGAAGCAGCGTTACAGTTGAATACAAAGTACATTATGTGTAATTAAGACATACTAAAAAGAATGTGGTACCTGAAACAAAAACCGAATATCGAACAAAAACAACGCAATACGTCAACACTCCTGTCTACGTATAAATGTTTTAACCCCTTCAGAAGCTGTACTAAATACATGTACATGAAAATTATGGACATCTTGGTACATGGATTCATGATCGTTTTTGTTTACACTAAATCCAATAAATAAATGTAATACATGTTCAAGCTGTTTCAAGAATAGCATTGAAGTATAATTTAGGTGTAAGTTTTGTTTCTTTTTTAATGTAGGTCTACACTGTACATGTATCAATCACTGAAACAAGTATGTCGTGCAGTCGATTCTTACTGGCGAGCAAAGCCCCAGGCATCTACTCTTCATATTTTAATCAATGTCATCCTGAATGAGATTCCATGCTGAATTTATTGGCATGACATTCGTCACAAAATAAAGATGCCTACAGCATTATGGGTTCAAAGATCCAATTTTATGTGAAGAGATAAATGGTCTTAAGAAAATACTTTGTTTCGCCTAAGGAATTAGATGTTATCTTACATAATATGTGGCAAAGTGGTGTGTTAATCGTATTTTCAATTTGATGTACCATTTTGTTTAATGGATTCTCCACCAACAAAAGATTATACATGTAGTTTAGTATTACACAGTTCAAGTCAAAATTGCAGGAGAGACGTTTCAATGTAATTTGCACTGATTCTTGTGTGATACTACATGAAAGAGAGAAAAACAAATCTCGATAAAAAAATTACAATTCCCAAAATTTCTTTAAATTTCACTCATAAACAACTGCATTGTAGTTGAGCCCTTCTTCAATCTATCATCAAGTACATCTATTTGTCAAATAAAATTCAATAGGATTAGTTCCCCTTTAAGCATGTGCATTATGTTAATCTACTGGTACAAATACTTGTTGAGACCTCATTTTACAGGGTTACAAACTTACTATACATAGTATATCAGTAAATCCTGCATAACTTTGTGTTTATAGTTGGGATGAAGCAATAAATGTATTCGTTGACAATATGGGACATGCCAGGCCCGTACAACACGAAATAAAATCAACAACTAAATTATTCATACCCTCGGCAATTTTATTTTTACTTTTAAGTATTTGAATAATTTGATTTGTGGTGATTTAAGACTCTTGAGAATGTGGCATATTAAAGCTTGCATCTAACAGTATTCAGCAAATATCCGAATTCACCCAGTCCACCTTTTATTCTTGAGTTACGAAAAAAAAAAAAAAAAAACATCAAATGTATACAAGGGGCGTGAATAATTGGCTATTAACTGTATGTCGTACGGGACAAGGTTGACGTTGTTAAAATAAAAGAAGAATGACGTAAATGCCAACAAATTTGAGAGAATCCATATTTACAAAAAGTGTAGACCTCCAAACAAAACCTTGGCAAAAACTATTCCTTCTCATGTCGTACAGGACAATGTGGCGGAAATGGCCTGGCCAATTATTGGCGGTGAAGTCCGCAGGCAACTACGCAATTAAGACCTTGGATGTATCGTACAATGTATTTGGAACTTAGAACATGCACTAGATAACACACTGTTTGGCAATTTTGTGTGCAACAACGTACATATGTGACAAGTATCACATTTCAACTATTTCGTCTTAAAAATGAAAGTCCAAAGTCTCCATAGTACGACACTTACCTAATTTAGGTGGTCTAAGCATTAAAGTAAAATATTATCCCCTTAGTAGCCAACTAAACTCAAAGTTGTATTATTACAATTTTGTCACGTTAAACATGTATAAAGCAAACTGATGTATATAGAGGGGGAAAGGGAAAATGTTGAATGGTTCCTCACAGTGTATGCAAACGTATTCATAAGTAGTTCTCTCATTTTTAACATAAATAAGCATGCATTCCATAAGCTTTGTCCAATCATATCTGCTGGATGACCAAAAGGATGAAACTGTCTCATATTCATAAAACCGATTGATAGTTGATGAGCAGTATCTTATAACTCTAACTGCTGGGGCCAAAGAAAAAAAAGTTCAGTAGATTTTTTCCTCCTCCAGCCAGCAGAGTTTAAAAAGAGTTCACGAGTCAAGAGGAGGGGGGGGGGGGGTGAGAGTGGTATCACGAGTGTATCAGTCAATCACTGTCCTCTTCATCTGCACCCACGTCGCTTTCGTTGTTTGGGTCGTTGCCTTCCTCAATCTCAATTAATGCAGCTGCTGCAAAAATTAAAAGCGATGGAATATTGGTATAGAATGAAAGTAAAACATTAAAAAGGCAACATAAAACAAGATGAATACGACTGCGCCTTTAATTCCTCCGCCTGATCGGTTTGAAATGCTGTATAACGCTTTTCTAAATTATATAAATCATTGCAAACATGTTTTTATACATTCCCTGTATGGGAAAAAATGTAGACCGCCATCAATAAACTTTTTGTACAGAGGAGCTCACTGATGACAACTTCAAAAATCAACATCTTTCTTGTTTTTAATCGGAAATCGCTCAAACTTTCATTTATTTGTTTCTCTAACTATTCTGCTTTCATTATTACCAACTTAATATCGGGCGGCAATTCCAATTCAAACCAAAAATTAGATTAAATTTTGAATAACTTCAACTTTTAAAAAGATTGCACATACATATATATATATATCTAAATGTAGATGATTAGTCTGTTTTCCTGGAATGTTCCTTTTTGATCATTTGCGGTATGGTTGTACATTCAAACGGGTGTTGCCTTGAAATTATACTAAAATAACGAATTTCTATAGCGGTACTAATTCATAGGTCTGTATTCAACAGAGAAGACTACATTTCAGATGTCGAAAAATATTCTCAAATAACATTTATAGTTTGGGGTCATTTATACCAAAGCTAACTACGAACTGGCCTGTTAGAAAATGTTACTTGCACATTAGTGAAATGGTTACCTTTCTTTTTTTCTTCTCTCTTTCGGCGTCCTCCAGACCTGTCACTGCTGTATCTCAGCCACTTCTTTATAAGATCTTCAGTAGAAGTATTTGGGGCAGATTCCCATGATCTTCTAGTGGCACCTTAAAAAGAGAGATTTCTTTGTCTTAATCTGAAAATACTTCATCACACAAGCGTTTTGGTCATTTATGGGTTAAGCCAATCAATAATTATATTCAATACTAGCCTGACTCAGTGTTTCGCACCTCGGTCGTGATCTTAGAAACTATTCAAAATAAATTGTGGAAATCGATAACGGAAAAGCTTCTGATGATTTACTGCGGAGGGATCGTACCATTCTCTGTTTTTTAACGAAGTGACTGCCCTGTTTTTGCATAGCTAGTGAGACAGATATACAGTGGCGTAGCGAAGACTCGGTCATTGGTGGGAGGTGGGGGGGGGGGCACCATACGTAAGTCTATTAGATTAACTTTTTTCAACCAATCTTTAGTTACTGCACTCTTTTAGGAATTAAACAGTTTCTTGTCACCCTCATCCAAAATACATCAATGAGGATTTGTTTTCCATCCCTATTAAATGTAGACGTACGAGCCCATTTCTGTGTGAGGAAATAAAATGATTGTTGATATAAAACAAAATACAACAAATATGGTGAGGCTCCTCTTACCCCCCCCCCCCCGTGCCCCCTGCCCCCCCCCCCCCCATCTTTCTAGCTACACCACTGCAGATAGACTACAAAGGATAAATAGCGTTTGACTTGTTTTGGTACCTATTCATTGCACTTGGACATGAAAGAAGAGTAAAGAGAGAGGAGGGCAACTGAATACAAATTTCTACATACAAAAAGGTAATTGGAAAAGAAAGAACAGTGTAAATGAGGTAATAAGAAAACTATTAAATGATGTTCATATGCTGATCCTTTATGGTTGAGAATATGTGAAAATATGTTTTTAAAGAAATGAGAAGAAAACCAACAAAATTTGAGTAAAATGAAATACAGAGAAAGATGGATATAAGAGACAGTGCCAAGGTTATGACTGACTATTTACAAGCAACCCTTGTAGCATATAAAGCAATATGGCAAAAGGGTACTAAAAACAGTTTTTTAGAATGTAATTTCCCTTTTCATTGCATTAACTTTGAACTCTCAAGGGGCCGCATAACATTGTTTCGTGGGACATATTTAACCAGGGCCCCAAAATTAACAGTTCAGACTCAAGCTTACGCATTTTGACCAACATTTTGAAGAGACATTGCACGCGCCTGAGAAGGGGAGATGAACGAGAAGAAGAAGAAGAAGAATAAGCAGAAGAAGAAGGAGAAGAGAGAGAAAAAGAGCGGGGAGAAAAGGAAGGATAATAAATGGGAATAGATTCTAGAAAGAAAAAAATTCATTGCGATTGATCCACAAAAAAAGAAAATCCATCCAAACGTATAACTGATAATTGTGTGACTCAACATCAAGGCCCTAAAAGTGACCGAATACTTCACATTAATTTATTTTTAGTGGGTCGCTATCTTACATTCAAATTATCTCTGATGAAACCGTTTTGGGTTTTGTGTTCCATGTGGCACAGTGCCACAGGAAACACAACACCGAAATACGCATACAGTACAAATTAATTCATAACACTGAAAACAACAAAAACATACTCGTTAAAAAAGAAATATAAAAGTTCTATTTCCAGATTCTTCAAATAAAAGGAGGAGGAAATTTTAGCCTTTCTGAAAATGTTATAGCCTGGAATTTAAACAGTTTCCAAAAAGGATATCATTAAGGTTTCCAACTTTTGTAATAAGTTCATTTGTATGAAAGCGGATAAATAAGAAAACCGATCAATGGCAAATGTTTGAAATAAATCCGACCAATATTACGAAAGTTATGAGTGTTTGATATATTGGATCAGTATATCTACAAAGTATGCGAAACCCAAATGATTGTGATTGCAATAGTAATAACTCTCCCGTTTGTGGGGTAACAAAATATTGTATTTCTTATTACTTTTTTCTCCTAAGCGCCTTCTCCCTTCGGGCACTGATAAAATGTATTGTGGAAAGCATATTAATAAAGATTTTCGAAAAAAGAGAAGACACTCTCAAGTCTTAGATTTTAAAAACTTGACATTTTAGTAAGTTTGTGTATTGGTTGGAACACATTGGGAAAACTACCCGGCACTTCCTAATAGCGACACTACCGATTAACAATATGAAGTGCCGAAATGTTTATTGATTACAGCTTTGGAAAATGTATACTTTCCGTATTCTTGTCCGATTTAATGAATCTTTCACCAATCTGCTTATCTGTTTTCTGCTTTCTTTTAGACTAGTTGTCTGTTAAGGTGGAATTTCCCTTTAAAACTCACCAATTAGGGCGCACTGCTAAAGGCGAAAAGGCGAATTGTTGAAACTCGCCTAGGCGCCTTGAGAGGTCGACTTTTTAGAGAAGACGCGAAGGGATCGAACTCGCCTTCTTGCTTCTCGGGGGTGTATGGAAAGCTGGTTTTTCATTCCTTGTATTTTGATTTTTTTTGGTGTTAATATAATATATAAGTATAATAGGCTTAAGTACTGTTCATTTCAATCAAAATGAAGGAAAGAGTAAGTATCTTTAGCTATAGATTTGTAAAATAAATAGATTACATATCAAGAGGACATATTTCTTATAACAAAAAGTAAAATACTTACGCAATATAACATCTGCAATGTCCATTTTGCAAATGCCGACTTTTTGTCCCATCCCTTTCCAATTCAAATTGGTAGCCAGTTCGTCTTCAAGCATCGCTTTCAGTATCCTAGCAACTACTTCTTTTTCTGTCGTTCCACCGAGCGTACCAAGAGATTTAATCTGTGATTTAAGCAGTGATAGTTAATTAAGAGTAACGACTCGAGAGCATGTATGGTACGTAGGCTACATCTTAGTTTTAATTGATAAAATGTGGCACACTTATGGTAAGGGGCGGATCTACGGGGGGGGGGGGGGGGGGGGGGTAGGGGGTTTAACTCAATCCCCCCCCCCCCCCCGGGCTGCGTAGTGAAAATGTGATGTGCATAGAAAAACGCCGTCATGTGTCCAGACCCGCACAGTATTAGTAGATGCCAGGAAAACATCACTTACGGGGGGGGGGGGGGGTCCAACAATAGCAACAACACAAAAATCGCTCAGCGAAATATCGGCCGGCGCGATTTTCTATTTTTCGGGGGCAAAAAAAAAGGAAAAAAAGTGCACACTACCCCCCCCCCCCTCCCGCTTATTCACCGGCTGGTTGTTTCGCCGCTAAATATTTTCTCACGAATTGTGCCCCCTCTTTGGCCGTCCTCCCTGTCGCCGGCTAGATCCGCCCCTGAGGTCAACCGCAACCCTACCCCCCCCCCCCTTTGCAAAAAGCTAGATCCGCCCCTGATGTTGCACTTTGCAAAACTATTCCTTAACCTGCATAGCTAGCACAACTCGATTGTAATTGATTTAAACACAATAGCCGCAAATAAATAAACCTATGTAATTTCTCGCCAGTTGATCTACAAATAAACACTATGTAAAATTGCTTCTATATAGGTCAGCATCAACATAACATATCGACATTTAGTCCAACTCGGTGTCATCATCTTTGCATCATCATTACATCATCTTATCTACTTATATTTATATAGTAAACTGTAATAACAAAAGTGATTTGACCTGATAAGCTTACAAGTTTCTTTTTGAATGGCTTCGCCTTCAGCTGCTCATTCAGCTGCTCCAGCTCAGTGATATTGGAGACTGGCAGGTGAGCCTCCTCTCCCATGTCCATGGTGTCTGCCTCAACACTCTGGCCTCGAGTATTGAGCAGACTTTGCATCATGGTGGCATTCTGCCGACCCTGTTGCTTGATCTCGTTCAGCAATCGGATGACACCTGCACAGAGCAACATATAGAAGCAACGGTTAAATTAAATGAGATATCACATACCGGTAGTGGCGATAAGCAAAGAGAATTTTTAAGTAGATTAAATTGAATATATTAAATATATTACAGGTATAAATACATACAAACAATTAAAGTTGGTAGAATCCGCTAAAAAAAAAAGTCACTGGACATAGGCCCTCATCATAGATGATTGCATAAGGCGGGAAATTGGTTATTTTGGAACAGAAAGGACAGTCGCTAAAAACGAGGTACATAATAAGGCACTGCTGGAAAAGGAATTCCTATGAGGATAGTGTACATGAATATGGTACTTACTGTGCTCGAACTGTTGGACACTTATCTGTGGAGGAGCAGGATTAATCGCGTTACTCGTTGTAGGCGTGTCTGGACCAGGTGTGCGGGAAATTGTAGGCGTGTCTAGACCAGGTGCGCGGGAAGTTGTAGGCGTCTCTGGACCAGATGTGCGGGAAGTTGTGGGCGTTGAATGCGTAGACGACCGGGAGCTAGTGTTTCCTGGAAAGGCAGGGGGTGAGGGCCGGGGTGAGGTTAGCTTTTTCGCCCTCTTGACGACAAGTTCGGGTTCGTCATCGCTGCTTTCTCGAAAGCGTCCAGGGCGTCTGTAATATATAATAACAGTTACATAAGCCTAATAATAAAACTATTAGTAATGATAACGCCACAGGCGCCAAATCTACTTGAAATCAAATCTGCATTGTATACCTTAAAAAAAACAGAAGTAAGAACATATCCAAATAAAAAAGAACAATTAGTTATAGGCCAAATCAAACATAATTTTTAAAGATATATTTCAATACCCCCCCCCCCCCAAGTCATGGACACAATGAGAGCAAAATATGTATTGTTCACTATAATAAGTCAAAATATAACAAACAGAATTTCCTTTAATTTAGTCAGCTGCTGACAATCTTACACAGAGCCATGTATGTTAATTTACTTTTCATTTTTAATCCTAAAAGGGCCGGATATGTTGGTGCCCTCTCAGTCAAGTGAAATGTTAAAGAAATTGCTATCAGTTCTAATACATGACAGGAAATGTAAGAGTCAATTAGAATTTGAACAAAATGGTGTCCTTACCCTACTCTACGTCTACCAACGTGTTCGTCGTCCGTAGTTGCCAAGGGTAAACAATTTTCAGCCTTACTGAGTTTTTTTCGGGCCTTGTCATAGGAAGCTGATTTCGAATTTCAAAGAAATATAAAAAGAAATAAAGGGGAAAATAGGAAGGGGAAGAAGAAAAGAAAGAAAGATAAAAGGAAAAATGGAAGAAAATTATGTTTTAAATAATAATAATAATAATAATGATAATAATAATAATAACAATAATAACGTTTTATTTACCCAGGGTAGCCACTTCAGTTATGAAACTGCTCTTCCAGCGGACCCTGCATAACATAATATGTTTTCACCACTGTCATTATCTTTTGCAACGCTGTAAACAAGTAAAAATACATCAAATATCCCCAAAACATCTTATAAAATTTCAGTTTTGTTTTCACTGAAACTATGATATTTCATGGATGGAAACGAGAAAAGATTATTTATGTCGGCCTATGACATATCAAAGAATTCAAATTGTCATCATTTTGTGTAGGACAGAAGAAGAAAAAAACTTAGCATAACTTGCGAAATAACAGTTTAAGAACTTGTTTGAACTGTCACGTTTTATGTCAGTTACATAGTTCTTTGTGCTACGTTAAAAAAAAAACGAAAACAAACGCTTATTGTACAAGCAGCAATATCAGCTTTACTTCTGTCGATAAAGTAAAAGTAAATTAAAATGTATATGCTTTCAAATGATAATTTGTTTTATATCAATCCATTCATGCTCAATCGAGCAACATTATTTTGATAATGGCATCTCAAAAATCCATCTGTGCCAGATTTTGGTAAAACATTGATAATGTTAGTATTACATGCACATATGACGAAAATGTAAGATTTTCATTTGTGATGATGTGCATTCGAATAAGCAGTTAGAAAGAAAAAGGGTGAACATTCATTTCCAAAATGACGGTGCACCCTCAGATTTTTGATCAATCAAATTGAGCAATGAAACAGTACCCCTTTTGTGATTGAAAAGGGTGCCTGTATGAAATGTATGGCGCCCGATATTTTGATTCCTGTATGAAATACCACCTAGCTGTCCGTTTTTGCTCTTTTTAAAAGCATTTCTGAATAATGCGTTCGGTGGCGGAGACATGCAAATGCGAAAAACACTATCCATAACAATAATATCACAGACCCGTTTCAGTAACTACTCGATTTTCACCGTCACCTTCGATAATATCCCCACTATCACTTATTTGGTTTTGATGGCATTATTCTTAACCCCCCCCCCCCCTTCCCCGTTATTTAAATAAGCACATGAAACCAATCGTTTTATTCGGCATTAAAGTTTGTATTACCTTCAGGCCATATGCTCGTTCGTGTTCGCTTGTGAACTAGCGGTTACCAGAATCTGGCAAAAATGGATTTTGACAAGCCATTTTCAAAGCAATCCTGTTCAGGAAAGTGCGATGGATTTATATGATCAATGTATCATTTGAAAGCATGTTACTTGTACTGTATGAAAAGTAATGAATTAGATTTATACAGCTCTGATTTGTTTATAATAACAGTTTGAGGTGTTTCGTTTTTTCTGGGACGCACTGTTGAGTGAATTACCTGTACTTCCGCCTTCCTGAACCTCACAGGTAAACCAAGGCCAGGTGTCTTCTGGAGGGTCGTGCCGCATCACTGCGTTCTTCGCGCTTGCGGCGTCACAGGGGGGCCATCGGCAACTCTGTCTCCCGTCATTCGTCCCCAGCCACTTGGAGGAGACCACTTCCACCTCTTTGGTGTCCAGAAACTCGACAATAACATATTTATCCATGGTCTGAAATAACATTATTATCTAGTACAAATTAATAAAATGTACCAACCAGCTATGACCGATTTGATAAGTGCTCATTCGATTGGAGTCTCAAAGGCTAGTACAGAGATGAGACAAAACTAATGAGTAACATGATTCAAGGGAAAGGCAACATATCCATCTCTGAAAGGCAATAGAACAACTTTGCCAACACTTGCTGACACAGGAAAATGGTGCAACCTTTTGCCAAGTTCTCTAAAATAATATATTCCAATCTTGTTGGAGTCAACGGGGTAGTCAAAGAAAGACATGGCCTTTGAAAATTTGTAACAAACAATAAAAGGGTCGATTTCATTGTTGACAAGAACATTGGTCACCTGAAAAACATCCTCTCCGATCATTACAAAACTATCACGTTCATTTGTTGAGATAACATAGTTATTGCAATGGAGTTCCTTGAACTGCATCGTGCCTCGGGGTGCATCGTTTGGAAGAGGTCCTGATGAGTGCCTGTACTTCCATGTGCATGGGGAGACAACATGATCAGGCTTCCGTCTTGAACTGGTATCCATGTTCTTTTCAGACAACCTTCGTATGACCTGTTGTAGTGGCTGTTGTGGTTTGCGAATCATTCGCTTGATACTATTCAAATGGTTTTCATATGGAAATGCAGAGAATTTATCTAAACATCCAAAGTTTCTAACATCATCTGCTAAATGAACCAACGAATGTACATTGTAGATGAGACTTTCTTCACCATACAGTTTCCCACACTGTGTCACAAACAGAATAAGAAGATTTTCGGCATAGTCACAGTACTCTACACACTTCGAGGGATTGCACAACAGTCTTATGGCTACAACTAGAAGGATGAAATGTGAATAATAAGGTTCAGGCAAGTTTCTCCTTAGAGCGACTGCCCCAGTATACAACAGAAACGTACGGAATTCCGTCGCCTTCCAACGGTCTACTTCTGCAAGAGCCCTTCCCTTTCTTGCAAACTCCCGAGGTACAAATGATTTGCAATGAATAATCTCATCTGATATTGCATTAACAACTCTTGGTCCTAGTCTGACGTTCATTGGACCTCGCATCCACAAGTTTATCAACTTTCTTACAACTCCTAGACAAATCAGATGCATATAGTCTAATGGAAACTGAGAGACCATACCCACACCAATTTGAAGCAAGCAACTAGTGTCACGATGGTGTTCCTTGTTGTCCTGATTCTTAAATGTTTGATCAGTCCTAAGAACTGCATCAACACAAGGGAAAGTGACACGCCGCTCTGTGTACACTCCTTTTTGACTACACTTGTCACAACCCCAGTAGCCCGAGTGTCCTTTGGTACACTTAACAAATGCCCTCGCCGGGGTATCACAGATAACATTTTTAATTGTGACATGTATTCTGTTGCCCCTGAATTGTACCCCCTCCCTTGATATTTTGACCATTTCTTCAAGAAAGTCGTGTAGGTAATCGTTGGAAGTATTTGGTTTGCTATCCCCTAAAAGAGACCAATGACAAAGGGTTCTGATGTGCAGTTGGTATCCTGGTCCTGAATCCTACCCAGTATCGGCCAAAACTGGTCCCCTTTGCTCTTGAACAAAGGCATTCCGTCAATAAAAACCTGAAGAAACAAACGATAGTCTACAAGCATATCGAAAAGTTGGGGATTAAATTCTAGGGAAGAAACTATGTTGGGAGCAATTCCAAAATGATGGTAAGTTCCACCAGCAACTTCTTTCACTTCATAGGATGTCATGGTTGTCAAAAGAGTGCGAGAATCTTTCGGTAACTGGGGGAAATGGGGCTTTAAAATAGCTAGTAATGAGTTAATGTGACTTGCTGGCGTACAGCAATTTACTGCCCATTCTCTAAGATGTTCACGGATAGTTGGTTGACCAAGATCTACATCTTCATCCGACGTTACGTCACTATCATAGCCTGAATGTGACGGCGCCGCGGCTTCGCGATGTTGACTCAAGTCTGGTATTGAGAATGCACCATCAGATTCAGAGTCAGTCAAAGATAATTCATCACCACCACATGCCCCTAATTCTATGTCACTTGAAGTACCAGTAACACCATTAATCTCGTCATCGCTAACGTCAGATGGTAAGGTGGAATTCAAAACTTCTCGTGTTTGTCTGTCGGCTATTCGGCGCAAATGTCTAATGCCGTATAGCTTTGTAGCTCTATTAAAATTTGACATAGCTACACACCACGAGTAGCACTGTATGAGAAAAATATGCAGGGCCTCTAAACCTTGAGCAAAGTGATAATGAAAACTAGAGGATCTAAATAGACTCTGACAAAGACAAAGAACTTGGGGGACCAATAATATTAATGCTGCAAACAAATCCAACAAAGTTCTGTTTAGTTCAGCTATAGGCTACAAACCCAATATTCGTATCAACATCACCTTTAAAAGTTTGATTGATTCTGAAAAAAAATCTGTAATGAGAAGAACAAAAGAAAAGAATATGTAATGAACTATAGTCTTACTCTACACGGTACAAGTTACTCAACCCTTATTCTTTCCCCTCCCCCTTGTATTATTCTGCTTCCCGCCGTATATCGATGAAGGGGAGCTGGGGGGGGGGGGGGGGGGGGTCTAGCAAATACGGAACTGGTTTATGTGAAAATCAAGCCAACCTTGCATGAACTTTATAGGTCGCACACCACAAACAAATCTAAGCATATACTAGCCTAGAAACGATCCCAACATAGACTAAATAGTTGGTATAATCGGTGCTCGGGGGCTGTTGATCCACTAAATAAAATTAAAACGTGGTTTTGAATACTAAAATAATAATACTTAACTTCAATACCAGTGATTTACACAAATATTAATGTTTATGCCTTTAATGACATGATTTCCCGTTTTTTTCCCCCTCTCATTCTCGCCCATTATGCCAGAAGCGGCACTCCGGGTGGGGAGAGTGGGCACTGTGCCCCCCATTTTGCAGGTCCCCCAAAATATATATATATATATATATATATATATATATATATATATAGTGCTCACTACCCCCAACAAAAAAAAAAAGCAAATCCCCGCAAGCCCCCCCCCCCCCCAAAAAAACAAAACAACAACAACAACAACAACAACAACAACAATTAGGACGTAGGAAGAAAAAAGAGCAGACATAGAAACGTTTTTTTATAATTCAGACAAGGATTAAGAGTCGTGAACGGTACAACGAATCGTCTTCTCTCTAATAATTTACTGAAACGTCAAGCTTCCGCGCTTCCCATGGGAGGGGGAGGGGGACTGAATTTAGACAAGATTTAAGAATCGAGAACGGTACAATTAACGAATCGTCTCTTTTTTTTTTAAATTAATGAAAAGTCAAAGCTTCCGCGCTTCGCACGGAAGAGTGGGGGGGGGGTGGCTGGATTCAGATGTGGATTAAGAGTGGAGAACGGTAAAAAGAATCGTCTTCTTTCTCTAATAATAATATGAACGTCAAAGCTTCCTCGCTTCGCGCTGGAGGAGGAAAACTGAATTCAGACAAGGATTAAGAGTCGAGAACGATCTAACGAGCCGTCTTCTTTCTCTAATAATTTAATGAAATGTCAAAGCTTCCGCGCTTCGCGTGCTCACTACCGCCCCCTAAAATGAAATCCTAGCTACGCGCTTGTTCCTCTCCCCCCCCCCCCCCGCCCACTGATATCGATCGGCGCGATTTTCAAATTTCAGGCCCCCCTCCCCCTACTGGCAAAACCTGGATCGCCACTCTCTTAAACACCCCTTTTAACAAATCCTGGATACTCCCTTGCTATAATAGTAGTGGTAGTATATAATTAGTTGTAGTAATAAAAATAAATAAAACAAATGCAACAAATTTTCAATAATTCATTGAATTCCCACCCGGTCCCCAACATAAAAAAAATCTTCTGTGTGCCCATGCTTTATGCCATAATGCATGGTCGTACAGAGGATTTTTGTTTTATGTTGGGGACGGGGGTAAAATTCAATGAATTATTGAAAATTTATTGCATTTTATTTGTAGGAACTGCCCCCTACCCTAGCCCCCGCTGCGTACAGTCATGGTTCAGTGGCAAAGCAATGGCCTCCTAACTGTGAGGCCCCAGGATAAAAAACGTGTCGATGTGCTATATTTTGTGGGGCATTAATCCTCATTACTGTCATTTATGACTTAAGGATTGTAGCATATACACATGCTTTAGCAGTCACCAAAACAAACACTGGCAAATTATTGTTCAATAAAATCAGAGAATGTATACTATTATCTAGATCCATTAGGAATAAATCATTGTCAAAATAATTCCATGAATTGGGGTAATTTTTTTTTTATCAAACTATATGAGCGACAGTGTACATGTACATCCCACCGACTTCAAACTTCTGCATTGATATAGTACACGAGGATCGAGCAAGAATATCGACACAGCTGACCCGACGCAGCAATATATTAATGCGTGTCTTTCTTGCTCCCCCGACGAGACGACTCCACCCAACAATCAACTCTCTCTTTTACTCCCACCTACAGATCTCCTCTCTCATGCTCTTACTTCCCCTTCTCTCTCCACGCTTTTATCCCCCGTTTCTTTTGTTTCCCTTTTCTTTCTTTTTTTCCCCTTTCTCTTTTCTTTCTTTGCCTTTCTTTCCTCTCGGCTCACTCTTTTTCTTTCTTCTCTTCTCTTTTCTTTCTTTCCTTTTTTCCCCTTTTTCCTTTCTTTCCCTTTCCCTCTCTTTCCCCCCTCCCCCTTTTCTCTTTTCTCCCGACGGCAGCGCAATTTAACCGACAATATCGTGACAGGTGGGGTGTCGCATTCCCACCACCCCCTTTAGAGAAGCCCCTGGTTACAGGAGGTAAAAGGGTAGGAATTCCTAGCTCATAAGCATTTTAAATGAATGGAAATGTGTTGCGCCGATGTGACTTTGGGGGGATGGTCTCAGAAATTGACCAAGATTTCTCTCCGAACAGAAGTTCAATAAAAGATTGTTCTAAGGCAGGACATATATTATATCAATTAAAAGTAAAACCATGTGGCTTTCATTAATGCAATATTCCGAGAAAATGAAATGTCGAGGTGTGCATCAGTGATGGTGAAGATGGTTCAACTATAATAAGGCAAATTAACAATATAGCATTACACTTCGTTGAAGTTGGGCGGTAATTTATATAAATGATTTGCTTGTAAAAAACATGATCAAAAATAGTATAACAGTGCTTATTACTTGACAAGTAATTTAACATACTTGAACCTGGAATAACATATATTTTTATCAAAAAGTACTATACAAAGAAAAATGAATAATGCTTCTCATCATCTGCTTCCTGCATGTGTTTTTTCACACAAACTTCTTTTACAGAATTCCGCTTCCAATATATATCTTTAATACAATGTACTACATAGAAAATTTATAGATACGACACTTGTAAATATCGAACATATATATGGAACTTAGTAAATAACAGAAGTTAAAGTATTTTTAACTCACCAATTTTGTTCTTCTCCTAGCTATCTTGCAAAGTCAGACTATACCAATGATCGATGCTGATGTTCTGTTGGCTGAAAACGCAGTGACCACCCTGCTCTGGCCAGTGGTTATAATTATAGTGTTAATGGGAGTATAATGCCCCTTTCGGTCACATAATGTCCTTGCGGGTCAAAAAGGTCAGACATTGAGGAATGTGAATTTTTAGACTGAACATACATCTATCTACTGTATATTAATGTATGCACTACAACACACATAGTATGAATACTGTTTTAGGGAACCTGAGTTTAAAGGAAAATATTACATAGGGTTAATTTGTAAATTGATGTTTTTAAGTTCATTTCTGACACTGCAGTAGAAATATATGTAGTACTATAGTTAAAAGAATATGGATATGGTAAAGATGACGATATTCGTATAGCCTCTGTAATAAAACTATTTAAGATCAATGACACTAAGCGTCGGTTTTTGATAATCTCAACATAAAATCAAATTGTAATTTTTCTTTATCATAATTTGTTGTAAGAGGTGCACGATTATCGCAAAATACTTTAATGTGGGTAAGTCCCATCTGCGTCATTGATGTAGACTAAGAGTATTTTCATTTTGTTTCCACTTTATTTCATTTTCAGGAACATAATAAGTATAACAATAACAAAGAATACAAGAAAACGAAGTACAATAATATAGTAGTATAGTAGTATAGTAAAATGGTTTATCAGAACAACTGCAAAATGGTAGCTCGAGAGCTAAATTACATTGCGAGTTTTACAAGCTCAGATTTAAAAAAACATTTTAACAAAACTTAGATATAGACAAGTGCAAATAATGCATAACCTAAAATAGATTACAGCTTGATTATTAAATATACCATAGTTGCAAAAGTATAAATTCATCATTATTATTATTTTGTTTAAATTATTGTTAAGTGAGGAATACTTATTTCAAATAGAAATTGGGGCATATTAATTGAATTCATGACAAATAAATACTGAAGATTTGTTTGATTTCAAACCATTAAAAAATGCAATTGCAAATTATATGCCTTAATTGTAACTCTGATACCCGATTATGTAATTCAAAACAGTCACACTGTCTTAATTACGAGGATTTATCAAGGAAACATAATTAAACAATCCTGACAGAGAGAGAAAGAGAGAGAGAGAGAGTCGGTAGCATAAGAAGAATGGAACAGATGGAACTGAGAAGACATGGAGAAGAAGAATGATGATGAAAGTAAGACGACAAAGGAAAAGCGATTAGAAATTTCAGAGTAAATTCAAAGTTTCCTTTACAGAGAAAAGCAGTTATATTTACCAAATATATATGACTAAGATAAATTCACTAGAAATTCACTAATTAGTCAGTTAAAACACAGATTTATCAATTCATTAAGATGTTGATTACTTGCACTAATCTTTAAACATTGATACGTACAGTGCAGTACCACTAAAGCAAGAGAAGGCATACAATAATAAGAGTTATGAAATCAGGCAAGAATCAAGGGAATTTATGCATTGTTCAGTAACCTGGTGAGATATGGGCTTTTCCTGTAACGTTCTGTCGTGGACTTTGGTTACATACAAATAGCTAGCTAGCTACGTGTTTTCCGTGTTTTTTTTGTGCAGACGTTTAGTTCAAACCAGTTTGATCGGTCAAATTGTAGTGCCTTCTGTGCAAACTTGAGACATAACTCTTCTCGGCGAGCATGCATCGGGAGTTTGAGACTTGGTCACTGATATGCATTTGGATAAGATGTGTAATATCATAGGATGATTCTTAGTGGCCATTTTGTACGTTTTCGATCTTGTTGGTCTGGGCAGGGCAATGCATGGGCACCGTTCCAAGCAGGGCAGGTATACTTGAGGAGTGGTATATAACAAAGCCTAAATTAAAAAATAAATACATAATAAATACAATAACAGAAAAAATCATCAACTATGATACCTGATGGGGATTACCTAAAGAAACTGAGTTTCTTAGAAGGCTATATTCTCATAAGGTGATGGTTTATAACAGGAAATGCAAAAGACAAATCATGATCGAGATTATAAATATAAAACAATTATGTGTTGTATAGGCCGTAAGAGTGAACCGATTTAAAAGACGAACGAAAAAGAAGGGGAAAAACATGATGTTTGGCAAAGAAAAGCGGGAAATAAAATAACATTATTTCAAAATAAACTTGATTTGCATTGTAATTGTTTCGATCGTTGACACCCTTTCAAATAAATTCAAACAATTAAATCGTATTAAAGACAAAGGAGAGAGGTGCAATATGGTAGTTCAAGAAAGGAATAGAACGGAAAAGAACAGAAACGAATTGATATATGGCATCACAATGCATATTAAGGTATTTATATAATTAAGCCCCCGATATTATGTTCACTATGTACAAAAGGTGCAACAAAAAAGCAAATGACCGACACGCAATGAACTCAAAGCTGACATAAAGTAAGAAAGATGTCAAAAGACATGTTTCTATCCCTTAATAAGATATTTTTACTGCACCCCCTTTGTAACATTTGACAGAAAAATAAAACACTACATCTTACAAAACTGATTATAGCTGTGTGGTTTATCATTGTGAAAACGAGATAAACATTGCTAATTCCATAAAAGTGCATGTCATATATAATTTGCTTGCATAAAAAATTAACTTGGACGTATAACAATTTTCGAATTCCTACGTGTTGGCATTTTCAACATTCTGATACTTTGACCCAAATTAAGATAGTTAATTTCGATTGACGTAAAACACTGTTTCTAAGGCAAAACACTGAGTTAAGTACACAATACCTTTATTCTTTATTTGTTAAAAAGAATACAACAAACATTATTATTATGTCTTGTTTAGATATAACATGTTATCCACAAAATCCACAAGTCTCCAACGTTATAGAATGTCAAAGGTAAAATAGACTTGTTCTGCCTGTCATGCATTTGCATGGTTGGTACGAATTGGATCCATTTTTTTAAATATAAAAATGTCAGACTTGCTCTTTGGTTGGAGTGTTCTATCATTATACTATTAATTCGATGTAACGAAAAAGCTGATCAAATAGAAAGGTCCCGTCCCATATTCTTTTTATTTTGAGGACTGAATAATACCAGGCGCGGATCCAGGGGGGCCGAGCGGACCTTGCCCCCCCCCCCTCAAAAAAAAATAAGAGAGGAGGAAGGAAAGGGAAAGAAAAAAAGACGAGATAAAGGGAAGGAAAAAAAGGAGGAAGAAGAAAAGAAAAGAAGAAGGATATCAGTTGCAATTTTCCCGCCAACAAGTTATGGATCGGGGGGGGGGGGGCAAAAGGCCCTTGCCCCCCCAGCAAATCTAAAAGAGAGAGAAGAGAAAGGGAAAGAGGAGAGAAAGGGAAATTTATTTAAAAAAGAAAGAAGAGAGGTAGGCGAGATCAGTTGCGAATTGCCCCCCCCCCCCCCCACCCGACGAAATTCAATCTGGTTTCTTTCTGTTTTCAAAATATAACGGTGATTTACAAATGTTGCTGAAATGACTTTTTATTAAATTGTAATAACTTTTGTAGGCGTTCGTTGGAAATGACAGTCAGGCAAGAAATAGGCTATGCTTATTTAGAGGCCTACATGTCAGTGCCCGCAGAATGGCGGGGTTCGGGGCCCTCGAGCTCCCCCTCCAATAATGAGGTATCAAAATATGCTCATCTGACCGTGAATAAATGCCTAATACCCCTGAGCTTCTAGGGGGGGGGGGGCGGAACTCACGCCAATAAGTCAGGGGCGGATCTACGGGGAGAGGGGGGGGGGGGGGTTAGGGAGTTTAACCCCCCCCCCCCTTGGGCTGCCAATTGTAAATGTGATATGCATAGAAAAACGCCATCATGTGTCCAGACCCACGCAGTATTAGTAGATGCCAGGAAAACATCACTTATGGGGGGTTCGAAATAGCCAAAACAAAATCACCTCGCCGATACGCGGCTCGTAGACGATGCTCCGCATGTTAGTAGATGCCAGGAAAACATCACTTACGGGTGTTCAAAATAGCAACAACAAAAAATTTCCTAGCGGCTTCGCGGCTCGTGGACGATGATGCGCATCGTCATTGGGTCAAACCCCCCCCCCCCCCCCTGGCAAAAAGCTAGATCCGCCCCTGTTAAGGTCCTGCCACTGATCGTGAGGGGCTCGGCCCCTGGACCCCACGCCAATTAGTGACCCGCAAGTGTCATGAATAATGTATCAAATATCCGTAATTAAATGCCCTTACCCCCTGAGCTTCCAGGGGCTCCGTCCCTTGACCCCCGCCAATTTACGCAACACTCTACCTGATCGTAAATACTTACCCCCACCCACTTTGAGAAACTATAAGCGGGGCCTGCATGTAAGAGTGGGGGTGATGCGTACTTTTTGTCTACCCCCCCCCCCCCAAAAAAAAAAAAAAAAAAAAATGCTGGTCACCATTACGTTCCAATATTTGGCTCGCATAATTTCAAATCCCCCCCCCCCCCCTAAGTAATCCTGGATCCGTGCCTGCCGAATACCACAAAATATAAAGTGTACATAATTAGTAATCATCTAATGAAAATAAAGTTCAATTAAAGGGATCCGGTAACTTTGTCTCAGATTCTGAAATTCTGGATTTAGCTCATGATGCAATGATAATTATAAACCTTTAGGTCAGTCAGGAGCCCCATGACTTTTACAAGCCGATCGCCTGTCTGATTATCAAGATATTTATGATTGGAATTACAAATTTTGAAAACCGTTCACCTGACGGTTTTCATAACACTACAGTCTATTAGGGAAAACGAGTATGGTAAAACCGGTCACTCAAAGATTTTTACTTTTTTGAGGCACTTAATTCTTGATCATTTTGAAGCGCAATTTTTTTAGGGCTTCAATATTACACCATATCAGTGTCTGTGATATTATCACAGACACTGATAACACTTAGGGCCGTGTATCTCAGATTTAACATTGTTAAACGATCCCTTTAATGAAAGGTAAAGGTAGGATGTTCAGTCTGTCATGAAAAAGATCATTAAAGACCATGTTTACGATGTGAATTTTAATACAAAGATCATGCATCACCTTATTTCACTAAAATAAAGAGGGCGTCACAAGAAACAACATAAATACATTGTTTAAAATAAATAATAATGAATATAAAAATATTAAAATCTTAAGATTCAGGGCAAACAATTTCAGCTCAATGCATGTTGGGTTATAAATTTATAATCAGTTTCTTAAAGATTCCTACCAACACTACGAGTTTTCAAAAGCGATCTTCTTCAAACTCATTTTCATGGCAATGGATCAACTATGATACGTGATTTCTTGCAGCATTCGCAAAACGTTTTATTGATGATTCTTCTCCAGTTATAAACAAAAAAGGACATGGTATCCTGGAAAGAAAATTAAACTCTTAAACGAAAAGCTTTGAATTAAAAATTAAAAAGGAATGTAATCAGAAGGGTCAGCACAAGTCCTGGGTTATATTCTCGCCTACACTCTGGACGGGAGCGCACAGGGTAACTCGTCGTTCCAGCACTGTGAGCTTGTATGTGCTAGCCTGACACGTTTTAGAATAACTTCCTTATTTTTCAATGATATTTGGTTGACATGCTTCATAGAAATTCTACAGACAGAAATATAACTAAGAATATAAATAACCCCCATTTAGTGTGAATTTGACCTTGGGAAAGCTTAAAACTCGACACAAGTCCTGGGTTATATTCTCGCCTAAACTCTTGGCGGAACCGCTAAGGGTTACCCGTCGATCAAGCACGATGGTTGTCATGATTACTGATTACATTTTGACAATTTGCATACTATAAAGAATCGATATGTACTATGCAGGCGCGCCGGAAGCAGGGGGGGGGGGGGGCCGTTTTTTCAACAAAAAAAAACAATCCAAGATCGGTTGAACTTTTTTAGACCCATCCCCAGGACGTCAATCAATTATGTAAAAAAGTATGTGCCCCCCCCCCCCCCCCAAAAAAAAAAAAAAAAAAAAAACATCAAACTCTGGCTATGGACATGGACCTGGGGGGGGGGGGCAGAAGAAAAATCTAAATCACCACCCAGGGTCCAGTAGAGTCCAGGGTCTTTGCCCCGGCGGGGGGGGCTGAGCCTCTGGAAGCTCAGGATATTTAGGCATTACATTACGGTCAGATAAGCATTATTTAGATACCTTAATTGTGACACGTGCAGGTCACTAATTTGGGGGAGGTTTAGGGGGAAAGCCCCCGGAACCTAAGGGGTTTTAGACATTTAATTACGGCCAAACGAGCATATTTTGATACCCCATTTGGGACATTGGCAGGTCACTCTTTTGCTCTTTAACATCCTTTTTCAAAAAAAGTGTTTGTGTGTGTGTGTGTGGGGGGGGGGGGGCGCTGGAGCCCCCGAATCTCGACGTTCTGCAGGCCCTGACATGAAGCCTTCTAAATAAGCATATTTTTTCGCCCGACTGTAAATTTGTGATTTTCCAACAAACGCATAAAAAGGTACGATTTACACAAAATTTTAGAAAAAATACCGGAAAATCATGTCATTTCAAGCAAAATTTGTAAATCACTGGTATCGAATTAGAAATATACCCCCATCAGTATGCCAGTGTTCAGGGGCTCATGTCTTCTCACCTCCATAATAAAAAAATTAAAAACACACGCTTTTCCATCCTCTCACAATATTTCCACGATATGCGCGTATCGCTTTTATAAAAACCTCCATTGATAGATATAGGGGCATGCGGAATGTATAGGATATTTAATTCCTGTTAACTTTCCTTTTCTTTGAATGGAATATAATTTGTATGTGATTCAATTCAGGTTTTATTATTTTTTATGTTCTTTTTGGTTAAAAAATACAAAACCATTTTTACCCCTTTGTTGTTTTTTTGTTTTAGGAGGGGGCGAAACTGCTAGCGCCCCCCTGCCCCCTGTCCCCTCCCCCACTTCCGGCGCCTATGTCGATATGGTCTGTGTTTTAAGTCACATAGAAATAGGCCAACGTATTGAATAATACCATCAATATCAATTTCGATCATCATAATTATCATCATCATCATCATCATCATCATCATCATATCATTAGAAATATTATCTTGTATATTAAAATTATCTTTTACATTATCAATATAAGCATTGTTAGGATATTGTAATCATCCATTCGTCTATAGATAGGGAGAGGAGGGGGGGGGGGGTTGGGCAGGGCGGGGGACAGGGCGGTGGACCTGAAGATGCCACCCGAAGATTGCGTGATCCCCGAAGTTCTGTTTGGGGGCGTACGTATACGACATCGTTGATCACGCCATCTTCGGCAGCTTGCAACAAGTGTATGTAGGTCAGTGATTGCAAAGATAAAATAAGAACCGGCCAGATTCTAGACTTTAGTGAATGTTTCGACAGTTACAGTATACATATTTGACAGAGAGATAGGAGCCTAGGCCAAATAGACCATTAAATATGTGTGTTTTATAGCGACTACTCGATTTCTACTATTAACAAACATCATCTAACAAAATATAACTTCCTACTACCACCACTACTAGTAATACTCCTAAATATAATAGTATTACTTTTACTACTACTTGAGTAAGTACCTACCATTTTTCAATGTTAAAGAAAGTGCACCGAATACCATCATTACCTAATAAGCATAGGCTCTAACCTTTCGCTTAGAACTGCAATTCACGGCAAGATTTTGATGACAAAAAAAATTATGTTAAAATACACTTAACAAAATTGTACAAATTGTGGTTTCATGCAGTTAAAATGCTTGTGGAATTCACAATAGGATGCGATAAAGTTCTTAAGACATTAGCCGTTTCATGTTGAATAAATAAATACGAATTCTGCGTATTTTAGCAAAATGCATATTTTCCATGCAGATATTATTATCCATTATCAACATTAATTTTCTTCAAGCGCACCCTCTTTATTCCAACCACTTTCTGTCGTTGACGCCGTATTCGACGTTAGCTTTCAGTTTAGCTTCCCTACTCCAAGGTATCGGAGGCTCCCGTGAAAATTTCCAATGGTTGACAAAACGATATCTGAGGGCTGATGATAGAATATAATGTTAAAGGTACTATGTCCCATTTGCAGGCCAAAAAAAGGAAAAAGTTAAATTCCAACTGCATTTGAAAGATAATACTAATTTAGAACTTCCCTGAAAAAGGTGGGGCTTGAAAATGTCTTCAAGTGGGAAAATAACGACTATTAGTTGTCAAATCGACTTTAGGGCTATAGAGCCCAAAAGTAATAGTCTAGATTTTCAGACAATTGTACCGAATGGTCATACGTTTTATGCTGCGCAAAGATTCAATCAGTTTAATCTTGACCATCACAAGAAGTGGGTTATTGATGTAGACAAATGCTCATGTACCCTTTACAACTCTTTTCATGTATGTTATTACCAAAGAAGAAAAAAGCCAGTCAGTCACTCAATAGTGTCTGACAGTGAAGTCTAGCAAGTAAACGGGTTTCCTTGCATAATTTGAATATGAGGACACTGCTAACGTTTAAATTTCGAAGATAGGACATACATGATATATTCATAATTCCTGCAAAGTTCTACAGAATTTGAGGTTGGCTGCAAAAGGGACATAGTACCTTTAACCCAGTATATAATCGGGAAAATAGTAAAATAAGCACAGAGGTTGGCTTGGGATATGATGGTATAATAGTATACAATTTAACATTATATTACCATCATATCCCATGACAATTCTGTGATTATTATGTTTTGCATAACACAGAAATAGGATTATTCACCAAGTGATGAAAGTTAATATTGCAATTCAGGACATGGTTTTAATAATTTCGGTCGGCTAATAGACGTCGATTTAACGTCAATTTTTCACCGTTTACCGACCTCCTTGATTCCAACCATTCTCTAACATTATTACGATGTTAGTCCGACGACAGCTTTGAGATGTCATAATCTAATTGGATAAATGACGTCGGTTCAACGTTTTTTTTCCAACCATTTACCGACGTTTTTAATTCCTATCATTTTCTGACATTGGCCCAATATCAATCCAACGTCCGCTTTGATGAGATAATTTGTAATTTGGTCGGAATACTGACGTTGATCCAACAACTTGCAATTTTTTACCATTTAGTCTACCGACCTACTTGATTCCAACCATTTTCTGACATCGGCACGATGTCGATCCAACGTCAGCATTGAGATGTCATAATTTGGTCGGATTAATGACGTCAGTCCAACGCCTACTTTTGACAATTTACCGACCTCCTCGATTCCAACATTTTTCTGACATCGGTACAATGTCGGTCTGACGTTATAATTGAGATGTCATTATTTGGTCGGAATAATGACGTCGATCTAATGTCAATTTCTCGACTATTTACCAACCTACTTGATTCTAAACACTTCATGACATCGGCACGACTATGTTGATCCGACGTCAGCTTTTAGACGCCATAATTTGATCGGATTAATGAGGTCGGTCCAACGTCTACTTTTGACCATTTACCGACCTCCTCGATTCCAACATTTTTCTGACATCGGTACAATGTCGGTCTGACGTTAGAATTGAGATGTCATATTTGGTCGGAATAATGACGTCGATCTAATGTCAATTTCTCGACTATTTACCAACCTACTTGATTCTAACCACTTCATGACATCGGCACGATGTTGATCCGACGTCAGCTTTTAGACGCCATAATTTGATCGGATTAATGAGGTCGGTCCAACGCCTACTTTTGACCATTTACCGACCTCCTCGATTCCAACATTTTTCTGACATCGGTACAATGTCGGTCTGACGTTATAATTGAGATGTCATATTTGGTCGGAATAATGACGTCGATCTAATGTCAATTTCTCGACTATTTACCAACCTACTTGATTCTAACCACTTCATGACATCGGCACGATGTTGATCCGACGTCAGCTTTTAGACGTCATAATTTGATCGGATTAATGAGGTCGGTCCAACGCCTACTTTTGACCATTTACCGACCTCCTCGATTTCAACATTTTTCTGACATCGGTACAATGTCGGTCTGACGTTATAATTGAGATGTCATTATTTGGTCGGAATAATGACGTCGATCTAATGTCAATTTCTCGACTATTTTCCAACCTACTTGATTCTAACCACTTCATGACATCGGCACGATGTTGATCCGACGTCAGCTTTTAGACGCCATAATTTGATCGGATTAATGAGGTCGGTCCAACGTCTACTTTTGACCATTTACCGACCTCCTCGATGCCAATAATTTTTCTGACATCGGTACAATGTCGGTCTGACGTTAGAATTGAGATGTCATTATTTGGTCGGAATAATGACGTCGATCTAATGTCAATTTCTCGACTATGTACCAACCTACTTGATTCTAACCACTTCATGACATCGGCACGATGTTGATCCGACGTCAGCTTTTAGACGTCATAATTTGATCGGATTAATGAGGTCGGTCCAACGCCTACTTTTGACCATTTACCGACCTCCTCGATTTCAACATTTTTCTGACATCGGTACAATGTCGGTCTGACGTTATAATTGAGATGTCATATTTGGTCGGAATAATGACGTCGATCTAATGTCAATTTCTCGACTATTTACCAACCTACTTGATTCTAACCACTTCATGACATCGGCACGATGTTGATCCGACGTCAGCTTTTAGACGTCATAATTTGATCGGATTAATGAGGTCGGTCCAACGCCTACTTTTGACCATTTACCGACCTCCTCGATTTCAACATTTTTCTGACATCGGTACAATGTCGGTCTGACGTTATAATTGAGATGTCATTATTTGGTCGGAATAATGACGTCGATCTAATGTCAATTTCTCGACTATTTTCCAACCTACTTGATTCTAACCACTTCATGACATCGGCACGATGTTGATCCGACGTCAGCTTTTAGACGCCATAATTTGATCGGATTAATGAGGTCGGTCCAACGTCTACTTTTGACCATTTACCGACCTCCTCGATGCCAATAATTTTTCTGACATCGGTACAATGTCGGTCTGACGTTAGAATTGAGATGTCATTATTTGGTCGGAATAATGACGTCGATCTAATGTCAATTTCTCGACTATGTACCAACCTACTTGATTCTAACCACTTCATGACATCGGCACGATGTTGATCCGACGTCAGCTTTTAGACGTCATAATTTGATCGGATTAATGAGGTCGGTCCAACGCCTACTTTTGACCATTTACCGACCTCCTCGATTCCAACATTTTTCTGACATCGGTACAATGTCGGTCTGACGTTATAATTGAGATGTCATATTTGGTCGGAATAATGACGTCGATCTAATGTCAATTTCTCGACTATTTACCAACCTACTTGATTCTAACCACTTCATGACATCGGCACGATGTTGATCCGACGTCAGCTTTTAGACGCCATAATTTGATCGGATTAATGAGGTCGGTCCAACGTCTACTTTTGACCATTTACCGACCTCCTCGATGCCAATAATTTTTCTGACATCGGTACAATGTCGGTCTGACGTTAGAATTGAGATGTCATTATTTGGTCGGAATAATGACGTCGATCTAATGTCAATTTCTCGACTATTTACCAACCACTTGATTCTAACCACTTCATGACATCGGCACGATGTTGATCCGACGTCAGCTTTTAGACGTCATAACTTGGTCGGATTAATGATGTCGATCCAACGTCTTTTTAAACCCCTTTATCGACCTCTTGATTCCAACCATTATCCGACATTGGTACAATGTTGGCCCGACGTTGGTTTGCCGACCGCGATGTCGCCGATAACTGCCGACATCGGCCCGACGTCAGCTTGCTAGCTGGGATATTTTGTTTGGCCTGCAAATGGGACATAGTACCTTTAATGTATCATTACAGACTCTTATTATTATCCCCCCCCCCCCCCACCCCTCCTGCACCTCGTTGAACATCGTAGGACCGTTGGCAGGCAAAACAATCTCGGCAAAGTTTTGTTGAGAGCAATAAAGTTACCTTCTTGGTGAGAGCCAACGACCAACGATGTGCTATACGCACAGGGGGTGGTGACGTCACACAGTGCGGACATCGTTGGATCGTTGGCAGACAACCCAATCCCGGCAAAGTCGTCAAAGGAGAGAGGAATGAAGTACAGAACAATAGAAAGAGTCTATAGTCCGAAGAGAGATATTGAGAAAGAGAATTATTATCATTATTATTATTAATATTATCATTATTGATAATATAAAAAAAGAAGAATAAGAGAAATGGGAGAAGATAAAGGTCGGAGAACAATAGGGCCTAGTGGTCGTGGGTAAAACAAATTGAAAACAAAAGAAAGTGGAATTGATTGAGGAATAATACTACATGATAATGATAATAATAAGGGTGCGCATATGGTAACCGTTAGGTGAATGTAAATCGGCAAAGCAATGAATTGGCTCAATATAGTGTTAAGATTTTATAAAGCCTGATTTATGTCTTAGTTTCAGAGAAAAAAACGTTGGGAGAATTTACTGTTAATCACTGTTAGAGATTGTTGCACAGTGACGCCTTCAAAGAAAACCATTAATATCTTTGTGGTTTAATTGAGAAGATGAAGATCAAAGGAGAAGAAAAAGAAGAAGAAGTGGTCGTGGGTAAAACAAATTGAAAACAAGAAAAGGGGAAAAGAAGAATAATATACTATAACCATAATATATCAATAGAAATCCATCTACCACAAAAATCTGTACATTTTGATGTACACCCCCTCCTAATTCTTTTTTCCCCCTTTTTTCTCCCTCTTTCTTTTTTTCCATTTTACCAATATTTTTGTCTCCATATTTGTATTATTATGTATCCATTGAGGGTAGTCATACTATCAAGCTTTGCTTACTTTGTCAACCCTCCTGTTTGATGTTTTCGATTAGTTACGGCCAACCTTACTTTGTTTAATCTTTTGTCATGTATACATGTTCAATGCGATTTGTTTGTTATATATTTGTAAAACTGAAAAAGAAAAAGAAAATCAAGCAATAAAAACTGATTGATGTTTCTGATTACTTACAGCCAACCTTACTTTGTTTTACATATACTATTTTGTCATGTATAAAATGTTTTGTTTGTTATATATTTGTAAAACTGCAAAAGAAGAAGAAAATCAAACAGAAATGGGACCCGGTGTCCTATATAGGGTTAGGGTGAGAGTTAGTAACGCAAACTCCAGTGTCCTAGGGTGGCGCGGGACCCGGTGTCCTAGGGTGACGCGGGACCCGGTGTCCTAGGGTGGCGCGGGATCCGGTGTCCTAGGGTTAGGGTTAGGGTGAGAGTTAGGGTCAGGCGCGTACGCAGGGGGGGGGGGTTTGGGGGGTTAAACCCCCCCCTTTGGTATTTTTATGTGTATAAACCCCCCCTAAAAAACCCTAAAACCCCCCCCTTTGGGATTTTTTTTTTTTTTTTTTTTTTTTTTAATTATTATTTAAAAAAAAAAAAAAAAAAAAAAAAATTCCCATGGATGACCTAAACAAGTGACCTTACCCCCCCCCCCAACGGAGCAACATGTCAAATTTTCAAATTTCGAGACAAAAAGAAAAAAAAAAAAGTGTCCTCTTACCCCCCCCCCCCCCCCCCCCCCCCCCCCCCCCCCTGCTTATTCAGCGGCTGGCTGAGTCGTTGCGAAATTTTCGGCCCGATTTATAAATGTTAAAACCCCCCCCTTGAAAAAATCCTGCGTACGCGCCTGGTTAGGGTAATACAAACTCCGGGCTCCGGTGTCCTAGGGTCACGCGGTACCTGATGTCCTAGGGTTAGGGTTAGGGTGAGAGTTAGGGTAACGCAAACTCTGGCGTCCTAGGGTGACGCAGGACCCGGTGTCCTAGGGTGACGCGGGACCCGGTGTCCTAGGGTGACGCGGGACCCGGTGTCCTAGGGTGACGCGGGACCCGGTGTCCTAGGGTGATGCGGGATCCGGTGTCCTAGGGTGACGCGGGACCCGGTGTCCTAGGGTTAGGGTTAGGGTGAGAGTTAGGGTAACGCAAACTCTGGTGTCCTAGGGTGACGCGGGACCCGGTGTCCTAGGGTGACGCGGGACCCGGTGTCCTAGGGTGATGCGGGATCCGGTGTCCTAGGGTGATGCGGGATCCGGTGTCCTAGGGTGACGCGGGACACGGTGTCCTAGGGTTAGGGTTAGGGTGAGAGTTAGGGTAACGCAAACTCCGGTGTCCTAGGGTGACGCGGGACCCGGTGTCCTAGGGTGATGCGGGACCCGGTGTCCTAGGGTTAGGGTTAGGGTGAGAGTTAGGGTAACGCAAACTCCGGTGTCCTAGGGTGAGGCGGGACCCGGTGTCCTAGGGTGAAGCGGGACCTGGTGTCCTAGGGTTAGGGTTAGGGTGAGAGTTAGGGTAACGCGAACTCCGGTGTCCTAGGGTGACGCGGGACCCGGTGTCCTAGGGTGACGCGGGACCCGGTGTCCTAGGGTGAAGCGGGACCCGGTGTCCTAGGGTTAGGGTTAGGGTGAGAGTTAGGGTAACGCGAACTCCGGTGTCCTAGGGTGACGCGGGACCCGGTGTCCTAGGGTGACGCGGGACCCGGTGTCCTAGGGTGAAGCGGGACCCGGTGTCCTAGGGTTAGGGTTAGGGTGAGAGTTAGGGTAACACGAACTCCGGTGTCCTAGGGTGACGCGGGACCCGGTGTCCTAGGGTGACGCGGGACCCGGTGTCCTAGGGTGACGCGGGACCCGGTGTCCTAGGGTGAAGCGGGACCCGGTGTCCTAGGGTTAGGGTTAGGGTGAGAGTTAGGGTAACGCAAACTCCGGTGTCCTAGGGTGACGCGGGACCCGGTGTCCTTGGGTGTTTAAAACAAAGAAACACTTGTGGAAAGATAGAAATGGAAGATTAAACAAATTAATAATATGGAAAGAAAATATAAAAGAAGGAGGAAATAAAAAATACCATGAGGAAAGACAGGTGCTAATAAGCAAAATAGAAATGGAAAAGAAAGAGAAATAAAGAATAACATAAGGAAATTAGAAAAAGAAGATAAAAGAAGTTTTAAACAAACAAATACATAAGGTGCGATGGATATAGAAAACCCACGCGAAGCGCGGAAGCTTTGACTTTTCAGAAATTATTAGAAAAAAAAAGATTCATTGTACCATTCTCGACTCTTAATCCTTGTCTGAAATCATTTCCCCCCCCCCCCCCCCCCTCGCGCGAAGCGCGCAAGCTTTGACGTTTCAATAAATTCTTAGAGAAAGAAGACGATTCGTTGTACCATTCTCGACTCTTAATCCTTGTCTGAAAGCAGTTTTCCCCTCTCGCGCGAAGCGCGCAAGCTTTGAACTTTAGTAGTAGTAGTAGTAGTAGTACTACTAGGTACTACTACAGATTCTGGAAATGCCTTGTTTCACTATCATTATAAGTATAACTTATCACTCAGTATCAGCAGTCAAGCTTGCAGTTGAAGTAAATCAACAGCGTTAATATTTTGTAAACCAAAATAACAGAGAAATAACAGAGAAAATGGCAAACATATTATGTAAATAACCCACTTACCAAATGAGGAGAGCAGTCATGAGATAATTCGTTCATATGATTGTATATGAAATAGGATGAATATCGCCTGACCTTTATAGTTAACAAAACGTTTTACATTTGGTCGAGTATAAAACAGTTTCGATTAGTCATTTAGTGCTTAGGATATTTTACTATTAGACAAATATTTTACTGGTACAAGCGAAACTTTCCGTTTATAAAAGTATATAAACATAATTATGTGTGATGGTTGTATCTATGTTTATCAGAGGCGGCGCTCCCGGGAGGGGGGCACAGTGCCCCCCCCCCCCCACTTTATCAAGTTCTCCAAAAGTGCCCCTTTTAAAACAGGAAAAGTGCCCTTTTAACTTTGTAAGAATTAAGTGCCCCTTTTACTTGGAAAAGTGCCCCTATTAATTTTTAAAAGTGCCCCCTCTTCTTTACACGTACCCCTTTTCGTTCGACAAGTTCCCATTTTATTTTGCAATAAGTGTTCATTTTCCATTTAAGTGCCCTTTATAATCTGTAATAATTTAAGTGCCCCTTTTCAGATACGACAAGCGCCCCTTTTCACCTCTGATAATTGCCCTATTCAAATCTGATAGCGTACCTTATATCTTCACATGTGCGCCCTTTCCTTTCTAATAAGCGCCCCCATTTAAAAAAGAGCCCCTTCCCTTTCTCATAAATGCCCTTTTTCATCTATGAAAACAGTCTCCTTTTCATCTATGAAAACAGTCTCCTTTTCATCTATGAAAACAGTCTCCTTTTCATCTATGAAAACAGTCTCCTTTTCATTTATGAAAACGGTCTCTTTTCATTCTCATAAGCCCTATTCCAAGACGATGGCGATTTAAATTCAAGTCTCTCAACTATGGCTCGTTGGCACGTTGGCACGTTGGCACGTTGGCGATATAAATTCAAGTCTCTCAACTCATGTTGGCTCGTTGGCACGTTGGCGATTTAACTTCAAGTCTCTCGGCTTGTTGGCACGTTGGCACGTTGGCGATATAAATTCACGTCTCTCAACTCATGTTGGCTCGTTGGCACGTTGGCACGTTGGCGATTTAACTTCAAGTCTCTCAACTCATGTTGGCTCGTTGGCACGTTGGCACGTTGGCGATATAAATTCAAGTCTCTCAACTCATGTTGGCTCGTTGGCACGTTGGCACGTTGGCGATATAAATTCAAGTCTCTCAACTATGGCTCGCTGGCTCGTTGGCACGTTGGCACGTTGGCGATTTAACTTCAAGTCTCTCAACTCATGTTGGCTCGTTGGCACGTTGGCGATATATATTCAAGACTCTCAACTCATGTTGGCTCGTTGGCGATTTAACTTCAAGTCTCTCAACTCATGTTGGCTCGTTGGCACGTTGGCACGTTGGCGATATATATTCAAGTCTCTCAACTCATGTTGGCACGTTGGCACGTTGGCGATATAACTTCAAGACTCTCAACTCATGTTGGCTCGTTGGCACGTTGGCACGTTGGCGATATATATTCAAGTCTCTCAACTCATGTTGGCACGTTGGCACGTTGGCGATATAACTTCAAGACTCTCAACTCATGTTGGCTCGTTGGCACGTTGGCACGTTGGCGATATATATTCAAGTCTCTCAACTTATGTTGGCACGTTGGCACGTTGGCGATATAACTTCAAGACTCTCAACTCATGTTGGCTCGTTGGCACGTTGGCACGTTGGCACGTTGGCGATATCAAATTAAAGACTCTCGACTCATATGTTGGCTCGTTGGCACGTTGGCACGTTGGCGATATAACTTCAAGTCTCTCAACTATGGCTCGCTGGCTCGTTGGCACGTTGGCACGTTGGCGATTTAACTTCAAGTCTCTCAACTCATGTTGGCTCGTTGGCACGTTCGCGGCACGATTGCGATTTCCATTGAAGACTATATCTCGGCACCAAGTTGAAGCGTTGGGTTGGCGGACCAAAAAAAAAACCTTCAATTCGCATGGTGGGGTATTCTAAAGTTGTTCCCCGATTTGTAAATGTGGTGCATCATTAGGAGTAGAAGCGGGACAGCAAACGTTAAAGCCAACTGCTTTGGTTCGTAGTGTGTGGGAAGGGGTGATTTTGGACGAACTTTAGAGTTTGTTTACCTGCCTCGATCTTCGCGCAGGTCTATGGCCAGGCCTCTGGCCGGGCGAGCCGGGCGAGCAGGGCTCGAACATGGCTATGTAGTATGACTATGATAAGGCTTGCGTTTGGTGATATCAACAACAACGATATTAATATCATATTTTACATTATAAGATGATGACGTGAATCCTAATCAAATGATTGGTTGAAAGCGTACATGTGATCAGGCATTTATTTTGCCTAACGCGTAATTTGGATAATGACCGGTCATTATTTAATGGCGATGACCGGTCATTATCAAAATCATGTTAGACCTATAAAATAAATAGACCCTAAAACATAGACCTACCGGTAATCTTATAAAACAAATAATACACATCAAATTGTTCAGGCATTAGTAAAAATTTCCCACACTCTGTACCTTCAAAACAGTCTAAACACCCTCGGCTATCGCCTCGGGCGTGCTAGACTTTTCCACAGGTACCTCGTGCAGGTAATTCTTACTAATGTTAGTTCCCTCACTGCTGTGTATTATTTGTATATTAACAGTATCGGACATCTGAGCAGGGCAATTTTTTTAATTTCCCTCGAGGTTTAATGGATAAGCCAACAAAACTACAGGCAAAAACAAATATTATTAATTTATTATTGACCGCTCAGAAAAGTCAATGACAATGGGATTTTGTGTTTAATTTGCCGGTCAATAATATTATACAGTAAACAAATGAACAAATATTATTGCTGAAAAGTCAATGGCAAAATGCGTGTGAAACTAGTAGGCAATAATGTAGAGCCAATTGTAATTTTCATTGCACATCTATTACGCGTATGGGAAAATGCGCACTTTGAGCGCACTCTATTGTGACATAATATTAATCACCCAAGGCTCACTGTTTGCAGTGTATCAACAAATTTGTCAAGTACTTGATGCACAGTGCTGGTTTGACGATGTTTTTGCAACTTAGTCGGTTACTGTGTTTTACATAATTTAAGAGTATAAGATAGTTTCTTGTTTGCTCTAGATGTCTGATGTGGTTAATAATAGTAATATTGACTGCCTAATTCAGGGCAATACGACTTGTCATATATATGTCGTATTGCCCTGAAGGCAGTCAATAAATAATTAGGCACCAGGGGCCGTTCCTAGAAACCGTCATAAGTCTAACATCTTGACTATCCCATTGAAATGCGTGTTAATTCTACATGTATAACACACATTTCAATGGGATAGTCAAGAAGTTAGACTTATGATGGTTTCTAGGAACGGGACGCAGGTGCAAACAGGGGGATGACCTGGTGCTGGTTATAACTAATATTAGGGCTTTAGGCAAGTGATGAACTGATAGATATTTCAAATTGTTCATATTATTACTTATAGGCTTAGCAGTATGTGCAATGGCCAATGCCCAATAGAAAAGAATACATCTTTCTTGGAACTTGTTTGGAGCATTTGATAATAATGATAATGGCATGCATCTTCACCATGACTTTACTGAGATGTACTAGTACCTGACTATACTGCTTGAAGCAGCTTGATAACCTTGGTATCATGTTTCTTTCTCCTTCCTTTTTCTCCTTCATCTACCATATCATCCCTCTTCCTCGCCTAGCAGCCAAATCAAATGCATCGTGTACAAGTGTTTATTAATGTATTTTAAAGATAAAGTTGAGTTATGGTCATGCGATTGCATTGTGAAAGAAACGGTGTGGAACCGACCAGAAAAGGTTGATCATCTACATGTAGCATATAAGAATGTGTGTGTATTGCAAGGTTCTGGAATCATCAAAATGATAAGAAATTTGGCCAAGTCTTGGTAAAGTTACAAACACTTGCACAGAAAGATGTATATGGGACTACACGAACACGTGGCGTAAAAAACCGGCCCCCCCCCCCGATTTTTACGATGTTACATGCATATTTAGAATATGAAGGCATTTGAAGAGCCATGCTTTTCAGGGAACATGTCTTAACTGATGTTCTTCCACGCTTGCATAATAAGAATGAGTAATGCTCACAAATTATTTTTCACCTCTTCCCAGAACTCAACCTTCTCTTTAAGTAGTTTGATTTTTACTTTTCTCAATCTACAGAAATGAACTGAAAGGCTAATCAATATAACAACAGATTTTCAACACTATGCCAAAAGGTAAGGTATTTCATAAGTGCTTAGATAAAGCGTAAAAATTGTTCTTTTAGTTTTAAGCTCACTTGAATATTTTGATAACTATCATTCATTGTACCTTGTGGGTCATCGGTCGTGCATGAAACAGATTTTTTTTTTAAAACTTTGTAGGGATTATAGTTTCAATGTGGGAGCGAATCTATAATTGTTCATAGATACCTCGCCCTCATGAGGGCTCAGTTGCAGAGCTCTTTCCCATCCCTGTCCTAATCTCATAAAATTGTTTTTTTTCTTCTTTCATTCTACTGGATTTCATGCAAGAAAGGGTAGATCTAGACATAATCCTTAACATTCACAATTACCCAATAAATACAAAAAGGCTGTTTACCTCTCAACTGAACCTAACTGTTGGACTTCAAACCAAAATTTTCAGGAGTTCTCCTCTGGGGTTGTCAGTCTTTCTATCAGTCCATACATCCCAGATATCGTAAATGAAATATCAGGACATATACATGTACAAAGAAAGTTGAGTGAGTACAGATGTTTGTGCCAAATCTTGCAATGGCCTTCCTGTAATTTTCCTACTTGTACGGTACCGGTACGGAGAAGGTTGAAGATACGATAACAAATTATTCCTAGCTGTTGTTGGAGACTTGGAGTACCCGAAGGCTAAAATTTCATGTCAACATTCAGGAAGTTTATTCACATAGGCCCTTTTATTTGGTATAGTTATGGTCTTTAGAATTAAGGTAAACTTTTCTATCTGAAAGGGGGCTCAAAAGGAGAGGGAATAAATATGTAATGGGTTGCTCATAGGTCCATTTCGATAAAACACTAATAAATATAAGAATTCTGCCAATTGTCATTGCTTTTGTAATCTTATTCCCTATAAAAGCACCCTTAAAAAGTGTCACGTGAGTCACAAAAAAACATTAAGCATTTTGAAATTATTAAAGTTTCCGAAAGAGCATCAACAAAATTGTTATGATAGTAATGAAGTTACTGGTTACTCAGCAGATAATCTAGAAATAGCTGTTGGCAGAACAAAAGTACCTTAAAGCCCCACTGCTGTACTTATAGCTACATGCGCCCTCTATATAGCAAACAATGCCTAATCAGTGACCATTGATCCCCCATGATCCTTTTTTTCTCATGATAATTGAGGGCTGAGTTGATGAGATAACCACCTGTCTGTGACCATGCAGGGAGGTCTAATCCCTCCTGGCCAAACTAGTGCAGAGGGGCTTTAAGTGTGTCATGGGAGTCTTGCTGCCTGCACATCATGAGTAAAATAAAGCATCATGTGTTATGAAAATTCAAAATCTGGTGCTAATGGGCACCACTTTATTCATTCCTTAATTTAGTATCAGAGATGAATCACCAATACATCATCCTAAACTTGTAAAAAGACAACTGCAATTACTGGAAGTATTAGCCAAATAGTAAAAATGTTAATGTGTACTTATTGCATCAACTTTGTGTTCTTGAATATACATAGAGTTTGTATGATCAATTCTGATCATCTGACAAGTTGCACTTTACAGTTTCACAAATTCACAGTTTACAGTTTATATTCAACCAAATAGTGAAAACAACAAAATAGAGATTGGAAACGTTGCTTTTCCCCGAACTTATTCAGTTTGAAGAAAAAGTTGAATTTATTACATATTATGCATGTGCGCCTGGCGATGTCTTCTTTGTAAATAACTGTACACACTGTCTTTCTTTTTATTTTCCTTTCCATATACAAAGCCAAGAACAAGTCTTCTGAAAAAGTAGACTGGAGCAAATACTTTCACGAACAGAATGAAAAATTGAAAGCAGATTTGGGCTTGTTCCCGGAAAAGAAGAAGGAAAAGAAGAAGGAAACAATTTGGTACTATCCTCGTAGGAATCCATACACTGGACTCATTCATCACAAAACAAAACCAAGGAAGCGGAGCAGTGGCAAAAAGAAGGTTGCTAGTTCAGGTATCAACTGTTATCCACCTCCACTTTTTATCATTGACAATGATAGGGCCTCCAGGGGGATGTTTCATAAAGCTGTTCGTACACTTATGCATGACTTTACGAACGAGTTAAATATGAAAAGCCAAATGGGATGCTCAATCGTTTTTAACTGCATCAACTAACGTTGAACTGTGCAGATGTAGATTAACATTCTTATCATAACAAACAATTTTTAATGCAAAGTATATTTTTTGCCATAATTTAATTGAGGTTATTAGAAATATAGTCACACTTTGTTAAAACATCAGGAAAAACTTAAGGTATCCTATCTGGCACTTCATATTCAAGTCATTTGTAAAGTCATGCATAACTTTACGATCAGCTTTATGAAACACCCCCTGTTCTATATATCACATCTACATGTACATACAGTTAAATATTTGGAAAGGAATGTGTACTGACTGAAAATACTAAAATAGTGAAATTACTATTTACTAAATTTGTATTCTGATTGTAAGTGATACTGCTTATCCATGCCTGTTGAAGTAAAAAAGAAAGGCAACTTTTTATCCATAAAATATGTAAATATTAAGTCTTCCGATTCATTTTCTTTCTTTTAAGTGTTAGTTTTCATTAATGTGTTATATTAAGTTAAAGAAGTAAAAAAAAAAAAAAAAAAAAAATGTCCATGTTGTAAATACAGGAAGATGAAATGTGCTGAAAATTGTCAAATATTTCAAACTTAATTCTAACACCATAAGAGGATATCTTTATGCATGTGAAAAAAGGAAAAAAATAAGATGCATGTATAATGATGGCTATAGATAGATTAGGTCACAAGGTAAAAAAAGAAAATAAATTCCATGTCAAATGCTACACTTGTAATAATAATAATGATGATAACAATAGAAAGTGATTAAAATATAAAGTACACTTGATTACTATGATTATGATGTGGGGAAGTTCATGAATTCATTTTTCCTTGCAATGGGGGTGGCATTTTCTTCGCAATCACTTTAACAAAACACAACAATTTGAAAAAATGTGTCAAACAAACTACTTCTAAACTTAGGATTGCAATTAAACTTAAAACACTTACTTCTCATGTTGTTCAGAAGCAATATAATTTATGCGTAGGTTGGCAGTGTATTGCCAGGTTAACCACTTCTCTTTATGAAATTGAAAGTTTATGTGGCGAATTGTACTTTCACACTGTTTATGGGATTTCAATGAGAATTGATGTGCAATAGTACATTACATACTTTTTAGGGTAGATTTCCCCTTTACTGAACAGGGAGGGTAATTTCATGGAGGGGGGGGGGGGGTAATTGTCCTTGGTTGTCCTTTGGGAGGGGGGGTGTAATTGTCCTAGGGGGTAATGTTCAGGGGGTTAATTGTCCTTAAGGGTGGTTTTCTTAAATAGATGGAGAAAAAACCTGCTGTTACGGGGCACTAGGTTCCTAAGCTGGGGTATTTTTCCTGAAATGTATACTAAATAATTGTTTGATATTTGATGAGTTCTTTAACCACATGTTCAACCAAATATGATTCCTGCAAACATCATATGAATGGATATTAGGAAACTTTGATATAAGACGGTTTGTGCATATTGCATAAGGTATATTGCCTTATTTAAAAGGGAGGCCAGGTTGCCTATACCCATCCCTTGACCAAGAGCGCCTGGAGACAGCCGGCAGGGTAATAATTTCAGAGGAAATAGTGTTATGCATTGTCATTTACCTCATATGAGTTTAATATACAGGTATATATTGTTTTTTGGGGTTATTTTCAGAGATCACAGAGTCAACGACGGAAGCGGTGACCAAGCCTACGACGACCAAGCCTACGACGACCAAGCCTAAGACAACCAAACCTATGACGACCAAGCCTACGACAACCAAACCTATGATGACCAAGCCTACAACAACCAAACCTATGATGACCAAGCCTACGACGACCAAACCTACGACATCCAAGCCTACGATTACGATGTCTGAACGCTCAGACTCAAAGACTTCCCAACACACCACTACCTCTAGTATGTCTAAGCAGTAGAAACTTTGAAATGACGTCATGCATTTGATCATTATCATAATAGGTCTAGCCATTATAGCCCCCCCCCCCTTCTCTCACTCCCTCTCTCTCTCTCTCTCTCTCTCTCTCTCTCTCTCTTTCTCTCTCTCTCTCTCTCTTTCTCTCTCTCTCTCATTCTTTATCTGACTTTTTTTATTGGTCCTTTCCTATCACAGGCGTCGCTAACATTTTTTTACAAGGGGGCTGTAACACGTTTGGATGAATTATTTTGCACAAAAGAATCTCTTCAAATTTTGCCAAAACACCACTAAATCTACAAATTTGCTGACACAAGTCTTCATGAAAGGAATAAAGTGTTAGAATTTATGTTTTCATGGAGCTATATTTTCTCTGTTTAGGACTTCTAATCCTGTTTGGGTGTCATTCCTTGTCTTATTGTTTGGTAAGTGTGTTTCATGTTTCAGAACACTTTACCCTTAGTTACATCATGATTATTTAACTCAGTTATGTTTGTTAAAACACTTTTCAGAGTCAAGAGAATTATCGACTACGGCCACGACGCCAAAGCCCACAACGAACGCTACGACCATGATGTAGAACAAAACGACATCGCACAGAACCACCATTGTTTCTCTCACTTGCTGAAGTAAGTTAGCTCAAACTTTTCTTTTTGAGGGGGAGGGTACCAATCGTAATACCCTTTTGCCCACAAGTTCAATGACAACAAACACGCCACAGGAATGCATTTAGATAAATTATTTGGAAAAATAGTCCTTTTGACTTTGAAAAAACATTACTAAGTCTAAATGTCCAATTTGGTGACACCAATTATACTTTCTAAAATAAATAAACTGTTGAAATTTATATGTTTAAATGTGGCCCAAGTTTCTTTGTTTTGGCCTTGCATTCCTGTTTAGGTGTCATTCCTGATCCCATTGCTTTGTCGTATGGTTTCATTTGTTACAACCTTGAACCATCAACTATATCATGATCATTTAAGTCTGTAATGTTTGTTAAAATGTTTCAGAGTCAACAGAATTATCGGCTGGGAATGCGATGTCCAATCCCACGACAAGTTCTACGATCACCATGTCAGACACAATGACATCACAAGAAACCACCACCTTCAGTAAGTAAGAGAAACAAGGAAATGATGGCATGGCTTTGATCATAATTATAATGTGTCTAGCCACTTCCCCCTCTGTCTCTTTCTCCCTCTCTCTCCCCCAATCCATCCCCCCCCTCTCTCTCTCTCTCTCTCTCTCTCTCTCTCTTCATCTCTCTCCCCTCCTCCTTCACCCCCCCCCCCCCCATCCATCCCTTTCTCTCTCTCTTCACTCTCTCAATCTTTATCTGATTCTGACTAAGAGAAACAATGCAATAACGTCATGCATTTGATGTTCATTATATTAGGTCTATCCACTACCACTCTCCTGACTCCCTTGACACCCTCTCTCCCTCCCTCCCTCCCGCCTCCTCCCCCTCCCTCTCTTTCATTCATATAGACAAAAATGACTGTAAAAAAATTGTGATGGTGAGCAGAGTTTCTTTAGACATTAATTATCAAAGCTTTAAAAAATATTATGTCTTTGCATCTATTTTTAGTATCATTATTTTTCATTATTATTTTTCTTTTGCGTTATCATCGTCATCAATATCTTTTTTTCTTTCAATATTTCAGTTTCTCGGCTACCCAAATAATCTCTTTGTCGACTTTCTTAAAGTTTAGTCATTTACATATTGTTTTCATCTTTTAGCATGTTCTCTGGTGGAATATGCATACAGCAGGTCGTTCTACAAATCCAGCACTTGCAAGATGAATCAAGTTTATGCGATTTTAGCTTGTTCCCAATTCCATCTGGTCTTCATCGAGCCGCAAGAAGAAAAGGAGTGCCACTGAGGACTACTGGATCGGGTTGACCGGTCCAAGTCTCAGTGAGGCAAGGTGGCTAGATGGATCAAGTCTTACATATAGCAATGTTAAGTCTTCTTTGTTCAGTGACAATGGAAGCTGTTTTCGAATTGTGTTAAGGCTTTAAAATAGTTAGTATGATGAGGAAAAACAAAACATGTTTAACTTTTTTTTTTTTTTTTTTTTTTTTTTTTTTTGGGGGGGGGGGGGTTAGGGGAGAGGTCATAGATAAAATACAGATAAAGGGTGTAGGGGTGTTTGAACATCTAAAGCACCCCCTGTTTCCCAGGGGGTGTTTGAACACCCAAAACATCCCCCTGGATACGCCAATGAATATCTGAGGATACGTGCGCCCTTTTCATCGCAAAAATGGGTATTGGCGCCTATTTTTTTGTTTGGGGGGGAGAGGGAACTGCTTATTTGAAAAACGCTAAATCAATACACAATGAAAATATTGGATAATCGTCTTTTAAAGGCAAAGACCAGTTATGGTCATGCGATTGCATTGTGAAAGAAACGTTGTGGAATCGATCAGAAAAGGTTGATCATCTAGCATCTAGCATCTGCAAGGTTCTGGAATCATCAAAATGATAAGAAATTTGGCCCATTCTTCGTAAAGTTACAAGCACTATACACAGAAAGATGTATATGGGACTACCCTATATCTCTCACAGACCATGAGAGAAACAAATTTACCAAATATATGAATTAGTAGTTGGTTTCCTGGCAAATTTTGTATCATCATGTATTGGTCAAAACATATTCTTTCACATGATTGGTAATGAGAGCTTCCATTTCATTTTTTGAAATTGCGGCGTTTCCAATACTGGTCTTTACCTTTAAAGCTTACAATTTTTTGAAATGTCACTTTTAACACAATGCTGCTTGGTCGTGAATCGTGTGTAGATTAATGCAAACAAAGTATCTTACAAAAAAACATATAACCCCTACTCTATAGAAAGGATGAAATTATTTCTGTACAGCCAATAGTTCGCTCACAATAACTGTTTGTTTTTTGGGCTTTGTGTTTACTGGAGCGAACTTCCCAACAGTTTCTACTACAAAACAATACAAAATTGTATTCATCATAATTATCAATATAATTAATATTATCAGTATTGTTATAATTATAATTATTATTATTATTATCAGTATTGTTATAATTATAATTATTATTATTATTATCAGTTGTAGTAGTAGTATTATTAGTAATATTATTATTGTAATTATTGTTATTTTTATTACTATTAAAGTTATGATAATAATAATACTGATAATAATAATTATGATTAAGATTATTATTATCAGTACTATAATTGTTATGATAATAATAGTAATACTAATAACTACGATTCTTGTTAATCATTATTTGGAGGGGGTATTATAATTTTTATCATTATTGTTGTTAATCATATTTATTAATATTATTATTTTTTTATCATTATCATTTATGCTATCGCTATTTCTTTCCAAACCAATAATAATATTTATAGTAAGTAAAGCTGATGTAAATAGGCAAACTTTATACAATCGGTGTTGCACTATTAAAGGACGATTCATTTTTCTTATTAAAGTCATTAAAATAAGTAAATAAATCACGGTTTGTTTGGCGTGTATTAATATAGTTTCAATACTATAATGTCTATTGTGTTTGGGTGAGTACGAAAAAGAGAGATGCACAGCACATAAGGTCGTGTGGAAAAGACGAATTGAGAGAAGTTTTAATAAAAGAGATGTATAATTCAGTGAGAGAACTCGTAAGGAAGAGATAAAGATTGGGAGAATGTGAGAAGATATTGATTTAAACTGAAAGAAATTTGTCGTGAAAGAGATGTATGGTAGAGTGATAGAATATTGAAAGGAAGACTGAGATAACGATTGTGAGAATATGAGAAGGTGAAAAGGGGACAGAATGGTGAAATAAAAGGGACTGATATCATTTGTAAGAGAGAATAAAAAAGTGAGAGAATGTAAGAAGATAATAAAGTGAGGGATTTTTGCACTTGGGTAGTCAAAAGCGGTAGTTGCCAGGGGCTCAGATAAGACAAAGGTGTAGTCATCCAGATACTTTCAAAAACAAATTAATTCATCATTATTTAAATAAAAATCGCAGAAGTCACTAAAGTTTACTCCTCATTCCTTTTCTGAAAATAAACATTCCAAGCTTTCCAATTAATGACACATTTATCTATTGAGGAAGAAAACGCCCTTTTCCGTTCTTCCTCTTCACTCTTAAAACTGAAATGTTAAATCACCATTTAAAAGGGCCGAGGAGTGACAACTCTTTCAAAATGAACATGCTGGATCCAACCTCTATAGTGTTGGATCCAGCATGTTCAAAGGGTTAATCTACCATTTTGAAAGAGTTGTCACTCCTCGGCCCTTTTAAATGGTGATTTAACATTTCAGTTTTAAGAGTGTTCCTGATCATTCGCTCCTTTGTAGGTTGTGTTACATCGTCTCCGGAGCATTTATCGTAGAACTTTTGCTCTGAGGTTTTTTTAATTTACCTTTATCTTTGATACCGTTTCATCTACCCAAATGATCAGGGGCGGATCTAGGGGGGGGGGGGTACGGCGGTTTACCCCCCCCCCCCTCTTGGGCGGCCTAGCGAGGAAAACAAGGGGGAAGAAGAAAAAAAAGGGGGGGGGGAAGGGTAAAACAGTAAAACGGCGCGATTTTTGCATCCACCACTGGGTCAACCCCCCCCCCCCCCCTTGGCAAAAAGCTAGATCAGCCCCTGATGATTGTGTTCATTGTGCACTTTATGGGTTGCAAATGAACTGTTGGATATCTGTAATCAATTAATTTATCCGTTTCTCATTTTATGCATCTCGTTTTAGACGTTCTTCATCCGTATCTGCTGAATCATCATCTATTGAGTCTATTAAGACTATTATCATCGACAATTTTAGTTACATTATCTTTTTTCATATTTTTCTATTCTTGAAGCCACCATAACATCCTTCGAAAATCCCTCGAAAAATCCCACAAAATCCTTCAACAACATCAACAAACTCCACAACAATCACTTCAAAAAAAGACAATGAAAAGAAAGAAAATCCTTCTGTAACCACGAACTTTATAGCTACAGCAAATGATGATCAGATAATTGACTTTATATGTCAATTGATCCTCTCACTCACAGAGGGCAAAACTCTTAAAGAAATAAATAATTTAGTTCTGGTCGCAGCGAAAAGATCGCTGCAGCAAATAAGTAGTGCTAACAATGTTGATAACGATACTTAAAACATTGATGATACTGTTTTCCATACTACAATGGAATGCACAGGGATTACTAGGGCATGGAAAAGAACTTATAAAGTATTTGAACACACACAAACATTGCTATGATTTGATATGTATACAAGAAACATGGTTTCAGGAAAATAGAGTTCTTCAAATTCCTGAATACACATGTCTCCCAAGAAATAGGGAAAATCAGGCGAGGGGAGGATGTGCGATATACGTTCATAATAAAATCAAGTATGAAGGTCCAATGAATGATGTAAATTTAGAAATGCAGCAAGTAAACATACACGCAGGAAATGAAAAGTTATCAATTGTGAACTTTTATAATCCTTGTAAGAAATTAAATGAATATATTATGAATGTGCTATTAAAAGACGTTAATAAAAATGATAAAGTTATTATAGTAGGCGATTTTAACGCTCATGGTACCATGTGGGGAAGTGACAAAACAGACAAGAATGGACAAGTGATAGAACAATTCGTGAATCATCATAATCTAACTGTTTTGAATGATGGCGAAGGAACCAGACTGGATCCACGAACAGGAAAACTGTCATGCTTGGATTTATGTATAACCACTCCTTCACTGGCATGTAGAAGTACTTGGAGAGTCATGGAAAGCCTTTTTGGAAGTGATCACTTCCCAATAAATATCCAAACAACTTTAGACGGGAAAAGCTCTGAATATAATGATGCTTCAATAAGAAGTGCAGATGATTTTATCTCCTTTAAACATATAAATTTGAAAAAATTTGCTAAGAAATGTGAAGAGATGATTACAAATGATCTCATACTTATAAATAATGATATACAGGAAATATATGATAATTTCATGAAATATTTAAAACTGTGTATAAAAGAAACTGTACCGAAAAGGAGAAATGTCTCTAAAAATCCGGTGCCTTGGTGGACCAAAGAATGTACAGAGAAAATCAAAGAGAGAAATAGAATGTGTAATAAGATGTCACGGAAAATAACTTTTGAAAAGGTAGATGAGTACTTAAAAAAGAAAGCAGAAGCACAGCGTGTGCTCCGCCAAGCAGAACGAAATTACTGGCGAGCATTTTGCACAAAGCTTGATCAGTATATGCCAGAATCTAAGATCTGGGCTTGTATAAAACGGCTGAATGGTGTACTAATAAAAAAAACAAAAAATATGTCAACATTGATTGTAAATAGTAAAGATATTGTCTCCGATCAGGAGAAAGCAAATGCCTTTGGAAATTACTTTCAAAAAATAGGAATAAAAGACAGGGATACTAATAAGGAATTACCGAAGGCACCAAATAATGACATTCATATTTTAAATGTAGATCATGTTATAAATGAACCCTTTTTTATAACAGAATTTGAAAAGGCAGTGCAATCGCGAAAAAAGACTGCCCCAGGAAAAGATAATATACCTTACGTTGTTTATGAAAATCTGCCAAAAGCAAACAAGGAAATCATGCTGAACATTATTAACTTAATATGGAAAACCGGGGAAATTCCAATTCAACTAAAGCATTCTATAATAATCCCTATTCTCAAACATGGAAAAGATCCCAGAAATACATCGTCATATAGACCAATCTCTTTAACATCATGTTTTGCCAAAATAATTGAACGAATGATAAAAGAAAGATTACAATGGTATGTTGAAAAGCATGAATTATTACCCAATTTTTTAAGTGGATTTAGGAAAGGTCGTAGTGTGACGGACAATATTGTACAATTAGAAAATGACATCCAAAAGAGTATAAATTGTAATGAACATGTAATAGCGGTTTTCTTGGATGTCGAAAAGGCTTTCGATACAGTTTGGATAAAGGGTCTGGTTTTTAAATTAGCAAAAAATGGAATAGAAGGGAACATGCTGAGATATATAGAAAATTATCTAACAGCACGAACTTTTCAAGTACGAATTGGAAATACAGAATCTAAAACTTATAAAACGCATAACGGGTTACCACAAGGGAGTGTTTTAAGTCCTCTTTTATATAATATAATGATGGGTGATATACCTACAGACCAAGATGTAAGCATATCTATGTATGCAGATGACTGCGCAATATGGATATCAGGCAGGAACATTGTACATATTACTGAAAAAATACAGAAATATTTGAATCTTTTAAATCGTTGGTTTGAAGAGTGGGGGTTTCGACTCTCACCTGTCAAAACAGTGCCCGTACTTTTTACGAAAAGCTGGAATACCGTTCTACCGCCTGATATAGAACTGAATGGAAATGTGTTAATGTACGAAAAATCTCATCGCTTTTTAGGGGTTATATTTGATAAAAGGTTAACTTGGCAACCACATATCGAAAATGTAATCACGAGAAGTAAAAGAAAATTAAATATCTTAAGATGTCTAACTGGAACAAACTGGGGAAGTTCCTCGAAATCACTTATCATGGTGTACAGAGCAATTATAAGGTCTCTTTTTGATTACGGATGTGAGGCGTATGACAGTGCAGCTGCTACCACCAAAAAAGCCATTGACTCTGTCCAATACCAAGCACTGAGGATATGCGCAGGTGGGCTGCCATTAACCTCCTTAGAATCACTACAGGTGGAAATGGGGGAAATGCCTTTGGATATAAGAAGACAAATGCTTTCAAGTAAATATAGACAAAACATCGAAAGATGGGCGAATCATCCGTTGTTAAAAAACATTGAACCATGTTGGCATTTTGAATACTTGAAGGGGAAAAACGTAAACAAACCTTTTGGATATAGAATACAAAGCAAGCTGGGAAAACGTATAGAAACGATAACCTACTCCCCATTTCCACCATGGTTATTCTACCCTCCGGCAGTGTCAACGGAATTAAGTACTCGAATAAAGAAAACAGATCATCCTACACAACAAAAACAAAGCAGCCTGGAAATCATACATACTAAATGGGCGACTCAATTACATATATACACCGATGGATCAAAAGTACCTGAAAGAGGGACCTCTGCAGCTGCTTTTTACGTCCCTTACTATTCTGTACATCGGAGCAAAAGGTTAGCAAATTTCACCTCTTCGTACAGGGCTGAATTGGCTGCCATCATTCTTGCTCTCAGATGGGTAGATGAATTAGACATTTATGTGGGGGTTGTTATTTTTAGTGATTCACTGAGTGCACTTATTGCATTACAACAACAGAAGGACGAATCTTTTATTCTGGAAATTCTCACCATGACTACTCACTTAAAGAATAAAGGAGTTGATATATATGTAGAGTGGATACCTGGACATTGTGGAATAAAAGGGAACGAGATGGCGGATTTCCACGCAAAGGCCGCATTAGTAAAGAAAATAGAAGTCAATAATAACCTAAATATGTCAGAAATGAAAAGCTTAATTACTACAAGTTCCAAACTCCTTTGGCAAGAAAGGTGGAACAAAACCAACTCGTATTTGAAAACATATCAAAAAGATGTTAATAAACCATTTATATGCTCATTAGAGAGACAACATTCAACAATAATACATCGACTCCGCTTTGGAGTCCTTGGACTTAACCAGGATCTCCTCAGATTGGGAATTCATGCTACTGGTTTCTGTAATAGATGCCCCAGTGAAATAGAGACTGTAAAACATTTTTTAGTACATTGCCCTAACTATATTATAGAAAGGGCTATGTTTCTAACAGAAATTAACGAATCCCAACCTGAAAAAATTATGGAATACTTAAAAAAGAGTGAGTCCAGTATACAAAAAGCTATTGTACGGTTCTTTCTCAGAACGAAACGGTTCCCTATCAGGAAGTAATACCTCCCTTGATGAACAGTAAAATATAATACAATATTATAAATATGCTAAATTACACTCAGTACATTAAAAATATAATAACATAATGTAATAAGAAAATAAAAAAAGAACAGTAAAACATAATACAATATTATAAATATGTTAAATTACACTCAGTACATTAAAAATATAATAACATAATGTAATAAGAAAATAAAATAAGAATAGTAAAACATTATACAATATTATAATATGCTAAATTACACTCAGTACATTAAAAATATAATAACAATCATAATGTAATAAGAAAATAAAATAAGAACAGTAAAACATAATACGATATTATAAATATGTTAAATTACACTCAGTACATTAAAAATATAATAACATAATGTATTAAGAAAATAAAATAAGAAAAAGTAACAACAATGATAAAAGGTATGATAAGATTACTGAATATAGAAGCTTGTGTAGGTGCTATCTTATATACATATTTATGTATGGTGTGTATGTGATATAACAAATAATCTGCACGTACTGTTAAGAAACACTAACAAAGCCCATGAATGTTTTGCTTACGATATTATTTTACGATACTATCTTAAAAGATAGATAAATATAAAACGAAATAAATGTATTTTTAAAAAAATCCAAAATTGAGAGATATAACACGTGCCGTAAAGTAATTTGGCGACAATAGTCAAATCACTGACTAATCGCCAATAACTCAAAACACAACAACAACAACATCAATGATATGACAATTTAGACGAGAACTTACAAATCCACCCGGATTTATTCCTAACAATGGCATCTTATTTCGATGAACATGGCTGTGAACCAACTGGGGAAACTGGTCCTGAACTAAATACTCTGCTACGATGGGCGAGGTGAGATATAATGACAGTTTAACAGCTAGAATAATCATGTAAATGTACGTGAATTTTGAATGTTAGAAAAGGCTGCGCGCAGCTGCTGCTTGACCAGAACCGTGAGGCATTGGTCTCCCCGGAGCTCTGGCGGCGTGATAAGTAGAAGGGTGGCTGGATTCTGCTTATCGCGCGTACATTAATTAATAACAGTGATCAAGGTGATGGTATTTTAAAAATTGTTTTATCATTTATGTTAGTAATACAGTGCTAATGTCATGCTGTGCCAGCTAATACTTATAATTTAAATTGTCATTTTATTGGAAACTCTTTTGTTCGTTAGCCTCTGATTTGGGTAGGGTCGGCTCCTCTCTTTAGTGCACGAGGCAGATTATGACAAAGAAAAAATTGCTACTTGAAATTAAAAATGATGACAAATGTCATTGATGAAATTAATATTAATGTGTTATTGCTGGCGTCGGGCCATACTTCGTAACGACAACGTGTAGAACTGGAACTTGGAACTTTTAAGATAGAAATAGAAACAGAGCGAGTCTGCCATCATGACCATACATGCCTCATTGCAGAAATTACATTCGTTGAAGTGTGACACTGCATGCTGCATAATGTGATAATGAATCCGAAATGTGGTTTTTTTTTGTTGTCATTTTACCTGAAGAGAAGTTATAGATTATCTTCAATTTTATCATTGAACACATTTCCATTGAAGATTGTGGTTAGAAAGGGCATTATTAAATCACAATGAGCATGAACATATACACATTGGTGACTCTTGATTGATTAATCTTGTCGAGACAACCCGGCCTTGCATTTGCAGCTAGGCCGAATTTGCCAGAAGGCCAAGTTAGCCCGACTCCGTGATGATGATATTCTGTTATGGATAACCCTGATTTGTGTCTGTGTTCATCAAGTTTTGATTTTTTTAAATTCTGTATCTTATAATTCACAGGATTCTAATAAATGATGTTAGGCAGTATGCTGAAAGAGAAGGGTGAGTTTCAACATCATCATCAACATCGTCGTCATGATATGAGAAGAATTGTTCCTATTAATTATCCATGGTCAATTCTTCTTCATGAAAACCACTCAATACCACAGAGATCTTGGTCGCAAATCCAACAATGGAGCAAATGAAGAAAAGTACATTTCTTTTGAATAGATATTAATAGGTTCAACTGGAGTAAAGAACAAATTATCATTTGAAGTCTTTAATTTCAGAAAATAAACAAATAACATAAACTCCAGGTACTCATTGATTATTTTAAGACAATATGTTTTATATTAAGTTCCCGAGATTAAGACCATTTGCAATATAAAGAGATAACTGAAAAGAAGATGCGTAATAAACACAGGCCAAGGATTTAAACTGGCTACTGTACACCTCTGGGTAACGAATCAAGTAGACAGAATGCTAATTAATGATTGAAAATTATGGGTGAATGATATCCTTTTTTTTAAAGATGCATGTTTACATCAGCTTGAGCAATCTAAGAAAAACATTTATTTCTCTAGCATGTTTGTTATTCGTTTATTTGCTTTGTGTTATTTTGATTATTATTTTTCTCTTTTTAGTTTGGAACTCCCACCTGATATCAGAAAAGCTCCTCCAGCTTCAAAGGAATGTGTTGCCAATTTAAAGGAGACCAACGTTTTAAAAGACAGATCAGGTAAGCATTCCAGATATACCCAGACGTATGTGAGATGAAGGCTTTTCATGGGGTTATCGCCTAGATTCCTTTACATCTTTTAAGACAAAATTTATGCAATTTTAAATATCAGGTACCTTGCAGCCTCCAAATTAGCGCACTGCAGGCAGCTGTAATAATAATAATAATAGTGGGATCTTTGTATAGCGCTCGTGTCGGTCAGATTTGACCCTCCTGGTGCTGCCGATTAGTACCCTGGCTTTAGCACTGCTGCCATACAGCCCTCTAGCATTTCAAGGAATAAATTCCTACCAGGTACCCATTTACTTCACCTGGGTGGAGTGTGCCAAATGTAGATCAACGTCTTGCCAAAGACATTAGTGCGGCGGCGGGACTCGAACCGCGGACCTTGTGATCGACAGTCCGGCGACGTATCCACTCGACCACAACACCTCTATGTATGGTACCTAATGCATGTGAATATAGAGACTACTACTCAATTGCCAATAATAAAAAAATAACTATAGAGATGCATATGAAACCTTATTAGGGGCTTATTCTTGATATTTAAGATACTCTATTTTTATGCCAAGTTTCTCCCCATGGCCGAGATCCCCGGGGGGGGGGGGGGGGGGGGTGATTCCTCAGCTGAGAGAGAGCACCTTTTTAGGTTTGATATCTTGATTTATTAACTGCACTAATGTACTTTGGCAAGACATCAATCTACACTTACCACTCTCCACCCAGGTGTTAATTGGGTACTGGTAGAAGGAAATTCCTTGAATGCTGTGAACACCAAAAAATTGGTAGCCTAGAAAAGTGGGGGTAATATTGGAGCACCTTGCATGTTGGATATGTGGGGTACAATAAAGTATCCAATATATTTATTGTTATTACCAGAGAAGTGTCCTATATGCCTGCTGCCCTATCGAAGGGGAGATGTAACAAAGACTCTACCATGCACCCATGAATTTCACCAGACTTGTATCCTACCATGGCTAGGCAAGGTATGTATTAAAACCAAGCAATATTTTGGATTTTAAAAAAAAAAAAAAAATTATTTATTCATTTATTTTTTAATTTTACAAGGATTGCTGTCCAATATCACACCTAATAGCCACATTTACGGCTAGGAGGATTTGTTATAAACTTCTCATTATTTGTCTCATTTACATCATAATTTCACCTCTGTTATTCTCTGTTAGTTTTGCTTCAACTCAGACACACATACCAGGGATAATTCAATTGTACCATGAAGGTGTCCTTCAAAGGTTTTTAACAATCTTTAGCTGGAATGCAAGAGAATACTTTTTTAATAAGTAGTAACCCAAAATAAGTTAAATTGATTTCAGAAAGAATAATTAGTAGAGGTAAGCCTTGTGGATGCATTGATCTGAAGAAGAAAAAAAGAAAGTTTTCATGAAAAATAAGCATGATCAATTTTTTTTCTTTTACTTCATGATTTGGTTATTAATATAAAAAGTGTCGTTGAATGATGGAGTTTCTAGAACCCTTATTACTAGTATGTTTAGTAACAATCGCTTCAATATCAAAAGAGTGCTCAATTTTTGATCATTTATTTTCTTCCTTTAAAAAAAAAGACCAATTCCTGTCCCCTATGTAGACATGAGTTACCCACAGATGATGAAGATTATGAGGAATACAAAAAACACAAAGTAAGTAGTCACGATACCACAGTCCAAATACCTTGTTTATACAAGGGCAAATTGACCGTTTCTTGGCCGTAGAGATAGTGCAATATTGTGTTTGGTCTGTTGTCGATCTGTTGACTAGAATATAATGATAACAAATTAAAAAATTTAGAACAGATTGGAAGAAATTTGTGTTAAAATTCTGTGTGAACTTACGTGTAGGTAAATAATAACTGTAGTCCCCCCCCCTGAAGGGTGCACAAATTGCACATCCCTCTTTTTGTGTGAAGGCATAAAACAATTGAGTTGGAAAGAAAATACATGTACACCTTGCAATGTAGGGGATATGAGAGAGAGAGAGAGAGAGAGAGAGAGAGAGAGAGAGAGAAAGAAGGGGGAGAAATAGTGAGAGAGAGAGAGAGTATTCATGTACATTAATAGTCAGCAGAGCTAGGAAACATTCTAGGTTTGACTTTATCTAATTGTGTTACCGTTAAGACTACAAAGAGAGAGAGATACTCTATCATTTATTTTTGATAACTTTCAATTAACCTTCGGCTACATTTCTTACTTTTACGTAACAACAATGTTTATGCTTGTCAAACATGTTTGTTTTTCATCTGTCTTGTTCTTCCCGCAATTTCACAGGCACGGGCCAAGCAGAGACAGTTTGAAACGGAGAGCCTTCACAACTCTATGTACACATGATGGAGAAGAAAACATGAAGAGTTCCGTTCCAAAATATGCTACATCCACAAAACTAGGTTCTGAGAAAAACAAGGGTTTTTAATTAATATGCCTATTTTGCAATATCAGTTTGAAATGAAACTCATTCCCATGGTGTATTGGGATGACATTATAACTTTAAATTTTTTTTTAGATTCCACAGTTTTAATAGTGCAATAAATTAATTACTTTTAAAAATCTGTTGATGTAGCTAGCACGTCTTGTAACGGAACTCTGGGTCCCCCAAGCTTGCAGTGTACTGAGTGCCGCTCACCACCTTCTACTGTGTGGGAAACTGAATATCAGTGCGCGTTCATTCATGCACGTCATGCTGCTCTGTGATTGGTCGGTTTCTAAAGCAGGCCACTCTATCGTGTTCCGGAACTGAACTGAAATGGATGTAGCATGTTTTGGAACCAAACTCAGTATGTTGATGTCGGATCTTTTTATATTCTCATAAAAAACTAATGTTTTTTGTTTGTGTCTATTTATATAACAACTAAAAATAAGTATATTCATGCCAAAAATAAAAAGTCTATGTTGTTAAAAAGTTGATGCCGCATGTTTCGGAACTAAATTCTTAAAATACACTACCATACATGCCAACTGTTCAGATTAAAGAGGAACATTCCTCTTTTTGGGAGAAGATAATTATCATTTTAATGCAGGTGTTCCTCTTCCTGTACAAATTTGTCTGTTGTATTGAATAGGAGAGTTAGGATTGTTCCTCTTTTTTTTTTAAATAGCATAATTTGTACAGATTTCTGATTTTCAAATGTTGGCATGTATGCACTACACATGTGTATATTGTTTTATAAGTAACAGCACAGGTCGATTCCATAATAGAAAAAAAGACAATTTTAAATTAATTTTCCAGCAATAAATTATGCATGGAATTGCTGAAGTTGTGTTAGGGCAATCATAAACAACTGTCAAAAGTCCAAACTATTTTATGCGGGCCCATCAAATTCGACTTTAATATGTATTGGATCCATGTTTGTTTACGTGTTGTCAAAATGAATACTGGTATAAATGCCCTTCTTGTTCCAGGCCAAAGACTTTGTAGAGATTGTATTTGATGATTAAATTTGTAATGGAATTGTATTTATAAAACCCATGCCCAGGAATATTGGGACAATTTATACCCCTTTCAAACCAAATTTTGGCTTTTTCTGCATGAAATTCCCTGGGGAAAATCTCAGAATTGTATGTGCTCAATTGGCTGGGTAAACAGAGAAAAAATACCGGAGTACCTTTCACTCCGACCTCGGTTCTCGAGGAAGTTGCCATTTGGTTAGGAATCTCACGATTGATGTGTTCTTATAAGTAAGGTCAGATTCATGGCATGGAGTTTGGAAGCATGTACGTGGCTATACACCTATCATCAGGGGGGCGTTTCACAAAACTTGTCATCTGTGACAGATGACAGTTTTTGTTGCAAGCTAGTGAAATCCTTGCTTCTGATTGGTTATCAGCACATTTGTTACTGATTTTTGTCATTTGTCATTGAATTTTTTTTTATGAAACGCCCCCCCCCCCCCCCAGGACGAGCGAGAGCTAGGCGTGTGTAATCTGTGAGATCGGGCGGGAGTGATATTTGACCTCCTACATATTTCACTGGGGGGGGGGGGGGGGGGAGTTACCCACTGTCCAATCACGCCGGCCATTTCCCCGGTGAAATTCTCTATACCAGGGAAGTTCTCCACCTTGGTATTAAAGTGGAGGAGATCCCTTATAAAATTCTCCGGGCTTCCCCAGGAAAACCAAGGACTTCACGGGTAAAGTTTCCCAGGGAACTGCTTGGTTTGAAAAGGGTATTCCATATTATATGTTTGAGATAAAAGTGTGATAGATCATGTATACCTTACCGACAAATGGAAATGAAATGTATAAACAGATGCATAAACACTTGCCACTGCATGCACATTTCTCTCTTTTTTGTTGTTTCGCAATGCTCAACTAATTGTTAAGGTACATGTTGCACTGTACATTTAGTTCCTAAGGCATCATTTGTATACCTGTAATATAGGTTATTGATATGAATGATGCTTTTGGCAGGATGTGCAATTTATTTGCAAGAGCAAATTTAGGTCAATTTACCATACTTACCACTGTATTAAATACAGACCATGGTTTGGTAGGCCTTGAGTATTTTAATGACATGTTTGACTTTAGGCCCTTTCGTTTTTAATATATTTAAAATTACATGTAGGTCCATTATTTATGCTTCTTATTGAGATTGGCGTAAGCAAAAGCTGCAAACATTGTTGTATATTTTTACAATTCTAATGAATTCAAGTGAATGTGTTATGAAATAAATGCTGTTTGTGAATCCATGTCTATCATAATGTTCTGATTATGAATACTTCTCAGTTACAACATTATTTGAATGTAAATCATATCTCCATGGTTACTGCAAAGTGCAAATGATATAAAATGGAATACAAGTCACATTGTAGTACCATGCTTCATTTGTGTTCACATTACATTTGCATGGGGTTGGGAGCTACAATTGATATATCATGTCAATGTCTTTTTCGAGGGATAATCTTGATGAATCATTCACATCCATATATGCTTAGCAAGTTCATGTATTCAGTTTGTTCACATAAGGTCAATCAAACTAAACCTGTCTATATGTGGCCATTGTAGACAGGTGGTCACTAAAGGCTTGTTCAGATATGGGCCGGAAAACCATCGCAAAAAAACCCACAATGGTTTCTTCACTTGTAAAAAAGAAAGAAAAAAAAGAAGAACCAAGTTTTGCCGTATCGTATCATATCTGAACTAGCCTTCAGTGACCACCTGTCTATTATTGTGGTCATCAATTTTGTCACCCATGTCTACAATGTCCACTTTCCGTTGGGTGGCCTCAATAGACAGGATCAGTTCGACTGTACAGGTATGTGAACAAACCAAATATATGAACTTGACTGACCGACTACTATGACACAGTAGATTATTAGACTACACAATAAATACAGAAGTGTGTTTCAAACTCTTTTATTCCCGTCGTTTTAATACTGTCTAAAAAATGACAATACTCGCTTATAAATCTACTACACACATGTAAGTTATATCTTTCATACCACCGTTTTCTTTCTACATGTACTGCTATTATGTACAACATTTATGGTCAATAAAAAACAGTAATATATCAATTCTATCAAATTTTGATTTTATTTGCATTTTTACAAATTAAAGGCAGTGATAGTAAACTGCTCAGTGTGACAGTCATGGGAAGTTTGCGTTTATTAGAAGTTGATTAAACCAAGCAAACTATACACCCCAAGTCAAAACAAAATGTAACTATATCTTCATGTATGACAAAGTGAATGTGATTGAAAGAAAATCTGTGGTTATTGCCTGAATTTGAGACAAATTAGAATGGAGTCAATTCTATTCTACATCATGTAATGAATGCTCACTGTAATAGTGCAAACCTTTTGTATGATTGTCTAGGTACTGAAATATGAGAGCAGGCCAGGGCAGGGCATGAGAGCAGAAAAACAAGAGAAAACGAATGGCGAAAGTTTGAAATAATATGAGATCACTAAAGCTATGTGAATCTCAAATTGGCAAGTTTGTCATTGGATTGTGAACTCTCCCATTTACTGTGTACAAAAATGTCATTAATTTCTATTTTCTCCAATTTTAGAAAAGAAAAGACCCACCTGAACCATATATTATGACAAAAATGACATTTTGGTCATGTGTGTTGGAACAATTGGGAAAAGTTGTCCGGCACTGTATCACAGTGACATTATCTATTCATCAATGTGCAGTTCCCACACATATTTTCTGTCCAATTTCGATCAAACTGTCGCCCTCTTTGATTTTTCTGCTTTCTTTTAGAGTTGTTTGCTATTAAGATTGGATTACCCTTCAAGCTTTCCACTTTGTACAGGAACACTTACGGCTTCCTATCCCGTGACACATGTTTCGACAGACTCCATTCCACATAAATGAAGATAAATAATCATATTCGCTCCATAAACACACCTTGGTATAACACATGCTTCATTCTATAGCAACATGCCATTGCACATTGCCATTTCTTACTGTATCCATCCACTACCAAAATATCTAAGACCCTGTTTATGAACACCAGTGGGAAAGATGCTTCCTCATTGAAGACATACAGCACTACCCAAACAATTCTCCACACCTCACAAACATATTTTCTGTCTCCTGAATCTTCCGACAACTGGGCCATTTAATATTTATCATCAATTGTAAGAGTTGCATATTTGTAAAAATTTGCAAATGGCAAATCAAATGGAACAATTTCACAAGCTTATAACAGTTAATGGAACTCAAAGCCCCTCTGCACTAGTCTGGCTAGGAGGGATTAGACCTCCCTGCATGGTCACTGACAGGTGGTTATCTCATCAAATCAGCTCTCAATTAACATAAGAACAAGGGGACCATGGGGGACCAATGGTCACCGATTAGGCATTGTTTGCTATATAGAGCACGCAAGTAGCTATAAGTAGTGCATTGGGGCTTTAACTACATTTTATTTCTTGACTGACCTAGACCAGGGGGATGTTTCACAAAGATTTTAAGTCGAACTTAACTCTAAGTTGGACTTAACTATTATGGAGAGCCATTTGTAGCCTTATAATGAACTATATTCAAAAGCAAAAATTAAAGTATTTTAGACTTTTCATAAATTCTACATCAAGAACATGAAATCTCCCATGATAATAAAAAAAATATGAAAGATTTGAATCAACATTTTATGCCTTTTAAAATAACTTTGTAATGGAATATTTTCAAGGATGCTAACAGCTTTCCATAATTGTTAAGTCCAACTTAGAGATAAGTTCAACTTAGGATCTTTGTGAAACACCCCCCAGGAGGCCTAGTGAACTTCCCGGTCCATATATATATAACCTTAGTAAGCCTGTTATAAATATGTACTAAAGCTTATGTAATAATTAGTTGACAGACGGCTTAGTAATGTTTTATAAATATAGGCCAAGAACTCTAAAGGCTTGTAATGGCATATACCGCAGTAAACCGTGGCTGTTCACTGCATATTTTTAAAAGCATACAGTAGATGATGTTTTACCATTGAGAATATGAGAAAGAACAAACACATAAATCTAGTTATGTCAAGAATGACAAAATCAAAGAAAACAAATTAAAACCAAAGCTCTATATAATCGTAACTTCTACATTTGAATTAGGATTGAACATTTAATTTTGAATACGCATATTTTGCTGAATACAGTACTACTACATCAGTGGCTTATAACTTATAACTCTCTCCAGGTTTTGTTTCAGAAGTTAAATCAGGTACTTGAAAGTAAACCCCTCAAAGAAAATTCTGCAATTCAAGTTTTAGCGTCGATATCTCCCTTGTTGGTATATGGTCATACCTGACAGTGATATCGTTGAAAAGTTGGGGGGGGGGGGGGGGGGGGAGGGTGTTTCACAAAACTTGTCATAAGCTTTTTTTTTGTTATAAGCTAGTGAAATCATTGCTTCTGATTGGCTATCAGCAGGTTTGTCACTGATTTTTATCATTTGTCATTGATAAAAGGCCTTGTAAAACAGGTCACAGGTCATGCGATTGCATTGTGAAAAAGCGGGACTACACAAGAATGTGGCATATAAATCGGGCCTCATTTTGAAGCTGTTACTTGTCATATTCAGAATATGAAGGCATTTGAAGAGCCATGCTTTTCAGGGAAGTGATAACAAATCATTTTTCACCTCTCCCATGAACTCTACCTTCTCTTTAAGTGTTTCTTCCCCTTAACAATGCTGCCCCATCCATAACGATTATGTAATCATTGAATGTACAATACTAAGTCAACAGTGAAATATTGCAAAATGCATCGTTATTCCTTCAAAACTCAATCTATCCTCCTGTCCAAACAAATTCGCTATGGACAATAACAATGCATTTTGACTCGGCCCAACTTACAGGTGTACTGCACAGTCTGTGATTACCTGATCGTTACAAATGGGGTATTATTGTAAAGGGGAATACAAAGGCTTTCCAATGATACCAGCGTCAAATATGACCATATTGTAACAAGAGAGATATCAACGCTCAAACTTGAATTGCAGAACTTTATTTTGAGGAGTTCAGAATCCAGCTTTGCTTCTTCTGGCTGAATTTGTGGTCTTTATTTCTTTTAAAATAAAAAATCATTTGAGAATTTGTAAGAAGGCAGGTATAGTCTTAAAAACGAGCTATGTTGGGGAAGCGGCTAAATGACTTGACAGGAATGCAAATACAGTGTATCCTCTTCATAGGATTGCACTGCATATCACTCTCACACTTGAAATGTGACTTGAGAAATGGCTGAAAAGTTAGAACCCAATTTTCACTCCAAATGTATGTGAAGTCCCATATGTCCATTTCTGTGTGCAGTGGTTGTTATGTTCAGCGAGACGACTCCAAGACCCGACAGCATACACTTATTTCTATGCACTTATTGCACTACATAATCAGCCTTTTCCAATTACTTCAGGAGAGTTCCGTTCACCATGTAATTGCATTACAAGTATTTAACTTTATAATAAAAGTGTTTGGGTCAAAATGAAAAAGAAGACTGAACAGATATTGGATACTATACACTAAACCCACTCTAAATTTGATACCATACACTAAACCCACTCTAAATTTGTACACCTACAAGAATCATGCAAAGAATGGGAGAGACAAAAAAGACACAAACTGTTACATTTGTTATCTTCGGTTGCAGTATGATGGAATCTTTAAATACAAAAGGCATCGTGGCTTAGTTAAGGTGTCACAGGTAGATCTATATGTGTGTGTACAGTTTCACCAGACGGCGCTTCAAAAGGCGACCCATCTCTTCCATTCGTTTCCGGAACACACTGCGCTTTGGACGCTGATTGACCATACTGGCTAGTCTCCCGGTCGGTCGAGGGCACAGTCGGAGTTAAGTCGTCTAACGAAACAGCTTTCTCTTTAGCCAGCGAGTGATCCTCTTCTGACAGATCAGGCAAGTCATCACCGTTGTGAAGGTGATTGTGAAGGTCACCATTCTCAAGTTCATTGTGAAGGTCACCATTCTCAAGTTCATTGTGAAGATCATTAATGTCCATGTCTTTGTTGAGACCTTCCAAACCGTGCTCAATTTCATTGTCGTCATCGGAAAGGAACACCTCGGCTCCATGGAATACATAGCGCATTGGTGGGATGAAGAGGAAGGACGATTCTGTGAAAAATAAAAAAGATTTAAACAACTTCAACAAAGACATATATTTCATTTGAATAAAGAAAATGTATGGAAGTAAAAAGCAAGGAAGGTTGACAGAATCCTTTGTTTCTCTTTCCAATTTAGAGTCAGCTTTAAAGTTTCTGTGGAATGTTCTCTAATTTAATTCAACATGGAGTACTTTCTAGTTCCAAAAATCAAAAGAGAAGAAATATTCCTCATTACAAAAAATTGGTCTTTACCTTTCAGTTGAGTTGAAATCGTTGCCCGAGGTGTTTTGGCTGCCGCAGACGTGGATGGACTTGGCTTGGCTTCAGAGTCCGAGGCAGGACTAGCTTGCTCCCTATGTTCTACAACACTTCCACTTGACGAGCTAACATTACCAACTTCAGAATTTAAATCATCTTGTGAATTTGTTCTGTCTGTTTCGTTCACACACAATCCCAGATCTTCAGCTTCCGCTTTCACATCAGTACTTGGTTCTTTACAGTCACTTGCAACATGGGTTTGAGTGCTTTCGGAGTCGTTGCCCACTTTGACATCCGGGGAGCTAGCACCCGTGGACGAGTTCCCTATCGAGTCCAACGTTCTTTGAAAGAGCATGTACTGTTCAGCAGCACTGTTTCTTTGAGCAGTCTGATCCTGTGCTGTATGGGATTGTGACGATTCAGAGGGAATCGTTTTGGAAGTTTGGGGTTCACTCGACGCTAAGGCATTTTCAACTTCATCAGCACTCTGCAACCTGTCACTATTTGACGATGGGGAACAGTTTGTCTCACTTCGGGAACAAGGCAAAGCATCTACATGAATCTTGCCTTCGTTTGTTAAGCCATTTATATGATGTTCTGATGAAGTTTGATTCTCGGGAGCCCGGAGTCTTTCGACACAACTCTGTTTTACATGTCCTTCTGTCGAGATTGGAGAATCTTGGCTGTTCGAACGAGCTAATCTGTCATCGCCTTCTCCAGCTTTAGATCCCTCATTCTTATCATCACCACTAGACACTTGACCTTCCTCCTTCAAAGAACTCAAAGAGTGCTGTGTATCCTCTTTCGATTTGACATTTATTGGATTTGACACGGATTCCTCCTGATCTATCCTACCTGCAGGATCAGGTTTCTGATCCACAGTTGTTTCTCCCTCATCCAGCACTGGATCAGGTTTCTGATCTACGGTTGTTTCTCCCTCATCCAGCACTGGATCGGATCTCTGATCCACTGTTGTTTCTCCCTCATCCAGCACTGGATCGGGTCTCTGATCCACGGTTGTTTCTCCCTCATCCAGCACTGGATCAGGTCTCTGATCCACGGTTGTTTCTCCCTCATCCAGCACTGGATCAGGTCTCTGATCCACGGTTGTTTCTCCCTCCTCCAGCACTGCCTTCCGGGCTTGTTGAGACTCTTTAGGCTTGAATCCATTGGGAATGTGGGTGGTCTCTGTCAATCTCTGCTGCGACTGGCACACATGGTCCCAGCCATCCCCTAGCCGGTGGAGGATCTCATTGATGATGACATCACAGTCGCCTAGCAACTCGATGTCAAAGTTCAAGTGGGGAAGGGGTTCTCTGTTAATCAGAATCTGAGGCACTTTTTTTGGAAGCAGACCTGCAAGAATAATCGGGTGCAAGAAACAAAGATGACTACAAGTCTACAAATATTACATGATAAAAGGAAATTCAGTAAAGTACAAAAAGAAATTCAATAAAAGTACTGTAAAACAAGAAACAAGTGCTACACAACTTGTTTGCTATTAAACAACAGCAATTTTCATCGCAAGAGACTTTAGCGTTTATAACATTTTTGGGATAAATCATTTGTGATTCAAGTTTTCCATGGCATGACACTCTTTGTGAACCTGGACTACTCAACCAAATTTTTTAACATTTCATGCATGCGAACATTTTCGGTTCTACATCATCATAATTTTCAATATCAGATGAAAAGCTCATTTTTGTTCAATGCCTTTTACAGGTTAGGACTAACTTTCAGAAAGTGGATTTCATTTGGAAGTGGACATCCAATTGTGTCTATGTTTATTCTTGCTAGAATAAAGTCATAGATTTGAGATTGCTAAAGATCTTTATCTTTTTTTCTCTCCACAGAATGGTGACAATCATCCGTACTTTCATTCAAATCTTTAATACCCGAAGAAAGAACTAAATTATATGTATGTATCATGCTACTGACTGTACTCTCAGAACTCGGCTTAAAGCCCCTCTAAGGTGTTGGGAGCCAAAAATTTGATGGCAAAATATCACTTAAATTGTATCAAATCTATCTGCAAAGTATCATAAACTCACTTGGGATAGTAGCTACAGGCCTGACTTTAAGAGAGGACCCCATAACGATGAGTAGATCAGCTGTCTCTTTGTCGTCGTTTAGCTTGTCATAGAAGTGGTTTGGAAGGCCCTCACCAAAGAAGACGATATCTGGCTTCAGGACGGCCATGTCTGGTGTATCAGGGCCACACTGCGGGCAGATAGGAATCATCTAGGATGACAGGGGAATAGGATTGGTAAGAGTTAGTCTCAATAAATAGGACTAAATCTGGCTTCATGACGGCCATCTCTGGTGTATCGGGGCCACAATGAGGGCAGACAGGAACAACCTATGATGACAGGGAAATAGGATTGGTAAGAGTTAGTCTCAATAAATAGGACTAAATCTGGTTTAAGGACGGCCATCTCTGGTGTATCGGGGCCACAATGAGGGCAGACAGGAACAACCTATGATGACAGGGAAATAGGATTGGTAAGAGTTAGTCTCAATACATAGGACTATATCTGGCTTCAGGACGGCCATCTCTGGTGTATCAGGGCCACACTGGGGGCAGACAGGAACAATCTAGGATGACAGGGGAATAGGATTGGTAAGAGTTAGTCTCAATAAATAGGACTAAATCTGGTTTAAGGACGGCCATCTCTGGTGTATCGGGGCCACAATGAGGGCAGATAGGAATCATCTAGGATGACAGGGGAATAGGAGTGGTAAAAGTTAGTCTCAATACATTGGACTATATCTGGTTTAAGGACGGCCATCTCTGGTGTATCAGGGCCACACTGGGGGCAGACAGGAACAATCTAGGATGACAGGGGAATAGGAGTGGTAAAAGTTAGTCTCAATACATTGGACTATATCTGGTTTAAGGACGGCCATGTCTGGTGTATCGGGGCCACACTGTGGGCAGATAGGAATCATCTAGGATGACAGGGGAATAGGAGTGGTTAAAGTTAGTCTCAATACATTGGACTATATCTGGTTTAAGGACGGCCATCTCTGGTGTATCGGGGCCACACTGAGGGCAGATAGGAATCATCTAGGATGACAGGGGAATAGGATTGGTAAGAGTTAGTCTCAATACATAGGACTATATCTGGCTTCAGGACGGCCATGTCTGGTGTATCAGGGCCACACTGAGGGCAGATAGGAATCATCTAGGATGACAGGGGAATAGGATTGGTAAGAGTTAGTCTCAATACATAGGACTATATCTGGTTTAAGGACGGCCATGTCTGGTGTATCGGGGCCACACTGCGGGCAGATAGGAATCATCTAGGATGACAGGGGAATAGGAGTGGTAAAAGTTAGTCTCAATAAATAGGACTAAATCTGGCTTCATGACAGCCATCTCTGGTGTATCAGGGCCACACTGGGGGCAGACAGGAACAATCTAGGATGACAGGGGAATAGGAGTGGTAAAAGTTAGTCTCAATACATAGGACTATATCTGGTTTAAGGACGGCCATCTCTGGTGTATCACGGCTGCTCCGTGGGCAAAATTGTAACCACCTGAAGTGAAAAGGAAATTGGAATGGTTAGAGTGACCATCGCCACTAAAGAAAACTATGTTTGCTTTCAGGATGGCCTACTCTCACATAAAGAAAAAAAAAAAAAAAAAGGATGGCCTACTCTGGTGTATAGAACTGCACTGAGGGCAGACTGGTTCAACCTGGAGGGTGTTTCACAAAGCCTTTTTGCAATAACAAATGACAAATATCAGTGACAAATCTGCTGATAACTAATCAGAAGCAAGGATTTCAGTAGCTTATAACAATCAATGTCATTTGTCACTGATGACAAGTTTTGTGAAATGGGGCCCTAAAGTGAATTGGAAATAAGAATTGTTACAGTGATCCTTATGGTCAAACCAGACTATATCTGGCTCAGTTCAGTGTGTCTTGACCAGCAACCAGTCAGTGGCCAGTCATGCAACCTATTAGGATTTTCTCCCACTGGAAAAATCACAACACCATGTACTCTTGATCTTCGGTTTGTATAACATCTTAGGACATTTCTAAACACAGTTACTACTGAACTGAATATTCACATGGCTAAATACAGGCACAACCCATTACCCGTAAGCGTGAGTATTATCTTAAAGATAAACGTGAGTTCTGGTAAAAAAGAAAGAAAATGATTTATCACAGAATGAAATGAAACTTACACTGAATGTTCAAGATTACAAATAATTGTCATTTGCCAAACAATTTTGGTTGAAAATGTATACTGGCTGAGTAAAGAGCAAAGAAAGATAAGGAATCAAGGTACATGTAGGTAACCCCTGACACCATTTGTGTAGTCCCATATACATCTTTCTGTGTACAGTGCTTGTTCCTTTACCAAGACTGGGTCAAATTTATTATGATTTTGATGACTCCAGAACCTTGCAGTACACACCGATACTTACATGCTACATGATCAACTTTTTCTGATCCATTCCACAACTTTTCTTTCACAATGCAATCGCATGACCAGAACTCAACTTTATCTTTAACCTTCAAAATCAAGTGGTAGTACTGTCATAAGGAGTGTCTTACCTGGTTGAATACATCATCTCTGATCGCATCCGAGTCCACACTTAGTCCACATCGAGTGCATGTTGCAGTGGCAAAGGAACCTTTACCAAAAAAATTAAAAATAATGCGATTCTCAAGGAATAATAATAATAATATTCCGCTTTTATTTAGCACCCAATACATCAATACAACGATGTGTCGAAACGCTTTACAGATATATTATTACTCCGGCCATCGGATTCAGGCTTACCCACACACAACGTATGTACCTTCTCCGCTCCCTGAGAAGCATTCAGGCCAGTCGCCATTTTTACAAGCGCACACTTGCTAATCAAACCACATTAGCTTTCGCATCCTACCGGGTACCCATTTAACACCTGGGTGGAGAGTGGCAAATGTAGATAAACGTCTTGCCAAAGGACATTAGTGCTGCGGCGGGACTAGAACCCCGTACCTTGTGATCTGCAGTCGTGTGACTTATCCACTACACCACAACACCTCCACTAGAGGTGTTGGGGTGTAGCAGGTACATCGGCAGACTGTGGATCACATGGTTGGCGAGTCGAGTTCTGCTAGGGTACTAATAACCTTTGGCAATTAATCTACATTTGGTGGTACTTCAGATATTGTGAAAACGAGGTTCATAACCCAGAATTTCATGGAATTGACCTTTACGACCGTTGACCTACTGACCCCAAGATTGAATAAGTTCATCTCCCTATACTGTTGCATATTATCACCAAGTTTGAACTTCATACCTTCAAGGATGCATTTCCCTTTAAAGTGACTTAGTAACATTGCCTCAGATTCTGAAACAAAATCCTGGATTTAGCTCATGCTGCAATCATAATTATAAACCTTTAGGTCAATCAGGAATCCCATGACTTATACAAGCTGATGGCTTGTTTGATTATCAAGATATTTATGATTGGAAATCGGAATTTCATTTTTCGTTTTTCATAACACTACAGTCTATTTTGGAAAATGAGTACTGTATGGTAAAACCGGTCACTGAAAGATTTTTTTTTTGGGGGGGGGGGGGGTAGGGGGCAGTTTATGTTCATTTTGAAGCGCAATTTTTGTAGGGGTTCCATATTACACCATATCACAGACACTGATAACACGTAGGGCCATGGATCTCAGATTTAACATTGTTTAACGATGCCTTTAAAGCCCCACTGCACTAGTTTGGAGAGGAGGGATTAGACCTCCCTGCATTGTCACTGACAGGTGGCTATCTCATCAAATCAGCTCTCAATTAATATTTTTTTTAAGGGGATCATGGGGGACGATTGGTCACCGTTTAGGCATTGTTTGCTATACAGAGGGCGCAAGTAGCTATAAGTATTGCAGTGGGGCTTTAACAGGGCTGCCAACCTTGTGCGACCAAAAAAAGGAATCATGATGGCAAGAAAAAGGAATTTCAAGCCAAAAAGAGGAATTCATAAAAACGAAACTTACAACCACGCGCGACACACTTCCAATGCAGAAATGTTCATTCATCATGCTGTTTTTTTCCATACAAGCAGGTAATTTTTTTGTGGTTATTTTGGTATTATCTGCATTTCATTTTTTTTTAGAATATTTTTCTCTTCAAGTATGTTTTAAAATTAGTTTTCTATTGAATTTGTGATCAAATCACCATTTTAGGGCAGTTGTTTGACGTGCGGTATGTAAAAAAAAAATAAAAAAAATAAAAATTAAAAAACGTATTTTATGAAGAACTAGATGGAACTTCGACTGCGCGCAGTCGAAAATGATGTCTCCATCATAGAGCAAGTTTACAAACCAAAACAGAAGAAATTTTTCAAATTCAAGTTTCATTGTAATCCATTAACAGGTTCTCAGAATATCATGATTACAAGCAATTTCTCATATACATATATGACCCTTTGATCTTTGACCTCATGACCCTAAAATCTACTCAGTTCATTGGCTCTGCAAGATGTCCTGAGTTAAATAGTAATCCATCTGTCAGTTCTAATGAGAATGCGTTCACAAGCTATTTTTGCATACATAATGAGCCCATGACATTTGACCTTTGACCTCCTGACCCAAGAATCTACTCAAGTTCATTGAATCCGCAAGATACATATATGATCTAAGTTTGGCAGGAATCCATCAATCGGTTCTTGAGATAATGCGATCACAAGCTGTTTTTGCATATATAATGAGCCCTGTGACCTTTGACCTTTGACCTTCGTGACCCCAAAATCTAATCAGTTCATCGGCTCTGCAAGATACATACATGACCAAAGTTTGGCAGGAATCCATCAATCGGTTCTTGAGATAACGCGATCACGAGAACGGGACGTACGGACGGACGGACAACCTGAAAACATAATGCCTCCGGCTACTTCGTAACAGAGGCATAAAAAACGTAATACCGTTATTTGGAGGAAAAAAACGGAGTAATTCCGCCAAAAACGGAATGGTTGGCAGCTTTGCTTAAGGATAACGGCGATGGACTTACCATGGCACTGTATAACTCCTTTGATCCCTGCGGCTTGCTCTAGGGTATCAATATTCTGAGTGTAGTTCCTCAGCAGCTTCTGATGCTGCTCCAGCTGGGAGATGAACTTGTGACTGGTGGAGGGCTTGAACTGGCCTGGGAACAGCTCCTGCAATGCAATTCAATTCAATTTTTTTTATTTATCCAAATTCTCAAGAATACATGGAAATTTGTTCTGGTCACACATCGTACAAATACGTAAATATATATGAGAAACTATATCGTTGTGTTTATAATCATAGAAGAACCATCAAATTAAAGATAGACAAGAAATTATCTTATATTCTAGTATTACACAATGAATGGATTATCAGATTATCAAAACAAGAGATCCCTTGTCTACATTTAAAGACAACATATTCTTGAGCAGTCTTTGTACTGTTAACTTTTGTGACCTGAACTTCGCAAATTATACCCTTTAGCCATTGCACTTCCGAGAATTTTTCCAAACTGGCAAATTTACCTTACGGATGCCTTTCGCGGCATTAACTTTCCCAAATCTGGATAGTGAGTGACATTTGCGAAAGTAATAGATTCTACTGCATAAAGGTTCCCAGCATTCCATTAAAAACAAAATTCCCTGATGTTTCCTTGAGTTTTCCCAGATAGCTATTCAAATGTCCAGGATCTTAAAAGAGGCATTGCACAAACTTAAAAGCCTCCTTAGCCAATCATCCGAGGGATACGCCGTTGTACACAGGACAAAATATAAGGTACTGAAGGTGGAGGTGTTGTGGTATAGTGGTTTATTCACTTGACTCTGAATCTAAGAGTTGAGGATTCAAATCCCAGCCCGGCACTAACATTTGTTGGCAAGACATAAAGCCTTTCGCCACTCTCCACCAAGGTGTTAAATGGGTATGATGCGAAAGACATTGTAGTTGGCACCTCGCTGGAATGCTCCCCAAGGAGCGGAGAATGTGCATACATTGTGTGCAGGCAAGCCTGAATTCAATGACCAGGGTAGTAACATATCTGTAAAATGCTTAGAGATAACTTCAATGTATGAAGCACTATATAAACAATGCTATTATCATTATACTGATAACCGCTACTTGTTTTGGACCACTGAAACTCCCTGACTTAGTGTCCAGGGGTTCCCTGATTTTCCTGGTAACTTGAGAGCCATACATCAACAAGACTTAAATTATACTGTGAAGTAATCATTGCCCCATACCTTTGCAAACTTGTAGAAGGGTCTTGGGTCTTTGCGGAAGTAGCTGATTTCAAACATGGCTTGCGGGTCTGGCAGGTCTGGAAAGTCTACCGCCAGGCGGGCATACACTCCGTCTCTGGAGCGAAAGTCTGGGATCCCACAGGATACAGATACCTGAACATCATAAATGACAAAGAAAATATCCCCATATACTGTACGAAATGAGAGTCTTTGTAGTCCACAACACATTTTACCATGAAACAATCCTGTTTGTTTTTCATTAAGAGCCCTCATAAAGACAGAGAAATTTTCACGCACTGGCGGGTCTGCTAGAGCCTTGCGAGTGGGCCTCGCGCTGTCAATCCATTATTCAAAATCAAAATGGCTGAATACGCCAACCTGTCTACAACGGCCATAGACGGCTATACACAGGTTTGACTGTAATTGGTTAAAGTCATGAACTAAGTAGCCAATAAGAATCAGCTGATAATGCAAGATGAATATGCATTGTAAACAGCCTCTGTAAATTGTCACATGTATCACAAATATCTGTGTCTCAATTTTCCACAGAAATTTGTAGATGCAAAGCTATCAGCTTTTACAATATATGATGAAATAGCTATATGAAGGTAATGAGTTTGATCTCATTACAATTCTGTAAAAGACAAATAAGAAAACTCACTCCTGCTCCAGTCAAGACCAGAATGTTTTTGCAGGTTTTCAGTAGTTGGATCGCATCGTCGAAGGTGTTGTACTGCTCCAGTTTCTGCCTTGGAGGCGGCTCGTCGATGGAGCGCAGGTACTCTGCGATGATGGACCACATCTCAAACTCATCCATCTCCTCCGGAATGGTCATCCCCGATGGGATGATGCGCATCAAAATGGACTTTGGGTTGGTACCGGACATCATCTGCTTCTGCAACCAACCCATGGGACCTGGTTGGGGGAGAGTATCACAAACAAGATAGGAATGATTGCAATGGAGAACCCCTTTTTAAACATAAGACTGACTTTTAACATTGGACATTAATAACAATTTCCAGACATCATCTGCTTCTGCAACCAACCCAACCTGGTTGGTTGGGGAGAGTGTCACAAACAGATAGGAATGAATGCAACAGAGAACCCCTTTTTAAACATAAAACTGACTTTTGACATAGGACATTAAAGCCCCACTGCACTACTTATAGCTACTTGTGCCCTCTACAGCAAACAATGGCTTATCAGTGACCGTTGGTCCCCCACGGACCCTTTTTCTAATGTTAATTAAGAGCTGATTTGATGAGATAACCACCTGTCAGTAACCATGTAGGGATGTCTAATCCCTCCTGGCCAAACTAGAGCAGATATGCTTTAATAACAATTTTCAACGACAAGTACAGCTAGATATATGTGCGGTGTTACACGAATCCCTCTAGTTCCCTGATAATCCATTGACAATGCATGTGCTAAATATACCAAACATATCAATGAGATGTCAGTAAACTTTTACTTATGACAGTTTTGTGAAACGATGCCTAGATGTCTTAACTCATAGATTGTTATCTTCCTGTTCCAACTTCACCGTCATGCTGCCATCACATGTTTCAGCTTGTGAATTAAAGAAAAAATACCTTTAACTTGTCCAGAATTTCAGGTGTTGTCTCTATTTATGTTCAATATTATAATAGTATACAAATGAATTCTGAAAGAGAAGAGGGATAGAAAGAGAAAGATACTGAATGCCAGAGAGATAAGATTGGGAAGAAAGAGAGAGACAGAGCGATGGCAGGATAGACACAGTACATGTAGAAGGAACAAGAATCAGCTCGTGAGAGGCAGGCCTAAAAATAGAAAGAGATAGATGGAAAGAAGTACCAACAGAAAAAGACAGAGAGAAACGAACAGGGCTGATTTTGTTTAACAATACCTGCAAGACTGTCAGGCCGGATATCTCCCAGTCCCATGTCAAAGCTGTCTGTTATACTGCCCTCACTAGAGGAATCTCCACCAGGCTGATGTCCGCTGCTGCTTGAGCTAGAGGAGTCGCTTGAAGAGGCCTGGGAACCCCAGCTTGGTGCGGGCCCATCAGAGACTTCTTGCTCAACATGCCCCTCCTCTCCTGAAAGAATCAAATCAATTTAAATTTCTGATTATTTTTAATCCATGTTTCAAACACACACACACACAGATTTGGCTTAAACTGGCAGAGCAAAGACACATACCGCCAAACCAACAAGGATGCATTTACAAAACAATACAAAGAGTAATTACTGTGGATTGTGGACACTTCAGACAAAATCCAACTCCATACATGTACATGTAACTCTCAAGACAAGACAATAATGATAATTTTTGAATTTCCCTTTTTTGAACTGGTTTGTGGCATAGCTATACTGAGTCAGAGTTATTACTAATTCATACAATTTGAAGAGCCCATACGTATAAGGTAATGACAACATCTTTAAAATATTCAACACTTTTTTTGGAACGTTTTCATTTAAACTTTCACCAGTCTACTTCTCTGATTTTTCTGCTTTCCTCTGCTCTAAGAGAGTAGTTCACTTTCAAACTCAGTGTAAAAGTGCACTTTAAAGGGGGTATATTATTTAACAAGCGCTAGCGATCTGCACATGAGACTATCCGACACTGTGACGAAACATGTGTCTATGTGGTACCAAATATTCTGATAGACTAAGGGCCTAATACAGAGTTTTGGTATGGGGTCATGAATTTGGTTCAAATGAATATATTGGAAGATAAAGCTACAGTCCCATATACGTCCCGGACCGTCCCGGACCATCCCGGACCCTATCCGGGGTGATCCAGGATTCGGTCCGTGTTGACACCGTGTTGGCACCGGGGTGGTCCTGGATGGTCCTGGATGGTCCTGGATGGTCCTGGATGGTCCTGGATGGTCCTGGGCGGTCCGGGAGTCGACCCCGGATGTTTTTGACGGTCAAAAACTGCCGGGGTGGTCCGGGACGGTCCGGGACAATAGTTTGATCCGGGGTGATCCGTGTAGCCACCGTGCTGGGTCCGGGGTCATCCGTAGTGGCGCCGGGGCGGTCCGTGTTGATCCGTGGCAGTCCGGGAGTGAGTTATTGACCCCGGATCACCCCGGCGCCCCTACGGATGATCCCGGACCCAGCACGGTGGCGACACGGATCACCCTGGACCAGCACCGGGGCGTTCCGGGATGATCCGTGTTGGCACCGGGATGGTCCGGTGTCATCCGTGTTGGCACCGTGTTGGCACCAGGGTGGTCCGGGACGGTCCGTGGCGGCTCCGTGCTGGGTCTGGAATGATCTGTACTGCTGCCGGGGCTATGCCTGGACGGTCCGGGGTGGTCCGTAGTGGTACCGTGTTGGGTCCGGGGAGACGGTCGGCGGTTGCGATTTTTTGAACAAAACATCCCGGACCATCCCGGATCACCCCAGACCATGGTCCGGGATGGTCCGGAGTGGTCCGTGCTCGTCCGTGCTGGTCCGGCTTTATATGGGACTGGGGCTTATGCGATTTTACAATATTCAATGATCGTTGTCGCAGTTTTAAATCAAGTCCAAAGTGATGAAATTTTAAATATAAACTCTTTATATTGTATAGCTCTCTGGTTCTGGTTCTGGATTTTACTCCGACAAAGCGGGATCCCGCATCGCGTCAGAGGGCTGACCTGGGGGTTGACCTGGTGGAATTATTTCCGATTGGTGTTTGTGAAAAAATCGCAGAGCCTTTTCTTAAAAATGTCTATGTTTGGGGCGTCCAGGATGTCATGAGGGCGGTCGTTCCAATATTTAACAATCCATGGGAAGAAGCTATTTGAGTAAATTGTTGTTAAATTGTTCTCTCTCAGAATTGATATTACTTTAGCTTCAAAACAATTTTTCTTGACTATAATCGACCGATTTGCTAATGCTATTCCCGTTCGGAAATTATGTATCAAAAATGCATATTCTGAGATTTCCAATGGAATGACCTTAGGAGCTATTTGAAACATTTGAAATTTAACGGGAGCACCGATCATTTTTTATTTATTCAATTTCTCGAAAGCAGAAATGTTTTACTTTTATTTTAGGGGCTAAATTTTCTAGTGCTTAATTCATCCACAGGGCCATCCAAATATATCAAAATGTTAAAGAATTACTAGATCTAGGTTCAATATCCAACCAATTTTCAAAATTTCCAAAAAATGTCCATTTAATATTTATTGGAAAAATGTTCAGTCTCGACTCTTGAATGAAACGCCAGTCCAGTGTAGGGTAGAGTGCCCAGTATTCGGTCACTTAAGGGGAAATCACTAATATTTTGAATTCTTACCTCTTTTATTTGGCAATATACCCATCAAAAGAAAAGAAATTTATTCCTCTAACAGGATTTTATAGTCACTTAAAATATAGAATAATGATAAGCAAAATACTTCCGAAAGAAGACGGAGCATTTTTCTGCCCAGAATTCGGTCGCGCCGATTAGAATTCGGTCACGCGATTTGTGCGTGGTATCTCCGTTGCCAAAGATAGGCACATTTATGGGGCACTAGAGGGCGCTTCGGTCGCGTACGAAAATCTGAATGGCCTTGCTGCGGTGGGTCGGCAATAATCAGCCCAAAACTGGGATATGGGAGGTTGGAAGGATATATCTTTTTTATAATCTTATCCGGTCTTACCCTTAACCATCCTATGTTTAATCTATGTAGGAATAACATGCGAGCCGAGTATGATAAGAGAAACATCGGGACCATTACTGAAGTGACTTTTAAAATATTAGCCTAGAAATGACCACCAAACGGAAAAAATTGACATTTTTCCCCGACAAATCTTCATAAAATCTGAGTTATAAACAATTCACATCTAGGTACACTAATACAAATACGATTTTCTGAAAATTCAGGTATGATTTTTTAAGTTTCTTTCAAGTATATTTCTGCGCATTGCAGCGCCAATATTCTTCACTGCTTCAAAATCACCCTTGATTTTTTTTTTTGCAACGAATTTGATACGAGGTCCGCGAGTGTTCCCCGTTCCTTGCGTGTTGAAAGTTTGGTAATACATAGTTTGCATTGACTCGCGCACGAAAAAATGGTCAAAAACAAAATGTCAAATGAAGAAATAAACAAGCTTTTGTATAGTTATAAGAATTCTACCGAGGTTTCTTTGTCGATTTAATTTATTATATAGTCTCAATTAGAATTCAGAATTATCTCACTGAAAAGTTAAGATACCGATGATGTTCTCGATCGTAGTTATTTTCATTTTGCCAGCAGCCGATCTAGCGTTGTTTGGGCAAAAAGTTAGGCCACTGCCTTCCCACCGCGAACCTTTCCGAGTCCCGCTAAAATGGCGCGCTGCGGAGCTCCGAAGCTGCGTTGGTATCGCTGCAAACTCTCGGCCGGCTAGCTCCCCACGACGGACCATTCGCGGTATGGTGAGAGTGTGTGTGTGAGGTATGATTTTGGATTCGAGAACGCACGTAACGCAACCGTGCGCGTCATTTAGAGCTGTCGAATGTGTACGACCAATTTTACATGTACGATTTTTAGTACAGATACTTGGTCAGTTTTCTTCTTATATCTTTGGTTTTACAACATTTAAAAATATAATTTCTTCAAATCTGCTCCTGACTCGGTTCAGACTAATTGTCTGATGTGTTTTCAAGTCAATTTTTTGAATATATTTTTTTGCATGAATTTGCCTACCAAAGAGCGAAGCGTATTTGCGCACTATTTTCACACAATTGCGCGATAAAGCACTGAATGTCAATGCGTTGACCGAATACTGGCCGAGCGATACCGCATGGCAAGGGTATCGTATAAATACCTCTCGCACATCGGCAAATGCGTCATTTGCAAATTCACTGCGATGGAGTGAACACGGAAGTGATTCTCTTCACACACATACTAAATTCATTGCGACAGCACACGCAGTTGTTTCGCAATAGACTTCTACATATGGCTATGCATGTTAGCGCATGTGCTAAGAGAACGCAGAAGTGCAGAAAGTCTTGCGACACTGACCAATTTTGAGCTAAGTTGGAGATCTTTCTGGGGCCCTAAATCTGATTTAATTTTGAGAGTTAAGAAAAGTTGTTCAGCTGCCTGATCTGTGCAAGTTTCGTCGCTCTTTAATTATTTTTTAAATTGTTACAGCTGTTGAAACGGCTGTCTGACCGAATACTGGGAATTGACCGAATACTGGGCACGCTACCCTAGATCTAGAGTAAAGGAGCCCGTAATCGGCCAGCTCCCGTTTTCGGCCGATTGGTTGGATGCAAGGTAAAATCACTCTAAAATACATCGCATAATAGCATAACACATATCCCACACATACCATACCATGCCAGTGTCACTGAAGAACCACATTTGCAATGGAAAATATATCCTAAAATATCACATTTTAGCGATGTAATCGCCGGTCCCGCTACCCAAATCTGAAAAATCGAGTATCTTACGCGTGTCTGTAAGAAATAAGGGTACCATAAAATGAGCTTTATTTCAAGTATTTTTCAGATTTAAAGCCCGATTTTGTGCTAGTCGCAAGCTCAAAAGTATCTCATCGCATGTATTAAATCAATGCAGCCGCACACCGCGACGCACACACGATATCTCTGTCTAATTCAGATTCCAACTTCCGATCACCGCTGTGCCCGTCTTCGGCCAGGCGAGCACCAGGGAGCTCCGGCGTGGGATACCTGCTCCGCCCGCTTGTGCTGTACATCAGCGCGGAAACGCACGGCGCGCGCGAGCGCTTCCTATTGACTTTGTACATGCGGCCGTAAACTGAAACGCTCGGCCGATAACGGGCTCCAAAACAGTGAAAATTGAAATGAATATTGTCATGGCAATTCGTGATTTTTTTTCTGGGATTCTTTTTTTGTTTAAATAATAATAATATTTGCTTCATGATTTGAACAAAAAATGATAATAAATAGGAAGTAAAGGGTCCTAAAAAAAGGATTTTGTCTTAAGTGGCCGAAAACAGGCTCCTTTAGGCTTTACTATAATTTATAAATAAAAAAAAATATATAAAACTTAACAAGTTAGGGTAGATCTAGATCTACTTCTAAGAAAAGGGGGAAAAGCAAAACTGGAGGCTAGATGCACCATTGTCAATTCGATGGACGGTCTAAATATTCTGGAACCCCCATCAATCGGACTGAGGCCCAAGCCCCCGCGCCCCCACCACAGCACAGCAGTTGAGATTAGACCGACGTCAGCTGTAGCGCAGCTCCGCTCAGCTTAGGCTAGTGTACTACTCTCCGCCACGGTACAATCGGAACGGTCTCCCAACACGGCCTCGGTATGGTAGCTCACAGACACACACACCATACACAGACGTAGACACATACCGTACGAACGGAAGCGATTGCCCACACACAGGGCGCGGGCCCAACATACACAACAGGACTTCAATACAACCATTATTCTTCCACTTTCGTAAGAAAAATATGAATAGTAAATACATGAAAATGTACATTAGAATCCTCACCATTCAAATCTTTCAGAGAATCGGAATTTTCGACACACTGTCGTTTGAAAAACAGATCATCGATGGCCTCTTCCTGTTTGCGTTTTTCAGCCATGTTGGGTTTTTAATGCAATTAGAAGGTGCATGATGGGAAGGATAGGGCTTCATTGAATTAGTCTAAATATTCAGACATAACAGTACTATACTCTGGAGCACACATTTCTGGAGGCACTTTTTTGTTGGTGTCTTTTAAGTTTATCTCTTATATACAGTAGGCCCAGGGGCGTCGCTAAAGGGGGGGGGGGTGTGGGGGTGCGACCCCCCCCCCACCTATCAGGATATTGTCGGTAAAATTGCGCTGCTGTCGGGAAAAATGAGAAAAGCCGGGGGAGGGGGAAAGGGAAGGAAAAGAAAAAAGAAAAGGAAAAGAAAGAAAAGAAAGGAAAGAGAAGAAAGAAAGAAAGAGAAAAAAGAAAAAGAGGGAGGAGAGGAAAGAAAGGAAAAGAAAGAAAAGAAAGAAAAGGAAAAAGGAAAAAAAAAGAGAAAAAGGAAACAAAAGAAACTGGCGATGAAAGAGGGGAGAGAGAGAGGGGGCGGGGGGGTAAGAGCCTGAGAGGAGAGGGGTGGGAATAAGAGAGGGAGGGGATGTTGGGTGGAGTCGCCACGTCGAGGGAGCAAGAAAGATACGCCAAGATAATTATGTTGCTGTGTCGGGTCCGCTGTGTCGATATTCTTGCTCGACCAAGGGTGTCGATTTGTATCCTCGGTTGGGGGGGGGGGGGGGGGGGGGTGATAGGTGCCAAAATATTTTCGGCAATGGATCAAAGCAACCAAGAGGTAGAGGCGTGTGGCAGGTTGCCCCCCCCCCCTCCCTTCCAAGTTTTTAACTTTTTCAAGTCACCCTCAATAAAGATAACATTCTAGAGAATATAGGACCCATGTGTGTCCCACATGCTTGCTACCTGGGTTATTATCCTCTTAAGCATATAGGCAGGATTTTATTTTAGGGGCCGGTAGTGAGCACCTCCTAGGGGGTGGGTGGAGGGAGGGGGAGTTTCTGACGTTTCATTAAATTATTAAAGAAAGAAGACTATTCGTTGTACCATTCTCGACTCTTAATCCTTGTCTGAATTCAGTTCCTCCCCACCCCCCCCCCCCCCCTTCCCGCGCGAAGCGCGGAAGCTTTGACGTTTCATTAAATTATGAGAGAAAGAAGACGATTCGTTGTACCATTCTCGACTCTTATACCTTGCTGAATTCAGTCCCCTCCCCCCCCCCCTTTTTCGCGCGAAGCGCGGAAGCTTTGATGTTTCATTAAATTATTAGAGAAAGGAAGACGATTCGTTGTACCGTTCTCGACTCTCAATCCTTTTTCTTCCTATGTCCTCTTCCTTTCTTCTTTCTTTCTCTTTTTTTTTGGGGGGGGGGGGAGTAGGGGACCACCCCCACCACCCCCTGGATATGCGCCTGTATCCTCTCTGTCTCTCATTATCTCTCTCTCCCACTCTCTTCTTCTTTTTTGCACTTTTGCGCTTCGCGCTTAACATTTACTAAGCTCGTTGCTTTTTAACGCTGCGGCTTTGCATTTGACGCATTGCATTTATATGATGCTGTTGATTGAATAAATTGAATAAATTCATCAATTCCTGATGAAGCCGTATGAGCGAGAATTCAATTTATTCTTGTCTCATATACGGTCGTCTCATTTACTTCGTATCCTATTTATATATGTATGTATTATGAAAATGAGATAGCAAAATGTGTATATTGATGGTCATCTTGCGAGTAATAACCATTAACTACTCTCATCGGGCTCTCATCATTTTTATTTTTTTTTGATGGTGAATTATTGGGGGGGGGGGATGATTGAACAGGCCATCCCCCCCACCTGAAATATTGGGGGGGGGGGGTATATCCCCCCCTACCCCCCCCCCCCCCGGGATCGACACCCATGTGCTCGACCCTCGTGTATATCAGTGCAAAAGTTTTAAGTCGTGAGATGTATTATTTCGGTCGGCAAGGAATTTTTTTCCCTACGAACTGTGACTTTTTATCGGACAAATAAACATTTGTGAAAATTCAGACAACTAGTCAGAACAACGAATCTTCTACTTTCTCTAATAATATAATGAAACGTCAAAGCTTCCGCGCTTTGCGCGGGAGGGGGGCACTGAATTCAGACAAGGATTAAAGGCACACTGTCCTACTTGTAGCTACTTGCTCCCTCTATGTAGAAAACTTCCCCAATCGGTGCCTGTTGGTCCCCCATGATCCTCTTTTTCTTATGTTAAATGAAAGCTGAGTTAATGAGATAGCCACCTGTCACAGTGACCTCGCTGGCTCGCTGTGTAGTCTAATCCCTTCTGGCTGAAGTAGTAAAGCCTGCCTTTAAGAGTAGAGAACGGTACAACGAATCGTCTTCTTTCTCTAATAATTTAATGGAACGTCAAAGCTTCCGCGCTTTGCGCCCGGGAGGGGTAAAACTGAAACAAACAAGGATTTATAAGAGTCAAAAACAGTACAACGAATCGTCTTCTTTTTCAAATAATTAAATGAAACCTCAAAGTTTCCGCGCTTCGCGAGGGAAGAAACTGAATTCAGACAAGGATAAAGAGTGGAGTACGTTACAACCATAGCGAGTCGTCTTCTTTCTCTAATAATTTTATGAAACGTCAGAGCGCCGCAGGGGGGAACCTCGAGAAGAAAAAAACATAATTGGCACTAATATATTTGTCGGTAATTGTGGCTAGTTTTGTCGATAATCGGTGGCCTCTACACCCCCCCCCCCCCCCACTGAAACAGGTCTAGCTACGCCGCTGAGTAGGCCTACTTATTTTTTTATCTTTCTCATTTCGTTTGTGAATTCATTTGCTTTATACTTCATGACCAAAACTCTAATGTCCCAATGATTAGCTCATGATTTCTATTTGTAGCAGGGCGTAAATCCCGGGGGGATGGGGGGGGGGGGCTGCACCCCCCTAGCTCGAAGCACACCCCCTCCCCCAATTTCAGGTTAGCTCTAGTCGATCGAGGGGGACTGGGGGCCAATGTTTTTACTTTTCAAAATGAAATAATCCTGAATAAGCTTTCAAAGCTAGCAGGAATTTGATCCCGGGATTTGATCAATTTTTCTATGATATTCAAAATATTTTATAACCTCCTCTTTACATTTCTCAGAAGTCCAAAGAGAGAGAGAAAAAAAACCACCCCTTTTTTCTTTCTCTAATGATTTAATGAAACGTAAAAGCTTCCGCGCTTCGCGCGGGAGGGGGGGGGGGGAAGGAAAAACTGAATTCGGATGAGGATTTAGAGTCGAGAACGGTACAACGAATCGTCTTCTTTCTCTAATGATTTAATGAAACGTAAAAGCTTCCGCGCTTTGCGGAGGAGGGAGGGGGAAATCGCCCCTCCCTGCCCCCCCCTCATTACGCCAATGCTGGTCACTATTACGTACCAGTATTTGGCTCGCATAATTTCAAATTTGCCCCCCCCCCCTCCCCCTAAGAAATCCTGGATCCGCGCCTGTCCTAGGCTTTCCAGAAAGGACTCAGAATTGTGTATTTGGTCATAGATCAATGTTTTTTAAGTTAATTCTCCTTTAAGAGAAAACAAGGAACATGACTTACAATGCGCTTCCTCCCCCAATAAAACATTTGTGTCGATGTTCCTGTGGTAATACCATTATACATCATTTTCTAAGTGATGGGACTCAAAATAAAGAGTTCGCATCTTCCTGACGAAATACTCAATCTTTATGTTACTACTTGAAAGTGTGTCCAATTCTTTTACTTTATGGTTGTCAAATTTGGCATGTGCGTGCATATGTATGCATGTATAAATTTATGTACATGTGTTTGGGTACGTGTGTGTTTGTTGTTTGTTCGTGTGTGTGTGCGTGTGCGTGTGTGTGTGTGTGTGCGTGTGTGCGTTTGTGTGTGTGTGTGTGTGCGTACGCCAGCAACCGCGGACCACTCCATAGAAAACTACCTCAGACCGCGGACGTACCTGCAATGGGGGACCGTCCACGGTTGCGATATCGGTTCCGCCGTATCAAATTTACGACGTAGGGGGCGTTTGAATATTAGATGTCACAGCGTGTAGGCAACATCGACTGGATCAGTCCGATGTGTATCGCGAAATGTCACAGCGCCCCCTTTTGACTGCGCGGGAGAGGCGCTCGCTACCTGGATCATCCTATAGGAGGTACGTCCGCGGTTTGATGTAGTTTTCTATGGAGTGGTCCGCGGTTGCTGGTGATTACCTACGCACACACACACAAGTACTAAACTTGGTCCACGGTTGACAGCATTTCCCTGTACGTGTGTGTGTGTGTGCGTGTGTGTTGTGTGTTTGTGCGTGCGCGATCGCGCGCGCTTGCGTAAATTAGTGTGGGCGTGTGCTCGTGCTAGTATGTGATGGCTATCGCCGATCATCCCCCCCCCCCTACTCCTCGGTACGGATTTACGCCCCTGATTTGTAGTCATATCGGGCTCAAATCCCGTAAAGGAATGATAAAACAATGTTAGGGCTCAGGTTGAAATAAAAAGAAATTTTCTCGTTATTACTCGCATTGGAATGGCATGAATTTTTATTGACGACGCGCTCCAATGGACAAATGTACATTGATTTAACCTGCATTCAGGTGTCTTAGTCATTGGTCTAATGGATTGTTGCCGAAGTTAATCAAAACAATAAAATATATTACAACATTCTAACGAGGTGAATGAGAGCATTATACAAAAGACTTGTAATTAAAAGCAAATGGTCCCATTAAAGCAGCAGCAGCAGCAGTAGGCGTAGGTTGTAGCCTAGGCCACAGTAATATATAAAGTTGTCCTTTATTTTCCTCTTAAAATGAGCAAAGATTTCTATTTCCTTTATATCATTAGGAAGGGAATTCCACATTGTTCTGGCAATGTTATATCGAATGTTCATTACTAGTTGAATCGGCTATTTTTTGTATTATAATCCATTGTAAGTCAGTAACAAGATCGAAGTTGGAGACTGTTAATAGAAAAGGCTATTCCTGGCACTCTTACAAAGGTATTGCTATTTAGGACTTCGTTAGAGTACATGTCGACTTGGTGAGAAATAAATAGATAATAATTAATTATTAAATGAATGAATTAATGAATTAATAAATTAATGATTTTTTAATTAATAGTTTAAAAGGACACTCAGGAGAAGTAAAAAGACAAACAGGTAAAGTGGTCATTCGGGGTAGTATCTACAGTGAAGAGAAGGGCACTTATCAGAAATAGTCAGGGACAAACTACGTTAGAAAAAGTGGATGAGGCACTAAAACTCTTTCCCTTAACCCCCCCCCCCCCTACGCACCCTTCATGAAACGTTGCTTCCCGGGTGGCTTCATTCGGGAAGTCCAATTTCAGTTTCGAACAGCCCTGAACGAAAAGTTGTACTGTTTATTCGCACTAGAGGGCAGGGTAACGCTTCGAGGTTACAAATGGAGTCGTGCATAGATTTTTTTAATATAGTTTCTCTTGATAATTAAAAAGCGTGCTAGAAGGCTTGCCTGAAATTTCAAAAAACTACTCTATTTATTTCAAAAAAATTATCATGAAAAAAAATACAGGGGACACTGACAAATCTTTTGATAGCTTGATAGTGCAAATGTCAACATTACAATAAACAGAACTGGTATATAATAGAGAGATGAACATGAATTGCACTTCTTGTAATACTCTCATGTGTGTGCGTGTGTGCGTGTGTGTGTGTGTGTGTAAGAGAGAGAGAGGGAGATACATATATATATATTATGTCAGAGATGAGAATTCTCGCACTTTATATATATATATATATATATATATTATATACAAATATATAAAGAGTAAGAGAGAGATTGAGAAAGAAAGAGAAGGATAGAGCTAGAGAGAGAGAGAGAGAGTAATGGGGAGAGATAAAGAGCCTGAGAGGGATAAAGGAACGCTGTGTGGATATGGTCTTTGCAATTACATGGATTATTCTGAAAGTCAATGAATACACGAAGTTGCAATAAATGAATAAATATGTATTTGAAACTCTTTACGAATTATGCATGTTCATGGTTCATGACAAATGGCGAAATAATTTTTTCAACATGATACACATATAAATTGTTTTCCTATTTCTTTCTAATAAAACGGTTTATCAAGAGCAAAGTACGATAGTACTGTAAATTGTTTTAACACTGTGTGACAACAAGGTGCCACACTGCGTGACTAAAGGGGACGCACAGTGTGGCAAATGATGGCACACTGTGCGGTCTCGGGCGTGCGACACACTGCGTGACAAAAGGTGACACACTGTAAGTCAAAGGGTGACACACTATAAAGCACAGGGTGACACAAATGCAACACTAGCCGCACCTTTTGGAGTGTAATTGTACCTTCATTTGGGGTGCAAATTGGCATCACTTAAGGTGCTGCTATAGCGGAAGTTCGCACCCTTAAGGTGCCGGGTTAAGTGACTCTCACACTCTGCCGTGTAGGCCTACCGTGTGCCACCGTGCGCGAAAATGCCTGCGGACGGTGAAGAACGACGAGGGCACACGGTGGTTCGTTATCAAAGCGGGCAACACGTTAATAGGGCGTTGGCGCTTATTTACACCCGGTGGGACCCGGCGAAAGTTTTGGGCATGTTCAAAACTTTGGCCGGCTGGCACCGGCCGCAAGTAAGCGGCAAGAGGACGATGTTGAACGGTATGAGGACAGTATGAATACGTTATGAAAACGGTCACACTGTATGAACACGTTCACAACACGCTCATAACCCGTTACAGAACGGTGATGAAAAATGGAGAGCGGACTGACCGTAGCCGTTCAAATCCGGGTATTTATGGCAGTCGTGTCATGACGTCAGCAGTCCGGGGACTCGCTCACAGGACGCTCCGAGCGGTGAGGGGACGCTAAGTGACTGGTAGGTGGCTGCTACAAACCCGGTGCACACGTTCGAGACCCGGTATGGGCCCGGTATGGAAACGGCCAATATTTTCAACAAAAGTAAATCTGGGCGGTGAAGACGGTAGAAGCACGTTCAACACCCGGTATGCGCCCGGTGAGAACGGTCAGAAGATGGCAACGAAACGGTGAAAAGATTAATTTTATGATTTTTTTTTTTTGAGGCCGGGGACAAGTTCGCTCAAAACCCAACGTTCTGGACTCTGTTTTTTTTTTAATAGCCCGGCAGGTGGACGGTAGGCCTACACGGCAGAGTGTGAGAGCTCCATAAAAGTGCTTCGGGTGGATTGTTTGCACCCTAAATAATACCATCATGCACCTTTAAGGGTTGCAAACAGATGCAACAACAGCATCACCTCGAGTATGGATGCAGGATTGAACCCCTAAAGAAGCAGGATTGAACCATTGAGGGTACTAACATGTCTCCTAAAAAGGTGCAATCTGAGGATTTAACCCATAAAGGTGCTGCTGGTGTTGCATCGGTGTGCACCCCTAAAGATGCAGGATTGAAATATTAAGGGTACTAACATGTCCCCTAAAAAGTTAAATCTGGCACCCTTTCAAAAGGTGCAAAGTTGCACCTTTAAATAGGTTGCACCCCTAATGGTGCATACTTGCACCATTTTTTTCTTAGTGTGTAAAGCAAGGGGTGACACACTGTAAAGTAAAGTGTAACTTACATTGTGGCAAATGGTGGCACACTGTAAATCAAAGGGTGACACAATATAAATCAAAGGGTGACACAATGTAAATCAAAGGATGACACACTGTATAGCAAAGGGTGTCACACTTAAAATCAAAGGGTGACGCACTGTAAAGCAAAGGGTGACACACTGTAAATCATAGGATGACACACTGTAAATCAAAAGGTGACGCACTGTAAAGCAAAGGTTGACACAATGTAAATAAAAGAACGACACACTGTAAAGCAAAGGGTGACACACTGTAAAGCAAAGTGTAACATACATTGTGGCAAAGGGTGGAAAATTGTAAATCAAAGGGTGACACACTGTATAGCAAAGGGTGTCACACTGTAAATCAAAGGGTGACGAACTGTAAAGCAAAGGGTGACACACTGTAAAGAAATGGTGACACACTGTAAAGCAAAGTGTAACATACATTGTGGCAAAGGGTGACACAATGTAAATCATAGGATGACACACTGTAAATCAAAAGGTGACGCACTGTAAAGCAAAGGGTGGCACACTGTTAATCAAAGGGCGACACACTATAAATCAAAGGGTGACACACTATAAATCAAAGGGTGACACAATGTAAATCAAAGGGTATCACACTGTAAATCAAAGGGTGACGCACTGTAAAGCAAAGGGTGACACGATGTAAATCAAAGGATGACACAATGTGAAGCAAAGGGTGACACACTGTAAAGCAAAGTGTAACATACATTGTGGCACAGGGTGGAAAATTGTAAATCAAAGGGTGACACACTGTATAGCAAAGGGTGTCACACTGTAAATCAAAGGGTGACGCACTGTAAAGCAAAGAGTGACACACTGTAAAGAAATGGTGACACACTGTAAAGCAAAGTGTAACATACATTGTGGCAAAGGGTGACACAATGTAAGTCATAGGATGACACACTGTAAATCAAAAGGTGACGCACTATAAAGCAAAGGGTGACACAATGTAAATCAAAGAACGACACACTGTAAAGCAAAGGGTGACACACTGTAAAGCAAAGTGTAACATACATTGTGGCAAAGGGTGACACATTGTCAATCAAAGGAGGACACACTCTAAATCAAAGGATGAAACACTTTAAAGCAAAGGGTGGCACACTGTAAATCAAAGGGCGACACACTATAAATCAAAGGGTGACACAATGTAAATCAAAGCGTGACACACTGTAAATCAAAGGATGACACACTGTAAATCAAAGGGTGACACACTTTAAATCAAAGGGTGACACACTGTAAATCAAAGGGTGACACACTATAAATCAAAGGGTGACACAATGTAAATCAAAGGGTGACACACTGTAAATCAAAGGATGACACACTGTATAGCAAAGTGTATCACACTGTAAATCAAAGGGCGACACACTATAAATCAAAGGGTGACACAATGTAAATCAAAGCGTGACACACTGTAAATCAAAGGATGACACACTGTAAATCAAAGGGTGACACACTTTAAATCAAAGGGTGACACACTGTAAATCAAAGGGTGACACACTATAAATCAAAGGGTGACACAATGTAAATCAAAGGGTGACACACTGTAAATCAAAGGATGACACACTGTATAGCAAAGTGTATCACACTGTAAATCAAAGGGTGACGCACTGTAAAGCAAAGGGTGACACACTGTAAATCAAAGGGTGACACACTTTAAATCAAAGGGTGACACACTGTAAATCAAAGGGTGACACACTATAAATCAAAGGGTGACACAATGTAAATCAAAGGGTGACACACTGTAAATCAAAGGATGACACACTGTATAGCAAAGTGTATCACACTGTAAATCAAAGGGTGACGCACTGTAAAGCAAAGGGTGACACGATGTAAATCAAAGGATGACACAATGTAAAACAAAGGGTGACACACTGTAAAGCAAAGTGTAACATACATTGTGGCAAAGGGTGGAAAATTGTAAATCAAGGGGTGACACACTGTATAGCAAAGGGTGTCACACTGTTAATCAAAGGGTGACGCACTGTAAAGCAAAGAGTGACACACTGTAAAGAAATGGTGACACACTGTAAAGCAAAGTGTAACATACATTGTGGCAAAGGGTGACACAATGTAAATCAAAGGGTGACACACTGTAAATCAAAGTATAACATACATTGTGGCAAAGGATGACACATTGTAAATCAAAGGGTGACACACTGTAAAGCAAATGGTGACACATTGTAAAGCAAATGGTGACACACTGTAAAGCAAAGTGTAACATACATTGTGGCAAAGGGTGACACATTGTAAATCAAATGGTGACACACTGTAAATCAAAGTGTAATATACATCGTGGAAAAGGGTGGCACACTGTGAATCAAAGGGTGACACACTGTAAAGCAAAGGGTGACACACTGTAAAGTCAAGGGTGACACATTGTAAATCAAAGGGTGACACACTGTAAAACAAAGTGTAACATACATTGTGTCAAATGGTGCACACTGCGTGACAAACGATGCCATACAGTGTGGCAACGGGCGACACACAATGTGGCATTCTTCCACAGTATAGTCATTGAGTTCACACTATGTGACTGTGGTGTAGCGTCCGTCCACCCAAAGAGGGAGCACTGTCATTAATGTCTTTTATTTTCTTATCTTTTTCAGGGGATGGGGTAACACCGGCCCAACTCGAATAATGATATACGATCAAGGCTATTGATTACGGGGAGGGCGGTGGGAAAGGTCTTTTATCATCTTTTCCTCGTCCTTTCCCACTTTCCCCTTTTTTCCTATATCCTCTATTTTATGTTCTTTTACATAGTCGCAAAGACTTTAAGACAAAATCAAAATAAGATAGTTCGAACATTATTTGTGTTGGCAAATCAAAATACAAAGAATAATTTTTGTTTTCTTCGTGCAAATGAGATTTGTTTTCAGCACAATACAATATAAATGATAATACCAATATAAAAAATAGAAAAAAGTAGAATTAATGACAAGAAACATAAGGTTACAAGTATAATGGAAAAGAGTGATTGGAACTGCACTTCGGTTGAATTCTTGACAGTCTTCGCGATCTTGTTGTTTAATATTATGTTTGGTACTATTATATTTGAAGTGGGCAATTGTCCCCGCTTATCTACGTCACTGATCTCAGTATTGACTAGTTGAAAAAAGGAAATTGAATAGTTTTTTATGAAGCAGGATAAACGTTCTAGGAGGGACTGCTCTAATTCATTTACTTTCACTTTCACTACTATTTTTAAATATGGGGGGCATTCAGGATTGCTTATTATGCCCTAGGTTAATAGCTCATTATGCGTCGCCTATGGAAAAGTAATGATAGTTTCTTTTGCCAATTAATGTCATTATGTATCTCTCTAAATAGGTATATCGTGCAAGCAAACCCAGGTGGAGGTGTTGTTGTCTAGCTATTCATTCACTAGACTCTCAATCTGAGAGTTAAGGGTTCGAATCCCAGCCGTTACTAAGGTCTTTGGGCCAGACATTAGTCCATATTTGCCACACTCCGCTCAGGTGTAAATGGTTACATGGCAATGCTGGTGTAATAATAATTGCACGGCCCGCAGAAAAGGCAGTATTAATACCAATGTGGCAAATAATGCAAATTGAACTATAGTTCCAATGTAGAAATTCTGAAATATTGTTCAAATTTGACACGTGAACAAGAAATGTTCAAAATATGAAAGTTCCCGGAAATCCGCAAATGAATTACCACACATGGGTATCTCCAATTTTTTTTTTTTTAATATATAAAAAATTGGCAAGATTTTTTGTTTTTGTTTTATATTTATTTTTTAACATATAGGATATAACAAAACAGATATAACATACAAATTAAATATAAATGATCATTATACGAGAGAATCATGATAAATAAAGGAAAATGGGTACCCCTATTGAAAAGCAGCATGGAAATCAATTTAATTCTAATGAAACTGTCTATTACTAATTGAGAACGAATAATGCATTATATCGTGTCTAAATTGCCCATTAAGAGGCTAGATGCATAATTAAAAACAAATTATTTTAAACCGCATGCATAAGTTTGGACTCGGAGAAAGTCATCATTTTAGGTTAACGGCTCATTAATATGGGACGCTTATGAAAGAGTAATGATAATATATTTTGCCAATTAATGCCATCATCTATCTTTCTAAAGAGGAACATCTTGCAACTAAGGCCGAGTGGAGTGTCGTTGTCTAGCTGTGCATTCACTAGACTCTCAATCCGAGGGTTGAGGGTTCGAATCCCAGCCCAACACTACGGTCGTTTGGCCAGACATTAATTCACATTCGCCACACTCCACCCAGGTGTAAATACATACCTGGCAATGTTGATATTAATTGCGTGGCACGCAAAAAAGCCGTTTTAATTCCACGGTGGCAATTAACACAATTTTAACTACATGTAGTTACAGTGTAGAAATTCTGCAATATTTATTCAAATTAAATTTGACACATGAACTAGGAACTCACAAAATATCAACATTCCCGGAAATCCGCAATTGAATTACCCTACATGGGTATCTCAAAATATATATTTTCTTTTCAAAAGTTTAGAATGTAGCATTTCATTACATGCATTGAAATAGTGTACCGAATTGTTGTCAGAGTATCTAATTAAACATTCTGGATTTTGTTTTATTGTTCTATTTAATGTTCTTAAGTATAAGATATAACAAAGCGGATAAAACATAAAAATGTAATATAATTATTATTATACTAGAGAATCATTAAAAAAAGGATAAGGGGTACCCTTATAGAAAAGCAGCATGGAAATCAATTTAAATCTCATGAAACTTTCTATTACTAATTGAGAACGAATAATACATTAAATCGTGTCTTGATTGTCCATTAAGAGTCTAGAGGCATAATTAGGAGCAACTTATTTTAAATGGCATAAATAAATTTGGACTTGGAGAAAGTCATCATTCGTCATGTTAATTCCTTTTTGAACATGCTAAAGGAGACGTTTGTTGAGAGATATTCAAATATTCATCATTTTCCCTTCTAGTGCAGGAATGAACTAACCATGATGGCAAGTAAACATCACCTCTTCCTCCTCTTGTTGATGGTACCTTGTTGTCTCCTACCCTTGACAGTTGAACTCTTACTTGGAGATGCGACACCACTGACTCCATTCTTCCAACACCGTCTTGGAAACTCCTATAGAAAATGCCATCAGGACTTTGAGCTGAAGGAAGCCAATTGCAAGAATGGAGGACTCGATTCCGTTCCTCAAAGTCTTTCTGAGGATATCGTGCGCTTAAACTTGAAGAAGAACAATTTAAGTATTCTATTTAACTCATCGTTTCAAAGATACCCTCTGATCACCTACTTGGACCTATCTGTCAATGATATTAGGATGATCGAATACAGGGCTTTCTATCCACTCAAGGATTTGACTTACCTTGATATTTCCGAAAACCTTCATCTTGTGCTTCCAGATACAGGCCTATTCCGATGGGCCACAAAGCTATCTACTCTGAATCTGACTTCAGCAAACTTGAAATGGCTTCCTAATGACACATTGAAATGGATCTCAAATTCAGATGCTATATCATTGAATTATAACAGGTTGTCATCCGTTAATTTCAGCGCATGTGGCAGAACACGAATAGCTGACTTGTCTTGGAATCGATTTAAACACTTCGAAGCGGGAACTTTCAACTTCGCATGCCACACTGATACCCTCGCTCTGATAGGTAACCCCATACAATCAGTTGATCCTAGTGTGATTGCATCGCTAAATGTCCGTTCATTGGTGCTAGGAGGAAGAACCGTAGGAGAGGAAGTGTTAAGAAATATATGCATCGGTATCTCGCATTCTAAGATAGAAGACTTTGCATTTACACACGCCTCTTTGCAATCAATTCCACTTTTAGCAGACATGTTGGATCCACTCCGAAATCATTATATTTCTGTTCTCGACTTCACCGGCAACGCATTATGGGGCCGAGATTCTTTACTCTTATCTAATTTGAATAGGGTAAGAAAAGTAAATATGGGTCTGAACCATTTTCTTAGGCTAACACCAGGCTCCTTTGATGGCATGCAGGAATTAAAAGTATTGCAAGTGGACCGTAACAGAATAAACGATATCAATCCTTATAAGGAAACCTGGACAATAGATCTAGTCGAGTTGAACATATCTCAAAACCGTTTTATTCAAATTTTAGAATATTCATTTGTCGGTTTGTATAACTTAACTCTCTTAGACCTGAGATCAAACCAACGCCTTGCTGCCTTAGACCTAGGATCATTTACGGGACTTGACAGCATTCAAACTGTTTATTTGTCGGAGTGCCATATTGTTTATCCTTGGCGATTGACCATCCCACATTTGGAATCACTTTCCCTTCACAGCATGACCATTCCTTTCAAACCAGGAGAATCCTTTAGAGAAACACAATTTCTCGTAAATTTGGACATGATAAATATTAAACTTAGTATCTTACATTTGTGGAATACGATTCGGAATGTTTCTCTTTTTGATGGACTGTTTCACCTTAAGACTTTGGATATGAGTGAGAATCCTGGTTTAAGCACTAATTTGCCTTTTGGAATCTTTCGGCAGCTATCTGCTTTGCAAGAGCTTAATTTAGACTACTGCAAAATAGTAACATTACATCCACTTTTATTTGCAAGACTGTACTCGCTTCAGAAGCTGGCGTTAAGAGGAAACACGATTAAGCAACTTCACTCGGATTTACTGACGGGGTCAAAATATTTAAAAAGCATTGACCTTGAAGGGAACTTGTTAACGCACCTCGCTGAAGACATTTTTTCAAACAATAAAATACTGACAAATATTTCATTAGCAAATAACAAAATATCGCTTTTCAACAAAAGTACTTTTACACCTATTAAATCTTCTCTTTCATCTCTTGATGTTTCCGCGAACCCGTTCATGTGCAATTGTGATCTGAAGTGGTTTCTTGTTTGGCTAAATGGGCCGATACGCCTCATCAATGAGGAAGCAACTCGCTGTTCATTGGCGTCATTGGTTCCTCTTCGTGACAAACCTTTGCTCGATTTTGATGTTAACATATTTTGTACATCCAACAACATTCTCCTTTTTTGTTTAATTCCCCTCGCCGGCATCACCATGATTTTCATCGTCGTACTCGTTTATCACAATCGATGGCCGCTAAGATACAAATTCTTTCTCTTGAAACTAGCAGCCCTCGGGTATATGGAGATACAAGATGCTCGAGACCACAATGACTACGAGTTCGATTTGAACGTTATCTTCTACGACGATGACGAAGAATGGGTTCGCCAATTTCTCCAACCAGCTCTTGAAGAACAGCTTCCACAGTTTCAGAAGAACGTCTTTGGTGACGGAGATCTCGTGCTGGGCATGCACTACTTGGATTCCGTTGACTACGTGGTGAGCAATAGTTACAAGACCATCATTTTACTCAGCACAGTCGCCGTGCAAGATCGCTGGTTTATGCTCAAATTCCGGACGGCCATGGACCACGTGAGTGACACTCAGACCGAATTCGTAGTCGTGGTCTTCCTTGAAGACATCCCAGACGACGAAATACCTTTCCTGGCGAGGTTGTATCTCAGAGATGGCAGACCTTATCTCCATTGGACTGAAGACGTGAGAGGGCACGAATATTTCTGGGAAAAATTGTTCAAAACTTTGACCATTAATCTAAGGACCAATGACTTAGTCCCAAACGAGTAGGCATTATCAACTTCATGATTATTCCAAGTAAAGCGATTCGTGATGTTAAAATATCACATTTCCCCCGTAATTACTGCTTAGATGAATCAATATTTCAATGTAAAGCTGCTTGCACAGATAAAATTGTTACAGTCTCATATAGGCACATTTAGAATGGTAAGAATAGATTTCTTTATACAATAGTCAACACAACAATCATCCCTGCGAAATTCGGAGTAATGTTTACCGTGTTTACACAGTGATCCGCCTCGAGGGTTGAAGCCGGGTTGAAGCCGCGAGGCGTGTTGAACCCGGCACTGGGATCCCGTTTACATGACATAAAATTGCCGGGTTCAAAACGCCTAGCGGCTTCAACCCGACTTCAACCCTCGAGGCGGATCACTGTGTAAACACGGAATAAAAAATATATAAAAAAAGAATCACCGCGTTTTACCGCGGCACATCTGAACAAGGGTTAAGTGAGCCACAACCTTCACTATGACAGACCCGTATTCACATTTGTGCATGGAACCACTACGGTAGTATTGATATTCGAATCACATCGTGGTGTTATACAAGTATATCGAATTTTACATTATATATATATATGTTACTCTCTAACCACAGTACATTATATTCATAGGCGTTGTACATAACAGGCTCCGTACTTCATAATATATATATTTACAATCAGGTATTATAATGTGTGCGTGGTAAAGCAGGCGCGGATCCACGGGGGGCGGGGGGGGGGGGGGGTGGGTGGCCCAAAAACAGGTTTAAAAAAAGATGCTAACGTTAATTTTACCTTTTTTCAACAAAAATGAAAACGGGCCCCTCTCCCCCCGGTGTTGTGTTTTTTTTCCTCGAAGGGGGGGGGGGGGGTAGGGCGGAAGGGGGGTGGATATTGAGAAAAAAGGAGTGTTCATTCCCCCCCCCCCCCCCCCCCCCCCCCCCGTCGTCCGCGCGGTGCCGCATTAAGGGGCCCAAAAACGTCCACTTTGGGCAATTTTTAAGAAAAAGGGTACATTTTCAAAATGATTCAAAATCCTGCTGTACGCGCCGGTATACGCGTTTAGGGGTATTTTTTAGCCCTCAGGGCCAGACTGGAGAAAAAAATGGGTAATAATTCGTGGTGTTTGCTCATACGACGGCCACGAGAGGTAGCTTATCTAGCGCGAGTCGGTTTGAAACGATCTTAAGATCTTCAGTTGATCGAGATGGATACCCAAAATACCGACCTAGACCTACCAAGTCTCACGCCTATAGTTGGTCCCTTTTATTTTGTTTTGCACAGTAGAATTGTAACTGTTCCCTGTACATTGTATACTTTTTGTAAACACGACATGAACTTTATATAAAATAGATCAAATTTGAAATGTAATCCTTTTTTTTTTAAAGAAAGGACTTATGATGGCTGTGCATTAAACCCATTTGAAAGTGTGCAGGTTGATGTTATTGCTTCTCTATTGAAATAAATATTTACATTGTGAATTTTACATCAGAAGCGCAATTTGAGTTAGTTTACATTGTCAACATTTTAAATGGTAGTCCCTAACGCACTTTAAAATGCTTAAGGGGTTGCAATTTACAATACTTGTTTAGGTGTACACTTTTTGTGTGAAATACCCGTTTGGGGTGTCAATTCGGGAAAAACCACGCAAAACCCTCAGTAAGGGTGTATTTTGGTTTCAAAAGAAATCCTCGTTTAGGGGGTGTCTTGAAAACCTGTGGTCACGCTTGCTTACAGTATTTCTACATGACTAAGACCCCCACAAGATCACATTTACATTTCATACAACCAATATCACAACAATATTTGTATACATCATTCAAATACTTGCTTCAATATAAGCCATCTTTAATAAAGTGAACTGATTTCGTATTTCATTCTGCTCATCCTTATAATATGTCTTAATTATATGTTTTTAATTAAAAAAAGAAAATGTCTTATTAAATCTGGAAATAAATAGTTGTTGCTGTATCATAATACAGATTAGTGCATTATGTCGCTCCTCTTTTTAAACAAAAGGGATATTTTGAAGGGTGAAATTTGAGGCAGAAGTACGTGAAGTACTCTCCTACATTAACTGCATTAACCTGAATACTTATACAAAAGAAATGTTCATTAGCTTCTTTTTTCGGTATCGCAAAACAAACAGAGATCATTATTGACAATGTTTAATTTGAATAAAGTATCATTTAAAAACAGAATTCGATTTAAAACTGTGTACGGGAAATACCTAAGTTTATTATCCATTGTAAATCTAAAACTCATGTTGTTGAAATACTTTATTGCATTGTCTGAACGAAAATCTGAATTATTTTCCAAATTTTAAAGCTATATTTTTCTTTTTCCAATGTTCAATAAATACTTTTTACTTTAGCTTTTTTTTTTGTCTGGCATTAATACTGAAATATATGGTAAAACAAGTGGTTCTCACATTCTATGTTTAGATTTTTCCAGGTTGGAAGCGAATGAGCATCGGACATCTTGTTTACATATTAAACAAAACAAAAAGTGCATATTAACCTACAAATTAGAATACATATGAAATATACATAAAGGTGAACAGAGTAAGTTAATCGTCAAAAGCAATTTTGTGTCTTACTCTTTTCAGACAAATTTTGAATTGGTTAACAGTTTGACAGTTTTTGACATTTATAAATAGTTTGTTCCAAAGTTCAGCAGAAGCTTTGCAAACAGAGCGATGACCAAAAGAAATAGTTGACATCAAAGTAGACACGAGGTTTAATTGTGAAGATGACCGTAGATTGTGTGAGGGTTTGTATTCCTGGATTAGTTCTTGCAGATAGATTGGTGCCTACTCATGAATGCATTTATAAGTTAAAACCAAGATTTTGTACATAATGCGGTACGTCACCGGCAATCAATGCAATTTGCGAAGTACTGGAGTGATGTGTTCACAAGAACGCGGCAGCAGAGTTTTGGATTCTCTGGAGTTTTGCAATGTGCGAGTCCAGAAGGCCATACAATCTTAATAAATGTCTACTTTAAAGGTTAGGATATCAATGTTGGAGGTTAGAAAGCCACCGAATGGTTTTATCTGGACCAGGAACTGTTCGTTGTGCAGGCGGCGTACCGCGTTTCCCCGGCGTGTACTCTTTGGAATATCCAAGGGGGGGGGGGGGGGGGGGGGGGGGGTAAGAGGACATTTTGTTTTTGTTTTTGGTCTCGAAATTTGAAAAATTGACATTTTGTTCCGTGGGGGGGGGGGGGGGGTAAGGTCACCTTTTTTTAGGTCAGTCATTGGCATAATTTTTGTTGTTGAAAAGCGACTCGCCAGACTCCTGGACAAGAAGGCCCTAAGAATTAGGGCGTCGTGATGCATCGATGCTGCAAAAGAAAAAACAAATATTTCTAATTTGCATTATTCTCATTAGTCCTTTACACACTGGCGGATTTAAGGGGGCCCTGCACTCATAGGAACTTAACCCCCGAAATGTGCCCTTTCAACATGTTTAATCAACATCAGTCTTCAGTGGCGTATCTATTAGGGGGTGCAAAGGTGCTACGTAGGCCTACGTGTCCCAGGTAGAACTTGAAGGAGAGCAAAAAACACGAAATATAGAGAGGATGCGCGAACAAATTTAAAAACGCAAAAGACAGAAAGAGAAAGGAGGACAGGAAGAAAATCAAGAAGCTTAACCAAATGTATTTGTTTACCTCTAGCATCTTGTATACACGAACCGATTATGCACCCCCTCCCCCAGGACGAAGGGTAAATTGTACTACACTGCAAATTCGTTGTGTAACGACTTTACTTTTTGCAGTGTAGATATAGATAGTTTGAAGGTTTAAGATAAGAAAATTGTCTAAAGCTCGATCGCTTTGCTCCCTCGCAAGTGTTGCTTCAAGATCTTGCAATTTCATGCCCAAAATAAAAGAATACCGTCTTTAAAAGAAAAAAGGTTATAAAATTAAAATAATCGTTGCTTGCCACGACTCTATTCTGCAGTGTAAACACTATTATTTGAGAAGGGTCAGTATTTCAAATAAATCTTGAGATTCTATAGTCTATAGTCTATAGTCTATAGAATATAGTCTTTGACTATATTCATCTAGAGAGTTCTTTAATTTTCGCCCAAGTTGAAGAACAATCGAATAGAATGTCCCTCACGTGCCGATTTGCATACAAAATTAGGCATCAAGTCAGAGGCGGCCCTCCGGGGGGGGGCAGGGGGCACAGTGCCCCAACTTTTTCAAGCACCCGCTAAAGTGCCCCTTTTACATAGGAAAGGTGCCCTTTTAACTTTGTAAGAAGTGCCCCTTTTTACAGAGGAATAGTACCCCTTTTACTTTGACAAGTGCCCCTATTAGTTTGTAAAAGTGCCTCTTCCCCTTTTCAACTCTGATAAGTGCACCTTTTATTTGGACACATGCCCCTTTTCCTTCGACAAGTTCCAGTGTGAATTTTTTTCATTCTCATAAGTGCCCTTTTTAATCTCTAGTAAGTGCCCCTTTTCAGGTACGAGAAGTGTCTCTTTTCACTTTTGATTAGTGCCCCCTTCACCTCTGATAATTGCCCTATTCAAATCTGAGAGGTGCCTCTTTTACTTTAACAAGTGCTCCTTTTCCTTTTAATAACTACCCTCATTTTAACTCGGATAAGAGCACCTTATATTTTCACATGTGCCCTTTTTCCTTTCTAATAAGTGCCCATTTTCCTAATGATGAGTGCCCCATTAGAAAAAGAGCCCCTTCTCCTTCTCATAAGTGCCCCTTCTCTGGTAAATGACTCTTTTCAGGTACTAGAAGTTACTCCTTTTCACTTCATATAAGTGCCCCCTTAACCTCCGATAAATACCCCTTAAAAGTCTGATCGGTGCCCATTTTCTTTCAACTAATGCCTCTTTTCCTCTCAAATAAGTGCCACTTTTTTCCTAATGACAAGTGCCCCATTAAACGAAAGAGCCCCTTCCCCTTCTCATAAGTGCCCCTTCTCTGGTAAATGATCCTTTTCAGGTACGAGAAGTAACTCCTTTTCACTCCGATAAGTGCCTCTTTAACCTTCGATAAATGCCCCTCTAAAATCTGATTGGTGCCCATTTTCTTTCAACTAATGCACATTTTCCTTTATTATAAGTGCCCCTTTTTCATTCACATAAGTGCCCCTTTTCATATCTGGTCATTGTCCCTTTTCTGGTGCGATAAGTGCCTCTTTTCACCTATGATAATTTCCCTTTTAACAATGATACCTGCCCCTTTTCCTTTTTAATAAAGGACCTATCCCCTTTTTACAAATGCCCCTTTACACCTCCTATAAATGCGCCTATCAACATCTGATGGGGGGCCCCTTTTCCGTCGACATATGCCCACTTCCTATTCTCATGACTGACTTTTTTTATCCCTGGTGAGTGCCTCTTTTTGAGGGAGTAAGAAGTGCCCCATTTTCACCTCTGATTATTACTCTTTGTACTTTGACACATGCTCCTTTTCTTCTCTGATAAGTGTCCCCTTTTCCTCTCATAATTAAAAGCGCCCCAAATTTCAAGCGTCTAAGCAATTTCTCCAAAGATCGCTCGCTACGCTCGCACGCATCTATAGATGATATACTTATGTTACTTACCAAAGGTCTATTCAGTCTTCCGTTATGAGAATTTGCTTATAACCCCATCAGGATTGGGTTTTTCCCCTTTATAAGATGTAATTTTTCGCAATGCGATCTCACAAAAACTTTCCTTGCTCGCTTCGCTCGCGCGCAAATAATTTTTCAGACCATCACACCCAACTGCAAAGCATTGATGCTTAAAGATAAAGACCAGTTATGGTCATGCGATTGCATTGTGAAAGAAACGTTGTGGAATCGATCAGAAAGGGTTGATCATCTAGATTATAAGTATTGGTGTGTACTGCAAGGTTCTGGAATCATCAGATTAATAAGAAATTTGGCCCAGTCTTCGTAAAGTTACAAGCACTGTACACAGAAAGATGTATATGGGACTACGCACACGTGCGCGACACGTGCGTTTATCTCTCACAGTCCAATGGATAAAGTAATTTACCAAGTATATCAATTAGTAAGCGGTTTCCCGGCAAAATTGTTATCGTCATGTATTAGTCAAAACATATTCTTTGACATGATTGGTAATAAAGAGCTTCCATTTCATTTTTTTGAAATTGGGGCGTTTCCAATACTGGTCTTTACCTCTAAGCAATATCTTGTATGGTGTATAAAGTGAAACAAATATTGAAATCATCCCTGAAAATTTAATTACAAGGTAGGGGTATATACCCAGTTGCGCATCCTTTTTTTTGTCCCCTGGCAAAAAAAAGAAGGCAAAAAAACGAAGGAACAAAAAGAAGGAAAGAAAAAGAAGGGAAAAAAAAGAAGGAAAAAAAAAAAGAAGGAAAAAAAAGGGGGAAAGATATCAAAGGTATCAAAATATGCTAATCTGACGGTAATTAAATGCCTAAAACCCCTTGACTTCCGGTTGCTTTGCCCCCTGGACCCCACCTAGGGCCCTAAGGCGGACGGCTGGATGCTAATCTGACGGTAATTGAATGCTTAAAACCCCTGAGCTTCTGGGGTCTCGGCCCCCTGGACCTCACGCCAATTAGTGTCCTGCGAGTGTCACAAATAAGGAATCAAAATATGTTTATCTGACCGTAATTAAATGCCTAAAACCCCTAAGTTTCTGTACCCTGGACCCCACCAGGGGCCTAAGGCGGGCCCCTGCATGCTTATCTGACGGTAATTTAATTTTCAAACCCCAGAGCTTGTGGGGGCTCCGCCCCCTGGACCCCACGCCAATTAGTTACCTGCCAGTGTCACAAATAAGGTATAAACATATGCTCATCTGACCGTAATCTATTGCCTTACACCCCTGAGCCTCCGGGGTCTCCGCCTCTTGGACCCCACGCCAATTCGTGACCTGCCAGTGTCACAAATAAGGTATAAAATTAAGCTCATCTGACGATAAATTGATGTATAAACCTCTGAGCTTCTGATGGGACCGCCCCCTGGACCCAACACCAATTTGTGTCCTGCCAGTGTCACATCTAAGGTATCAAAATATGCCTATCTGACAGTAATTTATTGCCCAACACCCCTGAGCTTCTGGGGACTCCGCCCCCTGGACCCCAAACCAATTCGTGACCTGCCAGTGTCACAAATAAGGTATCAAAATATGCTCATCTGACTGTTATTTATTGCTCAAAACCCCTGAGCTTTCGGGGGCTTTGCCCCCTGGACCCAGTGGCGGATCCAAGGTGGGGGTGGGGGCCCGGAGGCACGTTAAACACGTTAATTTTACCTTCTTTTTCGAGATGGGCACCCCCCCGGCGATTCTTCAAATTTCCGAGGGCCCACCACCCCCCCCCCCCACTGAGCAAAATATTGGCAGGCACGATGTTCAAATTTCAGCACACTAAATTTCAAATTGATTTCAAATTTCAATGGCCCTCACCCCTAAGACATCGTGGATCCGCGCCTGTATATACCAATGTCTAAAAGATTGTATATTTTCGCTTTGAGATAACCCTTTGTAGGTGCCCTTTTTTCTTGGTGCACTCCCCCCCCCCCCCCCACCCACTCGCTCGGCTGCCCCTGTATCAACTGGCAAAGGTTTTGCTTTGGGCAACACAAAAGCTTTGAGAAATATCCTTTTCCGATCTAGCTACAACCCTAGTATATATCAGAAATGTTGATCTATAAATTAACATTGAAATATTTTTTGTATAATTATAAAATAATGAAATGAATAAAACAATAGTGTAGAAAGGAAACTTAGAGAGTAGTGTTTGATTCAAAGAACAAGGCCTTCCTACAAACCCTAAACAAGTATATATAAATAGAAAAAAATCGTTTAAATATAAATTGTTGGAAAATGTTATATATGAAAATAATTTACGGATGGCAACTTATCTAGAAATCAAATGCTTGTGTTCTGAGTGCTGCAAACATTAATAAATAAAACAATTTTATATTAAACCTCTTGTTTTGCTCAACATATACGCAAAAAGTGCAGGACAGCTTCTTGGGGAATTGCTAGGATTGGCAGAATCCGAAAGTATCTCGACAATCCTTCTACGGAAAAACTCATCCATGCATTCGTCTCATCTCACCTCGATTATTGTAATAGCCTTCTAGCCGGTCTGCCTCTATCCCACATTGCACCCCTTCAACGCATCCAGAATACTGCCGCTAGACTAGTCACACGTACCAAGAAATCTGAACACGTTACCCCAATCATCCAGTCTCTTCACTGGCTACCGATACAGGAACGCATTGTCTTCAAAATCCTCCTCCTTGTCTACAAAGCTATCCACAGCCAAGCCCCCTCATACCTACAGAACCTCATCTCACTCCCATCCTCATTAGCCTCCTCTGCATCTCGACGTTTACGCTCCCATGCTACTGCCCACCTTCAAATGCTGCCTGGACCTCGCATCAAGACACGCTACGGAGACCGCTCATTCACAGTTATTGCCCCCAAGTTATGGAATAATCTCCCCATTTATATACGAGAAGCCCCTATATTAGAATCATTAAGTCTCTCCTGAAAACCCACCTCTTTCCATAATTGTGATTACCCTCCCCCTTCCCAAGTTATTTATTCTAAGAGTAATTAATACTACCTTGCAGTTTAATGATATTGTAATTTCTATTTCATAATGTTGTATTTAAGATGCATAATTATTATATTAATTATAATAATTTGTATTTATTGTTGTATTTGAATATTTCACATGGTTTATGATACTTCTGATTCCATATCTGGTTTATTTATAATTTCAATTAATTTTGATGCAGTCCTTATTTTACAGTTTAGTGATATTGCAGTTTAATGATATTGTAATTTCTATTGCATAATGTTGTATGATATGTATTTTAAGATGCATAATTGTAATATCGAATATAATAATTTGTATTTAAGTTGTATTTTGATATTTCACATGGTTTATTATAATTCTGAGTCCATATCTGGTTTATTTATATATTTCAATCAATTTCGATGCAGTCCGTATTTTGTGTAATATCACATTCTTTTTTGCCGTTTACTTGTAATTCAATGTTTTTAACATATTTTTTTGGTATTTCTCACTTTTCCTTCCTTATCCTTTCTTCTTTCTCTTCGCTTAGAAACATTGTATAAAGCGCATTTTAAATGTAATGTATTATTATTATTATTATTTATTGTTTTAGTTTACCATAACAGAGAGTTCCTTGGAATTAAGATCTACGAATATACAATTTAATGCACGAAATTGTACATGGATCAGTTTGTGATTCATCATTAACACCTAATATGAATTTAAACTAAATTCTGAGAAATGTTTAAATATTGTGTAACTTAACAGAGGTACCTGTTAATTCGATAACATATCCATTCGATATAGACGCCACATGAAAATGATCATAATTACCAATTTGACGGGGCATCTAAACTCTAAACGCTTAGCGCCATTCATTAAGTTCCTACTCTACACCCAGACTAACCTACTGAGCGTTATAATAGAACTAATCGATTACAGACAATAGCCTCGATTACTGGAGCCAATAGATATCAAATTGGATATCACAAAATGAATTTTGCCCAATTAGCTTCAGAGGCTTCTAAACGGTATAGCATAATTATTGTGATTGACGGGATGATGCGGAATATCCCCACACATCTACTGACAGACCTTTTAGCCATGGATAAATCTCATTTTGTGTGTTTTCGAATGATCACTGCCGGTGCTCACTACACAAGGCATCAAGCTTTGCTTAACTTGGAGTCCTGGCCAGTTCTGTTTAAAATAAATTAATATTTGTTCATGTATGTTTTAATATATACTGATTTTATCATATATTCAGAACTGAAAAATGTAATGAAACACATGAAAATGAAATATTTGCCATTTTCCTAATGTGACCAACTTTATTCTGCATATAAATGTCTTCGTGAAGTGGCTTGTTAAGATGTCTCATGCACCTGTCACGGACAATTGCGTTTCAATGTTCTGAATGCAAATTGCATACATTACGTGTTGTTACGCAATGCTTGTCCTACCTAGCAGCAACGACTGTTATGAAGTTTGCATTTTGACTACTGGAATATAATGTAGTAATGTACTAGCTCGTTACTAAGTAAATTGTAATAACTTTTATAAATGTAATGCTTCCTGGGAGAAATTTCAATTGTTTAAACATATTTGTGGCTTATACCCAAACAAGTCAGAAAAAACCTTGGAAGCAGCGGAAGTGTTATGAATTGAATCCATTTTGAAAATGGACTTTACAAGCTAAAACAAGTAACAGCGTAATCGGAATAACCGATTGTGACAACGTTAGCAAATGAGAAGTCAACACTGAAATGCCAAACATGCTAAATTCTTCGTCACTGTGACACAGATCCATATTCAACATCAGCATACACTGGTATTACCTGAGTCCAAACTGTTATCCCTGGCTTTGAAAACATTATTTGCAAATACAACAAATCACAAATAATAGTCACATATATGAACATTATGATCCCCAAGACTTCAATAAATAGATTTAAGGGTAATGTCAAGCTGGCATCGTCTAAGCTAGCTTCTAAGGAAATCATATTTTGATTATGTCACTTTGAAGGAAAATTCACAGCGATATCAAGTTGGCTTAAATAGAAGAAGGAAAATGAGAGGAACAGCTAGTCAGTGTAAATTGAGCAAATTCCGATTAAAAATAAGAAAGTTATGAATTGTTGATGTTGTGATCAATCGAACACAAAGTTTTGGCAGTGGATTGTGGATAAGTCATCAAAAAGTCTCCCTTTTTTGTCGTGTACAAAAGTATTATTAATTTCTGGGTTTGCTTTCCCTATAAGTGCCTTCTCCTTTGGTTCACTACTCAAAATACATGATGGGCATATAATTACAGGTCCTCTTTAATGGGAAACTTTGAAAATCAACGTTTTCGTTATTTTTTGTGTTGAAACAAATAAGAAAGTTGTCCGGCATAATATCACAGTGACATTACTGATCCAGTCAATTGAGATGCCCATACGTATAGTGATTTGTTTTTGTAACCCAGCAAAGTAAGATAAGGTAAACATAATGAAGAAAACATATCTTAAACCAATACGATAATCGTCTTCATTGTTTATGATATCAGTGATTTTAATAGGGATTTTTTTTTTATTCTCCTCGCTGAAAATTAAATTCATTTATTCATCTCTGTATTATATTTCAGAAGAGGCATGATGTAGTACGTTAATTTTTGCCAGTTCTGTTTATTGTAATTTTGACATTTACACTCAATTATCTTTGGTAGACTATACTTGTTATCCTTTCTTTAAAGGGATCGTTTAACAATGTTAAATCTGAGATACACGGCCCTACGTGTTATCAGTGTCTGTGATATGGTGTAATATTGAAGCCCTACAAAAATTGCGTTTCAAAATGATCAAGAAGTGCCTCAAAAAAGTAAAAAATCTTTGAGTGACCGGTTTTACCATACTCGTTTTCCCCAATAGACTGTAGTGTTATGAAAACCGTCAGGCGAACAGTTTTCAAAATTTGTAATTCCAATCATAAATATCTTGATAATCAAGACAGGCGATCGGTTTGTAAAAGTCATGGGGTTCCGGACTGACCTAAAGGTTTATGATTATCATTGCATCATGAGCTAAATCCAGAATTTTGTTTCAGAATCTGAGACAAAGTTACCGGATCCCTTTAAGAGAAATTTAGAATGATCCTTTATGTTTGGATTATAATAAATAAAATCTTGAATTTGAATTTGAATTGCCAATTGGAATGGTTGCCATTACAACAATTCCAAAAGCCCAATCGTCATGTGTGGTTGTGTGTTTGTGCGTGTATGCGTGACTGTGTGCGTGCGTGTGGGTGTGTGTATGTGCGTGTGTGTGTGTGTGGTGTGTGTGTGTGTGTGTGTGTGTGTGTGGTATGAATTTTGATAATAGTTATTAAGCATTTGCGTTGAAACTGGGGCGGATCCAGAATTTGGTAAAAGAAGGACTAACAAAATAGTTTTTTGTTTTAAATGTTAACACGAGAAAATGTCATCAGGAATTGTCGGTGCCCCTTGTTTGGTGGAAGAGGCACACTCTTGGGCTGGTGTGCTAAATGTATAGCAAATGGATTTCATAGAAGGGGCACGGGCCAGGTGTGCTCCCACCCCCCTCTCTCTCCCCCGCATCCTCCAATGACGGTACATTCCTGGACATGGAATCTTCCACCATGATAATTTACATGAGGAGTGGTAACATTCCACGAGCATGGATAACTGCAATTAGGGCAAGAGGTCGGACTGAAACCAGATACAACAACCTAAGACTAGTAATCATTCAAAAACGCCTGTTTTTTTACCCTTCCTGGATCTCTCTCTCTCTCTCTCTCTCTCTCTCTCCCTCCCTCTCTCTCTTTCCCTTTCTCGCTTTCTCTCTCCCCTTTCTCTCTCCCCCTTTTTTTTCTCTCTCTCGCTCCCCTTTCTCTCTTCTCTCATTCACTTTCTCTTCTTCTTATCCCTCTCTGCTTTTATTTTTTTTTCTAGTTTCTGTCTACATCTTTCGAGATAGTTTAATGTTTGAAAGTCAAGCTTGATATGGGGACAAGTATTTTTTGTTGTTTTAATTATGTTATTTTTCGCATATGTTTGACATTTCTGTATCTAGATTTTTTTTACATCTAGCATCCCCCTAGTGCTCTCTCTCCTTCTTTCTTTCTCTCTCTCTCTCTCTCTCTCTCTCTCTCTCTATATGTCTGTATGTCTCTATCTGTTTCTATTTTGTCTCGTATATCTCTCTGTACATGTTCATGCCTTTTCTCTGTTTGTCTGTCCATCTTCCTATCTTTCTACCTCTTTCTATCAGTCTCTGTCCCTGTCCACGTCTCTCTACCTCTCTTTCTCTAACTTTCTCTTTCTTAATGTCTCTTTCTCTCTCTCTCTCTTTCTCTCTATCTCTGTTTCTCTCATTATCTATCTCTCACTGCTTTCTTGTCTTTCGGTCGTTCTTTTTTATCCTCTATATTTATCTCCGTTCTCTCTGTTTTTCTCCTTGATTTGATTTGATTTGATTTATTTATTTATGTTTGATTTTCTTTTTCTTTTGCATTCTTTCGACCAAACCTCTTCTTTCTAGATCATGTCCTTTCTCTCCCACAACCCCTCTGTTTTTCCTCTCCCACCTTTTCCCCCAGCCCGACGCCCTTCTTTTTCAGAGTACCCCCCCCCCCCCCCCCCCCCCTCCCCCAGCCCGCCCGCCCCCGGCTCTGCCATTCGGAATACACACAGATACCCGTTCTTCCTGTGGTTTACAAGGCGTTCAATATCCCGCGCCCACAACAATACGTGCTGCCGCATTAACGGGGATGAAATATTGGCGCCCATTTCTGGCTATTGCTGGGTCACGTGACCCGCGGGTCCGATGTACTTTACAACGACACGTTCCCTGGCTACATCAAGCTATATAGATTATGCTAAAGCATTCACTCTTGAAAGTCGGACAGATTTCGAGCAAGCCTCATCATACATTTTCCTCTCAGGTTGAATATCAAATATTACCACATTTACACTTTTCCAGCAATATCCGAATATTGATCTGACTTGCATGTCGGGTTCTGGTGCTTATCATACCAATGTGTACTGATCAAAATACATCCTATGATGATTTTCTTCTTCTTCATTCATATCGTTTGCATTTTCATATGCTTTTAGTTGAAGGAATTGCTGTCGTAGAAACAGATGTATCACGCCCTATACTTTAACTATAATTTTGATAAGGTGCATACATTTAATGTATACTTCTGATAAAGTAAGTTATAGGCGCTATATAAGCAAATATAATTATTATTATTATTATTATATTCAAAGTAAGACCATTCGACCTAATAAAGATATCATGTATGATTTTCTATTTGCGAAGTAATATTAAAACCAGATTAATCAAAATTATATACTTATTGCACCACACGAGTCATGGGCTTGGTAAGCATGAAAGCTACAAGTCATTGATGTTCTTCTAAGATTACGATTGATAATTTTAATATTTCAGAAAATTAAAGTTAATTAATCCATTATATAAAATAAAACAATACTTCATGATCGCATCATTCTACGATTTTTTAAAACAAATCTATTCATTAAAGGATGTAGATAATTATTTTTTGCTTAACTTTTCAACTGTGAAGAAAAAGGGAAGAGTAGTCGCGGTACCAGATATTTCTTGTTTTTTAAAGGGGGCTATGGCGGGCTTTTGAAATTCATCTTCTGCATGATTGTGTATCGCTTAAATTCATTTAAAATCAAGATTTTTGGGGGGTTGGGGTTGACTATAATAATAATAATAATAATAATAATATTATGTCTTGTTTACCCAGGGTAGCCTCATCAGTATTCATACTTTTCTCCCTGAGGGTCCTGCAATCATATTAGTATGATCCCTCCCTCTAGAACCAACCGCCCCCTCTACCCCACCCCCTCTCTCCCCTCTCTCTCTCTCTCTCTCTCTCTCTCTCTCCCTTTCTATCTATCTCTCGGTATTCGTTGTCATTTTTGTCTCCGGCTTCGCTTTCATCATCATTTATTTCATCCTGTAGGGCACGTGATCAACAAAGGTCTGTTGCACTTTTCTAATGTGACGAAATCCCCCGTGCACCATCTACGTGTGTACATTAAATACATCATGATAATTTGAAATTGGAACGTTTTATCAATGAGCTGTGATGAAATGGCCCATTTTCTGTAAATAACGTAAGTAAACGTTTCTTTGGGGCGGTAAAAAGTTCATGACCTAGAAAATGAATAAAGATCAACGCATGACTAAAAACTTGAGCAAATGGGTCACGCACCGTGTCATGTATATTCCAGACCAGACATGGAGTAGTACGTTAATTTTTGTCAGTCTTGGTTATTGTCATATTTACTTTTTTTACACTCAATTATATGTTACACTATAATTTTGAAATTTGTTATCCAATGCCATAACAAAAATTGAGAACGATCCTGTTTGTTTAGATTTTAATCAATAAAATTTGATTTGAATTGACAAGATTATAAACTTGTGTAAAATAAGCATAAACTGCGAAATTAACTTCTACTACTACTACTACTAATTCTTCTTCTTCTTTTACTACTACTACTACTAATTCTTCTTCTTCTTTTACTACTACTACTACTATTACTACTACTACTACTACTACTACTACTACTACTACTACTACTATACTACTACTACTACTACTATTCCTACTATTACTACTACTACTACTACCATCATTACTACTAATACTACTACTACTACTACTACTACTACTACTACTAATACTACTGCTACTACTACTACTACTGTTCCATGCACCATTTCCCCTTAAAATGTTCCCTGTTTCCCTTTTTCTCTGCTTCCTCTGCTCGCAGGTTTTTCTTCATCAGCCCTCCCCAAGTGTCCAATCCATTGAATTTAAATTAAACAGAATTGAATTGAATTGAATTGAATTGAAATGAATTGAAATGAATTGAATGGAATCGAATGGAATAGATTAAATTGAATGGAATTGAATGGAAATCAATGGAATGGGTTGAATTTAATTGGATTTAGTTTGAATTGAATTTAAATTTAATTGAATATATTTTCAAATGCTCGAATGTTTGTAGAAAACAAACAATATAAAAGAATGGAGGATATTACTTCAGGAAACAATAATATTATAAGAATTGCATCTCGATCCATCTCAATCTCATTTCCAAAACCTTCTCCAAAAGGTTAGCTACCTTAAGCTCCTTTCTTGTTTCCTCGTTTCTTCTCCTGTCTCGTAAAGCCCCACTGCACTGCTTGTAGCTACTTGCGCCCTCTATATAGCAAACAATGCCCAATCGGTGCCTTTTGGTCCCCCGTGGTCCCCTTTTTCTTACGTTAATTGAGAGCTAATTTGATGAGATAAACACCTGTCAGTGACCATGCAGGGAGGTTTAATCCCTCCTGGCCAAACTAGTGCAGATGCTTTAATGTTACCCCTAGTAGTAGTATCCTTCGTAACATCCTCATTTCGTATTACTGTGTTTTACAACCTGACCTTTAGAGAGAGAGAGAGAGAGAGAGAGAGAGATGGCAATATAATATATCATGTATAAAGCTTAAACAAGGAGGGGTTAAATGAGATTGTAATTATTAATCTAGAAAATAATATTTATTATATTGTGAGATAGCATAATATACATGTATGATAACATGTTGAAGGAGTCGAAGGGGGAGACTGTGGGGGAAAAGAAGACAGCAATCCAGTAACTAAAGTAGTTTAAAGGGAGGCGCTGTAGAAAATTATAACAAGGCTAAAAAAGGGGATATTTTTTAATAATTTTTTTCAAAGCAATTTTGTTAAATAAATGTATCGATAAAGAAGGAAAAAAGGATACAGAAGGGGTACAAAATAATTAATTTCAAAGAAGTATAAAAGAGAAAGCAAGAGGATGGTGGCATCATGGGGGAAATGATGACACATAATAATAAGGAGAAATCAGAAAATTCGGAAAAGATGTAAACAAAGGAGGTTAGAGAGGAAAGATTAAAGATAGAGGGATATAGAGAAGAGACCAGAAAATCGAGTGCTAGGAGAGACAAAGAGAGAGAGAGAGAGAGAGAGAGAGAGAGAGAGAAAGAAGAGGGGGAAGGGGGGAGAGGACAGACCAGGATATTATATATTTGTAAAGGGGGAGAGATATACATAGAGAGAGTAATAGAGATGATAGAGAAAGGGATGGAGAGGAGATACAAAGAAAAGCAAGATTTCATCTACTTTCGAAAATCAAGATAACGCAATTTAAATAGTCGAATTATTGTGTGTCTTCTATAATATGGGAATATTTCAATGACGTTCTACGTAATCCTAACTATCATCTCTATATAATAAAATAATAATAATGTTCTTTTTTTTTTTAATATAGCGCTCAATACATCGATCCAACGATGTGCCTAAGCGCTTTACAGATACATTATTAATCCGGTCATCGGATTCAGGCTTACCGCACACAATGTGTGCACATTTTCCACTCTCTGGGTAGTATTCCAGCCAGTCGCCATTTTACAAGCGCACACTTGCTCGTCCAACCACATGAACTTTCGCATCCTACCGGGTACCCAATAAACACCTGGGTGGAGAGTAACAAGTGCAGGTAAATATCTTGCCAAAGGATATTAGTGCCGTGTCGGGATTCGAACCCTCGACCTTCGCATCTCCAGTCAAGCGCCTTAAACCACTCGACCACGACACTCCTACTATGTGATTTACATTCGGGTATTGGGATTGAACTTGAGTGGATTTTTCTAAAATAGTTGCGATCGTTTCGAAAAAAAGATGGGGGGATCGAGAGAAGAGACCAATTAAAAACAGAGAAAGTGAGAGACCAAGAAAAGACAGAGATGAGAGACTGGGAAAAAAAGAGGATAAACAAAGAAAAGACAGAGATAAGAGACTTAAAAAGAAAGAGGATAGATACAGAGAGAATGAATGTATATTTTATACAGAGAGGACGGGAGGAGAGAGACCAGGAAAGACAGAGGAGAGTGACGAGAAGAGAGAGAGAGAGAAAGAAAGAGAGCAGCGGCTGAGCAGCACTGTTGTTATCGCCCCCAGAGATGGCCGAGAGCGGTGCACCAGTATGTCAGGGTTGGGGTAAGCGAAGACGCCTCGTTTATTGACGAGCTGTGAGAAAACGCACTTCCACTCACGCAATCACAGACAGTTTTGCGACACGCCAGCGTGAGCGCGCATTTTTACTCATCTCCGCTCAGCCACCGTCTATATGCGTGTTAGTGTGGACGAGGGGAAATACCGCTCGATATTACCCAGTACGAAACCCAAGCGGTGGGACTACGAAATCAAATCATTAACAGCTTCTGTGAATAATCAACCGCTGTCATTTTACATTTATCGCAATAGAATGGAGTTATCACTTTTTGTCGGTATTACAACCCGGTGGATTTTGTGGAGCTATATGGAACAGGATTTTATGTGAAGGTAAGCTATTTTTTTTCTTTCTTTGTGTTCCAATATTTGAAGTTCGTGACCTAACGCTCATTTTTCATTAATCTAATTTTCCCGCGCAGGCTGAATGTCGGTGCAACACAATCCATCATCAGAGGTTGTCTTATTATTGGTAGCTATGGACGTATCGAGGCGATGATGGGAGGGAGAGAGAGAGAGAGAGAGAGAGAGGGGGGGGGGGGGGGCTTTGTAGAAGATTAGATTGCAGAACGTGCAACTTTCTAAAATTTATTTTGTAACGTATAGACCTAGTATAGGTTGGCCTTCAAAGGAAGGAAGGTACTTTAAAATCCATAGGTGTGCAGAAAAACATAAACAAATGCAATCGTCAGTAACTATATATTGCCTCGTTTAATGATGTTGAGCTTCAAACAACCTTTTAGCGCAAAATGTCACAACTATATTTTAAAGGTAAGTAATGGTCTTATAACCACTAATTTTATTTTTGTGGCAAACGAGAAAGGTGTCTGTGTAATGAATAACTTAACCTAATCCCCGCTGTGAACCTTAAAAGGAAAATAGATTGTTTAAAACGGCTCTGTGAATTCGAGCTCAATGTTTGACGGACAATCCACCTGTGGACTCAGGCCAAGAATTTTATTTCTTGAGACATTTTCTGGCTGTCTGCTGCCCTAGATAATAATAATAATAATACATAACATTTATTAGGCGCTTAATACTGATGTTTCTAAGCGCACAGTGTTCTGATTAAGAGAAGACTATAACCCTTTTACTTCAAATTTATCTTTTCTCGGACTGGAATATTATTTATTATTTAAGCATTATTTAAACAATTAAGATGCCTACATGATCATTAAACGAATGGAATTTAATTCACGAAAAAAGAGACTTATCAAGAGAGGGAAAATAGAAGAAAATTTTAACAGCCACTGGAAAATTGGCGTTACGAGGGTAATAGATGGCTCATTATTAATTGGCTTGTCCGAGTGTATACAGAACTTCAAAGGAGAAGCCTGTGAATTGTTTTTCAATGATAGTGTTCTCCAGCCACATGCCTAAGCCGACTTAGTAATAATCTAACGAAAATGTGTGTAATCATCACTATAGAAAGATTTGTACAAGACGGGGTACAATTTTCAGGAATATTTTGCCCCTTTTTTTAATAATTAAAGAAGAAAAAAAAAGGTCCACACATTTTTTATTTATTTATTATTATTATTATTATTATTATTTTTTTTTTTTTTTTTTTTTTTTTTTTTTTTTTGGGGGGGGGGGGGGGGGGGGGGCTTTTACTCAGAATTTCCGTTCCTTTGTCGGGAGAAACTTGTGCAATATGTTAAGCTGTTAAAAGCAGTGTCGATCAGGGCTTGTATCACTGTGATCGCTTGAAATAATTGCAAGTCGTACATCCTAAAAAGTTAATAGCGGGATTAAATGTTCTGCTTTGATTGTAACCAAACGATGCACCCGCGCACGCAGCATTACATAATCCAACTTTTTAATCGATAGGTTGAGATCTAAACAAAAGAGATCATTAAAGCAATTCAATTCAGTGTCATTTGAAAAAATTAGTGCCTCTACTCAAAACAGATTATCACTCCTGCTGTGTTCTTACGCAAACACACATGTGTATTGATCCTTGCGTTCACACTGCCGGCTGTGATGCTGATCGATTAGTGTATTATGGCAATGCGAACTCAAGATCACTGTCGGCTGGTTAGGATTTAACGCAGCCTCACAGCAGCGTCGTTGCTTCCAAAAAAAATGAGGTAAAGTGTAATATTTACAGCGCCATATTTGAACAAGCCGTATTAAAGTCAAAATACGCAACCCTGTAGTTGCGCACGGTATTTCTTTAAATTGCCTTCTATTGCAGGAAGGGCTGCGCAAAACATTTTATTTCGATACTCGAATGAAATTTGCGATGCAGTGAGAACGGGTCTTGTACCAGATCACAAACATGGCATGGTCAGCGGCGTACATTCACCTCTTATACTTCAAACGCGGGCCAATCGCCGCACCATAAATGAAGTGTTCGATTAACGATTCTTTTTTTTTTATAATCTCCGTTATCTTTTGTTTCTTTACTCTTTACACTGACTAATCAGGGAGTTTGTGGGAGAAATTGTTATAATCAAGAGAGTGACAGGGAACAGATTGGAAGATTTATTGCTCAATCAATGTTGCGATGCCGCATTGGGGGCGCCAATTACATGATTAAAATGTAAACCTCAAAATGAATGGTAAAAAGGGGGATGCAGGTTTTGAATAACTGAACTTGGGAGGGGGAGGGGGGAGGGGGAAGGACAATTATTGAAATAACATGTAGGATAGGCCTACTGATGTGGCTTAGTGATAAAACGGAGTGAAAGAATGAGCACATAAGTAAATGTTAATATGTATTTTATGATAACAAATTATGTTAATTTTTTATTTTACGAAGGATATAAATGTTTATTTATTCAATTTGAATTAATGTTATCTAATTTAATCCAATTAAACATATATGAGTAAAATACAAGTTTTATTCAAAGAAGATTAAAAGGAATAAATGATGAACATCAAGGGGGGTGGTTTGAAGAAGGTGATTTTTGTTAGGACACATCACTTGTTTTCTCCTCTTTGTAACAATTCGAAAGTAATGATAATATTTGGGTCTTGTATAGCGCATAATTATAACGTCTCTATGCACTTCCAAAGAGCATTGGAAATTACATCTACGTTAGTTTCTTACATGAATTTCCGTAGCAGTATGTCAAATGAAATTATCCTAACCGTGGCACTACATCTCCTACTCCGCCGATGCTACTGTATACTACCGTTATCATCATGTATACCTCATGTATAACTTTCACTGGCAACATCAGTGGATGTAGAAGTAGCAGATACTAGATCTTGTAATGCAAGAAGTATATAGGCCTTTAGATACGTGACATCTAATGAACATGACTGTATCAGATTTGGTCGTGCGGAAATGACTATTGCTAATCACTCTTACGTTTATCGTATCCATTTAATGTAGGTTGAACCTTACCATCACTCAAGCCGAACAGGATATTTCTAATAAAATTAGATCAAATTTTGCTTTTGTTGCTATATTAAAATATGCCCAGGTCAAAGTATTTCCCCTGCACCACATGTTTGAGTGTACACAAATTACAGCGCCGTGTGAGCTGTGTGTCAAGACAGGTATCAGTTTTCAAAACAAAATGTCAGCAGTAACACGAGACCCCTTCCCAACAGCTAAGGCGCAAAATAAACACCAGTCCCACAACCGCCAATTTATTTTATGCGTTTTACATGCATGCAGCCACCACGAAGCAGGGCGGTCATTCATTAATCTGCCCAACGTCTATAATATCAATCAATTAGCCAATTTAAAAAGAGACCCCCTTACTTCACGCAATTGTGACAAGCTCTTTTCATTAGTGCATATACATTACCATTGTAAATGGGTACGAAACTAGATGATTAGAAATTGTATACGTTTCATTATCAATCTTCTTCTCAGACAGAACCATACAAGGTCCTCGTTCAACTATATTCCGTTACTATGCGCTTTTCCGATTTTAAAGATATCATATAGGATAGGATAGGACACGATATTGAGCTGTGTGTGGGACTAGTTTATGTTTTTTTGCTACAATGAAGATGATTTGCTAAATTCTACATGCCAGTGACCTTTTAAATTTAGGCATTTTTTTCTCGCGATTCTAATTACCCTTACAATTTGGTTTATTGAATGGAAGTTAAATAATGGAAACTGAGAGAGCATTATAGAGATACTTTAATAATATTATTATTAAAAGAGAGGAAGAAAGGTTGATAATAACGATAGAATGAATAGATACTTCAATTAATTCATTATGCCCTTTTCAATTATTTAAACGCAATTTATGAAATAAAGGAGAGGGAGAAGGGTTTATGAAAATATGTTATTATATTGTATCTATTTTACTTTGATTATTGAGACACTTTAAAATGATTTATGAAAATAATGTTCATATCATATTTATTCTTGGAAAACTACAAAAACAAGCTATGCTTTCCAGTAGGTTCCTGTATCATTTCATAATTTTGAACTTACTTTGAAAAATATGTTTTTTATTGTGCAAAAAATTGATAAAGGCCTACGAAATGGAATTTTTTTTAAAATAAAAAAATCAATCAGAGAAAGAGAGAGAGGGAGAGAGAGACAACGATACGGGGAAAAACAGAAAATGATGGGTTTTTGTGCGTGAAAGCGGGAAGTGTGCGTGTGTATTTGTTTGTGTATGTGTGAGAAAGAAAGAGAGAGAGAGAGAGAGAGAGAGAGAGATGGGGAACATCCCAGACATAGAGAGATAACGATACGGGGAAAAACAGAAAATGTGGGGTTTTGTGTGCGTGAAAGCGGGAAGTGCGCGTGTGTATTTGTTTGTATGTGTGTGTGAAAGAGAGAGAGAGAGAGAGAGAGAGATATATATTGGGAACATCCCAGACATAGAGAGATAACGATAAGGGGGGAAAACAGAAAATGTGGGGTTTTATGTGCGTGAGGGCGGGAAGTGTGCGTGTATAATTGCGTGGGAGAGAGGGAGAGGGAGGCAGTCTGGGAGATATGAAAAGAAACAGTTAGATAGAGAAAGAGGGGTTGTAAATGTTATGCGGGAGAAAAAAAAACTATATCGACCATAATACACCATATACCATGTTCATATCTACCACATATCCCGTATACATGTAGAGGCAGGCATCCCGCAACACGCGAAATGCACCGGCGAGCACTTCTGGACGTGTTAAATTTATGAGTATTATGTGCGAGCCATATAGATTTAGTATTGGCTGAAATATAAAAATAGATTGAAGGGGAGGAAGGGGCATTTTGATCGTGACTATGATCGGTATTACATTGTCATGTTATACGGATGGAGAGACATGGCATCATTATATGAATATTATGTATAATAATATGCCTCTATTGAACATTTGTGTTGACAGTCTGTCTGCATACTCCCTTTATCTTCATTTCTATTATGTCCCTCTCCGTGTTATTTTCTTCCATCCTTCCTCTTTATTTCACTCGTTCTCTTTCTCTCTCTCTCTCTCTCTCTCTCTGTCATCTATCTTTCTCCTCCCTTTATCATCTTTATTTACATCTTCCTTTCTATTCCCCTCTTTCTTTATGTTTCTCAATTTTCTTTCCTTTGTCTATCCCTCTTTTTCTTCCTCTTCTCTTTTCCTAAGTACATTTCAGCTCTTTTTAGTTTTCTTTCTTCTCTTTCTATGTTTTCCTCTTTTCCCCCTTTCTCTTCCTGTTTTCTTCCGCCACTTTCTTTTCCTCTGTCTCTTTCTCTCTCTCTCTCTCTCTCTCTCTCTCTCTCATTCTCTTCCATCGTCCCCTATCTCTTCTGCGCTCCACATTTTTCGTAGCTACCACTCTCTTTCTTGCTTCCTCTCGTTTTCTCTTACACGTTTTGTGTGTGTTGTATATTCGGTCCCTTTCCGTCTCATCCGTAGATCTCTTTCCCCCTTTCCTCTCATTTTATCAATCTATTTCCTTGTCTTTACCTGAGTCAATTTCTCTCATATAGAGATTAATCTCTCCTCCATCATACTATAGATGACATTTAAGAAAAAAATAAAAGATATGGATTTTTCTACAAACGTCTATTCATTTATTCTTTTTATTTAACATATTTAAGGAACAATACAAAATAAAGAATGTCAAATTAGATCTCCTCTGAAAAATGAAACGTCGCACTCAATTTTTTTTTTCGCTGGCCTTGAACAATGTCATAACCTTCCCGTCATCATGATAATCATCGATGTTAAAGTCATTAGAAGCCATGATTGTTCCACATAAGCCTGCCGCTGTGTCACTCTTACCAAATTAATTCTCCGTCAGTTCTCTGTTCCATTTTCATTATACCGTCGCTCCTTTTCCCTCCTCCGATTTTAGGTTTCATGATTTTTTAAAGGTGCATTCCGTCTTTCTGATTTAACACTTCTTTTGCTTTCGTTTACAACAATTAAATTTTGCCCTAGACATTATTCACTGTCGTTCTAATGCTACCCAAAGCTACTATTTAACCAGTTGGATTTACACGTTTACTTTATTTGAACTCCATGAATCTTCAAAATAGTGGAGGGATCAACTAAGAAGAAGCACCAATTGAGGGAAGATTGCTTTTTGCTGACAATGTCTTAGCAAAATTACACATTTCTTACATCGTAAAAAGTTAAATAATCTTTAAATAAGCCTGTGGGAAATCATTCCCATGATAAAGATCATCGTAGAATTTTGTCCTTCATTTCTTTTCCTGTTTTGTAAGACGGTTACAATCAGTAAATTATTGTGGAAACAAGCGTTTTCATGTTTAAAGCATCCCTTGGGAAATAGTTTTCCTAGGCACTGCTCCCACTCTTTTGAGATGCATTAATGTTTTTTAATCCTGATTTTTCTCTGGGGATAACATTCAAGTGACAGATTTTCTTGTTAAAGGTTGCAGAGGATTTTGTTGTTATTGAACATTCATGATGAACCGTAGATTTCTTTACATCTTCATATTTCCCGCCAACATGGAAATTCATTTTTTATTCACAGTGAATTAACAAAAGACCAGAATAGACGGTCGTAATATAAGGCAATCAGAAAAAGTAATCAAGTTGTGATTAAGGTACGAAGATATGACCATGTACATTACATTTTTCGAAACAATACTGTAATTTTCTACAAAACTGTGTTTATAAATGCAAAACGTAAACAAAACAGAAGACGTACATGTATATATTTTTCACATGGTGAAATAATAATCAAGATATTTTTCCCAATAAATTATCAAAAAAATTAAAGAAGAAATGACGATTACTGATATTATACGATGTAACCCGTAACTAAACTAGGCGCTGATATTTATATATATGTATTACTAAAGCCTATTCTTACTGAAAACGCTTTGTTGTTATTGAAAGACGAATCATTCCTTTAAAGCTCCCTTCTTTCTACTGCCCGTTTATGGCAATACATTTGCTGGTACACGCGGGAATACATTGTTCAATTTACGCTGAAACTTGTTCTATGGTGAGAGGAGCAGAAAGACTTGAGCGCGGCGTCTCCTCTAAGTGGCAGGTCCCCTCTCCTCCCTCTCTCATCCTCACAGCATTATAAATATTAATTGTTAATAATATTCCGCTATGTGTCCAAAGTTTAGCATATAATAGTTCTTCATTTGAAACATATCTGTGATATCCGTATTTTTAGCATAGCGGCTTTTTGCCGGTGCATAAATTATGTAGAGGATGAAGATATACCACATTATGTTTGGTTTCGTTTTGTATTTATGATATTTGTTTATCGAATCATTATTGCCTTATTTCCAATAATCTTTTTCTTTTTAATTGTCGAGACATTTGAAAAAAAAGGAAAAAATGTTTATACATGATGTCTAGGTCTTTCTGAGCAGTCGTTAAGGTACAGTGGTTAGTGCGATGGCATTGGGACCGGCAGGTCATGGGTTCAAGGCCCCGCCAGTGTTCAGGTGCCCTTCGCTATTAAAGGCATCAGTCATTAACCACCTCATCCATGCCCCATGAATATTGATCTCGTTAGTCGCAAATAGTCTAATCAATTAGTGTTTTTTTTACATAATTTCATGTCATTGATATGTAATGACAAAAATCAAAATTTTATTTAGTGCCTAACATTCACCCTTGTACCTCGTAACATTTTAAAGTATGATTTACCGGTAATATTACCGTTGTTAATTATCATTCTGAAAAAAAAATAGGAAAACGAATAGTTTAAGAGCAAAATAAATATTGTTTTAGTTGTACAATTCGACATTTGGAAATTAGAAATACATGTGTACATAATAGTACGCTTACGGTTGCACCATGTGAAAGAGGGGGAGGATTCTTTCTTGAGCTTATAGTTTTAAAGATAACTATAGCGCCGGTTGGAGAGGATGTGTAGTAGGAGGGGCTCGATGTCTCGAATAGGTTGACTATCCGTCATCAGGAGTGAAATACATGTTCAATTTATTATAATTTTATCATCAGGTCGTATCTAACCGTTGATCAAAATGTATAAAAATTGAGCACATCTGGGCCAAGATTGGTAGCAAATTCACATTCACTAATGCTTGAAATTCACCCTTTAACATTAACCGACTGGTTTCGCCTCTTTCTAAGCTGAATTCGATCTTGATTGATCCGCAAATAGCATCTCGTCTCCAAGGCCGTACCAGGGATGCCATCCTCCCTAACGACCGCGGTGATGAGACTGGGAAGAAACTCACAAAGGAAGACCTAACGAGCTATGGGAAGGGAGCTGCTTAAAAAGTAATTGCTCACATGGAGAACTACTCTTACGCCGAAACCGGAATATGAGTCAATATTTTCTAATAGTCCGTTAGCTGTGATGAGTATTACATCTTCCAGCCTATTAAGATTTCGGGGATGGGGGGACATACAAGGCTTGTGAAAGTAAGAGCTTCATTTTCATCTTATTGTCGTATTAATTTGAGTAGGGTTGAATGAACTTGGACTTCGTCTTAATGAAATGTCCATTCTTGATTAAGTGCAACAATAGCGTATTTTGATATAGTTTAACAACTGTCTTTTCGATGAAAGATAATAAGGTTACTATCACTGTGATCACATTCTCTCCCTCTCTCTCTGTCTCTCTCTGTCTCTCACTATCTCTCATTCTCTCTCTCTGTCTCTCTCTGTCTCTCACTATCTCTCATTCTCTCTCTCTGTCTCTCTCTGTCTCTCACTATCTCTCATTCTCTCTCTCTCTCTCTCTGTCTCTCACTATCTCTCATTCTCTCTCTCTCTCTCTCTCTCTGTCTCTCACTATCTCTCATTCTCTCTCTCTCTCTCTCTCTCTGTGCCTATTCCCCCTTGATCTCTCTCTCTCTCTCTTGACTAGTTTCAGAAACGGGTCCCTTAGCGCCTTCGTCTGCCCAAGTAGCCCCCCCCCCCCCCCCCCCATCCTTCTTCACAAATTCGTGGATACGCCACTGTTGGAACTTCTCCAATAAAAATGCTTTGTTACAATACCAGTATCCTGACCCCGAAATCCGCCCTCTCCCATATACCCCATGTCCATCCCATCAATAGAGCATCACCGTGATACCCCTACCGAACCTGACCGTGCGTGTATTAAGTGAGTCCTTCGTAATTTGAATGCTTGTGCTTGGGGCAATTATGAAAGTCACTTTCGATATCCTTACCAATTACGTGCAAAGTTGAAGCACACTCTACGCCCACAATGAAATAGGTAGGAGCGCGTTATTTTGTTATTAAGTGGTCTGGACCAAAGAGGCCCACTGGCAGATAATGATACATCTTCGAGCTTGTTCATTTTATGTTATTTATGTTTCTGGCATTTATGTTTGGTTAAGCTTTAAGCCCACGTGATGGTTTGTTCTTGTTGGCGTCGTGGTGAGGAGATTTTAGAGTATTTCCTTTGAGGAGTTTGACGTTGTGTGGGGGTATGTAGTAGTTTTGAAAGGTTATATGATTTGCGGTTAATTCCGTGATAATTGTGTGAAATGCCATCATATAAAAGAGATTTGAAGAAAAAAAAGATACTGACTACTATTTTAGCAATATGTACACATTAATTAAAGTGATTCAATATGCCTATATAAAAAAATATATATTTAACGATGAATATCATTTGCCCACAAGATTTAATGGCGCCATTCCTTGGACCTATAATCATTAAAAAAAAGGTGATTTCGATGGACGTTTCAAGGCTAACACTACCTCCTCCATGAATATAATTAGCATCTCTTTCCTGACCACCATTACTATCGTCATCATGAACTCGTCTTTTTTCCATTACCACCAACGGCATCATCGCCATCATTTCAAACCATCATACGGCCTATCGTGTCATCGTCACCTTCATAATCATCATTAATACCACCACCAAAAACATAATGATTGTCATCATCATCATCACCAACACCATTAATAAAAATCATCATCATCATCATCATCATATTCATCGTCATCATCATCATCACCACCATCATCATCGTGATCTTCATCATCATCATTACCCTACCATTACAATGACCCTCACCATCTTCATCATATTAAGATCATCATCACCACCATCATCAACCTCATCATTAACATCATCACCACCACCATCATCATCACCACTATCATCATCGTGATCTTCATCAGCATCATTACCCAGTCATTGTAATGACCCTCACCACCTTCATCATATTAACATCATCATCGTCATCATCAATATCATCACCATCATCATCATCATCATCACCAACACCATCATCATTACCCCACCATTAGAATGACCCTCACCATCTTCATCATAAATCATCATCATGTATTCAATCATCCGATAACAAATGCTTATAAATATCTATTCCAACCACATTCGTCTAATTTATACACCCCACTTCCAACACCACCTGTAACGGTGACGACGAGAGTGAGATGGTCATAATTCTTGCGATATATTTATGATATATAGTTACTAGTATATGACGCCAGAAAGTTCTGCCTCGTATTTTAAAATTCATTTTACACGGTACCCACTGCACGTCGCTTGTAATTTGGGTTGAGTCTAATTTATGCACCCCACTTCCAACACCACCTGTAACGGTGACGACGAGGGTGAGATGATCATAATTCTTGCTAGATACATAATTAGTTACTAGTATATGACGCCAAAAAGTTCTGGCTCGTTTTGTATAAATACATTTTACACGGTACCCACTGCACGTCGCTTGTACTTTGGGTTGAGTCTAATTTATGCACCCCATTTCCAACATCACCCGTAACGGTAACGATGAGGTTGAGATGATCATAATTCTTCCGATATATATAGTTACTTGTATATGACGCCAAAAAGTTCTGGCTCGTTTTGTATAAATACATTTTACACGGTACCCACTGCACGTCGCCTGCACTTTAGGGTGAGTCTTATCGGCCAATCGATCGCAGGTAAATGGAGGTAACCTGATGCTCCTCAGTCTTAACAAGCCGTGTTCATTTATTTTGGCTGGGTTGCAGTAATACTAGTACGTGGACATACTCCGATTGGCAGCGGTGACCGACTCACGATCGCAGCACACGGCGTAATGAGCTCCTTTAGTAGCCCCCCCCCCAGGTCTCACCGCCCCTCTCACCGCCCCTCTCACCAGCTTCCCTCCTTCTTCATATCTGTATGTCTGTGTATATGATTCCATTTCTATATATATCCCATCCAGCTCTCGTTCCCTTGCTCCATAAACAGATAAAGTTATTCCATATACCTCTACGTCTAGCATTTATCCATTCAGTCATTTATTCATTCATTATTTTATTCGTTCATTTGTCCATTCTTTCATTCACTTATCCCCGCTTTCCAGCTTTCTCTCGATGTATCCATCTCAATCAATCTTTTTTCATCTCCCTTTCTATATCTCTTCCATTGTCTGACTGTCTCCATCTAGACTGTATCTCTCTCTCTCTCTCTCTTTCTCTCTCGTAAGTGAGGATAGGGTATACATGGTATTAGAGAGGGTTGTATCAACTTCTTTTTATGTTGTCTACTCTCTTTCTTTCTTTCTTTCTTTCTTTTAACCTTTAAATAATTTCGGACTCCGATGATTTCTTAAATTATTGTTCTTGTCACCTTTCACTCCGCATAGTTTTTATTTAGATTAACAAAAAAACTGTTTTCTGTTTTTTCGGTGATCACCCGGTCTTCAGACCACAAACTAGCCGGTCATGTTACCAAAACATCGATCTGCCCGTATGGAAAAGAATATAAACTCCTCAAGACAGTCCGCTCCTGCATAGGGAAAGATATGATAGGGGAAATGTATAAATCGCTTGCCCCATCCTTTGACTGCAATTAAAAAGCAGCCTCCACTGCTAGTTCATGCAAAAAATTACTCTTTTGCTACCAACATTTACTGGTTTCCGACCATATAGCACTCAAATTCGCTCTTTATTTCTATAATCCATAATGATACTCCCCCACACACTCTCTCTCTCTCTCTCTCCATCTCTCTTTGTCAGTTCTTTCTGTCTCTCTTTACTTTCCCCATCTCTCCCTTTCACTCACTCCTCCTCTCTCTCTCTCCCATCATTATCTGATATTCATCATAATTTATATTCCTCCAGTTGTAAATCCCTTCATTACCACATTTTTTCCTCTCCGTCAATCCACTGCCACTCTGTATTCTACATAAAGTACATGTCCTTGATTGCATCATATACAATGTGATTCATATATATATATATATATATATGTCCTTTTTCAGTTATCTCTCCACGAATTAAATCAGAGATCTGTCATCAACACCCAAGGACAAACTCGCCTTCATAAATACTCACCTTCGCCCTCGTCCCGTGTTGTCTCGTCAGTGAAGCTTGTCATGAGTAACAGAATGAACTTGAAGAATTCACAAATTCAAATCATCTTCCTCCATCTTCTGAGATAATCGAGAAATGATTATGACTTAAAATTCGTCTTGCTTCAGTTTCCCAATGGACCGTGTTCAGACGTATGTGATTTTTTAAAAATCTCTCTCTCCCTCTAGTTTTTATTTCTCTTTCTTCTGTATGAATGTCTCTTTCATGTATTTCTGTCTCTCTTTTTTTCCCTTCTCTCCTTTTTCTTTCACTCTGTCCTGCGTATCATACCCCTTTACTTTCACATGTCTTTTTTTCCCCTTCTCCCTTTCTCTTTTTCCCACTCCCTCTCGACCCACTTACTTTATTTCCTATTTCTCCCTCTTCCATCCTCTCTCCTAACTTCCCACTATATCACTTCTCCTTATTCTTAGTTTCTCATTCTGTCTCTCCCTGTCCTTTTGTGTTGGGTTGGCTTAATATTTGACCGGCTGAATAAAACTGGGTTCAATTTGATATTGAAGGTTCACTTAAGTTCAATTTAATTGGAACCCCATTTAACCAAATCAAGCACTCTTTTGTAAAATCATTTTGACTTTGAACCAAAGAAGAGAACTATTTGTGCTGTCCATACGCTTTCTTGTACCTCTTTACTAAGGTAGGTTCCTTCTAGTGATTTTTAGAACAAAACACTGTATGGACAAGGCTTCATTCCGTAACGGCTCATAGATTCTGATCTATGACTATTGTCAAAATGTCATATATCAAGGATCATGTTGTAAAATCCATTTCCGTTCCTTCCCATCCATTGGGGTACATATTCATTTGGGGTTTGTGTTGCAAGTTGGATTCAAAGAACATGTGTATTTCTATTTCCGATACAATTTCTGACGGCGTGAGCAATGTCGTTTGCAATTTAAGGTTTAATATTTCACTCCTTTAGTCAAGTAAGAAATGAATCCTACTATAGTAGGTATTGTTTAATTATGAACTGAAATAATTATTCAGCAATGAAGTAGCAAAAAGGGCTTTTGTCTTTGCCAGTGGGTTTTTATAGTACAACCGCTTTGAACAACTCAGAATTTAGTCTGAGAGTGTTTTGTAGGATTAGCGATACGTCTTTTAGTAACTACTCTTTATCAGGAATGAGTAACTAATTTATTATTTATTATTTTTATCATCTTTCCTACGTGTTCTAAATAAATTCACTTAATGTGCATTTAAACTGTTCCGTTTTTTTTTATAGATATTTTGAGTTTACATCATAATATATCACTACTTATCTTATGATTAAAACTTTTTAATTTTACGAACAATAAACGTAAAACATATAAACATTTTTAGACGATGTCTGATACTACAAGAGAAAAATAGATCAACAAAATGTTCATTTGACTGCCATTGTGTATCTCATTTCCCCCTTCTATTACCTTTTCCTTCTTTTCCTCACTCTCTTTCTCTCTTTCTCTCTCTCTCTTCTATCTTGCATTCTTCATCTTGGTTTCTTTTTATCTTAGACTCAAGTGCGCCCTTCCTATTTATTTTGATCGCATATGTGTAATGTTTATTTCATTCATTCGTGTAAATCTATAAACTGAAACAAAATAAGTAAAGTGACACGATATTATGTTTATTTTTAAATGGAATGTCTATAAATATTAATCTGGGCAGCATATTTGTCACCATTTTAACCAGTCGCTTAATTTTATAATCAGTTTAGTCTGGTATATGTAATTCATCTTCAGATTACCAATTTTATCATTTTCTTAGGTTTTTATAAAGCTTGTTATACAGATGTGCACTATGTCGATAGCGTGATACCATTACATGAAGTGGATCCGATAACGCGCGCATTCCCGCACAAGACAAAACAACTCTCTGGTATTTGGCGCCAAAAGATAGCCAATAACACACAGAGTACCGTGGCAAAGCCTGGCACGCTGAAAGCCAAATAGCTGCGCGATGAAAGCCAAGGTATTACCAGTGTTTAAAATATGTTCTCTCGACACACCCTCTCCTTCCCCACAATACAGACTTCCAACAATCATCATGTATCCTCCCCTTTACTACACTCATCCCCTCCCCAACCCCCTTTTTTTGTCTCTGTCTCTCTCTAACACCCACACCCACACACATGCACTCACACATTCACACACACACACACACACACACACCCACTCTCTCACCTCGCTATCATTCTGTTCTGTGAACGTCTATCTTCCTATTTTCTGATATATATATATATATATATATACACACGCACACACACACACATACGTGTAATCGCCTTCATTCGAGGACTATAAACTTAAACCATCTAACCGTGGACTTCCCTAAAACCTCTTTAAATATGGATATATTTTAGGGATTTTTAAATTATTAATGATGAAAATGAAAAATATCACTTTGATTACCCCGTAACTAATTCAATTATTTTTTTTATTTTAAGCGTTAAACTGTGGACGTTAGTCACGTGATATTCATTACCATGGGGGACCGTCCACGTTTGGCGTTTTTTCTTCATGTTGAATCACGTGATCATACTTAACCCTGCACTGGAGCCAGGAGAGTCGACCTTTTGCATTCTCTTTCGTTAGATCACTTGACTATTTAGAATTATGCAACAGCAACGAAATGATCAAATGAATAAATGAATAAATAGATAAATAAATGAACGAATTCCCTGGCGCTCAAAATAATCAGAGGCGGTAGAGCGAGTTTGAAAGGGGGGCTCAACGCCTTCCCAAATCACTCCTTTATCAGCTACTTAAATGCACGCAATGTTATGCAAGGTCAAAATGTGCATTTTGACACCGAGGCTTCCGCATTTTTAAACACTGATGCCCGAGGCTTCGACATATATTTAACATTATATTGCATTACTATTAACACTTCATCATTAAGCAAAATTCGAACTCTTAAAGAACAAAGGTTGCTGCCTTACATTGTGCTATATCATGTCAAACATCTATTACTTCTTCCATTACTACTGCCACTACTACCACCACCACTACTGCTGCTACTAGGCCTACTACTACTTTTGCTACTACCACCACTACTACTACTACTACTACTACTACTACTTCTACTTCTACTATTACTACTGCTACTACTACTACGACTACCACCACTACTATAGGCCTACTACTACTGCTACTGTTACTACTACTACTTCCACAACCATTAAGATTTGATTTGCGAGTGAGCGCTTGAGAGAAAAAAAGACGAATAGTTTGATATTAGAATGTGTAATGTGGGACCGTTAAAAAGAATATAAAAGCAATGCAATTAGATTTCATTTATTTATCTACTGGAAGAAAAAGTGGTATCAGAAGAGAAAGGGGCACTATATTTGGAAAAAGAGTTCCTTACTGATAGAAAAGTTACGCCTTTTTAAGTGGAAGTGGTCACTTTTAAAGAGAAACTGACGTTATTTTAGAAGAAAATTAGAAAAGTGGATGATTTTGGAATTTGTAAGAGGAGTTTATTTATGAAAGAGAAAGGGCATCATTTTTGAAAGAGGGACACTCTTTGAAGAGAAAATGGGCGCTTTTAGAAAGGAAAGGGCCACTACTGGAAGATAAATGGGGAGATTTTCAAAGGTGATAAGGGGCTAAGTTGAAAGTGTTGGAATAGAAAGAGCCCTATAACTGAAAAAGAACAGGCTACTCTTGCAGAGAAATCTCGCCTTTTGGAAGTGGAAGGGCAACATTAGAAGAGAAATGGGGCATTATGTTTACTGAAAGTCAGTGGACTTTTAGAAGACAATAGCCGTTGGTCCGGTCAAATCACCCACGGTTCAAAGTAAGAGGGACTTCTTTTCCTTGAAATTGACAATATCATTTAAACAATAATGAACGTCTCTAAAAAGCAAAAAATAAATAAGAACAAACAGTTAAGAGGTTGATTTTGCACCCAAAAGGAGTATAATAATTTTTTAAAAAGAGAATCAGTTTTTGACCGGACCAACACAATGCACTGCCTTTACCATGTTTATTAAAGCAATAGAATTTAATCAATAAAGTTACAGTACAGTGCACTCTCTAATATCCAGCGAAATGACAATATTTTTTTTCATTCAAAATCACTTAATTTTCTGGTTCAAAATTCAAAATATTTTACTATTTTGTTGTTTTGGTGGTATTCTGAAATTTTTGTAACAAAGTAACTTTGCTGGTCCCGCAGAGTTCGTTATAACCAAAAGTACAATGTATGCCTCCTAATTTAATATTTACATGATTTAGGGTCCGTACTTGAAAAAAAAAACATGGAACAAAGATAAATCCTCAACATGTTGTGTTTATTATACGGAAAAACGAAGAAAATATGACAAGACATTGAATATTTCACACCATGTCGTGACCTATTATCATTACCCAAAGGTATCGTCAAAGAACCATTAAAAGTCGTGTGCACACCAAGTCTGCAATGAGATATGTTACCTAACGTCACTTCGAAATATTAGAAGTGAACTTATAATACTCGTTATTGATCGAATAGCATCTTAAATATAAACTGTCATCTGCTGATTAAAGCCTTCCTCAAGAGGATCGTATTGTTTAAAATGTAAAATGTTTTTTTTTACACCAATATTTCAAAATGAAATATTTCTGAGATGTGAAAGAAAGAAAAATTGCTTTTGAAAAGACTCTGACTTACAGTAATTACCCTACATTCTGTATACATTTTAAGCTTTCCATGATCAATCATTTACAGCAACCTACGCTTACCTTCATCTACTTTGTAAGAAAATGTAGAATCATACAAAAATGATTAGATGGAACACATAAAACTTTTAAATCAATGTACCTGTAATAACTTAATCAAATCAATTATGAATGCATGTAGCCATACTTCTGGCCTGAACCTACATATATTTAGCAATATTTAGCAATAAACCAAACTCATAAACAAAGATATGTCTATGACATTTTGTTTGCTAAGAAAATATGCAGAATCTCTAACAATTCTTCTGAAATGTGAGGAGCACAATCAAATTCTTTGAATGTAGCCATACCTTTATGTCTGAATATAACACAATGAAATAAATCATGAATGCATGTACCCATACTTTTGGCCTGAATCTCCATGTATTTAACAACATTTAGCAATAAACCAAACTCCAAAACAATAGGTATTTCCATAAAGGGTCTCCTTTGACCTTTCCTCATCTTAGTAAGAAAATGCTGAATCATAAATAAATGGAAAACTTAAAATGTTAAATCACTATCCATGAAGCCATACTTTTGGCCTGAACCTACATGTACATTGTACTGAGCAATATTTAGCAATAAATCAAACTTATAAACAGAGATATATCTATGACGGATCTTCTATGACTTTTTGTTTGTTTTCTAAGAAAATATGCAGAATCACTTACAATTCTTCTGAATTTTGAGGAGCACAATCAAATTCTTTGAATGTAGCCATACCTTTATGTCTGAATATAACACAATGAAATAAATCATGAATGCATGTACCCATACTTTTGGCCTGAATCTCCATGTATTTAACAACATTTAGCAATAAACCAAACTCCAAAACAATAGGTATTTCCATAAAGGGTCTCCTTTGACCTTTCCTCATCTTAGTAAGAAAATGCTGAATCATAAATAAATGGAAAACTTAAAATGTTAAATCACTATCCATGAAGCCATACTTTTGGCCTGAACCTACATGTACATTGTACTGAGCAATATTTAGCAATAAATCAAACTTATAAACAGAGATATATATCTATGACGGATCTTCTATGACTTTTTGTTTGTTTTCTAAGAAAATATGCAGAATCACTTACAATTCTTCTGAATTTTGAGGAACATCAACAAATTCTTTGAATGTAGCCATACCTTTATGTCTGAATATAACACAATGAAATTAATCATGAATGCATGTACCCATACTTTTGGCCTGAATCTCCATGTATTTAACAACATTTAGCAATAAACCAAACTCCAAAACAATAGGTATTTCCATAAAGGGTCTCCTTTGACCTTTCCTCATCTTAGTAAGAAAATGCTGAATCATAAATAAATGGAAAACTTAAAATGTTAATTCACTACCCATGTACCCATACTTTTGGCCTGAACCTACATGTACATTGTACTGAGAAATATTTAGCAATAAATCAAACTTATAAACAGAGATATATATCTATGACGGATCTTCTATGACTTTTTGTTTGTTTTCTAAGAAAATATGCAGAATCACTTACAATTCTTCTGAATTTTGAGGAACATAAACAAATTCTTTGAATGTAGCCATACCTTTATGTCTGAATATAACACAATGAAATTAATCATGAATGCATGTACCCATACTTTTGGCCTGAATCTCCATGTATTTAACAACATTTAGCAATAAACCAAACTCCAAAACAATAGGTATTTCCATAAAGGGTCTCCTTTGACCTTTTCTCATCTTAGTAAGAAAATGCTGAATCATAAATAAATGGAAAACTTAAAATGTTAAATCCCTATCCATGTACCCATACTTTTGGCCTGAACCTACATGTACATTGTACTGAGAAATATTTAGCAATAAATCAAACTTATAAACAGAGATATATATCTATGACGGATCTTCTATGACTTTTTGTTTGTTTTCTAAGAAAATATGCAGAATCACTTACAATTCTTCTGAATTTTGAGGAACATTAACAAATTCTTTGAATGTAGCCATACCTTTATGTCTGAATATAACACAATGAAATTAATCATGAATGCATGTGAGCCACTGTATGATATCTGGTTCGTTCTGGTGAGCCTTGAATTCTCTTAGGTGTCTTGGTAGCTTCTTCTGATACGATCGACAAAATGGGCAGTATGCCCCTTTGTCCCAGTGTCTCCTTTGCTGGTTGTTAGTACGTAATACTTTGATCTTTCCAGGAGAACTATGAGGTAAGTGTGCTTCAGAGCGGACATGAGATGTATCAGGATTTCTCTGCAATACATTGCTTTCTGCAGTATGTAATGGCGATTCAGAGCTGACCTGGGATGCTTCGGGATACAACACAGTAACTTTTGGTCTTTTCAATGGAATGACATAAGACCTTTCAGAAGAATTACCATCAGAGGAGTCAGATTCGTCAACTACAAAGTCAGGATCTAATGCATGATTTGAATCATCACAGTCTGATTCATGCCCAGAATCTTCCAAATCAGATGCATATTCAGAGATTTCAGAATCTGAAGCACATGGATCACTTTCAACTTCTGAGACCTGTTGAACAACCCCCAGCATCTGATGCCTGATAAATACCTCCAGCATCTAAGACCTGCTGAACAACTCCAGCATCTGATGCCTGTTGGATAACTCCAGCTTCTGATGCCTGTTGAACACCTGCAGCATCTGACGCCTGTTGAATATCTCCACCATCTGACGCCTGATTAACACCTCCAGCATCTGATGCAAGTTGGACGCTTCCAGCATCTTGTGCCTGTTGAACAATTCCGGGATCTGAGGCCTTCTGGACACCACCAGTATCTGAAGCCTGTTGGACACCTGTAGCATATGATGCCAGTACAACACCTCCAGCATTTGATGCCTGTTGGACACCTCCAGCTTCAGACACCTGTTGAACAATTTCAGCATCTGATGCCTGATAAATACATCCAGCATCTGACGCCTGTTGAACATCTCCACTATCTATCGCCTGATTAACACCTCCAGCATCTGATGCAAGTTGGACGCCTCCAGCATCTGGTGCCTGTTGAACAATTCCGGGATCTGACGCCTGCTGGACACCACCAGCATCTGATGCCTGTTGGACACCTGTAGCATATGATGCCAGTTCAACACTTCCAGCATTTGACGCCTGTTGGGCACCTCTAGCATCAGACACATGTTGAACAATTCCAGCATCTGACGCCTGTTGGACACCTCCAAAATCTGGCGCCAACTGAACACCTCTAACTTCTGATGCCTGTTGAGCACCTCCAGTATCTGATGCATTTCGATCACCTCCAGCATTCAGTGTGTATTTAGCATTATAGTCATAACGCAGTTCTTCCCCTTTTTGAATGTCTCTCAGAGCAAAGATCCCTAGATGTACTGAATCATTCATTTCTATTTTTCTGATTCTACAGTTGCAGCTCCTCCTTGATGGCCGAGAATCATTTGCATATCTTGCAAGAGACTGTGTGTAGTTGGCGGCATCTATGCTGAAAGAAAAAAAGCAGGGGGGGGGGGCAAAAGAATAGATTTATAAAAGTCAATAAACAATAACACTGTGTTCCCTTTTTACAAAGTAAAATTAGCAAGTGAAAACATACATCTGTGTTTTATATGGTCACACATTCCACTTCCAGTCTTCACATAGAGAAAACTCCTTTACAGTTAATATGACAAAGGTATTCTTTTTTACACTTTATAACAGATTAAGTGTAACATGCTCCATGTCTTAAATTCATTTCAACAGTAAAATTTGCAGGATTCATTCATTTCCCTCAGAATGTTATCAAATTGTTATTAAAGCATGTCACTATTGTACCAAACTCTAATGAAAAATGGTTAATTCCATGAACGACTGAAAAACAGGAGGACTGATAAAAAAGAGGAAAGATAAACAAACATGATGCCTCCAGCAAACTTTGTGAATATAAATCAAGCTTCTCAAATATAGCTCCTTCATAATTATTTACAGGTATGTCTAGTTTACGCTAGTCTGAAAAGTACCACATACTGCAGGCAGTAATTTTGCTGGAAATTATTACCTGTTCCCCATTCTGATAATCAGGAGAGTTTTCTTACCACATTGTTCTTCCTTTCCACTGAAAGAAGTACTTGTAATGGTGCCGCCAACTACTATAATCCCTTTCTAAGGCCTCTTCTTCTGTCAAAAGTTCACCCTTGTACTCAAGGAGAAACTCTCCCTTCATAAACTCCTTTGTTGAAAACAGCCCATCCCCTATAAAGAGGGAAAATGAGAAATAGAGAGAGAAAAGCTTACATTTAGCCATCAACGCACATCTTTACTGGGAAATAATAATAATTAACATAGTGTTCAGGTAAAACAATGATATAAATAAAATTCAAAAATATCTCACTTGTTGGTAGACTCTTTGGAAAATCTTCCTGGCAGATACACATAGAGTCAGTCATGAGACAATAAAAATGAAATGTTGAACAAACATGTTTTTAGCTCCTTCTGAAATACATCTATGTTTGACTGAGCAAGGAGAGTACCAGGAAGAGAGTTCCAAAGAGTTGGTGCAGCACAATGGACCTATCATCGTAAGACTTGTTTCTACTAATATTCACTACTAACAAGTCTTGCAAGACAGATCTAAGCGCTCTGGGTGGTAGATATCGGACTACTAACTCAGACAAGTAAATAGGAGCAAGACGATGGACAGCCTTAAATGTGAGCAGGATAATTTGTAGTGAGTGAATAGGAAACCAATGGATCTCTCCTAAGATGGGGGTGATTGTACTGTACTGGATATACATGTAAATACAAGATGGGGGCAGAGTTCTCAGTTCTGAATTCTTTGGAGTTTGGACACATCTTTTTCCTGAACACCGAAGAGAGGATTGTTTGAGACAAATGAGGCACATCAGTATGGTAGCATTATAAGTTACATGCAAGTTTAAACATTAATCTGATATATACACGCACATAATACAAACATACAACAGAGGAAAGCCTGAGGTTAGATACCCAATGCTATATGACCAAGTTCCAGCATCAATCTAACACTCATTACCAACATAAAACAGAGGACTGTCCAGAGTTAGATAATCAATGTTATATCCAGTTCAAATGTCACTGTGATACACACACAATACAAATGTACAACAGAGGACAGTCCGCAGTTAGATAGTTAATGTTACAAGCAGTTCCAAACACCAATCTGACACACATTACAAACATACAACAGAGGACGGTCCACTGTTGGATTGTTAATGTTACAAGCAGTTCCAAACACCAATCTGACACACATTACAAACATACAACAGAGGACGGTCCACTGTTGGATTGTTAATGTTACAAACAGTTCCAACACCAATCTGACACACTTTAAAAACATACAACAGAGGACGGTCCACTGTTGGATTGTTAATGTTACAAGCAGTTCCAACACCAATCTGACACACATTACAAACATACAACAGAGGACGGTCCACTGTTGGATTGTTAATGTTACAAACAGTTCCAACACCAATCTGACACACTTTAAAAACATACAACAGAGGACGGTCCACTGTTGGATTGTTAATGTTACAAGCAGTTCCAACACCAATCTGACACACATTACAAACATACAACAGAGGAAGGTCCACAGTTGGATTGTTAATGTTACAAACAGCTCCAACACCAATCTGACACACTTTACAAACATACAACAGAGGACAGTCCACAGTTTGATTGTTAATGTTACATTCAAGTTCCCATATCAATCTGACACACATTACAAACATACAACAGAGGACAGTCCACAGTTTGATTGTTAATGTTACATTCAAGTTCCCATATCTATCTGACACACTTTGACAAACATACAACAGAGGACGGTCCACTGTTGGATTGTTAATGTTACAAGCAGCTCCAACACCAATTTGACACACTTTAAAAACATACAACAGAGGACGGTCCACAGTTGGATTGTTAATGTTACAAACAGTTCCAACACCAATCTGACACACATTACAAACATACAACAGAGGACAGTCCACAGTTTGATAGTTAATGTTACATTCAAGTTCCCATATCAATCTGACACACTTTGAAAAACATACAATAGAGGACGGTCCACTGTTGGATTGTTAATGTTACAAGCAGTTCCAACACCAATCTGACACACATTACAAACATACAACAGAGGACGGTCTACTGTTGGATTGTTAATGTTACAAACAGTTCCAACACCAATCTGACACACTTTAAAAACATACAACAGAGGACGGTCCACAGTTGGATTGTTAATGTTACAAACAGTTCCAACACCAATCTGACACACATTACAAACATACAACAGAGGACAGTCCACAGTTTGATAGTTAATGTTACATTCAAGTTCCCATATCAATCTGACACACTTTGAAAAACATACAATAGAGGACGGTCCACTGTTGGATTGTTAATGTTACAAGCAGTTCCAACACCAATCTGACTCACTTTAAAAACATACAACAGAGGACGGTCCACTGTTGGATTGTTAATGTTACAAGCAGTTCCAACACCAATCTGACACACATTACAAACATACAACAGAGGACGGTCCACAGTTGGATTGTTAATGTTACAAGCAGCTCCAACACCAATCTGACACACTTTAAAAACATACAACAGAGGACGGTCCACAGTTGGATTGTTAATGTTACAAACAGTTCCAACACCAATCTGACACACATTACAAACATACAACAGAGGACAGTCCACAGTTTGATAGTTAATGTTACATTCAAGTTCCCATATCAATCTGACACACTTTGAAAAACATACAATAGAGGACGGTCCACTGTTGGATTGTTAATGTTACAAGCAGTTCCAACACCAATCTGACACACTTTAAAAACATACAACAGAGGACGGTCCACTGTTGGATTGTTAATGTTACAAGCAGTTCCAACACCAATCTGACACACATTACAAACATACAACAGAGGACGGTCCACAGTTGGATTGTTAATGTTACAAACAGTTCCAACACCAATCTGACACACATTACAAACATACAACAGAGGACAGTCCACAGTTTGATAGTTAATGTTACATTCAAGTTCCCATATCAATCTGACACACTTTGAAAAACATACAATAGAGGACGGTCCACTGTTGGATTGTTAATGTTACAAGCAGTTCCAACACCAATCTGACACACTTTAAAAACATACAACAGAGGACGGTCCACTGTTGGATTGTTAATGTACAAGCAGTTCCAACACCAATCTGACACACATTACAAACATACAACAGAGGACAGTACACAGTTTGATAGTTAATGTTACATCCAAGTTCCAACATCAACCTGACATACACATTCTAAATATACAATAGAGGACAGTCCAGTTAGTTAATGTCACATCCAAGTTCAATGTCAATCTGCTAAACATATACAATACAAACATACAACAGAGGAACGACCAAAGTTATAGGTAATTAGTTACATCCCAGTTCCAATGTCAATTTGATATACATGTACAATACAAAACATACAACAAAGGACAGTCCACGGTTTAAATAGTTGATGTGTCTGTGAAAGGGGGGGGCGGGGCGTTAACACATGATCACACACAATGCGAACATACATCAGAGGACGGTCCATTATTCACTGTTTGGTATGTGATTCAGTATTATACATGAGATGGAATGACAGCAACATGAATGAGATAAATAGTTATAAACATTAAAGACAAAACATCAATAAGTAAACACAATAATGAATATATGATGACAGAATCATTGATGAATCAGGTTCTGAACATGTTTCTACATGTATATATGAAAAACTCACCAATCTCCTGACTAATGAAACAGGTTTCAAATCCATCCGGATCAGGTCCACCGAGGTGTTTTGCATAATTATTGTCTGGAAATCGCAAAGAAGAGAACACATACAATATGATTAATTCATTTTCCAATTATATCACAGCGAGACAAAAAAAAAAAAAAAAAAACAGTGCAAAAGTAACTTATCAGTTGGTGGAAATTTTTATAATTTACTCCACTGGGCCGATGGACAAAATTAATGAGACAGGAAGTAGTAGAGTGACGGTACCCTACTAAAAAGTACTATTGTACTAAACACATATATAACGTCCCAAAAATCAACTGAATCATCATCAATTGTCCATGTAAAGGGCCTGATTTCAAAGTCTTTATCTTTCTTACCTGTTTTTTGCCAATTGTATTATCTTTCTGAGAGTATTTTTCCTAAAAACAAAGACAGTATAATATACACTTTCTCACAAGTTTCACTGCAATTCAACAAGTGCATAAGCGCTCGTGCCTGGCTGAAGTTCGCCGTATGTAGGGTACTCTCCACGCGCGAGTCACGGGTAGCTAGCCGCGTAGGCTGCCGACGCCAAAGTATGGGCACACTTATGAACTAGCGCCCTAAAAAGTTACAGGCTTACTGCAGAACATGTAACGTTAGGCCTAACTAACTTAGTAAGTGGCTATTGAGTAGCTCTGACAGTTAACTTAGGCCTATTCTACACCAAAACACGATGGAAGTTATTTTACATACCAGGTTCTGATGAAGCGACGGCGTTACCGCGTCGACGTCGACGATGAGGTCGTTCAGCCATCGTCGGCTTGATCGAGGACGTTGCAGGCAGCTAGCTAGCATGCAGGACATGCTGCGCTGATGATGAATCGCGCACGCGCACGTACCGTATACAGGCCATAGATATACTACGTGCAGTGTGTAATGGGCTGTTCGAACGCTGACACTAGATGGCGACATTCACTTCGATGCACACACTCTCGTTCCATTTCGTACAGTTTCGCACACTGCAAACGCACTCTGAAAATGAAATTCACGTACAACTGCGGACGATCGCTCGTTTGCTCTCATAATTATAGAGCGCCCTCTCTGGCATGAGAGAAAGCATAATTAACTCTTATTTGGAAACGAGGACCGTCCCCCATAGAAGGTAGGTCCGCGGTTAGAAGGTTATATTTTGTCAGTGCGTCCTCGGTTAAACCCTTTTACAAACGCACACCAACACACACACACATAATTATTATATACATATAAATAGTACCCTTGCCTCTCTTTCCAAATTTAATACATGTATCATATTTTTTGTTTTAGAATATAGACATCCGCTCAAGTTGTGTGCCTTCCCTCTCTTTTCCTCTTTGTGTCTATTTTTATTATCCATCTCGATTTTTCACTCACAATATTTTCATGTTCCTTATAAGGCTCATTTTCTTTTCAACTCTCCAAAGTCCGATCTTTTGTCATTAAAAATCTCCCCCCCCCCTCCCCTTTAGCAACCGCTCTTTTTAAATTTTTTTTTAAAAATTTAGAACATGTAGATGGTTTAATTCTTTTGTACTTTATCCACGAACATTTCCATACCGCTTGGTTGTAGGTATATCTAGTGACAAGAATGGTGTGAGGAAAACAGATCCAATTCCATCGTAAGTGGCGTGACGTCATAATCTTAACATTTGCATTTCCCACTCTATTATGAATAGTTACTGCATGCTTTTTAATATCAGGCCTAGAATATTATGAGTCAATCGTTGACAACAAATTTTCAATCACAAATTCATGATAACGTATAACTTTGTTCCATGATTATCAGAATAAAGAGGTCTAGTTTCTTTTTTCATAATTTTGCAACCTAAATTGGTTTCGAGAAATCGCCTGATGTATCATATCCAGTCACGTGGTTGACAACCCTCGATGATATGAAAAATTAAGCTGTTTTGGTCATCAATCAGTCAATGAAAAATAGATTATTTGCAGTGAAATCAAAGATTTTGATTAACAAAATAATTTCGTATATTTTCTTTTCACGAATTTCATTTTATGTAGCATTTAGTTATTAGCCAACAGATTCTGGGCCTGTAACACAAAGGTTTGCAATCAATTGCAAAATTACAATGGCCAATCAAGATCATCGTTACAGAGCTCACTGATGTGATCATGTACGTAAGACCTGACATGGATTTAAAGGGATGTGGTAACATTGTTCAACTGAGAGAAAATGGTGCTAAGGTAGTGACTTCAATGTTAGATGTACAATTAAAGATAATCTGAAAGTTTGAGTGAAAACAGACCAATATTGAAAATAAAAATTAGGAAAAACTGATCTAATCGATTCCTTGATTCTCCCAACTATATTTTTACATTTAATTACATTTTAAGTGAATGGAAATCGTCATAAAGCAATGAATTGGCTCTATATACTAGTACAGCATTCCAGACATTTCAGTGTTGAAAGTTTTTTTTAAAAGCCTGTCTTATGTCTTATTTTCATGGAAAAACGGTTTGGAAAATTCAAAAATGGTTGGGAGAATTTACTGTTAGACGCCTTCAAAAAAACCATAAATATCTATATGGTTTTAAAAAAAAAGAAGATTTTTTGCATGTTAGAGGGTCAGTATATTAGAAGGATTATAATAAATAACATTTGATAAGAAAAATTACGCAGTTTTTTCATCAACCTTCACTTTAAAAGGAGGAACAGACAAAATCTGTCGATTAAAACATTTTCCCGATTATTATTCTCGCACCATCAAAGCGACTTCAACCGATCTCTTCATGGCCATTAAAGTTGAAGTTGAGTTCTGGTCATGCAATTGTAATGTGCAAGAAACAGTGTGGAATCAATCAGAAAAGGTTGATCATCTAGCATGTAGTAGCCTATTGGTGTGTAGTGCAAGATTCTGGAATCAGCCAAATACTATGAAATTTGGCCCAGTCTTGGTAAAGTTACAAGCACTGCACACAGAAAGATGTATATGGGGCTACATGAACATGTGGCATAAAAATCCGTCCCGATTGTTATGTTGTTGCATCACTTGCATGCCATATTTAGAATATGAAAGCATTTGAAGAGCCATGCTTTTCAGGGATTTTTTTTTAGCTGATGTTCTTCCACACTTGCATAATAACAATGATAACGCTCACAAATTATTTTTCACTTCTTCTCATGCAGTCAGAACTCACCTTCTCTTTAATTGGGGGTAATATCATTTTATTTTATTTTTGGGGTTCGGTTTTGGTATCGGCCTCGTCAATGTGACTATGGTCTGAGTTCGGGGATTCATCTGTCTGCATTCTTCTCTCATGGCATTGTCTTAACACGGGTAAATGTTTACTGCTCTATGTCACTTTACACGTGTACACGTGTGACTTGGCAGCGGATTGCGCGGGTTTGGAAACTGAAGTCGCGGGATAAAAAGAAGCTTCATGCGCGTTGACTGATGGCCAGGTATGGTATCTTTAAGAATCTGATCGCGGCTGTGATTGCCTGTATTTATCGCTCCTTCGGGAAAGCATACACGGGGGACGGGCACATTAAAACACGAGATGGGATACCGTCAAAAGAAAATGTTTGCACCACACGACGCCGGAGTATTTTGTCGGATTTATGGGATTCATTCCAGGATTCGCAGTCAAAGGGAATTAACAGCCAAAGATATTATTTTGACTCAAGTCGTACATTAACGATACTTTCCTCTCTTTTTTTTTTCCACATAGAAATAGGCCTACCTTCATTTCACAAAAGAAAAACAAAAAGACGACAACTTGTGTCGTCATATGTACTCATAAAACTTATTCTTCATTTTTTAGTCATGTTATGAAACGATTGCAGAATCAAGTGAAGACTACGAACTGATGTGCAAAATATATTTGTAAGAAGAATTTGTAAAAATGCAGGGCTTTGTTTTTAAGTAGTACTTAACCCTTGACGAAACAACTCTTACGACATAATGATAAAAATATGCCGCATTGCTTGATATTGCCTGATTAGCAAATATTTAAATGCTCTTGTTTGTTCGTTATACATTATGTCATACAAATCATTTTTTGTAAATACATGTGCTGTACTTAACTGCAGATGGGAACATACGGCTCACCAAACTGCTTTAAAGCGACTGAGACATATAATTGAGAATATCTTTACGGACGGCTGTAGCAGCCAATGTTTTTGAGGACTGGATCGAAACACAGCGATGGAATACGTGTACCGGTGCGTGTAAACATTTTGCTCAGCTGTCGTTCTGAAAGTGATTTTATCATCGTTGAAACGGTCCTCATCCTCAGTTGTTAAGCGAAATGTGAATCGCTTTGTAACTGCGAGCAAAAGGCTCACACCAAGTAGTTTGTGGAGTAGATTGAAATATCCTTTCAAAATAAGAATTAGTAAATCGTTGAATGCTGTACATATTTTTTCCCATTCGCTCAACGTATCGTAACCATTATTGCAAAATTAGAATAGTGATCATTTGGCAAACCCTACCTATAAATTATAAAACCATGGGCAACTTTCCCACGACGTAGACATGATGAGGCGGTAACTCGTCAATAAATAGAGACACAGCTACACGCGGCTCTCTTACATTTGCCTTGCATTCGGAATAATTAGATATAAAACGGAAACATGTTGTAAACGATAGCTCACGGTGAGGACCACTTCAAATGAAAACGATACACCCATTCAAACAAGAGTATCGATAATCCTGGCGGGAAGTGTAGCACGCCCTCAAGGGGCAGAAATACCATTTTAGGTTTTGAATTGGATATTATGCCGGTTGTAGGGTGAGAATAAGGGCACAGTTTTATTAAATTACTTGTGTTGCATCATTATAAATACATGTAGAATATACTTATACTGTCACAGTACGATTGCTACGAAATTATGATTATATCACAGTGCAATTTCAATAATTCTGCAAATAGGTAAATCCTTGCTTCTTTTCACAAATATATTTTATCAACTTGAATACGATGGTCCTATTTTCCTTTTTTTCCAAGGATGATTTATCTCTTACAATTTTTCTTCTTTCTTCCTTGTAAATTTTCATAAATCATTGAAATATATCAAGACCCTGATCTTTCCTTTTTAATGTTTTATAGTTTATCAGTCTCGGAAAAAACGACTTTCCTCTTGTAACCTACCTATGTTGAGTGAGGGGGTACCTTTTGTGTCTCACTCTCATCGTCTTAGGTTGTGGTGATATTTTTTGTCTCGATATAAGAAGATTCAAATCAGCTCAAATAACCAGCTCCAAATTCTATTATTCCATAATCATTTATCACCCGTCATCAAAATATCTTCCATTAATCTAAGCACCGATGACTCTATACAACCTACTTGGATGCGTTGCCGGCTCTCCGTTGCCTCCAATGGCGATGGGCACTCTGCTAAACGTGTAATTGTTTCCACGGCCTTCCATCACCTCTCCACATGTCATACATCTCCCCCACCCCCTCGGGTAAGATACATACCGAGTAGCTGTCGCGGCAGAAGCAGACGATTAATTAAGCGCGGGAAACTATCAGACGGAGAGTATCGCGGGAGGCGAGAATTATCGTCTGCGTGTGAAAGGAGGCGCTTGATTGGCCAACAACCATAGAGTTCATCTTAAATACATGGACAGGAAGCAAAGATCGCATGTGTGGCAGACATTGAAGTCTGCGTGTAGCATTGCAATGTGATTATGTTTAAAGCCACACTGTCCTACTTGTAGCTACTTGCTCCCTCTATATAGAAAACTTCCCCAATCGGTACCTGTTGGTCCTACATGATCCTCTTTTTCTTATGTTAATTGAGAGCTGAGATAGTTAATGAGATAGCCACCTGTCAGTGACCTCGATGTGTGGTCTAATCCCTTCTGGCTGAACTAGGACAGCCGGCCTTTAAGGGAGAAATCTAGGATTTGAAATTTATAAGCTGAAATGGCATACCCCTCACGTTATTACCCTAGTTGTGTATGAACAATTTTTGAGTAATTTTTAGTAATCACCGACCGCATTTGTGTTTGCCTAGTGATAATTGTAGGTCTTTCATGGTAAACTGTAATGGATGACAGCGTAATAATGATATATCTCGGTGCAGTTAAGCAGTATTTTCAAGATTAATCTAAAACTATAAAAGCATATGTGCCCAACGATATGGCGAAAATCATCCATCGACGATACTAGAAAACGCAATAAAAGCCAACAACAACAACGATACGATTCGCTGTTAATTGTGTTCTTATCTATAATTTGTTTTGTTACTCGTTTTGTGTTCCATTATTTCTTTAGCTTGTTCCCAATTTTAATTCATGTATCGGGGACGTAAAGGAATTTAAGAAACCCACCAATAACTCGACAGCAACTTCTTTCTAAAACGCGAATTAAGGCAATTTAAATAGCCTTGTGTGTCACATATTGAAAAATGCGAACATGACAATGATTTAATTAGTACGTAATCTGAACATGATTTTATGAGAAATAAAATGAAAGGCTATTAATTTTTTCTTTAGTTGATTTTTCGAAAACGATTGCGATTGTGATCAATGTTAATGTGAGAAAAGAAATAAAATCGTCTTTTTCTCAGCGGACACATGAGAAAAAAAAACCTCGATTACCTCTTCATATTAGTATGGTATAACTGCCAGACATTTCACAGCGTCCATATTGGAAACCTCTGTCAGTCCTAATCTGCCGTCCATCCATCTGATTATGTATATCTGTGGTGACTATCATTACATATGCGTAGCAAGCACGCAGTGTGAGTTCACGCTGGCATATACACGATTTTGACCCAACATCGGATCTACGGGTATAGCAGAAATCAATAAATTTCCATGGCCCCTCAATCCATGGGCGTAGTAGGCCGAACAAAGTGTGGGTGTGAGGAGGGAGGGGGGACGCATCCCTCCTTTAATTAGCCATCTCCAGTATGTGCACGCCGATTAGAAGTGGAGAGGGCGAGAGAGGCCCAAAGTCGTGATCATTAATTTTTATCTCTCCGTGTGATCCATGGCGGTATAATATTATTATGATGATAATAATAATAAGATAATAAGAAAATGTAATAATTACCTGGAGTCTAACGAAGATGTGAAGTTACTGTTGGATACCATATATATTGTTGATAGATTATCTAATGAGATAAATTATGTCAAATTTCTACCTATAATGAAACCAAACTTGTCATCTTATATCTGTATAATAATAATAATAATATAAATAATAAAACTGATGAAAATAATGATTATAATAAGAAAGATGATAATGATAATGATGTAAATAGTGATAATAAGAAGAAAGGTGATAATAATAATTTGAAAATGTAATTACCTGCAATCTAATGTAGATGTTAAGTTACTATCGGATAACAATTTTATATTGTTGATAAATTCTCTAATGAGATATGTCCAGTTTCTACCTGGAATGAAAATGTAATACAGAGAAATTAGAGTATGGTAGAATTAGGTCAAAAATTATTGAGACATTTTTATAAGTGATGATGATGTTTATTTGAAGTAGATGTTAAGTGATTTAACGTACAAACTCTTATGCTTAGAAAGAGCACTGTCTTTTTTTGCAATTGATAGTTATAATGATAATAATAATACTACTAATAATATTCTTTTAAAGATTTGTTTACTTCATAGAGCGCATATCCACCATGCAATCTGTTCAAGGCGCTCCAATATTACCCAGCTCTGCTACGCTACTAATTTCGCTGCTTATAGCATTCAAGGAATTCCTTCCTACTGGTACCCACACCTGGGTGGAGAGTGGCAAATTTAGATAAATATCTTGCCACAGAAAATTAGTGCCGCGGTGGGACTCGAATCGCGAACCATGTGATCCACAGTCCGACGAGGTATCCACCAGACCACAACACTACTGTGAAGATTATTTCGAAAGACCTTTAAATTCTTTTAAAACTGAAAGTAAAGGTAGTTCGTAGGATTGCCTTTATATTGTTGTTATGCAATGTGATAGACCTACATCATTTCAAATGAGGCATTAGGGATGATATTTGTTATTTTGTGAATTCATTGTGTGCGGTAATATATACTGTACCTTCCGTTTTCATTATTTTTCTCATTCAATCTAACCTGATTACAGTATTAATGACGTAATCCATCATATTCTTATCTTTTTTTTTCTTTTTCGAAATGTTTCATTTCTCCAAACAGAATTAGTACAAACCAAAAGAAAAATAATACGAATTACATCACTCAAACGTTAAATCAGTTTAAGCCCATTCTAAATTGTACAATTTATATTTTATTCAAAAACTAAGATCATGGAAAAACAATATTCAAAATATCCATACTTATTTCTTTAATTAAAAAACGCAATGCTTTGTACATAATAAGAAAAAAAATACTCTTAAACAAAACATAGCACTTCCCCTGAAAATAGAGAATTACCCCCCCCCCCCCCCAAAAAAAAAAAAACCCAAAACACACACAAACAATATATATATATATTATATATAAAAACACACAAACAAACGCACACACAAATATATCAAAAATCAGATTCGATTGCAACGATAATACCGATACATCCGTCATGGCCATGAACTGCCGATAAAAAACTCCACCACCGTAAATAACTTCGCGAAACGAAGAAGAAAAACACGAATCCCCGGCTATCATTTATTATTTATCTATCCTACAGGGATAGCGGCAATATCAATATCCAAGTATTTTCTCAAATTTTATTTGACCCGGCTTCTGTTTTTCATCTGGAATCGTTGCATCGAAAAGTCGCCTTGCAGTCTGGTGGTTTTATTTTCCCGCCTTTAGCCACAGCGCTGGTGTCTCTGGAGCGCATCTAGACTGATTTATGTACGTGGATAGCACTGGCGGGCGCGAACGTTAAATTGTACACGCGTCGTGCGCGGGGAAACAAGCGATGTGTGCGGAATCATCTTGCAAACCAACACATATCGAATTTAACATGACGAATGGTAGATATAACATTTTAATCAAAAATTGAAAGACTTCCCACGTTTTAATGACTTACTCTTCGGGAAATTCTTTTTTGTTTCCTTGTATATTTTTCACACTTCGAAGGCGGAGGATCATTATTGTGAGCACGTGAATTTGTGAAACACATTGTCATACAATATGGACTATCAGGTATTAAATGGACATTAATTATTCAAACGATTTTCCTTAACTTCAACTAATCATGATAATTGCTAAGGGAATATTAAAATGGGACGGGTGAGAAGAAAGTTCAATAGGTTTTCTAAATAATATCGAGACTGACAAGGTAAAAGAAAGGAGGGTAACTTTATATCCTTAGGCCTACCAGTTGATTTATATACGGGCATGGTAACACTTTCTTCCAAGCTTTTTGAAAGTATATTTTAGTATACTTTAAAATGCTTGAATCGTAGTTTGAGCCGTTCAAAAAAAAATGTGCTTAAAGCGAAGATGAGTTCTGGGAAGAGAGGAAAAATAATTTGTGAGCGTTATCATTGTTATAATTAATGTGGAAGAACATCAGAGTAAACATATTCCCTATTAAAACTAAAAGCATTGCTCTTCAAATGCCTTCACAATGAATATCACAAATAACAGCTTAAAAATGTGGCCCGATTTTGATGCCACATGTTTGTTTAGTCCCATATACATCGTTCTGTGTACAGTGCTTGTTACTCTACCAAGACTGGGCCAATTTTTGATCATTAATTTAATGACTCCAGAACCTCGCAGTACACACCAATACTTATGCTAAAAGATCAACCTTTTCTGATAGTTTCCACACCGTTTCTTTTGCAATCGCATGACCAGAACTCAACTTTATCTTTAAATAATCATTTCGACCAATCAATCACGAGAGATAGAGAAAAGAGAGAGGGAGAGAGAGAGACAGAGAGAGACAGAGAGAGATAGAGAGAGAGAGAGAGAGAGAGAGAAAGAGAGGGGATATAGAAAGATATATACATACTATTTTGTAGAGAGAGATAGAGAAAAGGGAGGATATCACGTTTATTCCAATAGAAGTTCATTGAACATGGCACTAATTTGGGAGTTGTTTTTTAAAGGGACTTGCCAACAGCAATCCTATCCAGTTTAAACGATTTACAGTTGTGTAATCAATCAACTCACCCACCAGCGGCTAGCCACGGTAAATTACAAAAATCATAAAATCAGCTGCCAGGAAGTAATCTGTCAATCAATCAATCAATGTTTTACTCAATATTGTTCAGGAAATTATCCGATATTGATGAATCGGCCATCGGTAGATTAATACGAGGTAAGAAACACAGTCATACCTCCGTCACACCACCAAACTAACTTTCCACGCACTCCAAACCTTCCGATTCTTGGCAATTCGGGTAATGTAGTCATTTTATTTGGTCTGGTTTCGGTCTCGTTGCGTATCCGGACACCTCACCCCTGGACATCCACCCCCGGATAACCACTCCAAGTCAACTACCCCCTAGGACAACTACCCCATAGGACAACCACCCTCTACGCCGACTACCCACGGGTCAACTACCCCCGGACAACTTCCACCAGACAATTTCCCCTAGGACAACTACCCCCTAGGACAACTACCCCTGGAACATTCTCCCCTGGGTTGGTTGTCCGGGGGTAGTTGTCCTAGAGGATGGTTGTCGTATAGGGGTAGTTGTCTGGGGGTAGTTGTCCAAGGGCTAGTTGTCCCGGGGTAGTCGTCTTAGAGGGTGGTTGCCCTAGGGGGTAGTTGATTGGTGGTGGTTATCCGGGGGTGGATGTCCAAGGGGTAGGTGACCCAAGAACTGTCTCGTTGAGCTGACTGGGCCATATACCTTAAATCGCAACGCCAAAACTTCTCTATATACACAAACCCCAAAGCGACCGATTCTTGGCTGTTTGTCGTAAATGTAAATTCTCATTCGGTCTGCTGCCGGTCAAATGTCGGTTTTGTCGGGGTGACTGGGACATCATACCTCAATCACACTGCCAAACCGCCCCCCCCCCCCCCCCCACTCCGTGAACGGAAACCAAACTCTCCGGCTCGTAACAAAAGAAAAAGGTCTACCCGTATTGGCTTTACACACCGGACTTTTGCTGAAAAAGGGGGGGGGGGGGGTCGCTGGGAACACGCATATGCGTACCCTAAATAACACTGAGTGGGGGGGGGAGGGGTGGGTACCGCCGTCAATCCTGCTATTTAAAACACCAAAAGAGAACAAATGTCGAAAGCATTTAATGACAGACTCAACAAACACCATCCCCCCTCCCGAAACGCCCATCCCCCAATAAAACTGTACAGCAGCAAAGCTAGAATCGTCCTCAGAAAGGAGATGTATTCATGTACAAACACAGACCTCGAAAAAACACCATTCCCAGCAATCCAGCCCTAGCGACACGAACTGCCGAACAAAATAACGGAGTTTGACTACTAGGAAAATAAGACAGCAACTTCCAAGGATATAGCCTGATTGGGGGGGGGGGGGGGTACTACGATATCAGACGCTAGGATCCTATTGCGTATCAATACTCGTATCCAGACACCTACCCCCTGGACATCCACCCACAGATAATCACCCCTAGGATAATTACCCCCTAGGACAACTACCCACGGACAACTACTCCCAGACAAGTACCCCAGTGCCCCGGTGCTAGTGCCCTTTGGTAAGGCATTAATCCCCATTACCAGGTCTTTCGGAGAGGACCTAAAGCCGTCGGTCCTCTGATTGCTTACTAACAAGCATTTATGATTTCTTAGCAGTCAGGTAAAATAACCACCAATACTACTACTACTACTACTACTACTAACCTAGGATAGTGTCAGGGTTGTCCTAGAGGATGGTTGTCGTAGGGAGTGGTTGTATGGGGGGGAAGTTGTCCGGGGGTAGTTATCCAAGGGTGTAGTTATATGATGGTAGTTGTACGGGGGGTTGTCCAAGGGTGTAGTTATATGAGGGTAGTTGTACGGGGGGAGTTGTCTGGGGGTAGTTGTCCAAGGGTGTAGTTAGTTGTACCGGGGGAGTTGTCCTAGGGGGTAGTTGTCCAGGGGGTATGTGTCCTAGAACAGAGAGAGAGAGAGAGAGAGAGAGAGCGAGAGAGAGAGAGTGGGGTATTTAATTTTCCTATTTTTTTTTTAACGATTCCCAAAAGCTTCACAATGCGTGATCAGCCATTATTACCTTTAACCCAGAACAATTTAGTCTCTCCTTTTAGTAATGTTTTAGAAATATCTGTTAATCCAGAATTCCAGGGGGTGTTTCACAAAGATACTAAGTCAATCTTAACTCTAAGTTGGACTTAAATATTATGGAGAGCCATTTGTAGCCTTAAAAAAAAATATACTCAAAAGCAATAATTCAAGTATTTTAGACTTTTTATAATTTCCACATCAAGAACATGAAATCTCCTTGATCATAGAAAATATGAATGATTTGAATCAACATTTTACGCCTTTTTAAAAAAACTTTTAAAAACATTTTCAAAGATGCTAACGGCTTTCCATAATTGTTAAGTCTAACTTAGAGATAAGTTCAACTTAGGATCTTTGTGAAACACCCCCCAGGAATCTCATGTTATACATGAGCAGAAAGAGCCAAAATCACAACAAATTTGAATCCGTTTCTAATGCAGTACATTGTGTCATTCATGAATAAGAACTATACAATAAATGTAATCATTACGTATGCAGTCTCTAAATTGGGAAGGCGGTGTGCAATTTTTAATCACTATTTTCGTGAACAAAGTGGCATCATTTTTTGAACATATTATTTATTGTCATTCTCAGTGGTTTATTTCTCTTACAGTATTATGTAACCATGTAAGAGTGAAAAGTTAGAATACTTGTTGCCGATTTGAGGAGGGAGAGATGATTCAGGGGCCTGTTTCATAAAACTTGTTATCAATAACAAGTTACAAGCTACTGTTATAAGCTACTGAAATCCTTGCTTCTGATTGGTTATCAGCAGATTTGTCACTGATTTTTGTCATTTGTCATTGAAAAAAGGCTTTGTGAAACGGGTCCCAGATCTGAAAAATACTTAAAAGGGATAGTTGGGTTCTGTTGCAGATAATTTTTTTGGGGAGATAATGAAAAACTGAGTGTCAAATTTAAAAGAACATAATATTCAAATGGCAAAATCATCTTTGTTTGATCAAAATCGGTTCAGAGACGGCTGAAATATAACGATTTCTAATACTTGTGTATACCACAGATATTTTGAAAAATTTGAAAAAACCGTTGAAAAAACGAAATAACGCCTTTTACGTCGTATTTCAGCCAATGCCGATGTTTTTTGTTTTTTTTTTGGCATTTTCTTGTTGCTTATAATTAAATAATTAATTAACGGTCACCTTTTTTTTTTTAAAGTGGAGCTGAATTTGTATGCTCGTATTGGCTAAAATTCACACATTTTGGGGTCTAAAATTACCTTCAAAGCAATTTTAGGTTCTTAAAAGGGCACTAGAAATGTCATAGATAAGAATAAGAGCAATAACCATGCACTTTGAATGCATTTGTGGTCTGAAAACATAACTCAACTATCCCTTTAACTGGAGCTTGCTTGGCTAATAGTTTCAAACTCAGGATTTAGGATAAATAAACACGATTGTGCACCTAGGCTCGTTGTTTTTTCCGCCGTCGTGCAGCTTTTTTGTATGTACTTCAAAATTTGCATGTAAAAGCTCATGCCTAATTATTGTAATGATGGCGGACATTGGTTTACAGTTGCCTGACCGAGTAGTAAAATAAAAGTGAATGATTTGTGAATGGAAGAAGTGGTATTCCCTTTTAGTATACCACACTCAAGAAGAACTAGAGAGAGAGAGGGGCGAGAGAGAGAGAGAGAGAGAGAGCGTGTGTGTGTGTGTGTGTGTGAGAGAGAGAGAGAGAGAGAGAGAACGAGAGCAAGAAGACAGGGAGAGAAAGAGATAAAAGAGAGGGATGTGTGAGAGAGAGAGAGAGAGAGAGAAAGTAAAAAAAGGAGAGGGATGAGTGAAACAGAGAAGAGCGAGAGGGGGTGGGAGAGAAAGGGAACACCAAAAAAAAAGATGATAGGACCCATTCTCATACCCTCTTCTTCTAGATTATTTGTTATACCAGATGAACATTTTTTCTTTTTCTTTCTTTTTTGTTATATACTTTGATACAGGCGCGTACGCAGGGTAAGAGGACACTTTTTTTTTTTTGGTCTCGAAATTTGAACATTTGACATTTTGCTCCATTGGGGGGGGGGGGGGGGGGGGGGGTCAGCTTTGTTAGGTCAACCATGGGATTTTTTTTTTTTTTTTTTTTTTTTTTAAATAATAATAAAAAAAAAATAAAAAAATCCAAAAGGGGGGGGGGGGGGTTAGAGAAATTTAGGGGGGGGGGGTTTAAACACAAAAAATTACCAAAGGGGGGTTTAAACCCCCCCCCCTCCCCCCCCCCCCCTCCCCCCCCCCCCCCCCCCCCCCCCCCCCCCCCCCCCCCCCCCTGTGTACGCGCCTGCTTCGATAGCTGATGAAATTGCGATGCCAACTGCAAAATAACATCAAACAATAACTACTCGCAGCATAATTGATGAAGTACCGTTCTGAGTTGCTATCTATGTGGTATGGCGCCACCTACCGCTTAACAACGGCAAATCTCATCTAACGCAGATTGTAAAGTAGTAGACTGCAAGTTCTTTATTGTGTTGCTATAATATATAAGAAGCTATGATCTATCTTAAAGGGATCCGGTAACTTTGTCTTTGATCCTTTAGAAATAATCCTTGATTTAGCTCATGCTGCAATTATAATTATAAACCTTTAGGTCAGTCAGGAACTCCATGACTTTTATAAGCCGATCGCCTGTCTGATTAGCAAGATATTAATGATTGGAATTACAAATTTTGAAAACCGTTCGCCGAACGGTTTTCATAACACTACAGTCTATTGGGGAAAACGAATATGGTAAAACCGTTCACTCAAAGATTTTTTATTTTTGTGAAGCACTTCTTGATCATTTTGAAGCGCGATTTTTGTTAGGGCTTCAATATTACACCATATCACAGACACTGTTAACATAGGACCGTGTATCTCAGATTTAACATTGTTAAACGATGCCTTTAAGGATTAAGGTAAAGTTGACTTCTTGGCCCTGTTTCATTAAACTTGTTATCAGTAACAAGATACAATAACTATTATAAGCTACTGAAATCCCTGCATTTGATTGGCTGTAAACAAATTCAAATGTGACACTTTTGATAAAACGCTTAATGAAACCGGGGCCTGGTCATGCAGTTGTTTGGTGAAAGGAACTTTCTCTAAGCAATTGTTAAAGGTTGATTATCTTGTAAATAAAAAGAGGAGTCGACTTTGAGGACTGTTGAAATTGACTAAATGTTGCTCAATGTTTTTGGTCCAAACACTTCAGCTAGTTCTTTTCATATTTGGAATGTAAGTGGCATTTTGAATCCTTTTCAGGAAACAGTTCTGGTATCACATCTTTCCAAACCGAAAGCTCACAAGTTGTCTTCCCTCTTTTCCAGAACTCAACCTTCTCTTTACCTTTCAAAAGTACATAGGCTGTCAGTCTCTCAGCACATCGCTGGGTAGTTTAGACAGTCAACGGCTGGGAGCAAAAAGCTCAGGTAGAACTGTTACAACACTCAGGTAGATATTTCTCAGGAAAGGAAAATAAAGGATTCTCTATTTACCAGCACAATACCTGGCATACTGCGGTAACGAGTTAGGGTGATTGACTGATAGATATATAGATAGATTGGTAGATACGTAGGTAGATAGATAAGGAGGCGAGTTGGCTCAGTCGGTAAAGCGTCTGCCTGTCGAACCAAAGATCCCGGGTTCGACTCCCACCTAGGCGGATATGACTGAAGCCTGCGTTGTGTGTTAACGTGCCCCTTCCCTTGTTCATAGTCACCACCCTTGCACGTTAAGAACCCATTGCACTATTCGTATAAGAGTAGGGGGAAACCCCGGTGTAATGGTCCACCTGCATACCCCAACCAGGCCGAGTATACGGCATCTGCAAGAATCTTCAGTATTGAAGGAGGCAGATTATCTTGAAGAAGAAGAAGAAGAAGAAGTCGATAGTTATAGACAGATAGATAAATATAAAGACAGATATAGTAAATAGATAGAAAGATATATAGACAGGTAGGTAGATAGATAGATCGATAGATAGATATGGAGATAGGTATAAAGAGAGTTAGATGGAAAGGTAGATAGATAAAAAGGTATGAATATACGCAGATACATAACAAATATAGGCAGGTAGGTAGGAAGGTAGATAGGTAGATAAAGATAGATAATAAATAATAATAATAATAATAGTGAACATTTATAATGCGCCATGTCTGTCAAAAATGACACTCCTGGCGCAGTTGTGTGGAAGTTGTATAATTGTGGGCAAGTAATTCAAGAAAGAAAGTAAAATACATATAAATTACAGTTTAACATACTTCAGGACATAATTTGCAATAATACAATAATACAATAATACAATACAAAGCACATTTTATATAAGCACAAGTTATATAAGGGTAGTACAATGTAAGACACGTACATGTAGGTAGGTAGGCACATTACAGTAATACAAGTTATATAAGGGTAGTACAATGTAAGACACGTACATGTAGGTAGGTAGGTAGTTAGTTAGATAGATATATAGCTAGATAGATATAAATGTTAAACAGATAGATAGATAGATAGGTACATTCATGTAGGTACAATGTAGATAAGTAGGTGGATAGAGGAAAGGATAGATAGATAGATAGATAGAAAAGTAGGTATTATATAGATTTGTACATGTACATGTAGGTAGATAGGTTGACAGATAGGCCTATATAGATAGATAGGTATATAGATAAATATATAGATAGGTAGATAGATAGACATACAAATCAAAGACTGAGAAGGTGTGCGTGTGTGTGTGTGAAAGAAGGGTTGGGTCATTCCTCTTGTATGGAGAACACAGACCGAGAAAAGATGACACAAGGACGTGTTGTTTCAATCTTATTATTTATTCATTTGTTTATTTATTTACTTATCTAATTATCAATTTCCTTCTTTCCTCTTTAATTTTATTTATTCATATTTATAAATTCATTCAATTGATAATTAATTTTGCTTTTTATGATAGATGAACTTAAGGTAAACCCGTCTCGTTTAAAAAAAAGTAAACCCTGTAACAGCATGATTTGATTCGTCAAGTTCACGGGCAAGCACTTTATCTTCGAATTCACACTTAAACAGTACAGATGATATTCAAAGCGACCGGAACAGCAAATAGTAAACGTGTTCAAGATCTTCAAAACGGCATTACGGGTTGAAGAAAGTCGACGCCCGACCCTGTCTCTTCATGCCCAACTTTCATTAACTCTTCCCTTCTCAAATTCCGCTGACACAGACTAACATGACGTTTCTTGATGCATTTGTTAGAAGCCATGGATTAAGCAACTGTGCAAGTGTTGTCTGTTGCGATGCGCACTCACAGACATCCGTGATTGTGTATAATGCAGTTTCAGCGGTTCTTTGTGGTGCCGATTTGACAAGCCTCGTTTTATACGTTGCAAGATTTTTACTCTGTAAATCATATTGTGAGGCACAAGCGTAAGAAAGCAAGAATGAAAGATGAAACCTGTGACTGTAATGCGCCACGGTATTATTTCGATGTTTCAAGAGCTAAAGAATACGATAATAAATTCAAATATTACTTAATTACTGAATGCAATTGATGTTTTGGTGACAAAATAGAAACAGGTGACTGAAGTTAAAGGAATTATTTAATAGAAAGGAAGATGGAATAAAGAAAATGAAGGAGAAGAGGCAGATAGGAAAATTTATAAACATAAATGACAAAGAGGCATATTTTTAACAGCAAAAGATGATGCTATAATCGTGAAAGAGGCTATGATAAGCTTTATATTTCTTTGGTGGAAATATCTCCTTGGTAGATCTTTTTAATTACCTTCACTCCCGTAGTTCACAAAATCTGCCTTACAAAGAGACTACTTTAAACAAAGTAGACAGTGCTAGGTTTTCGGAAGAGGCTAGGGTCACCTCTTTTCTCTTTAAAACAAACTCCTGTCACTCCCTTAGATCACAAAATCTTCCTGACAAAGGGGAGAATTCTGAACAGAAAAACGGATGATGCAGTTTTGCAAGAGGTTGTGGTCACCAATTCAATTTTTTAATTTTTATAAAAATAATTGTTATCTCCTTGCGAGATCTTTTTTAACTACTATCACTCCCTTAAATCACAAAATCTTCCTGACAAAGGAGCGACTTTTGAACAAAGAAGACAATGACTGAGGCTAGGATCACACCTTTAATTATTATTTTCTTTCTTTCTTATTTTTCCTTCTGGAAGAGGGGTTGTGGATGAGTGAACAAGGTCGAGAATGTTGACGCCTTCCTTCCAATCGTTCTCGTGTTTAACGAAGCAATCAGGTGTAATAAGATGCAACCTTGGGTCGTCTTTGGTGTGACCGTCGGTCTGACATCATCTTTACCATCATCACCCCCCCCCCTCCCCTTCAACAAGGACGAATCAGCGGTGGCGTATCCATACCTTGGCGCCAAGGGGGAGAAGGGGGGGGGTTAACATTCGAGGCAATGTGATGGTGGTGGTTATGCTATCTGACTGTTAAAAAAGCATAGATGCTTGTTAGTAAGCAACCAGAGGACCGACGGCTTTAGGGCCTCTCCGAAAGACCTGGTAATGAGGATTAATGCCTTACCGAAGGGCACTAGCGCATCGCCTTGGTTTAAAACCCGGGTCGCCACTAATCTACCCACTGAGCTATCGCGCCTCCTCAGTTCGAGGCAATGTTGATCAATGTTCATGTAACTCAGTAATTCATGTAATGATTAAATTGATTTAAAAATCACTTTTATTTGCCCTAATGTGCCTGGACAATATCTCCTGGGTTCGGTGTAGGGCGAGATGGTTTGATGTCATCCGTAACAGCGGTGTTCAAGTGGGAAATGTATTCATTTTCCGAGCGAGCGAGGCGAGCGAGAAAAAATTTCCTCTTGAATTACTTAACGTTGACAGATGCTTATTCATAACATAAGGAGGGTATTCACGTTTAGGTTTTCTGTTACTAAATAGATGAAATGTGAATCCAGTTCGCCCTACTCTTTGTATTTTGCCTGATATCCTATGTTTTCACATTATCGTTTTGCGGGTCCGGCCGAGCAGAAATTTGCTCCAAAAAATGTCAATAATATTTTAGGTTTCAACAGCAAATGATTAGTTACCTTGCAATTATTTCCTCACTAATGAAAAGTCATTGCTTTTTTTCCTGGTCGAGAATTTACAGGGGCAAGGGCGAACTACCCCCCCCCCCCCCGCACTCCCCCTCCCCGGTCACCCTTCAAATACGCTAGCTAATAATATACGATTTCATACATACGGCTATATTATTCGACCAAATCGGATGACGAGTCAAACGTACTTTATCACGACGCCAATATACCGTAGCGTGCGCGGTCAATAGGATCACGCATTGTGCAATATATTTGCCCAGATTTCTTGACCTAATTTCATACACATCAATAAATAATAATTTTTATCTGGGTTATCTCTCCCTTTCGCTCTCTTTTCCAGTTTGATTTTGCTCATTTAGTTCACTCGGGATTTCTAATTGGCTTCTATCTATTTCAATCTGCATTCCTTTATTAATTTTGATATCATAAGCCCACTGATCATGCTGATATTGTCTGTTCTACTTTCCTCTGTTTCATCAAAGAAGATTTTCCTTTTCATCAGTTTCATCAATAGGTATCTCAATCGTCGTCGTTATTGTTGTTGCTTTTGGTAATGGTGGTGTTTGTGTTTTTGAAAAAAACACCCGATTCTGTCTTTTTTTTCCCATGTGTACATCACGCCGTCTGTAATAACCCGATTCCTTTTGCAATCGTTGACATTATTGGGGTTTTCAGACTCATGATATTTTTGATAAATTGTCCGTTTTTAACTCAGTCACTCAGTGCCAAGTAGGCAAGTATTATAGGTAAGCTTCGTAGGACATATGGCACTGATTCTTATCTGAGGGAGCCGGATTTGGAATGGATGCTTTACCCCCTTGTCGTCAGCTAGCGCACTGAGTTGGTCTCGAATCCGGGTTACCAAGTTTACAATACCATATCCACTGAGCCACCATATCCTCAATTTCCTCTTCTTTTTTCTTCTCCCCTCCCTTTTTCTTTTTGTTGTTAGTAGACGTGTCATGGTCTTTAGAGGTGTCGTGGTCTAGTGGTTACGTCGTCAGACTGTGGATCACATGATTCGTGGTTCGAGTCCCGCCGCGGCACTAATGTCCTTTGGCAAGACATAAATTTTACATAATCTCCACCCAAATATTAAGTGGGTAACGGTAGGAAAGAATTCCTTGAATGCTGTGAGCATTGAAATCGATAGCCTAGCAGAGCCGGGGTAATATTGGAGCGCCTTGAGCACTTAATATATTTTTGTTAAATCCAATATAGTGATATTACTAATGTTTTTGCTCTTATTCTTTAACTCTATCCACTGTTAGTCACCAGATACACTGTCATTATAGTGGATACCAACCGATTAGCCTCGTTAGAATGTACATTCATGACTGTCGAGGTTACGAACAGTATAATAGACAATCGTTTTGATAGACGAGTAATCTACCCAAGACCGCGTCCATGCCAACTTTTAGTGCCAGTGCACTTTTAACGCTCTCATTCTCTGACTCTATATCAGTCATTAGTCGCCAGATGCACTGTCATTATGGTAAATACCAACCGATTAGCCTAGTAAGAATGTACATTCATAATATAGAGGTTACGAATAGTATAATAGACAATCGTTTTGATAGACGAGTAATCTACCCAAGACCGCGTCCATGCCAACTTTTATTTTGCACGGATCTGATTTGGTTACCCATCTACTGGCGCACGTCTGGTCCATACAGGGGCGTACGCAGGATTTTTTCAAGGGGGGGGGGGGGGGGGTTTTAAAATATTTTGCTCCCGAAAATTTGAAAATCGCGCCGGCCGAAAAGTCGCTCAGTGGGGGGGGGGGGGGGGGGGGGGGGGGGGGGGGGGGGGGGGGGGGGGGGTGGGGGGGGGGGGTGGAAGCGGACATTTTTTTTTTTTTTTGGAGGTCAAAAAAAATCGCAACGACTCAGCAGCCGAAAAGTCGCTCAGTGGGGGGGGGGGGGGGGGGGGGAAGTGGAAGCGGACACTTTTTTTTTTTTTTTTTTGTCTCAAAATTTCAAATTTGACATTTTTCTTCTTGGGGGGGGGGGTAAGGTCACCTTATTTAGGTTAGCCGTGGGTATAATTTTTTTTTTTTTTTTTTTTTTTTTTTTTTAATAAAAAAAAATATTGAATATTGAACCCCCAAAACCCCCCCTGCGTACGCCCCTGGGTCCATATATAAAATGATTATCATGGTGTGAGATCTCTTGCCGCATTAATTCATATATCCATTTTTTCTAGAATTTTCTAAAGTTTCTTTCACATCCTTTATTTTGGACAAATGCGAACAGAAGAAAAAAATAATAACACGAAAGAACGCTTTGCCTTGGCCCCTGCTTTACGACTACGTAGCCCCTCCTACCCAATTTTCTCGATGATCATGATAATGATCTCCATAGTTCTAGCGATATTCATAAGCGATCAATTTCCTCATAAAACTGTCGCCAAAACACCAAAAAAAGAGTGACTTTCTTGTCGCCCTAATCAGGCTGCATACTCCGCCTTACATTTGCCTGTCTACTATGTCTATTTTCTTCATATTTTGTTGTTGCTATCAGGTTGTTCCATACCCTTTTCTGTTGATTTATGTACCCAGGGGTGTGTGTGGGTAGGTGGGTGACGTTATAGAGAGGGTGAGGTTTCTTAGCACACAGTTTGTCTGATTTAATTTTTCCTTGTTTTGTTGTCAGAGCTAAAGAATATTTCGAATTTGCCTAAAAACGAACTTGGATTTGCCATCGGAAATTTCAAATTGGGGATGTAACCCCCTCCCCCCTCCCCCATACACACCACACACAAACACATACACATACACAAACCCTTTGGAAAAGCCCTATTCCTACTCATAGTCCTATGTCCTATGTGACTTTCTTACTTCACTATATGACTAAAATAGTTCAAATATGCCCGCAGCCATCATGCATTTGCCAACATCAATTAAGAATTTTGGGATGAGCCCCACCCCCTCCCACAACCGTCACCCTCTTTTGCAACGCCTCTGTATCAACTTATTCCTAGTCATGGGTCGGTTTTGCTTTTTACTTATTTTAGTTTCCTCCAACTCTTTCCCCGCCTCCTCAATTCCATGTAGTGTCGACGTCTTAAGCTCATTGAGGAACCTATGTGTCGTTTGGTTGGGGGCCATCGAAAGGCTCCTATATTATGAGTTAGGAAATATGGTATTAACCTATTTCGATCCTATTTAGGATGTTTGTGTGACGTAGTTTGTTTTCTGGAATGGAAAACATCCATACCAGTCTTCAAGTCAAAGGATTTGAGAGTAAAGTTTACTTAACTTCATCAATGCCATCTTATGATAGCTTACTTGTATCTCACTTTAATTTGTTATAAAGAGATGTTTCAACAGTATTGATAGTAGGCCTATCTGAGCTCTTTCCGTGTCTGTTATGTATGTTTGTTTGTTTGTTTAGAGACTTTAGCCGTATGTCTGCATGGATGTATTTAAAAAAATATATTTTGTCTCTGTCTCCAGTCTCTTGATTTGATTTGGTTTGATTTATTTTCCACTCAAATATAAAAAATTAGAATAACATATATAAACCGTACATTATTACATAGATAGATAGATAGAAAGAAAAAAACATATTAAAAGATCATCGCAGCCATTGGCTGAATTACGATCCATTTCACAAAGATACAATACAATTGCAATTCAAATTGAAATAACACAACATATGACATAAATCAAAAATCAAACTTACAGACATTTCATAAAATTCATTGATCAAATTCAAATTTTTGTTAAAAAAGAAAGAGAAAGGGAAAGGTGTAGGAGAGGGAGAGTTGGAGTGAGGACAAAGAGAGAGAAAGAAAGAGAGAGAAGGAGTGAGAGAGAGAGAGAGAGAGAGAGAGAGAAGGGGGACGAAAGAGAGACAGAGACAGAGACAGAGACAGAGACAATGTATAATAGAACAAATTAATTATACAAGTATCCTGATAAGTCTCTACGAAACAAAATAAGTTTACAGAGTACATCATAGTTTGAGAATGGGACAACAATATTGATATTTTGCATTGCTTGATTTAATCGAGAGGGGGGGGGGGGGAGGGAATCTCAGAAAAGCATGGCGTCTCAACATCACTGCTATCAGATTTGTAGCTGTACTTCATATCCATTTCAGAATGTACATTTGCCTCTCTTATGATAAAAATGCATTCATATTTTCTTGCACCAACCTGATCAAAAGTTGTAAAAGTATTTGTAGTATCTAACGTATCTAAAGGATTTCCAGTTTACTGTAAATGCAAAAAAACACAATTAAGATGAGTATAATGTCTTTTTAGTTTATGTATTTTTGCGTTCCCTTATTATTGATATACTACTTTGCAATTATAAGATAAAGGGGGCTGCAATCTACAAGCCCAGCTTTTCAGCAGTCCCCTCCATGACCAACCTGTTTTATATGCCTGTTGTACACTGTGGACCAATTACAAATATATTGTTAAGTTTCATTGTTTTACTATGTGCAATGCAATCCCATGTACTTTATTTTATGTTGTTGGAAATGGAAATAAAAGAAATGAAAAAATGAAATGTTAATGCTCTTCAGATAATCCCCACAGTAAAGACATTGTGAATAAATAAGTAAATGATTTGTTGTAAAGTACGGTAATTTAATATAATAGCATCATAAAAGACACGATGCAAAGTTGCGCCAAAATGTCACTTTTCTACTTTTCATCATAATTTGTTTGACCTGAGTAAGAGAGAGCGGAAGGAGAGGAGGCAGAGTAAGGGAGGGTGGGGGTAGAGAGAAAGAGAGAGAGAGAGGGGGGGGGGAGAGTTCCCGTATTAGTATCTTAAAGATCATGACTAATTCTGATGCGATGTTATAAAAAAAAATCTCTTTGCAGCTGCATCATACCATATATCCTATATTCATCACGTCGTAATTCAAGGTCACAATAAATCATTAGCCTCTTGAGAAATAATGAAAGTGGTATAATTTATCCTGATTTAAGGACCCGTCGCCAAGTTTAAAGGAGAAAAATGAGAGAGAGGAGGGTGAGAGAGAGAGAGAGAGAGGAGAGAGATTGGGAAATGGAGAGAGGGGGGGAGAGAGAGAGAGAAATATATAGAGAGAGAAAGAGGGGCGGAGCTCATTTTCCCTCGCTCAAATTGTTCCAATTGCTCATGAGGTTTAAACATTTACTCGTATCTCGGACTAGTTCATTGCCTACAGGTTTTAGCGATCAGATTACGACTACATCTTAGCTTCGCCCCTTTTTCCAAATTGAAATAGAGAAGCGAACGTCAGGGAAAAAGTGAAAGGATAGAAAAGATGAAGAGGGTAACTGAACATGGGAAATAAGTAACTCAGAGTCCGAGTGATTGGTCAAAGAGGGAAAGTGAGAGTAGAGATGGATTGGCTAGGATGAGGGGGAGAGAGAGAGAGAGAGAGAGAAGGTGGGGAAGAGTGGAGAGAGAGAGAGAAGAAAAAAGTGGAGAGGAGTGCAAAGAGAGAGAGAGAGAGAGAGAGAGGAGAGAGAGGGAGGAGAGAGAGGGGGAGAGAGAGAGAGAGAGAGAGAGAGAGAGAGGAGGAGAGAGAGCATATTATAATAGTATAGACAGAAATGGAAAGTGAGCATTGGGTTATAGATAAAACGTGAGTAGAAAGATAAGGAAAGAGCGGGAGATAGAGATAGAGAGAGAGGGGGAGGAAGAACTATTGCGTAGTTAATCAGAAGGAGGGAATAGGAGATATGGGGAAAGAGAAAAGGTGTGATAGGAAGAAGAACAAAATAGGTAGAGAGCGATCGTGTAAGGTTACATAGAACTAAAAGAAGAAGAGTGGATAGGAAAAATGAGATAAGGTAGGTCGAATATAGAGAGAAAGAGGAAACGAAAGATATTGCAATTATGTTTTAATTATACGTGTAGATGGAGAAAGAGATGTAGAATGAAAACAGAAGTGCAAAAGAAGGGGGATAGGTAATGTGAGAAAAAGAGAGAGAATAACATAATGAGAGAGACAACAATTCATATTGACAGCTAGGAGCTAGAGAATAAGAGGAATATATAAAATGGCAGCGTCATTTTTTCTTTCTTCTTTTCCCACAAGATCTGTCATCGCCTTCAAAAATCCTTTTTTGGCCCCACCTCCCTGCTATCCATGTAGACATACCTCAAGCAACATACTCTTAATAAGTCTCCCCCGAGAGAAGAAAATATGATAAAATATAGACATGCTAATCAAATCTTCTTGATGTAGGGTGGGTAACCTCTTGATCTGTCTGTCATGAATATTTCTTTAAACTATACAGTGTGTCCCAGAAAAAACAAAACCGGAAATTATCGATGTTTTATCATTATAATAATAATAGCTAGTTCTTATATAGCGCTTTTCAGGACCGGAGGCTCTCTCAAAGCGCTTTACAGATATATATGAAATTATTATACCCTGGTCATACCTTTATCACAATCATAATTAGAAATGAAACATATTTGGAAAGCTGAGATCCTCCTCTTTCATTTGATGCAACACATTATGATGCATATTTCACGCATGAGTGATTGAAAACAATTTGAAGACAGGGTACCAAAAAGTCATTTAGCGAACGGTATCTGAATCTCAAAGAGAAAATCACATTTCTAGAAACTTCATTTTTGCCCTTTTATATGACACCTCAATCAGTAAAAATTAACCAGGAATAACATAGTTCTGTTTGTTTAAAGTAATGCTTGCATTTACATAATTTTATCAAACGAAGTCGTTTTCGCTGGCTGTCTGCCGTAGCAACAAACAAAGTTGACTAAAGACTTCACTCCGTTTCTTTTTTACTGGCTGCCTGCCGTAGCAACAAATAGAGTTGACTTAAGACTTAATTCCGTTTCGTTTTCACTGGCTGCCTGCCGTAGCAACAAACCAAGTTGACTAAAGACTTGATTACGTTTCGTTTTTTTTTCCGGACGCACTGTAGTGAAGGTTGGGGTATGCTTTGGTTATTTAGAATTGAGGGTAAACCGAGAGCAATGATATTACGAAAGAGTGGAATGGAGATTCGGGACGCTATATAGGACTGCAACTTTTTGACGAGAGAATTTAGATTATGGAAAAAGACGTCGATCTTGATCGTGGTAATGACTTTCATTTGGAATAAAGAAATTCATGTGATCATATTGGAGTGGAGCCATATTGTAGGTAAAAGCACATTATCATCAAAATAGCACAATACATACGTCATTTCATGAACCAATTTTCTCGTGTTTTTTTAATATTCGTTAATAAACTCTTACCTCACTGACGGTAATTGTTTATTATTTCTTTCAATATTCAATGTTCGTATGACGATATTTGTATTACTGGAGCTCGAACCTACATGAAACAAACAATGAACTTACTTATTGATTAAAAACGTGTATTATAATTTTGTTGATGTTCATGCTGTTGCAGTGTGATTTTGTTCTTGAATAAAGCTGTAAACTTTACTTCAATAAATTTGCAGATTTTCGTTATCATCTTTTCGTCTTCCTTTAAATCATTTTTTACATGATCCCTGCTTTAACATTTCTGAACAAAAGTCTGACTACATTTTCAGTTTTGACGTCAGATTTTTTTTTACAAATACAAAATTTAAGGAAACATCACGAAAGGTATTAGAGAAATAGTTGTTAGTTATGTTTAAAAGTATGAATATTCGAGGACTGCGCCATGGGTGAAATTAAGCTACGAGACATATTAATGTCTAGCTATTGCTACGGTCACAAAGGTTCGTACGAATCTCCCTGTTTTTCCATTGTCTTCCCGAATTTCTATTGTCTGAAAATCGTTCGTACGGCGTTCGTAGCAGTGTAATGGCATTTGTGACCGAGGCTTATACTTGTCACATGTTCATTGTCTTAAGCTACGGTCACAAAGGTTCGTACGAACTTTCCCTGTTTTTCCTTCCATGGTCTTCCCGAATTTTTATCGTCTGAAAATCGTTCGTACGGCGTTCGTAGCAGTTCGTGATGGCATTTGTGACCGAGGCTTTATACAAACGTTATTCTGTTCAGTTTTTTATGTTATATGATTTGCTATTTTCTATTTATACTATTTGTCAAATGTTTGACATTCGCAATTTAATCTTCAACCTTGTAAATACACTGTAAGTCACATAAAATTAACTATAACCACAATCCGAGAATGGGTTTGAGAACATTTTAACATTACCTCAAAATAAGTTGCATTGTAATTTCCATTTACGTTTTAATTTGTATTTTTAAAATTACATCCATATTTATAACCCTTACGCAATACACAAGACAAGCTGCTCCTAAAGCCACCTCTTACAAAAACGAAAGTAGTTCTCGGAGATTGTGCTTTCAGTTGCGCCGATTCAAAGCTTTGGAATAACCTACCACTAGACATAAGAAAAGCCTCATCTGTTGCTCAGAAATCTTTTTGAATAGTTTATGATTGTGTGTCTGTAAAGTAGCACTGTTTTGTTTTCATCACAGCGCAGTATAGTATGCTTATAGCAGCACTATAAAAATAATGTAGTTTGTATGTGATTGCTATTAGATTTACCCACGTATGATTTGCCAAAATTTGTGCAGTACACATGTAGGTATTAAAAACGCCAACGCAATTTTTATAATATAAATTACCTTTGGTCTTCTTCTAAACATTTAGTTTAACTAATGCAAATAACTATGTATGTACTTATTAAATTCATTATATGGTTTCCTCGTTTCTTTCGATTGATTTTTCGTCGTATTTGTAAAATATAAAATACTCACCCCCTCTCCATTGTTTGGTTTTTTCTTTCTCTTCATCTCAATATCTCTTTTTTTTCACTTCATCATCTTCCTCGCATTATATCACTCCGTACGTTTCCTTACACTATCTTCCCATCCCCCTTCTCTCTCCCTCTCCCTCTCTCTCTCTCTCTGTCTCTTTTCTCTCTCTCCGTCCTCTCTCTTCTGCATTCTCCCTCTTTTTCTATACACCCCACACACACCTCATAAACTACCTAGTACACGTAACCTATATGTAATGTTTCATTCGCACTTCTCCTTCTCTCTTTTATATATATGTACCCCCCCCCCCCCCTCGGATTTCTCTCTTGCTCTCTCTCTCTCTCTCTCTCTATCTCTCTCTCTCTCACTCACTTCCTCTCTCTCTCACTCTTTCTCTCTTTATCTCTCTCCGTCCTCTCTCCTTCTGCATTCTCCCTCTTTTTCAATACATCCCCCAACACACACACACCTCATAAACCCACCTAAGTACACTTAGCCTATGTAATGTTTCATTTATACTTCTCCTTCTCTCTTCTACCCCCCCTGGTTTTCTCTCTCTCTCTCTCTCTCTCTCTCTCTCTCTTTCTCTATTTCTTTCTCTCCGTCCTCTCTCCTTCTGCATTCTCCCTCTTTTTCAATACACCCCCACACACACCTCATAAACTACCTAGTACACGTAACCTATATGTAATGTTTCATTCGCACTTCTCCTTCTCTCTTTTATATATATGTACCCCCCCCCCCCCTCGGATTTCTCTCTTGCTCTCTCTCTCTCTCTCTCTCTATCTCTCTCTCTCTCACTCACTTCCTCTCTCTCTCTCACTCTTTCTCTCTTTCTCTCTCTCCGTCCTCTCTCCTTCTGCATTCTCCCTCTTTTTCAATACATCCCCCAACACACACACACCTCATAAACCCACCTAAGTACACTTAGCCTATGTAACGTTTCATTTGCACTTCTCCTTCTCTCTTTTATATACCCCCCCCCCCCCCCAAAAAAAAAAAAAAACTCGGATTTCTCTCTTGCTCTCTATCTGTGTCTCTCTGTCTCCCTCTCCTTATCTCTCTCTCCTCTTTCTCTCTCTCTGCTCAAACATGCACTCTCACACACATACACTCGATCTCACTCTCCCTGCAAACTCAGTCGTCTTGTCCTCTTTCACGTACACATTTCTTATGATTTTCTTTCGCATCTCCTCATTTTCTTCGAGCGCTCATCCCTCTTCCTTCACCTTCTTCACCCCCTCCACCAATCATCATCCACTTCGTCGAGGGAAACATTAACGTCGAGCCATCAAGGCGAGCCCGTATGGAAATCCGATCACGAACTCGTAAAAGATGAGGGCCCCGAAATTATAAATAGTATCTGATGTTGCTGTTTCGTGCACAGATCTTCAAACGAAAATCTACAACTCTCAATATATTGTATTCTCTCTCTCTCTCTCTCTCTCTACTTCTCTTCCTATCTTTAATTCATCGTGTTCATTCTCTCTTTATGTCATAACTAATAATAAAATAATAGTAATAACAACATTTATAAAGCGCAACATATCCATCTCTAGAGATGCCTAAGGCGCATACAAATAATAATAATAATAAATTTGGGTTCGTATACCGTTTCATACGGAATGCCGACTCTATTAAACGCTTTTCAAATGTTATTATTACCCCGGTCATCGGATTCATTCATGTCCATGTTTCCACTCCCTGGGGAGTATTCCAACCATATGGTAACCGTGATAGCATATGGCAATTTTCATCGCAAATGCTTTTGTCATCCTACTAGGTCCCAATTTCTGTCCTGGGTATGGAGTGGCAAATGTAGAGTAATGTCTATCTAAAGTGCCGTGTTGGGGGTCGAACTCACGACCTTTGCATTTCCAGGCAAGTGCTTGAACCACTCGACTACGATATATATATATATATATATATATATATATATATATATATATATATATATATATATATATATATATATATGTAAACTTTGCTTTTCCCTTTCTCTCTCTCTCTCTCTCTCTCTCTCTCTCTCTCTCTCCCTCTCTTGATTTTTCCGTCTGTTCTTCTCCAAATGAAATCTGAAAACGAAACTGTTATATTATTCACATCTGTTAACATATCCTATCTTGTTTTCTTGGAGTGTCGTTATGACACATTGAAAGGATGGTCCATTATGTTAACCCTCTTGTCTCGAATCAGTATTGGTTATGATATCATTGCTATGATTCATATATTTTTCTCCCAATCACTATGATTCATTTTCTCCCTGTTAACATTTTCTACTCTCTGAATTCATTCAATTCATCCTTGTCCCAATCATCGTCTTTTTTGTCCTTCTATCTTTTTCTTTTTTCTAATTTGTGGCATTTTGTTTTACATTTTCTCCCCATTTTTTCCAATACATCGTGGATTTTTAACTTTGTGCATCTATTCCATTTCTCCACAAATGTAATTCAGTAATACCCTTCAGCACGTTCAGTCTTGCTTGTATACCACCATCAATACCGGAGGCACAACTAGCATTGCCGCCACCCTTCCACCATCATCAACATATCATTCCAAGCATCATCAACATTATCATCATTATCATCATCATCATCATTACCAACACCATCTTCACTACTACTATTTCATTTTCATACTACAATCTACCAATGATTATAATCACTTTTACATTTAGCATCATACCAACACTTTCCAAAGCATTTTATTCAGAACACGAGTAACTCTTCCCACCCACTGCACTCCCCCTCCCCCTCCCACTCCCCATCTCTCTCTCCCTCTCTCTCTCTCTCTCTCTCTCTCTTTCTTTCTCTCCGTATCTATTCCTTCTCTTACTCTCTCCCCCTTTCCTGTTTTCCCTTTATCTTTCTGTGTCTCTCTCTGTCTCATGGTGTCTCTCTCTCTCTGTCTCTATCTCATTCCGTTTCTACCCATCTTTTCTTATCCTCAGTTATTCAATACGCTCTGAATGCAGACCGCCGATCAATCCCTAAATAGCCATTTTAATGGAATAAATGATGAATGCTGTATTTCTAATTTCATGAAGTCTCCCAAATCTAAATATGTCCCTTGGTTGTCATACAACCGAACCAGATGTCCTCTTAGCCTTTCAAAATGAGATTTTCCGGAGCGAACTGTTCCCCGTCTTGCCATACCAAATCGATGAATTATAAGATGGATAGAGAAATAACATAATGTTCTTCCAAATAGCTCAATTCCCTGGCTTGTAATCCGGCAATACACAGTCATTAGTTTTCGATGGGCATCCTAATGGCCCTCGTTCCGGAATGTAGATTTACTAAGTTTAGTCTTTGCGAGATCCCATTAGGAGACATGAATAAATAAATCGCGATCTGGATAACGAATCAGGCATGACACCAACAGATTGAGAATTTGATCAAAACATGTTACGTTTCAATTTCTTTCATCAGTGGACTCGGTTAGAATTATAAGTTAATTCGAAGATTTTCTTCCATAATAAAATGAAAGAGAACCTGTTCGAGATTTCTTCACGGTTGGATTATTCATACATTCTACATTCTTTGCCAAAGTATTCGTGTCGAATGCTTTTATTATTTTGTATTCCTATTCATTTATTCTTCTGCCCTTGATCAAATGTGACGCAGTCTAGTTGAGTTTTCGTATATTAAACTGGATTATTCTAACTTCCCGTATTTTCATCATAATTCTTTAAAGATTTTATGGTTTATAAAAAAAAAGTTCTGTATGATATACGGATGACTATGATAAAAGCGCTAAATTTGATCTGGGGATTCGCAAAGGAAGGGGACTGGATGTGTGACCCCAATCCTACATCACTGTTATCTATGTCATCAATGTCGGTCCCCCCCCTTTTTTTCTTTTCTTCACCCGTATAAGTAAATCAAAAGTATCTGAGCTCCCTTTTCTCTCATTTGTATAGCCTTAAGTTTAAGACTTACATGTCATCAAATTTTATTATCCATCCCCACTCCCTTGAAACAGTTTGTTTTTATGAAAAATCATAATAATAATAATAATACACAATATTTATAAGGCGCTCAATACTGGTGTCTCTAAGCGCACCAAATCATGAGTTTATTAGCTTCTTCTATTAATGATCTAATAAACATTTGCTTTGTCTTTAATCTGTTTGCAAATGGTTTCGTGGTCACATTTCCAAATAGTTTCCAAATAAATACGAAAATAGTTAGACTAACTGAAATATTATATGTTTAACGGATAGTTGGTGTTTATGAGTAACCAAGGATTTGAAAATGTCATACTGTGTCCAAATACAACATTCAAAGAATATGATATTGTCTGGCGAGCATAATTATCAACAAAAGAGCTCATGAACACAGCAGTAGAATTAATGGTACAGGAAAATAATAGAATAGAAGTATACATCCCGATGATATATAGAGGAATTAAATACGTTTTAAAGGGGAAGTTCACCCTGATATCAAATTGGTTTTAATAGACGCAGAACAATGAGAGAAACCGGTCAGTGGCAGTTTGAGCAACATCCGATTAAAAATAGGTAAGTCATGAATTTTTGAGGTTGCGACCAATCAAACACAAAGTGGCAACTCTGTGACGTATCTTGCAAGCTTCCCTCCCATTTGCTCTGTACATAAAATGTCATTAACATTCATTTTCTTCGCTCTTGATGACGGAATAGATTTTGCCATACAGGGATTGTATAGAAAAGTATTTGCAAAAATTGTATGTAGGGGGCATACTTGATTGACATACGTCATAGAGCTGTGTTGGATCCATTGCAATGTCAAAGAATCATAACTTTCTTATTTTTATTGAGAATTTGCTCGAACTGTCACTGACCGGTTCCTCTCATTTTTTCTGCTTCTATTAAAACAAACTTAAAATCAGGATCTGCTTCCACTTTAAGAGGTTAATGTTTTCGCGCCTAGTTCTGAAGTTTAAGGTGAAAGAGAAAGATGAGCGAAGTAGAAAAACCGACCTACTTAATGGGTTTAATGAGTGTGTGCATGGATGAATTCGTAATGAAGGAAGAAAAAGGTGAGTAATAAGGAGGACAAGGTGATAGTCTATCCAAGGGTGAACCCCCGTCACCTTTTTAAAAGTTGATGACATCATCCTCTCCTCGTCCTCCTCCTCACCCTCTCTCCAAGTACAGGTCATTGTCCAGATAATCCCATCAAAATACGTTCCTTTATTACACCTTGTCTCCTAACCCCATACCCTATCATCTCATACCCCATCTCTCTCTCTCTCTCTCTCTCCCTCTCTCCCTCTCTCTCTCTCTCTCTCTCTCTCTCTCCCTTTCTCTTTCTCTTTCTCTCTTTCCTCTCTTTCGCTCTTCGTCTATCTCTTAAACCAGTTACACCAGCGACCCTTTTAACTCGCATCAACCCAATTCAATTTAGCTTCCAATCCCGATCTGTTATTTCCCCGTAGGTCTATTAATGCGGTCGGAAGGCAAGAATTATTTCCTCCTCTCTAAAAGTAGCACTTCTTCATCCCCATTTTACTTCTTTTCCTTTTTACTTTATATTTTTCTCCTTATTTCATTCTTCTTATCCATTCCGTTTTTTTTTCTTCGACAAATTTTTCATTTGATTTATTTATACTTCGTTTTATTACCCTCCTCCACCCCTTCTTCTTTTTTCTTTTCTTCTTCTTCTTTTTCTTCGTCTTCTTCTTCTACTTCATGTTCTTTTCCTTCTCGTTCTTTTCACCCTCCTTATTCTGATCTTTCTTCATATTCCCCCTTGTTCAGCTTCTCTTTCTTCCTCTCCTTTTATTTTCTTGTTTACCCTTTATTTTAAACTTTCTTTTTAGTCGTTTCTGATCCTTTTCTTTTTTCTTCTTAAAAGGAAAGTAAAGTTCTGGTCATGCGATTTCATTGTGAAAAAACAGTGTTGAATCGATCAGAAAAAGTTGATCATGTAGCATATAAGTATTGGTGTGTACTTCAAGGTGCTGGAATAATCAAAATTTGGCCCAGTCTTGGAAAAATTAACAAGCACTGTACACATAAAGATGTATATGTGGCCACACAAACAAGTGGCATGAAAATGAGGCCCACATTTTTAAGCTGCTGCATGTTATATTTAGAAAATGAAAGCATTTGAAGGGCCATGCTTTTCAGGTTTCATTTTATCTCTGATGCTCTTCCATCTTGCATAATAACAATGAAAGCGCTCACAGATTATTTTCCCCCTCCCCCCACAACTCAACCTTCTCTCTCTCCATGGTATTTTTTGACTTTCTAATAGCGCAATCGGGTATAAATGTCGTACTCATTAAATACAGAAGAATGTGCCTCTTATTTGTCCATGTCAAAAGTTTTAGACCCCAAAGACACCTGATTAAAGAGATATCTACTTTTCGTTGGGGGTGAAATTGTGAGTGAGAGTATAATTATTTTGCTTGTCAGATAAATTAAGAGTTTAAAAAAGCGCTTCAAACAGTCACACATCATATGAACCTCTCTATATTGATTCCTGGTGTAGTACCCCCCCCCCCCCACGTACATGAAATCCTGGATCCGCCACTGGGTTAGATGTAAGACTCTGCTTTTGTCGTATTTAAACATGAATGTCGTCCGAATGACTTAGGCTAGTGGAATGGAGGAGGTGACGAAACGGAAGCCCCCAGGGGGAGGATTGTCCTACATTCTGAAGTCCAATGATTGACGCGACGAACTACGGGTATGATAGGGAGATCGATGTGAAGGGGGGGGGGGGGGGTGGTAAGATTAGGAGATGGTGGACAAAGATGTGGTAAATTAAGGACGGGAATATAAGGTAGTATGTAGCGTTTTGTACTTTAATTTACTTTTATAGCACGGTATTTATAACAAATGTGAACTTACTACTTGAACCTATTAATTTTTAGATGTTAACTGTGTCAACAAACTGTTTTATTTAGAGTTCATCTTGCGCAGCTCTTAAATTGATTACAAATTTGTAATAAGTAGATAAAACTATTAGCAATCATTCTGAATTATATCTCCCTCACTTAACTCGAGAAAAAAAACGTTAATATTTATTTTGGGAGTATCATGTCCATTTTTGTTAGTCAATTAATTAAAAAAAAATCTCTAGACAAGTAAATATAAAGCTCCAAAAGGAAATGTGGAAACTGAAACGCATCATAACCATTGGAAACAGGGGCGATGATTTCCAAAGCTGTTTGTTTTGTGGTCTAAAACACTTTACAAGAATAAGTCATAACTATTTTTATTAGGAATATTCATCCTGCTTTATATAATGTTATTCGTTAGCGAATACAACACACGTCCACCTCGCACCCCACCTGCCCCCTCCCTCCATCCCCTCTACCTCCACATTCTCTCATCCAGAGGATCGCCTCCATCAGTTTTCGCCTCCAGTGTTATGTCGAACGGAAGCGTCATGATGATGAAGCTTTAATCGTGAAAACAATCCATTATTGATGCGCGGGTGGTACTTTGTGCCCCTCATTTACCGATACCACCCAGCTGGGAGGGGCGTGGTCTGACTTATATCAAGAGAGGATGTTAACGAAGGTGACAGTAGGACTGACTGAAATTAAACATTATTAGCAGATTTATTACTTCTCGAACGTTCTGTATTTTGTAAATCTCTCTCTCTCTCTCTCTTTCGGTCTTCGGGACATTGTCTATTTCTCGATTATCTTTTTTTTTATAAGCGTGCATTTGGTCTTTAATTGTTTCTCTATCGTACGTTTAATATTTTTGTACATATTTTGTTAGTATTTTCCCCTCCGACACTCTAAGACATCTGGCTTTACCGTATCGTCGCAAAGCCCCTTTTTGGGGGATGCATGACATCTTGTCTACGATAGAAAAATCAATCTGCAGTCTGACTAGACTTAATTATGATCTGGGGCTTAACAAAATATTCACCTTCTCAATAATTATGGACCCGCCATGTTTCAAGCCGATAGATGTAGGGGTGCACCCATAACCCTCGCATTAACCCTCACACATACCTTCACCCTCCCCACTGCCCCTTATTCAACACACGCACATCATCCCTCGCGCACAAACACACACACACTTTACATTCTGATGGGTGTACATGAGAAGGAAAGGCACGCCTCTAACCCGCACCATACCTTTTACATACACATCGCCCCTCACACGCACACCACCATCGCGCACACACCACCTTTAAAAGCCGGTATATCTAGGAGGGGGAAGGTGCACCCCTAGCCCGCACCTCCCCCTCCCCCATACACTTTGTCCATCACACACAACCAAATTACATACCAGTAGATCTATGGCAGAGAAAAAATGCACCCCTCACCCACACCTTTCCCTCTTATCCCCTCACACACACCCCATTCCATTCAAGTAGATCTAGAAGGGAGAAAAACTTTCCCCTCACCCACATCTTACCCCTATTTACACACTAATTATAAACCAATATATCTAAGAGAGAGAATAGCTTACCCCTCTCCCACATTTACCCCTCTCCCACATTTACCCATCTCCCACATCTTACCCACTCGGCACTCGCACACTCCTCCATTAAATACATATATATATCTAGGAGGGAGAAATAGCATACCCCTCATACACACCCACATAGCAGTATATCAGAAAGGGAAAATAGGCTACCCCTCACCCACACCTTCCCCCTCACCCTCCTCACACACATCACATTACATTCAAGTAGATCTAGAAGGGAGAAAAACTTACCCCTCACCCACATCTTACTCCAGTCTTACACACCAATTATAAACCAATAAATCTAAGTGAGAGAAATAGCTTACCCCTCTCCCACATCTTACCTCTCTCCCACATCTTACCCACTCGCACACTCCCCCATTACGTACCCATATAATTATCCAGGTGAAGAAATAGCGTACCCCCTCACTCACACATTTCCCCCTTACCCCTCACACTCACCACATTGCAAACCTATATATCTAGGAGGGATAAATACTGTACCCCTCACCCACACCTTATCTTCTCGCACACACCTCTATCACATACCGATAGATCTCGAAGGGGTTAATGCCCTGACGTGTAAGCATAACGAATATGTGCTATCGCATATGGGAAATTAGGGAAGGTAGCTTCAAGGTAGAAACGGTTTAACTCTTCTGCCTGCCCGCAAGCCCGGCAATCCCTATCTCTTGCACACCGCTGGTTTTTCTGCAGATTTAAGGATGCGTGTTATGAGGTAGGGGTAATGATGACGGTCTGGGGGTCCGAAAGAGGAAAAAATGGCCGCGGGAAAGTTTTTATATATCATTTCCATTGAGACATGATTCAGAGTAAAAAATTAATAAGCTTCCCTGGAGGGGTAGTTCCCATCTACCTACTTCTTCTCTTGCTTCTGAGTTTGTTCCTAGCTCTCCTTTTTTCTAGAGCTTTGTAGCCGGAGGCTAGATACACGGTCCGCCGGCTTTACGGGGAGTGCTATCGACGCGAATCCGGTCGGGCATGGAGTAACTGTGGTGCCGCGGTGGCGCCTCATTAAGGGGCATTGGAAGATGAGCACGTCTAGTCTTACATTGCAGACCCATATGATTTGTTAATTGATGAGCTGAGTTAACTAAAGGTGCAAATGAAATGTCGTTCATGCATGTAGATTTGTGGATTATCCATTTCTGTAGTTAACATAAGTTTTCTGTGATCCATTTTGTCCTTTTCTATTACAATGAAAGATTCTTTGAAATTCTGAATTTCATTTACTCATATTTAAAATCAGTGGTTGTGTTTTCTAGTAATTTCCATATAATCGCATATGACCCAAGTTGCCTTCGTCGCAGAGGTTGTAAAATAGTCGAATACAAATAATATATCTACTTGTTTCGCATTCCCTCATAGTGTGGTATGGTGATGATACTATGATGGATAGGTTGAGGGATAAAATGTTTCGATGTACAAGGAACAAATGTGTGTGATTGAATAAAAACAACTTAGACTTGTTAAAGGGGAAGTAAATCAAAAGTAAGTTGAATTGTGAAATGATAACGATCATATTATAACAAAATGTATTATCTTGGGATAAGAGTGAGTCTGGTTTCCGAGCCTAAAGACAAACCCATAACATTCACAATCAGTGGAAATATATGGCCCTACTTATCCCCTCTCTCTTTCCATCTCCATCTCCCTCTCTATCTCCCACTCCCATAATCTATTAACACCTCTCCCTTCGCTCCTTATTGCTCGTCGGCGTCAAGAGAGCCAAGTGTTTGTTTAAACACTCGCACCCGATTACCCTTCGTAACACTCGTGCATGAAAAATAATAACATCCAGGCCATCGAATCCCCGCAATTTATTGAGCTTGGTGAAAATCGCCAGCCATACTTTTTAATCAATTAATATACATTCAGCTCTCAAAGCGTACAATACGATAGTTTGAACTAATGGCCCTTATTTCTGTAACACAAGATAATGTTTTTGCTAAAGAAATAGAAGATGTCAAAATAATGTTAAATTTGAAAACAAACCTTTACAATTTTATTGAGCTTTGTAAAAATCGTCAGCCATACTTTTTAATCAATTTGTACATTCAGCTCTCAAAATGTACAATACGATAGTTTAAATGACCCTTATTTCTGTAAAACAAGATAGTGTTTTTGCTAAAGAAATAGAAGATGTCAAAATAATGTTAAATTTGATAACAAACCTTCACAATTTTATTGAGCATTGTAAAAATCGTCAGCCATACTTTTTAATCAATTTGTACATTCAGCTCCCAAAGCGTACAATACGATGATTTAAATGGTCCTAATTTTTGTGTGACACAATTTTTTTTTATTTCTAAAGAAATAGTAGACATCAAATATTAAACTTGAACGAAAATCTCCACATTATTATTGAGCTTTGTAAACATCGTCAGCCATACCTTTTGATTAATTATAACATTCATCTCGCAGAATGTTCAGTCCTACGGTTTGAATTCTGTGAACGAAAATATGGTATTTTGCGAACGAACTATATGCTATCAAATATCATATATGAACAAATCTCCACAATTGTGATCAGCTTTGTAACATCGCCAGGTATACTTCTTAATCAATTATTACATTCGACTCTCAGAATGTATGATTCTACAGTTTTGATGGCCGCAATGTTTGAAACCACATTTTTATATTAGCTAAATGTATTTCTTTCAAATATCATTACATCAAATCATGCCAAAATTTATCAAAATTTACAAATTGTCCTTAACGGGTCGGAAAAAATGTTCGATTCTATTTTTTTTTTTTTAACAGGATGGCATTGCTGTTTAAATGTTTATGTCCTGGATAACGATTTTGATCACCATAAACTGTATTAAATATATATCTTTTAATTTATAGATGAAGTCCTCTTAAAATTGGTGCTTCTCACTCGTCTTAAAAGAATAAACAGAAACAATATATACAGGTGATATATCAGAGTCTCACCAATAAGAATCATCCTGAGTCACATCTCATCTTTGACGGACCTTGCTTGATTCGAGATAGAAAACGTAGTAGGTAATATTAATAGGTATTCATCGGACTTATACCTTTAAAACTAACCGTGAATTCATTTGAAATTCTTTAATTTTAGAATATGTTTTAATATCAGTGTATCCAGGAAGTGTGATAGAATACAACTGGTCGTTAACATTGGTAATTAATACAGAAGGGAAATGTGTCATTTACAGAGTTTTCGTCTCTATATTGGCATCATCTAAATATAGCAGTTTCAGTTAACAACTTATGTTTCTTCTGATGTTCTGATTTCTTTTTTAAAGATCATGTTTTTATTATCGAATTAAAATAATTGTATTTATATCGATTTCATTTCTTTTTCTTGTGACGACTATGTCTACATCTTATGTAGATACTAAACTAAGGCATTAATTTCTTTTTTTCGCTCTTGGTGTTGAATTGGATTTAATCGAAAAATGAAATTTTGATTTCAAACTATATTATTTCATTTCAGCTTTTAGTTACCCACCACAATATACATGTATATCTAATGATGGTGGTAGAAGCGTAAAAGTTGTTTCACATTTGGCGTCTCTTCAAACACATTTTCTTAAAGCTGTCTCGGTAATCATTTGTTTTAAATTCGTTTTAAATGTTCCTGTTTTAGTATACTTCCACATAATTGTGAAGGCTATATTGAGAGTCAACATCGATTCACATTAGAATTTAAATTCAAACTTTGAAACATTTCTAATGAATATCTATATTGACCCTTGACCTTTTAATTTCGTATCGCTAAATATGACAACAGCTGAACCAATCATTTCCCTGTTGCTGTTGTTGATGATAATGATAGTGATTGTTATGATGATGATGATAAAGAAGGATGGTGATGATTGTTATGATCATGTTTTCTAAACTAAGAAAATTGTCATCTAATGCTCTTGGTGTAACCTTACGAGTATTGCCATCGTAGTATGTCCACATCTTATAAAGATAAAGTAATTATTAGTGATTCCACAATTTTAAAATTATAGCGTTTTCTCTTCGAACACCGTTCCCTTTTTTCAAACATTCCTTATATTTTCATATCAAATTTGCTTCTTTCCACATTATTCACTTTCCTTTAATATGGATCTTAACAAAAGAGTAATCTGCTCTATATCAACATCTTTAAAATGGCGAAGAAAATAGCAGACATAATTAATCAAGTTTTGAGCTTTTGGGTGTCCTCATTCCCTTTCTGATACATTTTCTGTCGTTATTTGTCCTATTTTGGGAATGTTTATATTCCATCGTTCAGTATCTTCACAACATCCTAAGTGTGACTACTTTGTTTTTAAGGACTATTAACCGCGCCTTGTATGTTTCAGAGGAGCGTGGAAAATGAAGTCTGACAAGCCGTGATGATAGGGGTATAGCCGGAATTTGTCAATCAAAGGGGGTCGAGCAGATGAAACCAAATTCAAAGGGGCCTCTTCTTTCACAACATCATAATGGAGCTACGAAAATATGGGCACCTTATAAACAAGAACTGCATATGAATCACCCCTCTTTATATATAAATAATTTCGCCTGTTTGCTTTCGAACCATGGGGGAGGGTCCCCTCGACCCCTTTGCGTGCCCCTTTTGAGATAAGTAGACAATCTTTGGGGATACTGAGCATCGTCGTAATTGGATGAATTCAATGCGATTAGACTTCTAGCCTTAAAACCTGGGTAAACCCTTTGCGTTCGAATTATATTTATATTCATTTTTTTCTGAGTGGGTGAATTCGGGAACCATTGTGGCGCCTCGGTGATTATTTGGAGAAATTTAATTTATCTCATCTCCACTATCTTCCTCCTCTTCTCATTCCTTTATCTTTATATTTGCATTTCACTTTTTTTCTAAATGCTCATTCGCTCCCCTGTTTAACTTCTCCTGAAATTTATTTTACATTATTTGTCCCTTCTCCCCCCCCCCCTCTCTCTCTCTCTCTCTCTCTATCTCTTTCTTTAGAAAAGAGTTTTTCTAGAACTTTCTCTTTTCTCATAGTTTTCTCCTCTATCAACGATCTCTCTCGTTCTCTCTATCTCACATATGATACACCCATCTCACTCTCTCTCTCTCTCTCTCTCTCTCTATCTTTTCTGTCATATATCTTTTTCTCTCTTTCCTTTATCCATTATTCATCTTGCTCTTTCTTGTTCTCCCTTTCTCATTTTATCTCTCTCTCTCTTTCTCTCATCTACTCTTCCCAAATTCACACGTTCTCTCCTCTGCCTCTCTTGCTCTCTATCTCTCACCCTCGCCTCCTTACTTACCATGTCTCACTTACACGTACATCTTTCCGTCATCTTTTCCTCCATCTGACTCTCTCTCTCTCTCCCGCCACTGTCTTCTCATAATATTTTCCACTCTCTATGTCGCTTCTAGCGATATGACGAGCTGTTTTTAAATCGCAGCGTGTGTTGAACAATCTCCAAATATGGACACTTCAATGCCTATGTTGATCGCTTCTCGATGGATGTATTTTTATCGTAATAGAGGGAGAAAGGATGAATTATGTTTCGTGCGATAGGAGCTTGAATCCACATCAGCATCAATTATTCACTTAACGAAACTCATCTTTTTGTGTTCAATCTCTATGTGTTTTTCTTCAATGTAGCCGTTTGGGAAGAGTTCTGTTGTAGAGGAACTGATTATATCTTAATTAATATGTTCCTATTATCAAAGGTTTCGTTTTGATATCACAAATGTATTATGTTAAATTTATCATTCGCATTTAATTCGCATTTTAGACAATTCCTATGTTGATACTTTGTCTTTTATGTATCGCCATATTTGCATAAAGCTAAGCTCCCAAAGAATTTTTAGGATGTATTGAATTATTGATAAAAAGGTAAGATTGTAAAAGATCATTAGTAGGTCACATTAGAGGGCAGAACGAGGAGCAGGGGAAGGAGTATTCGTTAGTTGGCGGATTAAGTATTAGCTTAGAATATAAAGAACGAATGAAGGAGGGTATTCATGATACATGTAGAATGTGAAGAAAATGTAGTAATAAAAGACAAGTCTGAACAAATCTTAAGAACTAATAGAAAAGGAGCAGAATCAACCGATTTGTTTTTTCTTCAAAGTATTACGCATTTTTTGTTCAAGTCTGCTTATGTAACTCAATTTTTTTTTCTCCATAGACTTTCTGTAAAGTCAGACACGTATTTGCCAAAGGGAAATGATGATAATTCAGTGTGTTTAAAAAATAATTAAGGTGAATATTTGATCTTGTGATGCCTACTTTTTTATTTCTGTTTCGCACATAATGTGGGATTAAGTTGCCATTGCTTTTCACAAATTTCCAGTACTACTAGGAACATCGAGTATTTATTCACTTCATTTATTTTTTTAGAGGAGGGGGAGGGGGGCGTATCTATCCTGCCCGTAGGCATGGCAGCACCTGCGGCTAATCTTGCGTCAGGCTTTTTAAAATGAAAGCTAAATAACAATTTTAAAACAAGAGTGAGCACTATATTATCATTAGAGCCCCCCCCCCCCCCCTCTCTTTACGTTATAATTTTGAAAAGAAAGTTCAGGAAATGGATGTTTGAAAACCCGAGGTAGTTTAAGAAAATAGAAATTATAATACTAATTGTTCGTTCTTATATAGCGCATTTCAGGACCGCAGGTCCTCTCAAAGGGCTTTACAGATATTATATTATTACCCCGGTCATCAGATTCAGGCTTACCCGCACACAATGTATGCACATTCTCCACTCCCTGGGGAGCATTCCAACCAGGGGTCATTTTTACAAGCGCACACTTGCTCATCTAACCACATTAACTTCCGCAATCGGGTACCCATTTTTTGGCTACATGGAAGACTTGGGTGGAGAGTGGAAAACTTGAACCGCGGACCTTGTGATCCATAATTCTGGTGATATAATATCCACTCGACCACGACACCTCTAGAAAGTTGGTGCAAGTTCAGTCACACTTTAACCAATGTGTAAAAATCTGTGCCCCCCTCCTATACTCTTGGCGATCAGCAGGGAATAAATAATTTATGTAATCGAATCAATCAGGGTATCGAATAGCTAGCACTCGAAACTCGATCACTCTTTAGCTGCGTGACCCCCTATCCCTCGCACCCTGCCAGGCTTGATCTCTGATCGGTCATAGTCTAAGGTTTTCAGGCAATTTGATGTGTGGGTTTCATGATGTGATATTATGGGACATAGTCGTGGTGATAGTATAGATATATTGACTGGTATGAGAGGCATCGCTGTTTCTATAGGATCAAGGGGACGTTACAGCCTGCTATGACCCCGAGGCGCGCCGGGGTGTCTCCGAGAGCCAGTTTAGAAACAGCTAGGCTTCGAATATTAAAGCAGTCCATTATGTTTTATATACCAAATTCACGAGAAAAAAAAATACAACAAATTCTTACCTTATCCTTTTTTTAAAGTAAAGTTTGGTTTAAACATCACAGAAAATCTGAGACACTGTCTGTTAATCTCACTGGAAAGTTGCCTAAATGTTACGATCATTCGGGAATCGCACACACACACTGCACTGTATTGTATCCGCGCTCGCACAAAGAAACTTTTACACGTAAACCAATGAGGATTTCAGCAAAATTGAACTATTCGGGCATTTTTCTAATTAACTATTGACCGTTAGGCGGGCATGGCTAAAATCACGACTCCAATTTCGACGCAAACAGTGGTTCCTTAATCATTCATTTGAAGTTATCATTTTTCCTTTTTATTTCATCATTTTTATTTATATCTTTAATGGGATGATCACACCTCTCGACAAACATTCTCGTCTTTTAAAACTACTAATTAACTATTGACCGTTAGGCGGGCATGGCTAAAATCATGGCTAAGGACAAGTATAAAGGAGGATGGAGTGGGAGAAATGGAGGTAGAAAGATAGAGAGAAAGAGACAAGTCGGTAAAGTTTTGATAAACAATCATTGGTTTCAAAAGAGTTAGAGATGCAGAGCGCCAGTACAATGCTAAGAGACACGAATGCAGATAAGAAAAATACATGGAGAGAGAGAGAGCGCGCGCAGATACAACCTTAGAACAATGACGAAGAAAAAACCTAAATATTCGTACCGTAAATAAGGTTGTCGTAAGCGAATTTATTTTAAATACACATTAAAATTTCCTCTGCACTGCAGTGCATCAAAATCAAACCTTTGGATGACTTTGTAAACAAATCTGTGCGACTAACAAAATAATGTCTTTAAAAAAAGATGTTGTATTGCCCTTTGCGACCGACCCCAAAATCTTGAAATGTACGGTCGGCTTAAAAAAAGTGTATTAAAGCATTCAAAACTGAGAAGTATAAGCCCGAAGAGGGGGGTTATAAAAAAAAGGGGGGGGGAGGAAAAAAAACGATTTCCGACCGACCCATGTTTTGGCACCTAAAAGGCAATACAACTTCTTTTTTAGGCCTAATCGTAATGAAACTCACACACTCTGCTCTAAACAAATGGTCTGCTACTTTCAAGACTACCAACCTCCTTAGTTCTCCCATCTTCACCGTTGAGTGAATAGGACTGCATCACTTTGGAGTAGCCGTCTACCAAAATACTCGGCCCAAATCAAATCACTCGCTACCTAGGGACCTCGATACTATCTCAAGATACCCCGTCAATGAAAGTCGAGATAACTTCTATCAAACTTCGAAAATCCTGCCATGAATGAATGAGTGGAGGCAACCTCTTTCCCAATGCGTTATATGCTGACTTGTAATGGCACAGTGGTTAAAGGGATGGTGTCGTAACCGAGGGGTTTGGGGTTCGAAACCAAGTCGGGGCGCAAAGAAGCATTGATAAGGTGTTACTTTGGAGTCGTCCTCTGCCTAAAATACTCGGCCCAAATCGATTTGCTCTCTTTATACCCAGGGACCTCGATACAATATAAAGATACCCGTCAATGAAAGTCGAGATAACTGTATTCAAACTTTAAAAACCCTGCCATGCATAAGTGAGTAGATGCCAACTGTTTCACACTGCGTTATGATATTCTGATGCGTGATGGCTCGGTGGCTTAAGGGTTGGTCTTAGGAGCAAGAAGTCCAGGCCTTGAAACCAACCAAGTTGGTCCACTAGTGCCATTGGTAAGGCGTTAATCGTTAATAACCAATGCCCTCGATTAGAAATAAAAACCGTAGGTCCCTTGATTGCTTGTCTTGCCTTGATATAAAATATATACTTAGGCGTCATTTCCGTATTTCCCAGTTATGAAGATCGGATGCATGATGTCTATGATAATGAATGGGAAACAAATTAGAAAATGCCATTCGATTATATATGAAGTATGCCGTCTGGGGATCTGGAATGTTCATAATTGCGGATACTGTGCAAAATAGGGTAGAGATCAATTTACGACACAATACAACATTTTTAAATTATTTGCATCCAAAGCAAAAAGATATAATGAAAACTAGCAAGACTAGCAACTTGACATTTTCTATCTTAGTGAAATAGTTGTAACGACGTCAGGGAAAGTAATATCGAAAGAAGTCCATTCGCTCACTCTTTCTCATGCCGTTTTTACTTGCTAGGTTCATGGAAAAGAAATGGGGAAATATCCTTGATTTTTCTCCAAAAGAAGCAGATCAATTGCTTATACTGAGGTGACGTAATTCAACTTGACAATTGTGTGCGGGAGTTTTTGCTATACATAGGTTGTTTATCATTTTATCAAGCAAGAGAGGACAAAATCACTGTTTGGCCAAAATGGGCTAACAAGAAACGGTAAAGAAAATACGTAATAATCTCCAGTGGCATTAGCACTCTCAAAGTTCAACAATCCGGTTAAAAATCAATTAGGTCGTTGCTGAGGATTCCCCTATCCAGCTTCTTTATATCTCCATGATTTGGGGTCAGCTGACCGTGCGTCGACCAATCAGGTAGCGCGAAGCAAGTGCATTATCGCCCGGGGACACACTCCTAGACGTAGAGTGGCGATGCTAATATGCCATTAGTCACACTGCCCCCTTGGCAAGAACGGTGCCGTTTTAACGCATCAAGTGTAGGATAAGGGTTCAGTCATTACTTCGTGCGCTTAACAAGCCCCTGTACTCTTAGGCATAAACCACTGGCTTGTTTAAGGGGATGAAAATATGAGTGGAGATAGCAAGAACCTGGGATAATTTTTCGAGTTCAGAGAGTGGTCGGTAAATGTAATTTCCAGCGGGGCTCCGGAATTAGTGTAGAATAGCTAGGAGCTATTTAAACCAAGTTACATCAAAGGAAATGTATTCACTTACCCTGAAAAATGTTGGCAAATACAATTGTTCACCCGTAATTTATTCATAGGAGACATTTTCATTCATTGTAAGAGTTTTTTCTAAAGATAAACCAAATAATGATAATGCACATGAGAACATTATAAGACTGAACTAGATGTGCTGGTGTTCGTAGCGTAGTTTTGGGTATCACTACATGGACTTTGTCGTTTTTGTGAATTATTCCTTTACTGTCTAACACAGATTGGACTTATTTTGCTTTTGCTAGACATTGTGATATATCCGTTAAATAGTTAAAGTTGATTTAACGATACTTATTGAGGCAAACCAAGCACGTCAATAGTAAAAATATTGTTCATTTGTTGCAAAAAAGAATAAGAAATACATAAACCTAATCATGTAGCGAAAAGGCATTCCAAGTCTCCGTTTCAATTCCTATTAAGACGTCAGAAATTTTCGATTCCAGCGATGTCACATAGAACTTAGTAACTTAGATTTTTATATGGGGTAATTTTGTTTATTTATTTCAAAGTGTTTAAAAGTCTAGCACAAAAATCAAATAGTTTCACTAACCTGTAATTGACATGTTTAACAAATATACACAATAAAACATTAATCCTAAATCATTACCCTGTGATCATTATCATTATTCTCTCTCTGAAAAAGGAGACTTTCGGGCAATTCTTGATAATTATAATTGCCAGAATCTCACGCACATACACACCCACACACTTCCAAACTGATTATATGCATCTATTCATTCCAATGCAGTAAATTATACAGGATGACGCACAGAAGTCGGACTAGCATCCTTACAATGACGTATATTAAACCGGTACAAGTAGATGAGGAATTCGTAAAGAAGAAAAAAATGGTACCAAGTTTGACAAAAATTGGTTGAGTATTTTTTTTAGAAGCATCTTTGTGATATAATGTTGAAGACATCCGCTTACAGTGCCCTTGCACCTTTTTACAAAATAACGTATCATTGTTTAGTTTCCTTGTGTATTGTTCCTGACCTTTGGGCAAGCTGTTATAAATGTCAGTGACTGTCAGATTAAACACAAACCTAACATTTCAAGTACTTGTTTTCTTCTGTTTTCAGGCGTTTTTAATGCTCAGACGAGAAATCAAACGGATTTGTTAAAACGGTGTTGCATTGATACTATAGACAACCTCGAACTTCTATCGTGCTTCACTAATTACTGCTCCCTAAAACAAAAACGACTCTACCAAATGTGTCGATCTTGGTATCATTTCTTATGTGAAAGGTTTCTCCTTCCGCTGGTACAAGTGACAGATCCAAGATCCCCCGATAATATCTGTTTATCTTATACGTTACGTTATACATACGCTTGCCCCTCCAAAATCGATAATATTGGAACTTTCTTCCTCTTACGTTTTCCTGTTTATTTATTTGTTAGAGTTCTTAAAATAAAAGGCCTACTGATAGTAGCCCCAGTCAAGGAATCCACTATTCACCACCCTCTTAAATCCCCTCTAAAGTGTTAGGAGCCCCAAATCCGCCAAAAAAACTTGATGGCAAAATTTCACTAAAATTGTATCATAATGTGAAAGTGGATGTCATTCAAGACAACGTCTTCTGCAAAGATTTCTCCCAACAATTGTGTTTAAAGACAAATATTGATAGAAGAATACATAATTTGGGTTGTCTGTCGTACGCAGAAAACCTAAATTTCGTATTCTTTCATCAATATTCGACTTAAAACACATTAATTTTGTTTTGAAAACCCTTGCAAAAATATGTCTTAAATGACATCCTCTTTCACATTATAATACAATTTAATTGAAATTTTGCCATCAAATTTGTGGGGCTCCCAACACTTTAAAGGGGCTTTAAAGCTAAAAAAAATGGCTCTTGTCATTTTACTGCACAATATTATTCCGCTCCGCAAATTGACGTAAGTCATCAGGCCTATCACAAGACAAACTATGCACCTTCGTTCAGTGTTCCATACAGAGGCATCACCCTGGTGTTTTAATACAAGATTTTGTTGGATCTAAAAACGGCAGCAATCACTTTCTTGCACAATTTTGTTCCGCCCCGCAAATTAAACTAATTCGTATCGTCTGCTCTGGGAATAAAAACGGGGAGCGTTGATGACCTCGTCCCATGATGCATCGCGTCATCTCGCGTTATGACCGGTCGCTTAGAAGAAAATAGCGTTTAATAGAGCAGAAATCCAATTTTGAGTTTCTCCATTTGCTTTTTAGATGGGATTAGAGTTCGCGAGCATTGGCCTGTTCCAAGAGGTAAACCATGGGATAGAATACAGTAGAAGGGATTAGAAAACGTGATGTTTGTTTGCTTAGCTTGTGGCGTAGCATGAACTCAGCCGTAGAGGGGGGGGGGGGGGGCAGGTTTCGATGTCTGGTTATGTGTGTGTATGGGGGGTGGCTATACAGGGTGAATTTTTTTTTTTAAAGACCAAGGCCCTCGAGTATATAAAGTGAGTGTATTGAACAGGTGCAAGCATCTTCCCTTTCTTACATTTCCTGTCATATCTCCCTTTCTCTCACCCCTCCCCCCTCCCATTCCCCTCTTTCCCCTCTCCCCTTTATCTCATTCGAATTTAAGGGCCATTGTCATATATGGCTCCTGTAGCTACGCCATCAGACTGAATATTCCGTAAACCATTTTTGCAGTTCATCATCATGCATTTTTGGTTCACGTAACGTCAGATAATTGGTATGGGATCAAGCTTAAATCGTGATCATTAACATTTCCTTATTTCCTATAGTCTTATTCCTGATGAGCCCCAGGGCATTGCCCTGTTTTGACAGTTTTTGAAGTGGAAAATGGTGATAATCATACTGATGATGATACCTGTGGTCTGAGTGGAATTAAAAACGTTTCCTGACATTCATCATGCATTTTGACTTCAGGTAAACACAAGGTAATTGGTGAGGGATCCCGGATAAAGAATAGAATACGTGACCATTCACTCTTTATATTCCACATGAATAATTTCCATTTGCCACAATGTTTTTTATCACCGGATAGATTATCATAGGCTTCAAGTTATTCAATTTCTATTATTATTTATTTTGTACACATTCCAAACAGTTGTTACATTTTGTATATGCTGTATCGCTGAAATGTAGTTTGATTAGTATGTTTCGCAAAAGAAAATGAATTCAACTTAATTATTCAATTATTCATAGGAAGACTAATATTTACCGGTGTTAAGGTTGTTGTAATGGAACTAATTAAGACCCAAAATAGGTCGTCTTTCAAAGCCAATGAGTTGCACAAGGCAATTCTTCCCTCAATCGGTGCCTGGTGTGTTGTGCAAAATTGCACGTTTGGCAAAGGAGCGCCCGTTCAGAAAGACGAGGAAAGCAATCAAAGTGTTGAGAACTGCCTATAAGTTTTTTCAATAACTCTATTACCTTTTTCAAATATTCTTCTAGCTTGAATCTAACGCCATCATAAGGTCCAAAAACATTTATTATGATATTAAAATGTGAGTACGGTTCGTTTTTATGATTCTTCATGTTCCTTTAATATGATGCACGTTTTGAAAGTGACACTGTGAATTGAGTACATTTCTTAGATATTTGAAAATAATCTATTTAATAGGAATAGGATTGAATATTAATATTTAACCTAAAGTAATACAAATTAGTTGATTTATTCATTCGAAATGAAAGAAAAGCAATAACACATGATTTTATTTTATAGTTTCCATACAAGAAAAAAAACAAACGCATTAATTAGATGTCTTTATAACTTTCCGTCTATTAATGAGGAAAGAAAATATAACTAATAGGGGATTTTCAAATATTCCTCCATGATTTACTAATGCTTTCCTTTTCTCGTTACTCCCTTTTTTTCTTCAATTCATTGGTTCAGTATACGCATGCTCACATCGGTTACACAGTGATACCTACTACATGTAGGTGTCTCACTTTAGAGGACACCGTTATGTTCCAATTCAGCTCACCATGACTGAAATTTAATAACTATGGCATCAAACGGGCAAAATTAATGCCATTATAGAGATAAGGAATCAAACAAACAGAGCGAACAGGGTTCTTGTGCACTTTCATGCACATTGTGGACTGAAACAACAATGGTAGGAGCGGCGAGAGGTGATGCGAGTTCAATCGCACGTGCATTGTCCCGCGAAACGGCGCGGCGCTACCGATATGCGCGAAATTCCCGCAGGAACGACCTGCACGAAATGACTTTATCGTTCCGTTAGTCTATTTAATCAAGTGAGGGGAAACAGACGAAGAACAGAACAAGCCACCGTTGACATCTGGACTTTGATTGCACCATCCAACAAAATCTAATACAGCATCTTGCTAACAGAGCGTAATTGGATTTAGGTAAAGACCCGAAATTTTGGGGCAATTTGAAAGAGAAGATGTATAGTGGGTCTCCCTTTGCGCGAAACCGCGGCGTTGAACCGCTGTATTGATGTAAGTGCATAGTGTTGGCGCACGCTCGCGAACGTGTTAAAAGCAAACGGAGTGCGTATTGGGTGGCGTGAAGACGTTATGACAATCTTGTGCCAATTTTTCTCTTTGTGATGGAAGAATTTGTCCTTTTGTTGTAATCCTAGAAACATGTTTGAAAAGTCGAGAAATTCGAAGCCCTCAGATATAATATTTGGAGTTCATTTTCCGCGAGTTCTGTTATTTTAGTGAACAATTAGACGGCAGATGGTTCGTGCGATGATTCATACAATTGAAGATTTGTTCCTGAAAATAAAGAATTAAATCTTAATACCAACTTTAAATAACTCAAATTGCTTTTGAGGGCAATAATGATTTTTGAAGATCACCAACTGTAAAATAAACTCAAGTGCCAGAGCAAGGGATTAGCAGACCAAAGCATAACATTCGAATGTGTTTGAAACGCATGTCGAAAATAAAGCTTTAAAATATATATTATTTGATTGATGATTTAAAAGTGCGACGCACACTCCGGTGACGATTGCTTCCTGATCTTACACGAGACGGATTCCTTAGTTTATAGTTTACCAATAACCAAAACACGTTTTGCTCTTGAATGTGAGGAGTTCCATAAAGCTATACTGCATTCAAAATATGAGCTTCAAATATCAATTCTACAACGAGATATTTAAATTTAATTACATTATCAGTGAACAATATTAAGTGTAGAACAATGCGCGGACTAGTTAACGCACGCGTACGCACGTGCGTACAATGGGGCTCGCGCTGAACACAAGACCGACTTCGGTTCCGTGCGAGCCCTAATTTATGCGGGGTTCAATGTTATCATTTATTTTCTTCATGCTCCTTAAACATTTGCTTATAAAATACCAGGTAAAGTTTTCAGTTTGATTTCATACATTCTAGCCATACACAATCTAGTGTGTTTATCTGGGGGTTCTTTTTTTCTTCTTCAGGCGATTGGTACACCCTAACACTATAGAGCACCGAATCTGTGACATCATACAAATCTATTTTTGGAATCTCTTAATTTGTTCTTCATTTTCCGAAAGAGTCATGCCCAAATGTCGAAAACCAATAGAATATGTTAAGTATTGGCTGGGATATGACCATATGAATAAAAATATTTCATATAGGAACTCAGTGTTATATTGCTCTGGCTCGTAATGTTATGAACCAGAGCAATATAACACTGAGTTCCTATAGGAAATCTTTTTATTCAGATGGTCATATCTCAGCCTATACTTTAAATATTCAATTGGTTTTCGACACTTGGACATTATTTTTTATGCTCTTTCGGAAAATGAAGAAAAAAATTGAGAAATTCAAAAATATAGATTTGTTTATGACGTCACACTTCACCACTCTATACTCCACGGTGAACTTTAACCCTTACCCAATGTAATTTGATGAAATGTATCCTGGAGTCTATGTCACCGAAGCAAAGGTCGGATCACCGACGATCGATCAAAGTAGATAAAACTAGGATTTTGTTTTTCTTTTTCGAAACGCATATTTCGAAATATATATTTTAATGCAAAGCGGATTTTATTAAAAGTAAACGATTCGTGTAATATGCATTGTCTAATACGTACGTAGACGGTTATTGTCGTTCTGATTATGGAACGATTTCATTTTAGGTTGTAGTATACAATTATAAAATGATTTTTTATAAAAATGGTTTTACTAATGACCGGTCATTAGCATTTGATAATGACCGGTCATTATGAAAATTACGTGTTAGGCAAAAATAAATGCCTGGTCAAGTGTTTGCTCTCAACCAATCAATTGATAAGGATCCGCTTCATCATCTTATATTTTAGTTTATAACATGAAACCATGATACCAAAGACAGAGGTAATGATTTATTGGTTTTATCGTAACGGAAGACATAATTTTAATAGTTCACTACTAGTATTTAGATTAAAGCATAATCATGAAAAGAAGAGGGAAAAGTGCTTGCTTTAGGGATCCCGAAATAGAAAATAGACATAGATTTTTAAAAAAATTTAAAAAACGATATGAAAAAAGTGCTATACCTAATTAATTAATAAACAACCCCTGGGTCACTAATCCACTGGCCAATCTAGCTAATCCTCTTGCGTTTAGTCAAAATCAAGAAAAGAATACGGAATATCATTATTTTGACCGCGATTTTCATCTCACAGATCTGCAACTCTAAGCAGACTGCCGTTCTGGAGAGCTAGGCCGATGAGGGTTAGGGAACTGGGGGTTGTTGACCGAAAATGGTGTTATAATCTACGACTGGTCAGAAAAGGGAACCTTCTCTATCTCAATGATGATCTTCGCAGGGTGCTGCTAGAAATAAATACGGTGTCGACACGGCATTCCAGTTCGCTTGAGGCTGATTTTGTTCTCAATCTTAGTGTTTTTTGTTGTGCTAACCTATGTCGGCATATGATTTAAGAACTTTATTCTCTTTTCTTTTATTGAGTTTCTCTTTTGTCTGTACTGTTTTTGTTTGCTTTTTGTTATTTCGATTACCGCCTCATCGTCTTTAAACTGGTCCTAGCGATGCCCCTTCTTCTAATGGCCGACAATTATTTATGTTTATTTATATAATGGAGTAATGCGAACTTGTTTATTATGATAATAGATTTATACAAACTTGAAAGAAGAAAGTGATTCATATTTTATTCTTTGTCCACAAATCGGAAGAAAAAAAGAAATCTTAAAATTTTCAGACTTGTGTTGGTTATTTTGTACATGAAAGTAGGTTTCTAGTGTAATGAATGATTTCGGTGATATGACAAGACGTTTATATTTTTAATAAAACGACATTATTTGGAATGTGCTGTTTCGGTTCCTTTTGATTAACTTAACACGAACCACGAACTTACTTTTCGCAGTAACTATATAATTTATAACGAATTCTACAATATTATCTAACATCTCTCTTCGTTCTTATGGTCATGTTCAGGACCCATCGCATTCCTTTTCTAATATATTATACTGGTGAATCAGCAATTCGAAAAGAGTTTAACGTGGAGTAAACTATTATGCTCTCAACTGGACATACATGAAAATCCTATGATATTCAATAATGAATAAGTTAATTACGTATAAGTTCCTTAATATGTACCTGTCATGACTGCATGTGGTATCTGTTTCTTGACTTCGTACTTTACTCAGCCAAACAAGATCCTGTTTAAAGTCTGAAATTTCATCGGAAATATGATTTTTGTATAATCGTGACGAACCTCGCTGGATCATGTCGTTTCCACCCTTTAGGGGTACGTGCAAGAGAGCAAAAAGGCTTCCAGCCATCCGATGGAAAAATCGAAGTTGGAAAAATGAGCCACCATACGATGTGATATAATACCGCCAGAGGATCGGGTGTAAGCATGATAGGTAGGGGTGTGGGTGAGGATCTTACATGTACCCATACCCCCTGGCGGAGAGCATGATCTGCATACAATCGGGGGCTCTGAATTAAAGGTAGAGGAAACTCTTCGGGCGGCCGAAGTGGAATCCCCCATCATAATTATATTCTGCACCATTTGCCTCTCTTTTTCTTTATCTTTCACTCAGAAATTACATATGCAATACCTTTATTCTTCGGAGAGCCCCAAGAGCGGGTTCCCGTGGATGAATGAATAAATTAAAAGTTCATTCTACAAAATCTATCTCGTCGTCTTACCGAAATATTTGCGTCAATGCTCGAACTTGAATGCCGTCTACTCCAAACGAGCAATTATATCGACAAGACTAACGAAATTCTTAAACGAAAAACTTGCAAGGAATGATTGCAAGGAATTCTCTTTGATTTTAGATTTTTCTTCTGTAAATGACTTGTGTTTTTTTATAAATGTATTCTTCTGTTCTACACCGTGTTTCCTGGGAATGTCGTGGTATAGTGGTTCATTCAATTGAATCTCAATCAAAGGGTTGGTGGTCCAAATCCAGCCCGGCACTATAACTTCCTTTGGCAAGACATGAATCCACATTTGCCACTCTCCACCCAGGTGTAGATGGGTACCTGGCTTTTGCTGGAGTAATGATAATTGCAGGGCTCTCCGGAAGAACAGCAGTGATGGTGATGGGGCTTCCATGGGTAAACAATAGTTCCTTCTTTACTTTATTCTCTTTTTCTTGAAGAATTAAAAAATACACCACAGTGCCTTATTTATACGACACAAGTAAAAGAACATGTGATCTATATGAGATCGTTTCTACGCTATAATTTACATCGCTTCCACAAATATGATATTGAATACCAATGCAGTTCGCCAACTTTCAAAACCATATTGAGAAAAAAAAGGACTACCAACTCCTGTAACCTAACCAACTGTTAGCATAAAAACTGTATTTTCAGGTCGTCAACATTTATGATACTAGTATAATGATAATAGGATTCACGGTATTCATAAATCATTAAACGATGTCCAATGTTGATTAGATTCAATAATTCAATATCATTAGATTAAAACAAGACCTATATTCAGTGTGTATTTAACCCTTTATCTGTTTGTGTGCGATGCATTCGTACTGTTCTATGGGCTTTTTGTGTGGATCGTATGTGCGAAATGTCGTCAGTGGTATGGAAAGGGTTAAAGGATGTGTTCAATTCATAGGAAGCACGAAGTAGATGATGTAAAGTTCTTTAATCACCTGGCATAATGACTATATCCCCTTGTGGATACATGTACAGGTATAAGCGTTCCGAGGATATTACTACCTACCGTCTATAATAATTAGATCATGTGAGTCTCATGCATACCAAAGATCAAACCCTGAATAGTTTTAAAGCCAGAAGGACGTTGTGAGAATACATCTTATACACCATTGTACATAGTGTGTGTCCTTTGGGCTATTAACGTTGTTTCCATTAATGGGGGTTCTCGTCTCTGTTATCAAGATATGTGGTGGGTAATAAATTTCGGCCGGTTTGCGTGAGGTGCATGCCACTATATCACCTGCTTGCTATTTCGGATGTTCAATATTCTGAACGTATAATGGAATGTGGTGTAGTAAACGTTTGGAATGGTAACAGTGTGGTATCCAAAATTGTCAACCCTATACCCCTGTGAATTCGTTACTGAGCAAACCATCGAAGTATTCCGAATAAAGAACTTTAGGGTTCTCTCCACCCTTTCTTTCTATTGCATTCTCTCTCTCTCTCTCTCTCTCTCTATCTCTCTTTCTCTCTCTTTCTCTCTCTCTTTTTCTCTCCCCTCTCTATCTCTCTCCCTCTCTCGCTCTCTCTCTGTCTCTCTCTTTCTCCCTCTCTTTTTTTTTCTCTCTCTCTATCTCTCTCTCCGTCTCTCGTTCTCTCTATCAGTTTACCTCGCTCCCTCCCTTCCCTCCTTCCTTCGTCCAACCATTATCCACCCTCTTCTTCTCCAGCAAAGTAGGTCTGTAGTCCCATGGGTTGAGATACCTGTGTGCCACCGGACCCTCGGTAGCAAACATTCGAAGCCCGCTCCTCTAAACACGACCCGGGTCTGATGATCTAGCGTGCATGTGTGTACACGCCTCCCATTACACATGGACAAAACATGGACAAAACTTGTAATCATGCTCAAAATTGGGGGTACTAGACTGATATACCATAGTAGTGTACGTAAGCAGTTCAACAGATAGATGGATGGATAGATGAATAGATGGATAGATAGATCGAGATAGATAGGCAAAAGGAAAAATCCCCAATGCTCTGTGAAGACGTAAAAGTTTTCGCCCAATCTGACATGCCCAAAGGCTTTGTCAAGATCGATCGATCGATCTCTCCTCTCTCCCTCTCTCTCTCCCTCTCTCCATCTCTCTCTTCCCCCCATCTCTCTCTCTCTCTCTCCCCTCTCTCTTTTTCTCTCCATCTCTCTTTCCCTCTCTCGAGAAAGAAAAACTCGCAAGCAATCTAAGCGCGCTCCTTGAATTGTAATAGGGTCTAATGATCAATCGTGTGTACATTATTCACGCCTTCCATTTTACCACAACGAAACTTGTAATAATGCTCAATATTAGGGTACCAGGCAGATATACCATTGTAGAGATATAATGTACGAAATGAGATGAATAAATCGATATATATATATATATATATAGAGAGAGAGAGAGAGAGAGAGAGAGAGAGAGAGAGAGAGAGAGATAGGCAGTCGGACGGAAAGATAGAGGTAGATTTTTTTTCTTTAACTTTTTAGGCGAAATATTCGCAATGCTCTGTAAAGGTGTGAAAGTTTTCGCCCGTAGGCTTTAATAGTTAGTATGAGTACATCTTTTTTTTTTCTCTCTCTCTCTCTATCTCTCCCTCTGTCTCTGTCTCTCTCTTGTGTATATAATTATATATATATATATATATATATATATATATATATATATATATATATGTATATATATCGGCACAAACTCGCAAACACTCAAAGCTTGCCCCTTCAGCCCCTTAAATGGATTCAACAGGGTTTGATGATTCATCGTACGATGTGGGTGTGTGTGTGTGTGTGTGTGTGTGTGTGTGTGTGTGTGCGTGGGTGTGCGCGCGTGTGTGTGCGCGTATACAGTTATGAATAAACTCACCTTTTATTCAATCTGGACCAAACTTAATTATGCTCAACAGTTGAGTACGAGTTAAGAAGCAGAACAATAAGTGATGAAATTGTATATTAGATCAATATTGAATAAATGTAGAGATAGATACACGTAGATTAGAGATAACAAAGAGACGAGCGACAAAAGATTAGTCAGTTATCAAACAGAATATTGATTTGTTACATTACATTGTAAATTGATGTATATGTTTATAAACAGAATATTGATGTACATCAATGAAGTTTAATGAATACAATACAATACAATATAGGAGGGTTAGGGTGTTAGAAAGAAAGAAATAAAAGAGAGGCAATCAGAAGAAGCAACGAACTTTATCTATACAAGCTAATTGAATGCAGTATTAAATTTAAGAGTATTAAACTATTTTTGAAGTGGAATATTGGTCTTTTCCTTTTCCGCCGCTGATCTAGGAATCATGTACCACTCTCTTTGCTTTACATCAACTCGTTATGTCTGTTCATTAATTTGTTTACCCACTTCACAAGGCACCGTGTAAAATGTACGTCATTTAAAGATAATTTGTACTTTTTATCATTAATTTTCTCCATATTGTTGAGGTACGCCTATATCTTATGACTCGGTAACATTGCTTCAGATGCTGAAGAAAAAAATCCTGGATTTAGCTCATGCTTCAAATCATAATTATAAACCTTTAGGTCAGTCAGGAATCCCATGAATTTTACAAGCCGATCGCCTGTCTGATTATCAAGATATTTATGATCGGAAATCGAAACCAAATTTTGCGTTTTTCTAACGGTTTTCATAACACTACAGTCTATTGGGGAAAACGAGTATGGTAAAACCGGTCACTCAAAGATTTTTACTTATTTGAGCACTTCTTGATCATTTTGAACCGCAATTTGGGTAGGGCTTCAACATTACACCATATCGCAGACACTGATAACACGTAGTGCCGTGCATCTCAGATTTAACATTGTTCAACGATGCCTTTATTAAAGTAAATCACAATGCATTAAACGCCTTTGATCTATCTACAAGCAGCTGGGTTTTCTTCCACCCCCTTCCTCCCCATCTCTCACACTTCCTTTCTCTCTCTCTCTCTCTCTCTCTCTCCCCCTCTCTCTCTCCTTTTCTCTCTCCCTTTCTCCCTCTCTCTCTCTCTTTCTCTACGTCACTTTCTCTCATTTACGCCGAGTATTGAAGATTTCGGCGAAGCGGAAGAGTTCATTAATAAGTTTCGGCATGAACATGAGGAAGCTTTATAGTTTGGTGCCGCCACGAATACACAGGCGCTGGTTCGAAAATCAAAGAGGCCTTCCTGGTAGAAAACGAGAGAAGGGAGGTGTGAGTGAGAGAGAGAGAGAGAGAGAAATAGTGAGTAAGTGTGTGCGTGCGTTTGTGTGCGTTTGTGTGTGTGTTTGTGTGAGAGAAGCGTGATAGAGAGACATACAGGAAGGATGGGAGCGAGAGTGAAAGAGGGAAGATGAGACAGGGGAGGAGATAAAAGCGAAGCAAATATTCACAAAGATGAAAGAGGGGAGAGAAAATACCTAAATATAAAGACAAGAGGAGAAAGATGGGGAGAGGGGGAGAGATGGATATCGAGACGGAGGCAGATAAAGAATGGGGTATGCATAGAGAGAAAGAGCGAGAGAGAGAAATAAAGAAAAGACAGACAGACAAAGATAGATACATACACAGACTGAGAAACTTAAAGAAAGAGCAAGAAAGGGAAGAGAGGGAAAGAGAAAGATAGACAGACAGAGACAGTGAGAGATAGATACATGCACTCAAACACATACACACATACACATCGATAAAGAAAGAGAGAGAAGGGAGGGGGAACGAGACCAACCAAGCAGTCGGACGGAGAAAGCCGAGAGAAACCGAGAGAGACCGAGAAAATCTCCTCCAGATAGTTGGTATAATCAATTTCTGAAGGCACCGCCTCACAGTCATCGTCTGGTAGATGAGAGCAAGGGTGAGAGTGTCTGTATGCCAGTCGTCGGCCCGGTCAGTCACGCTTTCATTGTTTATCTTGCGATCATGATCTGGATTCATATCACAGCTTTCTACATGTTCAAGCTTCTCTGTATTTCGGGCTCGCATCTGTGAAGGATAGCATCCAAATAAAATAAGTCATGTTATGATCGACCGAGGAGCAGTTTGACCGACAATTTTGGATGTAACTTGCGAGGAACAAACCGTGTGCGATCAGACCAGTTTGGTTCACTGGGCGACTTGGGAGGTGGATGAATACATGCTGGACGATATCTGATTGTTGACGAGTTTTGGGGTTTCATTGATACTGTTCGTGGATATTGGAATAACGATTCGTCGTTAAACTTGCTTTTGTCTCGTACATGCACTGATTTCTCGAGTTATCCATAACCAATTTGGTCATAGTAAATTTCAGAGTTTGATTCTATGTACAAACATGACCATCTACTTTTAAAACATTATTCATAGAACGTGGAAATTAGTCATCTTGCAATTTATGAATATTAATGGGATTTTTCTTTGTTGTATCTTAGACTGGAGAAGATTAAGAGTATTCCTGGATATTGAAACTCTTTTTCATGGGGAAAATGTATCACCTCGAGATGGTGGGAAGCGCTCTGTGATACAACTTCAGCGACTCTGTACCTCTGTCATTCAGAGCTCTGTATTTCAGTTGATGTCCAGACAATATAATGTCGATGGTTTTTACCTTCTTTTAACTGGACAAGAACCTTATGTTATACTTTCTACGTTAAGCTGACTAAAAGTGATTTGGCCTATATCATCAATAAACAGTCAGCTAGCAATTTATTGTACGAGGCAATTAAGGTATGTTTTACATGTGATTTTATCGCCTCCTTGTCATTTTGGGATTGGATTCCTTTACTCTATATACCACTTTCCTATGACAACACATGTGTCTTGCATCAGAAGGCAGGACGTCAAATCGTATGCTGCAAGAGGAGTATAATATCCATGATGTCATTAATCAACTGATTAGGCATAAATAATGTTATGACCCCCTCTTCGTCTGTCCTCGCCAGGTGGAATCCTCTTCGCTTCGATCGTCATCTTCCACGTTCACTCTCGTCATCTTCTACTTTGGCTAGCCGCAAACGAGCGCATGCCAGGCAGGGAGGGGGAGTCCTCAATATACTGGAATCCAACTATCTCTTTCCAACTCCATCTCCGCGCGGACTATAATATCGGAATCTCCCAGCCTGTGCCGATTTCCTGAGCGCCCATCCATCCGCCAGCAGTGATTCATGCGTGAGGCAGACTGGTGGTAGCGGCGGTTGCTGGTGATGAAGAGCATATGTGATGAGCCCAATCTCATCCCGGAATTAATAGCTGATGAAAGGAGGGTAAGTTTTTAAAAACCAACATCATCTTTTTCCTGTCTCTCTCCCTCGAGAGTTATTGACGCATCTGATTAAGGATAATGCTAATGATAGTACTTGACAATTGATTGTTCACCCATGTGTAATTCGTCATTTTCTTTGTGATTTTGAACTTTGGTGCATATTAATTTGTAGGAGAAAACCAACATCATCTTTTTTCGGTCTCTCGAGATAGTTATTGACGCATCTGATTAAGGATAATGCTAATGATATTACTTGACAATTGATTGTTAACCTATGTGTAATTCGTCATTTTCGTTGTGGTTTTGAACTTTGATGCATATTGATTTGTAGGAGAATGTGGCTCGTAACTATCTTTAAAACTTGTTGGAGGTTTACCTGACATAAAAAGAACTTGCACAGACAAAATGTCGAATTTAAAAACACGAACTAGTCGTTTGGAACAGCTGAATGTAAACAAAAAATACTGTGTTACCAGCATTCTGATCAGAACTTATTCCAAAATGTTCATATCGTATTTTTCGTCTATATTAAGCTTTATGCGTAGTTGCGAGACTGTGAGTTTTAAATAAACATTTTTAATATAGCTTTAAATTTGTAGGCTATTTCATAACATAATTTCAAACATAACATTCGTCATTTCCTTCACCACGTTCACGGCCCTTTTATCAAAAGATATTACATTGTCGTTTTTGTTGATATCGTATCCTACCGTTTAAGACATTATGCTAACTTGCCAAAACCTTTGCAGTACTAAAAAACCTGTACGTAATAAGAGAAAAGAGAGGGAGATAAAGAATAAAGATAAACAAGGAGGAAGAGAAAAGGGGGAATCGAGGGAATGGAGAGAAATCAAGTAAGATGAGGGAGAGGGGATAAGCTTCATGATCTACTAATCTCCATCTCTCTAGGGGCGGCAGAGCGTCCTTGAAAGTGGGGGTGCTCCAAAAAATGGGCACTTTCTGGAAAAAAGGGGCACCTGCGAGGGTAACATCAACGCAGAAAAATACAATTTGTAGACATTGGTATATACCCCTGTATTGTAATTAATACATTATATAGGATGATCTTCTACACTTCCTCTTTACGTGGACTAAGATACTGTTACAGCACCATTTTGTCACAGTTTTGTGTAATTGTCTGATGATTCATGTGCGAGCTAGCGAAGCGACCGAGCAAAAAATGGTACGATTTGTGAGGTCGTTTTGAGACTGATTCCATTTTTTCGTTTAGATTAAATCACAATTCCCGATGTTGTTTTAAACACAGTCTCATAATGAAGGAATGAATGAGACCTTTGATATGTAGCTTAATGAGAAACTATGAATGCAAGCGAGCGTACCGAGCGAATTTTGGGGGGGAAATTCAAGAAAAAAATGCTCTCAAATTAGGGGCACATGTTAAAGAGGCTACGATAAATCTATTGTTTCCGGGGGAGAGGGGTAATAAAAACATCGTCTCTTTTTAACATTAATGGGTTGTTAAGATGTAAATGCACTTGCCATGAGTTTAAAAACCCATTCATAGTTGTGACCTTATATTCTTTGACACAGGGGAATTGATACGCTTTTAGCAGTTAATGAGAATATGTCATGAAAGTTTAAATGGGCAAACGTTATTATACTATATTAAATTGGAGGGACATTTGATAGCGTTGAAAACGAGTACGAATTTATTCTAAAAGGGCCACTTACAAAAAGTGGGGGCGCTGTGACCCCTCTCCCCCTCCCCTCTACCCTCTAGGAGCACCTCCTCTGTTTCTTCCGCAGACCATCATCATATTAGGCTGAATCTTGAGGAGCATACCCGGTTGGTTGGGCACACGTTCAACTTGTTCACACGAGTTTCCTATTGAGGGTTCGGCTTGAGAGCAGACGTCAAATAAACACTGCACTTTGGTCCATCTCACTCACAGCACGTTCACACTCGCGCCATTTTTCATGGACTATTCGCTTAAAATGGCGCGCAAACCGAACATCCGGGACACATGACCTGAAGCCGTCTGCCCTTTTTTGTGATGGATGATGCGTGAAGCATGATTTACGCAGAAATCGCTGCACGCATACATATTATTTCATCAAGCGACCGCTATTAAAAATCGCACCTTGCAAGCGTTATGATCGCTAATGTCATATTGTGCCAAACATACTTAACTTTGCAGTCAATATGATACGAAATACTTGACTCTGCACTCATTATTCACCAGACACAGTTGTGTTTAATTATTTTAACCGACCACACTAAACTTACATATTATAATGATTGCTAAATACATAACCATAACCGTCAATATGATACGAAATACTTGACTCTGCACTCATTATTCACCAGACACAGTTATGTTTAATTATTTTAACAGACCACACTAAACTTACATAATAATGATTGTTAAATACATAACCATAACCGCTACGCACGGAATTTCGCAATCACTTTGACCGTTAAAAACAAAACATTACAATCAGTATGACCTCTCCACACTTAAATTTGTCTGCATGGTGACCGCCACACAATTAACTTTTTAGTAATCAATAATTAACACAGTACACAGTTCACTTTGCAATCACCGCGACTACCAAACTCCCTCAACTTTGCAATCAATGTGACATCAAAACATCCTTAACGTTTTGCAATCATTGTGACTAGTCTACAAATACCATAAACTTTGCAATCACTGTGACTACAAAACACCCTTAATTGTGCATTCATTGTGACTACAAAACACACTTAATTACGCAATCATTGTGACTACAAAACACACTTAATTGTGAAAACATTGTGTCTATAAAATACCATAAACTTTGCAATCATTATGACTCCAAAACACCCTTAACATTGCCATCATTGTGACTCCAAAACGCCCTAAACTTTGCAATCATTTCAAAGCTACACACTTTACCTTGCAATCATTATAATCCTCACTCGGCTTGGTTCTAGTATCATCGTGATTCGCTCCCCAAGTATTTTCATTTTACGATGTCATTCTCACCATTTACTTTCCGACGCCACCACTTTTTGCAAAGAAACGTAAAAAAATGTTCTACATTTCTACTGGCAGTGTGGTTCGGCTTTCTCAGAGTCAAGTCGGCGCTGTTAAGGAGTTCTGTAATGCTCACCTATTTGCCTTGCTTCTTATAAATCATTCTACCATTTCCCAAAACCATTCTATAAATATTGGATTGGCAAGTTGAGTGGCAATGGACGCCAAAAATATTTGGATGGTGAGAAAATTGCTGATTTTCTCCCAGAAATAGCAGCTCCCCTGAGAATGCACGTCATGTTTTCTTACATGACCATTTAGCGATGAGATCCATTCCTTTAATGTTATATTGTAAAATCGATTAGTGAGTTATTTGATTGATTGATCACATTTTACCTTTAAAAAAAGTAATTTTTCCAAGTAAGGCAACCATGGGGACATACGCATTTAGGTCCTATTCAAGGGACTTGGTTATGCGGTTATACATTGCCTAAGGTAAAAGCACGTTGGCTTGGCTTCGAACCCCAGACCTTGAGGTTACGAGACCACTGCTCTACCACTTAGTCATCTTACTCCTATGTGACATGGGGAGTGTTTCACAGAAACTAAGATCGACTTTAAGTTGGACTTAACTATGGCAGGCCATTCATGCCACTGATTGCTCTCACTATTGGTCTCTCAATTATGATCTTCAGATCATATTTTTTCCTTCAATAATGAATTTTCAAAAATTGTAAATTCTGTAGATTTGTGACTATAATGTGTACGTCCCTTGAGAGACCTATGCAAGTAAACAGTCATGAGTGAGCGCAAACAGTGGCAAGAACGGCTTGCCATAGTTAAGTTCAACTTAAAGTAGATATTAGACATTTCCCAGGACATTGTATGATAATTAGAAACAGAGCGTAAACTAAGTTATAGTTGAATTTATTGTAAATCGCATATTGTTTGCAAACGAAGAACGAGAATGATAGTGCAAATTCCAGAGTATCGACCTCATTATCTACTTGCTGGTATTTACACTAAATCCTGCAGCCTGTGTTCATCTCCCAAAAATGAATAGAGTTGTAAGCACTTGCAACAAATCAGCCTAACGCAATTTTAATAGCCTTTTGTGTCACCTATCGAAATATGTGAACATGATAATGACGTATTACGTAACCCGTACATAATTTTTTTTGGGACACCCTATAGGGTATTGAAATTGCCCTTGATTTTATTGACAAGTTTGCGATCGTGCTAGAAACAGTTACATAACAAACCTGTAGTTGATAATGATAATAATCAAGATGATAATTATAATAACATGTTCTTGTATAAAACCGCTCATCACATATCACGTATTTTGTTATAACGTCCCTTTGCGCTTAATGCCCATCTGTTACTAGTGTACAGGAGATATTAGACCACACTGCAAGGTCACTGGACAGGTGGTGATCTCAGCAAACCAGCTCTCAATAAACATAAGAAAAAGAGGATCGTGGAGGACCAATGGTCACCGATTATACATTGTTTGTTATATAGAGGGCGCAAGTAGCTATACGTAGTGCAGTGGGGCTTAAAAGAACGCTATATATTATGATCTCCCCTTGAACTCCAACAACCGTTATCAGCGCGCAGTGTATCAGCGTCATATGCCAAGGATCGTTAGTGCTATAGCAGGGTTTCGAACCTCGTATCTTAATGGTTCACAGTCCGGAGACTTATCCGCTACGCCACAACACCTTTCTCTCGTTACGAAACGCCATCCGCATTTATCGCGCATGCATGCAGCATTGCTGAACTCTAGGAAATTTAGGGTTCATGAAGCACCAGCCCTCGCTATGACCCCCTTGTTGACCCCTCTCTTTAATCCTAGCATGTTTACTGGACTTCTTTAGGCTAGAGTTTCCTCTTTTTGAAATACAGTCGATAAATATTTTCATGACCCGTGGCAAAGCATGTTGTAGAGACCATTAAGGCTTGTTCAGGTATGACGTCAAAAAACCGCGGCGGAGCGATAGGAGTGGAAACGTGCCAGGCATGAACCCTATCGTAATCGTAGTCGAGGTCGAAGTCGAGTGGTTAAAGCACTTGACTTGAAATTCAAAGGTCGTGGTTCGATTCCCGACACGGCACTTATGTCCTTTGGCAAGGCATTAATCTTCATTTGCCACACTCGACCCAGGTGAGGTAAATGGGTATCTGTCAGTAATTAATTCTTTGATATACTGGAGCGCTGTAATGGCAGCTATAGGCTTAAGCCGGGGTAATAATTAGTGCGCCTCGGAATAGAATTTCTAGATAGATGGCGCTATATAAATGCTTATTATTATTATTATATACAAGACTCCATTATTATTTTACGAGGCAGTTGTTGATGCTAGCATGCATCTTGTTAAAAGTTGATTGGAACAAAATATTTGTTTGCTCTTTTTGTTTAGGTATCAAGTTCAAAAGATGTTTGGAAAGTTCGAATGAATTTGTCATTATAATATCAGGCGGAAATAGAAATGTAAATGTTTTGTTGAAGTATACTCTTTTTCCATGAATACATTGATATCCATTAAACCTAGGGGATACCAAGGTGTGGATGGGAGGAAGGGGTCTAATAGAAGTCTCATGCCCCAGTACCCCTCTTAACTCTGCATTTCTTATGCAAAATTTGAAACAACTACTTAATCAAATTTCATGTTATTATGTTCAATACACGTTTCTGAGTTGTGGAAACTCTTGCCAATAACCAAAATCATGATCCCAAGTTGGCAGTACCTCACACGGACTACAAACACCAATCAAACCTTGTCCAAGTAGCCCAAAAGGAGTAGATAATTCGTAGAAAATAAGACAAAAATGAACATTGGATGTAAATTGCATGCTATAAAGTCCACGGGCTTCATGCGAAATAAAGGGGGAAATGAAGTATTATAGTGTTGTTATTGCGACGCGCTTGGTTGCATGCATCACCTCGATTAGCGGTGCTCACCCATCAAGACTCCGCCGAACTCCCCCGTGGATGGAGGACCTACTTTACCCCGGACCCGCTGAAATCTTCAGGGTATATGCAAATGGGGCTTTCCAAAGAAGAAGAGAGAAAATACCGTGTGATTTAAGAGCTGGATGGCGTCAAATGATTACATTTCCAATCAACCAAGCGTGGACTATATATGATGAGGGATAATTCTGAAAATGTCCTTATCTTGAATTCAATTACTAATGCAATCTTTTAAAAATGGCCGCTTAATGAAAAGCCCGCAGAAAAAAGGGGGAAATGCGATTCTTTTCGGATGCTGAGCAATGTGATGATCTTACAAGTGACATATTGTTGGTTTTTTAAGAAAAGGAAGTGTAGCGTCAATTAAGGAAGAGTATTGCCGCTAAAATAACATCTTACTAACAACCTTTTTGTTGCCTAATGGCGTCATTATGGCGATTGTAGCCAGAAAATGCTGAGATGAGGAAAATGAAGCCCCCCCCCCCCCCCACACACACTTCTTCGTCCCATGTGATCCTACAGACAAAGGCCAAATAACAAAGAAATTGGTTCGCTGAGTCAGAAACAAACAGAGGAGATTGAAGAAGGTGTCAGTGTCCTCTACTTTAATACCAACATGCTTTGCGATTTTCCTTCAGTCGGTACAAATTCGTATGCTTATATGTGTATTTATGTAGGCCTATGTCCCCCCAAAACAACGTTTTTCTTAACTTATTTGTGCCGTTTCTGTGATGTGATCAAACTTTTTCACCAAGATATATCTTTGAGCTGTAAAGGTAATGCCCCTGTTTTTTTCCTGCATACTCTCTGCACATTACCTAGGAAACGCTACTGTTATTCTTATTTTTTTGAAAAGACGTGAGATACGCCGAAAATCCGTGACCTACATTTTTGATATGAAGGCGTGAACTTCTCTTCGTCATCATTTTGTGCGTTAGAAAGATATAATTAATATTTAATATATATTCATGAGAAAAAGATACCCTATCACCAAGCTTATAGTTAGAGTTCTCATATAGTGTTATAACAGGGGTCGTTTCAGGGTTGGGTATGCTATAGAAAGTTTGCGAAGGTTACGAGTTGCCTGGTATACGTTTGAAGTCGGTAAAGGCAAATGTAATGGCAATGCGTTCGTCATGATTGCGTTTTGACCATTTTAACTCATTGTTTGATAATCCATGGTACTCTCTATATCATAAAGGAAAGAGACAGAGAGAGATTGGGATGGAATTGTGACAGGGAAAGAGATGGGGATAATAGTGGCCGGATGGTGTATGCATTAGACAACAAGCAATAATACATCGTGTAGATGTGTAACTACGAGAGAGAGAGAGAGAGAGAGAGAGAGAGAAAGAGAAAGAGTTAGAGAGAGGGAGATATATAGAGTAGATAGAGGAGTGAGAGGGGATAGGGAGAAAGTTAGAGAGGGGAGATAGGGTGTGCGTGTGTCGTGTGTGTTTGTGTGCGTGTGTGTGTGTGTGTTTGTGTGTGTGTGTGTTTGAGAGAGAGAGACACACACACACACAGAGAAGAGAGAGAGAGTAAAATAGGATAAATGTCACAAGGTTGCAATATCATGCACAGCCTATGATAACTCCACGATCCTTTGTTTGCGTAAGGTGCCCTGACGTAGCGGCTACCCTTTGATACTTACTTCATATCAGGTCTAGATAGCAGAAAAATCGCGTGTTATGACAGGCCGAGATTACAAGCGATCCACTACCAAAGACGTTCATAGCGAGATGACCCTTAACTTATAAACATACAGAAATAGCCCCCTTAAAGGGACTTGGTAATATTGTTCAGATGAGAGAAAATAGTGCTAAAGGTAGTGACCTCATTGCTAGATGTACCGTAAAGATAACCTAAAATTTTGAGTGAAAGCAGACCATTATTAATGATAAAAATTAGAGAAAAAAACTGATCTGATCGATTACTGAATTCTCCCAATTATATCATTATAATTAAATTAAATTTTAATTTTAGGTGAATGCAAATCGTCACAAAGCGATGAATTGGCTGTATATACCATTCCAAACATTAAAGTGTTGACAGATTTTTACCCAAAGGCATGCTTGCATAAAGCAATGCTCCATAATATTCTTATAGTTGTGATGCACCGACATCTGTATGTGTCTCCTCGTGATATTGATTTTAATCTGCTACACATATCCTTCTGGCCTGGATAGGCTATGCCAAAGAACCTGGATGTCATAAGTTCATTCGATCTTTGCGGTAATGATTGTAGGGTGAGGATCAGGATAAGGAAAAATAGAAATCTGACACATTTATCAATGATTCTTTAAAGGTACGAAATGATTGACACGAGCAGCAAATTTTGGATGCAAACTACCCAAGAACGTTCGGAATTCCACCCGTGTATATAGAACACTTAACAGAAGAAAAGCAATCCACCTTTAATGGTACAAAAGTGCACCTAGCCATAGTGATGAAATCTTTGGCTACTTAGCTGAGGGGTGCAACTTCACACCCCTTTAGGTGCCTATTGTGTTGCGGGGTGTACTGGGTGTGGTATCCAATGGAAGAGACCTATATAGAGCTCACTACGTGTACTAAGATGGACCAAGAGGAACAATAATATGAATAAAATTGGACAAAATACGAACTTCGTCTTCTATTTGAACTAAACACTGCATGAAGAAGATAAGGGCCCCCGTACACCTTGCCTAAGAATTGTGCTTTATATACCATATTGCGATGAGTACGGTAGTTTGAGACGCATTTATTCCAAACTCAGAGATAATCTGGAGTTATGGTGATGGAACTGTATTGCGAAACGGAGCATCTGTGCGGATTTTCTGAATGTAGAAATAATTGCTTCGTATAACTTAGACCAATGATTTGTCTGTATTTTAAAGTAAGCATTAAATGCGTCGTCAACACGTCGTCAACACCGTGCAAGATCATCTCGAGTGGTTCAGTTTATATAAAGATACAATTTGAAGTTAATGATGGGCAATTGTGTGCCTGGATAGTACGTAGTATGAACGGGGCCAATTACCAATATTCACCTAGGGTTGGTTCTGACGGTGGAAACACGAACTGTGGAAATGATGAAGTCCGCGGTTTGAAAGGGGGTTAGAGATTATTCTGCCAGTACACCTCGGGATGGTTCTGTCTGTGGAAACACGGCCTCTGGAATAAAAGAAGACTAGTCGTGGAAGGGGGCGTGTATGGATTATATCAGATCACCTCGGGTTTGTTCTGTCGGTGTAAACACGGCTTGTTGAAGTGATGGGGGTCCTATCATGTGTCTGTACAGTGTGAGGTATGAAATGGGTCAATATGCCAGATCACCTCGGGTACTTTTCGTATTTAATGAAGGCAAGTTACACGTCTGTATCAGTATGAAAGGGGGTAGTCCACGAATTATGCATCAGCACTTCGGGGGTAGTTCTGTCTGTGGTATCATAGAATTACTGAAGGTCAGTCGTATGTCTGTGCAGTGCGATGAATGCCATGGAACGGGTCGTTACAGGTTATTATTCCGGATCCCCCATAGGGTTGGTTCCGTCTGTGTGAACACAGTCTGTATCATGTAATTAATGAAGGCCAGTCGTGAGCCCCACTAATTTCACACTTGGTCAAGTAGCTGAACACCCTCTGCATCTTTTAAGGTCAAAATCCCGGGTGGAATTATGAGATTTGATGCAATCAAACTCCAAGCTCAGGCCTATACACGTGGTTGATCACTCAACCGTGAACGCAACCCATTGCATGCACGCACCCGTTCGCATGATGGCGTTTTATAGGCGTTAGCACCCGGCCTGGTGTACAACCACATCTCTGCTGAGATAAAGACGCGTGGTGTCGTTCTTTGTGCACCAAGAAGGGATCGGGCACCATACATGGTCACTGGTCAGTCGTGAAAAGATGTGGCAGTGTTAATCTTATCCTGAAATTAAAATCTAGGTGGTGACAACATGCATCCATGGTTATTTTGATATAATTGGGAGTGTTATGTAAGTTACTTTTGTTCTCTCTGTCTCCCTTAGTTCCCTATCTCTCTCTCTCTCTCTCTCTCTCTCTCTCTCTATCTATCTCTCTTTCACCCCCTCCCCTCTTTCAACTCTCTCTCTCTCTCCCTTTCTTTCTAAACGTTATGTCTATCGCATTAATATAAAACTGGGATATTCATTAACTGCTAGATTGTATTCATAAATGTGCTAACAGACTATTTCTAGCATGGATAAACAATTATTTTCTCGAAACCAAACTTCTAGTGTTGAAATATCAGATTTAAATTATCATCTAACCGGTTTTATGGATTTTTATTTTCGTCGTCGGGTAAGTATTATACGCCAATTTTCGCATAGTCGGAGATAGGAGTGTTCAAGAAGAGTTATACATAAAACACGTACAGAAGAAGGTGAAGACAGTTTGTGAACGCCCTGCTGGAAAGAACACACTCATTCACACTCATTCACAGTGTGAATCACACTGTGAATCACAGTGTGCTCCACAATGTTAAATTGGGGCGTTTTCACATTGTGGTCGATTCGTTTTACACTGGTTCACAGTGTGGATAATCGGAAAAGGAAAGAACACACTCATTCACACTCATTCACAGTGTGAATCACACCGTGTTTCACACTGTGAATCACAGTGTGCTCCACAATGTTAAATTGGGGCGTTTTCACATTGTGGTCGATTCGTTTCACACTGGTTCACAGTGTGGATAACCGGAAAAGGAAAGAACACACTCATTCACACTCATTTACAGTGTGAATCACACTGTGTTTCACACTGTGAATGAGTGTGTTCTTTCCAGCAGGGCGGGCCTACAGTATCTCACAAAATATAAATTAAACCTAGATCATGAGATCCCTGTAATGGATTATCAATATAAGCTCTTCAAACTGCTTATTAAATCCATCATGCGTAAGCAAACACGTATCATGAGCCAGCAAGACACATATTTTATGTAACTGTAACTCTATTTCTACTTCCAAAGAATGTTTATATTCCCTTCTTATTTCCCACTTGGCTCTTGAAAGCAAGTCGTCTCCTTCATAACAACGTTATGCAATAAACATTTAATTTCTAATCACATTTTCCTACTTTACTTGATTACAAAAATCGTTTCTTAACCTCATTATATTCCCCCAAACAAGTGATAAATATTCGCTGGTGTTTTTTTTTCTCCGCATAATGGTCTTGTCTGTCTGACGAAGTATAGAGAGCGAGAACTGATGATGATTGTAATGCATGCATATCAACCACAGCCGACGCCATTGCCAAAACTTGATTTATCGTCTTCGGGCAAAACAAACCCAATTTTGAGGTTTTCTGTGTCTTTATGATTTATAATCTGTGGGTAGATAAGTAGCGAGGGTTCGCTGACTTGGTAATTAATGATAAATCATCCAGCCGACGAGGGTTTGCGTGAAATCGGGGGGAAATTATTGCGAGGCCAGCAGACGGACAGACAGACAGACAGACAGACGGGAACGAGAAAGACGGATAGAGAGAGAGAGAGAGAGAGAGAGAGAGAAAAAAAATAAGAAAGATATAGTAAATGAGATATTAGAAAGTTCTATAAATATATATTGTAAAATTATTTAAAAAAAAAAACAATATAAAGAGGTAGATACGAGAAAAAAAAAGATAGCAAGGTAAACAGAGTGAGGAAGAGAGAGAGAGAGAGAGAGAGAGAGAGGACATAATTATATAAAGAAGGAGATAGGTTGAAAAGATTGATATATGTCTTAAAAGGAAAAAAGGGAGAGCAGAAGAGAAATAACTCATTTGTATTGATGAAAGAGGGGAAAATAAAAGCAAGGAGTAAGATAGAGAGAGAGAGAGAGAGAGAGGAGGGGGAGAGAGAGAGAGAGATACGCAGAGAAAGAGGAAATACACAGCGTAAAATAAATAGAGCAGTAGGAGAGCGAGAGAGAGAAAGATATATATATATATATATATATATATATATATATATATAAACTTAGATTTGGTCTATTCCTCCGTACAATGCTCAATGCATTAGTCTGCCTTATCCAATATATATATATATATATATATATATATATATATATATATATATATATATATAACATGTATACAAAGAGAGACGGAGAAGGGAAGTGAACATGAGAAGATGAAGAAAGAGAAAAGCTAAGATGATTTACAGAGGTAGAGAATGAAGTTATTTTGTAGAATATAAATTTTCATTTACATGTATTATGAACCCGCCATGCCATTTCTGTCTCATTATTAACCTACTTACATTAATTCATTGGCCTAGTTCTGAAAAGGTGAAATATCTTCTCAAGACGGTAATTCAAATAAGACAATAACATTTTGATTTATTCCGATGTTTATATATCAAATTCACATCTGTTATTCCAATTAGATCCAGGATTGATTTGCTTAGTTTTGCATCAGCCTAGAGCATTTCTACGTCTGAAAATCTATTTTAATATACAAAATCTTAAAAAACAAATATACCAAATCTGAAAAAACAATTCGTGGGGATATTGCTAACTGTTTAGCAATAATAATCAGAATCTTTATAGCTCTTGAATACGCACTACGTCAGCACCCTACGCACTTGTTAAACTGTTGAATCAACATATAAAAGTGCTGGGAAGTGACAGCGTCTTGACCATGTTGGTAGATTATATATTTCAATATAACTATGCTGGTTTTGCCCTTTACAGTGTTGAATCCAGCAATCGTAAAATGTGGTACACTTTGAAAAGGCTGTCCCGCATTGCCTCTTTCAAAATGCGAATAATTTGTATAACATTCTACCTTCTCGAATGTGCAGTATTACCAGTGGGTCATTGGTTGTTACAAACACACGATGTAATGTGTGCACCATCTCCACACCCTTTGGAAGATTTCCATCGAAATATATATATATATATATATATATATATATATATATATATATATATATCATCTTAATATGTGAACGCATATTAAGAGGATGTCAATAATTGGATAGCTAGTTTTTAGGTCGACAACTTCCGATTTTCGAAGTTTGAGATTTCGAAGTTTCAGAGAGCTGTTACTCCTCTGACAGACATTAACATAACATATGAGTTATATTATTGTAATCTATGGCTTACTAGCGTTCCAGTGATATGTACAGTTCATCTATTTCGCTGTTTCACTTCCGGAAGAGTTTTTCAAAAATATAGTTCCCAAGACATATTGGATCCATTTTTTGTTACATTGTTGTCAATTTCTTGTTGTAACTGTGCTCGTATTCAATTAATACATAATTGTGACTCTTTAAAAAAAATGTATTAAATCAGGCTGAAACATATGGCTTTAATTCCAGAAGACGGTTAGATGAAAATCAATTTCAGGTCGTCTCCAAAACGCATTGGAAGGAACTAATACGAAAGCAAACTTCCTGAACTGTATACCTTCAGGACAACTATTTGTTCCTATCTAATAAATTGTTCTGATAGATAAATTGTTACTTCTTACTTATCAGAACATTTTATAAATACACATTCCCCGTGATTGGCCCTAGCTTCTTCGTAGATCCCCCAACCGATGCCCGAAAGAATTCATTCTCATCTCCTTTACAGCGTTCATGTTTATCTAGAAAGAGTGTCAAGTCATTAATTTCTCCAAAGCTTTTGAGGCAAAGTCTAATCTAAGTCGACGTGATAAAATGGTCATCTCGGCCGTATAGTTGGAGCCAGTCTGATGTAGAAAGAGGACAAAAAAGGATGCGGGCAATGTTCGCTAAATGAGATGCAGCGTTTCTTAAAGAGAGCATGTGGGGGTAACACACAAATAAATATCAAAAAGTCGGAAAACCTTTAATCCTCTTAAACTTCTTGTCAGTTTATTTGTTGATGATGCATATTTTTAGATATTTAAGTTTCAAAATAGTCAAGTTTCAAAATATGCATTACAATGTTAAAACATGATCGCAAGTACTTAAAAAAAAAAAATTCAGGGACATTTTCACTACCCTATTGTTTATCCCATAGATATCGTGTTAGATTACGTAATACATCATTCTAATGTGCGTACATTTCAAAGGTAATGGACAAGGCTGTTGAAATTTGTTTTTCGAAAGTCTTTGCGATCATGTTATACGTACTTTAGTATTATAAATTATTCTTAATCACCTGAATGTTATTAATGTTTTATAATGCTAGACATTTAGGCGAGGCGTCAAAAATAAATATACCAGCCAGCGGCAGCTAACTGCACTTGTGCGTCCTGGCTGCATTTTTTAAATTAGCTCAGCCGGCTACCGCTGGCGGTAGGACCCTCAATTAACTCATGATGTCATCATAATGGTCTCCGAACAAAAGCATGCGCCGGCTGCCGCCTTTCGAATGGAAACCGAGCCTCAGATCCCAGCCTGGCGCAAGCCGGCTGGGCTAATAAGTGAAAAATAATTACCCCAGCCAGGCTTCGGCTGTAATTGCAGCCTCGATGCGCCAATACGTGAGGCGGCAGCCTGCTGGTATCGATATTTTTGACGCCTCGCCTTAGTTGAAACGGGGATTAGCCATTGTTGGGATTGCATGATATTGTTATGACTGAATGATTCACAATACAATGTATTTTTATTTGAGGAGTTGCATTTACTTGAAGTAAATAATTATAGAAGAGAAGTGATCTAGGTATGGTTAATAGACATCCGGCGCTTATACCAGTTAGACATTTTTAACACTGGGCATTCAGATTTTATGTAAATCTTTTGATTTTCCTGCGCTAAATCCCCGCCTCCCTCTTGGCTCTAATGAAGTTTTCTCAGGAACGACCGCAGAAAGCATATTGTCAAATGCTCGCCCGAGGAAAACCCCCCTTTTCTTCCCATGTCTCTATATCATATTCTAATATAATTTTTATAGTCAGGTAATATTTTTGAAATTTGAACTATTTCTCTCATTAAAGTCATATGCAAAATATGAAAATGCGCTTTTAAGATACCCCTTTTATTCCCCATATCTACCCCTATACTACCACCCCTTCCCCCATGCCTTCATTACAATTTACTCCGCCATCCCATCGAGTTCTGAAGTGGCGGCACGAACAGGAAAAAAATTGAGTTGAGCAACGGGATGAATTCATGCAGCAAAAAGATTGTATTTGAGCCTTCGAGATGATTAGATATTGTTAGAACCTTGATGAAAAAAATTCTCGTTCTTTATCGGACACGACTCGATCTCTGCTTCGAGCCATCTTGGTGGAATTTTTGTCAGGCGTTGACAATTATTGAGAGAGAGCCGTTTATTTATAGGAGCATTTAGCAGATATTTTGCGATACTCGGTGAGAAATTGCACAGGGGATTGGATCCGGGTTGGAGATGCCTGTCTGGCGTCAAAAGCATATACACTTGGCGCTGTTCAGAGCTTAGTTATAACGCCTTTCAACATTCTTCTTAATCTTACTTATCTCTGACATCATTTAGATTTATGGTGGACTCATTGGATTTGTTTTGTTTTCTTCTAGCTCTTTGACGTGCAACTTACTCGTACAAAGGTTATTCCCACACATTTCTACTTTCTTCCACTTTCACTGTTGCACTCCCCCCCCCCCCCCCCCCATCTCCCTTTGTTACCCCCTAATAAAATACAAATCCCTCTCTCCTTCTCTTTCTCTCCCACTAGCTCGACTTTCCGAAGGTTCCTTTTTATTTTTCATGTTCCTATTTCTCTTATTTTTACTCTAACCCACTCTCTCTCCCTTTTCTACTATGTTTTCTGTTTTCCAAGTCTAATACTCTACATTCTCTCCTCGTCCCCCCCCCCCCTCTCTACCCTCTCTCTCTCTCTCTCTAACTATCTTAGTCACACAGGCACGCACGCACTCAATTTATTTTTCTTAGCTTTCTCTTTTTCTCCCTGTCTCTGCCATGGTTCATTCCTGTTTTATGATTTTCCGAACTGACTCTAAATTCTCTCTTCTCTCCCACCCACATTTTCTCTCTCTCTCTCTCTCTCTCTCTCTCTCTCTCTCTCTCTCTCTCTCTCTCACTCTCTTTCTATATCTCTCTTCATCCCTCTCGCTTTAGAAGGCGGTAAATCCAAGAAGATGTAATTCAATCATCAAAATCAATAAGCTTCATCATTTACTTGATTGCTAGTAAGCTCGTTCTATCATGCATCATTCCGCCAAGGATCCCTCACTCTCTATTTTTACTCTATTGCATTCTATCCGGGGTCTCCCCCCCCCCCCCTCTCTCTCTCTCTTTCTCTCTCTCTCTCTCTCTCTCTCTCTCTCTCCGTCACTCTCTCTCTTTTTATATATTTCTTTATTTCTATTTTTCTTATATGTATACTCCATCACAATTTACAATAATCCTTCTACTTGCAATTTTCTTTTTCTCTATTTTCTATTTTACTCTCTTTCCATTATTCCAATTTGTATTTTAAAAAAATAAAAAAATTAACACTTCTAATAATCGTATCCTTCCTCTGCTTTATTTTCCCCTTTCTATTTTTGTTTGAGCACGCATTCCTTTTCTCTTTATCTTTCCCATATATTTCAAATATCTTTCTTTCTCTCTCCGCCGCTCTCTTTTTTTTCTTTCTCTCTCTCTCTCTCTCTCTCTCTCTCTCTCTCTCAAACACACATGCAAACACACACAACGCACACGCACACCCATTCTCCTCTTTCACCCACTCCTGATTTTACATGTTTCATTTGTATATTTCTTCTCTATTCATAGTACAGATATCCTTTTTTCCTTCAAAATGTTTTTTATTTCTTCTTGTCGACTAATATACATATATTTAAAACCTTTCTCCCTTCCCTCTCTCGTATCTGTTATCTCTCTCTCTCTCTCTCTCTCTCTCTCTCCTTCTCTCTCTCTCCCTCTCTCACCTCTCTTTCTAGTGCTCTCTTGCTCTCTCTCTCTCTCTGTCTCTCTCTATCTCTATCTCTCTCTCTCTTTCTCTCTCTCGCTCTCTCTCTCTCTCTCTTTCGCCCAGTGATTCAGTGGAAACATTCTCCGACAGTCTTTCGGTGATATGTCAAGCTAGCATCATTTCTCACTCTGCATGATCGCTTTAAAATGATTACCTTGCAAACATGGCGCTGAAAACCCCAAAATGAAGGGCCTTCTGCAATCATCATTCAATCATGACCACCAAATCAGTAACAGTGCAGATTTCTATCCATGTTTCAACATAATCCATTTTCATTTTCAAGTGGAAATTTGCTTAAAATGGATCTCAGAAAGGCTACAAGACGAAGAATGAAATATGATATTTTTCTTCTTCAACATAATTAGGAGAGTTACTGTATTTTACTGAGCGCTGAGGGCACCATTCAAATTTTGAATTCTCTATTTAATTATATCAATCTAGTTGAGATTAATATTAACGGATTAAGACGCTTATGAAGTCTTTATTGATCTCACGTAGACCACCCCTCCTACTTAACAAGTCAGCTGTTCATCGCTGCTGGTTAAGGCTTCTCAAATAAATACTTACTAAGAGAAATTCAAATGTTTATTTACCGACGGATTAGGGGGGAGGGGGTGGTGAAAATTACACAAATATATGGAGCCTCCCCCGCCCCACCCCCCGAAAAAAAAAGAAATCTTGAATGTCTTAAGCCCGGCCACATTCCTTAGTCGAATGGCAACATACTTCTCAATGGCAGAGCGAGATCTTATCTGTCAGCAGCTTGAAATATCGCAATGATTTTGGCGGGTTGGTGGTATTTGATTAATTTCGCTGAGGCCACGTATCGGGTTACGTGATGGAGAAATCAGCAGTGAGCTAACTATCACGTGGATGTCAGCGAATATCTATGATTTATATGCGGATTTATCTTCGGATTCAAAGCGATAGTGTACCATGAAACTTTACGCTCATTTTCCTTTTAATACTTGTGTTGCTTTTAACAATACAATTCCATTGCAGGGAAATTCCCTGTCAACGACAATAGCAATCAATTGTATTTCTTTAACGGCCCCTCATGGGGCTATGGAAGAAATGACAACATGCGATATAGTTACAAGATAAACGGAATTTATGGCAGTCTAAAGACAATACAATATTTACAGAAAAAAGAGAACAGACATCTATGAACACCTAGCTCAAGATAAATTATCATCAGTTTAGCAATAACAAGATAAACACAACTCCACTTCACTTTAGTGCAATTAAAACCAAGAAATAATGGCTACACAATTTCAATATATTGTTGAGTTTTTAGACAATTTTAGTATTTTAAGTAAATTTTGTTTAATATTAATCTCTGCAAAGATAAATGATTAAACACTGCATCTGGTGTTTGACTGATTTTACGATAGCAGGCAAAATAGATAAGTGAAATAAGGAGGACAAAATACTACATCAGGAGGATTGAATATTGCATTGTGGGTGCGAATCTGGGTCAGAATAAAGATAGCCAGAGATGAATCAGTGCAGACTTCCTATAAAACTATTTAGCGCCCTCGCTATTTACACATTGACATACCAACGTGTAATAGTCGTCACCTCTCCATAAAGGCACCTTGTATCAGTCCTGCCTTGTATTTCATCCTCCTCAGAAAGAAATGAATGTTTAGAACCTGTCTAGAAGGACCACCTGCCTACAGTAACCACTTTTTCTGTTCCCCTTTGAAGACCCTAATAGTAAGGTTTGACCATAGTTTATATGGTACTTAATCTAAAAAGACGATATAAGTGCAAGGTTTACGTTGAATCATCAGTGATTACAGCTATTTTCATCTAATTGTGAACATAATTTTGGAGAGAAGTAGAGAAGTGATGATAAACATGCGCTATAGTAATTATATGTTGTAACTGATTGCTTCAAGAACGAAATTAAAATCAGCATCAATTCACGGTATCTAACCGTCAACAAAATTCAAGAGAGAAGTAGGGAAACGAGTACTATTATTACTATTATGATAGTGTTGTAAATGTTAACTTCAAGAAGAGAAAATAAATCACCATCATTTCGTAATTTGGGTTGGACCAGTTTCACTGTTTTTAAGGTTGACAATTAATCGGACTGATTAGATTAGATTAGATTTCATCGTTTGTTTTGATACAAAATAAATAATAGCAACACTGCCGAAGACACTGTGTGATATAATGAAGAAGGGGATTAGCATTCCTCGGCTACAGTGTCGTATACTAGCTCCCTGGCCACTTGTGGGCCTCAATATTCTTGATGAGTTTCTGCCGGAGAAACGAATGCATAATGACATACTACATGACGACAACAATGATGATCCGCATTATTAATTACATCCCAATGGTTGCAATCATAACAACAATATCCTCCTGCTACCTCTCCAAGTCTGTTGTGATAGAACCTTCGGAGAGCAGGACTTCCGCAGTGAAACGGAGGACGGGATGGAAATAGTAAGATGAAGAGAAGGAGGGAGTTGTCCGCACAGCGCGAAGTCGAAATTTGGAATGGTGTCCTGATCCCTTCTTGTACTACGCGTTCTACGAGCACGGCTGAGCGAGATGTGGTTGTGCACCAGTCAGTGATTGCGCACGAGCGGATGATCGAGCGCGGCAGTGCGGAGCGGCTTACGAAAAGGGATGGTACGGGTTCCCAAGCGAAATGATTATTTGAGGCAGAACCCTGTTTATTCTACAGTTGACATTTGGTGGACACAGGTTCACGTCAATACCGCCATTTCCTTTGGCCAACTTTGGAGAATTCCTGCGCTAAATCCCCGCCTCCCTCTTAGCTCTAATGAAGTTTTCTCAGGAAATATTCCAGCTCCTCCAGAAAAAAACGAAGACACGGCGCGAAATAATCGTACTCCTGTCAATTCCCTATGCTCTTGCGCTACGTTCCATTTTCTTTGACAATAGCCATATAAAAGAGACAAAAAAGCAAAACCCTAAATACGACATGATTTTGGAGTAAGTCCTGACAATACCTATGAATAACACTATAAGTAAAGTTGTTTGCATTGTTTAGCAATGTATAGTCACCCCTTTCACTCGACTGGATCATATATTGTTTCCCCACATTTGAAATAATTTGTTTCTTTACCTCTAATTCATAAAATGATTGTAACAAAAAGATTTTTTTCTGAAAAGATAACATTATCTATCAAGAATAAATCATAATGTCACAATTATTTAATGTAAAAGGGTAAAAACATTTTATTCCAACTTTATTGGCGACAGTGCAATTTAAACATATTTTATTTTTTAATAGTTAAGTGACACAATTGGTACTAAATGTCACTCAGTTTCATACTTACGTTTCAATGGACTAATGGAGTATCAACTCGAATTTTTATCATATACATTCAAATTAGAAGACTATAAAACGAAATCATGACGAAGCTTTTGGTGATGAGATGATGGGGGGGGGGAGGAGAGATACATCTAGAGAGAAACAGACAATAAACAGAGAAAAATTGTTTTGCCTTGAATATGGAGGAAGAATATCGATGTGTCTTCTTGTTCCCTATTTCTCCTGGTGGAAGTGACGAAATCATTCACCAGTATGCTAATTGAGATGAGAAGATTAAAAGTAGAGCAGAGAATGAGAGAGGTTGTGGGAAAATTAAAGATAGATAGAGGGGGAACGAAATAGAGAGGAGGAGAGAGCTGGGAGAAGAAGGAATAAGAAATAAATGAGCATCGCATTGCAAACTTGACGAGTAAGCCACACAGAACACGTACAAAAGCGCCTTACGGGATTTGAAGCGCGTTCGCGCGTTATTAACTCAGGAAGACATATTGCGCTGTGGCGCCATCATCATCCACAACGACGCTCTCGTAAGCTCGCTCGCGCGCACTTGTACAGGCCTTTCATGCAGCTCGCAGATAAAGGCGACTTTCACGGCGTACGGGGGTGTTTGCGCTCAGTGCATTCTCGAGTTCGATTCCGTGATCAAGTGGCGGGAAATCTTCTACTGAATTCAGCCTTCGGCGGTCCTCTCTTTCTCTCTCCTTCATCCTTGCCCTCACCCAACGCAAGCTGTAGATGGTACGTGTCAGAGCGCACGAGAAGAAAGGCCAATACCGCACGCATTGCGATTCTTCCCGTCTTCATTTCGAAGAGGCTCCTCAAAACCCGATGAATTATTAACGCCAATTATTGAATCACGTATATAGACATATATTAGTGAATATTAATCACCCAGTGTTGAATTTGGAAGAGCATGACAGATTTCTAGGACAGAGTACTTTTGTTAACTGAAAAGAGGTTAAATAAAGTCTAAGAAAAACTAGGAAAATATTGCGCGATGGGTGGTATTGGCACGCAATTATTTCACGCTTGCTACGTCTTCTTTATTCATGTAAATTTCATAAATCACACGTCACTCAAACCCATCGATGCAATTAACACGGGTTTAGACGGTGATTGGATTCCAACGGAATATATGAGGAACTTGTTTTTGTTTAGATGCCCCAGTTTTCTATCAATTTATGGAATTGGGCTAACGAAAGGGAAATTACCTCCTTTGGGAATGCTTAATCGTTTAAATATTGACTCTACTGTTCTGAAATCTATGATATTAGGGTGTTACGTAGGGGCGCCATGTTTAATGAATATTCTATTCAGTTACAGATTCATATACTATTAATTAAGCTGGAATAAAATGGAAATTTGTCCAAATCCACTGGTGGCAAACGCGTCATTTCCCTGTGTTCTTAATAATGATTGGCTTTTCAGATGGTACGGATAGCCGATTGACGTAACCAGAGACGATAATGTAAGATGAAAGCGCATCTCTCCTGCTGGATACAGAACATTATTTGTCTATTTACATCAGCTTGTTTCAATAACAGAAAGTTAACACAATCTCAAGCACTTCATCTTCTTCTTGTTTAAAAGAAAAGTTAGTTTAGTTCTACTAATACCACCGCTACCACCACCATACTACTACTACTACTACTACTACTACTACTACTACTACTACTAGTACCAGACGCGTATGCAGGGGGGGGGGGTTGGGGTTAAACCCCGCCCTTGAGGTTTTTTTAAGTGTATGTTTTATGTATGTTTTTTTTGTTAACCCCCCCCCCTTTGATTTGAAAAAAAAAAAAAAATGCCAATGGCTGACCTAAAAAAGGTGACCTTACCCCCCCCCCCCCCCCCCCACAAACGGAACAAAATGTCAAATTTTCAAATTTCGAGACAAAACAAAAAAGTGTCCTCTTAAATTACTACTGTCTATCTTGTTCACATGCTAGTCATATTTTGTTGCCATACATCTTGTACTGTGTGACTTAATTAATACATTGCATAAACGCAGTATACTTCGGGCTCCTATGACTGAGACATACAGGCAGGTTCAAGCCATCCCGTTTAGCCAGACAGACAGAAGAACAAACAAACAACACGAAGGGAAGGGTAGACTCTCCTCTCCGATGTCGTCCTTTCCCCTCAAATTAATCACGTGATAAGTCGGAGATCGTGCTTTTGTCACGCTCTGTACACAGAGGGCGATATAGCCACGTGGTGTCGTCTGGTTTTAACTTTCCCGCGATCCCATCGGGTCGTCTGCTTCAGACATTTAAGTCGGCACGTTTCGCCAAGAAATTCCATGACATCAACATCTTCATTTCGAAGAGGGATATAAGCATTTGATATATCATTTTTGTGAGATATAGTACGTTTCGAAATTTGCAGTTATAAGGTTACAGTAGCTAAAATTGCAGCAGGTTTATACATGTACATCATTATGGTGTCTGGGCAAATCTAAGGTATTTGGTCATTTGTTATTCCATCCATAACCACCAGAGGGCCCCTATATTAAAAAAAATAAAAAAGTACAAAGACTGCTTGTGATGATACCAATATAATATGGACTTTGAGTGGTTTTCACCCCCCCCCCCCCATCCCTTTCAGAGAATCATGCATGGATACAGCATTTCTTTAAGGATGCACGTTCAGTACGTGTCGTATTATAAGGTACAGCTTACATGGGAAAGTTCTTTTTGTATACATGCATTACGTGGTTGTAGTGTGGAAAACAACAATCGTGATGGAACCCCAGTGGTGTTGCTAAAGGGAGCAGGGGTACCCCCCCCCCCCTCCCCACCAATCGAACGACGAAGGAGGGGGGGGGGAGAGAGAGAGAGCATCCCCAATCAGTGGCCTAGTAGATTCACATAATTATCATCCACCATCCACTTGTTATTGCCGGTGCCCCAATGGTAAGAGTGCCACCCCCCCCCCCTGCCACCCCCGTTGTTAGACCCACGCTTTATCCAACTGGAGTACCCTGTGCAATCTCGAGTTTACACTGCATTTTAATGGATCATTTTGAGTTTTTTCTCTCCTTGTCGTATGATACGTCTACATCTTACGCAGATATCAATGATGTGCGTGCGCGTTTAAAACATTCCTTTCCAAGTTCTGCTTTAAAAATACTATAGGCGATATCGAGGCAAGAAATGAATAGCAACAGAAGTAGTATAAAGTAACTTTAAGAATAGGCGTATAATAATGATAGATAACAAGTATTGCATATACGCCTACATAGCCTTTTGTAAGGAATAGCATAGCATCTTTTAAAAGAAGTATAGGCGGTTAAACTGCATCGCTATCTGCTAAATTGTCATTTTCAGTCTACATTATACACCTGCGATGCGATATTAATTTGAATTGATGAACTTTATTCAAAAGAACAAAGAAGACGATCGCAAAGCCTTTCAAAAAATCAACTTAAGCAGGTTAACACAATTGTAATCACCTTGCTCATCACCTTTTGAAATGAGCGAACATTAAAATACACGGATTGCGTAATCCATTAAAAAAAAAAAAAAATGATATACACTATAGGGTATATTGAAATCGCCTTTGCGCTGATTTTTCAAAGTGCACGGATCGCGTTAATTCGCATATCTATAATAGTTTTTACTTATATAAAACTTAAAAATTGAGGTACCATTTCCATGCACCAGTTTAGTAGCTCTTAATTGATGGAAGTTTCGTCCAATGCACTGCTGATATTGGAGGGCATCGGGAAAGGACTGTCCATTTTTTTTCTCTACTACTAAACACTCCAAATTATTTAGGTCACTCATCTGTAATTTGAGAGGTATAAAGTCGAACCTCTGAGGGATTTTGATTTCGGGTTAGCGTCGCCTAGCAAAACAACTTAAAGTGTTTGGATAGGAGGGGCCCGTCTGAGCATTAACGAGAAGCTTTTTGAAAGATTGATGTCTACGAGTTGTGATTATGGTCATCTATATGCATGCACATAAAATCAAAGCTCCCAGTATAATTGCAGTAATACAGCAGACCTAACTTAAATTTATATATATATTTTAAGTCGTATATATAACTGGAATGAATGTGAACGGATTCGTTTCATTAACTGATTAAATCAATAAAAACGGACTTGTGATTATGTCTTAGAATAGTGATTTAAGCTTTCTTTACGCATACATCGATTATCCAAGATCCAAGTATAATACTGACGAAAATACAGCAATAATATTTCCTCTCATGATTAACGTGGCATAGAATGTTTTCATTACTTGATTAAGTCAATAGTACAGGGCGCCATGATTATTAATTAAATATGAACATATCCCAGACAATTTCCCCTTTCATTGGCATTTGGTGATGAAATTGTCTATTTTTGCTATTTGATATGTTACATGAGTTTTTCTTTTTCTGGTCAGGGATTTTCGTTATGATGAATAATAGATTCGTCATTAATGGCTTTAAATTAATTTCCTATTAAATGAATGAATTGTGAAAATTTTAATTAAAACCATCAAGACGACTGCTAGATACGTGTTCATGAAAGTTAAGTATTCATTATTCTTTTGATACACAAATGGAAGTGTCCTTTTCAAAATTGCAAAAAAACAACAAAAGATTCATAAAGGACCTCCGTCATTTTGGCAGTATAAATTTTAAAAAACGGACAAAGTGGACGTGTCCATGTGTAAAATATCCGTGGATATTTTTTAAAAATATTTTTAATTTTGTTATGGGGGGGGGGGGTCATTATTATGAACAAACAGAATATCTCTGAGGTGACCCATTGTCATGAACTGGCCGCGAGGCAACATGAGTAGGCTGTACAATAGAAAAGAAATTAAAATGTGCTTTTGCGATCTGGGCCCCCTTTGAATGATATCAAATTGAGCTTGTTATTTTTCGACTTTTTTCTGGAACCAATAGCAATATCCAAAGATGTATGACGGATCTTGTGATCACTGATTCAGATCGATATAAATGTTTTCAGTACAGTTAAAATTTAAAGTTCCACACTTAAAGGGGAAGTCCACCCTGAAATTAAGTTAGTTTTAATAGGAGTAGAAAAATGAGAGAAACAAGTCAGTGCAAGTTTGAGCAAATTCCGATTAAAAATAAGGAAGTTAGGATTTTTGAAGTTGTGATCAATCAAACACAAATTGGCAACTGTGACGTATCATGCGAGCTCAACTTCCATTTGCTCAGTACTAAAAAAATCTAAAATTTTCATTTTCCCTCAAGAAAAATTTCAACCATACATGCACCCTAAATATAATAATTGCAAATATGTTTCTATACTCCCCCTGCAAGGAACAAATATATATTCCGTCATCAATAACGAAGAAAACATGATTTTATGGAATATTATGCACAAAGCAAATGAAGGAGAGCTCGTATAATAAGTCACAGAGTTGCCAATTTGTATTTGATTGATCACAACTTCAATAATTCATAACTTTCTTATTTTCATTCAGAATTTGCTCAAACTTTCACTCACCTGATTTTCTTATTATTCTGCCTCTATCGAAACAAACTTATTTTGGGGGTGGACTTTCCCTTCTTGTAGCACATTACCTTGATTATGTTAATCAAGCAATCGTCACATAAAACCTCTATATTTTTAGCATATCCACTTACTTTTAGCCATCGACTGTGAATAGGCATATTTCTTGCTATCACCAGCCTTCCCCCTCTTTCTTCTGAAGGCCGAAGTCGTCGCCCATGTTTCAATGTCGGTGTCGTGTTCAAAGACATCAGTCATCGCCGACATCACATCACCTGCGTCCAACATGTCTATAGGTTCTGTTCGCATCGAGAATTAAAGGGATTGGGTAAATCCGTGGGTTCACTGCATCACGCACAAATCTTTCGCCTTTTACTAAAGATTTCCGTGCAGAGGACCGCTATGATCGGTATATAACAATTTATCATTGCCTTGTCTTCGAAACTTTGTCTCAGATTCTTAAACAAAATCCTGGATTTAGCTCATGCTGCAATGATAATTATAAACCTTTAGATGAGTCAGGAACCCCATGACTTTTGCAAGCCGATCGCCTGTCTGATTATCAAGAAATTTATGATTGGAAATTGAAATTTAAAAAATCGTTTTCTTAACGTTTTTCATAACTGAAAAATGAGTATGGTAAAACCGGTCACTCAAATATTTTTACTTTTTGAGGCACTTCATGATCATTTTGAAGCGCAGTCTTTTAGGGCTCCAATATTACACCATTATTACAGACACCAACAGCTCGTAGGGCCATGCATCTCAGATTTAAAATTGTTAAACGGTGCCTTTAAAGGTTCAAATAAGCACCGCAAAAAATAATTTCTGAATGATAATAAGAACACTAACAACTGGAATTTTAGTACAAGCTAAAGCCGAATCTGGTTCAAATCATACACAATCGCTGCGATTCTGAGCCGATTAAGCTTTTCCTTCCCCCAAAGAACCTTGAAATCCCTTGAAATTCAGATATTATTGTTTATATGAATAGTGATTATTCAGATCCTCGATCGTATTAAGATTTTAAAAATTCTTTCAAAATCTGACCGTAGTCAAATGGTATAGTGTGCCGTGTGCTTAATAAACCCTTTCCTGAATCTACCATAGTACCTATAAATGCAAAGTACAGGTCCCATATGGGATGGGTATAACGTCCCGATTCCCGCATCTGGAGTTACATGCAATAGTTGAAAATTGATTATTTATTTCCGAATTCCGATTCCACTTGTATCGCGTTGCCGGCTAAACAAATAATCACATATATGACTCAAATACCCTAAGCATGAGCAGAGGAGCTAAATTTGATCTACATATCCCAAACCCCCGGGGTTCTTTGAGTCAGATTACTTCAAGTTCTCTGGAAGCTTGTAAACCAACAGGTACTTAAACATATGAAAAATTTACGCTCGTTCGCATTCCGATAGATAAGCTTCTTGAAGAAAACAAAATAAGATGGTATCGGAGGAGCTTAAGAAGGCTTAAATGGAGACGTAAGATAAGTGAATGCTTTCCATGTTTGATGATGTTCAAGAGGAATCTTTTAGATATTTGATATTTATATATAATGAATGCTGTTCTTCCACTAATACTGGATATGCCTGTGATTTAACAGCACGATGTGGGATATGATGAAATGTACATGCTTATATTGAAAGAGAAAGGATTTGTTTTAAATATTTATTGCCCTTTTTAATCGTTAGGATGCAATGGGGGGGGGGGGGGCTAAATGGGGGCATTTGAAAAGCCGTCCTTTATAGGAGACACCTTTTTTATGACAATCTTCCAAACTAACATTAAAAAACGTACAAATTCAAAAGATGTTCATACTTTTCCCAGAACTCAATCTTCTTTCAAAATCAGCCAATCATTAATTATCATTTCGGCGCACTTTATCAGGGTTGGTCTTTCTATTCACTCTTAATTCGTTCGTATCTATATCAAGCGTTATTTTCTGAAATTACATTATACAAAATGCAGTTAATTTCTGATCATGGTTAGAAGATTATTGTTTTTTGTTGTTGAATATTCTCAGAAAATCTATTGGCTTGAATTAATTCCTTACAATCTTTAATGTTGAGTTAAAAGTCACCTTACTTCAGTGGATGCCCTCCGCCCTAATTCACAGCGGGTTTTCTATTTTTTTTTCTTCCATGTCGGTTGTTTATTGATGAAATTTGAAATGAGAGGGCCTGCTTTTCCTGGAGCTACGGGGCTAAGAGTAGATTGAAAAGTTAATCCAAATTGGAGATGGTCGGATCAACATACGTGAAGAACGTCACGGGTCCGGAGAGACAGTTTATTCTGGTTCAGAGAAAAGCACTTTCCTGCAGTGCACGGGGCAAAAACAGATTTATATTATTATATATATAGAATGAGGGTTTCTGCTGGGAGGATGTAAAAGGCTGGTGGCGGAGGAAGGTGGTGTGATGTTCTAGGGGTGAAGGGGGTAGATGAGTTTAATGAGTGAATAATAGAGAGAGGGAGAGGGTGAGAAAGAGAGAGAGAGAGAGAAAGAGAGATGGGGAGAGAGAGGGGAGGAGGGGGAGGGAGAGAGAGGGGAGGGAGAGGGAGAGGAAGAGGAGGGAGGTAGAGAGAGAGATGATGATAGAGATAGACGGGATGAGTATAGGGATAGAGGGGAGATGGGAGAGAGAGATAGAGAGAGAGGGGAGATGGAGAGAGGCGGGATAAAGAGAGGGAGAGGGGTGGGAGAGGGGGAGAGGGAGAGAGTAGGAGAGAGGGGGCAGAGAGATAGAGGATCATGATAGAGAGAGACGAGGTGAGTAGGGATAGGGGGAGATGACAGATAGAGAGGGGGTAGGGTGGGGGTGGGGTTGGGGCAGAGGTGGTAAACACTCAAAAGTGGTAATGGGGGTGTCTGCAAGAGGATGGGGTATAGGAGCTGGTATACAAGAGACTAGGGGATAGAAAAATGGTGGCATGACGGGAGGAAAGGGCAAAGAACAAACAGGTAAAATCAATATCTCTGATTTCATTACAGAGCAATTACTTTTGAATCGTCACAGATCCCGCTACGGACGCGAGTTTTCCACAAGTCATGTCAGGAACTCCCCAGCCAATTCTAATTTGAGCACGGTCTTGTTCGAATCGATGGTTTCTAGCCAAGTCTTTCTTTACAGACCCTCTCTGTAAAAAAATAACAGAAATACCACAGTAGAATTTATAACAATGGTACATACTATATACACAGACGAACTACACCTGTACATCATTCTTGACGCTGAGATTATGTTAATATATAATTATTTGGTATTACAGTAACTGTTATTATTCATAACACCGTATTATGATAGTATAAGGTCACGACTCCTTACTGCATCCATCTAGCCAGTATTTTAATGTTGGCCCATGAGGGGAACCCCCTATATTAACCTATAAATATATATCTATTTTGGGTGGGGAGGTGACGCAACCCCTATTTAAGCCACATATGCTGTAATATTTCCCCATATCTATAATCGTCTTTACCCATTCCTACATCTACTTCATACTTGGTATGAAATATTCATAAATTTCATAAATTCCTAAGAAATAAGAAAATAATATATGGAAACGCATGCTGCACGGCACGTCTGAATTTCTAGACAAAGACATTAAAATAATATGAAACATCTTAACCTTCCTCCTAGCCTAGTTTCGAGACGTATTATTCGTTTTCTCCCCCATCAATGAAAGTGGGTGTGGAATAAGTAGACTAACACTCAATATTCAGCTTTTCTCTCATTGACAATTTACTTTTACATCATGAGACATAAGAGGTATTAGTCTATAGTTCTAAACATAATACACAACCATTATTGTATCGAGAGGAGGGGGGGGGGGGGGGACTAGTTGAAACCTTAAAGCGAGGCTATACTTCCCCAACCTGGACCTACATGTACTTGCTTCCCAAATATCCTATATCGCAGGATACATTGAAATTATATCTCTGATATATGCAATGATATTAGTCAATTAATATTTAATGATATATCGATCGCCTGTTTGATTATCAAGATATCTATGATTGGAAAACGAAATTTTATTTTTCGTTTTCATAACGGTTTTTATAAGACTACAGTCTATTGGGGAAAATGAGATGGTAAAACCGGTCACTCAAAGATTTTTTAATTTTTTGAGGAACCTCATGATAAATTTTAAGCGCAATTTTTGTAGGGCTTCAATATTACACCATATCACAGACACTGATTACACGTAGGGCCTCGCATCTCAGATTTAACATTGTGAAACGATGCCTTTTACCAGTAACATAATCAACTCACGAGTCAAGCTCCCCCCCCCCCCCCCCGGATCAATATCTAACACATTTCATTTTCACACGTTCTAGAATCTGACGAGGGAAGTCATAATTTCCAGAGAATGATGAATGCTTCAACATAATCATTAAATTCTATGGTCGCAGTACTGACCTATTGACCTATTTGCTATGAGTATAGATTGCATTTCATTAAAGTTTGATTACATTGTGGTACAAATTAACCGTTACTAATAGAATTAATATATTTTCATTTGATTTCAAGTTGTTGTAGCGTATTTAACAAATAGAATATCTCTACATATTTTTTCAATTTATCCCCAAACTGGACATTGTCTCACCTCGTTTATACATTTCCATGTTCCAATTTTTTCTTGAGTTAGTATCATTATTTCCTGGAAGATATTGTTCTATTAACATAGTACACGTAGTACAGTCAAACCTGCTTTAGTGACCACCTGTCTACAGAGACCACATTTTTTGTTTCCCTTGAAAAATGGTTTCTCATTAAAACGTGTACTAAAGGAACCTGTTTACAAATACCACTTTTTGTGTAACTTGGGCGGTCGCTATAGACAGGTTTGAATGTACCGTCATTGTATCAACCAATTTTTCGACCTCTTTAAGCATCTGTCTCAAACATGTACCCATCTTATCGTATTTGAATTTCTTCTATCATTGTTGATCCTCCTCTATCTCTCTATCTCCTTTCTTTCTTCTCTTGCGGTTTCCCATGTATGCCCCTTCTCTCTTTGATCCACATTTTTTTGGTATTCTTTATTTTACCCATTCGTTTAACATTTTCTACAAGTCTCTGTTTCTGTTACGCTCTCTCCCTCTCACTCTCTCTCTCTCTCTCATTATCCCTCTATGCTCCCCCTCTCTCTCTCTCTCTCTCTCCCTCTCACATCCCCTCATTCTCCCTCTAAATATGCTCCCCCTCTCTCTCTGTCTCTCTTTTTCTTTCTCTCACTTTCTCTCTCTCTCTCTCTTCTATAATTATATAGGCCTATATACCTGAAAAAGAAATAAGAATATTGATATTTTCATATATATTTCCCTAACTCTTTATATCTATCTCTCTCTTTTCCCAAATCCTTGCCCAACCCTTCTCTCCTTTTGCTCTTTCCCTCATTCGCTCCTGTCATTCTTTGTGGATTTGTTTGCCCTACACACCCTTCTTCTAGGTGACAGGGGTTAAATCACCCATCATCAGAGATGGCGGCAGTTTGAGCTCCTGCTCATCTCTAAGCGTTCACTCTTGGCTTGTTCCATCACACTATACATCACCACCATAATCCCACCTTCATCATCCTCTTCCCCCACCGCCTCTACCAGCCCCTATCACAGCCAACCCCACCACCCCCTATCCGCCACTGCAAGTTTAAAGGAACCCGGTATCACGTTTGTACCGCGCCTTGTGGGGCAGTTGCAGTGCAGGAGTGCGCGTATCGTCCGGTTCATTATGTCACGATGCGGAGCGACCGTTCTTAATGCTGCAATAGCATTACCTACTTAATAATTGATGGTCTGGTCCGTATGTAATTATAGGTTGGTGTGGCTGGCCGTTCTGGGGTGAACCCACACCGAGGCAGCGGGAGAATCTATCTCCATTGATTTTACACACCTCCCTTGGGCAGGTGCTGGCGAGATCGAAAAGGGATCTAGCTATAGTGGAGAACGCTACAGAGGGTGAGAGAGGGAGGGAGAAGAGAGTGCATCCTTTATTCCAAAAAGAGAACGCATTATCAAGGCATGCAGGAGGAGCAACGACAGTGGCAGAAGCGATCGAGGCGGCGGCTGCCAGTGTCACATGGACTATCTCCGGCGGAGTACGCTCCCGACAGACACGGCGTGTAATTACACTTCTCTCGCCTGCAGCGTGCACGAGACGCGTGGAAGGTCATAACAATACGTTTTCACATGGGACTAGAGGTAAGCCCCCTAGCTTGACATGTTTAGCGACTAGCAAGCGATCGCCTGATACACTGCGGCGCAGAAATTCGAGAGCGCGAAACTTTTGATACACTTTCCGCCACATATTTTTCTCATGTACCGCCGTATGCCTGTGCTGGTGTTTTTCAAGTGTGCTGCAAAATTTACCTTGCTCTATTTATGCTGTAATGCGTGTGTTTATACACTTTGCATCATTGCAAGGTCTTTCTATCAATAAATCAGTTAATCAGCAATGCAACCCGAGTGGCTTTTAACGAGGTCACTGACTTCAATTGAATAATGTAGGTCATTTCTCGCTGAGAGTTGTTTCACATCTTGCTAAGACGAATTGTTATTTACACACATCAAGGTTGCCGGTAGCATGTATACTATCGAACAAAATAGAACATCATCATTATCTTTGCAGATGTCATCGCGACATCATTTTTAACAACCATGATTATAGTGGTCATTATCCTAATCATCTTCATTAACAACATCATAATCACTATCATAATCATCATTACCTTGATCAATACCATCACCATCACCATCTCCATCATCACCTCCATCACTACCATCAAATCATCACTACCACCATCATAATCATCATCACCACACTACAGTAACCATATCACCACCATCTCTATCATCACCAACATCATCATCACCACAATCATCGTTATCATAGTTATCATCATTATCATCATTAATATCATCATCACCATCATCCACTGTTATTGCCATTATCAAGAATATCATTTTCGCCACCACCACCACCACCACCATCACAACCATCACCACCACCACCATCATCTTCATCGTCATCATCTTCTCCATCATCTTCTTCTTCATCACCATCTCCATCATCTTCTTCTTCATCACCATCTCCATCATCTCCATCATCTTCCCCTTCATTATAACCACATTATACATCCGATCAGTGTTGTTCTATTAAAAGTGGATGTAATGGTTTTCATTTATTCCAAAGAAACGTGCTCATCACTCCCACATAAACAATACATTTATTACAACTCTCCATGCGCGCTGACATGGGCGAAGCCAGAGCGGAAACGCTACATTAAAATTTTGTTTGAAAACACTCCCATTTATCATTGGTTTGTCTGAGCTTGTTTATGTAAAGCTGCAGTAGTAAATGGGGTATCTAACACCCCCCCCCCCTCATCAAGAATATAACGTATCCATCAAATGGCTGTACATGAGAAGAAGATAACTACAATTATTATAACTAACAAATTTAATGTTCATATCTGCATTAGACGAAAATGTGTTCGATCATAATAGAGTAACACTCTATGTGATTGTGTGCGTACACATGGATGACTTTTGAATGAATATCTCATCTTTTGGCACTCAGTATTTCAACCATTTTGGAAAGGACATTATTTTGTCTGCTAGTACCTCATCTTGGAGGTTCATATCTCTGTTAGACGAAAGTGTATTCGTCCATCATGACACTGATCATGACTGTATACGTATCATTTGAACGTGTATGTACACTGGTCGTATTTACTGCAGTATATCATTCATGTCTCATCTTAACGCATACAGTGTTTTTAATCATTTTGGACAGGTCATATTTTCTTTTTTATTTCCTGATAGGCCTATGTAAGTTTTATATCTACTATAGATTAATAGCGTGTTGAGTGGGAGTAAATGCCTTATGAACACGTGCGTATAATTCGTTATAATCCATGCGTATACACTGTCACAGTTCTAATGTGTCCGAATAGACTGGCAGTTCGCTCGTCTTATTTCCATACACAAACAGTTATTTAATCATTATTGAAAAGGAATTATACCTCTTGTAATAGTCCCACGTGTAAGGGTTTCACATCTGCAGTAGATGAAACATATCTATTTGTTCATCACGAAGGTCCATTTACTTTGCTTGAGATTACGGGTTAGTTTTGTTTACATTTTGAGCTAACTTACTAGTCGTCGGTCAGTAATACTGCACGGGACACGCAAGGACTGTACCATGTGTGTATAATACTTTTGAATTTTCAAAGCAAGATATGGTCATTTTCATTAATTACTAGATAACTATCTTGCTATAGTCGTATTGTATGAATATTGTACGTGTAGTCTATACGTATTCCGCGAATGCAAACGATTGAGACAGAAATAAAGAGAGAATGGGGGTGAGAGGTGGAGAGGGGTGTAGAAAGAATATAGATAGGGAGAGACACAAAGAGACAGAGAGAAGAAGAAATAGTGAGAGAGACAGATAGGCAGGAGGGGATGGGGAAGGTTAAGCAGAACGCTGTTTATAGATAATCGAGTCCTCTATATTAATTTGAGAAAATACACACGAGTCGATATACCCTCCTCCTCCAGCCAGCCCCTCCCCCCCCCCCCCCCCGAATTTTCCTTCGTCCCTTGGGTGGACGTGCCCCCTTCTCCCTCCAGCTGGCTACGCCTTTGATTACAGTGGGAGCATGATGATCCCCAATGTAAACAGTGCACTTAGCAGTAGAATGGGCGACGATTACTTTCTGCATGTCTCGGGCTAAGAGGTAGGGAGAGACAGAGAAGGATACAAGGATAAAGAGAGACAGGGACAGAGAGAGAGAGAGAGAGAGAGAGAGAGAGACAGAGAGACAGAGACAGAGAAGGATACAAGGATAAATAGAGACAGACAGATAGACAGACGAAGAGACAGAGGGAGAGACAGAGAGAAACAGAGAGAGAATGGGAGTGATTGAGAGAGAAACATAGACAGAGACAGAGGGAGACACAGAGAGAGAAAAAGAGAAGGATACTCGGATAAATACAGACAGAAAGAGAGAGAGAGAGAGAGAGAGACAGACGAAGAGACAGCGAGAGACAGAGAGAGAGAGAGAGAGAGAGAGAGAGACAGCGAGAGACAGACAGACAGACAGAGACAGAGACACAGAGAGAATGGGAGTGAATTAAAGGGAAACAGAGAAAGAGCGAGTGATAGAATGTGAATGAGAGAGAAAGATACTGTATAGCTGAGTGGAGATAGATAAACAGAGAGTGATATAAGAAACAGAGACAGAAACATATAGAGAGGGAAGAAAATCATTCAAAATGACAAGGGAATGAAAGATCTTACAGAGGAAGTGTGAATGAAAGAAGGAAAGATACGTGGGAAGAGAACAGTGCACTTGGCAGCAAAATAGATAGCGATAAGTTCCTACAATACTGTATACGGATAAGAAGTAGGGAGAGACAGAGACAGATACACGCAAGGGAAGAGAATGAGAGAGGGCGGGGTAAAGGGGGATATGGAGAGAGAGAGAGAGACAGATGCAAGAAGGGAAAGAGAAAGGGAGAGGGAAAGGGAGAGAGGGAGAGAGAGAGATCTTTATGTGACAGAAGCAATAGAAACTTTCGGTGATATCGCTATTGAATGAAATAATAAATGAAATTATAGAATTGTGACAAATATTAATGAAAGGAAGCGGGTATGACATTAATCAATGACGGAAAATACATTCCATCACACAGCATGCATGCACAACTTCTGACTTTTTCAACTTTATAAGATCCACATGCAGAAGTGCATATTTCACATAAAGTGTGTGCATATTATTACCCACCGTCCCAAGGCAACGTGGTTCTATCTACTCTACCTTTAACGTGACTCGGTACATTGTTGAAGGTTGATGAAAAAACTGCGTAATTTTTGTATTGTATGAAATGTTACTTATTTTATTCCTTCTACTGTAGGAACCCTCTAGCATGCAAAAAATCCTGAACAAATTCTCAAAACACAAATATAAATTATTTATGATTTTCTTTGAAGGCGTCACTGTGCGACACTCTCTAATAGTAAATTCTCCCAACCATTTTTGAATTTTTCAATCCGTTTTTTTTCTCATGAAAATAAGACATAAGACAGGTTTTTAAAAAATCTTTCAACGTTTAAATGTCTGGAATTGTTTATAGAGCCTTTTCATTGCTTTGTGACAATTTACATTTACCTATAATGTAATGAAATTGTAATAATATGGTTAGGAAAATTAAGGCATCGATCAGACCAGTTTTTTCCAATTTTATCATTAACAATGGTTTGTTTTCACTCAAAATTTTAGATTAACTTTAGTTGTACATCTAACATTGATTTCACTACCTTTAATGGCACCATTTGCTCTCATCTGAACAATGTCATCAAGTCCCTGTAAGGACAAAGTAGATGGCAAAGTGCTAGCCTTCATTTTCTTATCTTCCCTTAGCATGGCCCATTATGCTTGGTTTAACAGAGTAGGATTGGGAATTTACTCTTTATTCCGCCCTCATACACCTCCTATGATGTTCGTTCTTTTGGCTCGCAAGTATATAGGGTCGGATGTTTTTTGTACATTGAGTTATAAGACATTAATTAACATGAATTTACATCATTTTTTGTTATATACCTGATAGTAATATGATATCAAGTCAACTTTTATTGGAGATTGGTTGGATTAAATTATTTTAAGTAAAATGATGTCTGTGCATTGTTAAGGTATGTTCCTTATTCCATGTAGGCCTGTATTTACTGTTATTATGAGAAGAATTGAGATTGTAATCTTGAATTTGCCATGTCTTCATTTTCGTATTTGTTGTCTTCTCGAAGTTGCTACTTGAAAGTAAATTACATAAATATCGCATTGCCTATTTCGTTGACATGAAGTCATGTGAAATCATTTTGGTTATAAGGAAGTATGCGAAATCAAAATAATAAATATTCAACTTTAAAAAGCACAATACTTATTCTTCACATCCAGACAAATGGAACCTAGTAGCTTCATAATTATATTTGTATGCATATACCTTTAATATAAATACATTAAATAAATACGTTTAAAATAGATATAATAAATAAATTTTAATAGAAAATTGTTGAATTAATGATATTGTTTTACAAATTACTAATCAGATATCTTATTTTCTCAACTCTGAACATATTGCACAATCATTACATTATACACAGTAATTTGATACAAAAACAATTATTCCCAGGTAAGGCAGATTTAACCAAACAAAAATTCAATTTCGATGAAAGACACATGCAGGTCATTCTCCCTACGATCATGATGGATATTTCCTTGTCTTTCTTTCTTATTATTGGATGGTTTAGAAGGAGATGAGCCCCTTTAATCCCGGATGGTTACGGGAAACCCGGTTCCATTCTGGCACTACGTGACCGCCGTGGCACAGTGTACACGTCCCAAATCTCGGCAAAGAATTGCATCGATAAAGAAAAAAAATTCAGATCCGTTCATCTCCACAAAAAAGAGAACCCCCCCCCCCCGTCTCCTCATTTCCCTTTCTTATATATTTATTTCTATCTCTATCTCTCTCTCTCTCTTGCCCTCTTATCATTGTATTCCCTCTGTCCGTCTCTCTCCACATCCCATTCTGCCCCCCTCTCTCACTTTGTATATCTATCTATGTATCTTAAACGTGTTAATTTTGAATAGTCATCTCCATCGCAGAAATTCTTATCTTATCTATCTATCTATCTATCTTTATTCATATATCTATCTATCTATCTATCCTTATTCATCTATCTATCTATCTATCTATCTATCTATCCTTATTCATCTATCTATCTATCCATCTATCTACCCTTATTCATCTATCTATATATCTATTTATGATTCATCTATCTATCTATCCTTATTCATCTATCTATCTATCTATCTATCCTTATTCATCTATCTATATATCTATCTATGATTCATCTATCTATCTATCTTTATTCATCTATCTATCTATCTATCTTTATTCATCTATCTATCTATCTTTATTCATCTATCTATCTATCTATCTTTATTCATCTATCTCTCTTTACCGGTCCCCTGTTTGACTGTGTATAATTAGTCTGTATATTAAACTCTGATTCTGTGCGTAACAAACCGGATTATCCGCGGATTTGTTTAACAGTTTATGGCAAAAGTCATCAATCAAAATTACTGTTTAACTTTTACCACACGACTCAATTTTTGTTTATTAAGTTCGGGCGACTGTGACGACACTCATTCATTTTGTTTTTCAATACTTGTCATTGCAATTATTTATGTGATTTTTATAAAATATGATATTGATATTTTCTACCATTTTGAAAATGTGTGCCCGATTATTACGTTTTGAGTGCAAATGTTCTCATCTTTATCTTGCTTTTATGTGCAATTGTACTCTAAAAGAATCAGAAGTTTACGTCTACTTTTGGACGTAGTGCACCTTTAATTGCCTCCGGTTTGAGTCGAACCGATAGGACCGCGAAGGCAGAAACGCGTGGCGGAGAGTAGCTGTATCGGCTTGCAGACGTGACAGATAATCGATATCCATAGTATCGGTTGAAAATTTAAAGCTGCATTCTCCCGCGCTTCTTCTACCGTCGTATCGCCCAATGCCAAAGTCCGCTGCTAGTAAACCAAGGCATAGTGCTATGTGACAGTGCTGGTATATATCTTAGAGTAACATACAAGTATACCCATGTTCGAAGATGTGTTGGGGTCATCGGATTGCAGATCACAAGGTAAGGGGTTCAAATCCCAGCCCATGCAGCACTAACATCCTTTGACGAGACGTTAATATTAATTTACCACTCTCCATCCTGATGTTAAAAAATGGTACCCTCAGGATGCTAAAGTCATTGTAGTTTGTTCAGCATTCTGAACGTCTTTAAAATGGCGCCTGGTTGGAATACTCCCTGGGGAGTGGAGAATGTACATACAGTATGTGCGGACAGGCCTGAATCCAATGTCCGGGTATAGTATTATACATGTATATGTACAGCGATAAGTGATGTCTAGACTTCAGGTGTAATGGTAATGTGTCTAATGTAAATGTATATAATTTATATGTATCAGGATTTTCACAATATGCATGTATGTATAGAAAAAAAACCAACAATTTGCTATGATGGGGCAAAAGGATAATGATTTTACATTTAAGATCAATCAATGGTTAGTGTTGCTGAGTGTAGGACTTCGGTTTTGAAGAATTATGAATATTTTTCATTTCCTAGTATGTGGAGGTCTTTTTTTTTAGCGCTATTAGTATTACATTTTGAAAGCTTTCTTTTTTCTGAGAATTAGCTCTGCATATTAACCTTCGATGCATGCCTGATTCCTGTCTGCAACATCTCCTCATGAATGCCTGTGATTTGCGGGGCTAGACAAATGACATCTCAAGACTTGTTTTCAATTTCGAAAGCTTTCTTTTCATGGAAATAGTGACTTTGGAAGTAGTCCAACGGAGTTGCCTTTAGCACACGCCTGTTACTTGTCCACAATTTTCATGTGCGCTCTGGATTCAAGGATGGCACGCAGGAAATACACAAGCTCCCGCTCTGACTGACTGCCTCACTACGGCCCTCGCACATACATACATACCACTACACTGCTGCATGAGACAAATTAATTACCGCGTGTTGAACGTAATAATGGGCACATAAATCCCCCACCATTCCATTCAATTACCATGATTGTGACAATGTACGTGGTCCCACCGGGATCCACCGTTGGTGAGAGAGTCGCTTATCCCCCATCTTCCAACCCCTCTCCCGTTCCTCCCCCCAAATCCAAAATCCATCCGAAAAATTCTTGGAGGTGGAAGAGAGGAGGGAGAAATATCCGCGAAAACCAAGTTTTGACGAAAGATTTACGAAATCCCGCCGGAGAATTTTGCTTTGGATGCCTCCTATGTCTTTAGACATTTTTGGAGTATTGTGCATTGATACCGCGATGCAGAATGCGGGGCTTTGGCGCTGCAGATAGAATTCCCCCAAGTGACATTATTTAAACAGACCTTCATGATTTGTGTGTGTGCATTGTTTTATTGATTCACTCACTGTGTGATATTGGATAAAATAAAATTACCAGCGACCTTGATCTTTATTGAGCAAATGTTGCCATTTTTTCTGGAGAGGAAGAGAATCCCTAGTGGATTATGGAGCATTGCAATGTATTTATGTTTTGACGGAATACGCACGTCAGAGTTATGATCATTGTTTTATTCCATGGGGGTAATTCTAACAGTTCATCTTCTAAAGCGGCTTAGTCTGCATTGCCTACTGAATTATAGAAGGCAAGTGTTAGCTCCTGAATTTCGTTTATCATGTTCTGAGGTTTTGTTGCAAATTTTAAGAAAAAATAATTAGTTTGGTCATGAGAAAGTATATAATAAAGTAAATGATGATAATGTGTCCTTGTATTGACTTACACTCCTAGTGATCTACAACGTTATTGTTACCCCCATTTTTAGCATGCCTGCCATTATGGCACTTTAGCCGTTCAAGGAATTCATTCCTGCCAGGTTTCCATCTACAAATTACCTCAGGCTTCGAACCGCGAACCATGTGATCCACAGTCTGGTGACGTATCCAGTAGACCACGACACGTTCCACAAAAGGAATTGCGATAAGCTTTTGTCTTTCATTTAATAACATAATCCTGGTGAATTGTGCCGGACGGAGAGGTTGATATTTGTCACTCCGAAAATCGATGGGCTGAAATGTACGAACTTAAGGTAGGGTTCAAACCTCGTCTAAAGTTAACTACAACAATGTATTGGATATTAGCTCACATAAATATCCACCACGCAAGGAGCTAACATTAACTCAGCTGGGCTAACGATTTCTGTATCAAAGAATTCATGTTTGTCGGTGCCCATTAAACTCATGGGTGGAGAGTGGCAAATGTAGATTATTGTCTTGTCAAATAACAGTAGTGACGTGATAATACTCGATCCGCGAACCCTGTGGTTCGGCGATGTATCCACCAGACAAAAACACTTATAGATAGACCCATATACTTAAACAGGTTTATACCTGGCCTTAAAGTTAAGAGGTTTTCGGTATTACTGGACAATTTTTAATATTGGTTTATTACTTATACATAAAATGTAGTCCTTTTTAAACAAGTCCCCACCCTTTTACCTTGCTCCCTCTTTCGCCCAATTCCCACGATGCCACATCCTATTACAACTGTTTAATGAATGGAGAACATTTTCTCAATGTAATCAAGATTCGGAGATAACTTGAAGAGCACACTATAGCCTTCGCTCAACATCCCATCATTCCTGTCGCCATGGCAACGACCTTCTACGTGATGAAATCGTCGTCATCTTATTTTACTGGGAACATTTACTGATGCTATCTTGGGCCCAACTATTCGCGCTATTTGTGTTTACACCTGACACAACCTGGGATTTGGCAGTCCCCTTTGATCAAACGAAGGAGTGTGTTTTTACCGCCTATAGATCGTTTGTGAACTAACAGAGGCAGATTCAGGATTTTTTTAAATTGTTCATTATTTCGCTGGTGCCTTTGAGAGTTTAAATTTGATGCCTGGGGCATTAATAGAGGGAGGGTAAATTTCGTTGAGCCCTCAATATGTACTTAATATATGCCAGATTTGGATTTGCTGAGAAGAGCATGCTCCCGGGATCCGCCGCTGATACTTGCCATAGGCCTATAGATCTTATCATCTTTCTATTATAAATATAATTATGGCTGTATAAACTGAGATTGATCTTGGAATACAGAATGATGTAAGCGTAGGAAGTTCAGTTTTGTTGCGACAGAGTTCCAATGATTGGGTTATTATTACGCATGTCTGCCAATGTGTGTTGCTTGATTTAACTGTTTTTGAAAGTCTCTTGCGATTCGGGTGCCAGCCCCTTCAGTCGTGGTCCGTTATGGCATTGTGGGCGTGGCAGTGTTGAGTGTTTTATCTTCATAACTGACAGTGTATGTATTTCAGTCATCGAATTGTGTTTATGATTGTTCAATCGAAACAATATGTTTAAACGAGATTGGAAATTAACACTTCCCATAGCTTTTTTCATGCAATCACTAAAGGGGGAGCATCATGAACGGTGGACCCTCCGACCTCCCCACCCCCTTTATGTAAAATCCACAATTTAGAGTATGAATGACTTGGTAGCTAATTTCAACATCAATCGTATAATGGCAGACTACTCGAAAGAGAGAGAGAGGGAGAGAGAGAGAGAGAGAGAGAGAGAATTGACAGCGAAAACTAGTTTCCCGCGCGATCTGCCATAGATAGTCGCCTGACACATAAAGCGAGAAATATGGCGGGAAACAGGAGAGTAAACGCGTGCGAGAAGGTTAATATCACTATTTGTGTGTGGTATTTGACTATCACTTCACCTGTTCTCCGTATGTAGTATTGCACTATCTAAAGCATCTTGTTTCTGTACACATCACTTTTGAATGTATTCTTAAGTATAATTCATCGATAACGAGTGCCTGGTGTTTTTCATATGGCCTGATTTTGTTATTTCCTTTTGCATCTTCTAAATGTTATCGTTTAGAGTTAGACCTTAATGATATCTTTTCAGCGCTCATCGCACCGATATTGTTTTTTTTAGATGGGAGAAGTTACATGATTAAGAAATATAGCAGCATTCATTACAAATCTATTCATGAACGAATAAGTCCCATAGAGATTCAGAATATAATGATAGAGAGTGAAATTGAGTCCTTACTCCAACCATTAACTTAAATTTAATGTATATCTTTGTGAGAGAGAGGGAAAGAGAGAGAGGGGGTGGGGGAGAGTGGGAGAGCCTAAGAAAGAGGTAGAAAAGAGATGTAAGATATGTAAAGTTGGAGAGAGAAAAGCGATCGATGAAGCGAGATGAAAATAGACAGGGATAGAGGGAGATAATGAGAGAGGAAATGGAGAGTTGATGGCGTAACAGACAGCACACTGTAATTGCCAAAGATAATCTTGTTTAACATCGCTGACACGGATATGATGGCGTGGGGTCGTGCAATAAAACGGGGTCCGTGATCCGACAACAAAGGCGCTGATCAAACACCAAATTGCCTGAACTTGTCTCCTAATATTACCATTCTCCATCACGTACACCTGGTTCAAGTGTTGATTTTCCCACTTTTCTCCCCAAAACCGTGATTATCTGGGATCAGGATCATTGTCAAATAGTTTTGATATAGGTTATGACAATACAACGTTCGATCGCGGATCGGTATCGGTCTTTCTTGATTTTGTGTTAAGAGCAGAGTAACTTTCGCGCCTTCTCCGTGATTGACAGGCATGGTTATTGAGGAAACGCACTTTACAAAAATAAACTGCCTGTTCTGTTTATTATGGTAGATAGCTGACAGGTATATATATATATATATATATATATATATATATATATATATATGTATATATATTATCTCTGCTGCATAAAACTTGTCATGTTAGTCTGTTCCTGTCCCATTTTTGCTAATTCTTAATCCTTTACCTCTTTTAGCTGTATCCTATATGAACTTACTTTATTTTTAAACATGGAAATGATATATAATTTTCCATTTGTGTTTTCTTTTATATATCATTTGCTTTGGATTGAATGAAAATCGAATCCCAATAATGTTAGACAATTTGGATTTACACAACAATATTTAAATCGCTATTTGCGATTTAATAAAACAGACTCATTTCACAATACAAACAAATTTTCTACATTCCCCGTTTTATGTTTCGAATATTCAACTGCAAGCCCCGAAATATAACTTTAATGCTATTCGAATTGTACTCTGTTTCATTTCTATAAAAGATATTGCATAACAGTGAGTAATATTTCAAAAAATATCTTTTGCTATTTCAGTTTCAAATTCTTTTTAAGAAAACGCGGGGTAAAAACAAGTAAAGGTTCGATATAATATAATAAATATTACTGCGTTTGACACAAAAATCGTTACGACAAGCTTTTTCAAATCATAATTTTTTACTTTTGCTGTGATTGAATAAAACGTTTGTTTGTTCCTATGGTCTCATTTTTTCACTCCACCGTTACCTGGACATATAGGTTCTTCGGCGCGCAGGGAAAGCATGCACAGACCCAAAGTTATCTACGCGACTTCTCCCTTTCTCTTTCTATCTTTGGCGGTTATCTTGCGCCCTCTCATTTCTGCCTTTTTTGCGCCCCCTTCAAGTCCCGCCCGGGTTACGTGCCCCCCCCCCCCTTATACACCCCTTCCTCATATAATTATATGCCACTAGAAAGTTTAGTCCTTTATACGCCCATCGATGATAGCTTATTACAGCGCACCTCAATTTTAAATTTTTGAGAGTTTAATTGGCATAAACTTATCCACCTATATCGTTATTTACTTTGTAGTATCTTCAATAAGTCATGCTCTCTGAAGGTGGGGGCACATTTTATTGAAATACTTTATCATCGATGTAGTACACATTATTCATATATATTTTTACTCTTTATGTTGCACTGAATGCTGTGACGTTGATCCATTCTCTTTAGACGGGGGGGGGGGGGGGCAAACATTTTGATAGGCAGCTAACACTTATTAACAATAGCTAATTCAGTTTATTTACGAAGGGGGCGCATCTACCTATCCCCCCACCCTCACCAGATTGGTGAGCATGGTTGGTTGGTTGGTTGATTAGTAGATTTCAAGGAGGGGGAGTGGACTGACCAACAACAAAAAAGTAAAATTTCATCTTCAAGCTGTGTAGGTAATGTATTACAGTACAGCGGTTATTAATTCAAAGTCGGCCTTTCCTATTAAAAAAATTCATCCCTCCCCCTCCCCCTCCCCATTTCCCTCAACCCTGTCGCTTTACCAATTGAACTCACAACCCTCCGCGCTGCTTCTACCCAAATCAACATCGTTGATTGGGGCACACATGCAAACATAGCATGCAACGAGTGTCAATTTATTTTGCTTTCGATATTCGTAATTTGCACGTTCCACACACTCGATGTGGAAATTGGACTAGGACTTAATAATATCATTTTACTTCTGTAATGATAACATGTTGACCTGGTAGATAAAAGAGGGTATTTGTCGGTCGGACACGTTTCTTTCTTTAACAAAGAAATGTGATTGAAAATCGAGACCCCTTCTTGTCTTTGTACCTACTAATAGTGATGAGTTTAGTCCTTTTCTTGCGCATATTGCAAAATGTATTTTCAGCACTTTGGTTAAAATGTTAGAAAAAGGTCACATGGATTTCTGTATTTCAAGATATTTGTTTACACAGCCTTTATTATTGTAGCCAGGCCATTCCACTTCGGTCGATTGAGACCTTTGTTTGTACAAAAGCTCCAAAAACCCATCATATCCCATGTACTTCAAAATCAGGATGGAGAAAAAAATTCACCACAACATTTTCCAAGTTCTTGTTGTGTAGTAAACGTGTTACTCTTTTTTGTTGTTTGGATAATCTACTAAAGATGGTAACCTACTGAAAAGATTTTCTTTCAATTTCGTATTTTCAAATACTTAATATCGACGTAAATGGTGTTCAATTATCCCCTCCTTCCGTATGTTAAGTAGTTCTTAACCTGGGGTTCTAGACCCTAATATAGGAAGTATGAGGGGGATTAGGGAGTCATAGGTGGGCCATAAACAAAATAAATCTAATGTATACGTGAGTGTAATCTTGCGTGACAATAAGTTCTCGAAAATACGGAGTATAAGTAATGGAATGGAAAGAGAATAATTTCTCGGCATGTTACCATCTTTAGTAGATTACCACAACAACAATAAGGGTAACACGTCTGTTACGCCACATCGGTAACGTAAAGAACCGATTCAGCATGATGAATAATGGTGATGTGTTGGTGGCAATGATGGTAGTTATGGTAGTGATAGAAAATAGTGTTCATCATGATGATAATAATGATGATGAAGGTGATGGTGGTGGTGATGGTGGTGGTGGTGGTAGTAGTGGTGGTAGTGGTTGTGAATACGATCATGATAGTGATGATGTGATGGTTGATGTTAATGGTGCAGGTGATGATTATAGTGATGATGATGATGATGATGATGATAATAATAATAATACTCAGTTTGTATATAGCACTTATTACAATCACTAAGCGCTTCTAAACTTGAAGATTATTACCCCGGCTTTAGCTGTGCTGCCATTACGACGATCTAGCATGTTAAAGAATTAATTCATTAATGATGATGATGATCGTGATAGTGGTTATGATAATTAAATCATGTCAATGAACTCATCAAGTCATGGCTTTGTTCATAATACTGCTCTTCTTTAACTAATCCATTCATCCATCCATCCATCCTAGTCATATCATTCCAAATTCCTCCACATCATTTCTACATCATTAACATCCCTATGCCAATGCAGGCATGACAGCTTTAGACACCCTTCAACATTATCACCCTAGTGCCCCGTTTATGCAATCCGAATATCTGTCGATATCTAATTAACACGTTTACGGGGCCCCCAACGAGTGTAGTGTTTTCAGACAGCCTATAATGCGCTCGCTTTCATAATGACGACAAATCAGAACCCTCCCGCTCTACTGCAATTCTGACGCACATCGTATGCAGGAGAGTGTGGCGGTGAGAGAAAATTGCAGTATCGGTAAGCGAGTGGAGTTGGTATACATCGTTATTACGATTCCCTAAGGATGCAGGGCATGTCCGCTATCGGTCGATATCGCAGTCTCTTGTCAAATGTAATAATTGAATGTAATGGCTTTTATTTCTCTTGTCTTAATTCCCTTGCGGCATCGAAATGGCGGCTATAATCACCACAAAACAACGATAATAGATTCGATTTGCTTGTCTAACAAAAGTAACAAGGCAATTTCTAATGTATTAAATATGTTTGAACAAGACAATATACACGTTATAGGCCCTATACGTTGTTCTAAAAAACACAGATAATATCATTCTGCATTAACAGTGCGTGAGCCTACATGTATACGAGGAAGCATTTTTAAAGTCATTTCCCCCTCTCTTATTATTTGAGGTATCTTTATGATATTGTTTTTATACAATTAAACCAAGGTGACAGAGTGAATGCATTTGTAATGAAAGTACCGAAATGAATCTGAATGCAAAGCTACTTCATAAATTGTAAATAAATTTGCTGTACACAAGTCATAGGCCCGAATTCACAAATGAGGTTTGTCGACGAACCTACGTTTATGTGCGTCATATGACGCGTTCCGACACGTTTTTACAAACCAGGTTTGTAAGAAACGCGTAAAAATGACGTACATAAACCTAGGTTTTTCGACAAACCTCCGTTGTGAATTCGGGCCATAATGTTCTTGTATTTCAATCTCTGACTCTGTAGTTGCGTTCACACGATGGCTATACTTTCTCGAGTGAGTGGCTACCGTCTGAACATGGCTTACGAATTCCAAGATATTTCAAGGGCTCATAAACTTTGGTTTCATTCTTCATGTCAGAACTATTTACCAAGTCATCTACGTAAGAATGATACACACAGGTGTTGCTGTCTTAAATAGAATGTAGCCTATAGTTGTCAACAACAACATTCACTGACATGAACTATGTATGTTTGTTACATTCCTGACATGAATGTGGAGTGATTGATATCAACATTCGTGTATTTCACATTCGGCATATTATCCTTTGGAATGTAGAATGTAACTCTCTCTCTCTCTGTCTATCTCTTCCTCTCTCTTTGTCTCTCTTCCTCCCCCCTCTCTCTCTCTCTCTCTCTCCCTCTTCCATTCTCCCTATCCCTCTCTCCCTCTATCTCTCTCTCTCTCTCTCTCTCTGTCTCTCCTCGTTATGTTTGTTTTCTATCTTTCTCACAATCTCTTGTATCCCTTTTTTTTCCCCACCCTTACCCATTACTCCCTTTCCTAAGAACTCGTATTGAAATTCACATCCATGTATCATAAATGAGACACATAATTTTCATATTGTGAGTCACCCAATCATCAAAATAGATACATCGTTATGATGTATCTTTTAATTTCACGGAAGCTTCGGCGCAATTAAGTACCAGGCGGCTGCACCCCGACACCTATTTATACCCCTTACCCTACCTTAAGTCCCATGCGCGATGATTCGTGTCCAGTCGAGCAATTTTCCGGAGATACCCATTCCAGAGAATGGGAATGTCAGAGCAAGGAAGTCGTTAAGGTGAAATGACGTTACATGGGTTTAAGATCCTTTTGGCAGGCGCGGAGTTAACGCCCTCATGTTACAGCACATTAAAGCCCACTCCAATCAAACGCGACGTTGTTTCACATGAGGTGATACCCTAACGCCGTCATCATTATCTTCGAGTCGTGGCATCTCGTTGTACATGATTCCACTCCAGTTGTTTATTTCTTTTAAGATAATAACTACGTTGTTCCTTACGCTTATCCTCTATCCCTTTTCCATGTTATGTCGACCTCTCATAATCTGTCTCTTTCTTTCTGGCTATGTCATCTCATTATCTATTCTCTCTTTTATTTCTCTCCTCCCCACCCCTCAACCCCCCTCTCTCTCTCCCTCTCTCCTTCTCTCTCTCTCTCTCTCTCTTACGTCGACCACCGCCCCCTTCCCATTCTCTTATTTGTTCTCATCTTTTCTAAGGATGTTTATCTCCGTTTCTCTGCCCATCCCTTCTCTGCCTCTCTATCTCTTTTTTACTCTCTATTCTAATCTTTGTCTATATCTCCTCTCTAATTTCTACTCCCTCTCTCTCTCTCTCTCTCTCTCTCTCGTTCCCCTACCCTCCACCCCTTCCCTCCCCCCTCTCTGCCCATTTATTCTCTGTCTCTCTGTATCTCTCCTTCTCTCTCGTCTCATCTTTGTCTCTATCTCCTCTCTAATTTATACTCTCCCTCCCTTTCCCTCTCTTCCTCCCTCCCCTCGTATCCCCTCCCTCTCCTCTCCCTCCCCTTCTACCCCCCCCCTCTCTCTCTCTATCTCTCACTCTCTCCCCTCTCTTTATCTCTCCCCCTCTCTCTCTCTTTATCTCTCCCCCCCCCCTCTCTCTCTCTCTCTTTATCTCTCCCCCTCTCTCTCTCTCTCTCTCTCTCTCCCCTTCCTCCCTCTATCTCTCTTCCACTCTGGAACCTAAAACAGGAAATTAGTGGAGCATGACATTGTATTGGGTTTCACTGTAATTATTAACAGTCATGCACATTCCTTTATTGTATGTGTATTGGATGTAGCCGTTTCTTAGAATTAATCAATAACCGCTGTATTGAATCGCATTAACAGCATTATGTACTAGATGTACTGGTTTATTACAAGGAAAATCAAAAAGGTCAATTGGTAAAGGTGAAATTACACTGTACTAGATCTGAAGTGAAATTATACAAAAGTATAGGCCTATTAAAGTGAAGTGTACTGAAAGAGAAGTGAAACTTACCAAGGTAGCAGATAAGTGAATAAAAGAAGTGAAATATACCGAGGTAGCAGAAAAATGTATAAATAGAAGTGAAATATACCAAGGTAGCAGAAAAATGTATAAATAGAAGTGAAATATACCAAGGTAGCAGATAACTGTATAAATAGAAGTGAAATATACCAAGGTAGCAGATAACTGTATAAATAGAAGTGAAATATACCAAGATAGCAGATAAGTGTATGCACAAGGTAAACATAATTATTTACGCAATACTTAGATATAATTTTAAGAAAATAAATTGTTCTGAGGCATAAGTGAAATTTGCAATATATTGAGTATACGTGAAATTCTTAAAAATTCAAACTTAAATTTTAAACTACGGACTAGTCTATTCTAATAGTACGTTACGATCTTCAGTAGATCATACAGTTAACAACATGTAAGCTGCATTTAGACTGCTGCTACATTTCTGATTTCCAGTAGAAGTGGACCGTAAAGGAGTAATGTTATCTTTTCTGTCGGTGGTGGTATTTAAGGATGACTTCTAAACGCTGTCTAAAAATAGGGGAAATATTGATGTATAGTGTGTTACGATCTTCAGTAGATCATAGGGAACAATATGTAGAGCTCATCCAGACTTTCTTTCAGTGCATTAAAATGAGCATTCTTAACTAATTCCACTCTTTCTCTTTTCTTCTTACTCTTTTGTTTTTCTTTTACTTCTTATTATACTCCGTCTTCTTCTCATTCCTTTCAATCTTCGTCTTTTTTATAGCTTATTCTTCTACTTCTTAGTCTTCTTGTAATTCCTCTCAATCTTCCTTTTTACCCTTTTCCCTTTTTTTCTTCTTCTTCTTTTTCGTTTACCTCTTCTTCTTAAAGGGGTAAGCTTTGTAGATTTTGATGTCTCTCAGATAGTGCATTTTTCTGACATAACGGCATCCTTTTCGTAAGTGGTGTTGTAAGTATTTCTTTAAATTTACAGCTCCTGCAGTTTCTTTCGATTCACTAAGTACCAAACGAGGTTGCTTTGGATTGTGATAATGAAAGATGATAGAATCTCCGAATGACCACTGGGAAGAACCCAATAGCCTCCTCATGACACCGTTGTGATTCCTATCGAGGGTCCAGCTAGGGCCCATCTCTCGTTTATATTCCAGCCAGGATTTTGACCTTCCCCCCTGCTCTCAAAGACGTCATGAATGAGCGCAAGCCGTGTTCGTCTAGTGCACGGTAAACACAGCATGAAATCACACGCGTGGGACTGGGCTAGGTTGTCATTGCGATGTGGGATGATTGAATGGTCAGACCCTACTTGAACCGGACGTCAAAAGGTCTTGTTTGGCTTTTGGTATGAGGATGGCTTCCTATTGCTACCCTAGGCGAATCCAGGGTGTCTAAAATCTGCCAAGGTACAGTTCTTCTATCTGTGGCAGTTTGTGTAAAAGGAAAGACATACCATAGAAGGCCTATATCTTGATGTATTTTGCAAAGTATATGCTAACATTAGTTTGATTTTTTATATATTGATTTTTGACATTATAAAATTAATAGTGGGGGGGGGGGGTGAGGGTCTGCGAAACGTACCCCCTCTTTTCATTCACGTCAAAGTGCATACAAAGTGTATGTCTTTTTCCTTCTTCTTCTTTTTTTAGATGTTGGTTGTTGGTTTGTTTGATTTTTACACAGAAAGGTAAATTGTTGATAAAGTACTATTTATTTTGTTGACTATGTTAATTTTTACCTTCACTGTTGTTGCACTCCCGTTAAACACCTTTCACAGAACCATACGCCTTTTTCTTTTTACTATTTTATACCAATATTAGTGGGGGGGGGCAGATACTGCAGGAGGAGGGGTGACATACTGCCATCGCTCTAGATTAGGGGGTGGGGGGGGGGGGGTTCAAGCCCCTGGATTATTCTTAGTATTCATTTCAATGCAGAAAATATTATGGTAATAAGCGATTGATGAATACTCGTATTACATTCGTACTTTTCAATTCTATGTGTGTACGTTGCCCCTTCCGAATTCGTTTACACCCTTACTTGCCCAAATGCGATGCATTGTCATCGACGGGGGATTACTGTTTAGTTGGTCAAGATTCCCCTAAGAGTGGATGTTGCACGTGTGACGTCGGAGGCGAGTGATGCCTACCAAGTCTCAAAAGGCGCATCTTCAGAACCCAAACATTCTTGAGAATTTCCTGTTTGGGCGACAGACAAACAAAACTACCGCCCCACCCCCCCCCTCCCCCTGCCGCTTGCTGTCTTGCTCATGAGGTGAAGATACCTGTACTCAGCCTCGCAATCAAGGCGTGTGATATGTGCTAAATTGTGCAAGGTTAGAATTATGAGCAAACTCTGAGTAAATCTGAAGATTATCTAGTTTTGCACACCACTTTGTTTATCTTTACTTGTTTGAAATTTCTCAAAGTAAACCATGCTCTATTAATATTTAGTCTCTGGCCATTCATAATACTTACTCCGCCCAAAAGAGAGACTATCATTAGGTTAACTTGATTAATAGCCTCGAAATTAATTTTCCAGACTGTTTTTCGTTTAATAGATTTTTGGGTTGATAAATCAGAATGTATAGATATACTATTATCTATAATTACTATTACTACTACTAATAATATATTGGGTAGTTTTATGTGCGCCTCCAAGCAATATTACCCGGCTCTGGATTTCGATGCTCACATCATGCAAAGAATTCCTTCCTACCAGTACCCATTTCACACCTGGGTGCATGGAGAGTGGCAAATGTAGATTAACGTCTTGCTAAGGACATTTTAGTGCCGTGGCGGAACTCGAACCACGGACAACGTTATCTATAAGCCCACGACACTTCTACTACTACTACTACTACTACTACTACTACTACTACTACTACTACTACTACTTCTACCTCTACGTCTTCTACTACTACTACTACCTATATTGTACATGTATAATATCGGTGCTTCATCGGCATATCCCCTTCAGATAAACTACAATGCTATTAATTTGATTACAATTTTAATAACACAATATTCACACCTCTAAGAATCAAAGAGAGCAAAAGTATTTAACAAAAACATTCCACTGAGATCCCTCTATTCCAAACCTCTGGCTCCTCATATAGCATCTAGAATTCACTTGTTTTCCTTAATTGGAAATTTGATACAAAAGTCAATTGCACTTTTTCATGATGACACGTATCTCGTAATTTCGTAATTTCAAGACTAAACTTGTATCGTTATTGATGTCTCGAATCTGGCTTCTGAAATCTTAATCAAGAAGTTGGATATGAATACTAAATCATTCGTTTTCTAATCGTAGTAATGGGATATTCCTCGCTCTAGGCTGAGTACTGCGTGATTTTGCTTGCCATAACAAACTGAGAAAATCTTGGAGGTATTGATTGAGACGGGGCACGAATCGATGAAATCGTGCCTTGAAATATTCGACTGAGAATCAGTTTGGAGAAACTATGGTGTCGTAAAAAGACAAGTGTCTCGTCTCGAATTATCAGTGTTTCGATATAGCTTTCACAAACAGTTCGTTTTATTATATTAACTTAGAAGAGGCTCTATTGAATTGATTCTCGAGTGCGTGTAGACATTATAAATGGCAATTGGAATCAAATTTAATTACTCACTCCGTTTGATTAAACGAATCTTTTGTAACATTTAAAGAAAATTTGTCTTTTTCTTAAATCTTTCACTGTCCAAGTAATTTAGATAAAACATGAAATTGATACGTAAATGGTAAAATTCCTAACTCAATCTACCCTTTGCTAGACACGTCACTCATTTAATCCTTATCTACATTTCCACACCTGGTTTTTTTTAAATACCTGCGCATGGAATAGCTTTCATTATTTATCCCCTCCCCCTCTCCCCCACCCCCTCCCATTCATTCTTCCAAATCATTTTAATTAACAATTAATGAAGATTATAGGACAATTACATAGTTTTGAAGGGATTGGGTATCTTTGCCTCAGATTCTAAACAAAATCCTGGATTTAGCTAATGCTTTAATTATAATTATTAATCTTTAGGGCAGTCAGGAATCCCATGACATTTACAAGCCGATCACCTATCCGATTATCAAGATATCGATGATTGGAATTCGAAATGTCAAAAACCTTTTTCTAACGTTTTTTATAACACTAAATAAGTATGGTAAAACCTGTCACTCCAAGATGTTTACTTTTTTTGAGGCACTTCATGATCATTTTGAAGCGCAATTTGTTTAGGGCTTCACTATTACACCGTATCACAGACAACAATAACACATAGGCCCATGCATCTCAGATTTGTTAATCTGGAAACATTGTTAAACAATGCCTTTATAGAAAATCTCATATTCTGTAGATAATAATAGTAGTTGGTTCTTGTATATAGCGCTGATGTCTGTCAGACGTGAAAATCACGGCGCTCCAAAATTATTACCCCGGCTTTAGCATGGCTGCCATTGTGACGCTCTAGCATTTCAAGGAATTAATTCCTACCAGGTACTCATTTACCTCACCGAGTCAGGTGAGGCAAATGTACTAGATAAATGCCTTGCCAAAGGACATTATGCCGCGGCAGGAGTAATATCGACAGTTCGGGCTAAACCACGACACCTCCTCAAATATATTGACAGACCCAGCTTTTGTTTTCCGTAAGCATGCATGACCTGGGGGTCGACAAAATATCAGACACGTCGGTACATCTTATTATTTTGTCAGTGAATATTTTGCATCCTAGGCACCCCTCCCTCATCCAGGCACCCTCCTTGCCCCGGGGATCATCTCCAAATATTTAAAAACAAGCTACCTAAGAGATAATGTTGTCCAAACCTTAAATTGTCAACTTTTTTTTTGCGTCGCAATTTGCTGTTATGACTGGGATTTCTATTTTTGTCTACAAACAAAAATGTTGAACACGATTGCGGCATTTCCAGACACAGCACGGAGAACATCATAGCGTTTTTTGTCACTTTGTTTCAAAGAAACCGACCTATGCCGCTATTTTTCTTTTCTTTCATTTTCCCCGCGCGTATCTGTTTTTCTTTCTCTCTCTTGTTGGAATGTATGATTTTACAGGTTATTTATAGAATTATTAGTTTTACAGCATTTCGCAATAACATTCGACACTAGTTATATCTATTTGTAAGCGCCGTGCAATTCGAAATGAGAAAAGGGCGAGGAACTTCATGAAAAAGGATTCTGCTCATACAAAATTTCAAGTCTAGCGCCCTCTCTCAAGATCCGTTGCACGATCGCGTTTGTTTCTTCCTATGACGTGTGCGACATCCATGAACAGAGACACTTTGGATCCAAGATGAATTGAACGAATTATGCTATATGCGATGAAAAATGTATCAGAAATAAATCAGATTTCGTTGCAGGGATTATTTCCGATCTGCCAATGTGTTATTTTGTATGTAAAGATTTTACATGGGGAAAGAAAAGCTGATATATCATGAGCTCCTAGTATTAATTCGTTTTAGAAACCCACATGCATTTTGGGCAAATTACCTTCATAAATTAATTGTTTAGACCTTTAATACAAGTTATGTATTTACGTATGTTACATTTGAATTTGTGAAAATAATATACAACACATTAAAGAATCTATAACTGTTTTGAGAGGTTCGTTTATCTTTTTGTAAAAACGTATAGAATGTCATTAACCATTCGAAAGAGGGGGTAATCATTTTCAGAACCGAATTTATCTAAAACAACTGTCATCGCATTGTGCATCACCAGTGTCCCCCTGACGTCTTTACTTCATTATCACTGGGTTCAAATATTATTAGACCGTTGCATAGACAAATGCGTACAAAATGAAGACCCAACTAATTCATAATTGGCATCGCTGACAGACAACAATATAGGCCTAAGTGAATTCATAATTTATCTTTTTTGTCTTATTATTATTTTTGTAATGCAGTAATTAATTGCGAGAGGATCCAATTATGGTATGGTGCGTATGGTGTTGTTTTCTCGTCATGGTCCACGGGAGAAATTCTAAATGTGCAATTATTGCCTGAACTCATCGGTACGGGAGCGGGAAATTGCCAGCTCTGTAGGAAATGGCCCAAACGTTTTTGTCTTTCTTTGTTTGTCATCTCATGTTGTCTATTTAGAGATGTTATCCTAGCGCATCAAAGCGAGATTAATATTGGCAATGGAGACTCGCATGATCCCTATATACTGTGATGGCGCGATGCGTCAACTCGCGTAGAAGGTGCGAGGGGGTATCCCCATTGCCAGGTTGTCTTGTGTTATTTCATCTATTTCATGTACTTGGTGCCACTCATAATTTTGTATTTGATTATCCTCATTGTTGTTTTCCCTAGCTACAATGTTGCCATCAATTTTACACACAAGAGCATAGAGTTAACGATTTTGGCTGCACGGGTGTTGAAAAAGGGGAATATAATTACTATGAAAGAAAAATAACGAACCAGTTTGCTAATTTTGTGCGAAGTCATATTATGAGAGTTTAATTTGGGGACGAATTGAATTACTGTACATACAGGTCTATACCATATAATCATTCTTTAGTTGATGAAAATGAACTGTACAACATTTGTTGATATGTAAGGCAAGCATTGCAAGCGTAATATTATTTTTTTGTTTAAGTGATTTGCGTAAAATCGTATTAAATTCGAAATTCTGTGGTCTATACACTATACAGTCATGGTATTAGACAAGGGAGATTTCTTCCAGTCATGTCGAAGTTCGACTTAATGGATGGACGTCACAGTTTATTATCGGCAATGTGAACATATCATCATTGGGGCCCATGCTATTATTTCTACACGATCATGTGCCATAATTGGAATATGAAAATGCGTCCCGATGTTGACTTTTATCCTCTCTCTGCATGCGTTCGGCTGCACCGGGGTGTGCGCTGTGCACAATTAATTTGGTTGAAAAAATTAACCGGCCGATCGAGAGAGCTTGGGTAGTAGTTCATTTATTAGGATGGTATTTCGAATGTCCTCCCGAGGAAATGAGTGTGAGGATTGTATATTGATTGGTGGTATAGAGGAAAGGATGCACGGGTAGGAGATATATAATTAGTGAGAGAGAGAGAGAGAGAGAGAGAGAGGGAGAGAGGGAGAGAAGGAGGGGGAGGGGGATATGTTTATTAAATAATAATAATAATAATAATAATAATAATAATAATGATATTTAGCTTTGATATAGCGCTTAATACAAATTTCTCTAAGCGCTATACAAATATATTAAAGATAGAGAAGATAAAATTAACAGCTAAGTGTGTTGCAGAAACCTAGATAAAATATGGAAAATGGAAAATAATATATATCGGGAGAGAGAGAGAGAAATAGAGAGAGAGGGAGGGGAAGAGTGAGAATGAGAGAGGCTCAGATATAGGAAGGAGATTGATAAATTAATCATGCTCCTAGATATTGAGTTTTGACGACAACAAGAAAGAAAGAGAATCGACACTTTGGACAAACTTACGGGAAATAGGCAAACATGCATAATAAATATTATGCAGAAAAACTGATAGATAGATAGATAGATAGAAAGGTAGATAGATAGATAGATAGAAAGGTAGATAGATAGATAAATAGATAAATAGAAAGACAGATATATAAATAGATAGATAGATAGGTAGACAGACAGACAGACAGACAGACACACAGATAGATAGATAGATAGATAGATTGATAGATAGATAGATAGATTGATTGATAGATAGATAGATAAATAGAGAGAGAGAGAGAGAGAGGGAGAGAGAGAGAGAGAAAGTGATAGAAGATGGGAGACGAACAAAGAAGACGGGAGCTAGTTTAGGTCACGGTCGCTTACTATAATCAATACTAACCAAAGCACGTTATCCTGATTATTAAATTACATGCGCCCAAGTTAATTAAGTTGTTTTAGAGATGGAAAATCTATACAAGCCCTTTGTACAAAGACTGGTGGACAAAATTCTGGATTCATATCATGACAAACTAATATAAAGGTAATGATTCGAAAGAGGCAATCACAATAACGAGGAGAATGAAAATTGATTATGAAATCAACAAAATTGCCATAACAATGATAGTATTAGATTATTAACTGCGTTAATGTTTTTGTTTGTTTTAAAGAGACTCATCTATTTTCCACCTACAATATGCCTTTCGTTTTGAACATTTTACTACCGTTGTCACGGTGATATTGCTAAATATTCAGTCAATATGGAAAATTGTAGGTACATGTACGTAATCTGCACTATCATTACTAAGCATATATACCGTTACGTACCATATAAACCCCTTTCTGACTAAAATGATAAAGCATTTGTTGTCCAAAATTAACCGTGGCACAAGGAGTAATTGTTTTACGCGTTTGCCAGCTCGCTCCGACCGAATCCAGCGCGCGACAATACCAGCATTCGTGACATCAATTCCGCGTTCAAACAAAGAATTGTTCTCCCTTTCTGTCACATTGTATAAACTTCACCTCTTTGTTGTGCAATGTTGGTATGTTTGCAAACCAATCTTGATATGAAACACGTTTTAGTTTGATAATATTAAAATGAGAGAAGCTGGAGGAGAGAGATGAGGGCAGACAGTCCCGATTTGGAGTACATCCCATTTTAGTCGCTCCACTCCAAACAGACACAGAGTTCAATACGGGGTCATCTATGGTCATGCATGATTTGATTATGTACATGTACGCTCATTTTGTCCATCTGAAATAAGTTTGGCCCAATATTTGGTGAATTCGTATATTTAAAACAAAGTGAAGATAGTGAAATCACCCTTATTCCATTGTTCACTTCAAATATTCTCCTGCTGCTTTTTTCTTCTTCTTCTTCTCCTAATTATTTATCTCGATACTTTCATAAATGCTTGTGTTCTCCTGTGATACTTCTGTGTATCAAAATTCATAACCCCCTACTTCTTCCTCTTCCTCATTTTTATATCGTGCCATAATTCTGTCCTTCGTTTTATTTGATATTTGTCAAAAGGATCATTCAATGTAGAAACAACGTCTCATTCCAATTCCCCTCTATCTAAACTAAAGTCTAAACAACGATGTTATCATAATTGTCCGTTTAATTCATCGCACATTATGTTAATTTCTTTTTTGCCCCGCTTCAACTATCTTGCCTAGAATAGGACTGTTTATACTAAACTGTTTTTAAACACCTTTTTTTCATGTGTAAACATGTAAAAGTCTAACATCTCTTTTGATTATTACTTTTATTAGCAAACTGAAAAATAATAACGGTAACAGAAATAAGCTGTAACGCGCGCGCAGTATGAAAATCACTCCCCGTCTAAAGCTCCAGCACCACCAACCCGCACGTGCGGACCTGAAGAGCGGTGTTGATGTTATTCATTGGTAGCATTGGAGCTAGGTGCCTCACGCATGCTGCGATTGGCTGTTATCCAATACCACATTCTCGTCTGCTTGGAATCTTAACAAGTTCAGGGACTCCGCATCTAATATCTCTCTTTCTAGGTAACCAGCTACTTTTTGTGCAAAATCCATTTTGTCACTATCAATGCCCGTTTGGAGGCTCATGAGATTCGTAATTTCTGTTTGATTAAAACCTATTTTTTCGCAGCTCTTCCAATTATTTAGCAGACGTTCGGTGATGTGCTGAACCGATCCTCACCGATCGAACAAGCGGTGCGTTCGGGGAGAGTTGTTCACCCCGCCACCGCACTCTGTTACTCTTGTGTTTCTGTGGTAGGCCCGTTGGGGTTTTAACCCAATTCTTACACGATTGAATCCAACTTACAAAGGGTTATTTTTACTCGCTGCAGGCAGTCTTGATGGAGACCCGAGTGGCTTAGGAGCGAGTCAGGAGCCGCCGAAAAGTCATCGTGATTATTACTTGGTGGAGCTACTACCCCCGAAAGGATACTGGAGATCTATACCCACATCACCGGCAAGATGATACGGGGAAGTGCCGGGCTAAGGATTCAGGAGGTTACCGTTGTGCTTGTGCTGTTCGGTGCGATCGCTTTGAGGCCTGTTTTAGGACAACTTGATGGACAATCAGCACAAGGTAGGAACATCAATTTATTTCGTGATTTTCTTTTCATTTCCTTTTTTTATGTGGCTTGTTAAGTATATCTTATGTCTGTAATGTAAGCTGTCATGAGAAAATGTGAGTTCTCATAAAGTCATGGCTCATGCCTCATGTATTCATGATCTCCAGCTCCATAATGTGTGAAGAGTGGAACTCAAGTGTAGTTTTGTTCTATTTCACCATTCATAGCTATTAATAGTTCATAATACCAAGGTTGGGGAGATGAAGCAACTTGTGTAGGCCTATTCTTAGGCTTGATATAGTTTTATTTATTGAACATGGCAATGACTGAAGTTGATTTCTTTTTTATTTGAATGTAATGAAAAGAAATATTTATTTTAAAATTGTTCAATCTACATGATCTAGTTGAGGAGAGATTTCATCTTTTTGATACAGAGATGTCATAACTGAAATAAATAGCTTGTCAATCGGTGGGTCATCATTGGTGCCTAGTGTCGTGATTTATTGAATTAGGTATTGAGGGAAATGTTATTTTTCTTGGCCATACAATTTATAGACAGTCTAATTCTTCTCTTTTGAGAGTAACAGACCTGACTTTGTCAAGAGAGGTCAAGGGTCAAAGCCAAGGGCGGCTGCTGAAATTCATCAAAGCTTTTATGAACTTTATGACTACAATATCCTCTATAATAGGATGCCTGTTTTTCTGCAAGTAACAATGAATAATAACCAATTCTGGTTGAATAGGTTGTTTTGAAAATTGAACAAAATAATACAAAATTACTTGGGGAAATACCCACCCCCCCCCCCCCCCCCCAGGGCGCTTGTGTTTCAATTCTAATCTTCGTTATGAAGAATCTTCCAGCTTTTGATCATTTTTTGGAGAAAAAACGTTTTTGTGAATAGTTTTTTTTCCCTACAGTTTAAAAGGAGAGAATGTTGACATTAACATTAATGAATTTGTTAGATGTTTGCCGTCTACTATATTAAACAAATTTCTGGCCAGACCCCCTTCCAAAAAAAAGTTAGTGAGGAGCCCTGAAATGTATAGGGTCATGAATGTACCATGTCTACTACACAGTACACACTGTACACAGCTCAGCTAATGCTTACAACAAGCAAAAACTAGCAAATAACCTTACCGTAACAGTATTGCAGCTAAGCATACAACAACTGCATCATTGTTCAGATGTTGGAAATTTAAGTAGGTTGAACCCATTTTTGTGAACTCCCGGCTCTTGATTCAAGCAGGCAGGCTATATTCAATTTGTACACTACTCCATTTGTTTGTCTGGATTTGTACCTCTGTCTGTCTCTGTCGACCCATCTGGCTTCGTGCTTCAATAAGATGCTATCTTTCTCTGCCTCAAGGTTAAAAGTTTGCCACTCATTGTTCAAAAAAAAAAATCTCTACCCCCGTAGTTGTATTGCTCCAGGTACACCAAAAATCCTAAATGACTCTGACATCAAAAGATAGATATTCATGATATTATCCTGCATTTGGCTTGCACTGACAAAGGTTATGATTATTTGTGTGAAATATAGAATAGAACTGGCATGAAATATCCATGAATCTTTACATTTTGTATTCCTTAACTGTTGAGAAGGGGATGATGTTCCGGTGTCATTCATTTTCTACATTAATGTATAAGGCACTGTAAAGTGAGGGTAGGAACACTCCAACCCCCCCCCCCCCCCCCCCCCCACCCATACACCCTCTCCCTTGTGCTTTCATTCTGATTCTTGTCTTCGATATCTTCATGATGACACTTCTGTCCTCTGTACAAACTTGTTTATCCTCAAACTAAACTTTATTTTTATAATGATATGATAATATATTACTGTACAACATTAGTTGAATATAAACAATAATCTTGAACTACATCTAGGCTACATTTAGAATGTAAACTATGAAATATTGTAAGCCCATTAATTCATAAACACCTTTGATTTCAAACTTGCTTGTAGTCTTTCAATTATGATTATTTAAATTGCTCAAATTATTGTTATTTTGTAATGAAATATGAGTTTCACAAAACAAAGCCTGGATGTAGCTTACAGTTCTAAGAGGATGCTTGTATGCCCTTTTTATTCTTCAGGGTTTTTGATGTCATTGACCCCATTTTGACTAGGATTTAATAAACCTCAAACCAGTGAGCCCTGCAACTCCTGCACTGTACCAACATAATCATATTATAGTGACCTATTATTAACCTTGCAGTATCAAAACATTGAAGTTCACTACCTGATTATAATTGTGTGATAGCTTAAAGTATTGCCCATCATATAGTTCTATATTTGATATCTTCATACATTACTTTTATCTGTTCCTATTTTTTGGCTTGATTTTATTCTTGATTTTCCTTGTGTATCATGATCCATCATTTTGGCTGTGTGACCGACTTGGCCCCTGAATTAGCATCATTGTGTTCCCATCTCAATGGCAGCAATCGGCCGTAAAATATCCCTGGAAATTGCTTATAAAAGTCCCCCTTTCATGGGACGTAGTAGCCGCAATCCACACTTGAGTTTCTTGCTTTGACTGCCATTGTTCACACCTCACTCCTTGTCATTTTACCCTGGGCCATTCGAACTTAGGACTGATCATGGCTTACAAGAAGAACAAATGGCGCAGAAAGAACCCGAACATTTGGCTTTCATTGCCTTGTTACGCTAAGGGCCAAAGCCAAAGTCAGTTATTGATGTACAAACTGAAATAAAGTCTGGATAAATTTGTAAAAGGGAGATGAAAAGCAAAAGGGGAACATGTATGGAAAATGAAGAAGTCCCCGTTCACCCTTCTGTGGCGTAGCCTTAGGGCTGCCTTCTTTATTCACAATTAATCAATGAGAGATATTGTGAGTCCAAAATTTTACTTTTTGTTGATGAAACTGTCAGAAATCAATCGAGTACAATACTAAAAATACAAGAGCAAAAAAAAAAAATCAGTTATATTCTTTTCCATTCTGAATCACAGATGCTATTCTTCTTTTGTTCAGAGGCCAGTGACTCTGGTAATCCAAATATAATGAGATGGGGATTATTTTCTTGAGTAATATAACCAAAACATTGCTGAAGAGTAAACTGTCTATTTTGAATTGGCGAGTAGCAAATTGGACAGATGTGCCTGATTGGACAGATAAGGCTTGTAAATCTGCTCTCTTTGTAGATGTGGTATATGATATTATTGGGCTTTTGCAATTATTATGATTAATTCTGATAGAGTCAGACAAAAGGGATGTTTGTTTTTTTGGTCCATAATGCTTAAAGAGACACAATCAAGTGTGATTTTAAAGATTTTATTTCACAGATGTAGTTTAACAGATTTACTGGAAATGATGAATAGTTATACCCCCAACTGATTATCCAAATATCCAAGATAACATTTTTAAATAGAAATGTATGTTCAATATAATAGTTGCAGGATGAAAATAATTGAGAAAGGGAGTATTAAATTGAAAAACAACCTGCATATTGAAAAATTAAAGTTCAAGTTTTGGTTTGTTTTGTTTCTGGGGGAAATGTAAGCAACATTTAATGAAGGCATAATTGTTATGGTTTATTGGCAAAATAATTGTTTACAGCATAGTAGCTTCTAGATAAATGAGCTTTCTTTGTATGATTCTGTGCATATTAAAATGTGCCTTGCCTCTCTGTCCTCTGTGACTACCTGCCCATGACACAAATGGACCCCCACTTTGTTATCAGCTGGTACCAGATCAAATTTCATGTGATTAGCAAAGAAAACAAAGCTTGTATTCTCTGTTTTAGCAAATGAACGTTTCTCTTGTTCATTGTCACACAAAGGGTGAGACTTGATATATTGTGTGGACCATGTTCATAACTTCATTCATTATTCATGTGAAAACAAATAGGTATTCTTTAAAACCAGTGAAACAGAAACTAAACATGACTGGATCATTTTACCACTGTGTGCCTAAAGTAGCCACAATTACAATCGAAGGCAATGGGGTGAAAGAAAGGGGAGGGGCACCCTAGAAGTATACCAGTTTCTCCTCCTCCCCTTTTTTCTTACAATACACTGCCCCAAGATATCTCAAGTAGCACCTGACTTATGGAATTAAGTTACCTCATTGGTTTTATTTAGCCCTAGGTAAATAGGTAATCCATACTTTCCTTTAATTACTTTAAACAAATATATAATTGTGGAAGCCATAAGGCATTTGAGAAAGTAAGCCAGGTCGTGTTTGGTGTAAATCCTGCATTTATTTTTACTTTTTATTGATGAACGTACATGTAGGCCTACTCAGGATATTCACATTGGATGCATGAATTTCTGTGCAGTATTTCTTTATTGGTAACCATATCTGGTTGGCGCAGTAATAGCTCTGTCTTGGTCAAGCATTAGTCTTTAGTACGCAGACCCTGTAAAGGATGACTGTCAAGTTCATTTGAGTGTGGGTGCAAAAATTCATCATATTGCATTTTAAGCATACATTATGTGTAATTAGATTTTTCTTAATTAAATTCATAGGCAAACATATGTTTAGCCGATTGTATTGCTTGTCAAAAGCACAGCATTCAAAACCTAGTGTTTTGTACATTGTTTAATTTGCTTCAGATTGTTTTGACAAGACTTATCAGGAAAATTTGAAAAGGACACAAAATATCTCCTGATATATTCTTTCTACTTAATGTATTACTACATCATTACCAATATTCATTCATCCTTCAGCATCTAAAGGTAGACCAGTAAGAGGTTACATTGGAGCTTGTTTTGTGCGCATAAGATGTGAATTGTAATCATATCAATGATAGATCAAGATATTCATCGACCCATTGAGGCATCGACACACTTAGCTTCACTTTCTCTCCTGCTTTCTCCTCATTAGTATGCTATTCTGTAGTCGGTCGATTTTATAACCTTTGGGTCTGCAAGTACAGACTAATCCAAGGGAATGATAGAACAGCATGGCCAACATGTGGAATGGGCAAGAGTAATTAAGTTATGAGGCTACTCAGGTCGTCCCGTGACCTGACTGCACTTTTGGACCTTCTGGAGAAATGGACAGTCTCTGTCCTCCCTACCCGCATCCCCCCATCCATCCATCCATCCATCCTCCATCATCCATCCTTCATCATCCATCCTTCATCATCTGGTCTCTTCATCATTTCTTATCATCTTTTAATGATTCTTACAAGTTACATCTTCTCCTCTCCAGAAATGTGGTCTCTGAACTCTCATCATTATTCTCAATCATTATTTTCATGATTTTTATATCTCCCTATAGACAGTTTTGATGGTGTAGAAATGTGGCGTCATCACCATACAGTATCATCATTAATTATTGTTACATCCCTTTTTTCTTATAGGGTAGTGGTTCTTGTGATCATTTTGTATCTTTTAAAGGAGAAGTTCACCCTGATATTAATTTGGTTATAATAAAAGATGAAAAATGAGAGAAGCAAATTGATATAATTTTGAGCATTATCCAATTAAAACAGAAAAATTGTGAATTTTTGAATTTGTCATCAGTGAGATGCAAATTGGCAACACTGTGACGTATGATACATATTTCTCCAATTTGCCCTTTACATCTCTTCCTTCATACCCAGTGAGTGATGTGGTCTCATCAATATTTTTATCAGTTTCTAATGATTTTGGGGCCTCCTTGTAGGGACACTGATTTTCCGCGATCACGGAAAACGGACGGAATTCACGGAATTGACCATTTGAAACGGAAAATGCAATTTCGAACGGAAAATCGCGGAAAACCCCTTTTACCCCAAAACTTTTCATTTTTCAAGAAGAAAATCGTAAAACTTACACTATTTTTGTGACTCGTTATGCAGTTAAAAAATATTGGGCCTCAAATCATGGTTAATAATTCCGAATATTTAGCGATATTCGTCAGATTCTTAGGAGACCGGGCGCTGCCATTTTGTTTCGCTGGACCAATAGAGATCATGGCGTAAAACACGGTACAAATAGCAGCGAAACAATCCGATTATGCCAGCTAGGCGCCTAGTATTACGTAGACGTAATACTAGGCACACGCACGCCAGTAGCAGGCCCTACGTGCGGCGAGATTGTACACACGCTGTTGTACAATTCGAAAAAGGGGCTGGCATGTGCGCCTAAAATCGATCGATCGCGGACATGACAGCCAAGACTGAAAATGTTTTCGTTGACGTCGGTACTACTCTGCATTTCCGTCAAGAATATGTCGTGTTCTGATACATTCAGCTGACTTTAGTCTGTTAGTCTAAGTTTGAATTTGAAGTTGGTAAATCTAAACATTTGATAATTTTTCGTAGGTCTAGCCTAGACTCTAGGGCCCGTAGGGGTCTATATTTTCACTGGTATTTTGCATCAAGTTTATCCAGTCCCGTCCGTATGTTTTTGAGTGGTTATCAGTGGCTTGTCAAAGGTGGCGGCTTTAATAGAACTTTTGTACCCTACAAGTTCATGTTTTAATGAAAATCTTATGTAAACGGAATTTTAGTTTTTTCATGTGTACAAAGTCTATGGCAAAACGGAATTTCCGTTTTTCAGCCCATCTGAAACGGAATTCAAGATTTTCTGAAACGGAAAAGGCCATTTTTTTAAACGGAAAATCACGGATACACAAATATTAATCTCATTATTTGTAATCGTCTTTTTAATGATTCTTTTGACTTGCTTTTACCACTGTTATTCATCGAGTAGAAATGTGGCCTCATCATTATTGTTTCATTATTATTTTTTTTATTCTCCATCGTATCATCTTCTGATGATTTGTTAATGGTAATGTCTTCACCTTTCCATGATGTAAAAGTGTGTAGACCTTCATTGATGTTGTTGTAGGCATCCATTTTGTTTTATTCTACCAAAATAATATGATCATACATGCCTATAAACATCAAATTGTTACTTAGGCCTAATGGTTAGCCTTTATCCAAGCTTTGCTAATTGCAATCCCCTTGATCATTAACTTTGAGTTTACCCCATTCAAAATGTTGAAAGCTACAGGCTATTACAGAATGTACTTTCAGAACTCGATACAGAACATCTATAGGTCTACCACCAGTACCATCACCCATCAACACTGCTGATCTCCCCCTCAGAGTGGAATGGAAGCCATGATGTATCCATGTTCATCAAGGATCATGTAATTTGATCTAAAGCGTACGTTTCTCCCCAGTCCTTGGGGGATGTTTCCCATTTCTTGCTTAGCATGGGAAAATGAAAAAAAGTCTCAAAAAATGATGAGTGCATATTACTTGTGGCCATGGCAAAAAAAATCCAATCCACATGGATAGAGGATGGATGGAGAGGGTTATCTAGGCCCACATGCAATGTAGTCTATGTGATGTCCTACATATTTGTCAGCATATTAAACCAATAATATTTCCTTGGCTGAGCCGATCCCATCAAGGGGGTTGAAACCATTGAGGCTTAGAACCCTAAATCCGTCGTTCCCTCGAGACCTCTCTGCTCCTTGATTGTGAAAGACGAAACGGTGAGGACAGGCGTATTAATTTGGGACAGGTTCAGGTTCTACCGATTTCTACCGGTCTCTCGCGGAGTCGCTGCACCCCTTCCTTGAGATACAGGGATACGTGAAGAATCGTCAGAGAGCTACTGTGCATGCTTGTATGTCAGTGAGTCTGATCAAATCTCACAGAGTACTGATTATCTGTCTGTCTGTACTATCTTGCTACTTGTTACAATTGGTATTCATTAGACATGAAAACTGGAAACTCTCTGTTACAGAATCCAAAGTCGTATTGAAACCTTCCTCTAGATTCAAGAAAGGCATCAGGAAAATTAATACACGAGGGCTCGGGGTGAATTTGCCCCCGAAATGCCAAAAAGAGCCCCCGAAAGTCATAAAAGAGCCCAAAAAATTTTTGCATATAGTTCAATGCAAAACAAATTATTTTCATGCAAGTGAGCTTGAAAAGTAGTCCCCGAAATTGTTTAAATATTTTTTCCCTGAAGGCATACATGTACATGTGTGATGAAAAAGAGTCATACATGTAGGACGATAGTTTTACCATTACTGTCCACTCTAGATAACCCCTGAATCACTGAATGCATAGAGGTTGAAATAGTAGTCCCCAAAGTTTATTAGGAACGAGTCCAAAGTGATCACTTTCACTCCTCCTGACAAAGTGAATCACTGTTCGGACGGACGGGAGAAAATGAGAAACCAAGATGATCCCGCGAACTCTGACCTGGGTCGATACTCCTCTCAGTCTCATCTTTGGAGGAATGCAGCAGATTTGACGTGGAAAAATGGGATGAAAGACTAATAAGGAAATGCCTCATTAGTTTTCCACCCCAGCTGGACGGAATAATTCATAGAAGAATAAAGCAGCGTTGCCCCTCGCCATCGGTCTTGGACGTGATGTCGTTTGGCTTTGATGGATGACCTCTGCGATTCGACCTGCTACATGTAGCAGGCGACCAAACGAGATGTAACAAATCTGAGCGCGAGGGCCTTGCGAGTTTACATGTACCTCAATCACTGTTGTTTTTTATGCGTGACCTTTTTTAGTTCCTGTAACAAGGTATATGCTCAAGCTGAATATGATTGTTGGCCTGAGTATTGGGCAGTTGCCTATTAAATAGACCTACATCATGGAATCATATCTTTTCAATTATTTTGAGAATATAAATTTATTTCTTGAGAATATAAATTCATTTAATATTTCATTTAATATTTCTTTAATCTTAAGTATGTTGAATATTAGTTTAAATTATTTGTATGCGCCTTGAGCATCTCTAGAGATGGATATGTTGCGCTTTATAAATATTATTATTTTTATTATTATTTCTTGAGAAAATAAATATATTTCTTGAGAATATAAATATTACTCATAATCGACATGGCATTTCCTGCACTCCCTCAGACCAATGTTTGAATGGTGAAAGCTGCTGCCAATTTGCATCTTTCTTCTCAGCAATGATGAATGGTTGGGGGAAGCACCATCATCTCTCCAAAGGCAATCGGAGCTCATTAAAAGCTCTAAAAAATTGAGTGTTTGTCAGGGGCTGTCATAGTTCTAAAAACAAGGGGAGACGAGGGTGTAAGGTAAACCATAAATCAGACGGAAAATTGACATCGTGGGGGAAGAGGGTCAAGATGACTGAGCTCCAATATTTAGATTTCTTCAGGCTTGTTACCATTAGCCTGGGTTCTCCAATTTTCTTGCTACAGTAACTCTAGGTCTGTATTCATCAGCTCGAGTTTGCCAAATAACCCGCTATTTCCGACTCCGGATATTATCCTAAAGCTCAAAATTGCGTCTTCACCAGACCGATATGCTCATCACAAAGTACATGTAGCTCGGACAGGCGCAAATTAGCCCGCTATTTCTCAAATAGTGGGATATTTTGGAAACAAGACCAAGATTTCTCTGGATATTTACCTGACCAAATATCCCGCTCATTGCAACTGCAGGCTGATGAGGACGCAAATTAACTGGTTAATTTGCAATGGGGATAGTTAAAATAGCGGGTCATTTGGTAAACTCGAGCTGATGAAAACAGGCCTACTGCGACTTCAAATAGCATTCAAATATTAGCACTAGGAGGATCAGTTCTAGCCTATTAATTAAGTTAGTATGTACCCAAGCAATATGGGACTAGTATGTGAAATAGCCTGCTATAGCGTGCTATTTCATCAAATAGTTCGCTAATTCGACAGCAAGGATGCCCTCAGATTACAATTCAAGCAAACTTAATAATCTTTAGGGAGTTAAGCTAATTCTTTGACCGAGCAGAGATCCCTAGACTCTGGCTAGTGAAAACAGGGAACTTTAACCCTCAGACTATTTTGCAAAAAAGTATAATTGGAAGCTTGCTTGGGCTAATGGGGAAGCACCTTTTGAGGAGGAGGAAGCGGATGAGGGGGATGAAGAATGGAGGAGGGTGATGATGATGATTTGGGAGATGGGAGTCATTATGTGAGGTTGCATTTATTTACAGGAATGTTTGTAAATATGTATGAATATTTGTAGAAGCAAAGTAACCAAGAGGAAGCAGCTTTGTGCAGTGCTATGGTAGATATTCAAGTCCAATGTTAGTCTAGATTTGTTGCTGTCTGTGATAATGTTCAAAGTGTTTTCTTGTTAGTGGAATCTTCTTGAAATGTAGCTCATCGCTACTGTTCACATACTTGTATTAGGTGGGGGAGGGGTAATGATTTTATGCAAATTTTATGACAAAAAAATGTAAGCATCAGGCTAGTGGGGGTCTTTTGAGGGTGATACTGTTCAACTAATTGTTAAACTCATTATCCATGCTTAAAGTTTGAATCCAAATTCACTTAGACATGGAAATATTTCATCATCTAGTGAGGCCTCATGAAAGAGCTGTTCACATATTTATGATCAAATAAACATGGGGCATATATTCTATAAGTTGTTCACTTCAAGTTCAAAGAATAATAAATACTGTCTGCATATGTGACATGTTTGCCCCCATCTGTTCAATATGACACATCCACCGGTGAACTGTGTTATTTAGAAATAAATAAAATTTATGAGCATAGACCTAGTTGAGTGTACAGAGGGCACATGTAAGGTTGAAGGAGGGGGTGAGGGAAGGGTAGAGAAGGGGGAGTCAGGAAAGGATAGGAGTAAAGAAAAAACATGAGAACTACATTTAATAGAAAGAATTATGTTTAAATATATTATGCATAACTAACTCGCAGACAGAACTGTTGACTGTGAGTCCTTTTTCATCTCTAGTAGCTGTTTCTGAGAGTTCAAGGGGCAAATTGCCCTCAGCCCCCATCTATGTTTTCACTCGGGAAGGGGTGAAGTGGTACTCATGAACCACTGAACCCCAGGGAGCTCTGGGGTAAAATATCATGATGTGGGAAGGGTTTAAAGTAATGTGTTACAAAGTCAATCAAGTCTGAATTAGTCGCGATGGGTGGTGTTTTGAGAGAGAAAATAAACGCTCTTGTCACAACGTGACCCGGTGTAACTGCAATATTTCTTGGGGCCCCTGCTGTGCACCAATAATTGCTATTTTCGTGCATATGTTTTATGACCGCAAACTTTAATTTAGCAGAGCATGGTGGCTGGTGGGAAACTCCCACAAGACAGATTAAAATTATGAGGTGTGAACAAAATTCAAGAAAAACAAGGTGGATTATTTTTTTGTTGATATGAATGTTGCTAAGTCTGGTAGCTCTTTGGTTGCAAAGCACACAGATCACTTGAATCCCATGAATGAGTATGAATGTTTCAGGGATAGTCTGTATGAAAAAAAATTCAAGTCGTTATATGAAATTCATATAGTTTATCAATATTTATTATATTTAGATATTTAAGTAGCTCACTTGCTGTAATGTACATGTAATACAGACAGAACATGTGTGTACCCCTGTCCCCCACCCACAAGACAGGGAGGATATGTTGCATTTAGTATGTGGCACCATAATATAGTTCTGAGTAGTAGTGGTTGCAGTTGATAAATAGTGATGAAAGAAATGTTCAATATGGAAAACGGACAGTGATGTGCCAGGTATGAAAGGGTCAGAAAATAGAAATGTATCTTGAAAACAAGGTTATGAACCTTTCAAGTTCTCTTGTATGATAGCTACTAGCTGGTAGGAGAGGTAACAGATCTAAGACCCCTGTGAAATCACCCATTGACAATCCGGGCACTCTAAATCTCAGACAATCCTTTTGTGGTGATGGTGGTAGTGAAGGGAGGGGATGATGGGGAGAAAAAGAGAAGAAGGGCGGACGGACGGCCCGAGGATTTGCCCATAATGCGATAATGGGAGCTGGGGTTTTGTTGGAGGTCCTCCCTCCGAATCTCCCCAGATCCTTCTTCTGTCCCCCGCGGCAACCAGACGACGACCAGCCCTGATTGATGCCTCCCGCATCTTGTCATCGACTGCCGAAAAGCTTTTCAGGGGGAAGATCATAACTAAAGCCAAAAACCACCAAGTTTGCATTTTTTTTTCTTGACGGCGGACAGTTTCTATGAGTGTTTGCCGGCCCAGCATATTTTGAGAGTTTAGGTTTTTTTGCTTTTTGGTGTGTGTTTATGGATCATCTTCATCCGGTGATCGTCCTAACCACCACTTGGCTTTATGGTGGATGTGGGCAGGTACCCCGTGCTGACTTTAGAGATCAGGGGTATCGCGTTATTAAATCTTCGCTAAATATAGTGAGGGATATTTCACGGTGGAGAGACAATCGAGAATTTGTCCCCAGGTTGTGTCATTGTCAATTTGATTTGATGAGGTTGGGAGGATTTTGAAAGCTGGCTCAGTCCAACTTGGGATTGGAAGATTGGCGAAAAAAGAGGGTAGTTGATGTGGGAAAGGTATTAAGAGTGATCTGTCGGTGAGTTTGTATAAGTTTAAGGAATATGAGGGGTAATAAGATGATGAACTGGTGGTGGTGGTGGCGGTGACGGGGTGGTGGTTTGGGGGTCGAGGGCAAGGCTTGTCATCCAAGTTATTTTATCAATATCTGAATTAGGAGAGGATGAATATGAATTGAAGAAAAGGAATACCCAGAATAATCATTCACCGGTCTAGGAAAATGATAATCTAAACGGATGTGACAAGAAAATATCACTTTTGAGAGCTAGACGGGCATAACTCACATACATAACTTAGAGTTGATGCTATCCTACTCTCAACGGATGGTATAGCAGTTCGTAAGACAGAGACAAATATAAATAATAGATGGGGAAGGAAGTGAAGAGAGAAATGGGAACATAGACACATAACTGTTCATATAATCATAAGAACCAGTTAGAGCTTAGAGAGAGGATGAAATGAAATGATAAGAGGACAGATTGAAAAGAGGGATACATTCAGAGAGAAGGATAACAGAGATTCAGAAAGATCAATATGCACTCGCAAAGCCAAGTGCCGCTCATACATTCTTTGAAATGAAAACATCTTGAATCTAAAATGGTACCTTAACCCTTACAGATCCACCAGTTTCCAAACATGTATCACAACTTGGGCAAGTTTTTTAATCTGGTCTAGTTTCGTCATTGCTCATCCATTGCGTGTTCCATTGGAGTGAAAGTCTGCAATTTATGAATGAATCCTTTCAAAATTTTCAAGAAAAAAAGACAAGCTTTTGATTTAGTATCGAACTTTTGGTTTTTCAAAGCGCCCGTGGCAATGAACGGGTTAAGCACCAGAAGTGCACGGAGGTAAAGAGGATGCACATTCCCTCATCCGTAGCAACCTCCCGCATACCATACCCCCAATCCATCTCTCATCCGCGCAATAACACATAATCAAATCAGCCCATCATACACTGAGATTTAACTTTCGCACTTCCACTCAATGGCCGCCATTCTTTCCTGGGAATAATGAAATTATTATTATGATTGATCCGCCTTTTCACTGATTGAAAGCCAGGACTATACACGGGTCGGCCTTGAGAGCTTCAAGTACCCTGCGTTCATATTCACCCAACTCCAATTTTTCGTAACCAGATTTATCGTTTTATTCAACAAAAATTGCACCCAAAAATGTTGCAATTTGAAAATTGCTCTGTCCTTTTAAGGTGTGCAGGTTAATCTTGTTAAGTAGTACTTTCAATATTTATGACATAATTTAGTAATTGAGTAACTAGTGCCCCTGCTGTGTGATTTGTAATCAAATGGACTTTTCTGTTTAGATATTGATTAGTATATGATGAAGGCCAAACACTTTGTTCAGAGTGTTGGTCATTATGCATAGTATATATAAATGGACTCCTTTTGTTTAAACCTAATGATTCCGAATTAATAAAAACATGAGCAGAAAAGCATGAATTCATAAATAAACATTTACTAGTCATAACATTACATTGTAGCTGAACAAGTGGTACCTGTGGAACACCAATCCTGGAAGTGCTGTGATTTAGAAGATATTTGAACCAATTACCGAGAGGTAAATTGGTAATGATAACAATAAAACTAATTTCTTTCATCAAGCACCTCTCTACAGAGGATCATGGGGTAGTTCAGATAATTTAGGACGATCGTTCCGTCCTAGTAGTCTGTATCACAAATTCAAAATAAAAACGTGCAGAACAGAGTGAGAACAAGCCCTTGGGAATGCCAGGTAGTTGCATTCATCTTTAGACAAGGCAGATCGCTTTATCCCCTCTAAATGAATTATTTCTCAACGATGATCCTCTGCCAAACCTTTATCATCACCCCTCTTCCGCTGGTAGGTCCGTCCCTCTGTTTCGATCGATGGATTCACACTTTCGGAAAGAGAGTCCCAAAGTGTCTTCTGCATACCAGAAAGAGACTTCATATTAAAGCCACACTGTACTACTTGTAGCTACATGTCCTTGCTCCCTCTATGTAGCAAACAATGCTGAAGTGGTACCCGTTGATCCCCCAGGATGCCCTTTTTCTTATGTTAATTGAGAGCTGAGTTGATGAGATAGCCACCTGCTAGTGACCACCCTGGGTGGTCTAATCCTTTCTAGCCAAACTAGTTCAGACGGCATTTAAAGTCATAGGGAACCCTGCCAATGACTGGAACTGTAGGAAGAGCTTGAACATGAATGAATTATGACCAAGGAGTTAGCCCAGCTGTGGTAGGTAACTCCTTGGTGTAATCAGGGACTTGATAGTCCCTGGTGTGATGCATACTTAGAAAGAGGTCTATGTGGTTTCGAAGTTTGAATATTTAAAATTAAATGAAATCAAACGAATATCACGCCTTTGACATTGAATACAAAAGCCATTGTAAAGCCTATGAGCCTCGATTTCCTATCAATCCAGCTTGAAATTATTTTTTTCCTTCTGGGTTTATTTTAGTTTATTTGCTTTGTGTTCATGCATATTTAGCGGTAGTCATCAACATGTATAGACCATAATGTCATGCAGTATGATTGCTTCTTTTAGCCTGGGTTAATACAACCAGAAATTGAGTTTCAACTTTGGATTATTGATTATATATTCATGATTACAAACATTATGCTCACCTTGACTCTTTAATAGTCTTTCCTTTGGTAATGCCTGTGTAGACTAGAATTGAGACTGCACTGCTGAATAAAGCTTGCTGTGAAAGGAATAATTCCATCTCTGTGTAAAAACTAATACCATAATTAATGGATCTACCCTACATGGCAACCTGTGCACTTTGAGGCCCTGCAATTGACTCGATTGCACCCTCAGTTTTTCAACAAGGAAGCTGGATCACAAAGTTGAATTCATTTTAATCATACATTTCACCCAATGAAACACAATTACGCGCTATCAAAATACTCTGCCCAAACAGCCCGTGGTATAGAGGCTTGGGGCTGTGCACCTCCGTTCTCGTCAAGAAGTAATTTGGTTTTGTTCATTGCGCTATTTTCATCTTTATCATTGTGTTGGCTTGATTGGGATACCCCCAGGAAAAACTAAGATTATCCCCAAACATGATTTTTAATTGCTGTGGTGTATTTTTGTGAAAGGTCGTCCAGTGGGAGAAAAATTCATGTCTATGTATGTACAAGTACCTCCTTGTATATTTCAGAGATAGAGAGAGAGAGAGACAGAAAGAGAGAGAGACAGAAAGAGAGAGAGAGAGAGAGAGAGAGAGAGAGAGAGAGAGAGAGAGAATGAATGGCACATGATAAGTGCTTAAGGATGTATTTTCAAAAAGTTTATCTTGAGATAGGCAAAAGGTTTCGTATTTACAGATTCATAATAAACAGTTTATAAAGATGCCTTCCTTCCTTCTATGAGTTCAAAACAAAACCTGCCAATCCCCCAGCCTACATCTTGGTCTATATATACAATTTGAGAACTAAAAGATATTCAAGATATTCTTCAAGTTTAATTGTGTACTCAAATACTAGTTTACAAACATGTATGAAATAGTACATATCGTCCCTATTTTCACGAAGTGATGGTAGTGAATGAAAATCGCATACAATTTGCGTGACGATTTTCCTCACTACCGTCACTTCGTGAAAATAGGGACAATATTCGAGGCAGCTTTGTGTGCAAAAATTACAAGTATTGTTCATCTGCCTCAAAAGTAATGTTACTTTCCGACTTGGAGTTGGTTTTTAAGATTTATCAAGAAATGTCAACAACACTAGCCTAAATGGCCTTTATGAGAATGAGAAGTACCTTTTATTACAATGATCATTGCAGTGTAACTTGTGTACGCCCATCAATGTAGATTGGGTTCATGTTTAGATAGAGATGGAAAGAGCAAACTTCACACTGATCAGAAGAGCCTTCTCCTCATGTCACCCATCTCGTCTAATCACTCTGCACAAAGTGTTTCACAAATTCACCTCCAGGGGTTTACCAAGTGTCCTAGTCTGGGTTTCCTTCTCTCCTTCTCCTCTTGTCCTTTCCTTCTCTCCTTCTCTCCTCTCCTTCTCTCCTCTCCTTCTCTCCTCCTCTCCTTTTCCTCTCTTCCTCTCCTTCTCCTCTCCTCCTCTCCTCCTCCTCTCCTTCTCTCTCTCTCCTTCTCTCCTCTCCTTCTCTCCTCTCCTTTTCCCTCTTCCTCTCCTTCTACTCTCCTCTCCTTCTCTCCTTTCCTCCTCTCCTCCTCTCTTCTCTCCTTTCCTCCTCTCCTCTCCTCTCTTCTCCTTTTCCTCTCCTTCTCCTCTCCTCTCCTTCTCCTCTCCTTCTCCTCATCTTCTCTCTATCTTCTCTCTATCTCCTCTCTATCTCCTCTCTATCTCCTCTCTATCTCCTCTCCTCCTTCTCTCCTCTCCTCCTTCTCTGCTTTTCCTCTCCTCCTCTTCTCCTCTCCTTCTCTCCTTCTTCTCTCCTTCTTCTCTCCTCTTCTCTCCTCTCCTTGTCTTCCTTTCTCTATTCTCATCTCCATTTTCTGATGTCGTCTTCCCCCTCGTGTCATCTCTCCATTCTCATCTCTCTTATATCCTCTCCTCCCTCTTCTCTTCTCCACTCCCTTCTTATAACTCTCATATCCAGTAGTAATACTGATACTATTCTCTCATCTACCTTCCACTACTCAACTATCTTCTTTGCTCCTCTCCTCTCTCCACTCTCTCCATTTTCCTCTCTCCACTCTCCTCTTTCCTCCTCAACCTCCATGTTCCGTCCATTAATATTTGCCAAAAATTGTGGCCAGCCGCTCTCCATGGGCAGCATGTTACACTTTCATTGAGCCGGGCTTCGACAAACAACGCTTCGGGGTGAGATACAGCAAGCAGGATTCCCATTGCCAGATGGCCGCCGTCCCCCAAAATATCAAATTTTTTCTCACGTTTGAAGAAGAATCTTTAAATCATCCATATTGAAGTTCTCACAGATCAAACAGAGTTACTAAATAGTAAAAAGAATATGAAATTTTAGATGTATGGAATAGTTTATGTACTCTTACGGGGGATGCAACACCTGTTTCTGCCAAAATCTAATTTGAAGGAAATTGTCTTCCCATAATTAATGGATTTATTGAAAGTCTATTTACTTTTCCCAACTCCGAAGAACATGCTGACATTTGGATAACACAGAAATGTATTTGTTTTCTTATTATTATGTGTGTGTGAATTCGAACTGTTTTAAATTCTTGTTCTGCTCATATAGAAAATGATGTTTACAAATGAATATAGAGAGAAGAGCTCTTTGAATATTTTGGCCCGTGTCAACACTGAAAAAATGGAAGGGCTTACACAGGGGCTCCTTGCATCTGGAATACTTTGCATTTTACTGAACTGGAACGGGACACTTTGAGGAGCTACATCATGTATTGTGTTCTCGATTTTGAACAGACTGTAGATGTTTGGGATGAAAGCCCGAGTTTGGGCATCGTCATGTGGTCTAGATTAATCATTAACTTATCAGTAGAATGGATGGAGAATTACATAGAATTCATAACAAAAGAATACAGGCTTATGATCCAGATATTCGTCGGAAAATGATGTGAAAAGAGATGAATACGACCTCAGAAATGTTCATAGTTGATGATCCTTTAAGTCTTGTAAATTGGATTTGGAAAAAAGGGGAAATATTAAATGGAAGAAAGAAAGAAAGGGCTCCACTGAATATGGGGTCAAATACTGCTTGCTGGATATGAAAATTAATTGCATTCAGTAATAACTCCAGTGTTTATTTTTCACACAGTTGTGAAGGCTTTGAGGGCTAAAAAGCCTGGCATATTTCCTTCCTGACTGCACATATAGAAGGTGAGAGAGAGAGAAAGCGGGGAGAGAAGGGGGTTGGAAGAAAGGGGGGAGAGAAAGAAAGATAGGGAGGGAGATAAAGAGAGGGATAGAAAGAGAGAGGGGAGAGACGGAGGGAGGGAGAATATATAGATAGATGGATAGATATAGATAAATAAATAGATAGCTTGGTGGATAACGTGAGGGAGAGAGAGAGAGAGAGAGAGAGAGGGGGGGGGGGGGGTGGAAAATGAGGAAATAGCCACAGGGGACTGATTACAGGCTCAGAGAGGGTTATTATCATTAGACATTAACACTCTGGCGAGTTGATTGCTTAAAGGACTGTAAAGGCTAGCAGAACTACTTTTCTCAGCTTTCTTTTGAAGAAGATCATTGGGATGAATTTAGATGAGATTCTTTGTCCAGATAATCAGATAATTGTACATGTAGACTTATTCATCAATTGTGTGGTTTATTTAATTTATTGAGTCAGGATACCATTTCAATTAATCTTTTGACAGCTCTGTAATCTATTATCATCCAATTCTTTGAGTCATGAATCTGTATAGTCAATACAGGATTTGTATGTAAGGTATTTTTTGTAAGAAAAGTTAGTGTACAGTATTATTAAAACAAAAAATAACATCTGAAATATTGACTTTCACAGTTTACACTATGCCATCCATATGAGTATTGTAGATAGCTCACTTGTCTAATTCTAGATAAGCCTACATGTACATGTACATGTAATATGTATTGAGCTATTTGGTACGGTTTTGACGGACGCCAAAGGATTAAGAATATAAATAAGTATATCACAAGCTGTAAAATTACTTTCATGCAGAATATCATAATATGACTTGAAAAATGAAATAAATTTGTTGTTTTAGTATCCCAGTAACTTTGCCTTTATAAAATGTTGGAGAGACCACTAGCGCTAGATACCCATGTCACACTTGATTTGTTTGGGTTTGGTTTAATTTCAAAAGCACATTTTTACTACACATAAACATAGAAAATAATGATTAGCACTTAACAGGAATATGGATGGATTACTATATTCAGATCCATTAATTTAATGGCTCTGTACTTCCTTGAGGTCGAGAAAATGACAGGTTCTGCAGCTCCACCTAGGAGGTGCAAGGTTGAACATTGTAGGGTTCAACTCTCACATACTACGCCCCTGAAGGTGCATATTTATCCGTATTAAAGTTCAATGTTGCACCCTTGACCCGATTTAGTAAGGGTGCAACATTGGCACCTTTTAAGGTTTTCAAATGTTCACCTTTTGGGGTTATATTTGTTATAAACAGAATTAGCTACCAACCTCAAGCAGGATTCTATTATCATATTTAGGGTGTGATTTCTATTAACCTTCCCTTTCTTTGTGAATATTGTTATGATTTTGAGCAAAACCTCCAGATGTTTGCAATCTCTGTGAATGGAAGAAGCTACCTTTGAGGAGTGACCTAGAATGGTGGTGATTTAAACCGACACCTCTCAGGATTCTTAGCATAGGGTGATGGATGGGGGTATATAGCCAGACTGCTGGGGTGAGGGATTTACACCCATCCCCCCCCCCCCCCCCCCCCGGCTCCAGATGCCTGGGACCTGACTGGTATCATCTCACCCCCCCCCCCCCCACCTTGAATTCCAAATTGCAGAAATGATTTGGAGTAGGCTTATAATTTTATAATTTTTATTAATAATTAGTATATTATGTACACTAACTATAGACTGGTAGAGAATATTTGTTCAGAAGTTGACAATGATTTATTACAAGGCTATGCATAAAGCAAAGGAAGAAAAATATAAACTTTTTTAACAGTATTTTAAAGATCCCCCTCACTAACAGGGCATGCTGATGACTTGAGAGTGAAACAAGTTTTTTTTCTTTCTCTTTTTCCACTTTTGAATGCTGATAATTCAGATTGATTTAACACACACCAGACAGGCAGACACAAGTTTGATTTTCTAGGAAATCTAACAATTCTGCAATAAAAATCAAAACCATACAAAGAGGTGGTACAAAAAACTTGTTTGGGAAATGTCCAGACTTCATTAGGATGCCCTTCTCCCAAAAGCTGCCGAAAGCAGATCCTGTGGTTTCGATTGTAAGCCAGTATCATCGCCAGCTAAAGCTTCATCCCATCCTTTCATGCATTGTGTGTCCATAGTCCACCCTCTTCCTAAGCCTGCCAGAGTTTTATTGGGGTGGGTATCTTTTCAGCTTTTAAGAAGATTATGCAGCTGAGGTTTTGATTGTGGGGTCCCCCTTGTGCAATCAGAGCCCCTCCATTATTGGGGAAGGGATACAAAAGAAGGGGGCAAGAGACCAAATGTTGGTAGTCTTGTGGGCGAGACATAGGGACGCATGCTCCTGTTTGTATACCTGTGAAGGAAGGATGTACAATGTAGTCTTTGGTCAATTATTAATTACGTTGCTGTCACTTTTTTGTTGCCATAATTATCTGTAAAAGACTTTAATACAGTTGCTCTTTACATTATATGCTTTTTACAGGGCCTAGGCCTAAATAAGCACAAGCATCTCCCGAACCCACCAGGCCTGGGTGAAACAGTTGTAGTGTGATGAATAGAAAATTGATGTGTTCACAGTTACTTTTTCCCATAATTTTCGAGAATTGAATTAGTTCATCAAGCAACAATGAAGAGGTGTAGAACGGAATGTTGAATTTATGGTTAGAACTTAAAATGAAAGATAGAATTGGTTCCAATTTCCCAAACCATATAACTTAATCCCCTGGTAGTAGGTCTGTAGCTTTGCAATGTTATTTCATTCTAGAAACATGGCTCTTTTTAGTCTATTGTAATACCATTCATGTTGAGATGACTAATAAATTTTCCCCATGTATTTCATGAAATCATTAATCATAGTTGCTCAATATCCGGTACTTACTAAAACATTATTCAAACTAAGGATACTCCTTAGACCAACACATGGGACTGTGGTTCACAGACTAGAGACTCGCCCAGTGGGACCTAGACCTGTTTAGGACCCCTTGTAGTCCCAGGCTAGGAACCTGGGGCAGGTCATTGGTTAGGTTAATTGGTATTTACAAATTATCAATACCCTCTTTTCAAAGGCGGACAGGAGTTCTGACTTCTATAGGGACTGCTATGTTTGCCTACAGAAAGAGGGCGAACAATAGCACTTGTAGTTGTAGTATGGAAAAAAAGAAAAACTTAAGTCAACTCCAAGAAGCCATGGTGTCAACATACTACTAGTACCCCGTTTCTCTCTTTTCTCTCATTTTTTCAATCTCTCTCTCTCTCTCTCTCTCTCTCTATGCAAAAAGTTCAGGGCTCTTGAAATTTGAAGTGGCGGTACAAACTTGTGAGTTGATTTACATAAGCTACTGGGGAAAAGCACAAATTCTGGTTCTCTCCCTCCTGAGGATTCTATTTTTTCATCAAGTAGTCAATTTTAGACTTTGTTATCTTCATTCTTGAAATAATTCTCTCTTTTTTAAAAATTTCTTCAATATACAATCGTCTGTTTCACTTTCTATTCATCCTCCTGATTCTCTATTCAATAGCATTGAAATATTTTTGGTTTTTTATCTCTGTCTGTTACAGTTTGTATTTCCCCTTTTTTTTTTGCTCTCCCTGAATCCCCCCCCCCCCCCAACCGATTCTTGTGACAAAAATGTTCAAGTCTGTATTACATGTACAGCCAGTGTGTGAAGAGAGAGAATTGTACATTAAGTACGGCAGTAGGAACAATCCAGCCCTTCCCCACTGCCAAGTGCAAGTTACAGCACCAAGGTATATATTTTTGAATGTGCATGCTTGTATTACATGTACAACCAGTATATGTAGAGAGAATCATATATGAAGTATGGCAGTAGGAACAATCCAGCCCTTCCCCACTGCCAAGTGCAAGTTACAGCACCAAGGTATATATTTTTGAATGTGCATGCTTGTATTACTTGTACAACCAGTATATGTAGAGAGAATCATACATGAAGTATGGCAGTAGGAACAATCCAGCCCTTCCCCACTGCCAAGTGCAAGTTACAGCACCAAGGTATATATTTTTGAATGTGCATGTTTGTATTACATGTACAACCAGTATATGTAGAGAGAATCATACATGAAGTATGGCAGTAGGAACAATCCAGCCCTTTCCCACTGCCAAGTGCAAGTTACAGCACCAAGAGATTTATGGGACAAAAACCACATGCACAGACCGAGTGACAGGTTGATAGTCTCTAAGAACAAATCCAAATTTGATTTGTGTTCTCCCTTCATAAGCATACCTCATTCAAGTGCAAGGGGAATATTGAGAGAACCGCTTCAAATCAACATCATCCACTCAACAAGTCGACCAATCTTTTGTCTGGATTGTTGAAAAGCTTTTCACTATTTAGGTAACTCCTGTTTAGATTTACCCACAAGTATGGTGGTGCTCTCCAAAGGATTATATTGCTTGAATAAATGTCGCAATCATCAGGTGAATTCCGGAGGAGCTGTTGACATGTGTACTTTTCTAAAAATATCCTCTTGAAACACTTTTGAAGCCAGAATGTAGTATGTACAGTAGTTGGTATATATATTTTGTTATAAAGTCTTGAAAAGTTATGAAATATGCACCTCGTATCGTGATCAAATTGTTAAAGGTACTATGTCCCTTTTGCAGCCAACCTCAAATGCTGTAGAACTTTGCAGGAATTATGAATATGTCATGTATGTCCTATCTGTGAAATTTAAATGTTAGCAGTGTCCTCATATTCAAATTATGCAAGGAAACCCGTTTACTTGCTAGACTTCACTGTCAGACACTATTGAGTGACTGACTGGCTTTTTTTCTTCTTTGGTAATAACATACATAAAAAGAGTTGTAAAGGGTACATGAGCATTTGTCTACATCAATAACCCACTTCTTGTTATGGCCAAGATTAAACTGAGTGAATCTTTGCGCAGCATAAAACGTATGACCATTCGGTACAATTGTCTGAAAATCAAGACTATTACTTTTGGGCTCTATAGCCCTAAAGTCGATTTGACAACTAATAGTCGTTATTTTCCCACTTGAAGACATTTCAAGCCCCACCTTTTTTAGGGAAGTTCTAAATTACTATTATCTTTCAAATGCAGTTGAATTTAACTTTTTCGTTTTTTTGGCCTGCAAATGGGACATAGTACCTTTAAAGAGGCCATGACATTTGGTGATATTTGAAAAGACAGATCATCTGTTTGGAGCCATAAGGATGTTGGCTTCTACACTTCTAGAGAGTTAATGCCTTTCTGGCTCTGCACAGATGACATACAGACCTGGGGGTGTTTCACAAAGATCCCAAGTTGAACTTATCTCTAAGTTGGAATTAACAACTATGGAAAGCCGTTAGCAAGTTTGAAAATATTTTGTAAAAGTTATTTTAAATAGGTATAAAATGTTGATTCAAATCTTTCATATTTTCTTTTATCAAAGAGATTTCATGTTCATGTTGTGGGATTTATGAAAAGTCTAATATACTTCAATTTTTGCCTTTGAACATATATTATTTTAAGGCTACAAATAGCTCTCCATAATGTTTAAGTCCAACTTGGAGTTAAGTTTGACTTAGGATCTTTGTGAAACACCTCCAAAGGGGAAGAACAAATCATTATTGATACAGCCTAGTGCATATGATTATGCTAAGTTAAATGCATTTTTTTTAGTACTGTATACAGTGTAGATGAAATATTGGTAGTCAGTAGACCCAAGTCAGTTTGCTCAAGATTGTCATTTACAGGAAGATGTATCACTCAATTAGATTCCAGTAAATTGTATACTTTAAAGGCCATGTTCTACCGGATAGTGAAAACAAACTCAGTCAGTGAGGAAAGTCGGAACAATTTGTTCAATAAGTAGAATTTGTCATAACTTACCTAATTGATATTTGATAAATGTATTTAATTGATCCTTATCATTATAGAGTTTGATATATTTATGTTAGTGTTTTGTAGTAGAGATGATGAATAATCTTCAAATATTAACCCCTTCACTCCTTGTACTTTGTAGAAAAATATTTCATTATCATAGAGCAGGAGTGTTCTTGTTTCACTCCAATTTTCTTGCAAATGTTTGTGCATGAATGACACGGCCATGTGTGACCTTATTACCATCTCCGGTGTTATCTTTTGTCTTATCCTCCATCCCCTAAACCGTTTAGAACTCTTGTCTTATTATGGAATGATTGCTGAATGTCAGTGCTATTTGGCTGTTGATGACAGTGATGTCTTTGGCAAATCAGATGGATCAACTCTTGACGAGTTCTGCCCTATTAGCGATAAATCTTATGCAAGGAGCCGGTTGGAAATCAATGCCATTGTTTTTGCTTCCATCTCGGGCTTCGACTAACAAGACGAGAAGGAATCGGGATGCAAATTGGCGTGAATTCCTTGGCGCTTGCAGACCCGTCTTGAACCCCCAAGCCTCGAGGCAGTTGTGTCCCAGCCTCTCTGACTCTGCATCTCGTACCCGACCCCCTCTAACTATGACTCATAAATATATCACTGACATATTTCCTCATCATCATTTCTCTGCAAAATCAAACAGCTAAGACTCAATAATTTCCTCGATCCATCTCTCACTTTGTTGTATTGATCATATCTAGTGCATACCATCAGACTCCGGGCATAGTGCCTTTGGTAGTCTAGAAAAGCCTTCTGGACATCCTCCACACCGATGGGTCGTACTGTAGAGCTTGTCATTGTCCACAGACATCATACATTCATGAGTGTTTGTCTTTAAAATCACACTGTTTTCTTTTTTAATGATCCGTCTCTCCAACTCCTCCCAACGGACACTCCATTATCATTTTTTCTTCCACTAAAATTCCCCAAGCCTTCAATGACAACGACGACGGATGAATACTTATGCTACCACGGCATGCCTTGTGATTCTCTCTCCCTTCATGTTTTATTCATTAATGGCATCCCCCACCCAAATACGAAATGATATTCCATAAGAAAACACCAAATTAGAGCATTTATCAAAGATTCTCCAGATAGGGAGGAGACTGTCAAAAGTTCACACCCCAGTTCAATGAAACTCAATGTGAAGAAAAATACCTCGCTTCATGAATAATTTCTGGCGAGTTAAGGTAGAAGATTCCCTCGAGCATTTAGCAGTACATGTTGGCCATTACATTTTGGAGGTGGATCAAAGGCATTGTTGGTATTAATGGGTTGTCCATTGACTGGCAGTGGTGTGGCTACTGTAAAGTAGGTTCATCCAATATTAACAAGACATTTTTTTATTGGCTGGCTGATGACTCAGGCGAAGAAGTAACACAAAGTCTTGAATGAAACCGAGAATGAATGAATGAGAGAGAAGACCCTCACCACTGCTTCGATCTAACCTCATTTTCCTACTTTCATTGCAGAATGTTCTTATGGTTTTCATAATTGATTAATGCCAATCAACACTGGCCTACTTAGAAGTGCCTCATTACTATTCTATAACAAAAATGTCCAAAATCAATACATCAATTTCTTTCTTACTTTTTTTCTTTTACAAACATTTGATGTCAACTTGCATGGGTGTAGTTAGTAAAAAAGAAAAAGAGAGCTTTAAGTGAAGTGCATGATCTTATTTGATTTCACCTCTACTTTCTGGAATTTTAGAATGTTAGAACCTCCTTTTTTTCTTAAGGGCATCAATGGTTTAACCTTGAAAGGCTGACATGCTTGAGAAATTCTTGAGAAATTGGTGAATTTGCTTACCTTGTGAAATATGAATTGATATTTAACTTAAATAGTAATGTTTTTGGCTTTAGTCCCCCAAATCAGCATGCATAGATCTTACTCTTATTGGATCTAATCAGTATCTCATTTGAAATCCCTTGGTGGTAGTTAAGAAGTTATGATAGAATTTAGAGTTCCACAATGGCAAACATTGTGAGCCAAACCTCTTGTGTTGTATCACATGTTTTCATCTCCTAAATTTGAAATGAAATAAAAGATTATTGCAGAAATGTTTAAAGGAAGAGGTTAGTAGGTGGAAGAATCAAGAGAGGGAAGGATACGTAGATTCTCTCTTTAAAATATGCACTCAAGCATCTTTTCATACCAAGAATAGATTTTAAGAATTCCTGTTACTTTGAAAATCTGATGCATTTACTTATTTTAGCATGGTCTTTTACCAATATTCTGGGAATCTTATATAAATGAAATAATCTTTTTCATCATTTAGAGGGATTTTATAACAGTTTGTTATGTAGCCTCGTCTACAAGTTAATTTCTAAAACTAAAAAGTTTTTTTTCCACCTGAAAAATACATTCTACCTCTCGGACTTTCTCTAGATAATATTATCTTCTGATATTCTCCCTCTCCCCCTTGTCTACTTCAAACCACAATGTACCTTGATCTTGAAAATCTCTTAAACTACTCACTGGTACTTTGTCACACTCTATTAAGCAGGGTGCTCTTTTCACCCAAGATATTTAAATCCCAATTTGGTACCTACAATGTAAGTCCATTGTATGTATTAGTTCTTATGGAACAGTTCATCAAGCGTTAATGGCTCCAAGTTCATTACATACTCAAACAAGAGCTTATCATCATGATTTCTTCTTTCTTTCTGTCTTTGTAAGTTCTCACTAAGTATATTTGTTATGTACTTAATGGGGTCTAATCTCCATAGTTGCCAATTTCTTTATCTATTAATTATGTTTGTTGGTAAATTAATCAGTCTAGGTTGCTTGAATGCATCATTCATGAAGATGTATCAACATACCTTTTAAAGTTATTAAGAATGTATGTATGCTCATTATTACAGGGGAATGACTATTGTAGGCTGTGTATCTTGTTGCAATTGAACTTATTTGCGGATTAAAGTCTTAAGAACTTATAAGCTATGGAGAAAGCCATTAGCAACTTTCACAATAATTCACTAAATAGGTCTCTCTACCCCTTTTCAAGCAATATCTGCACCCTACCACCAACTACCCTTAGATCTGTGTAAGTATCCCTGCTTTGAAGCAGCAGAATGTCTTCACCCATCTCTAGAAGATGCAAGGCCTAATACTAATAGACAGGTGTCCCCGCAGTAGTAGCTGGTAGCTATTTTGCTCCCATCCCCCTCCAGCGCCATGCCCCTATTTACCACATTTCTGCACCCCTACCCCATCTCAATACACCCCTTGCAGTTCCCCCGCATCCCAAACAGGGCTAAAAGGCAGGTGTGCCTTTAGCTATGTAGCCCCATATCCCCTGCTGTTCCCCTCTCCATCACACCTCAGCATCCCTACCCCCTAAACTTGCACCCCTTGTAGCCCTTCAGCTCCCAAGCAGTGGAAAGTCTTCACCTGTTCCCACAAGACACGAGGCCTTACAGACAGGTGTAATACCGGTAGCTGGATAGCCCCTCTATCCACCCTTCTCTATGCCCCCTCTCAAACCACGTCTGTACCCCTACCCCCTATCCTTACACCCCTGGCAGTTCCCTAACTCCCAAGCTGCGGAATGTCTTCACCCGTCCCCACAAGACACAAGACCTAACAGGCAGGTGTGCCCTGCTGCGACTTTGGCGTATTAACAGTAATCCGTCCCCGAGCCTCTTTGCTTCATTTCCATGTATCAATCCCTCGCCCATTACCTTAATTGCCAGTCAGTCAATCCAACGGAGGCATTCACACTTAGACGATGCACCAATCCTCTTCCAAAGTCTTCCAATGCCTTCCAATAAATTAGGCCATTAAAAAAATAGTTATGTTTAGCGTCCACGCCCACTTCCTTTTTGGGGGCCGCCTTCTTTTTTTTTAAAGAAAAAAACAGAAAAAACATACTGCTAAAAGGATCTATTTCTGATTTTTTTTTTTAAAGAAAAAAATGCCGGCGGCCATCTTGAAAAATAGCCTGTCTGCCAGGGAAAATGTTTTTTAAGGGCCTCCTCCTTCATATTTTTCCAAAAGGCAGGACGCTAAACATGTTTTTGTTTTTACTTGGCCTTACTAGTTTATTTTGAAATCCATGATTTGATGTAATGTTCATCCATACTATAATACCTTTAATGTTGAGCTTTTAATTGCATGTACAGTGTACCACTATTTCAGAAATGACAGTTGATTGCTGAAAGTTCAGGAGTCTTGAATATAGAATATTAAAAGATGACTGTCATATCAAAATTATAATTCTAGTAAGTGAACTATATACCACACAGGTAAAATATGTGAACAACGTTTCACCCAATAGTAATTTTTTTATCAATATCTGTTAGAGATGAAAATGAAAAATAAATGTATTTTCAGATTTCCTTCAAATTCCGTGCTCCCTTTCTCCAGCTTCCCATCTCCTGTACCTGTTTTTTTTTTTAACCCCCTCTCCCATTTGTAAGAGCGCACCCCTCGAGCTTAAGAATGCCATGTGAATGCTCTTGATATCTCCTCCCTCTCTTCAGTCCTTGCCATTCAGTATTGTTTGTAGCATCACTCAACACATCTATCGAAGACACTGCTCCCATCGACAACGACCGACGATCTTTCCACATCACCCACAAATACCCTTTTCATATTTCATGTCTTTCAGGCTTTTAATAATTTAATTACCAAGCATTTGGACCCTTCCAAGCGAAACACTGCACTAGCCAGAGCCATAATTACGTTCATCCAATTCGTAAAAGCGGTGACTGCATCCTTTTAAAACATTGTTAGTTTTATTGAAAATGAATATTTAATTCGGACGTGGAGGTGGACTTACTTTTTTTCACATCCTACATGATTGTTTCATACCTACGTCGTCCGTGGTGCAATCTTGAAAGCCATTCTGGAAGGGAGTCGTAAAATAGTAATGTGTGGGCGCTAAGAGGAGAGAAGGTGAAGGAACGCATCAGTTTTTATGAATGAAGCATACAAAGAGGCCATTAAAGTTTGTCTGTGAATGAGTAATGTTACACACTGTTGTTGTCATGCATTCCTCATGCAGGGAACTCACTCAGAGTAATGACTAATCTAGCACTTTTAAATCTTTTTTAGTGATAGTGAATGGAGGGTGGAACTTGTAGTTATGAAACATCGTCTGATAAATACAAAAAGGACAAGATTTGTATAAAGTTGTGAAGAGATCAGTGAGAATATCATCCATTCAGAAAAATGCAAGTATTGATTAGTTTGTCTGGAGTAGATGTAGAGTCATTCTTAGTTCTCATATGAAGTGTACCAATATTATATTCACTCTTTGTATACTATATAAATACAGAAGTGCAGAAAATACGTTCATGTGACTAAAATAATGTTTGATTGTAGAGCTTCGATATTGTAAAGAATAATCCGATATTGTAAAGAATAATCCCGTATCGTCATTAAGGTGGTGTACATATTGTACATTTTGTACATCGCTATATATGCTTTATATCAGTAGATCATGTAGATGCATTGTTATTAAGTCCTTGTAAATCTCCACTATCATTTTTATCATGAGTTGGTCATCATTTAATAACTCATTCAGTGCCATACATGTCGACTATATGCCTCCCTCCTTTAATCATTAAATCAAATCATTTTTTAATATGAAGAGCTTGTATTTCTTGTTGCACTTAGTTGAACAATATGATGATTAAAGCTTATCTCACAGAATTTCACGTTGAAAAATGCCTGTGAAGTTGGCGACATGTAAAGGGTTAAACCCAGCTTGCACCGTGGCGAGATTACAAGATGTAGTTCACCTGCATGCCACCACAATGGTTGCTTCATAAAAGAGAGCCACACTAAGGTTGGGCATTTGATGATTACCCCTGTGAGGAGCGACAATTCAGTTAATGTTTCTATTCTAAGAGAACTCCCAGATGCCATCCACTCTTTACCACATTCTATTCTCTATGATATCAAGAGATAGAAAGGCTTGGTCTCCGGGTGAAGCGCCATTCTCCGCAAACATCCGTTGTCGAGTTGATGAGAAGGGAGGGGAGGGGAGGAAGATGGAGGATGAGGGAATGGGTGAAATAGAGGTTGGAGATGATTAGGAAAAAAGAAGAGAGGAATAGGGAGAGAGAGAAAGTGAGAGAGGGATATATAAAGGGAAGGGAAGGATTAAAAGATAAAAAGAGAGACAGAAAGACAAACAGACAGAGAGAGACAGAGACAGAGAGAGACAGAGAGAGGGGGAGACAGACAAACAGACAGAGAGAGAGAGGGGAGAGAGAGAGAGACAGACAGACAGACTGAGAGAGAGAAACAGACAAAGGAGTGGAGAATGGGAGGGAGAGAGGGGAGGTATTGTAAGAGAGGCAGAACGTTCAAAACCCTGCAAAACATTATGATAGACTTGGAGAGACTGATCATGATCGAAAGAAAGGAGTAGCAAGAGTAATGAGGACTATAGAACATGTATAGAAAGACGAGATATATTGAGCTACCCTTTCCCTAGGTCAACTTCAAACCAGCATGACATTGATGTAACACATAGGTTTTGCATAAAACAGACAAGAGTGGAAAAATGTCAGCCAGTCGTACATCTTGCATTCCCATGAATCGTAGGGGAGGAAGAAGAATAGCGAAGAGAAGAGATGGATAGATGGTTAAGGGAGAGAAGAAAGAATGACTGCTTGATCATTTGGACAATGTTTGACTTTCAGGTAGGGGATTCCCTGTGGATGGGCTCTTCTTAGCTCACGTGACGTTATCTTGCGCTCAGGTATCGCTCTTGCCACCAGGGTTACATTTTTCGGTAACTCATCATGAGATAGAATTGATTAAAGTCAGCCAAATCTGTGCCAGGCAATTTGATAGGCCTTGGGTCCACCCCGTATCTGGTCTGATAAAACCTCCCACGTTTCGAAATAGAACAAGATTATCTCTTCTCTGTCTGTATGTACGTCACTAAATTCAATTTCCTCAATTGATATTTAGTATCTTTCCCAGAATATCTAATTAATTAAATTATCTGTTTAATTGAAAAATTTGTGAGGTTAAGGACGTAGTTTTTTTTGCTAGACTTATCCCAAATGTTTCCCTTCAGAATAAAGGCTGGACAAATATAAATGATTCCATGTTAAAACTCTGGGTTATATAAAATAAGTGTCCAAACTGCAAGACTGTAATATGAAACGTAATGAAAGGAGGTGATGGGAGTATATCACTCAAATAAACTTGGTTACTCATTCTGTCCCAAAAATTAAATTTACATAACAAATTCTTAGAAAAGAACATGTGTTATTTGCATCATGAAAATGAAGAAAGATATCATTCACCTTTGAGGTATAGGTCCTGTACCTCGATTAATGGTTTGTTGAATTGATTGACAAGCCAAATGTTTGATTGACATGTTGGGATGATGGGAGAGGGGGGGGGACGTGGATGAAATGGGTGTGGAGAGCGATATCCAATATTATGCTCTCAAAATCTTTCTTGCGCACACTCAAGAAAAGACCATATCATTTCATGTCCACTCCGATTAATGATATTGACATTTTAGTCAGCATTTGAGCGTAATATGTGTCTGACTCCACGCACAATTTAAAAAAATCCGCACGACAATCACGAGCGCATAAACGTGAATGGATGCGATCCGACCCAAGTGTCTGTCACAATAGCTAGTGTAAGGTAAGCATCTCGATCGAGGGAAAACGTGAGCAGTTTTTGTCACCGGACGTGACATTTATGTGAGGGAGATGTTGGCTTTGCTGTTTGTTCCTATATCAAAATCTTGAGGATCAATTTTGCTCCTATTCTCTCTAGGTGTTAGGTTCAAGCAGGGATGGTTTACATAGGGTTGGACAGGACTTGAAATGATTGGGGTAGAGAGAGTTATCATTGGGATAGGGGAGGAGGAGCAGGAGGAGGGGAATAAAACAAAGTGGGTTAAAATTATCCTTGTATATATTTATTCAGATAAATTTTCAGTTGAACATTTTGCCGACTGTCATACAGATTGTTCAATGAACAATGTACAGCAGTTTTCTGTTTCCTACATACGCTATTTTATATGCTAAACAGAAGATGCTGTTGTAAACGTGTTCTCAAGGAAGGGATACAAAAATCCCTTTTAATACCTCTAACCAAAATGTCATTGCTATTTGAACATTTTGTATTTATAAGGGCAATAGAAATGTTGTTTGAAAGTCATAGCCATCTTCTTTTTTCTGAAGATGTGATGCACATGAAGGGTCATGATACAAAATGTCACTCGTACCCAGGTCGCCCCCTCCTTCCCACTCCTCCAAACCCGCATAATGCATGCATAGAGAGGGAAAAAGAGGAGAGAGTGAGGAGCATTTTGGAAGTAATAACGGTGATCTGCTTGCCTCATTACCCATCTCAAACCTGCGCCAATATTTGCCCAAGCATCCCCCTCACAAATTAATATTGAGAGCGACATAGATGGACGTACCGTACCTACGCAGTCACCGCCGGCCAACCGGCCGTTGTACGACCAAACCCAAAAGCCAGGCATGGAATGTCCATTCACTTCAGCTCATTGTGAGCGATACGCAAGACTTAGGATCCAAAGCAAGGGATAAAAGATTCTTGCACGTGCTGTGGTCACCCACACTTCCCCCTCGTACTACTCACACACCACTGAAAATGGGGAGTTTTGACAATTCTTCTGTTGGATGTATTTGCTCATTAAGAATTGCCCCCTATTTGTCATTTGGGTGATGGGACGGCATACATGTATTCATGGTTTGATCTGTTGACTAAAAAGGGCATAGTGGAGTTGAAAAATGATGAGCTATGCTCATGATAATGAGTAGTTCTCCCTCATTTGAGCTGGGATGTAACTTACATGGCCTGAATGGAACAAGAATTAGGCAGCTGCTGAAAGAGATAAAAGGCCTGAAAATGAACATAGACATAGGGCCATGATTCTTGTGTATATGTTGAAAGAGTTGTGAATAATTCTTTATGGAAAAACTAATGTTCAGGAATACACTTTTATCCTTGAGACTGTGTTCGACATAAATGTACAAGTACATGTAGATGTGTATACTGTAGTCCTACATGTATTTGGTATGCTCAATAAGGTCCATAATAGTGATTGGGTAGAATATTGTATTTCCATGCTGTACTATTTACATTATTGTGTGATGGGCATTTGGTGATTAATGGTGTCATTCGATCACACAATCAAACAAAACCTCATAATCTGTTTAATCGTTGAACTTGAAGAGCAAGCAACTTTCAATAGACTGAGCTCTAAATCTGACTTGCAGTATATACATCTGGAAGCTGAGTCAATATCATATCATCTCGAGCTTCCCAACTGTACCGCCTTTGTTTAAGTTGTTTTAACCTATTGTCCACTCAGCTAACAATATTGTATCTCTAAATCTAAATCCAACCATCTTTGTCTCACTGACCAAAGGTCTCGTCCAGTTTTCGTGCCCCAAATTGACCACTTGAGTCACCGAAGAGAAACACTCGTCCATCACCCCAGACACACCACTTCACGTGTTCAAAGCCAGAACTTGTAGAAGGGCGCTTACTCATATACTTGAACAAAGAGTTAACGCCCTTTCAGCTCTCAACAAACAGCAAACCACATCTTGTTAATTTCCTACCTCTCAAGTCAAAGCCAATGTTCACCAATGGCTGAGTTTGTACGGTGTCTAGTTGCATACGATAGTGGTGGTATTAGCCTAGGTAGGAGTAATACGGTGGTTCTACTCCTCTCTAATATGTCAGCTTCATGATTTATTGCATTGTAATTAATGTGTTGTATTGTAATCAGTTATAAACATGGTAATGAAGAAATTGAAGAGGATGGGGAGAACAAAGAACAAAATCTTGTTGGTTGTTGGGCAAAATGGTCCAAGCTTGAATATAAAGCTAAAAAATAGATTTGAGCAATGTTATTTATTCTGATATCCTGGCTATGACAGATTTATACACTGGGAGGCCGATAAAACTATATTTTGGGTGGCAGAATGCTTTTATTTTTTTTGGACAAAATTTATAACATCTAACATTTTGCTGTACATAGACCTCCATTTTCTCCTAAATAATTTCTTTTCCCAAATGTATTTAAATTATTTCTCTTTTTATAATCATGAAAAACTTTAACATCGATCAGGGGTGAAATGATATAACTGCAGTTGGGACTAATTCTGAATGAATTCCCAGATCAAACCAAAAACTTTCATATCCAAATTTATAAGGAAAAGCGTCTAGAGAGAACCTGTAAGAAAAGATTGCAGGGCCCTCAGAAAAGACAGCATTGGTGCTGATGACCGGCTTCTCTGGGTAAACAAAATGATTATATGATTATAATATGCCATTAAATAATTACATCACATAATGTTTTGTTTGATACTCAAAGAAGATGTCAAACATAATCACATGTTCAACATTACAAGGTTAATTTTATGAAATTGCAAATGGATTTTCCCTTGCAGTTTTGACCTACAGTGAAGCGATATCTATATCAACTTGAACTTGTTCTCTCTTTTTCCACCTGATGGGCGTTGCTTGTAGAGAGCAATGATTTATTGTCATATCTGATCTCTGTACCCTCCTCTCAGTTAAGAAAGATAACTTTCAAGATTTCAAAATATATACTCTAATATAAACAGTCATGTGGTTATATTGGTATGTTTGACCCCTGTTGTCAAAATTTATCCCAAGTTTTCTGAGAAAATAAACAGATATTGCTGTAAAATTTGATGTGAAGGGTGAGAAGGGTTTTAGGGAATGAAAAGAGACTCTGGGAAAAATAGAAGATCCTTCTTGAGATGAATCATGGTTGATGGATGATTTACATGTACATGGTGAACAAGTGTAAGATTGGAATATAATGCATCAAATTAAGGTCATAAACTGGGAGAGGGGATTTTATGAGGCTGTAAAACAGAGGCAGAGAAGTTCATGGCTTTTCTATAAAGTGGTGGTATGATGGTGGATGGAAGGAGGGATGCAGAGCAAGTGAAAGCATATATGAAATTTTTAAGATTCTGCATTGTTTCTAATCGCCATGCATGGTCTCTTTGTGAGACTTTGGTATTCAACTATAATCATTAGACTGTGTAAATCACTAACAGTCAATTGGGATGTGTTTTTTTTCTCCGTTTATCATCTTCTTAAACAAACTCTTAAATCTGAAATCACAAAATTGGCTTTCCGGCCAGTTATTCCTGCATTTGATTGGAGATGACAAGTGAAGGGCCCGAGCTAGATTAGAGCACAATCAAAACGTTCCCATTGGCAAAGTCAATGATTTTGTTCAAACCCTAAACCATGAATTACGGTTTGTGTGGTGTACGTCAGTTTGCGATGCACAACCCACATAGCATGAAGTGTACTGGGTCATGTATTGTCTGTATTGTAGGCCTGCATAATTATAGAGAAGGTATGATGACCAGAGAAGAATGCCTTGGCAATGTGGACAGCTTCAGGTATATGCTTATTGAATGGCAATGATGCATGTAAAATGGATGGGAGATAGCAAGCAAAGCAGGGAATATATGAGGTTCCCTAAGGTCTTAGAGGGTAAGGAACGTGTATTTGATGGGGTGAATGGCAGAATGGAAGAAGTGATAAGAGGAATAGAAAGAGAAATTGGAGGAAACGGTGGATTAAAAGTAATTTTCATGCAAAATTGACAGATTTATGAATGGAGAAAGTAGAAGTTCAGGGATACTGGTTGTAGGTTTGTTCAGGTTTAAACTTTACCATATTTTATGTGAGTGTAAGCTTATAACTTTGGCATGATTAGTGGTGTTGTGTATTAGTTCCTTTTTCAATATTTTATTACAAATTTCTTTGGAAGACAGTAAAACAATTTAAAGCCTGCTTGAAACAAACTCTTGTAATGGATTTGTCGGTTACTCTGCGAAAGCTTTTAGACATTTGTGCACTTATTCCTAAAGGGGTTCAACTGATTCAATTGAGGCTGAGGAATTTTGAAGCAAGCACCACAAGTAACTTATGCCAGGATTACCAGTGCTAAATGACATTTCTTGCATTGTTATCATACTGCTACGTGCACCTCACTATACTCAATACTCAATTTCAAGATGGTTGTAATTCAATAATTCAAGTTGCTCTTGGAACAAGCAACTCAGCTAAACAGTTGGATATTCCAATCATTGTTGGTTCAACTAAATATTTTGAAGAAAAAAAATATTTACCAATATATGCATAGGAAGTATTCAGTTTTAGTGATGAAGTTTTGTTCTGATTTGTAACGAAGGGTTGAACTCCTGAAACATGCTCCTACCATACCACAAAGCAGAGAGTCGCTGTCCAGTAAAGTCTATTCCAGATATGTGACCTTGTACAATAATTTCAATCACAGCCCAAACTTGTCTCTTGTGATGACCATCCCACATGTCAAATGGACGACTTTAAACCACTTCAATTTTCTTTGCTACGCTAAACTCTCCTCAGCTCAGCTTCGCCATGCTACAGTTGCGGGGAGAATTTTCAAAACTTTTTTTTCTTGTGGTGGTAGCGATGACATATTCTGAATCGCCGTAACGATCTGCTAAGAAGATTTGGGTCTACGGGAGGGAGGACAGAGTCTGCTTTGTCCCCGGCGATGATTAATATTTCAATTTCGAGGATTGCGGAACATTCAATTACCATGCACTGCAATTCTTTGGTAGGCACTATTGCTAAAACAGACCAAGAGACGTGGTGACAGAGAGCATCGAAAAAATGAAACTTTTGTGAGCAAACAAAGAAAAAAAGGTGAATGAGACTCAAATAATGGATAATCCGTAAAAGAAGTGTTCCAAAAGCCTTTCAGCATCGTGCCGTAATTGGTGCACTTTATATTTTGTCCAGACGGATTTCCTATATTCATAATCGTGGACAATTCTCAAACTTATTCATGAAATTGGTAGATTTATCTAATAGGCTTGTTAGTAATGTTGCATTAGCCTTAAGTGACTTTGATGAAGAACATGAAAAATAAGCAGTCATTGCTAAAATATAAATACTAAGGAAGGGAGAAGAACAAAGCTACATACAGGGGGGAAAAAATGTTATTATCATGATTGATGTTGTGGATCCATATCTCAACAGATGGGTCACTATAAGTGCGAAAAGTGCAGAGTAAACAGTCAAGAAGTTGTCAAATGAACAAGGTTGCTTGATGTTTTTCTTTTTACTTCACCCCCCAAGTAATCACACAATCCGACAAACACGGATGGATAAAGAATCTTGTTCAAACGTGATATTTATCGGGTTGGGGGAACATGAATGGAAGCGCAACACGACAGCTTACAATTTCATGCTCACTTCACATGAAAGTTAAGTCCATGGAGAAATTCAGCTCCAAAACGAAGGAAAAGCCATTGAGATGAACTCTAGTTGTGCCTGAAAGCCTGTGTAACACGAACATTTAGTATCGTCTGTCACTGGGCCGGTCAGATGCCTGCGCTTTTCCCTTCTCGAGGTTCAATGTTTGGTCAGCTTTGTGGGCGCAAATTTGTCAAACATTCTCTGGAAAAGCACTTTCAACGAAAAGAAAATGCTTTCTCCTAATCAATTGCCAAGATAATATGAAAGATCATTTTTTTTTTCAAGGATGACTAATCCGCATGGATGCCAGAGAGGAGAGTAGCAGCATTATGGTATTACCTTTAGTCATGTCTTGTATTTCTGTGAGGTGTGAAGATTTGAGCTTAGAGTTTAGTCTGATTGCTCAGGTTTAGCTGCTTATAGTATATCTTTGTAGAATTATGATTTTTAGTGTTCCTTTTCAATGACATTATGTGAAGAAAAAGGAATAAGCCATTCTACTTTTGTTTTGATATCAACTACTTTACTTCCCCCCCCCCAAAAAAAAAAGATGATAGTAAAATCGTCCCTATTTTCACGAAGTGACGGTAGTGAGGAAGATCGTAACGCAAAGTGAATGCAATTTTTTTTCACTACCGTCACTTCGTGAAAACAGCGACGAAATGCATGATAATGGTTTCTGTGAATGAGTTAGAAATCGATTAGTATATAACATAATGACTGGAAAACAATTAGTGCAATGGGATGCCATCTGCAATTTACTTGATGTCTTGTATCAAAGACGACAGGGAAGATTTTTTTAATGGAATATCATTCAGATTTCATTTTGTTAATAAATAAAAAGGCAATTCTTGCATTGTTTTGATGTTAATTAAGGGCCTTTTAAATTGTTGTAGGCACATCTGTTTTCCTTTAATATTTCCTAAGCTCATAGAACAACATGATCTTGTAAATGTATATCTGCAGAAAATAATTGCTTTCTCACATATGGGAAATAAATTGTTTTGCCAAAGTGCGATACAGTCGCTTGAGAAAGATCCTGCTGTGCTTTGGTACAGCTCAAAAGGTAGGGATAAATAGGTGCAAACAGATCTCTACATAATATATAATATACCACTACTCAGTCATCCAAGCCAAATCTCATGGTAGCTTTGAAAAATAATCTCATGATCTTTGTTTTCATAGCAGTTCTCAAGTCATATTGATCCCTGATCTGACTCTTTATTCCCACTCGGATACAATTGAAAATAGGTTGGTGTGTTGTCATTTCCCTCGAACTCCACAACTCCAGACACGACCCATTGTACCTGATTCTTGATGTGGATGTGAATGTATCCAGTTTCATTTCACAAGCCTGTTCGGGCTTGGTGAACTTTACACCAAACTTGTAAAAAGAAACGTTTTATAAAGCATCATTATGTAAAGAAAGGTGTGTACAGACTAGATTTCATCATTCAAAGAAACGTTGTTTAAGGAAACTAGTTTTGAAGAGGTCAATTAACATGATAGCTAGCCAATCATCATTGCTCGGTCATGATAAGCCCCGCCCAGTTATACGATTTTCTTGTATGAAATGGACGTTTAGACTCGCATGGGACCCTGATTCAGTTAAATTTTTGTTCAAAACAATGCTCTAACATGCGTTTCATCTTAGACATTTTGCTAAATGACATTTTTTATATGACAAATTCTGGGAGTGTGAATGAGGGGTAAAACGTTGTTTAGGCAGGGGTGTGACTTACCTTGCTCAAAAGATTAGGATTGACAAAACTTGACACAGCAAAAAACTTTTCAAAGTAAATAGGGACTTTGGATAAAATTCCAATGGAGTACACTCGGATGGGTAGGATGAATGCCAATTTACTCTGTTTTCCGCCCAAGAAATGGATCCCTGATTTTCAATGGAATGATTGACGATTCAATATTGGAAGCATCAACAAAGGTGCAGAAGGAAAACATCGCTTTTTAAAGAAGTTGCGTGTGAAGAGAGATAAACCCCTGCGAGCCCCTCCAACAGCCAAAATAAGTCCAGCTCTCATCATCTCATTACACATTTTATTCATGTTTTTCCACTAGCCTCTTGGCTACATACAGCCTGCATTGATAATCGAGTTCCTCTTCATTTAATGCCCTCCTTTTATTATAAAGTTGACTATGATTAATTTTGTTATAATATGATTTTGTAACTTATAAATACTATCATCTTCTGTGTTTTGAATCTTTCTTTGGAATTAATTGACTAATAAATGATGATGATGATGATCACATGCATTATAAGTGTAATGGTAATGATAAAGATGATGATGAAGATGATGATGATGATGATGATGATGATGAAGAGGGTGCTGCTGATGGTGATGATTTGGAAGTTGCAGTTTCTTTAGTCTATACATGTGTCATGTACTTCTGTTTAAACTACAGACAGTATTGTTGTTTTCAAAACCATGTTGTAGCCTATACAATATCTCTCCAAGTAGTTATGTAAGAATATAACATTCATAGAAGTCCTCCATTCTATTTGCTTTCAAGAGCATTTAATTGTGTCTGCTGAACTGGGTGTATTGTTCCCATGTTTTCACAACTTACCCCACATATAGTCCCACCTATTTGCGCTTTTGTACTTGAGGGTGTACCACTGCAATTTACACAGTGCCTTTACCCTAGACCCACACTTCACGGACGGAAGATAAATGGTACAAACCTACCTTGGGCCGCATCAAGAAGATTTGTCAAAAAAATAACCCCTCTTTTTCTTCATTCTTCACCAATTTCCAGCCTTCACAAAAGATGTTGACATGTTTTCGAGGGGTGGATGGAGAGAAAGAGAAAGAGAAAGAAAACAGCAGCTGAATGGTAGGGGTATTGGTAAGGGCTTGGCTCCCCTGCTGGTCTGGGGATGTCAACAGAGGCATGACCCCCGCTATCACACCATTTTCTCCTCTTTTTACCCCCTTTTTTGCCCTTTTGTTCTGTTTTTCTCCTCTTAATGGAATCACTGCCGTTTTCACACCCTCTGTTATAGTTGGGAGTTGTGCTGAAAAGGGGTGTGAAGTTTACAGTCAAGAGGAAGGAGGGTCTAAAATATAGTCATTTCATGGGGCTAAATTGGAGTGAAATTATGATTTGTAGTGGTGCCATACTGCTTTATACAAAGCCAAACTCAATAAGAGAATATTTAGTGATACTGTGAGATAATGACATGTCATAATGAGTTTGGAGAATTCAATTATGGATTTATTATAAGTGGTATAATTGCAAATATGGATTTAATGATGGAACTGCAGAGAATATTACCATGAAAATGTGAAAGAAAATGTTGTTTTAGAGGTGTAAACTTGTGGCGTGTGAGCTGAATATCATGGGGAAAAGGGGCAGGCCTACCTTCAATAAATCTTATTGTTAAAAAAGGGAGGAATTATCAAATTTCCTCTTATAAAGAAAAACAAAATTTCTCTCCACCCTAAAAATAAGTTGGTGTTAATGGAAGCATAGCAATGTTCCTATTTTTTAAGAATAGACATTTTTTTTTGTTCCCAATGATACTGAAAATATGGGTTTGAAATCAAGGAATTGGAAAGGAAAATATAAGTGGATTCTGTATGTCTTTTACATTACTCAATATCTTGCTCATTCCCTTTCGTGGATCTGTAAATTTCTTAAAAGAAAGAGCTTTACTAATGAAAGCATTTAGATATGAATTTATCACCATTATTCATCACCCTTACTCATTTCAGTTATGATTCACTTTTCTCCATATCCATATCCATTTCTTATCTCCATATCTTTATGGTCATATTACCATGCCCAGTATTGCCTAATTGAGCAAGGGCAATGATAATCCCCCATAACACTCCTACCAAAATATTGATGCGGCCCCGCCCGCGCCCCTCTCTCTCTTCCACCTCTCTTGGTTCCCCTGCTGGGCGCTGCTGTGAAAGGCTGTAATCACGTTATGCCAGCTCAGTGTAAGTCCCTAATATAACCTTTTAGTGCTGAAATGGTCTTAAAAACAAACCCCAGGTATGATCCATAATGTACTTGACCGAGTCTTACCTAGTCTGATCATCCAGACCTTGTTTCATTCCAAGATTGGGTTCCGACAGTGGATAATGGATGGGGAGTGAATTGTGCCCATCGCCAATGAAAATTAAAATATATTTCTGTAGCAAATAACAGCTTTGTATTATGAAATTGTCACTATTTTCTGCCCAAAACAGTCAGAAAGGCATTATTTATTATTTATTGATATGTAAACTCTTGTTATGCCTTGTGGGCTTTTCAAAGATGATATAGATTCATGATTATATAATGACAAATGCATATATTGGGTGATTGGCACAAAAGATGCATGTATATTACACATTAGCATAAACTGTAGGTCTACAGGCCTAAAACACAATTAGATGATTGTTGTGATGGAATGCATTTATCTATCCATGGACTCCTGCATTATTTCATTTTCCCAGGAACCACCTGGTTCCCATAGACTGACTATTAATAAAACTATGAGGTTTGTTTCTCAAAACTACTCCACGTAGATTCAGAGCATTGAGACGTCCCACCCGAACAGGTCAATGTGAATTAGTGCTAGGCGGCCGCAATCTTTATACCACGGTGTTTAGAGCTAATCAAATCTTCTGTTTTCTCAAATCTAATTCATATTAATCCAAGCATTGAAAATGTTCATGAGAATGTCATGAGTCATAAAGGTTTTTGTGATGACGAGTATAGTTATCTTTGTGTTTTTTCAGGTAATGTTGAATATGGTCTAACAAATTTAATTTTAAGTTACCGGTAAGAAATATTAAGTTCCAGGAAGGGGTTGAAAGATTTTTCACAAGGCTTACACAAATACTAAAAGTACCCCCCCCCCCCCTCAAAAAAAAAGAAGAAGAAAGAAGATACTTGTCAAATTAATTTGATGAAATACCTACATGTACATATCTAATGTGTGTAATAGTGATTACAGAAAATGTGACACTTTTTTCAACATGATCGTTGTGCTTTTCATTTTACGTGGCTTTAAAAGAATTCTGTAAATTTTGTTATACTCTGGAGGACATTTTTGAATATGAAGGTTTATATTTGCTACGTTGATGCTCCAGAACTTTGGTTTCATTGCACAGCTTCAATACGAGACCTGAAGACTATTATTTAACCTTGAAGTTTCATAAGATAATACTAGATGTAAAGAAGATGTCTAGAAGATGTCTAGGGTGATATATCTTTCTCTGTCTGTCTCTCTCTCTCTCTCTCTCTCTCTCTCTCTCTCTCTCTCTCTCTCTCTCTCTCTATATATATATATATATCACTTTCTTTCTCTCTCTTTCTCTTTATCCCTCTATTTCTCTCTATCACTCACTTTCTCTCTTTTGCCTTCTCTCTCTCTCTCTCTCTCTCTCTCTCTCTCTCTCGCTCCATCACTCTCTTTCTCACTATCACTCTCTCTCTTTCTCTATAACCCTATCTTTCCTGCTGAGAGCCATAAGGGCATTAACTCTAAAATTATATTCCCTTTTTGCTCTCAGCGGACGATATACTGTCTCTTTGGATGTAGCTCTGCCATTAATCAGTCACCTTGTGCCAAAGTAAATTGAATGAAATGTCAGAAACAACATATGCAGATCAGATACAGTCTGAAGTTAATTAGACATCTCTGGATGAGGCAAGAGTTTGAAGATGAAAAAGCATCTGCTTTTGGAAAGGGGGGAGTTGGGCGATGGGAGGAAGGAAGGGGGGGGGGTGATGATATGAAGGGGCTACGAGATATGGTTAGAAAAGTTACACCTATGAATATCATTATGGGGGAGGTAGATAAAACAAGTGAAGAAGATAAATTTAAAAATAAACTAGCCATATCTAGTTATCTACATTTAGCAAAGGCACAACATATATTTTTTTTTAAAGAAAATAAGCTACCTGTTTTCGCAAATAGGACAGTGAGAGATATAAGCTTCTATAGTTGTCATCTGTGTAGCTTTCTAACAATTCGGAAGATAGTCGAATAACCCTATTATAGGGAGGGGCAGTTGTTTGGGTTGCTTGGTCATTATTTATGTATTTTAAATATTTATATGGCTAAAGTGTGAATAGAACTTGCCCCTCCTCTTCTTCTCCTTCTTCTCTAAAAACTGAATTGGTTCCCTGTGTTCCTGCAAAGATAACATGAAGTTGAAGATATCTCTCTTTTTCAGGTAGCTGGTAGGTAAAGAATAAACTGTGAGGTGCTGATATATGACCCTCTTAATGGGAATTGATGTCCCGGACGCTCATTTGGGTTCCGCCAATCCAAACCCAATCGAAAACTGATTAATCGACAACCATGATTAATTAAATACAGCAGGTTTCTAGATGGAGTGAGAGAGAAAGTGAGGGAGAATGAGAGAGATGGATAGATGGGGAGAGAAAGACATAACGAGAGAGAGAGAGAGAGAATGAGAGAGAGAGAGAGAGAGAGAGAGAGAGAGAGAGAGAGATGGGGTAAGCTAGAGTGTAATATGAGAGTAAATTGAAGATGTTTGGCGAAGACAGAGTGCTGTTTACGTTCGTATGACTGATGATGTCGTTAGATTGGTACAGGTGCATTAATAGCGTCATTAAATCGCATGTTCTGTTTACCCGGTATAATAATTCCTCGTTTAATCTGATTTAGCATAAATGTTTTCACCTTCATACCTGTACCTCATCTGAAATTTGTTCTGAGGCAGAAAGAGGTTTACGGTACTCAGAATTGTTAAATACCCTTGTGGGCTGAGGCTCAATGCAGAAGGCTGATACATGGAGTAAAATTATAGTTGTGAGACTACAAACTTGTATCAAATGTTGAAGTCTGTGTTAACAGATAAAATTATATATTCTTCTTTCTTTTTTAAATCAAAGAAGACTATGTAAAAGGTAGAGAACATTTTTGATTAGTTTTCCAATGTATTCGATCGATTCCAGAAAAAAAAAAATCATGTATTATGACAGGAGATTAGCAATGAATGAGTAAAACCTTGATTAGAATAAGATTGTTAAAGCCTCGATAAACTCTGCAAATCAATTTCTTATCTTTATGATGAGGATGTGACAGCAACCCTTATCATAATCATCATCTGTCGATCATCACCACCTATCTCACAGACCTCTGATTAGGTTGATTCTCATTCCATCTCTCTTGAGAGCCTAACAAAAATAAAACATAGAAAGGGAGATAAACACTTAATTACAAGGACATACACCCTGGTAGCAACATGTTCCTCCCGTTGCCACGGTGACCATGTTCTATAATCATCCCTAGCAATTCTTCAGCTCTCGATCCTCGGGGGCCAAGCCAGTCCTGGCGAGTGCCGTGACGTTTTCTTAACCGACTTTCAATGACGAATCCCGCAATTAACAAGAGGACAAATCAATGAAGATATGCAGAAGGGAATATTACACGGATATGAAATCAAATACAATAAAGTTTATACATGGGACTATGGGGATTTTTTCACTGTGCTTTATGTGTGTGGACATACAGTACATGTATAATATTAAATTTTGTGTGTCTGATACTGTCTTGTGGTTTTTGAGAACTTTATTCTCTTGTCTTATGTTTTTAATCAATATTGATTAAGAAAATTGAAAAAGAACTTGATTTATTTAAAATGCCCTTGCAAATCATCTTTGTAAGATCCAATTTGAAATCTGTTCTTTTTAATGGTTGGAATATAACATTCCTATATTAAAGAAGCATTCAGCCAGTGTATTATGAAATTGCATTGTAGATTGGATATATTCTTGGGCATCAAGTTCTCTGTCCTAAGAAGCAGTTTGTTTTCTTGGTGAAATTTCATGAATAACAAAAGTTCCTTCACGATTCTAAACTCATCTCGTGCTCCAGGAGGACAGAGAAAGAATGGGTCCCTCTGGTAACCGATTGGTATTTACTGTCCTTTTTCTAAATCTGTCGTAATCCGAGTCGTTTGTCACTAAATCGGGAACTAATTCTGGCCTTTTACTTTCCGTTATTCCCAAGGTGGGACCGAGCCAGATGTGGTTTCGAGGTCCATCTATCGCCCTCTATTCCTATGACATATTGCGGTCTGTTTGCACTCTTCTAAGGGTTCGTTCAAGCGATTTTTTGAAGCTAGAATCACAAAACAAAACGCCGTTACAAAACACAGGTACTGCGGGAGATCGTTCAAGCAATTTTCCATAAACGCTGACTCTCGCACAATAATGATAGAATCATGATTGAGATCTCCGTTTCGTTCAAGCGGTTTTTAGCTGCAGAATCATGTTACAAAATGCATCTTTTTCAACGTTTCATGTTTGCATTTTGAAACACGTTTATTTTTACGACTGACATAAAAAATGCTTGAAATCACTTGAATCGCAACCATGTTTTAAACTAAACGTCTTTGAAAACCGCATTTCTAGGGTGAAAAAGTGTCCCTTGAACGCACCCTAAAAATCTCATTGTGATCATGCAATCATCATAGGAAATTTGAACGGTAAAGGTGTACTCACTGCTTGTCTAATGCACTTTCTTTCTATCGTGGAAACCATACTTCGTAAAACATTGAACAAAAATACTTGAAATTGTCTATTGAAAATTCCATTGAGCCAGTCCTTTGAAAGTGCTTGGTGATACGCTCTTGCATTCATCAACAATTCGTTCCTGTTTTCACAAAGTGACGGTAGTGAGGAAAATCCGCACGCAAATTGTATGGGATTATCATTCACTACCGTTACTTCGTGAAAATAGGGACGAATTAGCTATTGTATTTTGATGATCAGCCTGAAAATGGTTGCTTTGTCATGCAAACCTAAAAACAATATGATTGGGCATCAGGAGTATCCACTAAAATAATAGTTGTGTATTACATCTAAAGTTCCTTAGAGGGTCATCAGAACCTTTTAGTTCTAGGTTTTACACTGTGAGTTCGCTCACATATGTACGTTGATGCCCTAGTGTGAACTGACCCCTGCGCCATTCAATTTTGTACACCTGAATCCATTATCAGTCTCTGCCTCATCTTTCCCATCAAGTCCTCCTGAACTTTAGACCTGGGACCTGTTTTACAAAGCCTTTTTTCAATGACAAATGACAAAAATCAGTGACAGATCTGCTGATAACCAATCAGAAGCAAGGATTTTAGTAGCTTATAACAAAAACTGTCATTTGTCACAGATGAAAAGTTTTGTGAAATGCCCCCCAGGTGTTTGATAAAAGGTAACATTTCCCTTTCCAACCCGGGGAGTGTTTCACAAAGATTCTAAGTTGAACTTAACTCTAAGTAGGACTCTTAAACATTATGGAAAGCTGTTAGCATCCTTTTGTAAAAGTTATTTTAAAAGGCATAAAATGTTGATTCAAATCATTCATATTTTCTACTATCAAGGAGATTTCATGTTCTTGACGTGGAATTGATAAAAAGTCTAAAATACTTCAATTTTAGCTTTTGAATATATTTCATTATAAGGCTACAATTGGATCCCCATAATTTTTAAGTCCAACTTAGAGTTAAGTTCGACTTAGGATCTTTGTGAAACACCCCCCTAGTGTTTGATAAAAAGTAACATTTCCCTTTCCGAGGACCGGTGTTCCGTAAGAGACGGGCGTGGTCACTTGGGTCCAAAGTATGTCAACATCATCTGAAGACGACGAGGAGTTCTCTTTGGATTTTGATGAGGAAAGAAGTATGTCATGTTGGTTTTTACCCCTCTCTTGAGACAGAGAACAGTCAAATATTGTAATGTTTGTAGAGAAATATTGAAAAGGTAGCATTTGATGGTATTTTGTTAGTTGCTATTTTTGTATTGACAATTCAAATGCATGTGTGAGTCATCAGATTGTGTGAAGTTGGAAATAATTTAGCTGTAGTGGATGGTTTTATGCATTACTTGATCCAATATCATTTGTACAAGTTTCAGGCTTTTTCATCTCTCTTTTAGCAATAGACAGATGAATCAATATACATATAAATTATTTTTTGTAAAAACATTTGTTTTTGTTAATAGTAGTACAAGTAATGCAGTCACAGAGAACAGATGCATAATAATGCCGATGTTACTGGGTTATTTGATATTCATTGATTTTGAAATTTTGAATTTATATTATTAATGATTAGAGGAAACAAGTAAAAGCATATTACAATTTTACATTATGCAGTAGTAGTATCATTAAACATTTTCAGATTCTCAATCATTATTTTGTTTGTGTGACAAATAATTTATCTGTTATTTTGGTGCATCGTTTGTTCATTATAAGGCATTCCATACAGTGCCAACACGGTTACTTGATGAGGGAAGAATGCAGAGAAGAATTCCAACCAAGCAACCAAGTGTTGTTGGTTCTTGGATGCATGCCTAGGCATAGGTTTTGCTCTATTTTGAGGGGTCGTTCGTCTGCCAAGATTGTCCAATCTTCTAGGCGTGCTGGCGCTGTGTGTGATCAACGAATCAGCTGCGTCTCACGGGACCCACAATGCACTTGCACTTCTCAGCCCGCCAAGATGGATCGGACAATCGGTGCTGGATTTTTGCCTTTGTTGCTGTCTGTCGATAGAAAGTGTACTTGGACATTGTGTGCTGTGTTTTAGCCAGTTCTTCTTTATGTAGAGATTTTGTGGTCTAGTGAATAATAAGTCACCAGGTTTTGATTCACAGGGTACGGGTTCAAATCCCTGCCATAGCACTAACATCCTTTGGCAACATCTTTTCTATAATTTAAAACAAAAATTCTTTAGCTCTCTTTATCTCTTTCTCTTTATCATTCTTACTTCATAATTCATATAGATCAGTCTTCCTTTATTCTTTTGTTACATCCTTCTGAAATTGAATTGTCATACTTACTTCCCCATCTGAGTTTGTACATTATTGAAGGCAATTAAATAAAGATAAGGCAACTTGTTTTTCTGTATCATTAGTCCTAGCCTTAAACTGAGATCATCTAATGTTTTCTCACATAGTTGTACTAGAGTATTTTTTTCTGGTTTTATCCATTTCAATTGAAAACAAACCACTCTCTTGTCCCCCCCCCCCCCCCACTTCCCCTTCCCCCCTTGTCAACTTCCCCCTATATGCCTTCTTCTCTCCTTGTCTGCCGTTATCTCTCCTTGTCTGCCGTTATCTCTCCTTGTCTATCCCCCAGACCTCCTTTCTGGTTTTACCCATTTCAATTGAAAACAAACCATTCTCCCACCCCCACACCACTATGCCTCCATCTCTCCTTGTCTATCCCCTAGACCTCCTTTCTGGTTTTACCCATTTCAATTGAACACAAACCATTCTCTCGTCGCCCCTCCCCCCCCCCCCCCCCTCCCACCCTTTTGCTCCCCCTCTTTGCCTTCACCTCTCCTTCTCCCCTTCTATGCCTTCATATCTCCTTCTCTATCCCCTAGACCTCCTCATCCCCCCTCCTCATCCACCCCTCTCACCCCCCCCCCCCCCCAACCTCTATGCCTCCATCTTTTCTTGTCTATCCCCCAGACCTCCTCCAGCCAGACTCACACTTCCACCAATCTCCCAGAGCGGTGTCCCTGGCCCGGAGATGGTTATTGATTTTAGTTCTACCCATCCTTGTACCTTAGGTTTCGCATCCAGGTTCACTCAATAGAGAATGCTAGGAGATTGTAAGAGAGAGATATGACATGTGCTCAGTCCCATGTTTAACCCTTTGAACGCCACCCAATACATTTAATAGAACAAAGACCCATGACGGAAATGTGTATTATTTCAAAAACGCTCATATTGAATGGGTCGATTTAAAGGCAATTCTAGCTTTGGTAATGTATTAAGATATATACCAAAAAAATGTTTTTATATTTTTAACTGATTTCTTGATAATGTGGGCAATTGGTATTAGAATTGTGTAGACCTGAAAATGTCAAACAAATTAGAAGATAATAAAAACTAGAAATTCTGTTTTTTGTTGCACTGTACTACAGCTATAACATTTTCACAGTCTTGTAACATAACATGAAAGGACAATAATGTGTATATTTACCAAATATTATATTTATAATGCTCAGATGATAACCCCTTTTGATATTTTAGTTTTAAATTTTATTTTTAATAAGGCATTTTAATATGAAGTGCATTATATAGATAATCCCAATCATTTATGTTGAAAAGTGAATTAAGAACCAAAGAAGAAAGTACTCTCTCTCTCTCTCTCTCTCCCCCTATCTCTCTCTCTCTCTCTCTCTCTCTCTCTCCCTCTCTCTCTCTATATAAGGAAAAAATAAAATAAAAAAGAGCTGTCAAGGAAAACAACATATGTAAACCCACAGCTCATTTTGTATTCCCCAGAGTTCAATTATTTCATTTTTCTCCCATTCGGCACTCAGAAACCCTCTCTTTCTACTCCCCTCTGGAAATGGATGCCGAAAAAAAAAGTTGCGAAGGCAAAATAGATCATGTTTCACGGTTGCGGCTTTTGCATTGTTACACAGGTCTTGGGGGCTTGAATTTTGGGTCATATTTCATTCTTATCAGGGACAAATTGAAACAAATCTGCGTTTCCTTACATAATCAATTTAGATCAGATCAATCAGGAGGGCTAGTTTGAGGAAGATCCGGTCTCAAGTTACTCTCCTTGGGAATACAGAGGAAGACAAGTTTTGTTATTATCAGGCATTAACATTTATTATAAATAATAGTAATTTTTTACAAAACAGTTGTTTGTTTCCTTGTTGTGGATTAGTAAGTTGTTCGTATCAAGCATACTTTTGTCAACCAGTGGTCTATTCTAACTGCTCTATAAGATATATATATATTTTGTCTTCTATTGAGAGGTCAAATAAAGAGGAGGATTTGAACTATGTGTTGGTAAGACAAACACTAAACTTCAGAGTAACTGTATTTTTCAGTTTTAAAGGTCTTAGCCTTAAATTGATTGTGAAATTTTGGGAGAATATCGTAGTTAGATCATTTTCAAATCTGCTTGATGTTGATTGTAATTGTTATACTGTAAGCATCTAAAAGATATTTTTAAAATAGTATTTATAGTTTTAATAGATAAACTGATAAAAATATACTGATATTGTAGTAACAGATGCCGTCCAAGTATAAACTTCATTGTAGGAGCAAGTACCAACAAAAATATAGCGGTGGGTTAATTGAATCTTGGCAGCATCGAGGATGTGTTCCATTGTCTCCTTAACAACCACCTGATCCCAGTGGTCGCCATTGTCAAGCGATATCACTGAAGCAACTCTTACAATAATATGATGTCATTGAACAAGAAAAATGCGTCATTTAGCAGCTGATGGTATGCCCTGGTTGGAACCATCACTAATTTGGAGCTAATTTCCTTCCCCTTGTTCGTCTTGCTGTATTTGTGACTGCTTGTTCTCCACCTCGACACCTACGAAGGTGAAACCAGCCGTGTGCCTGCTCCGTCATCGCTCCCTTACCCTAGAAATTGGATGTAACACCAACCAGATCAAAAGAAGATATCGTCTTGACAACTTGAGGGGAAATAAGGAAATAGAATTTGGCCAAAATGAGATGGTTAGCTTTGTGCTGTAGATTTCTCAGTCATCGTATGGTGCTTGTTTGGGTTGATTGTTACGAGAGTATAATTTCATTTCCCGGAAGGCAAACAAAATAATTTATAGAGATTGTCTTCTTACATGATTAGGCCTTTGTGCCTGCAGCGATGGTGTGATTTGACCTTGGTGCTATGTTGGAGTCTTTTGCCGAAGCGATGGGTGATTAGACGACCATTGTCTGATGACAGACATAGGAGAGATGAGATGATGGATGAGTTGATTGTGTCCTGAAGGTACATGTTTGTATGGATGTCTGTCTTGCGCATCTGTCATCTCATGATGTTTGCTTGTTAATTATAATAGATGATGTTATTGGTGATGATGAAGATGATGGTGGTGGTGGTGGTGGTGGTGATGATGATGATGATGATGATGATGATGATGATGATGATGATGATGATGATGATGATGATGATGATGATGATGATGATGATGAGGATGATGATCATGATAATGGTAATAACGTTGATCGTCATTACAGCAAAGACGGTAGTGAGGAAGACAGTAATGAAAATGATAGTGATGACGATGACAATGGTGATGATAATAATGATGATGAGGATGATGATAAATAAATAATAAATAAAGTAATTTTTATATAGCACATAATAATAAATTCTCTATGCGCTTTACAACAATCAAATATACAATAAATTACATGATTGATCTAAAGATTTAATTATACATGAATTAACAGAAATACATATCGTATACAATGATGACAAAATAAGATATAATATAAATGATATAAACTTATGAACACAATTATAATAGTTAAATAATTACGATCTTTTATTGTAAGGAAATAACATTATTTGACATAAACTAGCATATATATAATTACAGACTATTGGGTGAACATAAATGTTTTCAGAAGTGATTTGAATGAGTCGACTGTCGGGGCGTTACGAATATTGAGGGGGAGGTTGTTCCATAGAGTGGGTCCATAGTAGCTGAGGGATCTTTCGCCGTAGAATTGAGTATGGGTGCGTGGGACTTGTAGGAGACTTTGTTGCTGAGATCGGAGAGTGCGGGCAGGAACATAAGGATGGATTATCTCACATAGATATGAAGGGGCTCTAATGAGAGGGGGCAGAATGATGATGTTGGTAATAATATTGATACTAATTACAGCATAGATGGTATTCTTATATAGTGCTCCTGTTTGTCAGACTTGACACTCCAGGTGCTCCATGATAATATTTAGAATATCTCTCTTGGTTTTGAACAGGACCTGGACAATTGTAGTAAAAAATAATTTTCTAGGGGAAGTTGGGGAACAGGAATGGAACATGAATGGAACACTAGATGTCTGTATTCACGTATTGTTACATTTCTGTGGTATTCCTCTCAAATCTCTGAATCAGCTGTTCTCCACGTCTTCTATTGATAAATCCTTCATTCCTTCATCTTTACTCTCATGCCGCATCACACCATTGTGTCATTGTGGGGGATGCAGAACGGGGGTGTCCCAGGATCTTCCACTTTTCAAAAGAAGACGACCCCATCACGATCACCTGCTGATAATGGTAGGATGATAGGTGCTTGCTTGCATAAGCTGAGTTCACACGAGAATCCGTCAACTTTAAGTTTAGCTCATCATTTTAAACTGTGAAGCTACCATTTCATTAAAAACTAGGCAGAGGCGTTCTTGGGTTTTAGAACTCCAAGTTTACTTGAAGTTTTAAACCATCAGTGATCTTGATTCTTTAGTGGGATAACTATCTGCCGTTTGTGTGTGTGCGTGTGTGTGTGTGTGTGGGGGGGGGGGGTTCTTTACTTGAAGCTATGAGCCATGCAGAGGTATTTAATTTTGAGGTATTTAATTTTGAGGTTTTGCCGGCTTGAAGTTACAATGACTGCTAATACCCAGTTTGTAGCCAAAAGTTTGATCACTTTAAAAAAAAATGCTATATGAACCCACATTCATTGGTAGATAGTCATTCACAACTTGAGGTTTCGCTATCTTTAGGTTTAAAACTTTGAAGGTTCTGTGTAAACGCGGCTTTAATTCAGTGGGATCACATACATGTCTGATGTATGAGTCAGCTAGCAAGGTGTGAGGTAACCTGCTAAGATTGAATCAGTGACACAGGGACACCTGCCCTGTTCGCTGGGATGCCCCAGTCTCTCTCTCACCTGCGTGCCACTGCATGGAACACCTCCGCATCATTGGAATACCTTGTTCCCATTACCATTTCTTGTTCCCTCATCCAACAAAACACCTCTTCTCATATTCTTCATGTTCTTTGTAGGTTAAATAAAATTGATTTTTCTCCCACACCCATAATTTTATAAACCAATTTTGTTTTATGTTTTCATATCTTGTTTGCATGGGTATTCTTCTCTTGAATCCTTCTTTCTTTCTCTCTTGCTCTCTATTCATCTCTTTCCTATCTATGTCTCGCATTGTCTAACTCAAGGTTCTCATTCAATCATTCTTGTGTTTTTGTCTTTCTGTCTATCTCTTTCTCTCTCTCTCTCTCTCTCTCTCTCTCACTCTCTTTTGTATTTATCTCTTTTACTCTATCTCTGCTCCATCTCTACCCCTGTCTCCTCTACCCATCTTTTCTATTACTTTTTCCATTCCCATGCACCCCCTTCCTTTCTCTATCTCTCTTTTTTTCACTTGTGCTCTAGTTCTGTTTCTCTGTCTCTCTCTTACATGTTCTCTGTACATTTATTTTCCCAGTGTCCAATCATCATTTGTCAAAGTTCTCACATTAACTGTAGGAATACATCCCCTGCACTCTTTGTAGAGCAGGCAAAATTTCTCCTTACCCGGGCCTTACTTCGGAATGCACTTTTTTGGTTTTGAAGTCAGCGGTCTGGAATTCTTGTCTGCTCAAGTCCCCTAATCCCACCGTCTAAAGTATCCCTTTGTTTCAAACCAGCAATGAAAAAAATCACTACCATTCCTTTCACCTACACATCTCACCGATCAAACAAAAATGATTAGTTCGCTTCATATTTGTGGGATGCATCATAATCCTGAGCATGATATTCAAACCGCTGGTCGTTATCAAGTTTCAACGGGAGGATAGCTTCCTCTAATTATCCCTGCATGGCTTTAAAACGTACCTTTGATCCAGGAAGGAAATTGAAACAAGAAATGCGCAAGAGACCATTTTGTTTGGTTGTATCTTTCATGGTATTCTCTGCTAATTAACCAACTTTCCAGCTGTGCCTCTGTGCAGTTTTTTTTTTTACCTAATCTGAATGATTTCAAGATTATGTTCCCTGAAGATGTCCATCATTAAAATCTTGCTTTTCATTTCAATCTCAGCATGTGTTTTCGTAGATTTTCCTCACTCTTTTATATTTTTCTGCACATCTGGGATCCTGAAACATGGAGCAGTTGATTGCTTTGTGCCAACTTTCTTTCGTATTTTACAATTTTTATTCTCTGAATGAGATGTTATTCTTAGCCCTTAATCTCACTGAAAAGAAAGATTTGGATAACTGTTTTGCTCATTTGTTTGAAATCTGAGGGTATTGTAATCCCAAGGACAAACCCCCGCTTGTTCACTGATGCCCGCTGCGTTTGTAGTATTTACTTTCATCATCTCATCTTCTTTACTTGTACGTCAAGAAAAGAAGTCTGATTTTAAGATCCTAATTCCAGACACCACACCGGAGTGAAATCCACAGGTTTGTTAGGCAGTATTGTGCTCGTTACGGGCAAGTTGTTTCGTGTCAGAAAAGCTGTTCTTCACCGACTTAGGAGGCGAGTCAGATTTCCCCGGAACAGAAGCAATCTCTTCCCTTCCCTTGCTCCTGAAAAGGAATACTGGAGCATTATACGACAGCTTATCAACTCACTTTGTCCTCGTAATCTGGCATAGCTGTAGAGGTTGTTTCGCAAAGGTTTATATTTCCTCTGTTCGGAACCAAAAAGGCGGTAACTTATGTTTAACGCCCCTCTGGCTCTGAAAAGACAATTTTCCTCTGTTTTGGGCTTGAAGAAAAGGATATCTGACCATGTCATCCTTGGTCATTTTCCCCTTCAGCAAATCATTTGACCGTCGTCCGCAGCTGTGTTTCCTGTCCACACTGACCCACCCTTGCCCCCTTCCATTCATCTTGCTTTAGGGTGTAATACCCTTTCGGACCTCCAAATACCCTCCACCCCAATACCTTTGGCAAGTCAACCAGAAAAGAGCTGATCGAGAGCGTACCTTACCTACCAGTGCCACTATTGAAGTCGTCTCATAGTACTTTCTAGTTCTTCCCTGGGGCACATAACAACCCGTCAATTTTTTAACGAAAGTTTTGTGTTGATATTTCAGAATAGCGATCACGGGCTAGAAATGTAAAGTTTTGTCTGTGCAACAAAAACAAAACGAACCCCCCCCCCCCCCCAAAAAAAAATGGAAAATGAAGAAAAAAAAATGTAATATTGATATTTGTCTTGGTAGGATAATCCTCAGAAGTCTACTCAAGTTAGTAAGTTACAGACCTCAAATGAACTTAGAAATCGAGAACCATGTCAGCATGTAAACTGTATGTAATTATGTTGAGAAAAAGAAATGACACAAGGTAAGAAAAGGTGACAGGGAGAGAGAGGGAGAAAGAGAGAGTGAGAAGGGAATATTGTATGCATGGGGTGGGTTGGGGTGGGGCGGTGCTGAAAAGTTTGAAATCCTCTCAGACTTTGTATCACTAACTTTCTTAGCATGGATAAGCTGTGATTAGCACAGCTTTACATCACCAGACTGCAAGGAAGTAATGGGATAGGTGAGGGGTCACGGAAGGTCATCGCTCTCTCAGCACAGGAGGGGAAAGAAGTCAGGTTTTGAGTGGTGAGAATGAGGACTAAGAAAGAGGAACTGTCAAGAAAATAAATTCTTTAGGAGTCTTGAAAAACCCACCTGTACATATTATGTAGAACATTTGTAATACATTTTGGTGATTAAAACAAAAAATACATGGAAGGTGAGACATAGCATGCAGAAAGAAGTTTAATGGATATTGAACTCTGGCAGTGTAGGCTTTTGTCCCTTATTTCAACTATATCATGAATATCCAGGCCTATTCATTTATTTTTAGTTTATAATGGCTTCCCTCTTTTCTGTACTTGGTACATCTGTTTTGTCTTCTTTCTGTCGATTAATTTTCATAGCTTACTAATGAATGACACACAAAATGTTCTTCAAGAAATTTTAAGGAACAAATTAGCAGCTAATTGAGAGTAATACATGATATTCCTACATGATATTCCTTAAAGTCTTTAAGCAGGAGCTTAATGTAAAGACACTCAAATCACAGCAGAATTACAAGTCTCATTTTTTACTCTGAAACCAAACCAAGTGAGCGGATGAGACAATACTCTTTGACTCCTGACTCCTCATCCATCTCGGTTGCCATGGAACCTCCCGCCTGTCTGCGCAGCGATCATTGACGCCTGATGCTGCAGACTCCGTCGACTCTCAGCGACTCTCAGCGGGATGCGGGGCATCTAATGGAGGCAGATATCCTTTCACCTTTGGCTTCCACGAGGATGATCACTTCCAATAAAAGTCAAGACACTCGATAAACAAGAAAACATCATCGCAGAGAAAGTCGGCCCAATCCGGTCCCGGGTTGGATTGCGAGCATACCAGCCCCCTTTTAACAAACCTTGTTTGTATCTGTATCGTTTTGCCCACGTTGGGGTGGTGGTGTTGGTTGGTTACGTGTGACAGACAGACTGACAGGCTTTTGGCGTTCCTTTTGTTCATCACGGTGCATCGTATTTCCCTGACCTTGCTCTCGACGTGATTGAAGCAAAGGAGGGTACGAATCCTCGGCACAAATAAACGTGCATCGTTGTTCACGAGCTAATCACATTTCCAAGTTCTGAGACAGAAACTAGTTCATGTCAGGACGAATTCTGCCAGGACCCACTGGAGTATTTTGATGATAACTTGAGAAGATAGAAATTATTTTTTTGTGAAAGTGCATAGAACTCCTTTCATATTCATGTAGATATCGGATTCCTCTCTTCCATGTCTCTGTACTAATTCCATATCCCCAGCACTGATGCCTGCAAACAATGCACTAATGTAAGAAAAGGAGCCAATGTTTCTTGTTTGGAAACCAAGTTCATCTATCCATTACTGTCCCCTTTTCTACCTAAAGGCTAAACTAGGATGTCATATTGAATTTATTTTATAGTGTTTTCTTAGACAACGGTTTTAAAAGAAAAATTCAATTGTATTTGCTCTAAGATTCCATTTCTCTGGGAAGTAAAGTATGTGCTGGGTGAAAAAGGTATTATCTCTCATTTTGAGTCACATTTGTTTTTTGAACTATAGGGGCATTAATATATCTTCAGACGGGGAGGGATGCAAATGGCATGAATTATTTTAGAAAGAATTCAATCCCACTTAATTCACTGACATTATTTAACCGAGCTGTATCAAGTGCACTTCATTAATGTCTTCTAATGTTTTTTTTATTTCTCTTTTTGTGTGATTAAAATTTTGTTTATAAGTATTTTTTCATCGATTAACCAATTATATTTCTTTTCCTCTTTTGTTTCTTCCACATATGCTCGTCACTTCTCTCCTCAATATTGACATTTCTTTTGACCTTTTCGTGGAACTCTCTTGGATTACAATTTACAGGTAAGAACATCTTTCAAAAGAAAATACACAAATTGACTGTCAGGAGTTATATCAAGCTGATATACTTGAAATTTAGAGGAGAGAGAAAGTGTGCATAGAGATAGAGAGAAGAAAGAGAAAGAAAGGAAAGAAAAATCAAGAAATAGAGAAGAGAGAGAACTAAAGACGTAAAAAGAAATATATGACATATATGACAATTTTTGACACATTTCCATGACCATGACACCAGACCCACCATGGTGGGTGTTCCTAAGACAAACTCCCTCGAGGAAGACGATGGAAGGGAACACAAGATGCGATTAAATTTTCACCTTTTAGACATCATAAAATATGATTTTCATATTTTAGCCTGTAGTCCTAGGTGATTGTGGTCCTGTGGTGTATGAGAGCTCATTTCACAGCCAGACTTCTCACCCACCAGTCTCAAAATTCAGACCACTAAAGCTAAATAGCAACTAGACCTGGCTTAAAAATTGCATTCATTTAATAAATACTTGACTTTTAAAACTTTGCAACAAAAAAAAAGTGACACAGGATAGATATTAAGCTATATTTTGAGAACAATTTCCTTGTTTTGTGTTGTAATTTGTATAAACATAAACAGTATGCAAGCTAAAAATGTAGATGAAATTTATTCTGTACGCTAATTTTTTAAATCTTATTGAAACCAGCAGAACTGGTTAACCCCAAACTAACAAAGAGCGTCCAGTTATTGTTTGTTATCATGAGTAATATTATTTAAAGTTTTTTTTTTCCCTTGCAAATGTGTGCTATGCAAGCTTTATGTTTAATTTATTGCAGTGAACAAGAAAAAAGAATCAAAAATTTTGTATTAATATTTTTGTATTAACATGCTGAACAAACAGTTTTAGATTGATAGAAGTGTCATCTTTATTTGATTACAACATCATGAATCATTGATACAGAAGTACTACTAACTCAAGCTCAAGCACACTCATAATGTGTAAATCTAATATCATTTGAGATGCGGGGTAAGAGGCAGTCCCACATATTGAAGATAACGTGGTATCAGACTCTCTCGGAATGCAGACTAGATGGGGGTCAAGAGCGGTGCGGGATTGTCTCGAAGCGCCTGCTAGTGTGAGTGATTTCATTAAGACCCGGTGATGACCCACTGCGAGGGCCCGACCGTGTCAATATTGGTGGATGCCCCCAGGCCGAAGCGAGAACTTGACAACTAACACTTACTGAATCACATGTTCATGTACATGTACCGTCCGGCCGGCAAAGAGGATGCCCGGAGAGAAAGAGAGGAGGGGGATGAGGAGAGAGAGAGAGATGGACAAGAAGAGAGAGAGAGAGAGAGAGAGAGAGAGAGAGAGAGAGAGAGAGAGATGGAAAGAGAGAGAGAGAGAGAGAGAGAGAGCTGATAATGGAGAGAGAGAGCTGATAATGGAGAGAGAGAGAGAGAGAAAGAGAGGGGGGGGGGGGCATGAAAAAGAAAAGAGGTGTAAAGAAGATACATAGAATTAGAGGTGAGGGGACAAAGGCATACAGACAGAATGAGCAAGGAAGAAGGAGAAAGACAATAGAGGAGAACAAGTTAGGAAAGAAAGAAGAAAACATAAAGTGAAAGAGAGGAGAGAGAAAAAAGAAAGTGTGAGAGGGAGGAGAAAAAGAAGAAAGAAAGAAAGAAAGAAAGAGGAAAGCAGGAGGAGAGAGAGAGAGAGAAAGAAGATGAGAGCAAGAAGAGGAAGTGAGAGTGAGAGTTGGGGAAAAAGTACCACTTTATATAAAGTGGACACGCAAGAGAGGAAACCTAATTCCTTTTGTCCGCATGTAATTGGTACATGTTAATTCCCGGGAAGGGCGCTTGCCGACCGTTGCTTCATGCCCGGTGTTGGGACGGAGAAGCGATTGGCCGTGAATGAAGTGAGACGATTAGCGAGGACGTAAGCCGATGGGTCAACATCACCGTGATGAAAGTTGCCGTTGCCATGTTTGCAATTTGATCAGGATTGATCCGTGCTCCAAAAGGTTGAACGATCCGTCCAAAGAATAACACTCTTTATACAAGTGTCCAAGAAGTAACGATCCTAATCAGAATTCAAAATGTGAAGCACATCTTGTCCGAAACGTATACTTATATTGTCAGTTCTTCAGGCTTTTTATTGATCAGGGCTTATTGACAACAGAAAGAACACTCTCCGAGTACAAATATCAGAGAGTAATGATTTTTATGAGAATATGAACCATGTATCACATCTTTGAGATGTACTTTGATATTGCTTCTTTGAGCTATTTATTGATCTGGAGATATTGCTAGCTCTGCTGACACGAAAACACACTTACAGTGTAGTGATATTAAGTTCCTTGGTTTTGAAATTCATTAAATTTGATAGATTTCCTCCGCTTAACTTCTGGAAAGTAAATGCGGTAAAATACATTCTCTCTATCCTTATAGAGCTACTGAAGAACTAGAACTAGATAACAAGATATCCCCAATAGGCCAAATTATTACTGACATGAATTACTAACAATAAACATATTTTTGAAAATATTTTTGAAAATATTTTGTATCAGATACCTAGCAGCCTGATCTTTGTTTGACATTTTAATCCAATTTAACTATGCAATTTTTTAACCATACAGTCTATTACAAGTACAAGTGATGTCAGTGCATTTTCTTCAGACTTAAATCATGTTATTACTTTATTTGAATGTGCAATATTCTGTTGTTTTATGTAAATCTTGAAAGGTTTTATTTGTCAGAACATAAACAAATACAAATTTGTTTTGTAGAAAATATAACAATAATGCTGTTGTACACATTAATATTTTTAACTTTAAAGAGACAGTGTAATTCACTTTAACACAATATATAAACTGACATCAATCATTTTATGACAGAAACAAGAAACAACATGAAAACGAAAACCCGTATTTCTATAAAAATGATTAAACCGAAAGGTTATTTGCAATATGCCAATGGCTCTGTTTCAGAGAAGACGATTTGTCGTAAAATGTAAAATCGCAAGTTCACTGGCCAACATTATCATTAATATGCAAGCATCTGATAAATTATGTAAGGCAAAACGAAAGTATCATCTAATAATAAGCTTGTTTTTATATGTTTATCATAAAAATACCAAGGATTAATCAATTAAGCCCCAATTTAATCATCCTCATCATGAGATGGCCAGCCTGTAAGTAGTTTTTAGATAGATGAGGAAAAAATGTGATGAAAGAAAGTGATGATTATTAATACCAGCTTGAAAACCCATTACATTACTGCCTCATCAAAATTGCAACAAAGGCGGCATAACACATTTTCAGGTACGCTACTCAAACAACGCATCCTGGCGGTGGGTGCCATAGGAGAGTTGTAGAAGGCCATGCAATATAAGGAGATGATGGTGTTCCGCTGCACTTGAAGTCCCTGTCAATGAATAAAGAAGTTCTCTTGGAGGTTACCGTAATACCTTTATATCTGGGAGGGTAATGTGAGGTGTCGAGGGGGGTTGGAGAGTTCATTATGTGTTTGAATTCCCTCTCAATGAATATAGAAGTCCTCCAGTAAGTTATAATGGAAACAAAATGAGGAGTCAATCTGCTTTTAATGTTTTCTATTTCATAATACGTAATGTCAATCTGATGTATTTTTCATTGATTTATCTGAAGGAAAATACAACATAACCCCTGCATACAGGAACTAGGTGTTCCTTTATTAAGCGTATGGGAATTATATAATTCTGTAGTTATTGGGTGATTTAAATGGAATCAACTTTTTAAAATACCTCTTCACAATTAATAATCCTTTAGCTATTTCTCATGTAATCGTCAAAAGAGTCGAGTTGAAATGTTAATTATCATTTTTCTGAAATTAGTCACGGAAAGTCTTAAAGGTAATACAAAGTTTTGGTATGGGGTCATAAATTTGGTTCAAATGAACATTAGAAGCATATGCGATCCTACAATATTCCGTGATCGTTGTCGCGGTTGAAATCGAGTCTAAAGTTATGAAATGGTAAATAATAAACTCCTTATGTTGTATAGCTCCCTCTCAAGGTCAAGATATTAAGTAAGCTATGAAACAATGTTTCTTGACTTAAATCAACCGGTTAGCTATTCCCGTGTGGAAATTATATATCACAACTACATATTCTGAGATTTTCATGGTCCTAGCTACCATTGTACGGCCGTAGGCGCTATTTGAAATTTATCAAAATTTACTGGGAGCACCGGTAAATTTTTATATTCAATATTTCTCGAAAGCAGGAGTATTTAAGGGGCTAAAATTTCTAGTGCTTATAATACATCTACAGGGGCATCCAAATATATCAAAATTGTAAAGAATCACTATCCACCCAATTTTCAAAATTTCCCCAGACTTTGTATGACCTTTAATGTTTATGTATTTAAGGCTAAATTTTTTGGTTGAGGATTTTATCGAAAACCTGTAGAAGATGAAGACACATGGATAATTCACCATATGTACTTTTTGAATGTATGAAATGATGAATGGCAGAAGCTGGTGTTCCAGTTTGGGCGATATTTTAACGAGTCCTGCAGGGGGCTGTGGGGAGAATGCAAGGATGGGAGGACTAGAATTGATGAAGATGTGATGATAGAGGTATGAAAACAACTCATATCCATCCCAATCAAATATTCATAAAGGTTGGAAGGCTGGATGAGAATACAAGGCATGGATCGCATCTTTTAAGCTGCAAGAAGCATTGCTCTGTTTTCCCTTTACGAGCTTCGTAGTGTGGGAGCGGCCGGGATGCAAAGTGACTCTCGCTCAAATCTGGCGTCGCGCCTCGCTGCTTTTGATCTATCCCATGATCCTCCATCATGCCACATGGCAAAGCCGCTCCATATGCAACGGATGATGGGAGGAACGTGTGTGAAATTCCCATGAAGAATCATGGTTATGAAACTCAAAGTGGCATCTCTTATGATTTCTTTTGATTACTTTGTAAGTGAGTCCCAGGCACGCTGAAATCGAAAACTGCAAGTGTAAAGCTTTTGATTGCGTCCTAGCTTATATCATAGGTATGGATATTACTTTTGATAGACAACTTTTCTGCAATCTACATGTAGGCCTGTACTTTAATTGTTTAGTGGTGACAAACTTTTTTCTTCTTCTTCTCCTTCCTTTTCATGAGATAGATGTTGGATTATGTTCTTTCAAATATCCTTATGGAATTGGGTTGATGTATTTAAAAATAAACAATGGTATGATCACCTCCATGAAGCAAGCACCCACATTCCCATCCCATCCTATAGACCCATCCAACTCTGACATAAATAGACTTCACTTCAAGAACCATTATTCCACTGTTTTATTCTATAGATTAATACAGCACTGTTGCACGGTCATGTTGAAGCTACAACATGGTATGTCCATTGAACCTATTTACCCCCTCCCAAACCCTGTGACACAAACATTTGTTTCCTGGAAGACCACAGACGATGCATGCATGGACTAGCTGTATGATGAGCATTCATTGTCACGCAAGTCTGCTTCATGATCTCATAACATACTAAAGAGTTCTGCTATCACTATTAAATGATACAAATATGCCTTTGAATTTTCTATTAATCCATATTACATGCGGCAGGGATGATAGTTTTCAGGCATGAGCCTGAATTCAGGCCCTGTCGAGTTATTTCCAGACCATAGTTTAGGCTTTTTACTCATTCTAGTCTAGGTGATTTCCAGGCCCTCTGATCATTTCTAACTGGCATCCCTGATTCAGGTCTAATAGCTGTGCTCACATGACAATCTGTAAACTGCAAGTTTAAATCTTTTTGTGTAATTTCAGGGCTAGTTATGGACCATGCAGATACACTATGGAATTCAGAAAATAAGTCTTTAATCAACAAATTTAAACCACAAGCAATCTACAGGGCTACTGTGCATGAAAACTTGAAGTAGACTAGTGGAGGATGGGGGGGGGGGGGTCCTTATTTGAATATGTGCCTTATTTGACTTTGTCATTTATTTATTTATTTGTTTATTTATTCAGTTTTATTTAAACAGGGAAGCCCTGTCATTAATCAAAGTACTGCTTGCCTGGCATATAGTATAAAACCTTGAGCATTTATTGTACCAGTGCCATGTGATTTTGCATTGTTGAGTGGTCATTGTTTAAAACTGAGGCTTCACAAACCAAAAGTTTAAAACTGTATCAGTGCCTGTGCAAACACAGCTAGAGTGATTGAAGATTAAAACAAAGCCTGCTGAAATATGACTTCTACTTGGAAAAGAATGTCTAAAGAAGACCGGAGGAAAGGTTACCTGCTGAAAACAAGTAGGATTTCGACTCAGACGAAGTTTAAATGGGCTGATGATTGGTCTTTCCCTGTAGAATCATGAGAGGGAGGGTGTTATGCTCATTAGAATCATTTGAAAACAGCGAGAAATGAGGTGCGATGTGAAGTGCACTCCTGACAGATTGAAAGATTTGAGGATATGTGGACAAATCGACCACTTCCACTATTGATCTATATCTTTTTTTTTTTTTCTTTTTTTTTTTTTGGGGGGGGGGGGGTTCTTATTTCTTGGTATATGACTAGTACCCCTCACTTTCCTTTTCAAAAGTATGATATTGTCCAGTAGGATTTGCTTTGCCATTGTTTATTGTTGAAATCAATTATGTAATACAGGTAAATTGATTTACTGAATAGATTCATGTAAATCATAATTCCAAAATGTAATCTAGAAATATGAAATGTAAATAAAGATGATTTACATCTTTAACCCTTGATGGGCTTCAGTTGACCGATGAAACAAACAGTGCATTGCCATAGTCAACAGTTGTTACACATTCAGAGTGGGATTGTCTACTCCAAGACAAATTTATTGAATTGAAATCGTAAAAAACATTTGGATTTCAATATCTAGCTGACAAAGAGTTAAAGGTACTATGTCCCATTTGCAACCTCAAATTCTGTAGAACTTTGCAGGAATTATGAATATGTCATGTATGTCCTATCTGTAAAATTTAAACGTTAGCAGTGTCCTCATATTCAAATTATGCAAGGAAACCTGTTTACTTGCTAGACTTCACTGTCAGACACTATTGAGTGACTGACTGGCTTTTTTTCTTCTTTGGTAATAACATACATGGAAAGAGTTGTAAAGGGTACATGAGCATTTGTCTACATCAATAACCCACTTCTTGTGATGGCCAAGATTAAACTGATTGAATCTTTGCGCAGCATAAAACGTATGACCATTCGGTACAATTATCTGAAAATCAAGACTATTACTTTTGGGCTCTATAGCCCTAAAGTCGATTTGACAACTAATAGTCATTATTTTCCCCCTTGAAAACATTTTCAAGCCCCACCTTTTATAGGGAAGTTCTAAATTAATATTATCTTTCAAATGCAGTTTGAATTTAACTTTTTCATTTTTTGGGCCTGCAAATGGGACATAGTACCTTTAACAGAAAGGAATCATGAATTCTAGGTGAATATAAAAGTGGCTCAGTGTCGGATTTTTCCCCTTCTTGTAAAGCAGGAATTCATGACAAGCTAAATCCAGGATTTTGTTTCAGAATCTGAGACAATGTTTCGAGTCACTTTAAAAATCTGCTTAAACTAATGGTTTGTTATTCTAAGCAAGTTCACCCAGAAAACGCAGCCCTGAATATTTACGACCTGACATCATTTTGACCGAAAAGTTCCCCCTGTAATCCTAATTTATTTCTGGATAATATTCAGGGCACTCTCCTGCAATCATATGGTGCCATATATCTCCCAATATTTCAGATATTTTATGCTCTTTCTCCACGGTCCATTTTGCCTTGGAGTTAAGTGACTACAGGTCTCGGTGGACACAAAGAGTTTTCCGGAGTTATATAGCAAGTAGAAGGTAACATTGTTGCTAAAAAAAGAAGGGTGGAGGAGAGATGAGGATGGAAATGGTTACTGGGCAAAGATGATAATGGTATATGCTCTGAACTTTAAATTTCCTTTAAAGGTTATGGTGACCGTGACCTACAATGTAGGCTTTACAAGTATTAAAATCATGGGTACGAAGTCATTTTCAGTTTTGTTTTTGTTTTGTATTTTTCTATTAGTTTTCTGGAGGGATGTTCCTTGTTAAAAATTTCTACTAAGTATTTTTCTTTGCCTGTTAAAAGTTGGTAGAAAGTATGCTGTTTCGGCCTGTAACTCACCCAAGCAAACGTTTCTTCTCCTTCTCCTTCCCCCTTTGTCTTCTTCTTCTTCTCCTTCTTCGTCTCCTTCTTCTTCGTCTTCTTCTTCTCCTCGTCTTCTTCTTCGTCTTCTTCTTCTTCTTCTTCATCTTCTTCTTCTTCTCCTTCGTCTTCTTCTTCTTCTTCTTCTCCTTTGTCTTCTTCTTCTTCTTCTTCTCCCCCCCCCCCTCTCTCTCTCTCTCACTATCCCTTACCTTATATCTTCCAATAAATCTACATGAAATCAAGGCAACAACTTCATGTTCTTTTCCATTCCATCCCCAAACAAACTCCTCTCTGGAAAGTGTCTATCATCGAACCATTTGTGGGGGGCTAGAGCGCGCCCCAGCTTCTGACTCCTGGACTCCTGGTATGGATGATACCCATTTTGGTTAGGTCTTTCCAGGCTCCAGAGACCCACAAAACATATGAGCTGACATTGGCAATAAATATTAGGTTGCGGAGTAGGCTCGAAGCTAGGAGGTAGGACTCAGGGATAAGGTCCACTGGGCACAGGAGTCAGCGACTCACCAACCCATAATAATAGTCTTCAAACTCTACCTTCTTATGAATAAATTCAATAAATTTTCAATTTATGATTCATGTATAGAGCATGGATAAGAATGAATACCTTATATAGTTTTAAAAGGATACACATGGTCCTGCAAGCATTCTAAAATACCAAAAGATTTTTTGTTGTCGACATTAATCTATTCGTTAATTTTTACACGTTGGTTGTTTTGCGGCAAGAAACTTTTTTAATTTGTTTGAAGCATAAGACTTTTACAAATGTAGACCATGTGGGAAATAAGTCCAACTCCAAGTGTTGCACTGATTCAAAAGTCTGTGTCCTGAAAATTAGAACATGCTATCGTCAAATGCAATTGATGTCAGCAGAAGAACAAGATAATTTTTGAGATGGAGACAAAAAGGGATTGATTCTGGAGCTGACAGAAGGTTGACGACCTAAACTAGGTCAGAGGTTAATTTCTTGAGACAATGATTATCCAACCATGATGAACTTTATGAGACTGATGGCTCATTAAAAGGTTGGAGATGATGGTTTCCATCACCTGATGACTGATTTATATGCAGGTTCTTCAATAGTGATGTAATTTTTCCATCATCACTTCATTGTCATCGTTTTGATCCCTTTCTCAAGTTGTAACCTTTAGATATGGTCTAGATCTTGCAATATTACCACAAAATTACAAGATAAGACTATCATAATCCATATAGAGGTCATAAATCAGTGAATAGAGTCTTATGGACTTTTTGTTTTTGTTGGGGTCTGGAGGTTCAGACTATGTGATAGAAAACAGACATACTTGTTATACCTAGAATAGAAGTCAATGACCTGTGTGAAGCCACATAGTGACGCGGGCTACAATGTATCGTATTGTATCATTCAGTCATATATGAATTATGATGTGAGATTGATGATTATTTATTTCCATTAGATATGAGAATATCATTAAAGTGCTCTTTGTGTCAGATTAGGCCTTACTCACATAATGTGAGGTGTTTTGATAACTAAAGAAAGAATGTTACAAAGGAGAAACTATGTCCTAAAGGGAGATAATGAAAGAGAGAGAAAGGGAGAATAGATAACAATGTTTTTCAACATGGATGCCGCGGAACCAAGACATCTTTAGTGAAATTCAGTTACCTCATTTTTTTTAAACACCAAATTTTAGAGACTGCTAAATTCGTCCTTGTTTTCACGAAGTGAGGAAAATCGTCACGCAAAGTGAATGCAATTTTTTTTCACTACCGTCACTTCGTGAAAACAGCGACGAATTATGTAAATTCATGAAGAAATAGCATTTTAAAGATCAAAAGTGTATTTCTTCATCACTCGTTTTGCTTTCTCACATTATTTAGAAACAGGATGAGTGCATATTGGCAACGAGGTGCCCTAATATCATTTAGTAATGTACATAAATGAGTTCATTTGGTCATTAGATATTGCTGGGGAGGGGAGGGAACCTTGATGGATGGGGGGCTTACTTGAGTCAATTTACAGTTCACTGTTTTCTTTCTAATTTGTGACAGTCTCACATCTGTAGCCTGTATCATCCCTTGTAAAATACCAAGGAATTTAGGCATTAGTGAAATCATGGTGAAATGCAAGTGCTTTGAGCTGTAAGGAATCATGTAAAAAAAAATATGGACAGATGACTTTGCAGAATTCATCACTTTCTTTTCATTCGTCACTTATCTCCATATGAACTCGACCTCCACAACATTCAACCACTCTCCAATGATGAATGACCTCCGACCTCACCGCCTTTGTCAGCCGGGGTCCTGACAAAAGGGAAATTGAAAAAGTGTTCCATGTCCTGCTTCTTGGCCTGATTTTTCGTGCTCCATTAAACCTCCGGCATCAAGGTTGTGTAAATTTGCTCCAATAATTTGCACAGATTTGGGGAAGATGATCAGCCCTCATGCTCAAGGAAGTCCTTCGCTCATCCCTGATCCCTTTTGATTCCACGCTCCATCTTTCATGAAAGAGTCACATTAAAGGCACTCATGTAGTTGATGCTGAACCACTTTTTTAAGATGAAGTTGAGTTCTGGGCATGCATTTGCATTGTGAAAGAAACGATGTGGAATTGATCAGAAAAGGTTGATCATCTAGCATATAAGTATTGGTGTGTACTGCAAGGTTCTGGAATCGTCAAAATGTTAAGAAATTTGGCCCAGTCTTGGTAAAGTTACAAGCACTATACACAGAAAGATGTATATGGGACTACGCGATATATATCCAGTCTGGATAAATATAATAATTTACCAAATATATCAATTAGTAGGCGGTTTCCTGGCAAAATTTATATTATCACATATTAGTCAAAGCATATTTTTTCACATGAGCTTCCATTCCATATTTTGAGAGGGGGGGGGGGGCGTTTCCAAAACTGGTCTATACCTTTAAAGGCACTCATGTAGTTGGTGCTGGAACATTGTTCAAAGGAGATGAGACCAAATCTATATATGGGTAATGAAACTGCCTCTCCATCTCCATCAATGAAACTAATAGTGCCATGTGTAGTACTCATCTCATGTTCATTCACAAGTTGCACTGTAAGATCCAGTTATTCCTGTTTGACTTAGGCTAGACAGAAGGCCTGTCCTAATCAGCCCGCAGTTGCAATTAGCGGGATATTTGGTCGAGAAAATATCCTGAGAAATCTTGGTCATGTTTCCAAAATATCCCGCTATTTGGGAAATAGCGGGCTAATTGGAGCCCGTCCGAACTAGTTTGTGATGAGCGTATCTGTCTGGTGAAGATGAAATTTTGAGCTTTGGGATAATATACCGAGTCTGAAAATGGCAGGTTATTTGGCAAACTAGAGCTGATGAGAACAGGCCTATTGTCTGCTGGCTGTATTGCATAGGTGTACCCTTCCTGAATTATCATACATTGGAAGTGGGTTTGAAGTTCTGCAAAAAGGGTTTATATTGTAGGTATCAGTGCTACAGTTACATTTATACACTTCAATACATATTCTTGAATTCTAAATTTGACTTCCTACCATTGGTGTGTACATTTCACAGGAAAACTATGAATCAAATCCACTGCTCCCCCCCCCCCCCTCCCTCCTCCCCCTTTAGTTCATAATTTTCTTCAAGTATGGGTCACTCTAGACCAATAAACAAAGACTTTGGGGGTATGGAGGAGGAGGAAGGGCATATTGGGCAGCTCCATCAACAGACTGAGGACCCCATCATCATTCTCTCCACAATGACCAATTTATTGGTGGGTGATGGATGATGTGGGCATAAATCGCTTCACACTACTTCCTCTCATTACCTCTATCCTTTCTCTTCCACTTTTTTTTCTCTTTCCCTCTTTCTCTTTGTCTCTCTCTCTCTCTCTCTCTCTCTCTTTCTCTCCCTCTCTTTCTGTCCATCTCTCCCCCCCTCTCTCTCTCTCTCTCTCTCTCTCTTAACAGTATTCTTTTTAATCTTACTTTTCCTTTTCTGCCCAGAGCCACTGTGAAATTACTCCACAACCTTTTTTTCTTCCTCTCCCTCTTTTTTAAAATGTTTTTTCTTACTGCTCAGAGTTCTACCTACATTTCTTCTCTTTATCTCTCTCTCTCTCTGTGTCTGTCTGTCTGTCTGTCTGTCTCTATTTTCATTTTTTTTTTCTTGCAACTTCCCTTCCATTGAGAGTCAAAGTACCTTCCAATCCTTCCCATTGTCCCTGCTCTCCCAGTTCTCTGTTTTAATCATCAATTTACAAATGCACCCCTATCCTTCTTGTTGTGCTATTTTCATACTATCATTCAACTGTGTAATATCATTTGATGAAATGCAAAAGGGCCTTGTATGAAACTTATTCTGCATAGTGTTAAGACCCTTCTTGCTCTCAACACACCATATATTCACCCTTGCCTTTATTTCCTTTCGATTCACTTCTCAATCGTACCTGATCAACATCGCCCCTTCCCCATTATTAAGATTTATATCCCAAATTATAATCTATGAATATTCCATTAAGGTTGTCCAATAATTCACCCTTACCCCAAACCTTAGATCCACATTATTCAACATCCATTCCATTTTATATATCAAACAGAATGAAAGACATTGCTTTAGGGTTATACCTTGCCACATCTTGTAAATTTCCAGTTTCATAAATCAATTACAACAGTTTCCACCTCCATATTTGCCATTTTCAACCCCGATGCTTTTTTTGCACTTTGAGCCTACCAATCTCTGACTCTCTTTCATCTCTATTTAATTAACTCTTTCATTTCTATCTGTACCTTGTCTGGTAACTAAAAAAAGATTTGTCCTTTTGGGTCTCTCACCCCATCTTGATTGCACATTACCCATCTATAATGATGATATGCAAAGATTCTATAGAAACCCAAAAGAACTCTGCCTGCTTTTGGGAGATTTATGTAGCCATAAATGTCACTCCTTCTCTCAGCGCTGTTATTCTATTTACAAATTGCTCCGTTTTTGTTTGCCCAAGAGTGAGAGAGCGTATATTTAACATTTTTTTTCTCTGAATGGTGCCAGTTCCAGAAGCATGGGCAAATATTGCAGGATGAGGGTGTGTTGTTAGCCAAGAGAAAAGGCCTGTCCTCATCATCTCGAGTTTGCCAAATAAACTGCTATTTGAACTTTCCTGATCGCAAATTATCCAGTGAATTTGCCTCTTCATCAGCCCACAAGTGCCATTAGCAGGATATTTAGTCAACATAATCGTCACACGATATCTTGGGCAAGTTTGCAAACTATCCCGCTATTTGAAAAAATATCCCGCTATTTGTCAGGTGCGTCTTCACCAGCCCGAAGACTCGCACTATCTGCGTACACTGAGCTAAATATCTTGAGCTAATTTCTCGAGCTCAAGTTTTGAGCTGATAGAGACGCAATTTATAACTTTAAGATTTTTTCCCTAATCAGAAATAGCGGGTTATTTGGCAAACTCGAGCTGATGAAGACAAGCCTAGAGAGAAAGAGACAGATGCATCTCCCCAGTGACGATATGACGGGAGGAAACACATGAGATGGAAAGTCAAGCATCAATTTATGGAAGTCATTCTCTTCGTATCTGTGTGATTACTCATGCCATTAATGTTGGGAATGATAATGAAATGGAGTATTTGTGAGCTAGCTGAGTAACTCAAGTATTCAGCGTTCTCATACATAGTTCATTCTTGTATGGAAAATATTAAATTATTTGTTAGGTAGTTTCGAGGAGAAATGCGAATGAGTCACATTATGTATTTAAGTTTTTTGTTAAATATATGTTGAGGAAAATCTGCTATTTCTCACCACAGTAAATTCATTTATATCATTTCCTTGTTATATTTAGTTTATTATCAATCCTTTAAAAAATGAGGTATGTAGCCCTGAATACTGCAAAATAAAAACCAGTGTAATGCACTTCAAGTGAGAAAAAAAATGAAATTGTCTCGCAAGGGGTTAAAAACAAACATACAAACAAAGTTCTGGTCGTCATAAGGATCAAGTTAGCATTATTTAGATTTTTAGTTACAACAAAGAAGCAGGAAAATGATGGAACATTCTAGCTCTCCTCTTCCCCTTCTAATTCCATCATTTTATAAATTAATTCTAACCACCTGAGGGGACCCTGTTGGTCCAATACGAAGACCCGGTGTCTTCCAAAGAACCAAGAGAGCAAGGCCGGGCGCAACGTAAAACAGCTGAGATGCCTGATTCAGTAAAGATGTCCTCAGCGTGGACAAAAGAACATTGACCCCCCACGCTGAGGTTGAACTGATCAGTGTAAGAGAGATAGAGAAAAATAAGGATGCAGTGTATGGATACAAGGGGAGGATGCAGACATATTGGAATATGGTTGCTATGGTAATTTTAATAGGAGATGGGTGATTACGGTGGAGCTGGGTTGGTTACAAGTGTTAATTAGCTAGGTTCGCAAAGGTGATAATTAGCTCTGGCAAAGGGGAATTGTACTGTTGTGTATTATTGTGGAAGAGGAAAGAGTAATATTTTGTTGCTAGCTGTAAGAAATATATAATGGGCTTTGTTGATGAAAATTTGAACTGGAATTTAGGCTTGTGACGTTATCTCAACAATACAGATCAAATTGTAATGGTGTTCAGAAACAACCAGTGTTTTGAAATTATCAGCTCACATACGTATTTAAATTTGTATGTGTCACATGAAATCTCTGTGGTAGGGAACCTAGTGATATATGTTGCTATGTTGGTTGAGCCTTATGCAAGCAATCAGATTATGAAAAACAATATTGGTTTTCAGTATGCGCGTAATTTGATATATATGCAATAGTCAACCATAATTTCATATTAATATGGAAGCTTAAACAGAGTACAGGCAAAAATTTGGCATTCATGTACCGAGTCAGTTTGATTTCATGGGTAAGAGTGACAACAAAATGGTATTACTGGCTGTGAAAAGTGTGTATGGTGGGGGTAGGTTATAATTGTCACGTGATAGGTATGTTGTCTGCATTTTCACATAGCATGAATCCCTTGAAGTGGTCTAAAAGTAGCCCAATGTGAAACTGGAAGTAAGCGGAATGCCGCAACGCCGAGGTCTAGGCACTGCTGCATTGCTTCACCCGGTCTCAGCAACATGCTGGGCCAGCACACCTGGAATTTATTGAGCGGTATAGCTACAATGAATCTCCTTTAGTCCCACATATGGCCTGTTTCCGTTGCTTTCACAGCACCAGCCCGTGCACCCCAGCGTACTAACCTCATAGCTTAGCCCATCTGGTTGCCACATTGTACCGGGTGATGGTCGTCACCCAAAGCATTTTTTTGGTTTTAAATATTCCTCTATTTTGAAGAGTGAATGCTCAAAACATACCTGTTGTCAAATAGTTGCACATTCATCTTATTTGATCAAAATAAGTCTTTATTTTAGAATGGCATGTGGAAATGCTCAATATGATTAACAAAATTAGGAGCAACTTAGTAAATATCCCTCCTCGATGTTCAGGAACGTATGTTGCTTTTTATGCTAATCTTGTCACACCCCCTCTGCTTTTTAAAAGTAATAACATAAAACATCTCACTCTTTTTGGGGGGTGTTTTTGTGATATTGTTTTGATTTTTGAGCATGCAGCTTATTATATCAAAGTAGGTCCGTGGTTACATATCAATTTTCATTCAGTTCAATGCCTGGCAACAATTTATGTTGATTTACTTTATGATATTATATATACAAAAGATGAGAATTGTGGGGGATTCTCAAAACCTATTATTGTTTGTTTGATGTCTTTTAATACTAATAGTTTCACTTATTGCTTTCCAACTAGCCATGAATACAGCATTTGAGAGTGAAAAGAGCCCTATTTATTATTAGGTGTTGAATTTATTCAATGTTTTTTAGGTATCATATGATTCATATCAGCCGCCTTGACCTCGGACACGACCTCTGACACATGTTGCTGTGTACAAATTTTTAATGACCCCTCATTTAAAATGATTTCACGTTGTGTAATAAAGCCCTGTGCATTCACCTATTATGTGATTCCAATTTCATGACTATATTGACTCCTATTCCTCTCCTGGTGCTAGTTCGATGCTGGTAGTAGTCATGAAGAGAAGAGAAAATACACTTTAGGCCTGCTTTCATCAGCTCAAGTTTGCCAAATAACCCGCTATTTTCAGACTCGGGATATTATCCTGAAGCCCGAAGTTGCTTCCTCACCAGACCGATACGCTCATCACAAACCAGCTCGGACGGGCGCATATTAGCTCGCTATTTCCCAAATAGCATGATATTTTGGAAACAAGACCAAGATTTCTCAGGATATTTTCTCAACCAAATATCCCGTTAATTGCAACTATAGTTAAAATAGCTGGTAATTTGGCAAACTCGAGCTGATGAAAACAGGCCTTATGTTCCAGTTCACAGCTGCAGCCTTTCAAATAACTACTAATCATATGTATGTTCACAGCAGGGGGGATGACTGGGCTATATGCTGTTGATAGGAGGAAGGGAAAAATGGAGGAAAGAAACAGTGGAAAGAGCAAAAGAATGATGGAGAGAAGGAGAGAAGTGAGGAGGAAGATTTTTTTCTTCAATAAAGGGAGGGGGTCAGGAGAAATGGATAGAATCTCTATTTCTGGCAATTTCACCTAAAAATATAACAATTTAAATATGAGGAAACAAACATGATAACGGATAGGGAGACTTGAAAAGGGGAAGAAAATAATAGACAGGAAAGTAATGGAATTATAGAAAGAAATGATAAAGAAAACAACCAGAAAACTAAATGGCAATTATTGGAATAGGAAATAGAGAATGTGAGCGAACAAGGATCTGGATTTATGGAGATTAAAAATGAAAACAGCAGAGATGGTTAGATTAGGATTAAATCGCTTTACCCAGGGCAACTCTAGACAATGGTCTGAAAAAAAGAAAAATGGATGCGTCAAATTCGGAGGATGCAGCATTTCTCCTCTTGGGCTCCCTCTTTGTTTTCAAGCAAACTTTTTAAAATATAAATCAGTAACAGAAATAAACGACAATGTCTCTGTACTTTCAAACTTAGTTCAAGTTAGATCCTCCCCTGAATCACGAAACCACAGCATTCCAAGTACAAGGACGGTAAAATACCAACAAAAACCTCTGTCAAAACTGCGGCAAGAGATCAGTCTGGTAGGGGTTTTTGGAAGCCATAACTGTCGAGAGGGATTCTTTGATATGTCAGTTCAAGGAGGATGATGGGCAAACCTGCTGGGAGATGGATCCAGAAGGGATGCTGGAGAGATGCGGTCCGAAAGATGATGATAAGGGTATCTGAGAGATTTGGAGTAAGCTCCTGTAGGGTGGGGCCCGTTAAGACTTGAGCCATGGCAACAGACTCTAATCCTTGGCCATTTCTTGGGAGTGTGTCTAGGCACTACAGTCACACTCACAATTCTTATATACCGGTAGTGGGGGAAATCATGTTATGGCAGTGTTGCTTGTCATGTATTACTGCAAAGGTATTGTCCTTCTCTGATTTCTAATATTCCATTGCTTTCATGAAATATCTCTAATGAAGGGTTTGGCATGATCCTGGAAATTTCACAGCATTAGAAATGGAGAGTATATTGGAACTGAAATACTCTCAAGATTCTGGTGCAGAAGGCCTACAAATACATGACTGCAATTGTAGCAGCTCTTAAAAAAGAATTCATTGAGAAAGAATACATATATAACCAGTTTACTAGTATTGTCATCAGGTTTTGTAATGTTTCTTCTCAGAATCCCTCAGAACAAATCTCTAAATTGAATGGTTGTCTCTTTGGGTGGCACACGTACATGAGACAAGCTTTGGGGTCACCAGGTCATCAGGCAAATTTGTTTGATGTTGTTTGTAGGTGCTCTTCATAAAAATAAAAATTGAGGCCCATTTGTAAAATCACTTAACTGGTCTATTCTTTCAGAATAGCCTACGTAAACATCTTTTGATTTTCTTCTTACCTACTCTAGACCGTGTCCAGACATGTCCAGTTCAATGTAATCCTCTTGAAATCCCAATATATAAATCCTGCAATAACAGTTTTGACTAATCCCTTTAAACCTCCTACATCGGTGAGATGTATCAAAGAAGAGAGAGACAGGGAGAGGGAGAAAGAGAGAAAGTCTTATTCTACCACCGCTCTCGCACATAAAAACAAAATATATCAATAAGATAAACTGCTCTACTTGCTATTTTCTAAGCATTTGAGTGGACTCTTACGTAACAGTGTTGAGGAGAGTGAGAGTGCCCGAAAGTGCAATTGGCTCGGCTTGAAGCAAAGAGAGGAAGCTAGGAAAGGAACAAAAGTCATTTGCATTCCTGAGATATGACAGATTTTTAATCTTTAGGTATACTTGAACCATGCTTGAACTATGTATGCCCTACAAGTTTACTTCATTGCCTGCTTGATTACTTTTTTTAATTTGATTCCAGGACACTTTATTATGGAGGGGATTGAAGATATATTGATTTCATTCAGTTGATTTCATTTTGGTAAAAACTCTATTATTGTCAACGTTTGTCAACCTTTTTTCAATGAGGGAGGGGGGGGGGGTGTAAGAAGAAATAAATTACTGTTATGAATGTTTCATTCACATATGAAACATTTTATGATGCTATTGCAAAAGCAGGAGGAGAAAAATAATGTAGTGTGAAGACATGGTTTCAAGCATATCTTTGTCTGGAGATAACTTTATTTATTTTTTATGATAGGCATTTTTCCCACAGCAACTGTTAAGATTTGCAAAGCTCGGATTTAATCTCGAGCTCAGGCAGGTCTTGATACCAAACATGTGGGGGTCATATTCCACCAGGACAGCGGCCACCTTTTATCTCTTCAAGGGTATGACTGCAATGGCTATGTTCACACGAAGCTGTTGTAGTTTTAAACTTAAAAGTTAGCGTTAACTCAAAGTTATAAACAACGATCTACTGGGAGCAACGAGGGTTCACACAGGACTGAAACAATGAATATTTAAATTTATATCTACAAGGCGGACAAGCGTTCATTTTAACTACATACAAGCTGCCGTAGGTTGTATATCCCCAATGCACATTACCGCCCATAATGTGGTATATAACTTCAAGTTCAGATTTTGTAGTTATAGTTATCATTTGATATCAGTGGACAGATTATGGTATCAAATTGTTATCTCATCAAAAGAAAGAAAAGTTCTCTTTTGGGGCTCTGAGTGCATCAGTGCCTATACTGAGATTGCATCAAAATGGAGTTTCTCATTAAAGGAAATATCCATCTTTCCTGATGTCATTTCAATTTAATCCATTAAATCCTTGTAATTGCTTGGATCTAACTGAAAGAAGGCAAAAGTACCACATTTTGTATGTACTACTATAAAAACCACTTTGTAGTTGCAGTTGTAGTTGAAGTCAGAGGCATTACTAACTGCCCTTTCAAAAGCTATTTTCTGCTCACCTTATTTGTTTGTTTGTTCAACACCTGCGCACCTTTGATTAGAGTAGTGATAAGACTGTGGGAAGATGAGAGCAAGTCTCTGATAAAAGCAAAATAGTTTTCCAATTAATCACAACTACCAGATTGGAAGAGTTAAGTGGTTTCTGAAATGGCAATAATTAGTTCTGATAAGATCATTTTGTCTGTTGAAAGTCAGAAGGGCATTAACTCTACCTTTTCACAGTGGATGAAAACCCCTTTTAGTTCTCCTCAGATGATTTATATTGTCGTAGTAGGTCCATGCTAGAATACAGGTGATATATCAAACACTTCACATTTTACAGAATTCACCAAATGTAGTCGATGGGAGATTGAAAGATAGCAATGTCCAAAAGAATACAATTTGATCACCTATCCCTGTTATCTCTGATGTAGTGATGAAATTAGATTGATACTTTATGAGTATTATTCCCATCGATTCTAATATGACATTGAAATAGTAAGAATAATAATAATATTTCTGTTTACCCCCAAAAACCTCATCAGCATTAATGCTGTTCCTCCTGAGCGCGCTACAGGCTACACGTGCAGTTATTATTACCCCAGCACTTGCCAGGTACCATTTACTGATTCACACCTGGGTGGAGAGAGGTTAATGTGGATTCATGTCTTGTCAAAGGTCATTGGTGCTGGGCTTGGATTGATAGTCATCTGATAATGCCATTTTAAAGGGGTTAGGAATAGCAATGTTTGAGAACCGTTGTATTGTTGGATTCAACACTATGAAGGTTGCATCCAGCATTTTTGGATTTATATTTTAAAAACACTGTTTACTCCTTCCCCATTTACATGGTGATTTATCAGTTAAGTTTCTAAAAGTGTTTTATTAGAAGTGTTATAAAAGGTGTTTTTTAGAGGTATAGGAAGCTTCCAATTCACAATCTAACAAATTAAATTCCTTTGATGTTATGGACCCGCAAAAGCCCATTCCTTAACTGCCAAATCTAAAGGTTAATAAAGAACAGTGATTTGATGCCAAAATCCTTTCTTAAGATTTGACTTTTTAGGTGACCAGCCTTGTGAAACGGCCGGTCTGAATAATCCCGAACAATCCCGCTTGGGTCTCTATTATCAAGCACAACATGTAAACACTTAATGAGGGGTGCTATTGTGTAGTGGCCTATTCACACAGCAGTCTCAATCAGTCTCTCTTTGTTTACACATCATCAGGATTAGAGCAGTCAAGTGTAAACACAGCCCCTCTAGTCTCATTCGCTGTCCCTGTTAGAGAAAAGCCCTGTTTAGACTTGGTTATGAATCATGTTTAGATCCAAGGGATTGAGGCAAGGTATGAAGGTGTGCCTGCACAGGATTTCAATATTGAATTAACAAGGTGCATGTGTTCATATTGATAGATTTGAAACCATATTTTGCATAAAGTTTGAAATAAGACATTGGTGGAGAATCTGTGTGCTAGACTAGTAAGAAAAACAGTTATGTTTACAGAATGAGGTAACAGTTAGCTCAGGTAAATTTACTGAAGAATCCCAGCATGGATAATACCCCAGATATCTAGGACCACCACATTGTTGTTTGGAGTACCAATGAATGGAGCAAAAAGGCAAGTGGGGTAAGGAGGGGAAGAAAAGAGGTAACAGTTAGTTTCAGGTAAATTACCCAAGAAGTCCAGCAATTATAAGTAAAGTTAACTGGGACCACCACATTGTTGCACCAAAGTACACATGATTAATAGATTGAAAGGAGGGGGGGGGGGGGGAGAAGGTTGTATGGGGGAAAAGGGGACAGTTAACAGATAAACAAACAACAAGTTGCAAAATTAAACATTTGCATATTGTTCCTAACTTTTTGGCGAAAAAAACACCTTGGTGAATAAAACATGAAGTTTATTCCTAACATTGATCTGTATTATTCACAAATGCTCAGAAATTTATTTTTAACTCTTTATGTAACACGCATATACTCTAGCTCCCTGTGCCACATCGTATTTACTATGGGATAAATATTTACCAAAGGATTCAAAATTATTTATCTGTTTCCAGTGCAAGATTGAACTGTTACGGTTTTTAAAAGGTCATCATGGAGCTAATCAAGACCGGAAACAGGTAATTTTGCAAAACCATTGTGTTCCACAAATTAATACTTCCAACAATGAGTGCCTATATTTTGTGCTAAATTGCATGTGCTGCAAATGAGCAACCGCCAAGAGGGTGGAAGAATGGAACCAAACTTACCAAAGTGTTAACCTTTCTGTATCATAAGGACTCTGAATTAATCTATGTTCATCTAAAGGCTTAATCAATTCATATTATTAACTAGGATTATAGGAAGAAAATGAGGACAGATTGGCATTTTGTGCATGGATAGGTAGAACTAGAAAGGTACACCAAAATCTGGTTGCGGTCCAATCTTGCACTCTTATCCCTCAGCCTCTTAATGTCAACGAACTCTCACACAGTGACCTATATGGTATAGCCCCCATTCCCGTAATTGATTCTGATGGAACTTAGTGTACCTAACAACCATTCAAAATTAGATTCCATCTCAAAACAACACCGCAATATGATGAGGAATGGTCAATCAAAGTCCACTCTGCATCCATCACCATTGTTGACTGACCATCTAATGACCGCTTAATTAATTTGTTGCGACTTTAAACTCGCTTACTGGTATATCAGTTATTAAGAGGTCGGTATTAGATGCCAATTTAAGTCAAAGTTAATATAACAATTTTTAATCTAGTGTTTGGGTCATTGTTTTTATCTGTGTTGACCGTATGAGTTAATCTGACCACTAATATTAAATATATTGTTCTTTTTCTTGATTGGCATGTTAAGTCTCTAGGCACTTGACCGATGCCTATCATTTCCCTATCTGACAATTTAAAATTAGGTGAAGTTATCTTTAAAGGTTTTATTCTGTTATTATCATTATCGTTATTGTCAAGATCAATAATAATGGGGACAAAAGCTGAAGAATATCTTGGAAGAAAACAAAGCAGTGATCCGGTCCGTGCACTTGTGTCATTTGTTTACCCTTTGAGACCAGGTTAGATAACTTGACCACCAGACAAAATATTGAATCAGTGGGTGGTTTGTTGATAAGGGCCAAAGAACAGATGACCACTAGTGACCACCACTGACCAAAGAACACTAGACCACTTGGGCTTGTAGGATGAGAAACTGGTGTTTACTTGGTACCCACGCAGATGAGAACGAGCTATCATTATAATGTCTGAATGAAGCTATAAAGAGATGACCAATACTAGGTTGCGTTTATCGACCAGATTTTTGGCTAGAATCAGGTTTCTCAAACGTCTTTCAGGCAAATTTAGAAGGTGATAAACGCAAAGCCTTTTTTAAACGTCTTTAGATATGGGCATATCTAAAGACGCAGAAAGATGTGTTTTGAATGTGACATACAGCCAGAATCACGTTTCTGAGAGATCGATAAACGCAAAGCTGTTTTGAACCTCACATACAAATAGGACCACCCAGGTGTTATGTACAAGCATGTATGTGAAGTTGACCTCCGAGAAACTGTCTGCTTCCCGGGTCAAAACAGCTGGGCAGACACAAGGCCTTTACTTTGAATCGTGAAGGGACGATAAACGCGACATCCCGCAAATCACGATCGTATAGTGGGGTTCGATAGTGGGGTTTGATAGTGGGGTACGATATGTACATATCTAGTGGCAAGCCCTGATAAACGCGCCCATAGTGACCTACACTGACCAAAGAATCCCAGACCACTTGCTAAAAGATATGCTTGTATAGAATGACCAACTGATGTTAATTATTACTCATGCTGATGAGAACTGGCTATCTCCAGAAGATAGCTGATGTCTGGATAAAGAAGCTATAAACAAATGACCAATACCTGACTACAGGTCACCTTGACTACAGAAGATCAGAACACTTGTTAGAAGCTTAGCCTATATGATATAATGAGAAACAAAGTTGTAGGTGGTACTAAGACTGCATTGGTGGTTCGCTATCTTGATGAGATAGCAAATGTCTGGATGGATTGTTGTAAACAGATGACCAATAATGATCACCAATGGCTGCAGTATGGTCAACGGAAAATTACCCGGTACCCACGCTGGTCAGGGATTATTCACTATATCGATGAGATAGCAAACATATGGATGATATAATGTCCAGACGAAGGATTAAAATGAGATTAGAAGTGAAAATGTCAGGCTTTTGAATAGATTTTACTTTTTAGGAACATCAGCTGACCACATACTTAGCTTATAGCAGATATGAATGAGAAAGTGATATTTAACTGTTTTCTATACCAGGGATGGTTTGTTATATGGTTAAGATAGCAAATGTCTTGTAGATGCCATTGGTGCTACAAACTCCATGACAATGTAGAAAGTTGTCATCCTGTGATCATCCCTTTACTTTTAGGCTTGAATTGTTTTGTTGACAGGATAAAGGATTAAGATGAGATTAGGAGTAATATTGCAACAACAAAAAATGGTTGATTTACACACTATTCAATGTCTTTAAATTGACTGAATTCAACATAGTTTCTGCTTTTTCAGTTCATTAATTACATTTCATAGACTCCCCACTGCTGTTTGCAATCTTAAAATGGTGCACAACTTTTGCAAGGATACATTTTCTAAGAAAACAGGTGATGAAAAGAAATTATTGAATATGTTATGGTACATTTCTTCTGTCACAATAGGTTTCGGTATCTGCGTAAAGCCTTTGAGTATTCAGTAAAAAGCAATCACATAATTTTTATTATTCAGTACATTCAGTACCTTCATTTTCAAAATCGCATGTTCTCCACACAAAAACCTGACTTTGTTGGTTTTGTGGTTTGGGTTGATTGAGTAATAAATTGGGTGTAATCATGGTGTTCTGGATGTAATTGTGAGGGGCGCTAACTATCAGTGATTTTGTGCAAACATCCATTAAAAGACCCATTATGGGATTTTGCCACAGTTTATCATGCTAATAGTACAAGGATAATTTCTTGCTCTTGTTCAGAATTTGCAGTTTTCTGTTTTGTGAATACAGGGTTTGAATTGTCTGTGTGAATGAATGAAATGCATTCTTTATTGCTTTTCATTACTTTGATTAGACTTTTATCACCTCACGCCGACTTCTGATATCGAGTGATTATGAATTCCATTCACACATGGTATTTGTCCTAGAAAAAAAACAATACTTATAATTACTTTCACACACAAAATAAGCCATAATCTGAAGGCTTTAATTCTCTTTCTCTGAAGTGTCAAATTACAAGATGTATATAAGATGTATATAATAATAATAATAGTCCACTCCAAATTTTATTAAACCGAAACGGAAATTCTTTTTGCCCAATTGATTGTGAGCCCGGCAGCCACTGAGCAGCGCCAAATCGACGATAATGCTATGATATAAATTACAGATTGTAGCATTCCTGTATGTTCCAGTGCAATGAAACTTTTGTCTTCTGGTCTAGGTTTTGATACAGGAAAGTTGCATTTGATAAAAGAGTTTACATGGCTGCTAACTGAATAAAGCTACTTTGAGTGCATTTCCAATGCTTTGTAATGTAAATCATATGAATGATCTAAAAGATCAAACTTATGGATATGCTCATTAATTCATCTTTTAATCTTTCAGTGCTTCCTCAATGCTTATCAATGTAATTTGTGTAACTTCAAAGAAAAAAATTGAATATGATTACTAACTAATCTCTTCTCTCTCTCTCTCCTTTTTTTATTTCCTTCTGTGTGGCTGTGATGGTCGTTCTCCCATGGATTGTGCAAAATCTCATCTGAACTTCTGCCTCCAAATGATGTTGATCACCTACTAACAGGTAAGAAAACTATCCCTATCATACTTACCAAAAATGAGATATGCCCTTCTATTCCCCAAAATGACCCCCTTGCTTCCCCCTTATGAGTTCTTATGCCTTGCCTGCTGAGAACCAGAAGGACGTTAACTCTAAGTGAATTAATGAAAACTAAGTTAATTTCCTATTGGCTCTCAACAAACTGTCCTCCTTTCCTCTCTCATCCTTCAAAATAATACACATAAGTTAATACAGGGCTCTACACTAAAAGGCACCTTCGGACACATGGGTGCCCAAAATCCAAGTCTGGACCCCTAACATTTCAAGATTTTTTACATAGGGCTCGTGCATACAGACTGTATAGTTTTGAATCCGGACCCCCATTTTAAAGAAATGTTAGTGTGAAACCCTGTCAATGTCAGGTTATCTTCTATAGAAATTAATTCCCCAAGAAAAAAAATTAAGTGCTAACTCAAATCTGGTAGTAGTACCCCTGCCTCACATTGTGCCCTGTGAGGCAGTAGTAGACAAGCATATATGCAGGAAAAACAGGGAACTATGTCCCAAGATTAAATTATCTCCCAACTGCTTTATTTTTAAATGTTAAGGCATGTTATGAGAGAAATTTCACATGCAGGCTAAATATTGCATTATATAGCTGCAATCGGTATGCATATTCTGTTGTTTGAAGTTCGAGAAATGGAATGCGTGCTCATAAGAACAGGAAAATCTGCAGTACGTCTTCTCGAAAAATATTTTTCCAAAAGATAGGTGGTCTAATATTCAAACAGTGCTATTCATGTCATGGCCTGGTCTTGATAAGATTATGAGTGAAAATGATAATATATACTTAACATTCTTTTTAACAACCTCACTCAGAAATCGCTGGTCTGAATGACCCCCCCCCCCCCTTTCAAAAAGCTAGACTTTACAGACTTGAATTCCTCGCTGATGGAACTCAAGTATTTGATAAACTCAAGAGCTCTTGTATCTGATACCAGGCGCTTAAAAGCCTGTTTCCATTACAAGGTCCCTGATTTATGATGCCACTTGGCCATGCCCTGTAAAGAAATGTGTGCAATGCTAGGTCAGGCATGGTAGTTTGTTTTTAAGTGTGAGAGTAAGATGATAAGAGAAGAGAGAAAGTGTCAGGCTCACCAGGTGCTTATAGGGTACCTTCTGGTTCCAATTGCATGTTTAATACATTTTATTTGATAGTGAATCGAAGCCAGATTTACTCTTAATAAATCCATGAATTTTGTGTGAATCAATTAAAAGTTCTGTGAACAAATCCAAGTTTGTTAAAGGACAGAGATTTTAGCCCTTCCATCCCCCACCATTCTTACTATTCTATGTACTTATTTATCTCTGAGATATTGTGTTGTAGTAAAGTCTTTGGGCCAGGCAAGGCACTTCATTTTGCATAGTGGAATATTGGAATATTTAGGACACCACACAAGACATATCAGCTCTACATGTATGCCTACGCGTTGATCTATAAACGGTAGTCTCTTATAATAAGCTAATTTGTTTTAACTGGAAATCGCTGTGCATCGATACATGCTAGCTTGCTAAGTCATCAGATGACCATGCTCATAGAATTGCCGACCGATAAAACTGACATCATCTTACCAGCGAGTTAGCCATGAGAAAGATGCCTCTGTCTCCCCTTTCATACCAACACTGTGAATGGTCATGAAGAAAGATGGCTGATGTGAATTGGCAGTGACAGCCAGTTTCTATTGGTGCATGAGAAAGAGGCAAATGGATCATAAACTCTCATCATACTTCTTCCCTTGAGCAGTTTATTAAGACATCTCCGCACTTGTTAAACAAGGACATCGCTATTTCAATCGATCCGTTGATAGCGAGTTCCTTTCCCACCATCAAACAGGCAATGGGGAAGTTGAGTGTGTTTGGAAGTTTCTCTAGTCCACATTGTGTGACTGAATGAAATTCTCTTTATCTTGAAAAATGAAATAGAAAGATTGTATGCTTGTATGTTGCAACTATCTATCAACATTTCTTGCTACATTTCTTGGTATATATTGAACCCATCAGTACCCGATGAAAACTAAAATGATTTAAGAATTTGTGAATAATTTCATGATAATAGTTCATGTCTTTACATTAAATGGGAAGCGGAGGCATCCATGTGTATTGCTCTGGGCTTATTATATTAAAGATGTGCGGTTAGGTTTGCAATTGGATTTTATGTTAGGTTTGGGGTTGTAGGTTAAATTATGGGGTAAGGGTTAGGGTTAGGTATAGTGTTTGGTCCAGGGTTAAATTTAGGGAAAAGGCTTTTATAGGATGTTGACCGTAGAGCAGATGTTGTTAGAGCAAAGGTTATAGAACCAGAAGGATGAAAAGGAAGGGGGTGGAAATGTAGCATAGACCTAGTACATGGCTTGTCAGTGAGAAGGCCTTCGTCTTAAAAGGAGTGTAGCTTGGCAAATACTGGTTAACGCCATCTACTTCTTCTTTTGGACAACTGTACGAAAACGAATGGACTTGATTAACAGTAGTCAGCGACTTTATCTCTACATGGTCTCTACAAAACAGACTGAAGTTCTCCTCATGCTTTGGTTTTGCGTATTTTGCACGCACCTGATTGCTGCGGTCGTGTCGTCCGTAGTCGTATTATACCCGATTGGCCCTGAGTCAGGCCACGGGAAAGACACATAGTCTCGTCATGCTACACCCCCTTTTATCCATACTCTTCTCTTGATGGAGCGAACAAATAAATATTCAGTGAAATCATGTGCTGTGCTGAATGGGAAGAATGTTTCAGTTTCAAATCTACTGTAGATCGTACATATCGTCCCTATTTTCACGAAGTGACGGTAGTGAATGGAAATCGCATTCAATTTGCGTGCAGATTTTCCTCACTACCGTCACTTCGTGAAAACACGGACGATATATGCACACCTCGATAGACGATGAAAGATGTCATGTAGACAGGCTCCTTTTTGAGACAGTAAAGGAACAAGTAACATTTCAGTGATATATGCCATGTCAGAATGTTGTTTTGAAGTAGGAAGTTCCGGTACCAAAGTCAGGAAAAAGGTAACATTCCATGTTTGGGGAACGTCATATGTCAAAATGTTATACAAGCTATATGACCGATAAAAAAATGTTACATTTCATGCCACCCGGCCTGTGTTTTGTCTGCATGTTCATCATTCTTTGCATTCCTGGCAAGCTTGATAGAGTTTAGCCACCCACTACGGGGAAAGAGCTCAGAAACTAAGAGCACCTGAATGCTTGGCAGGCCCTCCATTCTCAGCCAGCCCAAAAGTCGGACGTCACTTTTGGTTTTTGTCTCAAGAGCAGTTAATAGCCTGTTCATACTGGAAGAAATTTATTGTCTTTAGGGCATTCACAATGGATAATAACATCGTATAAAGAAATATTGTTTGAAGAAATAGTTTTGAAGAGGTCAGTTTGCTTGACAGCCGCCCATCATCAGTGCATGCTCACGATAGTCGATATAAGCCCCACCCAGTTTTTTAAATTTTTGTTCAATATGACGATCAGACAAGAAAATAATTATTTATTATCATATAGCTATAAAGTTTTCATAAAACCATGCAACTATACAATAAATGTTGGTGGTCTGAATGATGGGGGGGGGGGGATTCTGCCTACCATTAAAACATTAGGCCTGTGGTATATTTTGTTCAAATTTGTATGACTCATAGCTTGCAGCCAGTGATGGTCCATGTTTGTTTTTTGTTTTAACGGAAGTCATAAATAGCTGGTGTAATGAATGGAGCAACTTGCTTGGTGAACACGAAAAAAAGTCTAACAGAATGTCAATTGGTTTGCATAGATTTAGATTTATGATACTTTCAGCTAAACTAAAAGGGCTGGTGATGGAAAAAGAGATTTGTTGAATTGATTGGGAGAGGAGGTCATAGAAAAGGATATGAGAATGATGTAGAAGATGCATTCAACAACTGCGACGATGCAAGCAGAAAGGGAGAGAGAGAGAGGCAGAGAGGGAGAGAACAGGAGGGAAAGAGACTGAGAGGAGGAGAAAAAGAGAGGGAGAGAGAAAGAGAGAGAGAGAAAGAGAGAGAGAGAGAGAGAGAGAGAGGGAGAGGTGGAGGGATGCAAGGATAGAAGAATGAAAATGTCCCACAATTGATGACAGAGAACAAAAATCAAGTTACTAAACTTTTTAGATTGCCCCCAAAATAGGATAACAAATTTTCAAGGAAGATAACAAGAGATGATAAAGTATGAGAGAGAAAAAAAGGATCGAGAGAGAGAGAGAGAGAGAGGGATAAAAAAAGAGAAAATATCAAAGAGCATAAAGAGAGCTAAGGGCGCGTTCATGCTTGATTTTGACGGCCAGAATCAGGCATCTGTTACGCGTTTAGTTTAAAACACGGTTGCGTCTTAGCTCACTTTTGTAGAATCACCGAAAAACGGCGATCACGATCGCCGATCGTAAACTCACAAAAAGATGCGTTTACAATTTGTAAACGCGTTTAAATGGGGTCAACGCACTGACCTCTAGTAGGTCTACGGAGCATGCACAGTGAAGGTTTGCGAATCCAGCTGGAAGACCAATTAAGGCCACACACGTAGAATTGCCTTGGGAGCCAGAGAAGTAAGCATGAACACTACATCGTGGAACTGCGATCACGATGAGCGTTTACGATGAGCGTTTCAGATCGCTCATTCTGCCTTCAAAATTTAAGCATGAACGCAGCCTAAGATCATTGAATTCAGGGGGTTATGTGGTGGGGGTCATGACCCCCACTTGTGATGATCTTGATGATGATAAATGGGGACCATATGATGGAGGACACTGGATTAACCTTACTGAGGGATTAACTCCCTAATCTCAAAAAGAGATATCTTTCTTTAGACATCACTCTGGTATGTAAGGAATTATGTATCGCTTTCAGACTACTGCCTGCCCCTCTCCGACAAAAGACATCAAAGAGAAAATGGTAGTCTGTCAAACTACCAATGTTCAAAGACTTGAAGTTTCTTTTAATTTTCTTTTTAAAGGCAGATATTTGTTTTTTGTTACAATTATGTTGTTCTATTAACTAGCACATTTCAAACTCTTAATCAGATTAATTCTTGTTGCCTTAAAAATAATAATATTACTTTGAATAAAATGAAAAACATACCAAATGAATAAAATTGCAGACTGGGGGGTGAATGTCCTTATGAACTCTGAAGTTATTGTGGTTGGATTAGCATGTACATGCTTGTAAAAGGGTGACTAGCTGGAATGTTCCCCAGGGAGTGGAGAATGTGCACTGTGATTTACAGAATAGTAATTGAATCCAGTGACCGGGGTGACAATAGTACTGTAATCGCTTTGGTCAGTTAATGGAAGAGTGCTATATAATAAAACTGTATTTTTTATTAATAATAGCCTATGTTAATGAAGAGAGAGACCATGAAAAAGATCTTCTAATGGGTTGTAATGCACAATACCACCAGGTAATGATGGCTATAACCAGTTTGACCTGAAAGTAGCCCATAATAATATTTCATTTTCACTGTATTTCTTTCCACTACTGCCTATCGGTATATGAAAAAGGTGTTCTTATAAAATTCAATATTAGAGAGGCATGGTGTACATCATTGATATTGTCAGTTGGATATTACAGGTGATTTCCACTTCACATTTAGGGGGGGGGGGGGGGGGTCTATGGAAATATAAGGTCAAGTGCCCGTTCCCCCATTTCAGTATATTACAGAGGAGAAACAAATTACCAGTAGGAATGAAATGGAAGGGTCACTCCTTTTTCCAATATGGGATATGAAATTGTGTATGAGTAATGGCCTTATTAGCAAATATAGGAATTCAATTCCGTTGACACTTTTCCAAGTGAAATGATTGGATAGGGACGGAAGCCCCTGTACCCTGAAAAATATTCATCATAACTGCGTGACTAGTTGGAGAAGAGAGGGGGGGGGGTAGATCTAGACTATTTGTTTTGGATGGGGATGGGGTAGAGGGACGCAGGGGGAGGGCATCAGTTACAGAAAATGTCCATTTGATGTGAGTGGTTGAAAGCTATTCCATGTATCTACCTGTGTTTGGTTTTGAATTATTTGAAACGGATAAACGCCGCAATGTCGATAAAAGCACCAGTTTGTTTGACCCAGTAAAAAAGGGGGTGGCCTATAAACCCTTCTCCCTGCATCCTCAAATATCACACATCAAATATGAAGAAACTCCTCAGAGATTGATTCAATCATAGTTGCAATTCTATCAAAAAAACGGAGATGTCCTAAATATGAGTCATCGGCTCGGGAGAGCCGGCTTCCAAATCCAAAGCAATTAGAAGCCAGACTCAGCATTATTTCATTTCCAATATGACTGACTTCCACTATTCGTCCATAGCCTAGAACAAATATAAGGTGCTAGTTGGAGACGCTGCAAAAACTCATTTTCATCGTTTTATGCTTCCTTTTCTCTCGTACACTCTCCCATTTTACGAATATTTGATTTGAGAAAAGTGACTTTGGGGTATTACATCTCACAAATGCCTGGGAAGTATGTTAATGGAATTGATGTTTGTTTTGCCCAAGAATATAAACTTGGCAATTTTGATTACATTTCCCTAGACAATGTAGTTTTGTAGTTCACCAAGGCATGGTTTGAAAGTATATATTTCCACTGCAGAAAGATATATCAATATTGGATATATTTCTGTGACACACGGTTACCGAGATTCAATGGCCTATTTTTCAAAAGGAAAGATATATTTTATGTTGTATATGAATATGATTTATTATAAGTATTGATACATTGGTAAGTAAGTTGTAATTAATTTAAATTTTTAGACCCACTTTTCACTAAAATATAATTTATTTATATAAAATACAGGTATATATGTCTATGATATACTTTTACTCAAGATTCTTTGGCCTGCATTATTTTGCAAGAAATAATATTTGTGTTCATATGAGTGTGATATTGTTAGGCTTCCCTTCTCTAGCAGGTCTATTCCTGAAGAAAATAGAACCAACTATATAAACGGATGATTCATTTCCAATCACAATTATTTTAGCGTTTATCTTCTTCATACCATTAAATCCTCTTGTCATCTTTGATAAAGTACCCTTCGCCCCAAGAGACAAAAACAATTTAACCTGCTTTATTCATGTCTATTACATAGTTAATCACATTCCTTATAAATGATCACCAGCTTGAAATGATAGAAAAATGTCTTTGTCTTTCAATCCAGTCATCAGAAGTCATTCAGTTATTTACACCTGGATGAATGACTAATTGTTTCCCAAGAAATGTTAGCATTTGTGATTTGTGGTTTATTGCACCCTAATATAAAGAAGTGGTGACAAAAGTAAATTCAGATTGTATCCAGAGAATCTCAGTGTTCTTATTGACTTATTTGTCTGGTTTGTGGAAGGAGTTTCATCACTTTGTTTGTGTTTACTGGATGTTGTCATCTTATGAAGAAGAGTTGACAGAAAGAGGGTAGTGGTTTCTTCAAGTGCAGTCCCTGATTTGGCAGTTGACAATATATGGTGTCTTGAGTGAAGCCTAACCCAGCGTGACAGTGAATGCATAGGGAGCAGAGTACAGTACTGCGTCTGTATGTGACTAGTCTTCATCTCGGATAGTTCAGTCTTTAAAAAAATGCATTGTGACTATAAAGGGAATTGTGCCTGTAAGTTGGAATGGGAAGGAGGTCAGATGCACATAGAGATAAATATATAACCAACAAAGTTTAAAAGTCATATATAGTCATGGTGTTTATCTTTTCATCAATAAGCCATCCACTATGTAAAGGTTTTACACTAATAGACTAACAAGTCAAGAGAAAAATATAAGTTGAAGTTGTTATGAACTTGAAGTATTCTGCTATTTATTAACTACAATTAATGCAATATGACAAATTGCTTTTGAAGGCACACCAGTACGCTAATGATCCAATTTATTTCAACCGCCAACTCCGCCATTTATAGAATGCATGTCTTAGTTAATGCTGTATATTTTCAAAAATGTGCAACTTTTAGGGGAAAATAAGGGAAAGTCTGATTATTAGGTACTGATTCTATTAAAGGAAGAGAAAAACATATACATGTACATACAATGTGTGTATTAATAATAATAATAATAATAGTGCGTTCTTGTATAGCGCTCTTGTCAATCAGATTTGACCCTCCTGGCGCTCACGATTATTACCCTGGCTTTAGCACGGCTGCCATCCGGCGCTCTAGCATTTCAAGGAATAAATTCCTACCAGGTACCCATTTACTTCACCTGGGTGGAGTGTGGCAAATGTAGATCAATGTCTTGCCAAAGGACATAAGTGCGGCGGCGGGACTCGAACCGTGGACCTTGTGATCGACAGTCCGACGACGCATCCACTCGACCACAACACCTCTACAACTTAATTTTAATGAAAATATCCATCAACGCATATACACACACTCTTCATTGACATTTTAACACGGTTGCATCATCAGGGAGTCACAATTTATACCATATTCGCATTGCCTTTCCAATTCCAACCAATGACCTTGGCTTTGAGCATTCTGTGGTTGTCAGAGCCTACCAAAAACACTGAGATTTGCTCGAAAGAAGATGCAATTAGCATTAATCTCTTTTTGGCCAAAAAGTAGAATGAGTCATGTTAAGTGAATCTTTTTGGAGTTAAAACTTGTGCTTAATGAACCAGTGTTGGTTGGGCTTGGAAACGGTGGTGAATCACCATGGATGATGTAGGAGGAGTGCATCCCACAGTCCACTGGTATCTAGGGCATCTCCTGGACTTTGGTAGACAGAGTGCAGTCTACAAGCTCAGACTCTAATTTGACCCATCAACCAAAAGATGATCACTAGGATTTTCAAGAAATGAACTTATGGGTGGTACCTATACCTTTTGTAATGTCTATGAAAATCATGTTCAATTAATTGTACTATTTGTGTATTTCAAAATATGACATACAAGGCTATTGGTATTGTCCTAGATTTATTTTTTATCAGACTGAAGTTGCAAAATAACCCGCTATTTAACTAGCCTGATCTCAAATTAGGCAGCTAAATTATCTACTGCTTATAATCCATCGACAACGGCATCCAAATATATCAAAGTTTTAAAGAATTACTATCCATCCAATTTTCAAAATTTCCCAAAACTTTGCATCGCCGTTAACTACCGGTATGTCCAGGTTCTTATATATTCCACCTAAATGTGAAAGTTCCACATCCATACTGAATCTACAGTATTTTTTGTGTTCCTGTTGAATTCTCTTCTTCCCCACACACAAACTACATTTCTATTTGAATAACAAGCTGGTGTGAAATAAATTTGGAAGAAAGTTGAGTATAGTTATCAGGGAAAGGTCATCATGAGACAAGACTTATCAATCGCTAATCCCCCCATGAATGTGCCCCTCCATTACCCTCCCTCACCCTCCCCAAGGTAACAGCAAACATAATCCTCTAACATTCTGGAGCTAATCTGACAAATGATGCAGTCCAAATCCTTACAAACATGGCCCTCAAATCAGCATGTACGTCCTAAAAAAAAAGAAGAATAGGGACCCAATTTCCAGGATGATGACAATTGGTGCTATCAGCTGCAGCATATCCATCCCGACAAAGAATCCATTGGTATTTATATCCGAGGTCTCTATCTTATTCTGCCTTTATCCCTGTTTGGTATTAAATCACAACCTCCCTTTGTTAACGTTTGATTACCTCTGTAGTGTCCATTTTGCCGACACCTAGAAAAAGATCCTAAGAGTTTAATGATTACAAGAAAAACCAACATCCATCTTCCTTTCCATTGTTATGGGGAAGGGCATAGAAGTGTTGGTCAAACCTCCTTTATTTCGGTCAAAAGGAGAGGTGACCTCGGGTCAAAATGACCAACACTAATCTGAGGACTCTATCAAAAGTTTGTGAAAACAAATTTCGCTCAATTGTTATCCGGAAAGCGCATCTTCAGGTCATTAGAATGAGATGATTGAATTGTGCACCTTGCATAAACGGAGCATTCTCAAATATTTTTCTTTTCCATTTCATATTGGTTGATTCTTTTTCTACATACTGGATAAAATTTAGCTGCAACCTTGCTATAAGCAGCTGGGATTGCTCATCAGTCGATCATTATATGTATTCTGCTTTATGGCTTGATTTAATAGAATAAGATTTAAAAGAGGTATTCACTAAAAACTTTAAATTTGTGTTAGAACTATAGATAAGTGGACAGAAATGTAGATATATTATAAGATCAAGACAAGAGAAGAAAGAGAGGGAAACATTTAGATAACATACAGGAGGCGGCAGAAAGAAGAAAAAAAGAATGTAAGAGAAAGAAGTATGAGACAGTCAAAGAGATGGGGTAATATCAAGACAGATTGAGGGGATATGGGATAAGAGAGTTCTATTGACATGGAAAGAGAGAGGTAAATATGTTAAAAAGAGGAAAGAACAAAAAGCTGAGACTAAAACACTCTTCTGCGAATCCCACAAAAAGGCTGCAGTATGAGACTAAAATCTCTGTGTGTCTCTCTCTCTCTCTCTCTCTCTCTCTCTCTTTCTCTCCCCCTCTCCCTCCCCACCCTTATTCCCTCCTTCTCTCTCTCTGTCTGTCTCTCTTTCTCTGTCTGCCTCTCTCTCTCTCTCTCTCTGTCTGTCTCTCTTTCTCTGTCTGCCTCTCTCTCTCTCTATGTCTGTATATCTCTCTCTCTCTCTCTCTTTCTCTCTGTCTATCTCTCTTTCTCTCTCTGTCTCTTTCTCTCTGTCTGTCTGTCTATCTTTCTCTCTCTCTGTCTGTCTTCCTCCCTCCCTCCCTCCCTCCCTCTCACCTGTGACTCCCAGCATGAATGGGAGGATGAAATGGAAGCGGGCAAATCAAGTATCCTGGATGTATTTATTTCAGGGTCTGTTTGATTAGGGCTCCCATCATTGACACATTCCATCGAGCGCATGTCATCTTGACTCTTGACTGTCTGAAGGAACTTCTTCCAGACTCCAGACCACCTTCTTGTGGGTGTCTGAGAACTGCATCCCACCCACAGGCAGTGAGATGTAGATGGAGATGGAAAATATTAATCCTCTTGTTCTCAATCTCACTTTGAAATGGGATTGCGTGATGTGAGGAATAGAGTTTTTGTTTGTGGTACTACCTCATCATTTCGTAATTTACTGTTTGGAAGGGAGCATGATTGCAAGGATTTGTAGATCTTTGGCTTCAACCACTTTCTTCAACCCCATAATTATGAAGTAATCCTTTGTTTAATTAAAATTTGTTACAATTTAATGATATGTTAGTGTATGTTGGACATTTTTGCAAATGTTGTTGGATGCAGTCTTCTTGTCAAGTCACATGAGTATTCAGTAAAGAAATGTTAACATAGAGTAAGTTACCACCACCATTACTTTCACCACTGCCATTACCACCACCACTACCACCATTCCCATCCTTTACTTCACCCTACCACCTTAACTGCCACACCTCTCCATCAAGGCATCCATCCTATCCATCAATCGGGGAGGCAGGCAGAAATGGAAAGCTGTGGGTTATCGCCACCTCTAGAACGACACTTAATACCACACCACCACCACTTTTACCACCACCATCTTTGATCTCTACCCCCACTTTTTCCTTCTTCTTTTTCTCCACCCCATCCCCCTTGACTCCCATTCTTCCTCCTCCCTCCTCCTCCCTCCTCCTCCCTCCTCCTCCCTCCTCCCTCTCCTCATCCATCCACGAGTCAGGGAAGTCAGGAAGATAATTTCAGTATTCAAACTATAAGCTACATGTACCATCACCACCACCATCACCACCACTACCACCCCACCACCACCACCACAACCACCCCCACAACCACGTTTACCATCCCCACAACCATCTCTACCACCTCTTCCACCACCAAAACCCCAACTTCTTCCCTCCACCACAACCATGTCTACCTTCCCCACAACAACCTCTACCATCTCTACCACCAGCACCGAAACCCCAACTTCTTCCCTCCACCCTCTACCCTACCACCTTGACTCCCCATCCATGAGTCAGTGCAGCAATTGGGCAGGCCCTCTCTGTAAACAAGCTGTAAGTTGTCACTTTCCTCTCTCCTGACGAGTGCTCCCTCAAGGGCCACCTCCGATTCGGTTACCCAAGGTTCAAGATCATCCGCCCCGATAACAATTAAAGAACAAAGCAGCCTTTCATGATGTCAATTATGTTTAGGTATGATAGCCATATTTTGCCCCTAAACTCAGCCCTGAGGTATGTCGCAGGGGTGCATTAGTTCTCCAAACTGTTACATTATCGGATTTGAAGCATTTGTCTTCGCCCTGGGTTTTTACCTCGAGGTTCAAGAAACCAAGGAGTAAGTCTGCAAACTCCTCCCTAGAACAAACTGGTGATTTTTCAGCTTGGTTGTCTTGTATCGCTGAGGTGATGGTATTTACAGAGTGCCTCGAGGTATATCCTCAATGTCTAGTTTTCTGTTGGATATCACTTGGCCTGCCTTCTTTTAGATAAAGAAATGTTTTCTTCATGAAAAGCTATATACCTTTTTAAGCAATTTAAAAGAGTTTGGTAGCAGCGAAGTAATGTGTCATAGTGATAGTACAATCTTTGTAGCAAAATAAATATCTCATTAGTAACATGTTTGTAAACTTGGTGGCTTAAACCTGTAAAAAGGCAAAGTCAAACAATATTGAAGTTTGCTCTATAAGAAATGAGGGGAAAAGAAACTGACAATCTAGCTGTGTCTTGAAGTGTGCATGAGTATTAGAATTGAGTGTTTGACACACTTGAAGATGCCAAATGCAAACTTGGAAATCTTAGATTCCCATCGAGTTCCAAGTTTGAGTCATATGATTAAGCAGAGAGGTCGTTATTCATACAATTTCAGTTTAGTTTTGAAGGTGCATGTTTGATGTCTTCAAATTTGATGCAGGTAACTAAATGCTTTCATTTCAATTTTAAGACATTTTGACTATTAAGTGGATTTGAGACTTATATCATTTCAACCAATTCACTGTTTCATAACTTATATTCTAAATTGGACAGGGGTTTTTTACAAGCAGAATGAACTTCATTATAGTTGTAGCATTTTCAAAACGGTGTGTTGTATTCATATTGCTTCATTAAAATATTTTAGCAGTTTTGAAAAGTGAAAATAGGGCCTCTTTGATTAATGAACATGCTAATTAAAAGCATTTTAATACTGTTATTGTTGGATAAGTTATACCTTTTTGTCTTTAAATTCAATACAAATTCTTACAGTTTTCTTCCAATGAATTTAAAATGAGGGTATCTATGATTCAAACATTGATATGAAATGCTTATATTAAATTCTGATTCCTGTACTTGAGAAACATTTTACCTTTAATCCTATAATAAAGGTAGCTTATTTGTTTAAGTGCATCTGTAACTGGTTTGGCAAAAGTCATGGCTTCTAGCAGAGAAGGTTCGACATGACTGAGAGTAACAGATACTCTCGCCATGATAGGTGATATCTGCCGGCTATGAACTTGATAGCTACCCCAATTAGGAAACATTTTACAGGCAAAGATTGACTTCATTTTACCAGACGCGTACATGCCTGGTTTTACAGAGAAGAGATGTCTTGGAGTTTCTCCATTGGGTAGATTGAATGTTGAGGTGAAAGTGTACCTTTTTCAATTTGTTCATACTGGTGCTATTTTGTTATAAACTGTGAAGTTTGTAATCAGAGAAAAGTACTAGTTATGCTTGAAATGCAATAAAGAAAGGAGGTATGTATTTCAAGTTGTAAAGTTCAAGGGTAATTTTAAAACTCACTGAACCAGTGAAAAAAAGGAGATTTAGAATGTAGGAGAGGGTTTGGGGGAAGAGAAAGAGAAAAGAAAGAAAATGGAAAGAAAAATTGAAAGAAAATTAAAAGGTAACAAAGAAGAAGAAAAAAAGAGAGAAACAATTTGAGCTTTTAAAGGCCCACTGCACTACTTGTAGCTACTTGCGCCCTCTATATAACAAACAATGCTTAATCGGTGACCATTGGTCCCCCATGATCCTCTTTTTCTTATGTTAACTGAGAGCTGAGTTGATGAGATAACCACCTGTCCAGTGACCTTGTAGGGCGGTCTAATCCCTCCTGTAAACTATGGCAGATAAGCTTTAAAGAAAGAAAAGGTTCATTGAATAAAGTGAAAACTAATACTTATGGGAATAGGATGAAAGAGATAGAGAGAGAGAGAGAATGAGGGAGAGATAGAGATAGAGAGAGAAAGAAGGGAGAATAAGCAAATGAAAGAGAACAATGATTGACTTTTTTAGGGATGGTGAAACAATAGCAAACATCAAATTTGAGGAATTGTGATAGAAAAGATGAAGAACAAAAGTAAAGCAAAAGAAAGAAAAAGAAAACAGAGAGGAGAGAAGATCACATCCTTCTTTTTTTGTAACATGGTATTACAGTGTCTTTGTTATGCTTCAACATAAGGTTTATTGCAGATTCTGAGCAGGGTCAGGGTAGTATTTATTTCCTACTAGAAATGGGTGTAATTTTTTAGGAGGAAATTTTACATCTTTTGGTAGTGATTGTGAGCTGTAATAAATATATTTATGGAGATTTTAGGACCATGACCAGCCTTGGTGTCTACATATGAACATGTGATAAACTGTGTAAACATTTATAGATTTTAAGAAATGAACATGGAGAGAGAGAGAGAGAGAGAGAGAGAGAGAGAGAGAGAGAGAGGAGAAGGGGATAGAGGAGTCTGCAAACACAAGTACATCATTCTCATTTTAAGTACAAATGCCTAGACCTGTTTGCGATAAGTTCACTTTAATGAAAGCGGAGCAGTCAGAAAACTAATCTGAAAATGTCTATAATTATACAAAATTGTGTACCGTAAATGATAAAAACTTTAACAGTTTTATTTGTGACCAAATACAAAATGGTAGCTTTGATATTTGCCTTATGCTCAGCACCCCAATTTTTTCTACTAAAAATTTGATAGATATCCACTTTTCTCCAAAAGAAAATATTTTGGCATTAATCCCTCATGTCAATTAGATATGTAGGCCTATACCGACTATGTATCATACATGTTTCTACACAATCTTTCAATAAAATGACAAGAAATAAGAAGATCATTATAATAACGTCTACAGGCTATACTTTACCTTATGCATTAAATTTCCCAGACAATAATACTAATAGGGATGTGTTCTACAGTACCAGTGAATGAGATTTGGGAGAAGGGGGAGGGGGTACGATAGGGTGTCATGTCTAGACCCAGAATGGGGTTAAGATGGTGAGGATGCAGCCCCACCCCCTAGGGATGCTCCTAATGTGGTAATTGGAGGACCCTAACACAAGGTGTCAATGTAAACACAAGTTCTCACACCCATTACAGCACCCCCTTGGCCTCTAGCGCCAGAGAAGTTGGTTCTGCTAATGAAGACGGGCATTTGGATGAAGACGTCCTGCAGAGGGCTCCCTAGATCAATTCGATCTCATCCTGCTCATTCTCTCTTGTGGCTTACTATCTTCCATTTCTGTTTTCTTTTGGGATTTTTTTTTTAGGCTGTCATTATCCATCTTTTGCTTTTGCTTTCTTTCTCCTTTTTCACCTCTCTGTCAGATTTTGTGGACAAGTGTTTGAAATTATTGTGCATAAACCACCTGTAGATGTTTATTTGGATAAAGCTGATCTATTGAACATGTAGAAATCTTTGTTTCGATTGCGTATGACTACATATGGGCATTCATAGTTCAGTACACGTGCCAATGTATTTGGAGATCAAACTTTTTAGTGTTGCAATGCGTGCATAACCTAACAGAGTGGAGCCTGACAAAAAAAAATTCAGGCCCTATAGACAAATTTTCCCTGGCATCCCTGGTGTTTCCTCTTCCCCCACCTTATCCTTCCTACTGCCCTAGTCCTTTTCCTAGATATTATTCCCATACTACAATTTATATCTATCTGATGTAGAATGGCTACGACCGCATGTTAACAACATATGATTAAAAATATACTTCCAAAAGTCACTGCACTAGCTGTCCTAACGTTTCAAAAATGTTTTTAAGAAAAACAATTATTGCTAGCTTACAAGTCAGTGAAATAAATGGTGGGAAAACAAACTAAACCCAAATCATAGATCGATAATCCTTGACTGAAAATGAGGAGAAGAAGGGAGAAAATACTATTATTCAAATCGACGACATCATTCATTTTGACAGTTCAACCCCATGGAGCTTTGTTAATCTATAAACAAAGGTACACGTAGATCTACCATATCAAAAGGTTTACCGTATTTCGAACAGATTTGGGCCTTATTCTATTGAACCACAATCTTTTCACCACTTTCATGACAAAAAAAAAAAAAGATAAAATGTTAGATTAATCATATACCTTTGAAAAAATGTCCCAAAACTGGTTCCTTTGTTCATTTTTGGGTAAGAAATAGACTGGAAACAGAGCATATACTTTTCACTCAAAATGTCCATGTTTTGCAAACTGGGTTGTGCATACATTCTGTTGACCACCCTTTCAGGGGAAGATGAAAGAGGGGGTAGCAAAATGGAAAAAGAAGAAAGATGGGGGTGCTTTCCGTCCATTCGGCATTCCTTTGTGAGTCATAGTATTGTTTGTTTCGAAATTAGCGATTTTGCGTGTACTTTTATGACACTTCTTTGCAATGACTTAATCCTGTAGGACCGATTATGTGTTACTATACCCTCGACTGTGAGCTGAAAAGATTAGTACAGTTTCCTTCTCAAAATCGAAGGTTTCTACCGCTTCTCTTCTGCTCTGTTTCTCTCGATTTTGATCGCTATGAAAAAGTACTAAATTTCTAACTCCTGTAATCAATATTGCTAATGAATGGCTCTTTTTTAAGAATGATTGGAATCGTAAAAGGATTCATAATACTCTGGGGAATGGATTATACAGGCTGGGAGATGTCGGTCCGTTATTGACTGTTACGACGACGAAAACACACATCCTGAGGAACTTAATCCTGGAGTAGCGAGATACCGCTAATTGAAGAAATTTGATACTCTCCCGGGCTCCCCTGCCCCCCATGCCGACACCTAAATCCCGAAATACACCAGACAGAAGATGGGTCTATAGGAACCACTTTAGACTTGTTAATATGTTACCAAAAAATGACAAATATATCGACTCGAAATGCGATATCTAGGAGTCGTAATCTTTGTAGCGTGGTACGGAAAGGTGGACAACTGAGAGGGGAAGGGGACGGGAGAACGAAGCACCCGGTAGATCCATTAGAGATGCGAGATGCGGGAGGAAAAATCCACAAAACCTGATTTTTCATGCCGTTAACGCTTGTTTGATAATTACAGGAGCTGAGGTCTAAGGCAGAGGGTATTAAACTCAAACACAGGCAACAATGGGTGAAATTCATCCGCCGTATTCCATGGCACTTGGTAACAATAGACGGCAGTGTTTGGAAGATGACTAATTTCTTCTACCTGAGAAAGTGGAGGTTGATTCTCCCTCTCTTTTCATTTATTTCTGGTTGTATCTTCTACGTTTCATTCTCTCCAGGTCTCTCGTCCACTCATAAGTATTGATACTTTTTGATAGGACTAGGCAAACAGCCGAGGAGTTTGATTGTAAAGGAGTACCTTGCGCAAACACTCTTGAATTAGTGTATTTTGTCGTGAATGGAGGAACGGCGCGTGGAGGCATGCACGTTCGTTTCATCCCTGAAGAGAGAGAGAGAGCTGGATTTCTATGATTTAATTTCTCATGTCAGCATACCCCATCCGCCATTCTGTTAATGTGATAGCCGGCCAAATTCATATGGAACGCCGGGTGTGAACCTATGACTAACTTTCAGTTCAGGGTGCTTCTCGCTCGCACAAAGTCCTAGCACTTTGAGTTATGAAGATATCAATACAATGGGAATTCTACAGTCATACGAGGCTTTAATTGATATTGCACAAAATAATCAACTTTTCATTAGAGAGAGAACAGTAAATTAGGTAAATTAGTTGGCATGGCAACCAGGTATCATCCAGCATCGTCGTAATTGAAAGGGAAGCTCTCACAAGTAGACACAATCAAGTGCACAATGTCTTTTTATCCCCCTGTGGATGAAACCCATCATGGGATGGTTCTGGAAAGAGATAGCCACCCTCGTCATAATGTCCGGTTTGGAATGTGCGGTTAATTTAGGAGATACCATCGGATAAACCCCTTTTCTCTCCCCCTCTCTCTCTCTCTCTCTCTCTCTTTATCTCTCTCTTTCTCTCTCTTTCTCTCTCTCTCCCCCTCTCTCTCCCTCCCCCTCTCTCTCCCTCCCTCCCTCCCTCCCTCCCCCTCTCTCTCTATCTCTCTCTCTCTTACAAACCCATTACCACCACTACCACCACCACCACCACCACCATCATCATCAACACTACCATCATCATGAGTGCATCAATAACGAGCTGTGTACGATGCTGAGACAACATCTGCCCATAAATAATAAATGAATTCAATTTGAGCTCTTCCCTCTATTGGCACTCATTCCAATATTAAGCTGTGACTCACCGCAAAAAACAAAAACAATGGCTCGATGAAATTTCATTAATTCGAGGCTGATTATCCTTGGATTGGTTTTCTGTTGTCACATGATGAATATTCTATTAACGAGGAGAGAGAGGGATGCAGATGCGATGATTGAAATTATGATACAGATGTATCTATTTTTCGGAGACGATTGCGAGGAATGGAATATTTGAGTGAAAGTTTGGTTTATTACTGGTATCATTGATAGAAGAAGTACTTTGATTGCAATCAGTATCAAGTGTAAGATTGACATCCTGTATATTTTTTGAATGATTGATTGAATGCTGGGCCAATAACAATAATAGAAAAGAAAATGATTTAATCAGAGAGAGAGACAGACAGACAAAGAGAGAGAGAGACAGACAGACAAAGAGAGAGACAGACAGACAGACAGAGAGAGAAAGGGGGAGAGAGGGTGATACAAAGTTCAATGATGGCCATAGATGCGTTTGTGAGAATAAATTTGAATGAAAAAGAAAATATGAAAAATGATTGACTGTTGTATGAGTTTGTTTCAAGGAATTATCTGGTGTAAATGGAAATATATGGAAATATATGGAAATATATAGAAATATATGGAACTGTGTCAATATCATACATCATTTGATGATATTGATTAGGTACCAAAATGAGCAGAAAGATATAGACTAGCATAAAAAGAGACATAGGCACACTAGCAGGACTGGTCGGAGAGCTCGTAATAGCACCCAATATTTCTTTTTTGTTGTTTAAAGTTCTTTTCTAAGATTCCCAGAGCTCATTGGCACTCTGCTCCCATTTTATGAGGAGGTTGGTTAAGGGAAAGACAGAGGCAATTCAGCATGGCAGACAGAATTAAAGGAAGAGATACATTGTAGCAACACAGACGGTTGGTACGATTAAGGAAAAGGGACAGGATTTGAAATGTATGTATAGTTTGGATTTACAGTAAATAACAATGAATAGGAAACAAGTTTTGGGAACAGGGAGCAGCTACAACAATCCCAGGCATTAATAAATATCACAAAAATTATAATCTCTCTCTCTAAGTGCCATATCGATTGACTTTGGCGATCATGCTGTTCCACAACCCTCGGTTCCTAGCCTTCTGTATTAGTACCACTCCCAGTTCTTTCACTCCTCTCTCTTCCAACAATTTCTGCAGACTGTCCATCCAAAGTATCCTCCTTCTTCCCCTACTCCTTCTTCCCACAATTTTCCCTGTCAAAGCAAGATTCTCTAGGCCTTCTTTACGTGTAATGTGACCCATGAACTTCAACTGCCTAATCAACATCTCACGTATCATTTTCCTTTGCACTCCAGCTCGTGTAAGAACTTCGATCTCATTACTAACTTTGTCAGTCCAGGGGATTTTCATCATTCTTCTTAAGAACCACGTTTCGCAACTTTCCAAACACTTTTTAGTATCAGAGGCTAAAGTCCATGTTTCACCACCATACATAAGTACGGGGTATATGTAACAATTCAATACTCTTATTCTGGTCCTCATACTCATTGTTCGATTTGTCAGAATTTTGCCTAGCTTTGAAAATGCAGATTTAGCGAGAGCTATCCTTCTCTTGATTATAAGAGAATATCACAACAAATAGCCTTTAACATATAATCCCCTTCCTATACAATAATTTTACTGACTGACTATATACGTTTGCCCTATTTCCATTACCAATATAACAAGAATCTACGAATAGATTATGATGTTTGCGTTTTGATTTGTTATATTAGATTTATTTTTGTTATGTGTGCTTCCTTGTTAATTTTTAATTTTTGTGTTTTTTTCCATCTGAACAAACGAGATGTTTTGTCGTATTTTTAAAAGATTGACAGCTCATAATTCATTATGGTCTAAAAACTTAGAGGTCATGAACTCTAACTTCAAGATTTTTGCCATGGATCTGTTTTTTGTTTAAAGATTCTTTAATCTCAAGTACCGGTACCTCTTTTTATCTCTTTTTCGCTAAACAAACTCCTTGAAAAGGTTTAATCATAATGGAGTGTTTCCTATCAACGGTAATGTCTGACTACCAAAATTTCTTTTCTGTAGGCCTATGATATCATCCACTTGAGAGAGATAATGACTAGATCGTGAAGGTGGTCAGAGAGGTTTAGAGATGGACCAAAGACCATTCAAAGCCTCTGATTCATCGCAGAGCCCATTAAATTGGTTTTGATTTCTGAATAATTGTTTATCCTACAAGGTAAACTGTGGATAGATTGTTTAATGATGGTTTGGGTTTTGAAAGTTGATACTGAACAGGCCCAGTGGTAACTTTTGGAATAGTTGGAAGGTCTCTTTTCCAAAAGAATCCTCTGACACCGGTCTGCCACAAACATCAGGGTCACAAATGCAGTGTTTCTTTAATTTGATGTAGACAACAGGACTGCACAGACTCTTGCTTACAAGACTTGACAGTTTACTTTAAGTTATTTGTGGTATGGAATGGAAACAATTAATTGTTAGGTTTCACCAGCCTGTATGTGAAATAGCCAGGTTAACACAAGAGTCTGCTGTAAACTAAATTTAGCCCTTTTTTCATTTTTAATATGAGGTTATTGTGTAGTTATAGACCAGCCAGGCACTTTTGTGGCTTCATATTGTTAAGTTAACTTGGAAGTTTTAACCAACTGATTGATGTTCTGGTTAATGTGTAAACTATAGTGAAGAACTGAGGTGGGGGGGGGGGGGGGGGTCCTCATCAATTAACTTCAAGACCTTGCTTGGCTTGGCTTGTAGTTAAAATATTTTGGTCTCTGAACCGCAGTCATTAGGCGCATTTATACTGTCAAATACCTCATTTTGAAAAGTCGCGATGTTTCGTGCACCCGGTTACACTTGTGCTGAAACATCACCGACGGAGCTGTTCAGCGATGTTTTGGCGTGTTTCGGTTGGTAATGCGCATGTGCAGTCTTCCCGACCTTTGACCCCGGCCTGCTATAAGATTTTTAGCGCGCGCAATTTCCAGCTAGCGCTATAGCTAGCTAAATAGCGATACATCCCATGCGCATGCATGCGATATGTTTTGTTTATCTCGCGTGTAGTATTTGAGGCAAGAGTGGATAAGTTACGAAGTACGGACTACGGCTGCTGATTCAGTTTTCCCAAATTCAATCGAAATCTAGTAGTAAAAACGATATGGGAAGGTTAAGAAAATCATCGTTGTTAATTGTTAATTTCATGCTTTCACTCATTTCTCTGAAGCCCTTTTCCCCACGTTTGCAGGGACGCTTGGAAGTCTGGTGGAGGAGCTCTTCCCTGCCTCCACATCGAAATCAAGAACTTCATCTCATCATCAGTCCAATGGGAATTGTTCACTTCCATATTAATTAATCTAACAAAACACTCAAATACTACTACTAGACAGATATGGCCAGACGGGAATAACGAAGATTGAATAAAGGATGAGTTAACGGAATTGGAACAAACGGAGCTGAATGAACGGATAACACGCGCGACGATGGAAATGCTATAAATATCACACGGGAAGAACGTGGTTTAAAAGAGCGCGGGTAACAATCCGGAAGTGCCGGAAGTCACGTGCCTAACATCGCGATGTTACAACTGCGAGCGGTTATACTTGCCAAACACGCCAAAACACGCCAAAACATGCCAAAAGATCACACTTCGTTTTGGAATGTTTGGGGCTTGGCATGTCTGCCGGTAAAGCGTAGTTGCCCTTGGTAACATCGCGGCCAGGCTCCGGTTTGGCATTTTTTGGCGTGTTTGGATGACAGTGTAACTGCCCCTCATGTCAGTGGGTCATTTTTTAAAACATTAAGGCTTCATAAACTTAACTTGACCTAATTAAACTTTAGTTTTAAAACTACAAAGGTCCCATGCAAACAGAGCTAGCTAGCATTTCCGTAATTTGGTATGGGTAGCGATTGAGAATGCCCAGAGAATAACTTTGAAGAAACCTCTTCCTATTGTTGTCTTTAGGGAATATTTCTTGGTCTACCACACACAGTATTGTGATTTATGATACACAGCAGATACCATTTGGTTTCTGTCAAAAACACCTTTTCCCATTTAAAAACTAATCTTTATGATTCATTCAATCATTGTGCCTTTGTAATTGGCAGATAGGATAAGTGGATCAAATGTAAACATTGTGATTAGATGGATTGTTATCAAAGGGAAATGGTATTAAAATCATCAATCTCATCATGTTGCTTTCATACAACTACCCATCATTACAAATGACATTGCAAATGATGTATTTTGAGGGAACAAGCTCCCACTTAGACTTGGTGAGTTATCATCTCAAAAGTCGGCTAAGAGAGACAATGGTGAAAACTACCAATATAGTAACTGAATTTTTCTTCAAAATGCCAAGTAGATTTATCAAAATCATTCATATTGTCAAATACATTTGTTTTACAGTCAACCTGTCTATAAAGACCAGTCAAAAGAGACTAGAATTAAAGACAGGTGGTCTTTCCTCCCACATTCCTTTAATACAGATTTTAGTATGAGAAGTGGAAGAGGTTGGTCTTTCTATGCAGGTGGCCACCTGACCTTTAGAAACAGTAGAGCTTTACAAACTTATGAATAGATGCTCATCATATAAAGTAGGCCTAGAAATAATTGATGAAATGCTTGAGTAAAGTTGAGTAATGCACTTGTTATCCTCTCCCATTCTGTATCATGACTCAAATGGGAAATGAAGATGAGCAAATTATCGTAATGCATCACCTTACCTCCCCCCCCCCCCATTAATTAGATGTGCTATAGTTCATGTGTACTTTTACCATAGGCCTAGAAAGAGAGAGAGAGAGAAAGAGATCACTGCGATTCCAGTGTATTTTTACACAAGTAATAATTGGATTGATGCAAGTGGCACTTCAATGTATAGCAGGGTGGACGAGTTGCTAGCTGGATTTAAACAAAGAAATTACTCCTTGATCCATGATTAATAGTACTTGAAATCCTATGATATATAGATGTGGGTATAATATATATACAACAATAACAAAGGGACGATTTAGACCTTGGTTATTTCATTTTGGGAGGGAGGGAGTAAACTTGACTCAACACTGTTAACCCCACTGTTGGCTTTAGATTCAATAGAACCTCAAGATTTAGGTGTGAATAGGGCTTTGGTCTTGAGTCTCTGAACCACTGGAATGGGGGCGGGGGAGTTCCATCAGAGTGCGAGCCATTCAGGTCTCAGGGGTCCTGTTCATACCACAATGACCTTTCAAATGGTCGTTTGTGATCCCCCACCTTTCAGTAATGGTGAAAAATGGTTCTTTCCCCTCACACAAATCATAGCAGGGCTAGTATAATAGTTACCCCCTACAACCCCCCCCCCCCCCCCCCCCCCTCCCGAAACCAAGGTAAATGGTAATGTATTGCTAAGTGGTAATTTGTCATTTTTATGGGTTAAAGTTTTTAAATGATCAGTTGTGATCCCAAATAACCGACCTTGAATAGTGGTCAATAATTGTTTCCTCTCCTAACACAAATCATGGCAAGATTGGTGTAATGGTGTGGCTCTTCCCCCTTTCTCCAGCTAGGTAAAGTGCAATACACCTGTCAGTGGAACTTATTTTATCATGTTCAGTTGACCTTTCAAATGGTCATTTATGGTCCCCCACCTCTAAATAAAGGTACATAATGGCTCCTTCCCCAAGGGCCCAAGTACAAATCACAGCAGAAATGGTATAGTTGTCCTCCCCCTTCCATTACCCCCTGTCCTTCAAGGTAAGAGTACAATACTATTAAGATATATTGTCATTTTTATAAGGTCAACCCCACCTTGGATAAGTTTGAGTGATGATTTCCCTTCCCCTACCAAGAATGAAAGCAGCATTGAATGTAAATGTTTAAATTACAAGCATATAAAGCCATGCATAAAACGGATGACTTCCACTGTAGTTAATTTGCATGACTCGATCCCTTTGAATTAATAGTTCTTTTAATGACTGATGCACAGCTGGTTATATTTCAATGTTAGAGTAATGCGATAATATTCACTGGTATGATGAGGAAAAGGGAAGAATGGACCTTTTAAGTGAAATAGTAATATCCACCTGCATCTTGGGGAAATTGGTATAATTCTGAGTCCTTGCAACATGAAATTAAGACAGGATTCTAACACTTTCACACCTGGATATATACAGTTCCTTTGACAGCTAATCACAGACATAGGTGTAATCTCACACCATATTCTATCAATTGCTTGTATGAAAGAGGATGGATCTAAATGACAATATTTAAGAGAAGAAAGGATAAATGTGAGAAGTGTATAGAAAGCAAAGGGGTTATTATTTGAGCTGTTTTATTTAAAAATACTGCAAGAAGGGGGAACAAAAGTCAGTAAGAAATGAAAGAAGATAGATGAAGCTGACAGGTTAGAGGCTTAGAGCTCAGGATAAAGATATAATCAGAAACATCCAATGAATCTTACTTTTGTTGAACATCAACAGCTCTACAAGGTAGACCTAAAACTGAATTAACCTGAAATAAATATTATACCAAGCAAATCAGCAAAGGTCCTGTGATAAAAATAGGAAGAATAGAAGGGCAAGATCATCATGTGTTTAGGGGTAAAACTTGGTAAAAGGACAATCCACATAAAAATTGAGGTATGTTAAAATCATGACTGGGAATATCGGTGTGTAATGATTGAGCTAAAACTGGCGGACAGACAGACATCACTGGAAGATTCAGGAAAGAGAAAAATTGCGGATTAAAGATTAAAGGATGAGAAGGTGTTGCAAAGGCATTCTCTCTCTCTCTCTCTCTCTATCTCTCTCTCTCTCTCTCTATCTCTCACTCTCTCTCTCTTTCTCTATCTCTCTCCCTCTCTCTCTCTCTCTCTCTCTCTCTCCCTCTCTGGCGGTCTTTCAAGAGGTGCAAAGTCGGCTCAAAGGTGCCATAAGCGGTATCTGGTATCGGGGTACATAATGGGGCTTATCGCCCCGGAATCAGGCTCGGAGAAGACTCTTCACGCACCCCTTGTTTGCGGACATGTATCACAATCTTAAGTCACTTGTTAGAGATGCGCTTAATAGCAAGAGGAGAGCAGATTTGGGAAATAAATTGCCTTCTCTTGATGTTTGACTCAAAGAAATGTCTCTTTATAAGAGAAAGTGTGATGTGAGAGGAGGGGATGAAGCTGAGTAGGAAGAGGAAGGGGTAAGATGGCAACGGTTGGAATAATGAATGCCAGCAAAGGATATAAATAAAGCCAATGAGAAGAGCAAGGGGTCTAATGGATGTTAGACTGGACTATAGTTCAAACTGGCTCTGAGTTCCAATCCCAGCTACAGTGCTCACATCATTTTCTTTGCCACTTCAGAGAAAGGAAACCTAATATGATATATATATATATATATATATATATATGAATAATGGTAATAATTGGCTGTTAACCCTGGGTAGCCACATCATTATTAAAGATAAACTTGAGTTCTGGTAAAAAAAGAAAATAAATTCTCACAGAAACTAACGAAACTTACACTGAATGTTCAAGATTACAAATAAATGTCATGTGCCAAACAATTTTGGAAGAAAATGTATACTGACTGAGTAATGAGCATAGAAGGATAAGGAAATCAGGGTAGTACTAGCCCCGACACCATATGTGTTGTCCCATATACATCTTTCTATGTAAGTGATTGTTACTTTACCAAGACTCTGCCAAATTTATGATGACTTTGAGGCTGTTCACACCGGCAGAGATAGCGCGCGCCAGACCGCGCTATCTCCGCGGTTTGGAAGGTACAACGTCGTTTCGGTCCGCCCAACAGCGAGCCACGGCGAGCCAACACTGGAGCACCTCTTGGGGGTGGTCCACGAGAGATAGCGCGTGCTAGCGCGCGCTAGAAAAAAGGGGGTGCTACGATAGACCGCGCTATCTCATTGCGGTGTGAACAGCCTCTTTGATGACTCCAGAACCTTGCATTACACACCATTACTTACATGCTATATGATCAACTTTTCTGATCCATTCCACACCTTTTCTTTCACAATGCAATTGCATTACCAGAACTCAAGTTTATCTTTAATACTGCACTTCATGTGGAGCCTGCAATGTTTGTTATCCAAGGAATTGCCTGGTAACCATTACACCTGGGTGGAGAGTGGCAGTGTGGATGAATGTCTTGCCAAAGGACAATAATGCCCAGCTGGGATTTGAACCCTGAACCCTTAGACTAAGAGTCGAGGGAATAAACCATGACACCACAACACCTTTGTGAATTATATTATCATTGCCCTGCTTGAATGCATATATATCTATATATGTAGAATTCAAAGACAATGCATGCTTCCAAGGGAGTGGATATGGTGCACATAATGGAGCAGTGTCAGATTGAATCCAATGATGGGGATTTATAATCGTTATGAAACGCTATACAAGTAAGATGTCTCAGCTGAAAGCCAGAAGGGCAATATACTTCATATCTTTTAATACAGCATTAAAGCCAATGCCCTTTGTACTTTCATCAGATGTATTATTACTATTTATATTTAATGGAAGCTACCACCAGAGTCTTGATTTTACCATATCAAAGGGACTTGGCTGAGAGGTCAGTGACCTTTGTTTACCATAGTTCAATGACCTCAATAAAAACAAAATGTAGTGCCATACAACTCTTGTAACCCAAACATGGTTATCAGTATTATGCAATCTGTCTGTGGTGGTATTCAATTAGTTCATGACATGTTTGGCACTTATCTCTTATCAACGACTGTCTCGACTCTTTTCTCAAAGGGAGCGGGATAAGTCTTTGAATAGGGCCATATAATGATCATACATACATCATTATTTCTTGTTGTTTGTTTTCTCTTCTGTTTAATTGTTTCCATGTCTTCTAATTTTTGTTGTTGTTTTTTAGGGAAGGGGAATTATTGTGCCGATGAATGGGAATGAGTACCTGGAAAACAACGACAGAACATTTATTTTTCAACACCTACATTGCATTTTTTTTAATAAATACAAAAATTGTAAAAAAAAAAAAACTAGACCCAAATTGATGCCTTTTCAGCTGAATGTTTGACATTCCAAAAGATGTTGCTCATAACAGCACATCAACATCAACCCCTTATCCAGTGCATTATGTCAAAATTTTGCCATTTTCACCAAAACACTCCCTCCACTTACGCTATACATACACCAATTACCATCCCTTCTCTTCTTCCCGCCCCGCTATTGCAACATCATACCACTCACAATGGAGGAATGAAAGCCCTATATGGGACAGTTATTACTAAAAAGCCCTCCAGGATTGTTTTTCTTAACTATGTAAGCGACATCCAAATGATTTTGGACGTGATTCATCAATTAAAGAGAGTAAAACGTCATTTCATTCAGTATTGCCAATCTGATCCTATTAGTAGAGTACAGATAACATTGGTGTAATAAATGAATCATGCTTGTCTCTTCGTTACTGGTGTATATGTGTGATGGATAGGGGAGGAGAATGTTGTTGGGGGTGATTGCTTTTTTGCCCGAAAATAACAATTTTCTGATATTCTACATGCAATTTTTTACCAATAATCCAGTTTTATGAGAAACAGAATTGCATTTTCTTTGATTCATGTGTTTGATTCACAATTGTAAACCCCTGTGTTAAAAGGAAATCCAACTTTGATAGCAAATCACTCCAGAGGAATTTTAGCAGAAAAATCAGAGAAGTTAGACTGGTGAAAATCTGAATGAAAATTGACAAAAAATGAGAAAGATATGATGTTTTCAGTTAAAGTTGTAATCACTATCGGTAATATCTCTGTAATATAGTGGCAGTCAAGTATTTAAACTGTTTTTAATAACTATTTGTTCTTTTCTATAATGAAAAAGGTTGCATTTTCAAAGACTTTGTGGAGCTGTAAAAGATTTGTATTACTCAAAATAACCTCAGATGACATTGACATGTCCTATGTTCAACTAGTTAGGCTGAAAGAATTACTTGGTATCAAAAATATCTCAAATAAAAGTCTGCTATGCTTTCATGTAATAAAGAAACAAATATTGAGAAGAGGAGAATAGTTGAAGAGGCCAAGAGAAAGAGTAAAAATCAGTAACAAAATGTAATATAAAGGGATTGTCCATACTGGGGCAAATATTCAAGAAATATTTGCAAATTTATTAGTCATTATTGACCTCAACAGGCATCATCTTTAATACATACTGATACTGACACTCTCAACCTTAAATGTCATAAGAAGTTAGATATATTCTCCAAGTCTAAAATTCTGATGTTTGTAAATTTGTCAAGCACTGCAATTTCCCAAATAACGTAACCTTACATCTTTGCCCCTTTGAATATTCCTTTCTTCACCATTGTTTCCCCAATAAAAGGAAATAAATGAGGCATGATTAATTTGGGCTTTTAGCCCTTCATGATAAATTTGTTTCCTCTCGACTAGAGCAAAGAAATCTACTCGGATCCCTAGCATCATTTGTAATTCAGTCCTCGGCCGATGAAAAGGGGGTCACTCCTCGTCTGACTCTACGAATCAAATCAGATTTGATGATAAATGACTATTGTGCCACTTTGTTGGGAGGTCTTATCACTCCGCCCGCATTGGCAGAGTTAATATTAGCTCAATCCTTTTTTATCTTCTCTACGCTCAGTTCCCACTCGTTCGTTGAAGCGAGCGTGTCGTTGCGCTCATGCCCTCCTCTTCCCCCCACCAAGCGAGGGCGGGCGGTAACCCGAAGCGTCTGTGTATACACCTCGAACAAACGCTTCGTGGTATCTTCCCAGGTTGCATTTCATGTCGGGGTTTCATAACACTCTCGACCCCGTCTCGTTCTCAGTCAACATTATTCTCCTCCTGCTACTCTTAGATTGGGGTGCATTCAATCGGAGCATATATATCCAAGTAAGGAACCCGTTTCCAATGTGGGGGGCCAGTGAGTCACTACGGCAACAACAATGAACTGTGTATATATCATTCTCGGGTATTAATACCACCACCACAATGCAACTCCCTCAGATTATACGAGATTGGAGGTGAAATTAAACCCCAGTCTTTTGTCACCAATTTTGTGGATTGGGGTATGAAAAAAGGTTTATTTAAGCTCATTTTTAGAAGCAAATTGAGATAGCCATCTCACATAGCCAGCAGATTCCAGGCTTTCATGCCGAAAAGCCAAAATTTGAAGAGTTACTCATTCTCAAACAAGCCTTAAATGCTGCATTGAATTTCTGATATTTGTATTTATTTTTCTCTGAATCACATCTTTGTGTATTCATTTTGTGCCAGAGACTTTGGGAGAATAGCTCATTTTTCAGAGATAGTTCTATTCATTTATATTTGAAGGAGGAGGGATTTTAGTTTATGAATGAAATTCAATATTTTTTGGTTTCATGTCAAACAGTCAGAGCCACTTTTATTTTCTATTCAAGAGAAATTAAATAAATTTTACCTAAAAGATTTTTGTTCAAACAACCTCGACAAGGAAAAGGAAACTTATTCCACAATCATTAATACACTTTAAATCTTAATCACTTATCTGTATTTACCTATAATTAAATGATTTGATTTATTTTATACAAAAACGTGCAAAGGACAAAAGTTCAAGGCTATTTGTATCTTTTAATGGACTATATTTGTGTTTCACTGAAATACAATGTTATATGCTGAATCGATTTCTATCTATCCAATCATTCTATGCCTTTATGAAACTGGCTTCATCTAGCGTTTTTGGGGTCTAGCCAAGGAAGCCAAGAAGTATATCTCTTTGGTCTGGTGACCTTCCCTATCTTTACATGTATTAATTTCTTAATGATTTTCCCTTGTGTTTTTGCCAAGTGTTAATTGCTAGGTAGACCCATCTATTCAAATTTGTGTGTCTATACTTCATCCTGTGCAGCACTTTTGGTACTTTGTGTTATATTGGTATATATGTAACTTTAAATTATTTGTTTACCATATAGGGCACGGCCATTTATCCTCTTCAAATATACAATCAAAATTCAAAGAGGGTTATAGTAGTCATGAAGAGTAAACTGAGCTCTGTTAAAGCAATTGAGCTGTGTGTGGCTCTCGGAGGGTCGCTTAGTCCCGCATAGCATTCTTCACGTCAGGTCTCTTTACTGTCGGGATCACGATGATATAACACTTCATTTGTCCAGTTCTCAGTCAACAAGCTCAGGTTATATCTCGCATCTTTGGAATCGCTCATAGCGGCGGTGTTCACACTGAGTACTTAAACCCATTGCCTAAGGGATCCGTTAGCAGGTCTGTTCAGACTGTAGGAAATTATACAAAAGTTGGGTAATCAAGAAACGTTGTATTAAGAATCATCCTATAGAGAAACTAATCTTTAATAGGTCAATTGATATGACAGCTGGCCAATCATCTGCGAGCGCTCACGATAAGCCCCGCCCAGATTTTTGTATGATATGACGTTCAGACTATAATTAGTAGATATTTTATAATATAAATTATTACTTTAATTTAGTTAATTGGTCTAGAAAAAAAGAGACAAACTGAATGCTTTAGAGAGAAATATAAAGTAACAAAATTCATAACTTCATCACATGAGATTACTTGAAAAATTACATTTTGGTTTAGATTAGATTTATCATCTAACCGCAGCTTTAGCTGTGAATGCTTTCAAGAAATTCTTAATGTATATCGTGGGCAAATCTATACCATTATGTGCAAATGTAAACCCAGCTTTTTGTAGTAGATGGGAGAATGAGAAGGCAAGTTATGAAAGGGGGCACAGGACGAAGGGGGGGGGGGGGTGCAGATATCCTCTGTGACAAACTTTGATGAGTTCTATTGCACTTTGTATCTATGTATGGTATTCTACTTATGACAGAGAGCAAGAAAAAGGGGAATGTGGTGAAAAGTTTTATTTAGCTAGGCTGCACGTGCCTACACGCTGTATTTGATCATCCCAATTATTGCCAATTTGAAGGTGAAATATCTGGTTTTGTGAAGCTCTTTGTTGTCTGGGGAGGATGGGCAGCAGATATGAATAGTATTTACGTGATATTTTCCTTATATTTCATAGCCAAAAATACTGCGATGTAATGTCCATTGAAAAGTTTCATTCTAAGTAGCTACAGGAGAGCTCTTTGAAGAAAAAAATTTAATGTTAAAGTCAGATAAAAACAGTTAAGTGAGGAATGTCACTTATACACTCAAAATTACAAGAGAACTGGAACAAAACAGCACATATATAATACTAGATTTGTATCTTTCTTTCTCCTGTCAGAGCCAGTTTAAGTTTTCTCTGTTTTCTTTTAAATTTTAATTGTAGTCCCCTAACTTCTACCATTACCAATGCATGTTGTAATCAGGGATATGCATTGCATATTTAAATCAGTACTCTCTATTGGAAAGGTTTGTACCATTTGAAGTGTGGTGTATTAAATTGTTAGTTTTAATGTACATCTTTTTTAGTTGAGAAGTCGAGCTGTGTTTACGGCCAAGTATAGTCCCTGTTCTTCCCCCCATCTTCAAGTTTTTGTGACATGTTATGTGACATGTTTGATGGAAGCAACATCTGAGGGTTAGTTACTGGATAGTAAATGCGATGTGTGTGGTTTAGGAGAGTGTTTGTGACATGAGGTCTTTATTTCTATCGACTGGGTAGTGACATTATGTCAATTCTGCTCATATTTGGAACAGTATCTCTATGATCATGGAGTGGTGTTGGGGAGATATTATTTCTTCGTACAGAAAAAAGGAGGAGAAAAATTAACAGTGAAGAAAGTGAAGAAAGGGAAGAGGGAGAAAAAAAGACATATGCTGGAGAGGGACTGTGCAAGAGATGGTTGGATGATGAAGGGGTGAATGTAGAGAAAGAGAACAGCAGGAAAACAAGAGAGGGAGTAGTAAAGAATGAGTAGTCAGGAAAGGAGAGAGAGGGGGATAAATATTATGAGAGAGAGAGAAAAGAAAGTGGAATGATAGAGAGAACGAGAGAGAAAGGAAAGAGAGAAAGAGAGAGAGAGAGATAAATCAATTAAAGTCCCAAAATAAGAAAGGTAGAAAAATTAATAAAGAAAGCAAGAGCAAAAGAGAGGAGAGTACTGATAAACAGAGATATAAATAGTGAACAAAAGAGGGAGTAGTAAACATAACATAGATGGCCTGCAAATCAATACAAAGGGGGAAAGGCTAGAATAGAATACAAGGCATGTGAAGATTACATCATGGCCATATAATCATCAAAACAAACCTATATTCTCTTTGATCTATTTTAAGCCCATCCCCATTAGCTGAATAAGAAAACTCAGAGAGCCATAGTGTGTGGGGAATCACTTTGTGGATTCTGTTTTCGGCATCAAAAGATGACAAAAATCCTGCCTCAGATATTGAGATGGTTTCTCCAGATTCCTTTAATATCCTTGCACAACTAGTCATTCCAGTCCTGTGCTTCATGAAAGCTTACAGAAAATGAGCCCTTCTTTCTCTGCATCCTCTCTAGATCAATCCCACAGCTGAATCTTTTCATACATTACCACAATTTTCGTCACACTGTTACAACTGTGCGCGCATGGCTTGTGCATAGCTTTCATTGATGGCGTGTGTCTCGACATAAGATTTTGCTCCAGTGAGAATTGCTCTGGGCTTTACTTTGTTAGAAGTAAAGAATTAGTGTTAGGGTTGTGATTAGGTTTAGGGTTAGGGCTAGCATTGTTATAGGGTTAGGTGTAGTGCTGGGTCCAGGGTTGGAGTTGGGAATTCAGTAAGTGTAGGAATTGACTGCAAATCAGTTGTCACAGGAGCGAGTGCTTTACAACCGTTTGTGCAGTGCTTTAAGGGTGGTTCGCACCACTTGCGGTGGTGCAACCGGGGCAGTGATGACACTCCCGTAATCGCATTGAGCATCCTCCAGATCAGTGCGAAGGTTGTGAATATGAAAGATGAGGCTTTGGTGCCCAAGTCATCTGATCTCTTACCGACAGAGATCAAAGAAAAGGGAGGGTCGTCTGGAAAGCAGATACTCCTTGTTGTCTCTGGATATCACCCTAGAATGCAGGCATCCTGGCACTTTGGGTCAAAGGTCAATTTTGGGAAGAATATCCGCAAAGTACACTTGACAAGCGATTTACGTTATTGCCAGGTTATTTGACGCTTTGACCCTAATTCAACTTGTCTACAAGCAAAGGCTACAATATTAGTCATCCATTACTTAGTTTCGATTATGATAAACTACATCCATGAAACATAAGGACTGTTATCTTCATAAGCAAGAAGTCGTTGTTTGTATAGGCCTACAGACTAAGTTATGTCTTTGTCAAACTATAATCAAATAACATACATCCTGCTCAAGGAATTATTTACATTTTTCTGAATAGGTTCAGTTTTATAAATTTGTTACTGAAGATAAAGCAATTGCCACCCTCCCCCCCCCCCCCCAAAAAAAAAAAAAATTCAAGTCCCCTGCAAAATCATTCTCAATTAATAATCAATTTAAGCAAGTCCCCCCCCCCCCCAATAAAAATCATTGTGTTGAACCATGGCTGGATGAATTTCTCAATTCTGATGTGGCTCTGAAGATAATTAGTTTAGAAATCTCCCTCCCATATTCAGCTAATAGGTTATTCCCTCACAAATACCCTGTTTTATAATATTCTCTAATATTAACCACTGCCATTCAACTAAATTGCATATTCATTTTATTCTCTTTCTTTTCCCTTGCAGATGTCCCAACAACCATGACCCCTCTTCCTCCGACGCAGTTCTTCATCGTTCCACAGGATTCTTACATTACAAAAAGAAGCGTGGATCTAGAATGCAAGGCCGGTCCCTCTCCCAATGTCTACTTTATATGCAATGATGAGAAGATAGCTGATGGCAGGACACATTCTATTGGTACCTTTGATGAATACTATGAGGATATTAGACATATAGCCTTATGTAAGTATTTCAAATACATCATTGTGTGACATTACTATATTATTTATTAATTAAGCAAATATTAAGTTGGATGTCTTATGATCTAAAAAGACATACATGTATAGGGATATTAGACGCATCATGAAATGTTTAGAAGGTGTTAAAGGTGCTGTTGAATATTCCTTTAGATTTGACAAAAATCAGATTAGATCTTGTATGAAGAGCCAAAGGAACTGTGCCAACAAGTAAAGATAATAATAATAATAATAATAATAATAGCCTAATAATAGTCCACTCCAAATTTTATTAAACCGAAACGGAAATTCTTTGATTGAAATATTTCTAAAAAAAAAAGACCCAACATATTTAAAGTTGAAAGAGTTTTCCACTTTAACATTGCATTGTGCGAATTCATTCTGGAACCAAATTATTCTTAACTCTTTTAATCAATTCAATAACTTTCAATGGTCAGTTTAAATTGTTTGTAGCTGTTACAAAATGGCTACTTTTCAAGTATATTAGGGTATTGGTTGCTATGATGAACAATCCTCTGACAACCAGATTAACCTTTATTTAAATAGTTAACATTAGATTTTGTGTCAAACTTGCTTGTATGCACAAAATTCGAATCCATCACCCCGAAAGTGCATGAGAGTTGACCATTCCTAATATCCTAAAACGAAACCTACTTCTGAAAATGAGGTTATCAAATTCATTTCAAATGGATAATATCCCCCTACTTTGATGTTCATGATAAGAATTTCAAAAAAATGGTGATTAATTTGTGCTTGGGATAAATAGATTAGTTTGAGGTCATACAGCAATCAATCCTTCATTTGGCCTTTAACCCATTAATTAACGTTCGCGCGTCACTGATAACAAATTAATTAAGCGGAGGTGTGATCTGATTATGATCGCATTCATATTTTTCATATCAAAATTTTGGAAAGTTTTGGGGATATACGATGATACTTTTGGGGGAAGAGAAGATTTGATGAAGCATTTAATTGGTTCCATTCTGTTTTTTTTCTTCTTCATTTGGCCTTTATTCCATTAATTACCATTCACGCATCACTGATAACAAATTATTTAGGCAGAGGTGTGATCTGATTATTATCGCATTCATAGTGTTCATGATATCAATATTTAGGAAAGTTTGGGGGATATACGATAATGCTTTGGGGGGGGGAGAGAGAAGATTTAATGGAGCATTTAATTGGTTGGATTCTGTTTTTGAGATACTAAAGTGCGCTTCTCTCTCATCAATCTACATTGTTAAGACTAAGAGGCAACTCGCAGACAGGCTTTCAATTTAGAAGAAATTGAGAGTTATGTTCCTCTTAATTAGATCCACTTCTCGCTCTGAGCACACGCCAATAAACTCATACTCATACCATACTAGGCCTGTCTTCATCAGCTCAAGATTGCCAAATATCCTGCTTTTTTAACTATCCCGATCACAAATTATCCAGTTAATTTGCGGCTTCATCAGCCTGAAGTTGCAATTAGTGGGATATTTGGTTGAGATAATCATCTCAAGATATCTTGGGCTAGTTTGTAAAATATCCCGCTATTTGTCCGGTGCGTCTTCACCAACCCAAAGACTTGCACTATGCACAAATTAACACTGAGGAAAATATCGAGTTTCAAGTTTCAAGGTCAAGTCTAGAGCTGATGATGACCAATTGCAACTTTGGGATTATTTCCCAAATCAGAAATAGCGGGCTATTTGGCAATCTCGAGCTAATGAGGACAGGCCTTACTGGTCGGGCTGGCATGTATGAGCCAAACGTGGCGAAGCACACGATCGGCCCGCCCTGCATAGCTGTAAATCAGAGTAAGGGTGCAACTGTTGCGTGGGATCGTGTCTGGCTGGTAAGGTTGCCTGGCATTGCCGAGCAGCTGAGGCCCACATAATTTACAATTAAGTTTAATTCAGGCTTTTGTACAACGATGTTTTTTGGGTGTGTTTTGACCGCTCAAGAATGAACTCATTTGTTTTCACCTTCTGTTATGAAATATTGGATGGGAAACAGTTGTGTTGATTGAGGAACATAGCCATGCAAAATGATGTCATCTCTGTTCAGGGAACGGCTAGTTTTTGCTATGCTCATAAAAATGTATTACAAAATAAGTTACTGGTATGCAATGTTTCACTACTGTCCTATTATTAGTTGTATAACTTCCAAGCTAAACAATTCTTCATATTTTGTAGCCAAAAAGCGTTGGAATACTTCTTTCCAAATGCTTGGTAGCCATTGGTCTATTGATTATTCAAAATATTGGTAAGAATATTTAAAGAATCATACAACACGATAAAGTAAGTCTTCTCCCCAGTTATAAATTGTTTGCTCTTTTTTTAAGGGGGAGGGGTTGAATTTTTCATTAGATAACTATGTTAATGTCATATTTTGAAGTTCTTAAAGCTGGAAGATAAGATTTCATTGATGGGATACGAAATACGAAAACATGAACCAAAAATAATAATTCCCAATCATTATCATGAATTAATTATTATCCGCTGGAAAAATAATCAATAAGTATCTTAGATAATTACCAAAACAAATAATAGAAATCGATATAACAGAGCATATCTCCATATCTTTATTATCAACTTCATCACCATCATCACCATCACCATCATCATCACCATCATCATCATCATCATCATCATCGTCATCATCATCACCACCATCATCATCATCATCATCACTTTCATCATCATCATCATCATCATCACCATCAACATCATCATCACCATCAACATCATCATCACCATCACCATCACGATCATCATCATAATTTTTTTAGATCTTATGGTTGTCATGGGGATTTATTCTGTATACTTTCCTTGATTCTCTGTCTAGCCATAACAAAAGATGAGGTGCAGGAGTACTTTGGCGATGAGGATTTCTGGTGCGTCTGCGAAGCCGCTGCTGTACCGCAGCCAATCAGGACAGAGAAGGCCTATATCAGAGAAGCATGTAAGTAATATTATAATAACTAGACATGTAATACTTGTTTGGAACAAGTATAGGTGGGCGAAAATAGAGCAAAAATAAGCGATGTTACTGCTAAAAAAAACAATGTCATATAGATTTATGATGTGAACGAAATTCACCTTCCCTAGGCATAGCATGCAAATTAAGAAATTTCTAACACGGCCTTTAATCAAAATTTTCACTATGATGACGTCATCAAAATGAAAATGGTGGTGACTAAGCTTGTAGACAATTGTCTTAGCTACAACATTTGGAAATTTGGAAGAAAATCATCGATAAAGCGCTTTACAGATATTATTACACCAGTCATCAGATTCACTTATGCACAATGTGCACCATCTCCACTCCTTGAGCAGTATTCCTACCATATGGTCACTCTGAGGGCATATGGCAAGTGCTTAAACCACTCGACTCCGACGCCTCTACCATAATATACTCCATGAGGATATTTAAAAGCATTGAATAATAAAGGCAGAGTAAAAACATATTGTAGTTAAGAGAAGGCCTATAACAGACAATATACTCCTATACAACTTTCTACAACCGACATCAAACCTACCCACGAGAAGATTGTTATAAAGTGGTCCTTAGTGGGGGAGTGTTTAATAGTTGTCCCATTAAGTGAAGGAGGAAAAGCAACATATGGATAAGACCAAAAACATAGCTTAGTTGTCATCACAGTATTATGTTTATGCTGGGCTTCCCTGATCATCAGCTTCGGTAATAGTAGCCAACTAGCTGTTTCGGTAAAAGGGAAACGCTCCATAAGGATTATTGACCCAGGAAATTTCACGACATGCCTTGCATGATGGACAGGCTCGATAAATTATGAATAATCAAATTGATGAGTTGTTTCATGTACGCTTGGGCAGCTAGATGGATTGTTTCCACTACCCATTAGTCATTGAGAAACCTGTGTACATACTCGCCAGAATTTGATTTGCTTCCTAATTTGCCCTTTTAACATCGCACTCTACCATGGATAAAAGAGAACGTCGGATACTCCGGCTGATATTCTTATCCCTTCATTTGTTCATTCAAATTTTCTTGAGTAGTTTTTTTTTCCACGAGAGTGTCATGAGATATTTATGACTTCTTCATCATAGTTTGAATGATCAAGAAGATATTGGAAGAGATATTAATCGGTGGCCGAGATTATTCTCATCTTGAAATAGTGTTATGGATCATTCCATGAATTTGGGGCAAAAAATATGACAGTGTCCATTAGTATGAGATCTTCTACTACACATGGAAGATGAAATTATCTGTTGAAGATTTTTATGCAATGAATATACATGTAGCAGTGCCCTATCAGAATCGTTCCTGTTTCAGTTGCTTTTCTTCAAAATCTTTGCTTGATACACATTTCTCTTTTTACCAGCGTTACATGGACACCATATTCATATAACATTACATAAACTTTGGGTCCATAATATTGATCCACCATGAAGCTTGAGTACTTCTGAAGATAGTTGGCTATGCTTTTTATGCTACACTCAAGACATTGTTGTAGTTGATAGGAGACATATTTTCTCACTTCTGGTTTGTCACAAAAATTGCCCCAACTTTGTGGAATGACCTTTATGATTTGTTTAGAGCGAAAAGGATTGTTGTAAAGATGTAAAAAAAAACACAAACTGGTATCAGGGGACTTTACTACCATGATACAGCATCGAGTGACACGCCTTCTTGATGTAAGCTCTGTGTCTACATCGCTAATGATGATGTACATGTAGTCTAATGTACTCTGTACTTTTTCGTGACTTGTATGGACTTTTTTCATCAAGCCCAGAACCCTGAGGTTAAAGGCTATTTCCAGTAATTTTTTTCTCTGTAATATATTTCTCCTCTTGTTAATCAGAAGAAATAAATGTTTGCAGATGTGTTGTATTATTAGTGACCTTTTAAAACCAGTATGTACATTGACACTGATCAATAAGAAAGGCATGAGGTAAACGTGTTAGATTGGTTGAATATAAGATTAAGTTTGAAACTCGATTGCATTAAGCAACGCAAAGTGTAACATGGGAAATAAGGAATAGTTTATATTTATTGCCCCCCCCCCTTTTCCCTTCTCCCCCTCTCTGATAAAAATAAATATTTCTCTTACAAAATTGTAGGTATATAAATGGCAACGTCGTGACATTTCAAAACTTTTTTTTCCTCCATCAATTTCAAGACCACTCTTCTTGTCTCTCTTGGGTGGTCTTTAAAGACAGGTTTCACTGTACAATGTGGCACAGGGGGATTATTTGTGTGGCATACAAAGGGTTAACCAGGGCAGTGAAGGCATGTCTCTGATCATTGGAGATCAAACGGGTTACGCTTAAAGCCCCACTGTCCTACTTGTAGCTACTTGCTCCCTCTATATAGAAAACTTCCCCAATCGGTGCCTGTTGGTCCCCCATGATCCTCTTTTTCTTATGTTAGTTGAGAGCTGAGTTAATGAGATAGCCACCTGTCAGTGACCTCGCCGTGTGGTCTAATCCCTTCTGGCCCAGTAGTATTGATGGTCTTTAAAGTCCCAGACACAGTCTTAGTCCCATCTATGCAATAACATGTTCACATCTACCTCAGATGTTAGGAGTGTGGAATTCATCATGGAAGTGATAATTTAAAGGGTTAAGAGACAATATAATAACCAAACAGATTGCTGCTAAGTTTCCTAACTTTTATATTGAATTGGTGATCCTGCATTTGCTCTGGCAACTTTTGCCCCTGGCCTTTTGTTACCAAACTTTATTTTGACCCATCATTATCCAATCCTATTTTTTTTTTTTTAATGGTGAAAGTTATCTCTATTTAGACTTATAGTAATCATTCTCCAAATGTTGATAGATGTATATACTTGTTAGTACCTAAATTGTTTTCATGGATATTACAAAGGCCATTGGCCAAATTCTAAACCCTCAAAATTATCCCTAGTGATGCAATCAGTCTCAAGATCGAGATAAATTTAATCTCATTATGGTCATAATTGTTTTATTTAGACTTTGTAGTGGTCATTGGCCATCTGTTTAGGACCATTTTCAAGAAGGTTGGTCACTTTCTTACTTTCTTTCTAAGAAGCTAACTACTATTGTCCATCGGTATTGCTTATTTGATCCAGTGAGATAAATTGGTCTGGAAATCGCTATCTATTTGAATAGGAGCAATTATTCAATTATGCCTATTCTGGCCTTGTGTCTTGTACCTTATTGCAATTTCAATCGACCTTTTCTCCCGAGCTAACCCCCACCAACAATGAAGCATTTGATGGATAAAGCCATTGAGAGAGACATTATGAAGTAGTTTATGACCATGGACAGGCCACCAGAAGTAATATCCTGAAGCCATTTGAATATTCAAACATCCATCTGTTAGACCCACAAGCTAGGAAGCCTGAATGTCCTGCACCAGTATGTGCGATTATCTGTAATTTTTCATATACATGTGCCCCCTTAATTTCCATAATCGCCTTGCCCAATAGAGTCTCAAAATGGATTGATTTTCAGGAACGAGTTATGTCTTAAAGCTCAAAATGTTTTTCTGCTTGCTATTCCCCAATTTAATTTATCTCATCTGTGAGCTCATTTGTGATCGAAGAAGATGCGAAACCTTGCCTCATCAATCTGGATTTTGTATTCCTGCATTGCAAATTTTTAGACTTCTTGATAATTCCCTTGTGCCTACTTATGCCTCTGGCAAATGGGATGTCCATTTTAGGATCCTTAACATTTGCATTTTTTGCCAATTAGCTGGCCGACATACGGGGGAACACAGCTGATTGCCGAATCTAAGCTCCAGTGCCTATGACTATGACTTGCCTAATTGATACAAATGGCCTTTTACAGTTTGAATATACTCTGAATCAGAGTTTTATTTCATGTATCTGTTTTAATAAGTCCATGGTTTCATATTTCTAATGTCATCTTGCTTTAGGGTCCCAGTGTATCCTTGTGATTGTCTAATCGGTAAGTGATTGTACGGGTGTTTCCATGCGACCAGGCTTTCATTGAATTTCCCACTGAAGTTTTTGAGATGTACCGAAAGCCTATTGCCATCAAAATTAGAATTTAATTGTTTCATGGAAAAGTGACATTTCAATCAATTATTGTTTAAGCGTGATGAATGTCTTGCATCAATGGCAAAAAGCTTACCTGATACATCGCAAGGTAGCTTTATTGATTTTGCATTTGCTCTCTGTTTGTTATAATTATACCAAGGGGTCCAACTTGTTACCCACATAAACACTGCTTCATTTTGTATACCTCTTTTAGTTGTTCCGTATTTGTTACTGCATGAATTGCTCAATCATCCTGCAATAGCTAGTGATTATATACAACTCGAAATGAATTAACTACCAGAAATTTGGTTTAAATAAATTGACTCTTTTTTCATCACTACTACCAGTAGTTCCAAAGCACAAATATATTTGAGATACATAGACGTTGAAATTGAAGGCTGTGCATATTTGTAAAATTGGCAGGATTCAAACAATATAATCAAATAAATGCAGTCATGAAACAATTATAACAATAGTAATAAAAGGCAACATATTCCCCTTGATATCTAATGCTCAAGGCATAATTGTGCAAAAGATCATCTCAGATGAATGCACAAACACAAAAATACAACACAAGTAGGATAGAACATAAGAAAAAGAAAGCAGAAAATATTTCCAGGTCAAATCAAACAGATATATTTGTAGATTTATTAGTTTGTCTCATGCAGTAACATTTTCAGCAAATCTTGAGAATATATCAGGAACATGACAATACAAAGAAAAAAGGTTGTCATAGAATTTATTTTTGAAGTCCATTGAACATATCCAGGTTTGGGGGGCATGCGTTGCCATAGTGCTAAGTGAATGTGCGCTGCGTTGAGAACTAGGTTTTATGGTCAATTTCCCAAAATTAATTACACTTGCAGTGGGATACTGAATCTCTCGTGACATTCAACTGGACTAGTCTAACTCTGCAAACTTTCTTCTCAAGATTAAACCATAACATTCTGCCAATGCACAGGAGGTGCCCATATAGCAAACAAAATGTCTTAAAGTTTAGACTACCGACAGTTCAAAACTTGCAAAGAAATGTTTCGTGGAAAGTAGCACTATTGAAATTGATAAGTAATCAAAAATTATTTGCAAATTCCTGATAGAAGTTATGGATATTAATAGGATAGTTACAACCCCATTATGATTTTTAAACATTTTTTTCAAAGGATTGTTACCCGATTTTCCAATATTATGTCTCTTAAATTTTACATAATTTTTCATCTGAATTGCATTATGAATTAAAATATTTGGTAGATTATATAATAATAATAATAATAATAATAATACTCAGTTTTTATATAGCGCAAATTACAATTAAGTCTTTAAGCGCTGTGGAAATAGAAAAAAATCAAGAAGTGAGTACAGAAGAAATGAAATGATAAGAACATAATAGCATGATGAATATCCAAACTGAAACTACATGTATAAAACATTGTATTGTATAAAGAATGGTACAAAATTACATTTGAAAAAGGTAAGACTTTAACAGAGGCTTGAATATATCAAGAGAAGAACATTCTTTGATATTAATAGGAATTTTGTTCCATAGTTGAGGGACTGCATATTGAAATGCTCTATGCCCATATGATATTGTAGATACAATTGTCTCAACTACCATTGTCATTTTGTGAGTTGGAAATATGAGAAAGTGTCATGAAGGTAAAAAGATCCAGCAAAAGAATCACTTGCATTGACATTGCGTGTATCATTAGTGTGAATCATTGTAATTTTAGGACACATAAAGTGTATAATGGTATTTTTCTGTGAGCAAGGAATGCCATGGAGAGAAACCATTCAGAAAGACATCAACAAAATGGATCTAGGGTGGTCAGTGAAGTTGCAGCTAAGGCCCACAGAATATGGAAGCTTAATTCTCTCACGTCCAGCTCACGTCAAGCAGCAAATGGAGTAATGCCTAATGCTATCCAAAGAACTGAACTGAACTGAAGAAAGAGAAAGTCTGCGATTGGGAGACTATATGTTGATCACAGTAATGGCCGTCTGGATATGGCTTGTTGATATTCAACAAGCCAGAAAAACCCTGGCTGAAGTTGACTGACATACCCAACCCCAAACTCTAGTGACAAGTTAAAGAGAATAATGTATGTCACTAAATTGGTAACTTACACAAAGTTAGAGGCGAAAATACATAGAAGGCAAAACATGAAGTGTACTAAATAATCTATATTTTGAAAAAACATCCAATTGAAAGTGATCGTTGATGTTTTAGACCTAGTTTTGGTATACAAATTTAATACGTCATCATTGAGAATAAAGAAGCTTTTAAAACTATGAGTAAACTTTGAATGTATGGTTAATTCAGAAATAGTGATTTGTCATGTACTCAGTTTATCTTTCATGTCAGAGTGCTTATTACAAGTCAAAATTAATATTAGAATGTACAAGGAAACATAGTAATAGCTACAAAATGCAAGCATCAGATTTTGATTTGATTTGATTCACTTAAAATCATATTTTTAAAGAAATAAATAAATCCCTAGGTACATGCAAACTGGTTAGTTTGCCAAACAAGCCTAATTCCCTTCATCTTGTTTCCTCCCACGTTTCCGCATCATCCCAAAGTCAGAATGTTCGGAGAAGCTGTTGTTGACATTCGACCCCAAAGACTTAACGAGAGCGCCCACACTCCAGTAGAATAACGAGGTGCTACACAGCCACTTTTCCGATCTTGCCCTGGGCAACCAAACAACTTGAGTTTGTGGTAACAAGGCTCAACTGTGATCGGCAAAGGGTAGGAACCCGATATAAATACGAAGGAAAGATCGAGAGGCGCTTTTTAAAGGCTTGATTGAGTTAAATACAAAATGGTTAGAAGTTATGAACAGAAAATTCAATGTTGGCATCGAAATGCAGTTCTAAATTGGATCTTGTTGGGTTAGAGAACATAGTAATGTGAGGGAAAGCTGGTGTGGAATTTTACATTTTGTAGCTGGATTCAGTAGCTATATCTCTAACAGGTTCTATGTGATTTATCTTTTATGAAAATGACTGCAGAACTATATCCTTATTTTGAAGTTAAAACACTGATGTAAGCATTGTGCAAGACCGACTTTTGCATGAGACTTTATTGTGATGTTATTCTGTGTAGTTCAAAGGTAGTTCTTTTTCTTTTTCAACAATAGCGAATGAGATTTGATTAGACCATCGATCTAGTTACTACTGAAGTTTCATAAAGTTTCGACAGGACCATAGCATTCATACCCATGTGATGAATAACAATCATCTGAAAAAGATTGAGCTATACTTTAACAAACCAAAATTGAGCTATCACTTCGTCTCCGTGCATGGCCCATATTCATTTCTGCGATAATACCTTAGGGTGGCCCTGTCATTTTTGCCAAGAAGTCGAAACAAACTTGAAACAGTAGACAAACCAGAGCCCTAGGTCGTACCTCTGTAACACACAGCGAAAGCTGTCTCATGTAGCTTACCCGTGAATTGGACGGTTGTCTTGGCAATTTCCGTAATTCATTAGTTGTCCCAACTCAAACCAGATGTACCAAGGGTAATTATTATTCCCCTGGTGATATCAAATAGCATTCTTCCATCGGTTGAACTTGAGCTTGTTGTTCATCAGACCCATTGGAAGCAGGGTGTATACAGTCCATTGCAATCAGGACATGACATTTTCTTTCTCGGAGTCGGGGAGACGAGAAGAAGTTTTTTAACGCCCGGTAGTACTTGGGACTCCAGTGGAGTGTGCGCCCTGCGGACTTTTAGGATGTTGATTAATGGAGCCTGTGCCTTGCGATAGTATATTAATGATGGCCGCAGGGCATTGTGGGAAGGTGGAACCCTCATCTGTTATTCATGGTTGTTCTCTCCATCTCTCACTCTCTTTCTATCTCTCTCTTGTCTCTCTTCATCAATCTAAATATCTATCCATCTTTCATCTTTTTAGTTTTGCCTCCATCCTTCCTTATCTTGTCAGCTATCTGATTTTGTTTTCTCTTGCCATATTGGAGCCGAACTCATACTTTATAGTTCTTTTCCTCTATCACCTTTTCTGTTCACAATTGTGTCTTTCTTTTCATCTTCCATTATACTGTTTGTCATGTCATACTACACTGTCTCTTCCTTCTTTGACCCCCCTCCCCCCCCCCCCCCCTCTCCCCTTCTCTCTCTCTCTCTCTCTCTCTTTTTTCTCTTTCTTTCTCTCTTTTTTCTCTTTCTTTCTCTCTCTCATTTTCTATCGCACTATTACTATCTCTCTCACTCTATGTCTGTTTCATTTTGTTTAACTATCTCTCTTTCACCCTTTTAGTATGCGTGTATATGTGTCTCGCCCTCTCTCACTTTATCTCTCACTCCATATATTATTATCATTATCATCGTTATCATCATCATCATTATCATCGTTATCATTATCATCGTTATCATCACCATCATTATCATCGTTATCATTATCATTGTTATCATCATCACCGTTATCATCATCGTTATCATTATCATCGTTATCATTATCATCGTTATCATTATCATTTTTTTTACTGGTATTATCAATATACATGTCCTTAATTCATATACTGTATTTTTATGCTACGTGTTGCAGCGTCTTCTTCACTGTCACTCCTTTAACTTAACGGTCATTTTTTGTTTCCTTCTCTCCTTCCAATCTCATCTGCTCACTCCTCTCAAACAACTTCACCCTCCCCCCTCCCTCTGTCTCTCTGTCCCTCTCTCTGTCTCTCTCTCTCTCTCTCTGTCTCTCTCTTTCTCTCTGTCTCTCTTTCTCTCTCTCTCTCTCTCTCTCTCTCTCTCTCTTCTCTTTCTCTTCTCTCTCTTTCTCATATTCTCTCTCATTTTCTACTGCACTATTACTATCTTCTTCACTGTCACTCCTTTCAATGGTCATTTTATTTTCTTCTCTCCTTCTAATTTCATCTGCTCTCCTTCTAATTTCATCTGCTCACTCACTCTCAAACAACTTCACCCTCCAAAAAGAGCTTAGGGATATTACGTCTGACTTTCTTCTGTGGTCACTTCATTTACACTTTCCATTTCTTTTTCACCAGACATCGCCTCGTTAAGAATTCATTATCAGCTATGACGGGGGCTTGCGGAGGGATGAAATGTTGAGTTCCCCGGCAATATAGTGCGGACCTTTTAACCTCGAGATTCGAACAAAAATATATCTGGGCCTACTCAGAGTTTGATTGTTGTTGTGGTTATCGATCATAAATATTCATATTTACATATTCCAATATACAATTGCTTTCAACACTTCAGAGAAATCTGGGATTTTGTTTTGTCTCTCTCTCTCTCTCTTTTTTCCTTTTTGGTCACAAATCCAAACTTATTTTTACTCACATGTTTTCAGGATGCAAGAAGCCAGAGAAACGTATATACAGAGTTTTGCCAAAACGGTTCAAGTTCGGCACAATAAATATGGCACATAATGCTTTGTTGGTCATGACACGAAACAAAAGAATATACGCCATGTTGTGACCAGCTGAATCCAAGTTTGCTAATCTCTTTGTATAGATGGCTCTTTAAGAAGCTAATGTAACAAAAATTCCAACCTTCAAGGATTTAAGTTGCATTTAAGTTATTTTTGTATTACATGCTACCTACCATTTAGCAGCATCTTGAATACGATTGGTTTAAGTTGACTACAAGAAATGAAAATGTCACTCCAGGTAATGATTAGAGTGAGTTTTCAAAGCATCGACACTTTCATAAAATATTAGGAATTGAAAATTGAGAAAGTAAACCTGAAGATCATCCTTGAAATAGTGTGCCTTTATTCAGTATATACTGATTTTTGATATGTCAGGGAAACCTCAACCAGTCTAAAGTATCAAATCATAGGACAGGTTGTTTCAATATATGAGCCCTACCTTTTTCCGAAACCACCATTCTTTTTTCTTGGAAATTCTGTCACACTCTATCGACAAATCCCGCATCTATCCATGATGAAGGAACCTGATACTCTCGAAGTCAATGTATTCACACCGTCCAGATATTAACAAGCGAATGCTACGTTGCACCCTAAATACCTACCTGCCTGGAGGGACATCATGCGTATGGCCTTCAAGGCTCCGGAGGCTTATGGTTTTCCATCCCAGGGAGTTCACACTTGATCACAGCATGGTCTAAAGCTCAGAAATGGAGTTTTTGATAATTCATGACTAGCTCCGAGATGGAGCAAGTTTGATTCATTCATTTTATTTCCAGAATAAAAATGATAAGCTCCGGTCTTTGCAGTCACCCCAGACCTTTTATTAAAGCCCCACTGTACTGCTTATAGCTACTTCCGCCCTCTATAGAGCAAACAATGGCTAATCGGTGACCATTGGTCCCCCATGGCCCCCTTTTTCTTATGTTAATTGAGAGCTGGTATGATGACATAACCACATGTCAGTGACCATGCAGGGAGGTCCAATCCCTCCTGGCCAAACTAGTGCAGATAGGCTTCGATAGATGTATATATATATATATATATATGAAGAGCCAGAAGGATGTTAGCTTGTGTACTTAAAGACAGAGTTAAAGCTCTTCTGGCTATCGATCAAATGATACCCTGTTTATATCTGTGTATATTCCGTATCACTCTGTGTCACACCAGAAAAAGGTCTGAGGTAAATGCAGCGTTACCTTCGGAGGTTACCTTCTTCATGCTTTTTACTGTAAGCATTTTTATTTAGAGTGAACCAGGGGTGACATGTTTGGATTTTTTTTTTAAATTACAACAAAAATCATTTTGACCCGATACTTTTTGCTGATACCAACCAAAGGTGCGAAGGTGTCGCTCCGATCAGATCAAAGCCTCAACTTTCAGGGTTAGAAGAGGGTCTAAACTCTATTTAAATTTGGATTTATAACTCCCTTCTGGCTCTTAATTAACAGACAAAAGTATATTCCGTTACAAAATAAAGATTGATATTCAGATGACCACAGTTCAGAACAATGCATTAGGGAGATGTGGGGTTAAATGTGAACGTAGTTTCCCCCCATAGCAAGAAGTAGGCCTACCCCAGCTACCACTCAATTGTCGCCTTGAAATATGATATGCCATTTTTTTTCCTTGAAGGGGGTTTGATGATGGAGAGACAATTTTATTCAGGGGGAGTAATTTTAGACTTGCCGACAGGCCCTTGTTGAGGAGAGAAAGCGCTCAGGCAAAGACCTGGACCAAACTCATCCTGTGATTATTAATTTCAATGTGTCTAGCTGTCTTCTTCATTTCTCAGTAAAAAGATTATTGAAAATTGAATTTATTCTCTCCCCCCCCCCCCTCCCCCAGTATCATTACCTCTCCCTTCCTCTCCCTGTCCTCTCTCCCTCGTGTTTCCTCCTTGTATCTACGTCATGCTATTTTTCTCTCCCCCCCCCTTCTCTCTCTCTCTCTCTCTCTCTCTCTCTCTCTCTCTTGAGAAAAACATAAAGGAGTAAATTCATTATACAACACACAAGTCTATACCAGTAATGATTTTATGAGGCAACTTATATATATTTCAATTAGTTGTAGAATATGGTTATCTCAAATATTTACTTTTTTTTTCTTTTTTGTATTTTTGTTTTTATTGAAAATATAACTCAACGACATCGCATTCAGTAATAACATATCAATTCAAATATTTACATTCAATGAAATATCAAATAAAATAGTTGCTCTATTGTGTCTTAGTGCATACTAGATGTAAGGTCCTTGTCTAGTATAAGATAACACCAAACTTTTAAGGGTTATATGTATATTTTTTGTGTTTGCTGTATCAGCGCTCTGATCAGTATTCTGTAAAAGCGCTTAATAAGAATCAGTTATTTTTATATTATTAATATTATTGTTAGTAAACAAGCGCGAGTGATGATTTTAACCCGTTAAAACCAATTCAATCCAGTTTTAACCAGTGTCAACCAGTTTGCCTTGGTTCTAATCAGTCCACTTTGCTTCTGTTTCCCTACAGACCTGCGTAAACAGTTCCTCCAGATGCCACTGGACCACAGTGTGCCCCTCCACGACAAGTTCCATCTCCTGTGCCGGGCACCAGAGGGCGTCCCAGAGCCGACCATCCATTGGGAGATGGACGGAGTGCCCATTGACGACGAGAACCTCGTTCATTACGTGGTGACGTACGACGGGACCCTCATCGTCAATGAAGCTACACTGGCAGATAACGGCAACTATACTTGCGTGGCCACCAATGTTGCCACTTACAGAACAACAGATCCAGCTCGTGTCATTGTATACGGTAAGAACACTTTCTGTTTCAGAACAACTGCAGAATACCCTAACTTCTAATTATCACCCTGATGCATCACTTAATGCTAACCCTTATCCTAACCTTAAATTAATTTAATTGTACTAGTTGGGTATCTATCATGCAGTTAATCAAGTTTCCACTATTTTGCAAAAATTGAAATCATTCCTAACCAAGTTTGGCCGAAAAAAACAGTTACAGATTCTCAAGAGTTGTTGCCCAGAAGTTCATGAGGAAGCAGATGAGTCAGTAGATAAGGAATTGTTCTGGGAATCGGTAGGTCCAGGCCTGTTAGTTTGATGATGATGATGATGATGAACAGCATTTGTATGGCACCATATATCTGTTTAAAAAAACATTCAAAGGTGCCAGCTCCTCCAACAAAATTAGCATTTAAATGTCTGAAGAAGATGCGAGTTTTGAGTGCAGCTTTGAAGTGGTCCAGGTTGTCAATTTCCTGAATAGATGATGGGAGGGAATACTAGAGTCATTGGTCATTCATCACCAAGTCCTTTGGATAGGACCAACTGCTGCAGGTTTCCTGGTTGCTTCCTAGCCTGTAATCATCAACAGTCATACATTTTTAGGTGTTGGCTAAGACAACATCAATAATAATAATATTAATTACGCTTTCATAAAACACTTAATACATATCTATGAGTATGATGTCTCTAAGCGCTTTACAAATATACTATTACCTCGATCATTGGATTCAATACTTGCCCACAATCTCCACTCCCTGGGGAGCTTTCCAGCGAAGCGTTACTTGATGCTCAAAAACCGAGTACCCATTTACCACCTGTGTGAAGAGTAGCAAGTGCAGGTAAATATCTTGCCAAAGGATATAAAGTGCCGTGTCGGGATTCGAACCCTCGACCTTCGCTTCTCCAGTCAAGCGCTTTAAAACCACCAACACCAACAAGTAGAGAATCGTCAACAACAGCATCAACATTTTCCAAATGGGCTTTTATTTTGACATCCTGTAGATAATACAAACGATGGAGCGTGGACGATCTGGACGGAATGGAGCACCTGTACCGGAGACTGTGATGGTGGGACTAGGAGGAGGATGAGATACTGCACCAACCCTGCCCCTCTCATCGACGGAGCTAACTGCGTGGGAAAGGCAGTGCAGACCGAAGACTGTTCAATCGATTGCCCAGGTAGGAAATCTTAGTTCAATATCCTCCCAAGCTGTGAAAGATTTCAGAGACCTTTTCAAAGTTCATTTGTTTTCAATGCATTGAAATGTACAACTTGATGTATCGTGGTCGAGTGGATACGTCACCAGACTGTCGATCACACAGTCCGCATTTCGAGTCCCGCCACAGCACTAATGTCCTTTGGCAAGACATTGATCTACATTTGCCACACTCAACGCAGGCGAGGTAAATGGGTATCTGGCAGTAATAAATCCCCTGAAATGCTAGAGCGCCGTAATGGCAGCCGTGCTAAAGCCAGGGTAATAATCTCCCTCTGCACCTCAGAATAGTTTACTAGATCGATGGCACATAATAAATGCTGTAGTATTATTATTATGTGCTGATGGCGTCATCTCTTCGGAGCCAATGCCCTTCTGGCTTTCAGCAGGGGATATCATCTTCATTACTGTCCTTACCTCTGTTTCCCACTGCTTTGCTACCTGCAGCTGCAGCCATCGGTTGGAGCGAATGGAGCGTGTGGTCTCGCTGCACGGACGAGTGTGTACAGATCAGAACCAGGACCTGCACCAGGCAATGTTCGGGCGAACCGCAGCAACGGAGGAACTGCTCTGGAGGACTCTGTTTAAGTGAGCCACCACGTATGTGTCTCCCTCTATACCAATTTCATTTGAAGGGCCATATGTACAGTAATGGCGAGTGTTGCAGCTCTGGGAAAGAACCCAATTACCATTTGCCTATACACAATTTGTAAAAAATCTATTTAATAAAATTCACTTACAAGTATCATTAACAAAAAGAAAAACAAGCAAAAATTTAGGTTGAATGCAAGCAATGAACAGGGCTTGTTTTCAAGATCTGGTCTATTTAATTTTGACATACTGTTACCAATTGTTATAGGCTTGCCAATACTGTACATACATGTAGGCTTCATCTTATACCTCCGTTTTTTTAGTGTCGCCCTCCCCTTCCCATCCCCACCCCTCCCCCCTCAATCCATTGTCAAATATTGAACCCAATCAGTCTTATTGTAAAGTCTAGTCAGTTACCCCTTTGAGAATGCATTCTTCTTGTAGGCCCTTTGTTCTCCTTGTACAATGCCTCGAACAATACTATTTCCCTCTGTTAAATTGTTAAGTTCATATCTAAGATTGCTCTATTTATCACCAAATAAGTAAATGGTATCCCCCAATTGCAATCCTGTGATTTGTTTTATTTGTGGTATTATTTTAAAATATAGTGATATCATTGTTTTTATTTGGGTCGCTTTTTACCTTGTCAAGGTAATTTATAGAAGAAAACGGAAACTAGAGATCAAATTGACTTCTCCCATCATTGTTTAGTATTACTGTTCGAGCTTTTGATCAGTGATATTAAATTTGGTAAGGCCCAATATAAGAAATGAGTTATATTTTTGAAGTGTTTTGGAATACTTTTTTTTAACCCTCTTTGAGTAGACAACATGAAGTAATACTGGCTATATAGTGATCACCTCAAAGAAATAGGATATCATAAGAACATATATCATTTGTTATGCATTTTCATGAGATAATCCTTTGCTTTTAATGGAAAAAAGGGATGCAGGTGAAAGTACGCTCACTTCTCTAGTCTTCCAGGATGCGGTCGTTGAATTTTATTTATAAGTTTGAGCAGATATTGAAACTACTCACTCCCTAACACACTGGGGTTTTAATATGTAGGACTTACACATACATATATGCATGCACTCTCTAGCATAAGTCTGAAGACAACTTTTTGCTGGAATCTGATTGGACAATCACCACGAGACTGCGATTTTACAAGGGCAAGGGCATCATACTTTTCGAAGTAGGCCACCCCATATATATGACTCACGGTCACCGTTTAAGGGCTATTTTCTCACTGCATTTGATTTCATTCAACGAATGTTTCATCGCCCAATATCATTGCCCGAAACATTTATATGAAGTACATCATGATAGCTCATAAGCGTTCTTTTTTGCCTTTGATGTGTCAGAATTGGATAGGACACAGAGTAGGCTGGCCAGCTCTCTGATACAGCTCTCTTTTCAGTGATTGATGTTGCACAATTCAATTTCGACGCCTCAAGATGTAATGCCGAAAGTTTTATTAGGATCATTGCCACCATCAACAGCACTCAGAACTTGAGTGAACACCTCATGGATTTTATTGGGTGGGACTGGGTAATAAACCGGCGGCTTAGTACAGACGCTTGAAGCGCATGATGACGAAACACACATTTTCAGGCATATTATCGTGACACTATTAACCTTTTAGGGTCTCGCCTGTAGTCTCTTGTCATTCATGATTTCTCGAGGATGTGGATCACTAGAGGAAGGCGTTTCAGAGAATTTATCAAAAAAGGACCATTTTCACTCTGGAAGAAGTGAAATAAAAGTGGGATCACCGACTTATATCGATTCTAGTTTCTTTCCCTTTTCTATCTAAAGTCATTTTTATATCATTTAAACCATAAATATAGATAAAGACTTACAAGAGGGTCACTTTTAAAAGTCTATTTAAGGTAACATATTTTCACGAAGTGACGGTAGTAAGGAAAATCGTAACGCAAAGTGAATGCAATTTTGTTTCACTACCGTCACTTCGTGAAAACAGCGACGATATGTGTACAATAGCCATTTAGTGCTGATATTTTTTGATGCAATGTCACTAACTAAATACAAATTCAACATGTTTAATATAGAAATTAATAGTAATCCAGCTTGGGATATGACAATGAACACAAGGAATATTCAAAACTCCTTCAAATTCATACGTGAGAGTATGTGTGTTTTAAGTTCAGATGTGATAAATACCATTTTGAATATCATGGTCATATTGAATATGTATTCCCATTTCAAGAAAAATGACAAGCTGGCAAAAAAGTGTTAAAATTGCAATTGCAGTGACATATGATAATGACCAAACCCATTTAAAGATTAACAAATAACCAAATTTGGATGTAAGAACAATGTTTGGTAATGCAGGAAAAACCAGAATTTGAAAACCACCAACGTAATATTGCACTTCTTGGCACTATAATACTTTAGATTTCATAAGAAACGCCCAATCATCCTTCAATAAAAGCTAGATACACATTGACAAAAGAGACACATATTGAGTGGTTGTTATATTTGATGAATGATTCACAGAGCTCACTACCACCACCAACACCTTCAATATAAACTCATCCTCCAACGTCTTCATTGTATGAGCTGTTGAAGAAGAAAAAAAAGGTATTCATTCATCGGAAAAGTTATTGGCAGCGGCTGGTATATGATAGCTTCCATCACTTCCTGAAATAGTCTGACGCGCTCTCGCTAAATGAAGAAAGTCTCGCGTTACAGAGCAAACTCCGGCAACATGGTGACTGCGATTTGTAGGTTCATAACTTCTAGGAATGTAACTTTCACAACGAGAGACGATGAATGCGTTTTGGTCATGTGATACTTCCTAGAACAAATTTCAGGAGTTGAAAATGTCTCTCGATCATGTCACTGAATCCTTTCTGAATCGACAGGAGTAGAATGATATTCATTTCAATCAAAAGCTGGCATTTATTTTGGAAGGATCTTTTATAGCAATCATTTATCTAAAAGTAGCATATAGCGCGACCTGATCTTGACTCTTAACAATATTGAAATGTGATATTTGTGATATTCATTTCAATCAAAAGCTTACATTTGAAAGGATCTTTTATAGCAATCATTTGTCTAAAAGTAGCATATATAGCGTGTCCTGATCTTGACTCTTAACAATATTGAAATGTGATATTCATTTCAATTAAAAGCTTGCATTTGAAAGGATCTTTTATAGCATTCAATTGTCTAAAAGTAGCATATAGTCATTATAGTGTATATAGGGTGGCCTGATCTTGACTTTAGCAATATTTAAAGGTGATATTTATGTAATTGATGACGGGTGTGATTAAGTTACTGTCATTGTTACAACCATGGGCGATAATGGTTGTAACACTACAATTTTGATGATTTGGTAACTATATGGTGCAATCAAAACGATGATACTTTTTCCATCAATTTACTACTTTTTGATTAGCAAGATTAAGTTATGGCTCTCTTCAACGCTATTCTACTTTTTGATTGTTTACAAAAAATGGCAGACATGACAAACAGAGCAATGCGACACATGGTTGGTAAAACACCATATAAAGATATCATCTGCTTGGAGGCAGGAGGGCATTAACACATATTTATATATATATTTATATATTAACACAGAGTTAACGCCCTTCTGGCTCCAAACAGACAATATGCGATTAACCCAATGGGTGCATTTAGATTTTGATATATCATGCATTTATTATCGAAGACTGCAGTGCATGTAAGCTCCAGCTAAAAGTATACAACGATTTATGTTTCTTGAGTTGCTTGGTTTTTACGGGGTCATTGACCGGATTATTCCTGCTAGATCTGGGTTAATTTAGGTGGTGGCATATCTTGGACACCATTCATCATGTGAAGGATCCTTCTATTATTAATGATGTTGAAATTGCTGGAATTGCTTGGGTGGGTTTTTGTGCATATCATTATTGGCATTGAAGGTGTGCTCCTGTTTTAAGTAACAATGTATGTGGACCTATATATAATGTTTGAAATATATTTGTCTTGCAAAGTTGACAGTGATAATTTAGGGTTTCAAATATCAATCTATTTTTCAAATTGTTCCTGTTATTCTAAAAAGCTTTTTATTTTATTTTGCCTCCTCGTATCTATTATCTATTATCTCTCTCTCTCTCTCTCTCTCTCTGTTTCTCTCACTTTCTCTCTCCCCATCTCCCTCCTCTCTCTCTCTCTCTCTCTCTCTCTCTTTCTTTATTATTCTCTCACTCTCTCTCCCCCATCTCCCTCCTTCTCTCTCTCCCTCCCAACTCCCTCCTTCTCTCTCTCCCTCCCAACTCCCTCCTCTCTCCCTCTCCCTCTCCCACTCTCTCTCAAATATCGTGAGCTTTTGCAACTTCATTGCAAATGAGATATCACAAGAAATCTCTACGAAAATTGGAGAGAAAATGCATTCTTAAATGAGGAAAACACAGCATTTACTGTTCCTCATTTGCACCAATATCACGTCATCACGCCCCCATATATTTATTCTCCGTCATAATCACCAGACATGCTACAATGAAGTACTCGTGCTTATTGTTCACATTTTTTAAAGCATGGCTTTGTAGTTTATTTGTCCAATTTGTCCAATGCGGGAGGCATTAAAAGTAAGCAAATTGTCATCTTCTAGATGACCCCAACATTGCGTGTCTAAAGGACTTCAGTCGTGGTATAGTCATGTGTACACTAACCTCACTCTTGCTGGTGCTTCAGCTGTTATGTTTAAGTGTCAAAATTGCTACGTTTCTCGTGAGCTGCCCGACACATTACCGCAGTGTCTGTAAACATGTCACCGGGTTGCCAATATTCATAGTCATGATTTTCCTTATATTTTTTATTTGAGCGCTTAAAAGCAAGGCCTTGAAAATTGAGAGGTTGAAACTTGTTTAAAAACTTGAAGGGTATGCTTTCATATTTTGAGAATTATCATAAATTGACGGCATGGAGTATAGGTACAAGGGAAAGCTCCTTATAGAATGGCCATTAATCTGCTTTGAGATTAAAACGAGATCTTTTGCTTTATTGATCACTGTGCCAAGTCAGTGGCGTATCCAGGGTTCTTTGATGAGGGGGGGGGGAGTGAGGCATGAGTATGTGTCCTTAATCTCTGACAATTAAAAAAAAAATGTGAAAAAAGTTATGAAATTTGACACCCAGTGGGCACACCTTTTTTGCCAAGGACACATGCATGTAATAGTATTGGCGAATTGTAGCTTGGAGCAGATACTGGTAACTCCTGGGCCCCCTCCAACCCCTCATATTCCACTGCAAATGCTACAAATGTCTCTTGTGTACTTTTGTTTTTTAAATGAAGTTTATATATTTGCTTTTTTAAGCCCTTTTAGCAATATTTCCCTCAGAGAATGACACATTTAAATATATATAGGAGAAATAGAACATGGCTCCAGTACTCTTCAAAAGAAAAACGAAAGAGAAAGGATACATTTCATGAAGAGGAAATCACTGGAGAATGCCTCCATTTTATTCCAAGGATTAGCCAGAGTAATGAAATATGAAATCTTCCGATAAGAACACGAGGGCTATTACCATTATGAAACGTAACCCCAGAGTTGTAAGCAATCTCGTTGATTCACCAGACAAGCTGTCATTATTGTTGGCATATTATTCCCAGTCGTGGAAAAAAACATGATCGGGCGGAGCAACGCCTGCCTGCCTGTGCAGCGCTGCAACAGGTCACGCTTAATGCAAGCCTCTCCCAAAACAAGATAGACATAATGAAAAAAAACACATCTATGAATAAATCCTGGTGTCTTTTGGCATGCAAACATGATAGATTCTCCCAGATTGCCTGTGCACTTTACCAAATTTGATCCGATGCCCCGGAGATATTTTGCGTATCCTTTCTCCATAAGCATCTCATGTCAGACATCTTTGTCCACAACTGATAGTGTCCCCTCTCTACCTCTCTTCCTCTCTTTCTCTTTTTCTCTCTTTCTCTCTGTTTTTCTCTTATCTTCTCTGCTTTATCATCTATTTCTATTTCTTTCTATCTCTTCTACTGTATTTCCTTCATTCTCTATTCATCTGTTTGTCTCATTTCTTTCTCCTCTCTTATTATCTCTTTACATTATACCTCTTTTATCATTATATTTGTACGTCTTTTGCTTTTTGTCCATCATTTTCTCTTCCATCCTTTTTTAATTCTCTTTCAGTCTATTCCTTCTGTCTTTCTTTCATTTTTTTTTTCACTCTCTCTTTCCCTGTTTTAATTTGTCAATGTCTCTCTATCATCTTGTCCTTTTTCTGACCTTTTTTCTTCCCCCCCCCCCCCTCTTCCCTCTTTCTCTCTCTCTCTCTCTCTCTCTTTGACCTATTTTTCTCTGTTTTTATTTTTGAAACCTCGATCCCCTTTCTTTCTCCCTCTTACTCTCCGTCTCCCATTCCTTTCCCCCGTCCGTCAGCTTAATATCTTCACGGAGACCAATTGTCTTGTCAGCTATTAGCAAGGAGTCTAAACGAAAGCCAAGAAGTGTCTACTTTATCTTCACGGTCCACGTCAGGTCCCCTCTCCATGCTCCCTGTTTGGTCAAAAGATCCATCCAAATACGGGGTCGAAGCATGAAAAATATTAACCAGACTTAGGGTCTCCGCAAATGCGTGAATCACGGATCGTACTTCCAATGGGGCCACTTTGAAGAAGTGTATATAGAGAGAATGCTAGTTGGTGATATGAGATAGCCGTAAATGTATATGCTGCCTCATTGTGGTTTCATTAGATGAGGACACATGAAAATAAGTGAATGGGACTGACTGTATGAAAAAGAAATATGAAAACTCAAAATGTGAAATAAACATGTTTTGGGGACTAAAAGCATGAGAAAGGAAAAATGTAATTCTAAAATATAAGTATGAGCATGTGATATATTTGCTAGAAGACATCACATGTTTCCACCTATGGTCGCATAATGTTCTACTCCAAACCTATTGTTTGCTTTTCAATAGAACATATGTTTTTCTATATTTGATTGAAGCTATTAGACATGATCTTTTTTTTAAAGTATTTATAAACACCTACTGATAGTATCCGAGATATCCGGTACCGAAAAGTGCTTTCTCACCTTAATAGATATAATAAATTTTGCCGGAAATGCAATGTAGCTTCTACCTACAGCAATTTCTTAACATAATTTTAAAAATATTTCTTCACCCCTCTGCACCAATTAAATAAATCACAAAAAGCTTTTTTGCAAGGAAACATCAATAATAAAGACAGCCCTGAAATATTGTAATTGACACCCAAATTGATTTGCAGAGAAAATCCATTAGTCCCTAGTATAGAAATTGAAGTGAGTATTATTTTGAAAGTCAACACTACCCCCATTTGGTGTTGCTCAGGGCTATAGATATGCAAATGAGATCAGAGCCATGGTACGGCAACAAAGACGGCACCCAGTATAAACATTCAGGCAGTTAATGATCAATACATACATAAATCTCCAACTATTCATAATTCAAGAGTATGAGGTCCACAAGAAGTTCCCCCCCAAAAAGAACACCGGTAAGAAAACTCCGCCTGTCACCTTAATTCCCAACCTTTAGAAGCAATATTTGAAGAAAAATATAAAAGGGCATCTTTCTTTTCTTTTTGCAATATCAAAAGTTGAAAGCAGCCTTTTATTAAAGTTTGTTTCTCGTGATTAAAAGGGACTGTCCTCCCTATGAACCTCATTTAAATTTGTTTGAGCTAAAAATTAAGACACTTAATATTTTCACCTTCTGGAACTGCTTGTAATTCCATAGTTATGATGTGTTTGCACGCTATCAGCAAGCACAAAATACACCGGCTGTAAATTGATCTCATATATGTATACATCACATCATCCGTGTGAGATGTTAAAAACTTATCGCTGTGATATTGCTGAATAACTACCATCACAGGTTAAAAAGTCATCCTTGAAAGTCATTTTGCTTTGTCATCATCTTTATAAAAAAAACGTATAAATCTATTTTAGATTTGTTTTGCTTTGTCATCATGTATCTTTATAAAAAAATGTATAAATTTATTTTAGATTGCCTTCGCAATTATAAATCCGTTTTTTATTTTGTAAGAGGTGTTATAGAATTGCATCTCAAAATTTTGGTGCATTAATTTAAATCAAGAAAACAAAATGGTTTATGCTGTCTCTTTATAAAAGAACAAAATAAACATCGCTTTTTGCTAAATAAAAGCAAACGGTCGATAATGTGAAAGATCTTACATCTGTATATTGTCTGTTCTAACTGACAGGACTCATATTTCAACTCACATAGCATTACGTTCATGCCAGTAATGTATATACACCAAAAGGAACCCGGATGTCTGCTATGGTTCATCTATCAATGACTTCAGGTTCTCATAAGCGTTGAACATGAAAAATCTCTGACCCAGTAGTTTAGGGGTTAATACAACTTCAAGAGGGATCGGTCATTTATTTCATTCCTCTAGTGGACAGAGGAATTGATGACCCCTGGTCGTTCCCCCTATGTCCAAAATGATTGAAGCGTACTCACTATTTGTCCAATCCGTCTAAAAAATTCAGCCGCTCTCGAATCAGTGCATGAAAGATTGGGAGTACTACAATTAATAATTCTAGTAGCAATAAACCCTAATGGATGGCCGGCTCAAACGCTATCAGTTGCTTGCCTTTCGCTTCGGGTTAGTTTAAAAAATCTAGTGTAGGCAAATGTTGCACTTTGCGTTGCCCTAGTTATTCTGGGTCGTGAAGCGCAAGGAATTGGAAAAGGTTTGCTCTAAATTTTTGATAGGAAATTAGACGTAATGAAAGGCTGGGTTATATAAAGCATGAGTGCATTAACAGAAGTCATTCAACAGCAATGGTTAAAATGTACTTTGCAATTAATTGGAAAGACTGCATTTCCAACGTATGTAGGATCTGTTATTTGGATTCTGTGGGAGTTCAATGAAAAGCTAAGATGTTTCCAAAGTGCTTAATTATATATGTCAACAACCAACATTGATGAGTTTTGTGTAGACATATGTCTCTTACCTATAGTGTTGCTGATAACTTGCTATATTGGTTTGGCTTTGTGGGTTAGTTTTTCCTTACTGCTAAAAAAAAAACATGTGTATGCTTGTTAAGCAACAAGGGAGCCCAATGTCTTAAGTCCTATCCAGGGGACTGGGCAATGAAGATTAATGCCTTATCGAAGGGCACTGGTGCATCAACTTGGTTGCGAACCCAAGACCTCCCGGTTACAAGACCACTGCTCCACCACTGAGCCATGGTGCCCCTTAATGTTTGTTTTTTCCCTCCAATTGGAAATTAAGTCACTTCATACTTTAATGAATGCACTGCTTGTATTAAAGTGAAACGCAAATAAGTGACTACACTACATGCAGACTGGGTTGAAACAAAGGTTTGTTTGCATTCACTTATTAAATGCAAACTCTCACATTATTATATTATTACTGATCTGTTTGCCAGAAAAATGAAGGGCTAATTTTGTCCCCTTAACATTAAAAATGGCTCACATTAGAATTTCTGTAAAAAAGGTAATTTTAAAAAGCGTAATATCTTTGAAATTAGAATGCAATTGTTTGCCTTTTAGAGTAGACCTTTGAATTCTATTTTGAACTTGCAGCTTCTTCTTAAAATCTAACTCGTTATCACAAGAGTCACAATCTATTTCAAATGTTTAAATTGTGGATGAAGTTGAGAACTTGGCATGCGATAGCAGTTGTGAAACAGTCTGGAATTAATGGATAAATGATAAAAATGGTAATCTTATGAAAAAGTTTTAATTGGCCCAAGTGGATGAATAAAGATTGACATTATTTGCCAATTCAATTTCTGTAATATACTTCCCTTTGAATCAACAATAACACTAGATAAATATAAATACTCATTTTTTGTACAAACAAATTTACCACATTGTTTATGTATCGTTCATTTCCAGCTCAACCCAGATTCTCTAAAAATCCTTAATCTGTTTTTCTTTTCCTCTAATGCCAGACAAGCATGTCGAATCTCAGCAACGATAAAAAGACAACCGGCTAAATATGCAGAGGCTCCATATTAATGCAAGAATTATAGTTATGGCCCCAGAAAAAAAAGACAAGCTCATATGCAAGCATTCCTTGATTTTCTGTCTCTCTTCGTCAAATCCCCTAAATGGGAGGGGAGAATGAAGGGGGCTTAATGGAGACAGTCTTTATGATTATTGATGTAATTTAGGCGGGGAATAAGTCCGGTGGACGCCAGTCGCAGCGCGTAGAGTAGGAGGGGAGCGTCTTGGAGGCATGCAAATGATGTAGCGTCTACCGATGAAGAGCCTCCGTGTGATGGATTCGCAGGGTGGCCAGAGGCTGCGGACGATTACACGTGTGTGTCTGTTTTGATTTGGCGCGTGCGTTGTGCGGGAGTTTGGAGAACGCCTCGGGCTTTCGGTGCAGCAAGCACACACAGTTTAATGATTCCTGTTTTTATTACAGTCACTCAAGTTGAAGAGAGTTGCATTTCTCTGAAATGTTTTCTGGCTAATTGTGTAATTCATGTTCCCGAATTTCCTGCTCTAAGGAATGTTCCCATTTAAAATGCGATAGATAACTTGTCTATCTATCTTTGTATTCTTTGCCTCGGTCTCTCCTCTTCCTCTCTCTCTCCTTCTCTCTCTCTCTCTCTCTCTCTCTCTCTCTCTCTCACCCTTTTAACTTTGTGCTTTGCTTATTGAAGACAGCTCTTCTATACTGAGTGTATTTCATTTTCTTCCACTTTCATAGCCTGGGTAGCCTACCCTCTTGTATTTTCTTTCCACCTTTGTCTTGAAAACTATAGGCTTCTTTTTTTCTCTCCTTTTTCTTCCTTTATATACACTTATTGTTCATTTTCTCAATTGATCCGTCTGCATACTTTCTGAATTGTATGAATCTCATTATTTTGAATAGTTTCTGTATCCTTCCCTCGTGCTCAAAATTTCACCATTCTACTTCCCTTTACATTACAGAAAATCATATCTGCAAGTTGTTGAGATTATTGCTAGTAATAATACAAATCCCCATGAATAGAGTAAGCTTAGATCTTGTGGCTTTCCGTGTTTGCTTCTCTACAATTGCGTAAAGCTCTGAGTCTCTATAATCGTACAAATTGCCATCATTTGTCGAATCCCCTCCTGCCATTATACCAGTCGGCAGCACGTTTGATCTCCTCCGAAGAAGTGAGCTGTAAGTTATACCCTCACGAGCGACCACTAAAAACTAGTTACTACAAAACCACAAGAATAACTTTGCCAATGGGTCCGCGGATATGACGAAAAAACCCACAAATCAATTCATTGTTGGTCTCGTTGTTCATATAAATAAACCAGAAATGAAAACCCAGTGTGAGTCATAATATCCTATCCACACAGAGGGAGAACATAGACCCTTTTTTATTAAAAAAGAACAGAAAAAGTACACCCATATTCTTTGTAAAACATTATTATTTTAATAGATTGACCATCTGTATGAATAATTGAGAAATTTGTTCTACATGTCTGAGTCATAGACTCACAAATGTGTTAGAAGAGGGATATTAATAAAGTATTGCTCAGCATGTAAAGTGGTGAAGATGGGAGCTGTCAATTTCGATTTGTGATCTTAGCTTCACCAGAAGAGTGTATATTAGTTTTGTTTTTGTTTTTACCTGTACCCCCATATCAGCTCAGACTGCTTTTTTAATTGAAATAGTAATTACGCAAATTTTAAGTAGACAAGATCATTATAATGCGAAGAGATTTTCTGAAAAACTATGAATCATTTATTATGAACATGAATCCTACAGTTAACAACTAAATTAGTCATACCCTTACCAAGTTTGCAATTTTTTAAGCTGTGAAAAATTGGTTTGTCCCGATTTATGTTTTTCCAGAATGTTACCAGTTAAAGGTTACATCTAAAAGTATTCAACAAAGGCCCTGATTCAACCAGTCCACCTTTCAATCTTGATTTAAGAAAAACACAAGAAAAACATAGAATTTACAAGAAGTATGAATAATTTAGTTGTTAATTGTATATGGAGTCCATTTTAACAGCTTTTTCCTCTTCATTACACTGAATTTATTCTTTCATTAGCAAGTAGATAACAAATATCTGATATATCTATACCTTGGGGGTATAGTAATTGCCAAAGGACTTTAGTGCTAGGCTGGGATTTGAACCATGAACCCTTGGATTAAGAGTCAAGTAAATCCTACATTTAATGGTAGATAATGTTTTGTTATTAACTGGTGCTCTTTTTGTAATATATGTAAGCACATTTTTCTCTCATTTGGTCCCTATGTTATACTTCTGAAGTCAACAAAATACATCTCTGACTACATCAGAGGGTACTCTTTAAATCGGTATCATGTAAGGATTATGTTTAATCCAAGCAGGATGGCATCTCAATCGTTAATGTTGCTATCGGAATGTTTGTGTTTACATGGTGTATGTGAAGTAAATCCAGGAGGGGGGGGGGGGGGGTGTGAGAGGATGAATGGGGCAGTCTCATGCTGAAATGCCACAGACTCATAAGTGTATCAGCCTTTTCACACACAGCTAAAATTCATCATATCCAGAGATGATTAGTATAAACGTGTTTAACTCAACAGTTTTAAACATGTTTATAGAAAATTTTCCCAGTGTGAACATCGTTTATACGATGTTGGGATAGATACAAAGTCGCGATTCATATGCCCCTAAAAGCAGGCTGCAGATACGAAGTTCGTATCTAGAGAGCTTGACATTTTGTGTGTGAAAGGTTATTCGTGTTTAAATGTGTTTCAGACGTGTTTAAACTGGATGGAGCGTGCACTTTGATTGATATGGCATGACCTTCAATGCGCAATGGCACTACTGCGCAGTTCACGAGCAGTAGTTAATCACGAAACGATTAACGATCGCACTGAAATTTCTGTGTGTGAAAGGCTCGTGATTAGTTTAAACACGTTTCAAACACGTTTATACTAATCATGTTTATAGAATTTTAGCTGTGTGTGAAAAGGCTGTAAGACATGGCAATGTGTTAGATTTGCTAACTTTAAACCAACTTTACTCAGACTTATATCGTTCCCTGTTAAAGTTAAGATCACTACCCTCCCCCTCCAAAATAAGGTGTTATTTTTGCCTGGCATAGTCTTTTATTTGAATTACAGTACCTGGCAAAGAGAAAGTATTAAATTGAAAGTAGGGTGGACTTGAAAACTTACTGCAAATACAACATATGCTTTAAGATCCAGTTAATATATTTTATTTGTATCTCTTTTTATTTGTGTGTGCGTGGGGGGGGGGCAAATTAAAAACCAAGTTATTATAGTATTTAATATAAGGTGAGTGTCTTTCTTATTGCACTTTTGGTATGATCGCATAATTAAGATGACACATAGTGCAATGTTTAAACTATAGTTATGTGTCAGCAGTCTTCACGAAATTACGATCTATATCGTTGGCACAAAGATTTAGCAAGAAAAGTAATTTCAACCGCTATCTGAAGGAAAAGGACCAGTATACCATATTACCACCCCTGCTCAAACAAGCAAGAAACACTATTTAATGAAAAGAACCGAGTTCAAGATGAAGCAGTGGAGATGAGTTTGAACAGGGCAACAGATACGGCCTAGCATGTCACCTGCGATGGTTGTTTAATGACTTGCTGAGGTCAGGAGTTTGAGCCTGATATGATATGTCTTTAATGACATCTAATAAGAGTCTGATGTCCCCCTTGTCATCTAGGCTATGCAAGGGAATGTTTATTTGTGATGGGATCAGGTCACCATGTCAGTGCAGGCATCCCGATGAGGTTGAACAAGTCGCTAATAGGCCAGTTGTGTTTCCATCGGCCCAAAGTTGGCGAAATTAACGCGCTACTTTTTTAATCCGGGAATATTAATTATACTGATGTTGGAAAATGTGTCTTCATCAACCCAAAGTCGGTGTAGGCATCCCAATGAGATTGAACAAGTCGCTAATAGGCCTCACTCTCTCACTATCGGCGTGTCTTCATCAGCCCAAAGTTGGCAAAATTAACGCGCTTTTTAAATCCAAGAATATTCTCAATGTTTGAAAATGTGACTTCATCAACCCAAAGTCAGTGTAGGCATCCCGATGAGATTGAACAAGTCGCTAATAGGCCTCACTCACTATAGGTGTGTATCCATCAGCCCGAAGTTGGCGAAATTATCGCGCTTTTTTTTTTAATCCGGGAATATTATCCCGATGTTTGGAAATGCGTCGTCATCAACCGTAAGTACAGAAAACCGAACCAGCTCAAGCTTCATTATTAATTCAGCCTGATGTTGGCACATGTGCACTTAAGAGTCGTACATGATGGGATTGATAAGTCAGCTCCGTCGATCACCACTTTGACTTCGTGATGATGAAAACGCGCCCGGAATTAGCTAGCTATTTTGCAAAAATACATAAGAAGTCAATACTGATGCTAATTTATTCAAGGGATACCCTAAATTGAGGAGTATGATATATATGGAATAAAACGATTATGCTAATTTATGAGTTCAAGATCAAGAGCAAGTGTAGGAAGCTAATATTGATACTCGACGTGGGGGGGGGGAGAAGAACAGAGAATACAGAGTATTTTGACAGACAGAATGTCACTGTAGCCTTCTTGTGACAACCCTTCCCATGTAAGAATGACCTACAAGATTGGGTTTCAACTTCCTCTTTCGACTCGACCATCATCGACTTTCAGAAGTGACGTCTTGTTTAAAGTCCTGTCTATCTATTTTCGTATATGCTCGTTGAAGTATCATCTAGGGTAGCATCGCAGATCGTAAAGGAGACCGATATTTTGACAATACAGTTTATACTTTGAAAAAAAGGCTTGATATGAACAAAAATGTATATCTTTTGAAGTCTTAATATCTTTAAAAGAAATGGAGAATCATTTAAAAGGATTTGTATTGACTTTTATAGTTGCATTCACAAACACATAAAAATGTTGTAAGGGGACTTTTGGGTCTTAATGAATCAACATGTATAATTTGTGTTGACATGTCATGTTACAATAACTTTAAGGGGTGGGGGGAGATCACAGTGATGATGGTGATGATTTACTGATGATGATGATGATGGTGATGATGCTAGCTGTCACTGACGATGGTAATGCTGATGGTGGTATAGCTAGTCTTGCCATATTGCCCGTGCTAGTGATTACTTGTATCTTTAGAGAGCTAGTTGGAGCTATTACACCACCCTCGTCCATTGTATTATAATGATAAAGTTGACCTTCTTGTTGTTTATGTTTGAGTTAATGAGGCCTATCCCATACATCTTTACATGAACATCATATAAAGCAAAGTTTGTTCAACAAGCTCTTTGTTTGACCAAAAGTCTGGTCCTGTCTGGATTTGTAGGCACATACTTAATCATCTTAAATGTTAAATACGTTAACCCATTACTTACTAGAACCAGGGGACCTGGTATTAAAAGACAATCCAATCCTTATAATAAGTTCATTTGAATGAAAGCAGAAATATCAGAGACACAGAATGGTGAAAGTTTGACACAAATCGGACCACTATAGAGAAAGTTATGAATGTTTGAAAAATGAGATCACTACAGCTATGCAAATCTCAAATTGGCAATTTTGTCAGTGGATTGTGCACTCTAAAAACTGAAATGTTAAATCACCATTTAAAAGGGCCGAGGAGTAACCACTTTTTTAAAATGGTAGATTAACACTTTGAACATGCTGGATCCAACACTATAAAGGTTGAATCTAGCAGGTTAAAAGTACCAATCTGACACTTTGAAAGAGTTGTCACTCCTCGGCCCTTTTGAATGGTGATTTAACATTCCAGTTTTTAGAGTGTGACGTAGTAATGGATAAGTTGTGATATGGTGGTGATGGCAGTGGCAATGGCAAGGCTTTTAACAATGATGATGATAATGGTGAAAACTATAAGAATTGTCATTTTTATGATATCAATAAGATAAATGTTGATGTAAATGATATGAAAACCATTCTCTGATGAATTAGTACCATCACTTGAACAGAAACATTTCCTAACAGTAATCATTGTATCATAATGAAAGCCTGACCTTATATATATTGACATTCAGGGGCCTATCCTCGTACATCTTTTCATGTATGACTGACAGACAGTAAACACATACCTAATGATTACTATCTATCAATGTACCAAAGCTATTTGTACAAAAGGTTAACATATTTACACCAAGCTGTAAAATCAGCCCCAGATGCTCGTACCCAAACAAAGATCAATTTAGTAGAGCCAATTGCTTCTCTCCTATCCTAATATCCTATTTAATGTTATCATCCTCATGTTTCTCCCAGCCTTCATGTTCAGACATTTCTCCTTACACTGTTAACTCACTAAAACCAAGCAATGTCTATTACTGTTAACTCACTTAAAAACCAAGCAATGTCTATTTTATTAAGCCTAGTATTAAGAAATTTTAAAACATTTAGAATTATGTCAGGGCTTAGCACTTATTGGTCTTCTTGTGATTTTGCAATTTAAAAACACTTTTATTTTAGTGGAAAATTGTCATTTGTTTGGGAATAAGGGTTTCATCTTTGAGACTAGCACCGTCTTCCACTTCTGTCATGTATTATCTCAGGTCACCTAAGTTGCAGTGTAACATTTGTTTTAGATTTCAACATGAAAGTTTTGAGGAAAGTGAAAACAGCAGAGGAATTTGTTCTCCCATCTATGGGATGGCATCAACGGCTGGTGTGTGGATGAAGTATGTGAGCATCTGTTCCTAACTTCACTCCTCCCCTTCCGCCCTCTCTCTCTCTCTCTATCCCTCTTTCTCTTTCTTTATCTGTCTCTCTCTCCCTTTGTCTCAGTCTTGAATTATCTATCTATTTATTTATTTTTTATTTTTATTTTATTTATTTATTTTTTTTTGGGGGGGGGGCTCCTTTTTTCTCTTTTTCTCACCCTCCCTATCTTTTTCATTTTCTCTTTTTCTATGAACAGATAGATTCATAGATAGAAAGAAACATGTATATAGATGGATAGATGGACACATACCATAGGTTGATAAATGGATAGATAGATATATAGATAAAACAACAGAACCATGTTACATACTACAAAGCACAAGCATGGAAATTTCAACATTAACAAAATGTATGTAAACAAAAGATAGATTTATGTCTTATGATATTCAAAACCTTAAAAGGGCAGATAAAAATCATCATGCTTGTTTTAATGATAATGAAGAAAAAACAAGTACAGCATTTTTCCTGATTGCATGTCAGTTTATGATTTTAATATCCTTTTTCAGCCACATTTGTAACCACTCAAGTTCTATCTCTGGGAAAACCTTTCCCATGCATTGAAAGATTTATAATGACATTCTTATCTTATCAAAATCAAGATCCACAGCCCCCATTTGATATGAATAGAAAGATGGAGCTGCACCTTCAAATGTGTGATTTGGCCTTTTCGTTAGTTTTGCTTTGGAAAAGATGAGTTTCATTGAAATTTTTATGAATGGGATGATTTATCTAAGGGCATGATGGACTACTCGATGAACAGATGTTGGGCTTGTCATTAGCTCATCCTTTGAATGCATTTTTATAACCGGACAGATGGTATGCTGTATGTTCCATGCAATATTACTACAGAGTACAACCTAATAGATGCGTGGTGTGTATGAAGATGTAGAGACAATAAGAGAGAGCAGTAGAGGAGAAGAAAGAGAGACTGAACACAAAACGATATTGAGAAATGTAGAAGAGACCAGAAGGGGGCAACAGACAGATAATTAAGGGAATTACAAGAGTAGTAAGGGGGTGAGAAATTAGACCATTTTTTGCAATAAGTATTGTTTAAATATAAAAGAAAACTAAAGAAGATGTCGTGCCTTTTTTCTGTTTCCTCTTTTTTTTTCTCCTTTGTTCTCTGTCTGTCTCTCTTTCTCTCTCTTTCTTTCTCTCTCTCTCTCTCTCTCTCTCTCTCTCCCTCCCTCTCTCTATTTTCTGTTATTCCAAATATCAGTCAATACAAAACACCCATTTACATGTATCTAACTGCGCTGCTCTTGATGAAATGTGAAGTTTTAGGTCGATATTTTTTTCATCTCTGTTTTAATAAAGAAAAATGCATTATGAAATTATTTCTTTTCACGGAATTTCAACCTGACCTCTGAAAACTAGAACAAGTAATGGATTATCAAATTTACAAACAAATCAACAGACAACTTAAGTGTGCACCTGGCCTTTGTGGAAAATAAAGAGATATATTTAATCAAAATTTAGTGTCCTTGACTTTGCAATTATTTTTAGAGAGATTAAGTGATATCTGTCTCAAACTATGTGTATTTTGGGTTGCATCTATAATCAAGAACTTGTAGTCATGGTTAATCTTAATGTCAATCTTGATATATTGGTATTTATATCAATTTTCTGTAATTGAAAATGCAGCATGTCTTACAAATTTGACCTACAATGCTTCTCGCTTAAAGGCATGTTGAGGTAAAATGCAATATTATAACACTGACAATTTTATCCAAGATCTGATCATAGAATTTTTGAAGTGAGAAAAATGAAGATGAACAAGGCCCAAAGGCCAAAGTGATTCTAGAAGATCAAACATGGTGTAAACCATATTAAATTGGGTATACACTGGAATCCAGATTGTCACATATTTTAGTTGATACCTGTTTAAAAAGACCAACAAATTCATGGTTTTGAGTTCGAGGTTTATTATCATCTTTTTATATCATTCTGGTTCTCAGCTGATAGTATGTGCTCAAATTGGCCATTGTTTACTTTTGGATTCTACTTTTATAATTTTGTTACACTGATTTTCAGATTTAAGCTTATAATTCATAAGAATGCTTGCTTGATTTTAAGTAGTTCAAAGAAATGATCCCTTAAGCCAGTGTTAATTTTTGTGTACTCCGAGAATAGTTACAAATGGGATTCATTTCAATATTACCCAGTCCCTTTTAATACTTGTCTTGTAGGTACCCCCCCCCCCTTCATTCCCCGTTTGTTTCTTTTTCACCCACACAGTAAACCCATTTGGATGTTGAAATAACCTTTTTTTAATTAACATAGTTGTAGCATTGATTTGATTAGAGAAAATGTTTTTGAAATTAGCAGGGCTGATTGTTGCCTGATGTGCAATCATTGAAAACTAATTGCAGTTTTCATTCCTAAAAGTGTAGGCTGTGTAGCCCTTCACAGCAAATTAATAGTTTATACCACATAAAAGTGGCTATTTTGTGAAGTTTTTTTGTTTCACATACATCTGGGCTAAAAATTTAAGAACATTGTTCCAAATTTAAAGTCACTAACATTGTAATGTACAATACTATGCAATGTACTATGCAAATGAATGCTACAACTTTCATGTTTAAGTTTGCATGATTTGAGTTGGATTGTTTTATATTATCACTATTGTGTATTATATTATTTACTCATTTATATATATGTTTTCCTATGATTTACCTCATATAGTAGTTGTCGATGATCCCGGAATATTTTCTCCTAGTGCTGGAGACACAACGTCTCAAAACCCAGCTGGTGAGAGAGTGTTTTCTTTTTTCTTTCTTTCTTTCTTTTTCTGAAAATTAATCTCTTAAAGGGGACGTCTAGACCTTTTTATAATCTTTTGCCCAACTTTTACCTTTGCACACTAACTTTCAATTTCTCTTGACTTCAATATTTATTAAGTTTTCCATTTTTTTTTAAAATCCTGATTGCGTGTATTTAATTGAATATGTAGGCCCTACATTTTGATCATACAATTATTGTAAAGTTTCAGGCAAAATGTAAGTCAGGCTATTTTAGTAAATGTTTGCAGGAAACTTTGCATAAATTATAATTGTGAAGAAGAAAAATATATATATCAAAAGCTGTGTAACTCTGTGGTTAAAATCAGTAAAGAAAATTAGTGTGCATAATGAATATCTGTGCTAGTTATACAAAAATGGTCTGGGCTTATCCATATTATCTTTGCTGCCTAGTCCTCTATCCTTACTACATTACATTTTATATCCTCATCTATATCGATTCCTGTGTATTGCCTATTTACTCCCTTCTTGCTCAATTCAACCTCGTTTATGAAATTAACCTTTTAATTTACACTTTTAATTTACACTTTTATTTATTTTAGTTCACAATACCTCCCTTATAAATGTTAAATGTACATTTATATATCTTGATTATACTTTTCTGTGTACAACCCTTGTAACATAAAACATTGAATGATACGACAGGGACCAGTGGAATGTTGTTCAATTAATATATAATTCTTGCCTAGAGAGGGCTCTCTTCCGCTTTGATTTTGTCAACCTGAGAATTGATTATTCAGATTGCACTCTCAATACAAGCATGACATCATCCATCGTTCATCTGGTGCTGTCCCAGGCTGGGTTGGTCTGAATTTAAAATGCAAAGGCTTAACAATTAATAGCTAATTTAAGCCAAACATGCTTCGATTTTGTACCTACATTAAACAGTTTCTGACAAAGAACACTTGCCTCATTCCTGTTGAAATTCAACATAATTTCATGAGTGAAATAAGATGACATGGAATTATTGTTGTATCAAAATAATGAATGAAATAAGACACTGGTTCACAACTTGTTTCACAGAAATTTATTGTTAATACATGAAATTTTGAAAATATAGTGTCATTTAGAACGATTTCTCTGCTCTAAATTATGTTATGCTTGTGAACAGAATATTGATGTATATATCAGTGATGTTGAACGAAATATAGTACCAGTAGCCTATCTGTAAACCATGAGGGTTATTCTAGGAATATTTAGTTACCAGTGCGACAATGTTTTTCTTCTTCAAATATTTAGCTGGCGGCAAGAATGGGCTCTCCAAGCAGATCCCCGTTTACATCGGCATCTCTCTGGCCATCGTCGTGCTCCTCCTGGTCTTCCTCTTCATCGCTATCTACCTGGTCACCAAGAGGAAAAGGGGGAACTCCCCCAGCTACACCACCACCTCCACCGGTAAGAGAATGAATGATGCGATCCAGTGATGATGTGCAAAGTGGATGAATAATATAATAATAATAAAACAGTGCTTATAAATAATAATAATAATACTACTCAGATTTTATATAGCGCTTATTATAATCACTAAGCGCTAAACTTGGAGATTGTGTTACCCCGGCTTTAGCTGTGCTGCCATTTCAGCGCTCTAGCATTTCGAAGAATGAATTCCTGCCAGGTACCCATTTACATCACCTCGGTTGAGTGTGTCAAATGTAGATCAATGTCTTGCAAAAGGACTTTAGTGCTTTCCACAAAAGTCTCTTAGCGCTTTTTCATTTAAAAAATCGCAATTGATGCATATAGCAAAATAACAAATTTCCAGTAGGTTCCAGGTACAAACTTCTTCCACTGGTGTAAATATAAAATCACGAAGATCACAAAAAGACACTTAATTTACCAGAAAACGAGAGAGCACATAAGAGTGGTCGCTTGTAAGGTGCACCTCCTCCTCTAATAGGAGGGAACAGGAGTGTGGAGTGTGGGAGGATGTTGGTGGATATATCATCTTCTCTTCATGTTGCTTTTCCCTCTACCTACCCCCCCCCCTCTCTCTCTCTCTTTCTCTCTTTCTCTTTCTTACTTTCTCTCACTCTCTCTTCCCCTCTCTCTCTCTCTCTCACTCTTTCTCTCCCTCCCCCTCTGTCTGTCTGTCTCTCTATCTCACTCCGTCTCTCCCCTTCTCTCCCTCTCTCTCTCTCTCTCCCTCCCTCTCTCTCTCTCTCTCTCTCTCTCTCTCTCTCCCTCTCCCTCTCACACACACACAAACCCACCTTTCAGTGATGAGAGGGGTAGCTACAATGCCAGATTCAGTGTCACCATTACAATTAATGTACAGTCATTTTTAGTAATACTAGACTCTAAATTGTATTCAGAATGTTATTCTTAATTCAAAATTGCTCGTATTAAATTGACTTTAATCTTTGAATAAACTTTTATGAATGTAAAAGTCGATTTCAAGTTTGTAAGATATTAGTATTGTGTGAATCCTGTGATATTCCTTGTTCATTTGTAAAACATTTTCTTACCGTTCATACCAGAGTGTTAAATTCTTGTTCAGAAATATCAAAAGTAATTGTGTAGCATGAATGATACAAGCATGTCAATGTATTTTTAAAAAAGACATAAAAGCATTTTTGTCAAAATGATTTGTATGGATTCCCCCCCCCCCCCCCAATTTTTTTAAAAGTAGGGAGTATGTGTTGCATGCCATAGAAGAAAACAGCAGTAATATTTCGGGTTAACATGCATGAGAAATTGAAGGAAAAGAAAAGTCAATTGACTTTGCTAGACTATATGTCCCTTATATGGAAAAGGAAAATTGCTAAGACTTTTCGTTTGTCATTGTTTTATTCCAGTACTTTCAAAATGCCTGAATTTATGTTTGCTTATTAAAAAATCCAATACATTGTCATATCATGTGTGTTTGTCTCAGTTGATATTTTTGCTGCATTTCTTTGTTGAAAATTATCCGTTGTGCTGAGATTTAGAAGGCAGTGACTATCGTTGATGCCTCTGTGGATCTACACTCTACAGTCATGAGATGCAGAGTGTTCTCTTAATGATGCAAACATTTGGAGAACATGCACTTTAAAGTCAAAGCACTCTTAAAAAAAGAAATCAATCATGTTTCAAAGCATTGTATTGTATTTTGCTGCTTGTATTTTTGTTTGCATGAGAATTCAGTTTGCTTCTTTTTTTGTGTCTTCTTTCCTTTTGATCTGTATGTTGCTTCCCCCTGCTGCCATGGCAACCTTTCATTGAACAAACCCGCATTAACAGAGGACTGTAACCTGGCTATGCTTTCAGCACAACCACCGGACATCACAACCCAGACGATGCACTCCTCGCTGCGATCCAACCACGTCGCCCTCTCGAGTCACAACGAGAAGATCCCCATGTCCGGGACACCAACGCATCCGCCCCATCCTGACCTGACTGGCGGGAAGATCCCGCATCAGCTCACCGTTCAGTTCTCGCCCAAAAAAGGAGGGACCATCACGCAGCTCGGGTGCTTGGGGTCATCGGATATCTCACAGTACTCGTTAAATAATGGATCCCTGCATTCGCACCCGCACTCGCGGTCGCTGTCGCCAACAAAAAGCCACACCTATGTTCCTCTGGTAGGACCCGGACAGGAGAAGCACATCTACGCCACGCTGAATCCTCCAGAACCACCTCCACAGGATCCGAGGTACTGTCAGACCCGTTGCTACGGCGACTTGGAGGACAATGATGGGTACATTATGGAGGAGGCAGATGAAAACTACATGCTGCAGGGACATTCCTCGGAGGAAAGTCTTGAGCCTCAGTCTATGTGTGATTCCGATCCAGGCAGGACATTATCGGGCAGCGCTCTTGGGCTTCCAATGCACTCAGATTACAGCATAGCAACGGGGCATGTGGGATCAAGAGGGGGCAGATTAGTGCTACCAGATTCAGGTTTGTCCTCTAGCTACCTTAACCCTTATTTAAAAATCTTTCAGATGTTTCTTGATATTTGTAGGGACCACAAATGATCTGTAGTTTCTTTGAAGGCTTGGAAAACAGCCAGTGATCTTGTCCAGAAACACTTCAAGATGACTAGATAACCTGGTGAACCTGTAGTCTCACTTGTATTCTCAAATGTGATAAGCAAATTGGGACCAAGGATTGTGAAAATGGTTATTTCTGGGATCCATGGTAACTAGAAGGGTACTCAAAATGTACATTTAGATTTTTTGAAAAATGTTTGCATTCCTTAGAAATTCCTTTAAAGGGATCCGGTAACTTTGTCTCAGATTCTGAAACAAAATTATGGATTTAGCTCATGATGCAATGATAATTATAAACCTTTAGGTCAGTCAGGAACCCCATGACTTTTACAAGCCGATCGCCTGACTGATTATCAAGATATTTATGATTAGAATTACAAATTTTGAAAACCGTTCGCCTGACGGTTTTCATTACACTACAGTCTATTGGGGAAAACGAGTATGGTAAAACCGGTCACTCAACGATTTTTACTTTTTTGAGGCACTTCTTGATCATTTTGAAGCGCAATTTTTTTAGGGCTTCAATATTACACCATATCACAAACACTGATAGCACGTAGGGCCGTGTATCTCAGATTTAACATTGTTAAACGATCCCTTTAAGTGGTATCCTCTTTATAAAAACAAATCTAAATATAGAAATCTACTTTGTGACACTTGTGAATTTATCTGAGATGTGAATTTTAGGAAATTCATAATAAATTAATTCCCAAATCAGGATCTACTTTTTGATGAATTCTGACTTTTACCAACTTTTATCTATGCTGTTCTTCCTAAAGGCCCTGCAATTATTATTATTACTCCAACATTTGCCGGGTTCATATTTTACACCCGGGTGAAGAAAGGCAAATGTGGATTAAAGCCAGGCTGGGATTCAAACTCTCAACCCTGGGATTGAGAGTCAAGTGAATGAACCACGACACCTCAACTGTTGGGGATGGTTCCCGTTTTTTCTGTCTTTTGGAAAGGACATTCCTACAATATCAATGGGTTAAAGCCCCACTGTACTACTTGTAGCTACTTGCTCCCTCTATATAGAAAACAATGCCTAATTGGTAACCATTGGTCCCCCATTATCCTCTTTTTCTAATGTTAATAGAGACCTAAGTAGATGAGATAGCCACCTGTCAGTGACCACACTGGGTGGTCTAATCCCTCCTGGCTAAACTAGTACAGATGGGCTTTAAAAGTATTGTTATTTTTTTGTTTGTCTCTTGTAGGAGTTAGCTTGATGATACCAGAGGGGGCTATAGCACGTGGCCAGACGGTGGAAATATACCTAGCAGTCTCACATGAACTCATGGACAGACCGCACATAGAACACAACCAGACCTTACTTAGCCCCGTCATCTTGTGCGGCCCGCCCTCTGTAGTCCTTGCCAAGTCAGTCGTCCTGGTGTTACCGCACTGCGCACAGATGAGCAAGAACGACTGGAGGCATTCAGTCATTGCCAGCAGTACACATCCAACAGATGACAAATGTTGGGAGGTGAATAAAGAATCATCATATCTTTTGTGTGTTTTATTTGGGGGGGATGGCTGAACACTTAAAGGTTGATTTATTTTTTAAATGCGAAATTGTATTTTTTAATACACTTTCAGTTTGATTTAAATATTTTACACATTTTAGAATGAATTAGTGGAAAATTCCTTTGCAGGAAGGAGATATTCACAAAAGGCCCAAAAGAGTAAATCAGCAAAAAAAATACATGGGTTGAGGGCAGTTTGCCTCCCGCCCCCTCCCCCCCTCCCCCCCCCCCCCCCCCCAAAAAAAAATAAAAAATAAAATAAGCCACCATAAAAAAAAATTGGGAAGGGGGATGTTAACAGTACTGGTAGTCATCACAAATGAAGTTTTTCTAATTTTCCCATCAAATTATAATACATGTATTCTTAATTTGTATTGCCTCATTCAGAAACAGACAACTGTCGGAGAGGAAACCATCAACTTACAAGTCTTCTGCCAGGTCGATAGTCATCTATCCTGCATCGTAACCGACCAGCTCGGGTGGTATGCCCTCAGTGGCGAGTCAAGGCCAGAGAGACAGTCGGCAAAAAGGTTAAAACTGTTAGCTTTCGGTCCAGCTCTTCGGTCGACACTAGATTACCATATCAAAGTGTACATCTCGGAAGACACTCCAGATGCTATAGAGGTAAGCAGATTGAGCAAAACTGTGCTTAAAGAGAAGGTTGACTTAATCTGTGAGCGTTAATATTGTATTATGCAAGTGTGGAAAAACGTCAGATTAAAAATGTTCCCTGAAAAGCATGGCTCTTCAAAAATCGGACAGATTTTTATGCCACATTTTTGTGTAGTCCCATATACATCTTTCTGTGTACAGTGCTTGTAACTTTACCAAGACAGGGCCAAATTTCTTATCATTTTGATGATTCCAGATCCTTGCAGTACACACAATGCAATTTACATATCAATATTCTGTTTGTAAACATATATATATATATATATATATATATATATATCATATGAATCAGTTTACAATGCAGTGTATATAGCAAAACAGAAGAAAAATTATATACAGCAGAAACACTCCATTTTCTTCTTGTAGTAACATGACACATAATGCATAAAGTAAATAATATAATGTACCATAATAAATCCGGAGATTTAGATATATAAAACCTAATATAACAAGTTTCTAAATAAATTATAACTCATGCTATAAATTATAGGTAAATGAGGTACATGGAATGCCTAAATTAAATGGCATAATAGTACTTGTACATATGCGACCTAATGTATTATTAAATACATGTATGTATTTTTAAATATACATCTTACATCTTTGTTATCCTTGCAGCATATCCTCAACGTTGAGAGGAGACTCGGAGGGCAGCCCCTCCAGGGTGGCTGCCAATTTGACTACCACGACAACGGCAATAATCTCAGATTGGAGATCCAAAACATAGTTCCTGGCTGGCAATGCAAGCTGGCCAAGAACTGTCAAGTAAGTTACCTTAATTACATAAACTAATCTCTTGTCCAGGAGAGGGTCACATTTTAGTTAATTGTTTACAAACAGCTATAGCTACATTTCTCTGAACATTTTGATATCAAATACTCATTCTGGCAAAATATGGAGTTACGTCTTTGTGTCACTGAACCCTTGATATATATCTCTGGATGCATCAAACTCAGTCAGCAAAATTATATAGTTCTCATATTTATTTTGTATGCAGTTATCTCAACTTTTAGAATCATGTTAACTTTCTTGTTGTTTTAATTGAATTCCACTAAGGTGTGTTTGATATCACAACCTTTGATTACCCTTTGAGAAAATTGGAGTTTAATTCAAGTAGTGAGGATCATGATTTGGTTTGGTTCAATTTTAGGCTTGGAGTAGGGTCAGATGTGGTATTGGGACCAGGATTAGTAAATTGACAGAGGAGCAATTATCACTGGAAAATGTATCTTAAACTTAATAATACTAAAGTATTTTCAAATTTTATGAATAAATTAAGAAGTAATCACTATTCTTAAAGTAGTATATCCTCAAAAAGTATGAGCGATTTTTAGTGAGAAATTCTTCCATGTTTCTTTTCTCCAAGGAGATTCCTTTCTACCATGTATGGAGCGGTACCTCCAACACGTTGCACTGTTCATTTGCCTTGGTCAAGACGGAGCCGGGTATCGGACCCATTGGCTGCAGGTTAGAGGTCACCCAAGGCACCTATACGACCAGTATGCAGGTCATGGAGAGGATCATTGATGGGGTAAGTCATTCAAGGGTTGGTCTTTCTTTGTAACTTGTGGCTCTTCCAGGTTTTCAAGTTGACCTATTTTGTAGAACTTTGAGAGATTTTTTATGAGTTAACCTCAATATTTGATAATGGCGACAGGCCGGAATGGAGAATGTGCATACATTGTGTGCAGTGAAGCCTGAATCTGACGACCAGGGTAATAATATATCTGTAAAGCGCATAGACACATCGTTGTATCGATGTATTGGTCGCTATATAAAAGCAGAATATTATTATTATTTGATGCAGAAGCCAGAACTTTTCAAGGAGACTTAATTGAGGAACCCTTTTGTGGCATTTCTTGGTTCATAGAAGACTCAAGGCGATACTTCCTACCTTAAACACTCATTGTATACCTTGTCATAAGAAGGACCCCTAATTTAGGTGCAGAAGTAAAAAACCTGACAAGCAAAAGATATGAAGCTAGGGGATTAGGGTCAGGATAGTTAGTACCGTATTTGCCGGCGTAAAGGCCGCAGTATTTTTGGAAGAGAAAATATCAAAAAGTTGGGGTGCGGCCTTTGCGGCGAAAGAGTAAAAAAAAAAAAAAAAACCTAAGTCATAACCAGCACGAATTCGCACATACGGGACTACGAATGGTACAATAACTATACCACTATGGTACAGGACATTTCCACACATCTTACCAACAATTTTATCTTGCATTGTTGACATGAAGACGAAAATAACTTCCTAAAACAACATTTGCCGATATATCTTGATCAAAGTTCGTGCCAATGCATTGCAAAAGTAAAGGAAGGGATTGTTTAACGGAGCTGCCGCGAAGCATCCATCCGAAGTCGCAATTTTGTTTTCCATTTCACGCAATTTCGCATTACACCGTACATTGTGGTAGGGGTATATCGGACACCAAATCTGCCTGCGATCACTTTTTTAGCTAAACTTCCGGTAAATTATAAGAATATTGATGAATTTAGTGGCAGTTTGTAAAAAAAAAATGGTGTTTTACAAGAAAATTACAATTATTTTGTTTTGTCTGTTTGTATGTTTGTTTTTTTGTTTTTTTGTTTTTCCCCCCTCTTTGAAATGTCAAAGTTGGGGTGCGGCCTATGCGGCGCTGCGGCCTTATCGCCGGCAAATAAGGTAAGCATATATTTTGCTGTGTACTATTAGTATGCCAGATTAGGTTTTGCTGGAGAAGGGGGCACATCCCCCCCCCCTTCCCTCCATCCACAACATAGACATCCTACTTTTCAAAATTTCTTTTCAAAATACTTTCCAATGTTTAAGAGAGGAAGTATGTTGAGCATATCTCACTCTTCTTATGTTACTCTATCCACCTTTCCTTCTTACAACGCATAGAGACATATTGTGATATGCACTATATAAGTACAGTATATTATCATTATTATTATTTCATTTCTTTATATATTATACCCGTCTCTCTTAGGTGGTTGTGGAGCAGGAGTTGAGACTGAACGGATACAGCCCGAACCACATGGTACCGCCTCAGAACGCCTTCCACCTGTCAAAACCAGTCAGAACCGCCTTGTGCCAATGCCTTGATATCCCTAATTCATTTATTTATATATTATACCCGTCTCTTAGGTGGTTGTGGAGCAGGAGTTGAGACTAAACGGCTACAGCCCGAACCACATGGTACCGCCTCAGAACGCCTTCCACCTGTCAAAACCAGTCAGAACCGCCGTGTGCCAATGCCTTGATATCCCTAATTCATTTCTTTATATATTATACCCATCTCTCTCTCTATCTCTAGGTGGTTGTGGAGCAGGAGTTGAGACTGAACGGCTACAGCCCGAACCACATGGTACCGCCTCAGAACGCCTTCCACCTGTCAAAACCAGTCAGAACCGCCGTGTGCCAATGCCTTGATATCCCTAATTCATTTCTTTATATATTATACCCATCTCTCTCTCTATCTCTAGGTGGTTGTGGAGCAGGAGTTGAGACTGAACGGCTACAGCCCGAACCACATGGTACCGCCTCAGAACGCCTTCCACCTGTCTAAACCAGTCAGAACCGCCTCGTGCCAATGCCTTGATATCCCTAATTCATTTCTTTATATATTATACCCATCTCTCTCTCTATCTCTAGGTGGTTGTGGAGCAGGAGTTGAGACTGAACGGCTACAGCCGAACCACATGGTACCGCCTCAGAACGCCTTCCACCTGTCTAAACCAGTCAGAACCGCCTTGTGCCAATGCCTTGATATCCCTAATTCATTTCTTTATATATTATACCCATCTCTCTCTCTATCTCTAGGTGGTTGTGGAGCAGGAGTTGAGACTGAACGGCTACAGCCCGAACCACATGGTACCGCCTCAGAACGCCTTCCACCTGTCAAAACCAGTCAGAACCACCGTGTGCCAATGCCTTGATATCCCTAATTCATTTCTTTATATATTATACCCATCTCTAGGTGGTTGTGGAGCAGGAGTTGAGACTGAACGGCTACAGCCCTAACCACATGGTACCGCCTCAGAACGCCTTCCACCTGTCTAAACCAGTCAGAACCGCCTTGTGCCAATGCCTTGATATCCCCCAGCCCAAGGGTAATGACTGGAAACTACTCGCAACCAAACTAGGTGTCGATGGGTACGTTGAAGAGATACAACACAATGCTAATTTTTCTTGAAATTCAAGCAGCTTTATCCAACTTTGGAAAGTGTAGTACTACATTTGCCACACTCGACCCAGGTGATGGGTACCTGGCAGGAATTAATTCCTTGAAATGCTAGAGCGCCGTAATTAATGGTAGCTAGGCTAAAGCCGGGGTATAATTTCCAAATTTGGAAGCGCATTGAGATGTTTAAATGTGATATGCACTATACAAGAACCGAATATTATTATTATTACATGTAGATGATAGTATCTGTGATATTAAGTTAGGATATTAGATGTATGAATGCATTATTATATGAAAATTGTTATCATTAATTTGATGGTAGTTTAGTTACAACCTATTGTGCAATTAAAGGTTATAGTTAGATGGCAAGGGGGTCATCTTTATCATGTTATGCCTTTTTGCCACCAAAAGTGATGCCCTAGGCCTTATTCTTGAGATATTGACCTTTACAACACTTTTTAAGAAACAATCTTCAGTCCTTCATGAAAATAGGTTACTAGTTTTACCATTTTTTTAAAATGTAAGAATATGGGTGCTTGAAATCAATGAACTTTAAAACCCATCTGTACTAGCTTGGCTAGGAGGGATTAGACTGCCCAGGATGGTCACTGACACTCATCATCTCAGCTCTCATTTAACATAAGAAAAAGAGGATCATGGGTGACCAGTGGTCACCGATTAGGCATTGTTTGCTATATAGAGGGTGCCAGTAGCTATAAGTATTGCAGTGGGGCTTTAAAAGATATCATAAGTTTAATTTCCTTTTCCCCCTCTATCTTGCAGATATCTTAATTTCTTTGGCATCAAACCAAGTCCGACCGATCAAATCCTTGACATGTGGGAAGCGCGGGACAGCGAGGAGGGCGCTCTCATGAGGTTAGCAGGAGCATTCCAGGAGATGGGCCGGCACGACGCCGTCACGATAGTCCAGAAACAGATGGCTGCATGGATGTGACGACGGGTGACGTGCGATCAAAGCGAAAGCGATCAAAACTTTATCTGACACTCTCTGATTGGTGCTTCAATGGCAATAGTCGTCTTTTGTTTAAAGATGGATGCGTGGATGGATGGATGATGGATGGTTTTAGCAGCTAGGACTATTTGGTCCCCCCTGATGGGGCCGGGTTTTGAGTTCCTGGTCCTTGCAGGGACGTGGTCCTAAGTTGGACCCAGGGTTGCACTCGCAGCACAGCCTAATAGGAACAGAATTAGCAGAATTACCAGCATGCAACTATTTGGTCTCCTGATGGGGCTGGGTTTTGAGTTCCTGGTCCTTGCAGGGACTTGGTCCCAAGTTGGACCCTGGATTGCACTTGCAGCACATCTAGCCTAATAGGAACAGAATTAGCAGAATTATCAGCATGCAACGCTATTATGCACAGCTCTGTTTCAATCTGTTGCAGGATACTTTGAGACGGTAAAGAACTGTGATGAACATTGATTTTTAAAATCTTTTCACAGTCTTTGGCTTCTCTGAGTGGTTATGTCCTGCTTTATAGCTCAAGGTTTGAGGAAAGCGGTTGCTGTGCTTCACACCTTCATCCAGGATTATCAAAGGCATCATCTTGCAGGAATCAACTTAGGTCTACCCTAAGACTTTGCAAGCAGAAGGAAGGAACTGTTAGCCAAGCTCACTTGCTTATCATGTTGCTCACTGGATGCACAACGAAGCTTCATTACTGCCTGCTTACTTGTATAGATAGCTTAGGATTCAAACAAAAATCATCATATTTTACAGAAGATCACTGCAAACAATAATTCAGCAGTTCTTGGAAAAGGCACATGAAAGAATCAACCTTCCCGTCCTCATCAGAAAGGGAAAATAACGCATTGTTTCACGTTTCCCAATTCGTTGTCACTCTAGAAAAATATATATTGTGTTGTAGTTGGTACACAACCAGATTGGAATATTCTGAAGCTGATAGTCATGCTTGCTTTATGGTTGTAGGTAAATCAGTTCACAAATTATTGAAAATTTTAACGTACATACATGGATATGTAATTCAGAAATCCTAACACCTTTAAATTATCCTTTTGCATTTCAGTTCTCAAATGGACTGTTTATTAAAAATTAATTTACCATAAAGATGCAGTATATCTTATCATTGTGCCACAAAGTTTCATTCAATTATTTATTAGATAACATAAAGGGGCAATGACTATTGATGTATTGAATATTTTTTTGGTAAATAATTGTATTTTCTTCAGAAATAATGATACAGGATATTCAATAGCCTAGAATGGGAAGAGATTGACTAATGTGTGTGCATACAAAGACAAAATTAAAGTTATTGCAATTTAAATCCACTATATAAAAGTCTAGTATTTATAAAGGATATACTTTATTGTATTCTTGAAGGCCTAGCTGTGGATGATTCTTTTCTAGGCCCAACTAGGGAGCTAAATAAGGTGAGAAATCATGAAGGCAAATAAATTTTAAGAAAGCGAGAACTGTTATTGCTGCAAGATTGAGAGTTAAATATAATGTACAGAAAGTATGGATTTTCCTGGTATGAAAGTGTAAATATTCTGTGGAAAGAATATATTATACATGTAGGCCTACTGTAAGCAGGGTTCACATTGTAATGCCTTTTATCATGCTATTCTTGTAATTGAAATAACAGATTAAGAAGTTAAACACTAATTCAAAAGTCTAGTTTAAACGTTGCTTCACGATTTAAAGCTTTTAATGCCATTTAAGCAGATGTACATGTCTATTGTCTAGCATCTGTGCATGTTAAGCATTGGTGCTGCATAGTTTTTGCACTCATAGAGATGGAAATTAGATGTATTGCACAAGCGCAGAACGCTCGTTCACTTAATAAACAAATTGTGGGCAGCCATGGGTCTTTTGGGGGCAATGCTGTATATATTTTGTTTGTAATGACGCTGTTCGCCCACTGATTTTTGTTTTAAACTTAAAGGCACAGTTTAGTTTGTTGTTTGTTGCATAATTTATGTTCGCACCAAGTGTATGCTTTATGTTCCAAGATGTGTTAATATATTGAAAAGAAATTATGTTTGCGAAGATGGTAATTGTACATTCGCAAAGTAGAATCACAAATTGGAAACTTTTCCATTACTTTGGGAACCAAAAGAAGGAAAGAAAAACAATCACATATGGGGCTTAATTTAGCATTGATGTAAGAACTCACATTCTCATTATGAGTTGTTAGTGTTATTGGTGTTCTGAGATGTTTTCCATGATATACGAACTCCGATATCTCTAAACACTGGCAAGAATTTAACTGGTTTTGGTATCTTCTGATATGGTACTCTAATTTGGGATTTATTTGGTGAGTTCTTATCTCTATCTAACGTTCCTTTGCTCTCTTTTTTCCACTGCACGTAAAAGCCGCACTTCATAGCATGGCACTAAAGCTATTTAATGCAATTTTGATATCACTAGTCAGTAACCTGAACGCAAAATGACATAAGGGCCATTGATAATACTTGGCCTTTGTGTCCATTCTGCACTGATGTTTTAAAATTGGGATCAATGTCAAAAGGCTGTTAGTATTACTGAATACATTTGATGTATACTTCAATACTATCTCTCCTCAGTGGAGAACTTTGTGGTTTGGGTTATTACAGAATTGTCATTATTGAGTTTGGTTATTTCATTTTTTATTTCACTGGCTTAAGAAGTCATCTATGCAATGATTTTGGGGGAATATCGGCCGAAAATGAGCAACGTTGTGATTCAATTGTTAGCATGATTCCATAATTGTGTAAATTGTGAAATATGTAAATGAAAATGTACAAATATAATATACCTATCACTTTGGTGAACAACTATTGTAAAAAAAAAATAATAATACGAAATCTTGTGAAGAGAGCAGAAGGATTTTTCGATTACAAAAAAGCTATAACGAGTCTTCTATTTGTGATTATGGAAGGTGGTGGGATTATGATGATGATTATGAATGAATAGTGTACCCACTTTAATCTACGTGAAATATGATTATAGATTTATATCAGTGTGGGGGTTTCTTTAAGTTGGTAATTTGTGTGTACGCCCGCCCCCTATGCGGATCCTATTTATGAATGGTGATGATATTTTTTATAAAACGATAGATATTGGGACATGGGAAAACTGTGTATGTTTCAAGTCTATTTCTGTGCATATATGTATTTCCTCCATATATACCTGTCTTTATATATATGATAAGTCTGTTTTTTGCAAAGGACACTATTAATATATGCTTTTAAAGTTTATAATGAATCCTACTGTATATACTATACAGGGTGATTGGTATTACAAGTAATTATTCTCTGTTAATGACAGAAGGCTTAATGTTGCCTAAGAAGCCAATCTCCTACTTTCCAATACAGGCTTAGAGGTGTCTAAAGGAAACCAATTTAAGATAGTATCAACCTTAATTTCTCAGTGATTTTAGCAATTGGAAATTTGTCTTTGAACATTCTTTCAAAATATTGAAAGGTTCTATGCTCAGTAACATACCAACATGCTCAAGTTCAGTATGAAAAAAGTTATTGAACTATTCTGCTACTGTCAAAGTCTTAAAACCTGGTTTTGTTTTCCCTCTTGCAATCACTTTTTAAGAAAGACTATGTTCTGTAAGCATGTATGGTATTGATAAAGAAGTTTTTGCTTTGTAGATTTTTATGCCTCCGCTACAAAGTAGCCAGAGGCATTATTTGAGTTGTTTACAAACTAATTTGATGTACATTTCAAATGGTCTTGGGTTTTACCTATAAATATCTAATTGGGAAAAGGATTTATAAGTTGAGTGTGTATTGTATAGGTGTGTGTACACCCATTCCTATTTATCTTGTTGCCCGGCAAAAGGACGCTCAGATGGGCTACGCATGTGTAGCATTTAGGGGCAGATGGTGGTAAGTCCGCCATGGGTTAAAGCCTACACAAATGTATTTAGTAGGCATAACAATCTTGAATTGAGAGTCAGATGGTGTCAAATCTTTTTTTAGTTTAACGCCTTTTTGATATTCAACCATTTTTTTTTTAAATGCCATGTTGATAAACCTCAGTATCAATCTCCAAAGAATCATAACTACAATATTTCATATTCAGTACTTACTTCCTTATACCAGGTACTTTTCTTTATAATTATGTCAGTTGGTCTTCTACTTGATCGGTAAATTATGCACTAGTTATGTGACCACTTACTTGTCTTCAATTTTTATGTTTTTACTACAACTTTTTACTATGCATGATTCCAAGCATGATAAATTTGATCATTTCAAACTACAACAGTCTTCAGTATAGTACACTTGCATGACCATTGTCAATGAAGATATACTTTTCAAAAATGGTACTTTTTTCTTTTTTTGCTGCATAAGTACACGACTCCCTTCCACTAAAAGGATTATCATTATTAGTAAGTAGAAATGTATCACAATTATGGAAGAGAAAGAGACATTCAAATCAACCTTCGATCTGAACTACATTGTACAGTCAAACCTGCTTTAGTGACCACCTGTCTTCAAAGGCCACATTATTTGTTCCCCTTGGAAATGGTTTCTCATTGAAACATGTACTAAAGGAACCTGTCTACAAAGACCACTTTTTGTGTTTCCCTTGGGCGGTCGCTATAGACGGGTTTTACTGTATAACATTTCACCCAGCAAATCACATGTTGAAAGCTAGATGGGCATGCCATTGCCACCTATTACTGTGAATGTTTAGTGAATGCCCTTCTTAACAGTCTCAAGAGACTACACAAGTTGACACCGGATCAAAGCTTCTTACATTATACAATAGTCCTTCTTTATTTTCAGTTGATGATAACATATCGTCCCTATTTTCACGAAGTGACGGTAGTGAATGAAAATCGCATACACTTTGCATGCAAATTTTCCTCACTACCGTCACTTTGTGAAAACAGGAACGATATGATGTTATGCAAGGATTGACCTGTGTTATTGAGTATATTTGCCATTTTTTTTATAAGTTTTGTGTTCACATTTTGTTTTGTTTTCGGTTTGGTTGGATTTTATCTGGCTTTTTGTTGTTGGTCATTTCACGAGATACAGGGAATTGCAACAGGCAAGTGGTTGGGATAGGTTAAGCAAGATGATTTGCTGTTAGGAGCCAGAAGGGCAGTAACTCATATACTTTAACAGTGTTAGTGCTCTTTTGGCTCTGAACAGTTACTGCGTCTATTCATAAGATTATTGATGGTGATAAATAAAGATTGCAAGATTAAAGATAATGTATATGCACAACATTTTGATCTAATCAAGTTGGCTCTGTTTGTGTTTCTTGCCCCACTTCTAAATTGCATGCCACCTCTCTATCTCTCTCTATCTCTATCTCCCTCCCTCCCTCCCTGTATCTCTCTCTCTCTTTTTCTTTCTCTTGTTTTGAAAAAGAAAAGTTTAAGGCTAGGACATTTGATCGTTTATTTGTATTACAAAATATGAAACATGCATTCACTTTGATAGTCCAGTATAATTAAAGAACATTGGAATGCTGTAAAACAAATTTCTCCCAAATAATAGGACAATTCTCAAATTCCTTCTCCAAAAAAAGAAAGAAGTAAAATGACATGGCACATGAAGTTTTCTCTTCAGTTTAATATTTAGTAGAGTATGTGGAAGTTTGACATCAATCTTTTGAATCATTGGATACAAGGTTACAATTTTTGTTTAAAGAGAAATCCTTGCAATTTGTGATAGACTGCCATGACTAATGATGATATACTTCTATCTTTATTATTTAATTCAGCAGCGAAAAACATAAGAATTGTTGTAAAAATTAGATAAACAACCATTGGAATGCTAAGGAAAGCAAAATGAAGTGAACTGAATACAATCAACTTGGCATAGACCCCCCCCTCCCCCCGGACCATTTCAGTTGGTGCTATACAAAAAAGGGAAACAATTATCGAAATATAGATTATGTCAGAAATTTAAACAGGACTAATCTAGAGCGTGTACATTGTCATTCCCCATTTCTATGTTTTGTGTTTTGTTTGGTTTGATTTGGTTTTGTTTTTACTCTTTGATTTTTTTTTTGTCAACTGAGGTAACACTGACAAAAAGTTTGTTGTCTGGAGGAAGACTGATCTGAACGAATAATTATTGGATTGATGAAAATATTTGGAGGAGATTGAAGTTAAAATAACATGTCTGTTATTGTATAGAGAGGAGTTCGATGTTTGTATGCATTATTAATAAAAATATGTTTCACTTGTAATAATAAATCATCATGGATTAATGTGTTTGTTTGTTTATAAGTTGAGTGAATGTGAAGAGCGTTCTGAGAATACAGTGTAATAAGGTCGAAATACATTCTGTGTGGGAGAGGGGAATCGATTAGTAAAAGCAATAAAAGAATGTTGCTTTGTGAATGATGGGGGAAATGGATGAATGTGATGGAGAGAGGATAGAAAGGGGCGGGAGAAAGAGAGAAAGGAAGTTTCACCACTTACCTTACACCGTTCATCTCTCTTGGTGTTTTTTTCTTCTTATAATCAGGCGTCTTTACCTCCATCAGAATCACCACGACCCTTAAAGTACTAGTCACCCGAAGAAAATTCACGACAACTGATAATGATGGCCAAACTATTTATGGATGGAAAGATTTCTCTTGAAAAAACATGAATAATTTGCTGAAAAATCATACAGATGTCATGGCAACTTCAAATGCAATTTTTGTTGCTAGCTGTGTCAAGCACGCGACGTCACGTATCTTATCGCTCTTTACGGAGGACCGCTGAATGCAGAAAATCTGGATCTCAAAATTAACATTTTTGAGAGATGATTACTATATTTTGAAGAGGGAAGTTGTTATATTTGATCGGTAAGACTTCCCCTTCGCAATGATATGAATTTTAGCATTAATTCAAAAGACTTATGATTGTTCAGGTGACTACTTTAGCAAACGGCTTATATCATCAACCCAACTGTTACTTTTCATATCATCGCCATCATCACCAAGCCCTTACCCTCAAAATAAAATTATTCCTCAACAAATCTCTAACTATTACCCATATCATCATTGTGACTTTTACCCCCACCCCTTTGCTTTACCATCACCCCATATCATCATCCCTTAATGTTAATAATAATAATAATAATAATAATAATGGGTTCTTGTATAGCGCTCATGTCAGTCAGATTTGACCCTCCTGGCGCTCCCGATTATTACCCTTGGCTTTCTACCATCATCCTTAGTCGTCACTCTAACCTGTATTTCCCATCACATGACCACGCCCTTACCCTCACCACTCATCATCTCTCCTCTTATACCATCACCTATTTCATCATGATTACTAGCACTACTACCCCCTTTACCATCAAAACCACCCATGACCCATGCCATCAATCCGCATCATCATCCTTCCTCTTCTTTTTTCTTTCTTTTTACCATCACGATTTATCTCCACCAGGATGAGGTTCAACATCCTTTATCATCATCATCACTCATACTGTAATTTTCCATCTCATGACCACGCCCTTATCCTCACCACTCACCATCTCTCCTCTCGGTCTCGTCCATTTCATCACCATGACTCTCACCACCACCCTTTTCCTTTACCACCAACCACATCATCATTCGACAATGGTAATCATTTCTAATGTCACCCTTAATCATCACCCATTCGTTATTTTCCATCTCATGACCACGCCCTTACCGTCAACATTCTTCACCTCTTCTCTCGCCCATCTCATCGCTTTCACCGTCACCTCCACTGTCTCCATTCCAGCTCCCTCGCCACCATGCGTCATACCAACAACATCAATACCACCACCACCAATACCACCAACACCACCACCAGTCCACAAAGCTCGACCACGCCCTCGAACCCCTATGGGTCTATACCCTCCCTTGTTCCTCCGTCCCGACATGGTCATGATGATACTCATTTTCATTCTTCCGTCGACGGGCCTAACCTTGGATCAATAGCGGTGAAGCGTTTACCCTCGCGCGAAACAAAAAACATGGGAAAATTTTCATCGATTCTTCACAATGACTCTCAAGCGCCTCCACAAAGCCAACGTTGTTGCAGGTCTTTTAATCTCCAACCTTCTCTCTTTCAAACCAATCATATTGATTTTTGTATTGTATCGTGCCGAATGGAGTTCGTAATGTTATTGACATGCTGCTGAAGAAAAGAGCCAGGCAACGCGGTACACACGTATCGGTAGTGCTCTGTTATTTTATTGATATTTTCACCTGGATCTTAATTTAGACCGTTGTATTATAAGTCCAACTTAGACTACTTGAGTTCTACTAATAACCAATTCTTCAGCGGTTTAGCCCCGATTGGGTTGAACTGAGATAGGGGGATATGTTTCATCTTCAAACAGATCGGAACATACAAGTTAATTGGACCTTGCATGTGAGCTGAAGTCATCGGCTTGGATCAGAGACCTCTTCTGGCGTCTCTGCTTGGATGAAGACTCACTCAGAATACCTAAAGCTGTGGCACTCTGACGACACCCCTAGCTGTCCCCAACACAAGCAGACAGTGGATTATTACGAACGTGAATCTTCTGAAATCTTCTGAAATCTTCTGAAATTGAGGTATTCCGTATGTCGTCAACTTGTATGGCAGCGTGCTCCTAAGGTTCTCAACAGTTGGGGCTAAGACAGACTGCCGGTCGAGAGTGTTCGAGAACATGAACTGATAACCTCCAAGATCATCAATTTACTAAGAGTTATATGCCATGTTACCAACTGAGAACCTTCAACAGAACTAACTTTTCACTTGAGGTTTTAGTGTCACATCAACTCTCCTCAGTCGCAATTTTGTATCCTACGAATTTAATATAATTTGGACAGATTACATCCTTCGAAATTTCTCATCATAGAAAAATAAAGCTTCAAAATTGTAATTATGGATTAGATCAAGTCTATGGCTTTGTCGTCATTGATGCAGTGACAGCCAGTGAGGAAATTTGAACAGTTACACCACCATTAAGGATGTTTCCGACTCCCCTCAGAATGACTTTGGACGTGTTACTTCGTTGAATCGCTTTCAGTGATGAGGTTAGAAATAAAGTGCGGGGGAAAAAATCGCTGAGGGAGCAACCACATCAGTAAAATAACTTCATCGACCTTTTAAAGGAACACAGTGAACTGTTCATCCAAAGAAAATGGAAGATACTTGACCTAAATATTCTGCTCCTGGCAGAATGTTTTCCGAGCTGCTTTCACCAGGTGCAATATTCATCTTCACATATTATATCATAGTAAGTATATGGGATCCTTGTTGTTATGGTAGAGCCTAGTGTATTTTGAAGTTCATTTCATTGTATTTCCACGATAATAGCAAATACATTTACACAGACATTCACTTTACAAATTGTTATGATATAAATTAGTATTATTATACATGTAATAGAAGAAAAAATAAGAATGCTGTGGATATAAATAAAGTTTAAAGTATATAAATGATATTTATCATTTAAGTGGGAAGTAAATAAATACTGTTGTGGAGGAAACCTTCTAAAACAAAGCTTATAATTTAGATTCCCTATAATAAGTATAACAGCATCATTAAATACTGTCTTGTGAAAGGGATTTTCATGACGTTTGAAATACTGTGAAAAGAATGAGATATTCATCGCTAATAGGAACCAAAATCAACACCATTTACCAAACAATTAAAAATAAAAATCTATCTCGTTCTATCTCAAAAAGTAATTCAAGCATTTGTTATCTCTCATTTCCATCAGCAAATATCTTTTTATAAATATAGTTGCTCCATGGATATCCATTTTGATTAATTGTATATCTACATGTATGTGTGTAGCTCATTCACAGTTGATAATTATACATCGAGATATAGGCTACATTCGTTTTCTTTTGTTGTTCAAAAATATAAACAAATAAAGTAGATATGTTCTTGCGGCCCTTATATGATAAAGATTAAATGTAGTTCCAGTTTGGGTAGACTCATTCTTTACTACGAATATACTTTTCAATGGACCTTTGTCGTAATGTAACCAAATCTAATGCATAATTCTTTGTGAGGTGCCTTAATGCATATATTCATTCATCTGTCATTAATAATTTTATTTCAATAGTCAAAATTCAAAATGCACATAATAAGTGTTGTTGGGTATAGGGCAAGCCATAATATTTGTCCTACCTGGCAACAACTAATGTATGCAATTCGCATTCTGATTATTGAATTACAATTAATGGTAACTGATGAATGCAATGATTCACATCGAGGCACTTCACAAAGACGTATGCATTATATTTAGTCTATATTGGTCTACGAAAACGGTCTAATGGCAATGCCGGCAAAAACATCCTTTGATTTGAATAGACGTCTAAGGCATATTGTTATCGGTGTGATAATAATTCATATTTGTATGTAAACTGCTCACGGTTCATGCTCGGAGTGGTATCACGTTGTTCGTACAACAATAGCAATGCCTCCCGCCTTGTCTATATTTGCATCAGCTCATAGCAACGTGCAGGTTCATCAAACCATTCGCATAATAATAATCACATTCAATTCAAGTCATTTCAGTTTAAATCAAATTGAAATGAATTAAAGGTCGGGTGACATCCAAATATAAGTTGATTCCTGTTGATGTGCAGGGCTGCACACAATAATTTTCTCAGATCTGCTAATTTCCACCCTAAAAAATGCTCCAGATCTTGTGACAATTCAGTTTGAGACATTTCAGCTCAATTCAATTGAGGAGTTATTATTATAAACATTCAACTACAAATGATAGCTATACAAAGCTATCAAAATGAAATCTCTCGTTGCCCTGATTCGAAAAACATTGTTAGACATCGAGTGAAACAAACAGACTAGCTGCACAAATTTATAGTATTGTATTTATGCTGCATTGTACATGAGAATATTAGCGTCCAGTAATAAACACACGTGCATCCCCCCCCCCCCCCCCCCCATATAGAATGAAGAAATCATGTTATCCAGGCCACTCTAACCAAAACGGGCTTTAAAAAAATGGAGGAAAAAAAAGACATGTGGAATAATTTTTGACGGAGATTCCGAACATGACAATGATTTTTCTTAGAAATAATCAATAATTCTGGAATTTATAGCTTTAAAAATGACGACTCAGAACGCTCAGAAAAAAAGCCAAGTTTCGGAGCTGTATTGCGCAACTGTTTATGACGTCACTGCAGGAGCCTTTCCGGTGAAAAGGAGGGTGATTTAGGCATTAAATATCTTTAAAAAGGCAAACTATGTTATTAATTGGAAGAAGAAAAAAAACTTTTATCCGAAAAATAATATGCACTTGATAAATCCCAGTACGCTTTATTTATGAATTACAATGAGATTGTAAGATCCTTAGTTGTAGGACAAATCGGACATGCCCGCAATGACGTCAAATGCGTCATCAAGGCCACGTGACCGCATTACCTTTTTTCGAGGTGTATTCATGTTTTAAAGGCTATGTTAGTTGAGTTACAGTGACCCTTTAAATGATATTTCAGCAGGGTAGCCCATTCAACAAATAATGTTGTCTTCCATTGGGCCCTGAAAATATATCACAACTATATACAGTTAAAATTGATAAATACAGCAAACTAATATTACACATTATAAACGAATTTAATGAAAATGTACAAGATTTGAAGAGTAATAAATAATCAATATCAATAATTAAGACGAAAAGGATGAGCAGGAAAAAAACATGTAGATATATAAATATATATATCTACTTGCTGAGAGACGAAAGAAAGAAATATAGAACGAAAGAACAAAAAATGAATACAACGGGAGTTCTTTTTTTCTAAACTGAAGAGGCAACCTTGTTTGAATAATACTGAAAATAAAATAGATACAGACTTGTACATAGGCCTAATCGTTAGATTTAAATGATGAGGAAAAGGGAAATATTATTAAAGCGAACTTGACATCTTGATGCAGAGGTTTTGGCCTGTGAACATTAAATAATGTAGAATTTAGATATGATTATGGAAATAATAGATGAAAGAAGAATCAAATAAAATAATGTATTCTCGAGAAAACACTGGTCGCGCTCTTCATTAACATGTCCATTATTGTTTTGTTCTCATTTTGTACTTAATCTTGCCAATACCACATAATATGTGTTCCTATCTAATTCATATTCCTTGCATAACCCTTACAGAGTAAACCAAAGATCCGCCATGTCTGCTTCCGGCGATTCCCAAGCATACTACAAGAAACGCCTCGACAAGTTCAAATCCCGGTCGACCCGGATCTTCAACCGCGCCCAGAACCTGAACCGAACCTTGGACCGGCAGCTGGACTCGGCGGTCAAGAGCCTGGCGACCAGTCGTGACGTCAGCATCCGTCGCGACCAGGAGAAGATATGGATGGTGACGGGGGCGGGGCTTCACGCGCCAAAGTACTCCAACGCCAAGGATGAGGTGCCTTCGTATCTTGGGAAACAAGCGCATGCGACTCTGCCGACCCCTCAGGAGCTTAGCTCGCTCTTGCCGAACAAGAAGGCGAAGGAGAGGACACAATCAGCGGGCAATTACCAGCAGCTCTCCAGGAGAAGGTTGTCTTCCATGCAGTCGGTGGATCTGAATATCATTCATTACCGCAGAGCCCTGGAGAGTATGCGAGAGAAAGAAATATTGCCACTTTATAGCGAGATTATTCACGAGAAGGAAGGTGAAGAGGAAGTTGATGGTGTAGGCGGAGGTGGTGAACAATGGGCCACGACTATCCCTACTAATATAAGACCTAACACGGCCATACCTGCGTCATCGAGCAGTAGAACTAGTCAGCCAGAGCGACCAAAGACATCAATACCTGACGCAGCCAGGCGCAAGAAACGTGAGTCCACTCCGAACGCAACGGCCTTGATGATCGCACAAGCGCAGGATCCGAACAACAAGGTCCTCAGGACAAACTTCCTAGATATGTACAAGACGCAGATGGTGAAGCAACAGAGAAAGATGTCCGCAATGAAGGAGAAGCGCGCACCAAAGGCGACATCGACTACAGGTGACGCTACCGAACAGAGACCGCGCACCGCTGGCCCGCCGATCACCGAGGAAAACGAAGACGACGAACGAAGCCAAAGTGCTGGGTTCATGGCGGATACGTCTACTTCCAGTAAGCGTCGAGGTCTCCGTCAGAGGCTCAGGCGGACCAGCATGGCGGCGGTTGCCGGTATGAACAGCCTTCATGGCGAGGTCAAGAGCCTCCAGAGCTTCCGGAAGTTCAAGAGGGAGAGCCTGAATGTCCTGGAGAATGATATCCCCAACATTGAGAATCTTGAAGAAGGGGAGTTGTTCGATGAGATGAGGAAGTGTCGGTACATCCGGTGGGGGGATGATGAGGAGAAGGTCGAGAAGTTGAACGAAGACCAACCACTCATCAACCACATGAAGAAGTTATCTATTGATACCACCAAGAAACCTAAACGATTCCTCAAGAAACTTAATGAACATCATGAGCCAGGAACTCGATGATTGATCCTCTCATTTCAACCCATGGGAGCATTGGAAACTACTTTTTAAAAATCTACTTAAAGGGATAGTTGAGTTCTGCTTTCAGACCGCAAATGCCTTCAAAGTGCATGGTTATTCCTTTTATTCTTATTTGTGACATTTCTAGTGCCCTTTTCAGACCTAAAATTGCTATGAAGGTAATTTTAGACCCTAAAATGAGTGAAATTTAGCCAATACGATCATACCAATTCAGCTCCATTGTAAAAAAAAATACGGTGACCGTTAATTAATTAAAAATAACAATACATGGGCCGGCTGGTTGTGCGTAATATAATCAACACGAAAAAGCCAACAAAAAAGCCAACATCGGCATTGGCTGAAATACGACTTAAAAGGCGCTATTTCGTTTTTCCAACGGCTTTTTCAAATTATCGAATATTTGTGGTGGTACACAAGAAATCGTTATATTTATTGATATTTCTGCCGTCTCTGAACCGATTTTGATCAAACAAAGATGATTTTGTCATCTAAATTGTATGTTCTTTCAAATTTGAAACTCAGTTTTTCATTATCTCACAAAAAAATATTTTGTGTAGCGCCCTCAGCAACAGAACTCAACTATCCCTTTAAGACAATTCCAATAGCCCCGCCAATCATCTTTTGCAACGTGCGAACATTACAATGACGTATTTCACATACAAACATGATTTCTATGAGATATTCGATTATCATTCAATTTTAATTCAATTTCGTTTTTATTGTCGAATGGAAATTTGATTTGCTCACATTTGACATACAACTTTACATGACATAATATAAATATATATCATAGCAAATAAAGATAACATGGCATAATTGGATATTTTATCATAACATAAAGGGGAAAAGGGATTATGTGACATGACCTCTGGGGGTGTTTCACAAAGATCCTAAGTTAAATTTATCTCTAAGTTGGACTTAACAATTATGGAAATTGGAAAGCCGTTAGCATCTTTGAAAATATATTGTAAAAGTTATTTTAAAAGGCATAACATTTTGATTCAAATCATTCATATTTTCTATTATCAAGGAGATTTTTTGTTCTTAATGTGGAATTTATGAAAAGTCTAAATTACTTAAATTTTTACTTTTGAATATATTTCATTTCAAGGCTACAAATGGCTCTCCATAATGTTTAAGTCCAACTTAAACACCCCCCCCCCCCCCAGGAGACTATAACATAACTTGATAATACTTAGCAAGTTACGAATAGAGAAGGAAAAATAGGAATTTAGGAAAGGTTGAATACGGCAGTTCATCGATCTGAGTCTTTTACCAGAGCGCATGAAAACATTATTTGGAAAAAGTGGGTGATTTTTATTGTGCATAATATGTTTGAAGTTCTTCAATAGCTGTGATTATTTTTAATATGCAGTTTTGCACACTTCCGCTTGATGGTTTTATGAAGAGATTGAAGATTAAATATTCCTCCTTTTCCTAGTTGCACGGGCTCATAGTTTATTCAATGATGATCGCTCTTTTTTCAAAAAGAATAATAAATAATAATATTCACTTTTTTAAAGACTTTATCTTTTGAATATTCATGTATCATGTTTATTATGTATATTAAATGTTTCATTGTATTGGTCGTGAATAAAGGTCACGTTAAAGTATTAAAATGTCGTGTCATGAAAATTGTTTGGTCTTTTATTCTCTAAACAAATATATTTGCAAGGGATTTTGTGGTTCGAAGAGAAATTCCGATTTGGTATACTCTTCATAATCCAACCGCATTCATGTATCTCGCTCTACCTTGGCCTATCTTTTGAATTCTATTTCACTTGGTTCAATTCCCAATCCCTTCGTGTTTTCGCTCTCTCTCTCTCTCTCTCTCTCTCTACCCCACCCCCTTTTTTTCCCACCCCCTCTCTTTCTCTCTCTCTCTCTCTCTCTACCCCACCTTAAAAAAAAAAATGTCCCCATCCCCTCTCATTCTCTCTCTCTCTACCCCCCCCCCCCTCTCTCTGTTAGAGGTATAGCGCCACCTCTTGGCAGAATTATAGGACGATTTGACAATCTCATCTTTATTGTCCTACCTAAGTGTAGCCTAAGGCCGAAAAAAAAAATGTATTGCCCTTTGTGACCGACCGAACAATCTTGAAATCTACGGTTGGTTTTTAAAAGAGTGTATTGTTTTTACCGTTTTTTAAAGAGAAAAACTTGAAAATATCTGCCCAAAGAGGGAGGGTAAAAGTGTAACCCCCTCGCTCTCTGTAAGAGGTATAGCGCCACCTCTTGGCAGAATTATACAACGATTTGAAAATCTTGAAATCTACGGTCTGCTTTTAAAAAAAGTGTTGTTTTTACCGTTTTTTAAAGAAAAACTGAAAAATATCTTCCCAAAGAGGGAGGTAGAAAAAAAGGTGTAAACCTCTCCCTCTCTCCCCCTCTCTCTCTCTCTCTCTCTCTCTCTCTCTCTCTCTCCTCCCCCATCCTAAATACCTAAACTCCCCCTAACTCTCTCTTCATCCTTTGTCAATCCTTCCACCTTCTTACCTTTTCTCTTCCTCTGTATGTCTCAGTCTCATCTCATTACCAGGTCCCTCGGAGAGGACCTAAAGCCGTTGGCCGTTTGGTTGCTTACTAGCAAGCATTTATGCTTTCTTAGCAGTCAGGTAAAATAACCACCACTGCCACCACCACTTTCCGTCTCTGTCTCTCCCTCTGCCCCCTCCCCCTTTCCCCATCTCTCTCTCTCTCACTCTCCATCCCTCCCTCTCTACCCCCCTCTCTCTCTCTCTCTCTCTCTTCCTCCACACCATCAATACCTCACTTCTCCCTAACTCTTTCTCTCCTCTTCCTTTGTCAATCCCCCATCTCTTCCTTTGTATGTCTCACCTCACTCACCTCACTCTCCCTGTCTCCCCTTCCCATCCCTCTGTCTCCCCCTCTCTGTTCTTATAATTATCCTTACTCTTTATATTCCAGTATGATTTCCCCTTTATCTAAATTAACTCCTTTGCAATATGTCTCACCTCACTATCCGTCTCTCTCTCTCTTCCCATCTGTCTCCCCCTCTCCTACATCTCTCTCTCTCTCTCTCTCTCTCTCTCTCTCAACTCCCCATTCTTATAATTATCCTTACTCTTTATATTCCAATATGATTTCCTATTCCTATTATTAATTTCCTATAACTCTTTTGCTATCTATAAGTTTTCCTCTCTCAAATAAACTATTTAGTACTTGAAATAAAACCATTATCAATAAAAGAATGTTTAATGTTTTGCTTCTTTTTTTTTTTTCTTTTTTTTTTCTTCTTCAAGTTCACATTGTGAACTAAATTTTTTTTTTATTAAAAGGTTGCATTTTACAAACCCCCTATATATCTCTCTCTCTCTCTCTCAACTCCCCATTCTTATAATTCTCTCTCTCTCTCTCTCTCAACTCCCCATTCTTATAATTATCCTTACTATTTTTATTCCAATATGATTTCCTATTCCTATTATTGATTTCCTATAACTCTTTTGCAATCTATAAGTTTTCCTCTCTCAAATAAACTATTTAGTACTTGAAATAAAACACATTATCAATAAAAGAACTAAACTAAAATGGTCAGTCCCTGAAATCAAAAGGCAATTAGTCAGACATTTTAAAGTGACAATATATTTATATTAAAACACTCCATGATATATCAATCCTATTTACAACCCTCGACCCTAAATGGTATACACAATAACAGTACATATAATATCAGTTAAAGGACAATTTTCTAACTGCATTATTTCCATACAGTGGAAATATGAGATAAAAAGTACAATTGAATACCAAGTAGATTAGGCCCTTGAAGAAATAATAATACAAAAATGTAATGGTTAGGTATATAATAATACAAATCATAATCAAGGGTTAGACTTAGAGTAGTACATCTCTATGATAATTACTAAACATAACAAGCATGATTTGGATCTTGACAGATTTATCTCCATAGATTTCATCTAAAAAATATATGTTACTGTATTTGGAAAGAACTAAGTAAACCGATACAGTGAAGTCATTATAAATCTAGAAATTATACAAATGATATATGTGAATGCATGTTGAGGCTGTGTGTAACCATCATACAAAGCCATTAGACTTCACAGTTACTACTTGATTATAATCAAGAACAAAAATAAATAAATATAAAATTATAAAATTGTCTAGTCATGCAGTCAAAGTGCTGTTGAAAGTGAGACACATCATTGAAATGTAAACCGATTCAACATGTTTGCCACATAGACTTTGAATGCTTCTCAGCTTTTGGTAAAGCTATAATATTTTGCAGATTACTCAGCAATTGAGACAGTTGTAAGTACATTTATTCTTCATCAATGCCCCTTGGTAATTCCATAGTTCTGAAGTTTTTTGGGATTCTATGAGGGAATTTATTTTTCATAACCCTCACAAGAACAAAGATTAACTGAAGTACTGAACTACAGCCTCACTGCTTTGCTGTTGGCGAGTCCCTATGAGAAAACATGGACATGTTAACATTTTCAGACTCGATTATCCAATGAACAATCTTTACAAATTTGGATGCATGCGATTTTAGAATACTATAATTGCAATCAAAGATAATTTAAGAGTAGTTCACTATTTTGGGTGAAATAAACAGATAGGTGGCACCAATGCATGACCGCTCTCTTCAACACAGCTGATAGTATAGGAAGGTTTAAAATGCACATATTTCTTGCTGGTTCAAGCATAATGACGTGAGCAAAAGTGGCATATTTTGAAAATGACATTTCCTCACAAAAATAGCCAAATAATCAAAATATATTATCCCAAAATTGATGATCTTGGTGTCGTTTTACTAAAATATATCAAAATGTCCCCTTTTTCATACATTGCATTCATATGGAATGGCCTACACTTGCAAATGAAGCTAGCTTGAATATTGAAATAGATAAATAAATAGCACAATGTTGATAAAATATGTGTTCCTAATGAAGAAAATATTTGGCACCATGAGAAAATAGTTCATAACATGCAAAAGACTTTTGTTAATCCCTTTGACAGTTTGACCACGTACATTTCGAGGGGTCAGTGACACAAAGGCCTAACTCCATTTTGGCCATTTTGAGAAAAGGTGGTTTATGTGTCACTAAGCACATTAAGTCTATGTTTCACTAGTGATTGACTTCAATGGGGTGTTGGGTAGAGTTAAGTCTATGTGTTTCCTGGAAAGAGACCCACATTTTTCTGAACATTCTGATATCAAATACTCATTTTGGCAAAATATGGAGTTACGTCTTTGTGTCACTGAACCCTTGATTTACAGTAGATCCAAAAGGACAATGGTTTGTAAGCATACATTGAATACAAAATTCAGCTGTCTTCTGCTCGATTTTTATGGTGCACAAGAAGTGTACTAATTGCCTAGAAGCAAACTTAGCAAAATATCTTATTCATTGAAATGATTGAATACCTATCATTAAACATTACATGTTAACAAAGAATGAATAAATATAATTCAAAATGTAGAAATCTTATTTACAAAATCATTTCCAAGGGATGGTGTTGGTGTTAGGTGTTGGTTTTAGGTGTTGGTGCTTAGAGGCAAAGACTAGAAATCAAAATCGAGTTCTAAAACTGCTGCTCCACAACAAAGGCAGGGTATTTACCGACATCACTACCACTGCTGTAATGTAAAAGTATTTCTAATTGCGCCATCTTTCTGTAAAGACGTACACAGAGTGATTTCCTGTACCTGTACCCAAGCATCATCCCATATGCCTCATGCAGTTGGTTCATTGTGAAACATTGCTGTCGACAGATTTGGACATTGTGAGAAGCAGATGGCAGTATACGTAAATTTGAAGTAGTGTCAGTAGAATACCCTGCCTTTTTAAGGAGTAGATTGCGATATCATAACACAGTAGATCGACAGATACATGTAAACTTTTGAATGGTGTCAGCACTCATCACTATTCTCAAAAAAGAAAAAAATATTTGTTAATACACGTAAATTCATAAATTCTTACTCTCATAGTATAACATAGGCATTCCATTAATCTCTCCATGTCCAAGGATGCTGGTAAACCTCACAACGATGAATAATCGTTAGCGGAACATTAAGTTTGGATTTAACTTCTCTCAAGTTTGTTACGTGCAGCAGAAAACGATACAGTAGCCACTGTAGCTACATGTAGACGCTGGATCGGACGGCACAGCACGTCCACTGCAATATATGCAAAAATTCCTACAGCATCGACTTAGAATAGCCATGTAATTTGCCGACTGTTGTTTTTTAAATGTTGATTTAGAGTTGGATCATAAATATTAGTATGGATTAGCTAATTCCTTTTCTATGGAGAATCTAAAGACATATTTATCAAATCTATCTAATATGAAAATTAAATAGGATTTTCTAGGTACTCTTTATAATATCTTTACAATGATCAACATCTTGATCTGTAGTGTGTCCAATCCCTTCAGATAGTCATTTTCTCTGAGTATCTCAAATCATTACCTAGCAGGTGACATTTATTTCAAGCTTATGATATATCAAGGTCAACCAATACTTGATGAACAATAGCTGTCTTGGGCCTGGATGATAGATGCACCCTCAATGATGTCCTAAAGCCCCATCGCACTACTTGTAGCTACTTGCCCGCTCTATATAGAAAACAATGCCTTTGCAGTGACCATTGGTCTCCCATGGTCCCCTTTTTCTCATGTTTATTGAGAGCTGAGTTGATGAGATAACCACCTGTCAGTGACCACGCTGGGGGGTCTAATCCCTCCTGGCCAAACTAGTACAGACGGGCTTTAAAATATTAATGAATCCATCAAACGATGTCTTCTCTTTTTTCTGAAGAACCAGTCACCAAAGTCTAAATAGCTTGATGAAGCCTTCCAGGATCTCTACACAGCTTCGTGATTTGGCTGCATCATCCCTGAATCCCTCGATAAGTGTCTCCAGGTTCTAAATAGACTCTTTAACAGGGTCTTCAAAGCTTAAGAAACTTGCTGACCATGTCTTTACAGCCTGATAGATCATTCTCTTCATGGCTTGAATTGAAGCACCACTTGCCAAGGTCTTGACAGCTTGATGACCCCTTCCGCAATGTTTTCACTGCTTCCTGAACTCCTAAACATTGTCTTCACCGCCTCGTACCTCATTAACCATTCAACCCTTGGAGAAATCTTTGACGATGTCTTCACTGCTGGATGAATCCATCAGACAATATCTCTATTTCTTGAGGAACCTTTTATCAAGGTCCGAATGACTTGATGAAGCTTTCCAGGTCTACACAAAAATGCCTCCACAAGTTCACAACGTCATGAAAACAAAATCCTTGATAAGTCTTCAACGATGTCTTCAAGGTTTGACAAACTCCTTGACAATGTCCTCACTGCTTGATGAACCCTTCGACAATATCAGCAATGTAGTTCATCCTGCACTTCCGTAAGGCACCGATAAGGGCCTGCCTCGTGGCCTCCCTGCGCACCCTGTTCTTCCATGTCCACAAGGCCTGCCTTGATTGCTCTCTTAGGTTCCTGCCGTGGTTCTCGGTGATGCACTCGATGTCGACCTCACTCAGACCCAGACGTCTAGCTAGCTGTCGCCAGTCACGGCCGATGTTCTCAACAATGATGTCAAACTCTGTACTAAGATCTGCAAGAAGTGGATTGGAAAGGACAACAATATTGTTATTATTATTATTATTATTTAATCAGCAAACACAGAGTTAACAAATGAATTACATGGAAGAACAAATCATACAAAACAAAGGATGAAAATCATTTAAAACATTATCTCAATTCCGATGAGCATTTACAAGTTGCCAGGAATGGGGCAGGCAAACTAAATCACTGAAAACGTGAAGGTCCCCCATTCCGGGGTAGCAATAAGATAGTTTGGTAAAATAATTTGGTCAACTTTCTTTGGTTGTGTTTGTTGGCAAGCTCGAAAACTATAATAAAGGGTTTGTTAGATTGTTGGACGACCAACTAACATACTATGTTTTGGTGGGGTATTCTAAAGTCAAGCCCATCATTTTCTTGAAGTTTTGAAAAGGACCTTCCATTGTTTCAATCTGGTTTTCGATAAGATTTGGAATTTTTTCATCTTGTTTTTCATGGCAGCCATCACACAAACATTGGGGAACTTAGAAATAGCTTACGGATAATTAATACATGTACCCCGCCCAGCCGCCATACACTGGATGTATGAAAGGCTCAGAAGATAATATGTCACAAAAGGTAACCTGTGAATAATTTCTCATTACTTAAATTACGCCCCCCCCCCCCCTAATCAAGGGGTATGACAGAGTGTTTGTTACAGCATTTAAGATGCAAAAACCTCTGACAGGTAAAAGGGAAAAAAAGAGCAAAATCATAGGGGGCAATCATTCTCCCCCCCCCCCCCCCCCCCCCCCACCGGCACCACCTCTGCTTCATATTAAAAATCGGTAGGTTGTTATGGTTGGAGAACTAATTTTGCCTTAACAAGTACATGTAGAAATTTGTGAAGATGCATTCCATTTAACATGTAGGCCTTACAATTCTTTTTTAATGGTGTTCATGAAAAACTGAGATGCGTCACTAATGTCCTTTGGCAAGACATTACCGGTAATCACTAATTCCCTCTCTCCACTCAGATGTTAAATGGGTACCAGTTGGAAGGAATTTCTTCAATGCTGTGAAAACCTTACATGCTGGATGCGTGAACTATAACAAAATATCCAATATCATTATTAATAATAATAATAATAATAATAGCCTAATAGTCCACTCCAAATTTTATTAAACCGAAACGGAAATTCTTTTTGCCCAATTAATCGTGAGCCCGGCAGCCACTGAGCAGCGCCAGATCGACGTTGCTCTATCCCTTATTATTGAACGCCAAACAAGGTAGCAACAACTCCCATCTTTTATTACGGTTCTATAGGACACTATCCCCTGGACATCCATCCACCCCCCGGATAACCACCCCCAGTCAACTACTCCCTAGAACGATTAGGACAACTACCCCCCTCCCCCCGGATAACTACCCCCTACGACAACCATCCTCTAGGACAACTACCTCCCGGACAACTATCCTAGGGGTTAGTTGTCCGGGGGGTAGCTGTCCTAGGTAGCTGTCCTAGGGGGTAGTTGTCTGGGGGTAGTTGACCGGGGGGGTAGTTGATCAGGGGGTAGTTGTCCCGGGGGGTAGTCGTCCTAGAGGGTTGTTGTCCCTAGGGGGTAGTTCACTGGGGGTGGTTATCCGGGGGGGGGGGGGGGTGAATGTCCAGGGGGTAGGTGTCCGGATACGCATTATTACAATTATTTTTATTAAAAATAAACGAACACAAGATGTTTACCACTTACCGTCTCCCATTACAACCGGCTGATTTTGTGCGTTGTAAGCTACAGAAGAGAAAATTGATCGAAAATAAACAATTACATACAACCAAAAATATTTTCATGAAAAGACATCATAATTACACACATGTACTTGAACAGAAATTGTAAAACAAGAAACTATCATAATATGAAACTTTCATGAATTGTAAAGGATGGCATTTCCAAAAAATATATAGTCTTGTGTCAATAGTGAAACTTTTGGGAATCTGAACTACTTGCGAAATTCTCAGACATTTCATGCACACATACATTTCTGGTTATAAATTATGGTACATCTTTTGAGTATGTTGTACTGTTGAAAAATTTATGGCATTGAGATGGCAACTACCTAGAGGAATTTCCTAAATTGCCAACTAAAAGTTTTTCAAAAGTATGGAATTAAGTCGACCAGCTTTCTCTTTTGCACTGAATGCCAAGACTGAATGCAATTTATACAACAAAAATTGTGAAACTTGGCTTTAGGAAATGTGGTTCAGATGAGCAAATTTGTAATTGCCACAGTGGATTTAAATCCTTTTGGAATGAAACCAGTTTGGATTTAGCTCTTTTGGGAATGAAATCAAAATAACAAATTTCTGCATTTTGAAAATGTTTTTAAATGCAGTATATAGTACATTTGATTCTCATGTGTCAGATGCACACATTCATCCCCATCTTGAATTAAGCTTTTCATTTAGGGCAACTTGAAAACATTTCTCAGAAGCAGAATTTATAGAAGTTGTTAACGATTGATTTAGAGTAAGATTATTCAGTGTCAAATCACATGGACCCCCCCCCCCCCTTATTAAAAAATAGGGGCCATTTGAAAGGCATAGGGTTCAATTTTTTCCAAAGCCTTAAAGTTTTTGATAAAGAATGATACTTTACCTGCCGACTGGTATCCGTTATTCTGCTGAAACTGTGCACTCATTGGTTGGGCTATTGGCCCCCCTACTTGCCAATCTGTTGATCTTGTAATAAATTGTAATTTATATTGCTCCAGTTCATTTTGCAAATCCTTCCTATTCACCAATTCAAGTTTTCAATCACATCATCCACTTTATCCTTTGTAAGGACGGCTAACTGTTCGAGTTTGGTTATTAGGGCAAGGCCGGTGGATATCTCATCGATGTCGGTTTGGGTGAAACCCGGAATGTCCTTGCATAGAAATTTGAAGTCGTGGATTTCTTCAGGGGAGAGGGCTTTTCCGATCGTGAAGGCCACTTTCTTGTAGCATCTGTCCTGTTGGACATCAACATTTTGGAGAGCCATTTCTTGCCTTAAAATAAAATATATTCAAAAGCGAAAATTCAAGTATGTTAGACTTTTTATAAATTCCACATCAAGAACATGAAATCTCCTTGATAATAGAAAACATGAATGATTTGAATCAACATTTTATGCCTTATAAACTAACTTTTACAAAATATTTTCATAGATGTTAACGGCTTTCCATAATTGTTAAGTCCAACTTAGAGATAAGTTCAACTTAGGATCTTTGTGAAACATCCCAAAGTCTTAGATGCCCATTACACCAAGACCCAAACCTATCTCAGGGTGCCTAAGACTAGTCGTGAACACCCTTTTATTTAGGTGTAAACACACCAACCTTACCTTTTAGCGAATCCATCTTGGACCAAATTTAGTCTCTGGGCACACACACTTAGATTTAGTGTAAATGGTTAGCATACCGGTACCCAAAAGTACCAAGAAAGGTTTGAGTGCAGTACTAGTCTCAAGACAAAGACCATTGTAGAGGTGTCGTGGTTGAGTGGATACGTCACCGGACTGTAGATCATGAGATCCGCGGTTTGAGTCCTGCACTAATGTCCTTTGGCAAGACATTAATCTACATTTGCCACACTCAACCCAGGTGAGGTAAATGGGTACGTGATAGGATTATTTCTTGAAATCCACTGTGCGCTGATAATGGCTGCTGGAGCTAAAGCTAGGGTAATAATTTCCAAAGCTCTTTGGAAGCGCAGAGAAATGTTAGTTCGTCCAACTCCACTGATGAGACTAGAGTACATCGTACGGGTTAGTGAGGGGAGGTTACGCAATACAGTTTATGAGTTTATAGCGCACAGTTTTTACAAAAAAATTGACAGATTAACTGAAAGTGAAAGTAAGTCCTTATATTTTAATGTTTTACAATTGTTTTTAATGGCATTTTGATAGTATATGAAAATTAGATATATATTCTTTTTGATCATTTATTTATCTATGAAATCAAACTGGTAAGTCTATAAAAACTCTAAATACAGAAAAACTTATAAATTTTCGCCAACTTATGGTGAAAATCGGCTAATCAGTCCTCGTTGTGCATACGGCTAGGGTCACTGTCTGATTATGAGGAAGGTTGGCAAATGTCAGTTTGATTAAATAATTTCCCATACGGGTACCAGACGATTATTTCTGTTTACCCTTACATACAGTGTAGGCCCGTCACATAAGTATTCATAGAGTAAACGTTGCCCGAAATAACCGTCTGGTATCGGTAATTCTTCAATAAAACTAAAACTTGTCAACCTTCCAAGCTTTGTTATGTATAGAGGCGGACAAGCAGTGGAGCCATCTGGCATGGCTAATTCTTCAATAAAACTGAAACTTGTCAACCTTCCTAGCTTTGTTATGTATAGAGGCGGACAAGCAGTGGAGCCAGACGTAGTAGAGTCTCAGCAAAAGAACCATCGATATCAGAGACTGAAGCTTTTGGTCTAACTTCTAATCCAGACATTGTTTGTCCGGACAGTTGATCTACATTTTCTAACAACAATTTGAAGAAGTTTACAAGCAATATTTCATAAATCTTCTAAGAATTATGTTGGACAATATTAATTATTATACAGGACAAATATTCATGAATGGTTAGTGCTATTTGGTGAATATTTTCTGTTAAATCCAAAAGCAAAAGAGAAGTCTTTGGCCCAAATTCACAAAGGAGGTTTAAATTTATCCCAAGTTTTAAACCCCAACTCATTAACATAACCCATTGTTTAAAATTAGCGCAAATTAAGGGTAATTATTACTTTGCCTAATCCTGCTAAAATTGCGATTGTGCAAGTCAAATTCAGTAATTGAGGAGGCGAGTTGGCTCAGTCGGTAAAGCGTCTGCCTGTCAAACCAAAGATTCTGGGTTCGACTCCCACCCAGGTGGATGACTAAAGTCTGCGTTGTGTGTTAACGTGCCCCTCCCCTTGTTCATAGACGCAGGTTATGTCAAGTGGAAAACACTCCGTCCCTTGGATAGGACGTTAAATGGAGGCCCCGTGTACAGGAGAGTCACCACCCTTGCACGTTAAGAACCCATTGCACTATTCGTCTAAGAGTAGGGGGAAACCCCGGTGTAATGGTCCACCTGCACACCCCAATCAGGCCGAGTATACAGCATCTGCAAGAATCTTCAGTATTGAAGGAGGCAGATTATCTTGAAGAAGAAGAAGAATTGGTCATATGTCATCTGACCGTTTCAAGTTTATTTTACGCTAATTTTAGACCATGGCCATGGGTTAAATGTAAATGAAGATTTAACTTTAAGACATGAGTTGAATTTAAACCTCCTTTGTGAATTCGGGCTAGTAATAATGTTTGTAAAGGAGTGTTATGTACGGACGTGCATCCCACCCCAACCCCATGCCCAGGGGCCAGGCCCCAACCCCCACAATAATTGTCATTGACAATTTACAGTCATGACATGATATGATGATTAGACAGACTGATGATGATTAGATCTAGGTCTAGGTTTAGCTTAAAATTAGATTACTTCCTGCAATTTGATGATTTGACCCAATTAGAGACCGACTACAAACGTTAAATTACCTGGTACCGGCGCTAGTCTGTTGCAGAAAAGTTAATCTGTTGGTAAAAGTGATGATTTCACGAGAGCCCAGCTAGTAATAATGCCATCAACACCGCACACGATATCAACGTAAAACGACTAGGCCTACACACAGAGTAGTACAATGGAGCTGGAGTGAGAGAGTTGAAGCTTTTCTTCACACACCTAATCGGAGATGAAGGTAGCCCATCTTATGTGTAAAAAATGCCAATTTGATAAGTGTAAGGATCGCATTGTACACGTACAACCGCTATACTACACACACGCAATATATTCTTTGTGTATTGTATCCATCAGGCATGATCAGTGCAACGATGGCTGGCTACCAATTAAAATAGGCATGGTGGTCGGATATAATGAGAGTAGATGATGAGGGGGGGGGGGGGGGGGGGGTAAAGCGCAGTACTTAGGGGCAAATCAAAGAATTATACTAAGACCTCACCTCATTTATGTTAGAAATTAAAACGTTATTATCTTCTTTCGAATTGCAATATATCCCCGCACCATAATTATAAGCATGTCATGCATATATATGCCTTTTCTCTGGGAAAGGGGGCATTGACTCTTTAAATACCAAATCACATAAACTATTGCACCATTATGTCACCGTCATGTGCATATTTTCTATGGATATAATTTTTCACGATCTAAACTTTTCACCACCCTATAGCGTCATGTAAATTGTCAATTATGGATAAAGTGGAATATTAACTCTTCACCACCCTACGCTAACTTTTCACCACCCTTCCGTCATGTACATTATCTATGGATAAGCTGGAATATTAACTCTTCACCACCCTACACTAACTTTTCACCACCCTAGCGCCATGTACATTGTCTATGGATAAGCTGGAATATTAACTCTTCACTACCCTACGCTAACTTTTCACCACCCTACCGTCATGTGCATTGTCTATGAATAAGCTGGAATATTAACTCTTCACCACCCTACGCTAACTTTTCACCACCCTAGCGCCATGTACATTGTCTATGGATAGGCTGGAATATTAACTCTTCACCACCCTACGCTAACTTTTCACCACCCTTCCGTCATGTACATTATCTATGGATAAGCTGGAATATTAACTCTTCACCACCCTACACTAACTTTTCACCACCCTAGCGCCATGTACATTGTCTATGGATAAGCTGGAATATTAACTCTTCACTACCCTACGCTAACTTTTCACCACCCTACCGTCATGTGCATTGTCTATGAATAAGCTGGAATATTAACTCTTCACCACCCTACGCTAACTTTTCACCACCCTAGCGCCATGTACATTGTCTATGGATAGGCTGGAATATTAACTCTTCACCACCCTACACTAACTTTTCACCACCCTAGCGCCATGTACATTGTCTATGGATAAGCTGGAATATTAACTCTTCACTACCCTACGCTAACTTTTCACCACCCTACCGTCATGTGCATTGTCTATGAATAAGCTGGAATATTAACTCTTCACCACCCTACGCTAACTTTTCACCACCCTTATAGCGCCATGTACATTGTCTATGGATAGGCTGGAATATTAACTCTTCACCACCCTACGATAACTTTTCACCACCCTGCCGTCATGTACATTGTCTATGGATTATTAACTCTTCACCACCCTACGCTAACTTTTCACCACCCTACCGTCATGTACATTGTCTATGGATTATTAACTCTTCACCACCCTACGCTAACTTTTCACCACCCTTCCGTTATGTACATTGTCTATGGATTATTAACTCTTCACCACCCTACGCTAACTTTTCACCACCCTTCCGTTATGTACATTGTCTATGGATAAGCTGGCATATTAACTCTTCACCACCCTACGCTAACTTTTCACCACCCTACCGTCATGTGCATTGTCTATGGATAAGCTGGAATATTAACTCTTCACCACCCTACGCTAACTTTTCACCACCCTAGCGTCATGTACATTGTCTGTGGATAAAGTGGAATATTAACTCTTCACCACCCTACGCTAACTTTTCACCACCCTAGCGCCATGTACAGTGTCTATGGATTATTAACTCTTCACCACCCTACGCTAACGTTTCACCACCCTACCGTCATGTACATTGTCTATGGATTATTAACTCTTCACCACCCTACGCTAACTTTTCACCACCCTTCCGTTATGTACATTGTCTATGGATAAGCTGGAATATTAACTCTTCACCACCCTACGCTAACTTTTCACCACCCTTATAGCGCCATGTACATTGTCTATGGATAGGCTGGAATATTAACTCTTCACCACCCTACGATAACTTTTCACCACCCTGCCGTCATGTACATTGTCTATGGATTATTAACTCTTCACCACCCTACGCTAACTTTTCACCACCCTACCGTCATGTACATTGTCTATGGATTATTAACTCTTCACCACCCTACGCTAACTTTTCACCACCCTTCCGTTATGTACATTGTCTATGGATTATTAACTCTTCACCACCCTACGCTAACTTTTCACCACCCTTCCGTTATGTACATTGTCTATGGATAAGCTGGCATATTAACTCTTCACCACCCTACGCTAACTTTTCACCACCCTACCGTCATGTGCATTGTCTATGGATAAGCTGGAATATTAACTCTTCACCACCCTACGCTAACTTTTCACCACCCTAGCGTCATGTACATTGTCTGTGGATAAAGTGGAATATTAACTCTTCACCACCCTACGCTAACTTTTCACCACCCTAGCGCCATGTACAGTGTCTATGGATTATTAACTCTTCACCACCCTACGCTAACGTTTCACCACCCTACCGTCATGTACATTGTCTATGGATTATTAACTCTTCACCACCCTACGCTAACTTTTCACCACCCTTCCGTTATGTACATTGTCTATGGATAAGCTGGAATATTAACTCTTCACCACCCTACGCTAACTTTTCACCACCCTAGCGTCATGTACATTGTCTATGGACAAATGGTAATATTAATTCTTCACCACCCTACGCTAACTTTTCACCACCCTAGCGTCATGTACATTGTCTATGGATAAAGTGGAATAGTAACTCTTCACCACCCTACGCTAACTTTTCACCACCCTAGCGCCATGTACCAGGCGCGGATCCAGGGGGGAGCCGAGCGGGCCTTGGCCCCCCCCCCCCCCCGCAAAAAAAAAAAAAAAAAAAAAAAAAAAGAGAGAAGAAGGAAAAGAAGGGAAAGGGAAAGAGGAGAGAAGGGAAAGAAAGAAGAGGAAGAAAAAAAGAAAAGGGGGAAGAAGGAGATCGGGGGGCCGAAAGGGCCTTGACTCCCAGGCTGTTGACCCCCCCCCCCCCCCAATCAAAAAAATAAGAGAAAGGAAGGAAAGGGAAAGACATGACATAATTTCCGAGATTTTTCCTCACTTTTTAGTAAATACGTTTGTATGTGTTTGTTGGAGAATGACAAATTACTAAATTTACAGCAGGCAATAAATATGATTCTTGAGATCCCTCCCCCCCCCCCACTTTTTTGAAAAAGTATATTAAGAGAAATAAAATAGAATGAGAGCAAGAAAAAAAAATAGTTAACTGCCAGTGTTAAAATTAATGAGGCATCTAAATATGCTCATCTGACCGTGATTAAATGCCTAAAACCCCTAAGCTCCCGGGGGCTCTGCCCCTGGATTCCACCTAGGACCCTACGACGGGCCCTTAGATGCTCATCTGACGGTAATTTAATGCCTAAAATCCCAGATTTTTTGGGGCTCCGCCCCCTGGAACCCACGCCAAATAGTGACCTGCCAGTGTCATAAAATAATAAGGTATAAAAAAAAAATGCTCATCTGACCTTAATAAACGCCTAAAACCCCTGAGCTTCCGGAGCGGCTTAGCCGCCTCGACCCCACCAGGGGCCCTAAGGCGGGCCCCTGAATGCTTATCTGACCGCAATTTATTGTCTTAAACCCCTGAGCTTGCGGGGTCGGACAAGGTATCAAAATGTGTTTTATCTGACTGCAGGCACGTAGCCGGGGGGGGGGGGGCGGTCCCCCCAAATCAGAAGAGGACGTAGGAAGAAAAAGGAGCAGACAAAAAAACACCTTTAAAAAAAGGATTAAGAGTATAGAGAACGGTACAACGCATCGTCTTCTTTCTCTAATAATTTAATGAAACGTCAAAGCTTCGCTCAGGAGGGGAGGGGGAGGGGAACTGAATTCAGACAAGGATTAAGAATCGAGAACAGTACAGCGAATCGTCTTCTTTCTCTCATAATCTTGTGAAACGTCAAAGCTTCCGCGCGAAGCGCGGGAGTGGGGAACCTGAATTCAGATGAGGATTCAGAGGCGAGAACGGTAATACGAATCTTTAATGAATGAAACGTAAAAGCTTCCGCGCTTTGCGCGGGATGGAGGGGAAACTAAATTCCGACGAGGATTATTTTTCGAGAACGGTACAACGAATCGTCTTCTTTCTCTAATGATTTAATGAAAATTATAAAACTTCTGCGCTTAGCGCGGGAAGGGGGGGGGCCTGAATTCGGACGAGGATTAAGAGTCGACAACTGTACAACGAATCGTCTTCTTTCGAATGATTTAATGAAACGTAAAAGCTTCCGCGCTTCGCGCGGGAGGGGGGGGGGAACCTGAATTCAGACGAGGATTCAGTGTTCAGTGGCGAGAACGGTAATACGAATCTTTAGTGATTTAATGTTACCTTCCGAGCTTCGCGCGGGATATAGGGGGAACTAATTCCGACGAGGATTATTTTCGAGAACGGTATAACGAATCGTCTGATGATTTAATGATTAAATGATTTAATGAAACGTAAAAGCTTCCGCGCTTCGCACGGGGGGAGGGGGGGGGGAACTGAAGTTAGACGAAGATTAAGAGTCGATAACGGTTCAAACGAATCGTCTTCTTTCTCTAATAATTTTTTGAAATGTCAAAGCTTCCGCGCTTTGCACGGGGGGGGGGGGAACTGAAGTTAGAAAGAGAGTTAGAGAGTCGATAAAGAGTCGATAACGGTACAACGAATCGTCTTCTTCTTTCTCTAATAATTTTTTTGAAATGTCAAAGCTTCCGCGCTTCGCGGAGGGGGGGGAGGGGGTAAACTCGCCCCTACTTGCACCCCACCCCCTCCCAATTACGTCACTGCTGGTCACCATAACGTACCAATATTTGGCTCGCATGATTTCAAATTGCCCCCCCCCCCTAAGAAATCCTGGATCCGTGCCTGCATGTAATGCTCATGTACCCCTTACAGCTCTATTTATTACCAAAGCAATTCCCAATCATTCATTCATAGCGTCTGACGGTCAAGTCTTAAAAGTAAACAGGTTTCCTTGCATAATTTGAAATTCTATAGGACACTGCTGACAAATAGGACATACGTGACATATTCACAATTCCTGCAAAGTTCTTCAGACTTTCATGTTGTGGCTGAAAAAGAGATCATGGGGTTCAAATAAAACCTTAAGAGAGATTTATTATTTCCGATCGGTGGGTTTATGTATAAGCAATTGCTTCACGAGGATGAACTGAAATAAACAGTTGCGATCCCCTTCTGTCGCCTATATAAATTTAAAAAATATATATAGTGCTTGATATGTAGACGGGTGAGATACTTTAAAGGTAATATGTCCCTTTTGCAGCCAACCTCAAATGCTGTAGAACTTTACAGGAATTATGAATATGTCATCTATGTCCTATCTGTGAAATTTAAAACGTTAGCAGTGTCCTCATATTCAAATTATGCAAGGAAAACCATTTACTTGCTAGACTTCACTGTCAGACACTATTGAGTGACTGACTGACTGGCTTTTTTTTCTTCTTTGGTAATAACATACATGAAAAGAGTTGTAAATGGTACATGAGCATTTGTCTACATCAATAACCCACTTCTTGTGATGGTCAAGATTAAACTGATTGATCTTTGCGCAGCATAAGGCGTTTGACCATTCGGTACAATTGTCTGAAAATCAAGACTATTACTTTTGGGCTCTATAGCCCTATTGTCGATTTGAACTAATAGTCATTATTTTCCCACTTGAAGACATTTTCAAGCCCCACCTTTTTTTAGGGAAGTTCTAAATTAATATATTATCTTTCAAATGCAGTTGGAATTTTAACTTTTTTCATTTTTTTGGCCTGCAAATGGGACATAGTCCCTTAAACAATGAAACAGTCCTCTTTATTTTAACAGACTATCAAACAAATTATAAAAAAATTGCACTCTCTAAAATATTATCGTCAAGAATTTAAAATTCTATTGTACTAGCCTGTATATCTTTTTCTAATACAACTGTAGAGAAAACATATATATGTAACATTCTGTAATATGTGGAATATATTTTACAAATGAACGTCAATATACCTGGCAAATGCGCAATTACACCTTGTTCCCGAATATTTTGCGGTACCGCAAGACCTTATGCAGGTACATGCAACTGGGAAACTGTTGATTCGTCTGAAGTTTGCAACTTGAATGGATCTTATTTCAGTCGTTATGATGAATTCAAGAGAATCGGAAATGAACGGCGAAATTGTTGTGCTGTTTATGTAGGCCCTCCACACAATTCCACATTGATTCCAAAGGATGACACATAATGAAGCGACGAAGGCAAAGCTGGTCTCGTAATGTTTTTAATAATATGTGGTTTTCATTGTGACTTGGTTGCCATGTCTAATGTTTTAAATATGTTGCATAGCTGCATTTGAGATGTAAACTGACTGTAAAACATTGAATTTATCCCCATATAATTATACTAGAGAGAATGTGAATAACAAACGAATTTGTTAACAAGTTTGTGTGTTGTCTTGGTCTACAGAACACTATATTAAACAGGGTTTTGACCAAAAAATGACGATGCGGAGCATCGTCCACGAGCCGCGAAGCGGCGAGCCGATTTTTTTTGGGGTGTTTATTTGAACCCCGTAAGGGATGTTTTCCTGGCATCTATTAACACAATGGAGACCATAAAAAGCAGTGCATGATAACGTCTTTTTAAATCAAGTAACAGTTTAATACACAGTTATATCCAGAGTTATCATGTGTTTGGTTAGTTACCAGATGAGTTGAATATCTTCTCACAATATTTGCACTTGAAAGGGTTTCTCTCCAGCGTGCGTTCTTTTTTCTT